>NC_134571.1:164814694-166072194 GCF_050947875.1 Dermacentor variabilis
TCTCCGTGGCAGAAAAGATCCTCAATTTGTTAACTCGCCCACTGGCCCAGGAGCCACCTCGCGAAAAAGGAAGCCGTCATATTTTACATACACCGCACGGCGCCTACATTGAAGAAGACTGCCGAGCAAGCTAATGTAAAGGCGGTGCTTTCTGCCCCGTGCAAGACTTCAAGCATCCCTTTTTCGCAAAGCACTGAACTATGTCACAAATCACGAAAATAAATACATAGATTGTCAGGCAGAAGTCTTTTATGAAATTCCTTTGTCATGTGGTAGAAAGTATGTGGGACAAATCGAACAACGCGTGAATGAGAGGCCGAGGCAACATCAAAACAATATTATAAATGGCAGATAGGGCCACCTGGCAATTCATTGTACAGATTTCAAATGTAAGCCAAATTTCCACGCCTGCCACGAGCTGTGACAAATGGGTCAGATTAGTATTTCAGACCAAAACGATCATTGAGGCAGGTCATAGGCGCATGAATGTTGCTTGAATCTTATTACCGCAAACATACCTGCTCTACCTGAACGCGAATGGGCACAGATCAACCGTGCTAGTGCAACATGTATAAAATAATGGCGTTCTTTTCTCCTGATAGAACATTGTTGGAAGTAAATAAGGCACTCAGTGTGTCTGTTTATCTTCTTGTCTGTAATCTTTGCGCCTTTCACATCACACCAGGCCCAACCAACACATCCAGTTTTCCATCTTAACATTATGAAACTACGTGGCGATGATTTGATACAGAAAGCAGAGCATTGTGTATCACACACTTCACGTTAGCATTACTACTAAGAGATTGTGAACAACATGTGAATGTGCCCAATCTTTCAAGTTACAGCACTGTATTTGAAATTTCACTCTCAATATTAGCATTGGAGTCCATCCCTACCTAAAGGGAATACAACGAGAACATGCCCAGTGTAAACAAAGCATTCAAGCCATCTTAATCGACAAACACGCTTAATGAAGCTACTACAGCTAGCAAAATGTGCTCAGTTGCACTCTTCACATTCTGCACCAGCAATACTTGTCCTCTTCGAAATGAACGCATTGTGCTTGGGCTTATAGTTTATTTGAGTCATATTTCTTCCCATTTGCAGATACTATCTAATTGGCCCACATCCTCAGCTGGCCCTCAAGAGCACTCATTCATACTCCGTACACTTACTGGCGTTCAGCCGCACTTGGGTTCATTTACACTCGCCTAAACTCAGTTACTTCCCACTCTTGTGAAATCATCAGAAACGACTGAGAGGGCTCTTGTATGATAGTACAGCGCGTGCAAGTGCTTGAATGTCATTCACATGCGAGCAACATTTCAAACACTTGTCCATTTCTGCACCCCACCTTACTTTTTGTGACCGCTAAATATCAGCTGTTCTTTGATGTGCTTCATGATAAGCACACGATCTTTGCGCACTGCAATGAAGAGCCATTCTGGTCCTGATTTTCAGTTATCGGTGCTATGGTCCACTCTATAGTTGCACTGGAGATCCGGGTATACTGCTTTCTTTGGTGTTGGTTTTATTACTGTCGAACTCTGGTGCTTTAATCCTGTGTAGAAAAAACAGTCAGGTGAAAATAAAAAATGCCGAAATTTTATAATATCAGAAACAAAATCGCCCAAGAAAGGTCTTATTGAGGCCTATTTTGATCCAATGGGTACCTCATAGCCGTAAATCAAGACTACACAGCAATCAATAGAAATAAGCGAGATGTCCAACTTGATATGTTTTCTTTTTACTGTTTCATAGTTTTTTAACAATGCAACGCTGCTTTCTGACAACATTAGGAAACGACAAAAGTACAGACATCCACATTTTTCAGTCTGCAATAAAACTTGAAACTCCTAGGTCGAGGTGAGATATCGCGCCATTGAAATTTTGCTACTGGCATAGAACTTCATCCCTTCTACAAGTAACGACTATACTGCTCCTCTCCCGGATATACTGTGGCAATCCTGCTTCCAACGCAAACCTAGGCTTTTTCTCTGAGGCGAGTCGTCACAGTTAAATGATTATTTCCGCGTCAAACGAGCTTCGAGCTAAACTAGGTTTTGAATTTCAGTCAACTCGACGCATTGAACAGACAAACGAGAAACCCACGCAAGTCTACAGATTAGAATGAGGAAAGTACGTAACAGACCGGGAAACTATTCAAAATAAAGCAGTGGTTCGACAAACTTAAACTAGGAAATACAATGAATTCCTTTTGCAAAGTCCACGAAGGGGATAAGAACAACGGAAAATTTCACGGTTACAAGGATATACACGCTTGCTGGCAGCGCGATAAAGCGCAAGTCCTTGTAAAAATCGACGCATGAAATTTAAACTAAGGTACACCTGGCTACGCAAGCAAGAAATAACGCCAGGAATAACGCAATCTAAGGAAACCGAAACGGAACTACGCCGGCAGTGATAGGTAGTTCATACGCCAAAACTTCAATGCGCGTATCTGCATTAGTACTACACATTCAGATGTTTAATCACCGAGAATCGTTATCTGCTGACTTATGATATTGCAATGGAAGAAATTAAGAATTTAGTAGTATGGTAAGAAAACATCAACCTACCGAGTCAACACTGGGTCGCAGTTGTACAGCATGCACTCATGAGTCCGACGGTCCGGCGCACATGGAGGCTCAGCGCTGCTGATTGGCGCCCTGTGGTCGCACTCCCACGAGATGTCGAGTGTCACTGGCTCCTTACAATTCCCGGAAACATCGGCGGAATTGGACATAACTTAGATCACTGAGAACGTTCATCGACGCGTCCAGATGCGTACATAGTCACATAACGTCGCTGGTAAAGTTATGACGACAATTGCCACCGAAAATAATCACCTTGTTCGCCGGCTCACGCTGTTTTGCTCATTCCCTGCCGGCACAGTCTTTCCTCCTCCTGCGCTATCCAAGTCACGCGCAGTGGTGACGACTTCTTTCTAAGTCTATTCGCTCGCTCCTTTTGCCTTTCGTTTTTCTTTCTTCCTCACAGCTTCTCTCTCATAACTCCTTGCACATTTCGCTTTGTTACGTTCTCTCAACGCATCTGCACGCTTTTTGGGCGCCAAATTTCCAGGGCTGCTTACAAAATCTGTTTGCTCATTGGCCGCATACCGCCGTGAGCAGCAGGTCAGCCGCGTTTTGTCACGCATGATCTCGCTTGAAAGTACGCTTATATGCGGTAGTATGGGATAAAGCGAGAACGTACCCCTTATACGGGGGACGCTATGCAGGACTTCACTAAGAGTGCAGTCGAAAGCCGCGTTACAAGTTCCGCGGCCCACTACCCGGAGTCCCCAGGGGTATCTGCCCTTGCGCTTGGACCCTTTGTGCACTATCAACAGGATTGGCCCACAGTTTGTTGATGCAGAACAAAAATGCACGGAACCCTAACCATCACTGCTTCGCTGTAAAAGTTGGCTGAGATGTTACAGTATCCTATGCTACTCTCCGAATGTGTCTTCATACACGAGCATTCTTAGGATAGTCATACACGTTTAGGGGGCTATGTCTCTATGTTTGTTTTTATTGTATATGCTTGTATTTCACCGTTCTGCCGCTTAACTGGGTTACAGGGTTGTCAGTGGCCGAAAGGGTAGCGCGTTGGGCAGCTGTGCTGAGGTAACAGGGTACGAAACCAACTATCCGACCAACTGGGGTCACAGAGTATGTGGCAATGTGCATATGCATGCGGCTCCTAAACGAATCTTTCAAGCCAGCATGGATCACGGTAGATGCAGGAATTTGGTCGGGGGCACGTTTCGAAGACAATCTTTTGCGCTGACTTGGTGCACTGGATATGTGCCGCTCGGTCTCTGCTGGTCTTTAACGAACCACGTTGACGCCAAGTTTGATCACTGGGTATGTTCCAGTACGTGTGTGACGCTCTTCAATAAACGTCTCTGACGCCAGCTAGCGTAATTAGGCATGCATCACTGGGAATGTGGTGCTGTACAATAACGAAAAATATTTATCTAAATTTATTGGATTGTGGGCGGTACTGAACCAACGTCAAAAAGGATCCTCAAGGACAGCAATCCGACGCATTGGCAGGCTGCGCCACATGATAAAGGCGCGCTGAAAGATAAATTTCGCTGCAGTTCGCGCCTCATACAAAATTCTTTTCGATGGTGGCAATACGTCTTATCGCTATATTGATTCAATGCTAAACGTATTGAAGTCGAAAGTTACGTCATTTTGATATTAGTTCTGCCTCATCCTTTTCTCGCATGGCACGAGGGATGGTTTAAGGCCCATTTTTAAATGAGGACTATGGCTGAATGGCTGTCGCAGATGTCAAGACGATATAACGAATTTGATTCCGTTTATTGCTAACGCCATGCTTACCTGAAAATTATACTTCATGGAAGATATTTCGCGTATCTGTACAATTCAGAGTTCATAGCGTTCATAAGGGGATCAGCGTCATTAGTCGTTTTCAGCCACTAGCTAATGCTTGTCAGTTTCTGACATGATGACGGGCTGTGACGGTAGTTATATACGTTCTCACGTCCTCCCACGTATACCAAAGATATTATCATTGGATTTTGATTTAGTCATACTGTATTCAAATGTTATTTATCGGAAGCTATCCTAAGCTTTATTTCTGCCTGAAAAAAAATCATACTCACGCCATGGGTGCCGCCTCGAATAATGTAACCCTGCTCTAGTGCGTGTGGTATCTATGAGCTCGTGCTTGGTGTATCAAGAAAGTTACCCTGAGTACTGCAGCTTGAATGAAGTTGCCTTGGTAGTCGTCGCAATGGCGTCTATATAATTCTGAGTGTCATAATAATATAAAGTTATTGACATTGCTTATGCTAGCCTTGTATATTCTTTCGCTTCGATGGTTAATAGATGAATTAAAATGTAGCGAGTGTGATACGTTGGGGAATTTGACGCCTCATAGTGATCAATTGGCTTAAAGTATGCAACAGTGGGAATTAAGAAATCCTTCCGCTCGTTATTCTGCGTGGCGCCCTCAGAACTAGCCTAGCATTGCACGACACACTGCAATGCGTCCGACGAGACTTTGTGCAAAAGAAGCAGCACGCTTTATCACTCAGCCATCATGGAAGAAAAAAAAACGAAAGTGTAAAGACGGATTATTAACCTAATGCACCTAATGAAGCTGGCCACATACTTATCATCTATGTCTCTGTGCAGGGAAGTACCGGTGGATATTTTTGTTATTGTTGTGCACCATGACGAACCCGATATCAACTTTGCTACCTGCCGCATGGTGCCACCAACCATACTAACCGCGGACGTCTTGGAGGATCTTTTACAGGATGGGTTTTACGGCATCCGCATGGTAAGCAGTGGCCGTGTGCACTTTCACATATGCGTAATCATAATGTTGTTTAACACGCACCATGTAATATAACGCAGAGACTGAAGTAAATTTCAACAGATAACTTACCCGCAGTAAAGACAGCGTAGCACCCAAAATGGTGCCCCGGTATCAACAATGGTGTTGCAAGAAAGAACAGTAGTGGTACTGGGACGTGGCATTAGCTTGGTCGGGCTTGTGTTTGATGATTTGAACAGTGCCAGCCAGATGCCTATTAGAATGGCTTTAATGGTGAAGTGAGGCATTTCAACATTTGACTTTCTTGACATTCGCCCTCTGGTCTTCGGTCTGCACGATTCGAGACTTGTGGGAAGGCTGAAATACGCCCTTAAGCTACTTGTAGGTATGAAAAGAACTCTGCAAGTATCAAGGGACGCAATATCTAAGGCCCAGCAGTGAGCGAAGATATGTTATGATTGCACAGCCAGGTCTCGTAAGATTGTGGTGGGCGATAAAGGGATGATTCTATGAACATCACAGAAAACCTAAATTTATGTACAATGGGAAGGCCCAGCCTAGGTTGTTCAACAACTATCAGACACCACCTACGTAGTGAGTCTACATGAGTAGCGGACGGTACAGCAAATTTGCCTTCGTAATATGCTCAAGCCATACAGATAATGGGAAGCAGTTGTGGGCGTTTTTCTAAAAGTACCTGAAGAGATTCCAGTGCAGTTTCCGGAGTTAATTTCAGCGACGAACAGAGAAGCCACTGATCAAGTAATTAACAATCTGGTTTCTAAAGCGCAGCTGGCACCTGACCAGAAAAGCAAGGGCAAAACCTCCTGCATGAGTATCGGAATATTTTTGTGGACAATCCAGGCAGGGCATCTGTGCTTACGCATGACGTCGAAATACAGTCCTCACCGCCAGCGTGGTCTAAGGCATACCCCGTATCATCGGGTCGGTACGACATTATGAAGGCCAAAATGAAGAAAATGTTGGTACTGGGAGTGATACCGGCTCGTGAGACGACTACACCTTTCCTTTGATCTTAGTTAAAGTACCTGGAAGAGATCAGCGTCCTTGCGTCGGTTACCGCAAGCTAAATTCGATCACACAGGATGTAATCTGCCCGATTACCAGCATTTAGGAGAGCTTCGAGAGAGCTAGTAGCGCTCTATTCATTTCCACCCTAGATATTGTCACGCGGTGGTGACGTTGAATAACGCATTAGCAACACTGTGAAAGGCAAAACTAACTTTATTGGGCGAACCTGTGCCCACAAAAACAGGCTATATATATATACACTTATAGCACAACGATAGCGGCGAACACGGTCGGCGACCGCCGAAAATCTGATCAGCGAGTCAAGCGCGTCGGCTTTTATAGAGCAGTAGTCGAACGTTCCAGACTAATCGTTGGGACCCGCGTGCTTTCCGCAGAGTTCTACACCATTCGCGTCAGGCGATGAAATCAGATAACACAAGGTTCGGCGACAACAGACAGCGGATAGAAGCATCGACAAATTTCCGGAAACTTCGGATACATGCAGGCGCGTCCCGCGCTGTGCGATAACATTTGTTGGGTGGTGAAACGTGGTCGCCCGATAAAGATAGTACACGTGTCAATATCCCTCTCTTAGAAAAAGCATCGACCCGATGCTTCAAACAAACGAAAGTAATAAAGAAGCACTCGTAGCAAAGAAAACAACATAAGGAAAGTTCGTCAGCGTCCGAAAAAGGGTTTAAGACGCACCACGTGGACCACATCAGATCGTGCGCGGCGCCGCTGTGAATGCGAAATGCCGTCTGGCACGACCTCATAGTCCAGTGCGACAATACGCCGGATGACCTTGTAGGGTCCGAAATAGCGTCGCAGTAGTTTCTCACTGAGTCCTCGTCGGCGTATCGGGGTCCATACCCAAACACGGTCGCCGGGCTGGTACTCGACGAAGCGTCGTCGGAGGTTGTAGTGTCGGCTGTCGGTACGCTGCCGGTTCTCGATCCGTAGGCGGGTGAGCGGTCGGGCTTCTTTGGCGCGCTGGAGATAGCTAGCGATGTCAACATTCTCTTCGTCAGTGACGTGCGGCAGCATGGCATCGAGCGTCGTCGTCGGGTTGCTACCGTAAACCAGCTTAAACGGCGAGATCTGTGTTGTTTCTTGCACCGCCGTGTTGTAAGCAAAGCTTACGTACGGCAGGACCACGTCCCACGTATTGTGCTCGACGTCGACGTACATTGCTAGCATGTCGGCGAGGGTCTTGTTGAAGCGCTCCCCGAGACCATTCGTCTGCGGGTGGTAGGCAGTTGTCCTCCTGTGGCTTGTCTGGCTGTATTGCTGAATTGCTTGGGTGAGCTCTGCTTTAAAAGCCGTTCCTCTGTCGGTGATGAGGACTTCTGGAGCACCATGTCGCAGCAGGATGTTCTCTACAAAAAATTTCGCCACTTCTGCTGCGCTGCCTTTCGGTAGAGCTTTAGTTTCAGCGACGCGGGTGAGATAGTCCGTCGCCACGACGGTCCACTTACTTCCGGAAGCTGATGTCGGAAACGGTCCCAACAAGACCATATTGATCTGCTGAAAACGTCGGTAAGGAGTCTTGATTGGCTCTAGTAATCCCGCTGGCCTTGTCGGTAGTGTGTTGCATCGCTGAGAGTCGCGGCATGTCTTGGCGTAACGGGCGACATCGGTGGTTAGGCGCGGCCAGTAATACCTTTCTGAGTATCCTCAATAGCGTCCGGGAGAAACCGAGGTGCCCAGCGGTCGGATCGTCATGTAGGGCGTGCAGTACTTCTGAACGCAGCGCCGACGGAACAAGAAGGTAGTTGGCGCGAACTGGTGAGAAGTTCTTCTTCACGAGTAGGTTGTTTTGAAGCGTGAATGAAGATAATCCGCGCTTAAATTCCCTCGGGACAACGTCGGTGTGCCCTTCCAAATACTCAACGAGGCGTTTTAGCTCCGGGTCTGCTCGTTGCTGTTCAGCGAAGTCTTCCGCGCTTATTATTCCAAGGAAAGCGTCGTCATTCTCGTCATCTTGCGGCGGCGGGTCAAAGGGGGCACGTGCTGGTAATCGGCATCTGAGTGTTTTCGACTGGACTTGTAGGTTACAGTGATGTCGTATTATTGTAGCCTGAGGCTCCACCGCGCCAGCAGTCCTGAAGGGTCCTTTAAGTTGGCTAGCCAACACAACGCGTGATCGTCGACGACGACTTTGAATCGCTATATTAGTATGGGCGGAATTCTGCTGTTGCCCGAATGATGGCGAGGCATTCCGTTTCAGTCATAGAATAATTGCTTTCCGCTTTTGAAAGCTATTCGCAAGCATAAGATATGACCCGTTCATGGTTGTCTTTCTTCTGGACTAGGACGGCACTGAGACCTATGCTACTGGCGTCTTCGTCAAAATATGCAAGTACCGGCGGCGACTGCATGCGTCGTTTCAGTTCTCGATATGCGTCGGCCTGCGGCGTTTGCTACTTGAACTCGACATCAGATTTGGTTAGATGCGGTAGCGGCTCAGCGATGCGTGAAAAGTCCTTGACAAAGCGCTTGTATAGGCACACATGCCAAGGAATCTACGCACTGCCTTATTGTCGGTGGGCTGCGGGAACTTTGCGATGGCAGCTGTTTTCCGCGGGTCGGGGCGTATTCCGGATTTGCTGATGACGTGGCTCAGCAACAGAAGCTCATCATAAGCGAAGCGGCACTTTTCCGGCTTCAGAGTGAGCCCTGATGATTTGATGGCCTCTAATATTGTCGCAAGCCGCCTAAGGTGGTCGTCGAAATTTTTGGCGGAGACAACGACGTCATCCAACTACACAAGACACGTCTGCCACTTCAATCCTGCTAACACCGTGTCCATGACGCGCTGGAACGTTGCAGGCTCCGAGCACAGTCCGAATGGCATGACCTTGAACTCGTAGAGGCCGTCCGGCGTGATGTAGGCGGTCTTTTCGCAATCTCTCTCGTCGACTTCTATTTGCCATTAGCCAGACTTGAGGTACATCGACGAGAAGTATTTAGCGTTGTAGAGCCGATCCAATGCGTCGTCTGTCCGCGGAAGGGGGTATACGTCCTTCGTGATCTTGTTCAGTCGACAATAATCGAAGCAGAAACGTAGGGTGCCGTCCTTTTTCTTCACGAGGACAACAGAAGATGCCCACGGGCTTTTCGACGGCTGGATGATGTCGTCGCGCAGCATTTCGTCGACCTGTTGCCTAATAGTTTCACGTTCTCGCATCGAAACTCGGTAAGGGCTCTGGCGGAGTGGTCGAGCGCACTCTTCGGTTATGATGCGATGCTTTGCAGCTGGTGTTTGTTGAATCCTCAATGACGTCGAAAAGCTGTCTTTGTATCGACGGAGAAGACTTCTGAGCTGTTGCAGCTTGCTCATGGGGAGACTTGGATTTACGTCGAAGTCTGGTTCGGGGACTATGGTCGGCGGTGTAGATGCGACAGAATCTGAGAGGACAAAGGCATTGCTCGTTTCCAGAATTGCCTCGATGCATGCGATTGTTGTGCCCTTGCTGATGTGCTTGAACTCTTGGTTGAAGTTGGTTAGCATCACTTCCGCTTTCCCTCCGTGGAGTCGAGCGATCCCGCTTGCGCAAATTTTACGGTCGAGAAGTAGATGCTGGTCGCCCTCGATGACACCCTCTACGTCAGCGGGTGATTCGGTGCCGACGAAAATAACAATACTGGAGCGTGGCGGGATGCTCACCTGATCTTCGAGCACACTCAAGGCGCGGTGACCACGAAAGCTCTCCGATAGTATCGCTTGATCTTGCAAAAGCGTTATCGATTTCGACTTCAGGTCGATGATTGCGCCGTGTTGGTTCAGGAAGTCCATGCCAAGAATGACGTCTCGTGAACACTGTTGGAGGATAACCAAGGTGGCAGGGTAAGTCCGGTCATGAATGGTAATTCTTGCCGTGCAGATTGCAGTCGGCGTAATGAGGTGTCCCCCAGCGGCCCTAATTTGGGGGCCCTCCCATGCAGTCTTAACCTTCTTCAGCTGGGCGGCGATGCGTCCACTCATTACGGAGTAATCGGCCCCTGTGTCGACTAAGGCAGTGACTGCGTGGCCTTCGAGAAGCACAACGAGGTCGGTGGTTCTTTGTCAGGCGTTGCAGTTTGGTCTTGGCGTCAGATCACGGCTGCGTCGTGTTTAACTGAAGCTGGTACGTCGCGTCGTCAAGTCGTCTTTCGTCGGTGTAGTCTAGGCTTCCTGACTTCGTCGGGACGGCAGCGTGTTGTCATTAGGTCGTCGAGATGGTTTCTTCGTCGGCGGCGGAGCATCTTCGTCAGTTCGACGAACACCAACCGCACCTCCATCGGTTGTTGCTTTTAGTTTTCCGGATACGGGCTCGCTGACCGGCCCCGGGCTGGGCCAGTGTATGGTCGGCACTGCGGCCACAGGTAGCGGCGTGGTGATGGCGAACGCGACGGTCGTCGAGAGCTCCATTGTGTAGCGGCAAGGTAGTCGGCGATGTCACGCGGGCGCTCTCCAAGCTGTGGACGCGGCGCGTTGACGGCGAACCCTCTCAGTCCCAAGTCGCGGTATGGGCATCGGCGAAACACATGGCCGGCCTCTCCGCAGTGATAGCAGAGCGGGCGGTGGTCGGGGGCTCGCCAAATGTCCGTCTTCCTCGCGTAGGTGCGCTGGGCGACGGGTGGGCATGCTGGTGGCAGCGGCAGCGGAAGACGGAATTGCGGCGTTACAGGGCCCTGACGCGGTCGCGGAGGGGGGCCTTCACGGCGTGCGACGACGGCGTAGGTCATCGCTCCTGGCTGGGGCTGCGGTAACTGAGGTTGCACGTCAGACACTCTAAGCGATCGCTGAACCTCATTTTTCATGATGTCGGCGATCGAGGCCACTTGAGGATGCGGCGAAGGCAGGACCTTGCGCAGTTCTTCGCGCACAATGGCCCTGATGGTCTCTTGCAGGTCGTCGGAACCCAGTCCTTGGATGGCGTACTGCAGCGTGAGCCCCTCGCGGTTATATTTCCGGGTGCGCATCTCCAGTGTTTTCTCGATCATCGATGCATCTGCAGAAAACTCACGTATGGTCTTTGGCGGGTTAACAATAAGTCCGACGAAAAGTTCTTGCTCCTCCGACATTTCCGGGTCGGCGTGCCGAAAAAGACGGGCCATCTCCTCCGTGAAGATCTCGATCGTCTCGTTGGCAGCTGCACTATTGTAGTGCTTAGGCTCGCTCTTTTCGCACGACGCTTGTAAACGCTTGCAAGGAGCCGCTTCGAAACAGGCCTCACGTCGTTAAGGTGGCTTCTCGATTCTCGAACCAGGTACTGGTGGCGTCTTCCAATGCGAAATAGACAGGCCGTAGCTTGTCGTCGCTTTCCCAACTGTTAAACGTAGCGACCCCCTCATACGCCTCCAGCCACCTTTCCGGGTTGCTTTCCTGGTTTCTCCGTCGCTTTCCGCAACGACGTCGACTGCCACTTGGGGACTTCACGGCTGCGTCTGCGCGGGATTGTTCCCGTTTTGCCACATCATACCGTCTTCGGTTGGGTGGCATACGCGCTTACAGCTGACGTAGCTTTTCGAGTGGAATCAGCGCCCCCTGACCTTCAACTGGCACTTCCCCTGGCTATAAAGGACCTGCATCGTCTACCTGACCGGCACTTTGGCAGCAGTGGCGGCGGAGCCGACATATTTAGTTACGTTGATTGTCCTACACACAGGTTTTGCCTGCCTCGAGCCGCAACGACGTCGACTGCCACTTGGGGACTTCACGGCTGCGTCTGCGCGGGATTGTTCCCGTTTTGCCACATCATACCGTCTTCGGTTGGGTGGCATACGCGCTTACAGCTGACGTAGCTTTTCGAGTGGAATCAGTGCCCCCTGACCTTCAACTGGCACTGCCCCTGGCTATAAAGGACCTGCATCGTCTACCTGACCGGCACTTTGGCAGCAGTGGCGGCGGAGCCGACATATTTACTTACGTTGATTGTCCTACACACAGGTTTGTGCGGAAACTTTTGTGTTTCCTGTTGTTACTTATTCCGTCACTGCTGCCAAACGTGAAGTGTAAGTGTCCGGTACTAGGGTGATGCCTGAACTAACCAGGTTCCTAAAAGACATTCGGCAGGAAATGCGTGACATGCGGAGCGCTATTGAAAAAGAACTCCGAAAGGAATTCAGAAGATATGAAACATTCTATTGATTTCTTCAGCACCCAGTTTGACGCAATGCCGACACGGTGTGCTGCAATTGAAAAAGAAAACGCTTCCTTAAAAAAGGAAAACACTGCTTTTACCGCCAAATGTCCGGAACTTGTAGGGCAAGTGTCTGGCCTTGAGGAGAGGGTGACAACCCAGGAACAATACTCAAGAAACAGAAACGTTGAAGTTAAAGGTGTGCCATTCACTGAAAATGAAAATGTACTTGCAGTAGTAGCGAAGCTCGGCAGCCTGGTCAATGAGCCTATCTGTGACGCAGACGTCGATGTTTGTCAACGTGTGCCGCGGAAAGACTGTGGCTGTCCGAATATTGTCGATCAGTTTCGTTCGCGTTCAAAGCGTGATGGGCTCATTGAAAAGGCGCGAAAGAAACGTATATCCGCCACTGAATTCGGTCAATGTGGTCATGCTTCAATATTTGTAAATGAGCACCTGTGCCCAACACTAAAGAAGCTTCTTGGGCAAGTTGTTGCGCGAAAGAAAGACAAACAGTGGAAGTACGCGTGGACTCGGGGTGGCAAAATTTTCGCGCGGAAAACTGACACGTCACGGGCACTACGCATATCTGCAGTTCAAGGCCTTGATAAAATGGAGTAAGCACTTGCTAGTGTGCATCGGACGTCGTCCTTACTGCAGCAGTTAGACATGGCTGAAAGACTGTTCACACCAACTGACGTTGGTAAAATATTTTCTAAGAGAAGTAAGTGCACGTCCTTTTTACATTTAAACACGCAATCTGCACGCAATGAGGACGATGATCTCAGCGCATTGCTGTCCGCTTTTGCTTTTTTATTCAACATTGTCATGCTGTGCGAAACATGGTATCGCAACGAAGTGTTGCAAATATCAGACTGTCTCTCATTATCTGAATCGCTGCAATAAAAAAGGTGGCGGTGTCCTGTTGCTTACAAGGACTAACTTGCATTGCGAATTGTTGAAAGACTTTACTCAAATTACTGCTGACTTTGAAATTTTGACTGTTCTTCATGGTCGCAACATTTTTTCTGTGGTATATCGCCCACCGGGAGGGAATGTGGTTAATTTTGCTAAATACATCGACAACCTGTTATCCTGGGTTAACGATAACGACTACAGTTTAGTTTTGGGTGGTGATATTAATATTAACATGTTACACAATAGCCCACTTCGCAGAGACACATTGCGGGTACTTGAACCAAATGCTTGCATTAATACAATTACTGCTCCTACTCGTGTTCAAGGTGACTGCCAAAGTTTACTCGATGTTTTCATTACGCATTTTGACACACAAAACATTGAATCGGGCGTAATCACTGCTCACGTCAGTGACCACTTGCCTATCTTTCTACTTGTTAATTCACCTGTGTTGCCTTCGCGTCTTTCTAAAGATCAACACTTCACATTTCAGGATATTGACCCATTCACACTTGAGAAATTTCGCAACGAAATATTGCGCATAAACTGGCAAGACGTGTATAACGAAAAAGACTGTGACAAAGCGTACGAGTTGTTTTTATCATTTCTTCAGAGCGCTTACAGAAAGTCGTTTAAACGCAAAACAAGAAAAGCCAGAAAAGCAAGGAAACCTTGGATTACTGACAGTACGTTGAAGTTGATCAAACAAAAAGATGCTCTTTTCAAGCAATTCCTAGGCACAAGGGATGCAACAGATTTAGCAGAGTTCAAAAAATTCCGGAATAAAGTTAATTGTACTCTAAGGGCAGCAAAAGCGCAATATTTCGAGAAATTATTTAATCAAGAAACGACAATGCGAACCGATATCACCTGGAAAATACTAAAGTTTACTTCGCGTAAACAATCAGCCAGAGAATGCAGAAGAGTTAGAAATAAATAATCAGCCGACATCAGGCACGGCATTGGCTGACGCTTTTAACAATCACTTTGTATCGCTTGTGTATATTTCCTACGATCCTCGTTGCACAGAATACGTAAAACCAAAAGTCGTCGAAAGTGCATTCCTAAGCCCCACTAACACTCATGAAATCTACAGCACGTTTCTCAGCCTCCGAAATAGCAAAAGTTGCGATATCGATGATTTGCAGATTCCCCCAGCTAAGCATGTTCTAGAACAAATCTGTCCAGTCTTAGAGCACGTGTACAATCTTTCATTGGCGAATGGTATATTTCCTCGGCCCATGCAAATAGCGAAGGTAACAGCACTTTTCAAATCTGGCGACAGAAACGACCTCTCAAATTATAGGCCGATATCGATCCTGCCTATTTTTTCTAAATGTCTTGAGAAATTGATTAATACCAGAGTAACGTCTTTTTGTAAAAAGCACAATATAATTACATATTACCAGTATGGATTTAGAAAAGGTTGTTCAACAGAAATAGCTTTACTGATGCAAAAAGAGATAATTTTGCGAGGCTTTGAAGATAATTTACCTACTCTCGGTGTCTTTATTGATTTTTCGAAGGCTTTTGACACCCTTAATCACGACACTCTACTAACAAAACTTGACATTTATGGCTTTAGGGGACCTTTCCTGAACTTAATTAGAAGTTGTTTGCAGTACAGGTATCAGACCGTTGTCGTAGGTAACAACTGTTCAAAAAATTTGCCTATATTCGCTGGAGTTCCTCAAGGAAGCATACTAGGACCACTATTGTTTAACCTGTATATAAATGACATAACTAACATCAATACCAACGCCCAATTTCTTATCTATGCCGACGACACTAGTTTGTTCATAACTTCTAAGGACGTGAAAGAATTACTATGTGTTGCTAATGATACACTAGCCCAAATAAACAAGTGGAGCTTATTCAAGTAACATTAACTATCAATACTACCAAAACAAAAGGCGTGCTTTTCCAGCCAAAAAACAAGAGGCACAGTATTGACGGACATTTAAAATAGGCACTTCTTTCATAGACATAGCACCATCGGTTAAAAGCTGAGGTGTCATATTTCAAGAGACTATGCTGTGGAATGACCATGTCAACATTATTGCGAACAAACTTGCACGAGTTGTTGGAATACTAATAAGATTACGCTTCCTTTTACCATTAAGAGTGAAGCTCCTACTTTATAATTCTCTTTTCTTGTCTCATGTTAACTATTGTCACCTCGTATGGGGCAACACGACTAGCAGTAACATCATCGTTCTATATTTATTGCAAAAGAAAGCCATCCGTGCAATTTCAAGCGCTTCATTCGATGCGCATACTGATCCTCTTTTTTGTCAATTAGTCATAGCGCCGATGACATCGGTCTACAATACAATTTTGCTGAAACGCTTTTTTATAGAAAGAAAAAGTAGCACTCATTTTCTTGTGCACTTGTCAAGGCTAACACTAAATACAAGCAGTTTCAGTACACGTCACAGAGAAACTTGGCATATTCCGCACTCAAGAACTAACTACGGGAATCAAATGCTGCGCCATGAACTACCATCTCTACTTAACTCTTTTAATTAATCACCCTACTTATTATCATTTCAATTGGGTGGCCAAACTTGCCACTCATATTGGCATTCACGTGAATGCTTAGTGTTTTTCTTTGTGTTTTGTTCGGATTTATACGTGTTCTAAGCTGTAATTGCACGGTGACCTATTTATATTTGTATTTCAGTGAATATTCCCCGTAAATGAAAAGGGATTCATAATGTCTGCATTTTGTTGTTTTCCTGTTCGAGTTTTTTCGTAACTTGTATGACAATACTATTTCTGCATTCATGTCAATTTTTTCGCCGCAGTGCGAAGTAACTTTGTATAAATAGTCCCATTTATCCACATATTGTTTATATTTTTTATTGTTCATCTTGTACTTGTGCACGCGTTGCTACGTGATGCCAAAGAAACCAATAAGGGACACAGACCTAGTCAAGCCGATTTTATGGCATTTTGTCTGTGCCCCTGCTATCTGTACGTTGTATAGATACAAAATAAAGTTCAAAGTTCAAGTTCCTCAAATGGGGAACAGCGGAACGTCGGTAGCTCCCTGGGCTGCTGCAGAACTATTGGAGCTGCTCCGGCTGCCATTGGGGCTGTCTTCTTGGTCGTCTCTGGACGAACTTCTCCGACGATCTTCTTGGTCGCGTCTGGTAGAATTCCGTGTTCCGCGGGTAGCTGCTGTAGCCGGCGGCTTGCTCGATGTTCCGGGACGGCGTTGGTGTTGTCTTTGCGGTCCGGCCTTGGATTACGGCTTGTCGGGGGCGTCTGGTACATGAACGTAAAGCAGCTCCACCAGATGTCACGTGGTGGTGACGTTGAATAACACGGTAGCAATACTGTGAACGACAACACTAACTCTTATTGGGTGAACCTATGCCCAGAAAACAGGCTACGCTTATAGCACAACGATAGCTGCGAACACGGTCGGCGATCGTGGAAAATCTGATCAGCGGGTCAAGCGCGTCGCCTTGATAGAGCAGTCGTCGAATGTTCCAGACTAATCGTTGGGACCCGCGTGCCTTCCACAGAGTTCTACACCATTCGCGTCAGGCGATGAAATCAGATAACGCAAGGTTCGGGGACAACAGACAGTGGATAGAAGCATCGATAACTTTCCAGAAACTTCGGATACATGCAGGCGCGTCCCGCGCTGTGCGATAACATTTGTTAGGCGGCGAAACGTGGTCGCCCGATAAAGATAAGTGCACGTGTCAATATGGTCACAGGTTAGTGGCAGGCTCCCGTCACAGAGCAGGCTAGCATATACGCTGCATTGATTTCACCATTGGCTACTTTTCGCTCCAAAGGATTGAGCTTTGTCTTAAAGAACGGGCCATACTCTTTTGCGAGCCTTATGGACAGAGTGCTGCGGGGGCAGGACGGGTTCGCTTTGCCATGTCTAGACGACGTAGCGCCATTTTCTGCGTCCTGGCCTGAGCAGGCAGTAATGATGCGCCTACGCGAAGCAGGCTCAAGAGCCAAGACTCCGCAATGTCACCAGGCGCAGGCAGAAGCAATCCACCTTGAACATGTGATCGGTCGGAGCCGTCCACGCCGGCGCAAAGGGGGTCGTAAGACAGGATTTTCCGCAGCCGTGCATGAAGACCGACATTGGCTCGTTCTAAGGTGTCCCAGGCAACTATCGGAGGTACATTGCAAAGTACTCGGAATTGGCAAGTAGTCTAACCGCTGCCCTCAGAAAAACAGAGCCCCAAGAGGTCATCATGGACAAAAATAAGTGCTTTCGGCTTCCTGAAGACCGCATTAACAAGTCAACTGGCATTCATATCGCCGGGCTGCACTAAGTAGTTCGATGTTTAGTGTGATGGTAGCGTACGTGGCATGAGTGTTGTATTTGGAGAAAAGAGTGAGGGATAGGAAGAGCACCTGGTTCTCTATGCAATTCATAAGTGGACCAGTCGCGAACAGGCGTACATCGCCACCGAGAAAAATGCGCGTGTATTGTAAGGGATCTTAAGAAACTGTCTTCCTACCTTGCTGGCTCAAAGTTCCCCATTGAGACGAAGCACTCCTCTCTCAAATGGCTACAAACACTGTCATCAAAAGATGGCCTTCTGCTACACTGAATCCTTGCTTTGTAGCAGCACTTTTTGCAGGTACGTTAAAACAAGTGCAATTAACACAGTAACGCCGATGGCTTAAGTCGAACCCTCTAACACAGGGATGAGCCCTGATTATATCAAATCAGGGCGTTTTTATTCCTGCCTGAGTTTTTTTGAGGTATGCTTCTCTTTTGAGTGTGTTCTGCAGTAGATTAATTCATGAGTGAGATTTTAGTGCTACTGTGTTATTTTCATATACTAGCGTGGCATAGAAACGGGACCATAAGTCTTGTGGAGCTTGGTGAGAATGTGTTTCCTGCTTGCCCGCTAAGTGGTTGCGTTTTCGATGTGGTTCCGACTGACGCCTACTGTGAGCCAGAGATAGCCGCTTCACCTCACAAGGCTTTAGGGGTGTTCTGAATGTGGAATGAAACACAGGTAGGGAGAGATTCACCGACCTTCTACAGGACGTGAGCTGTTGGACACCAACCTAAGGCTACGACTACCCGTGCAATCCTGCGGACAGCGGATGTAGTTCCCCTGCCATCGGCATCTTCCTCCCGCGTTGGTGCAGTCTGTTACGACTGAGCCGTGTGTTGAACAATTTATGTTATCCCACGAAAGCATCGATGAAAGCCTGGACGTTTCAGGGAGGCTGAGCACCTGCAACCGTTAAAGAATCACCTAGGAAGTAGTAACGGTGGGAACACGTTAGCGTTTGTACGCGCATTCTGGTATCCTTGCCCCGTGGCGTGCGCGGAGCCCTGATGTCTGCCTAAGCTCTACAGTACTGTCTCCGTTCAGCGAAAGGCATGATTAAGCTTCGCGCCTGCATTTGTTCCTTGTCCCCCTCCGCAAGGAAGACGCCGACAGTGCCTTAGGGTGCGTGCGCGTGCGTCAATGCCTTTCCCTCTGCTGGGCCAGTAGCGGTTAGAGGAAGCGTTGAGCTGTAAAACGGGCACCGCCAACCGACTTCAGCCTTAAGATTTAAGCATGTTTCACTTTCTGTCGCACTCCGTGAGGAGGCTTTTAGATGTGCCCGTTCTGTAACGACGTATGAAACCTTCAATTTTGCTCGTTACGTGGATCGCCTTTCGTCTCTGGCTTGTCCCCTCAATGATGGTCAAGCTCCAGACTACCAGGCCCATGCTACCACCACGCTCCATAAGAAGAGAACAAAAAACATGTGTTCTATTACTATTGTACATTGCTGAAATATGTACGCATTCCATATTACCAAAATATGGCCTCAAATCTCTGTCTGTCCTTGTTAAGGTCTTTCATTCCTCTCTGCCTGTTTGATCTTCTCTGTGAGCCTAAGCACATCTTGTTGGAACGAATGATCGTTGCCTAGCTTGACGAGGTGGTTCCTCCGCCAAATGACCGCAAAATAAAACCAAAGTAGCAAGAAAAATGCTGAATACACTGCAAATATATTGCATGCGTAGTAGCACCAGCGACGCAATGCACCAAAAGTTGAGACGGAGCTACCGCCGACTCCGTCTGCGTTTCCCCACGGTCGCGCCGAAAGTGCGCAGTGTCTGTGACTACAGCCAGCGTCTGTGACAGCAGCTCAGCAAGCTTCGACCTTGGAAATAGAGTTGGATTCACTGTTCTTGTAGCGTAGGAAATCCCTGCCTCTTCTCGCTTCGCAACGTTTCAGATACGTCGGGCTACTTCAGTGAGCTGGGCAGAGCGGCAGCCATGCAACCGCTTCAAAATCCGTTCTCGTTTCTTGTACAGATTCTGGCATTCCTCGGCACATGGCAGCCGTTATATTCCTTTTACCAAGCTGCCGTCATGTCCTTATCACAATATTACGTCAGAGGTCAACACAACGGCGGAAACACCACCTGATCAGCCCTTCACGCGGCGCACATCGTGCCCCGCTTTGGCTGGGCATTCCCATCGGCTACGACACTGGTCAGCCGGACGTACTTAAGAGCGACGCTTTCATCGGGGTACATTACTGGGCCGGACGGAGCCGGACTCGCATTAGACCTGGAGAAGGCCTTTCATAACATTATCATTCCTTTGTCTCGGACCAAATCTCAGGCGCGGGATTAGGCAAGCACATTCACGACTACATGACATCGTTCTTTGCGGACAGAGAAGCCACTCTCAGGGCGGGAGACCTCGTTTTGGACTCGGTTAGGTTAGGTCGCAGAGGGACGCTACAGGGGATATACGAAATCTCTTTAATATTGCCATGATCGGGCTCTCGAGGCGACTCTTCGACGTCGACGGCAATAATCACACAGTATATGCAGACGGTGTCACCATTTGGCGTACCGGAGGCAGTGACGCACGGGTGTAGGCTGCGTTGCAAGAAGCCATCGAGATCACGGAAGAATATCTCAAGCCTGCCAATCTTTTGGCGTTCACCGCGGAAATCAGAACTTCTCCTTTACAGACACAGACGGAGGGGGCCCAAACCAAAGGGTTGGAAGCCGGTATAGGACGTCGTCATCACTGTACGGACAAGTGAGGGCGGTGCCATGCTCATGTTGGACGCCCTTCGTGTGCTGGGCATGACGACCGACTCCAACCGCTGCAATAAACGGATGGTGTCTAAACTAGCCAAGACATCGGATGATGCCCTCAGACCCTTACGGAGACTTGCGAAGCGGCCACAGGGTTTTGGAGAGGACAACCTCTTAAGACTGGCTCACTCCTTTGTGATGTCTCATTTTACCTGGGTGGTGGCAATGCACAATTGGTAAAGGTCATGGAGGGACAAGCTCAACGCGTTGATCAGGAAGACTATCAAGAAGGCCGTCGGGCTCCCCAAGTACACAAGCTCGGAGTGTCTTGGCATGTGTCTTGGCATGCACAACATGCTGGAAGAGATTACAGAGGAGCAGGAGAAGTCAGAGTAGGCCATGCTGTTCACCACCCAAGGGAGTAGGAGCATTCTGCGGGACCTGGCGATTCCTCCGACGGAAATCGAGTCTCGCTTTTGCGGTCTCCCTCGCGAACAGTGGAAACGCATAGTCGTCGCTCCAATTACACAGAACGCTCATCCCGAGTTTAACGTGGGTTCTATAAGTTCCTGTTATAGATATGTATTTACTTGTGTTTGCGCAACTGCATCACGTGAACACATGCACGCTACATGTACAATGTTGGTGACCATGAACTATCGAAACACTGCGACTGTTTGCTTAGTACGGTGAGAATGAAATCCACCGGCGACTCCATGCAAGTTTCCTTCCGACCACGCAGTGTCTCGAGCAGTGTCCGCTTTTCGTTCCGCCTTGCCATATCCTGGCCAGCCGATCCCTCACACATACATAATTTGAATTTTCTGAAACACAGCACTGGACGGCAACCTTCATGCCTAGCAAACACTTACAGCAAGGTATTTTCCCTTCACCAAACAAATGAAGTGACAACGTAATACCTTAACATATGATACAGAGGTTAGCAATGCCAAGAAAAGGTAGAAGAACATCTAATTCCACCTCTCAGCAATGCCGAAGAAAAACTTTTTACAAGAACATGTCCCACACTTCTTGCAGTGAGATGATTGCAAAGTCGATGCCGCTGTCTTGTTGCTAATTATTTTACAACGAAAATAGCCGTTAGTGATTCATTTGTTTTCGATTGCTGTAGGGACAGCCTCTTACATTCCATAGCTCTGAATTACAAGTGTCACATGCGACTGTTCTTCAGTTAAATTTGGAGTGTTTTGCAATGTGGCGTGTTTCGTTTTTAAACAAAAAATATTATAACGAGAAAGCATAAACTTCTAAAGTGACGTAACATTAAAAATGAGTAGTTCAGTTAATAATGCTGCTCTATAATATATATAATATAATATATATAATACAATAATATAATTATATAATTATATAATATCTATAATATATATGCTGCTCTATATAGCTATCCGGCAACAGAAGCACTCATTTTTTCATTCAGACCTACCCCGCATGCTCAGCAGTAACCCCAAAAAATGTTGGCAGGTTATCAATCCCCAGTCATCCCCTGGTGTCCGAATTTCGAAAGATGGTAAAATCTTACCTGATATTATACTGTGCGAAACTGTTTAACAATGCATTTTCATCTGTGTTCACTACCGAACCACACGTGCCTCTTCCTGTTTTCACTGTTGACCTCATGGGTCCAATGCCGGATATTATTTTTTCGCCAGATGGAATATCCGCACTAATTGATAATCATAAATTATCTTCATCAGCTGGTGGTGACGATATCACGTAAAAGCTTTTAAAAAACACGAAGCGCATCTCTGCTATGTATTTAACCCTGCTGTATTCCCAATCACTATCATCAGGCACGGTTCCTAACGAGTGGAAAAAGAGCAAGGTCGTTCCAGTCTACAAATCAGGTAACCGTAATTCACCCTTAAATTATCGTCCAATATCCATAACTAGTATCCTTTGCAAAATAATGGAACACGTCATATACTCACGCGTAATGAATTTCGTAGACAGTAATAACTTTTTTCATCCGTCGCAACATGACTTCCGTAAAGGGCTGTCATGTGACACTCAATTAGCTACATTTCTTCATGACCTACACTCAAATCTTGATACTAACACTGTGACCGATATAATTTTTCTTGACTTTTCAAAGGCGTTTGATAAAGTAGCTCATCAACGCTTATTATTAAAACTTTCTCGCTTGAACTTCCACCCCAATGTCCTAGCATGGATAAAAGAATTTCTTAGTAACCGATTACAGTCCGTCAGTGTTAACAATACTACCTCATAATTTCTTCCCGTAACATCAGGCGTACCCCAAGGTTCAGTCTTAGGTCCCCTCCTGTTCCTAATATACATTAACGATCTTCCATTGCATGTTTCCTCTCAGATTCGTATGTTTGCTGATGATTGCGTTGTCTATCGAACTATCACTTATAGTAATGACTACATTTATCTTCAATATGACCTGAATAACATTACAGCCTGGTGTGATCAATGGTTAATGGTACTAAACAATAATAAATGTAAATCTATGTCAATTTCCCGCAGCCGTAATCTGCATGACTTTATCTACACAATTAATGACATCTCAATCGGCACTGTAAACTCTATTAAGTACCTAAGCATTACGATCACGCATGATTTAAACTGGTGCTCGCATATAACTAACATCATATCATCTGCTAACAAAACCTTGGGATTTCTGAAACGCAATCTCCGCAACGCTCCTCAACAAGTAAAACTACTAGCATATAAAACACTGGTTAGGCCAAAACTCGAATACGCATCACCAATATGGCATCCTCACCAGATTTACCTCAGCAACGCATTATAATCCGTACAGAACCGCGCCGTAAGATACATTCACTGGACATACTCATATGATATCAGCGTATCGCCATTAAAAGTAGAGTCTGGTTTGGACACACTAGCGCACCGTCGCCGTATCGCGAGCTTATCATTATTCCATAAATTCTTCACCAGCTCGCTTAGCCACGCACCTTACATTGTACCACCTTCACACATATCGCTGCGCACAGGCCACCCACTAAATGTTGCTCGCCCTAGCGCGCGCACTGTCACCTGCTTGTCATCATTTTTTTATCGTACTGGAACGGCCTTCCCCACCACGTCGCTGCCATCACCACCTCATCTGCCTTCGTGGATGAAGCAACGAGCATTCTGTCTTTAAAATAAGATAGTGGGCAACCTCCTGTATTTTTGTACCACCCACCCCTTATGTAATACCCCGCAAGGGGTCTTTAAGGTAATAAAATGAAATGAAATGAAAAGCTACCTTGCAGGCTAATCTATCATTCAATTTTGTAATAAAATATTTTTCATTTGTAGGTGTAGGCCAAACAAGAATGCTTAGGATAAAAATAGAAAAAATAGCAAGTTCCATAGCAATGGAACAACAGATATCGAGGTCCTATGTCATTTCGTTGCAACCAACTCATAGTGCGTAGAAGCTTGCCAAAGAATCAACATGTGTGGCCCATGACATAACTGTGGAAAAGAGGATGCCGCTAGTTTTGAAGCCCTGAACGTATTTCACTCGTGCGCCATTGATAAATAGAGACTACATGGTAAGATCTTTGTGACGTGGATTGTATATTACTGCTTTTGCATTACTGTCATTCTGTTGTACATAATTTTGCATAGGCTAGAGATAAATTCAGTGTAAATGATGTTGATATGATTTGCGAACTCCACAGTCGAGCGACGAGAGAAGAAGGGATTTGTACGGTCAGCGTAAATGACGTACTTCACCGACTCATCAGTGGTAGCATGTTCATTGGCATATAAGATAAACAAAATGGGCCTAACATACTTCCCTCAAAGACTCGTACATTAACCAGCTTCAGAGGAATTGTGAGCCTGTTATTTCCAACATACTGTATTCGCCAATGTAGATACGATTACATACAGAGTGAGCATTACGTGTTATACGAAAGTGATGAGCTTTCTGGAGAAGAGCCTGATGACTAATGCTATCGATAGCTTTCGAGTGGTCGGAAGAAACACCTGGAACAAATTGTATCGGCACGACTATCGTCTCCAAACCCACTAGACAAGAAGACAGCTCACGTGCACGTAGGGCAAAAACGAGAACTAGCGCGCTTCACCTGAGCGGCCACGGTGTCTCCCACTCCCGAGGCCTGGCGGCACCATGGCTGGCCGGCCTGAACAAGCCGTGCGCACAGCGGTTACCTCTTCGCTCCTCGTCCCACACCCTGGTGACCCGGACGATAGTTACCAGCCATGCCACCGCCAATGCACAGAATCTCTAAAGGCAGGAGTGACGTCGCCTTACGGGGTCTGGCAGGTTTCCAGCGTTTTTAGTGTGTCCAGAAATTCTACATCGACATGTCGGACACTTGGTTCACACAACTGGACAGCCACTTCAGTATCAAGAAGTTGCAGGCTCCAGCTGCGTTCCAAGCTCCGCCTAGCACTCCGCGGTCCTGACTTCTACGAGGACTTGCGTGCAGCCATCCTTGCTCAATGCACCATCTCGAGCGTTCAGCCGTAACATCATTTGAACCGTCGCGTCATTCCGAGTTTTGTCGTCCCACATGGCCTGTATGCACCGATGCCGATCGTCATCACTCACCGGCCCCAGCATCAAACATCTACTCCGTCCGTTAGCATCCTCCCCATTTACAAAGGCAGCTGCGCGACGACACTTTCCAATGTATTCACTTGGACAAACGCAAGCGCTTTCCGCTACTCTACGGCACGCCACTCTCCTTCCTTGGACATACCCGCCAACTATCAGCCTTCCGTTTGGGGGCACCTCACTCATCACTTTTAGAGGCTCGCCCACCAGCTCCCTTAGGCGCAAATCTGGCTCGCAGGCACGGCGATTCCATAAGCGAAAGCTTGGCAATGCCTTCAGCGAACATCGCAACACTGACGCTATCCGCATTCGACATTTCACCGAAAGCTGCAGCAGGTGAGCCTTGCGATGTTCTGTGATCGCACCTTCCGCGGATTCCTTCCGTAGTTTAACAAAGTTTTGCAGGAGTAGATCTGCCAATTGGGGTCTTCAGCTCCAGAATGATTTCTACGTCAACGTGAGTAGCCAATATTTGCGCTATCTACAGGCAAGTCGTGACCTGCCAGACGGTCTTCTGTCGGAGCTTAATACTATGCCAGGCTCGGTAATCTGCGAGAACCCGAGGCAGGCCGTGGTTTCGCACTACGGCATCGCTGTTGCTTCGCTTCGATCACAAGCTACGCTGCCAGTGCTGCCTGGTAAAATACTTTCGGATTGTGTGAACCTGGCAACACCAACGGCGACAGCATATGCTTTCCGTTGCACCTCTGACCAAAGCCCTGGCAAAATATGCAGCGGACTAAGAGCAGACGCACTCACTGCGATGCCATCTTGAGACCAAGGCCTTTCTCGTCCTCACAATTCACCGCCCTGCTCAACTGTGCCCATACCTGTAATGGTGACGCAGCATGAATCAGCAAGGGCAATAAGGCACGCAGCGACATTCGCAGTTCCCCGCCAATGGCACCGTTGCATGCTGTTCGACGACACCGTATTCAGCGTTATTCCCCTCAACGGCATGAACTCTCAGCACGCGCCAAGAACCACCCAATACGTATCAACTCTGCTTGTCGAGCTGCATTGGACTCGGCGCTAAGACTTTGACACCGCAAGACGACGCCCTCAATGGACGCCCACAATGCGCCCTGTGTCTAGATACTACCAGTAGCGACCACCATTGTTATGTGTGCCATTGCCCGAAACAGGCTTTACCTGGACTTCTTAACGGACGCTATACTCCGCTCCATACATAGCAGTCAACGCTTTGGAAGCTACGTAAGAAGTTCGGCCAAGAAACATTGACATCGCACGTTCCGTTCATGCATCGCTGCGCGCCAACAGCGTTCGCTCGCGCGAGCATGCACGTGAATCTCCACGCGAAGGGTTGCAAATAACCCCCCCCCGTCCCCCGCAAAAAAACAAGGCAAAGAAAAGTGATTTAAAACAACGCTTTAGCATCGGTACACTACAGTCTGTTTGGTTCAAAGGATAAGAACTTTCGTCATTCAATACTTGCGCATCTTGCGTAGCCCATATAAAGAAACAGTTGCACGCATTTGTGGTCAAATGCATCGAACTATATCCAAATGCGAATGAAGCCACTGCATGAAGTCTCTCTAGCCTCCACAGTGTTGACTGCTATGTCTGGAACGGAGTGTAGGCATTGACATTCATGTACATAATGCTGTAGCCGGTCTTCTTTGCATACGCGCGCCTTTTTGCACACATTTCTATCGTTTTTCGCACTAGGAGGGAGGAGGACGCTGTAGGGGCGTGAATATTTTCTCCAGAGTCGGTGAAGAAGGCGACCGCTCACGTGCATGTAGCGTGACAAGAGAGCACGCTAGCACGCTGGACGTGAGCGGTCGCGGTGCCTGCCACTCCAGGGACACCGCGGCGCCGTGGCTGGCGAGACTAAATCAACCTTAGCCATGGCGGTATCTTTTCGTGCCTCCTCCAACATAAGTTTTCATTTTGAAAATTTTCGAGCCCTAGCGGGTCAGATGCCCACCCAGAGAAAGAGAGGCATGCGCGGAAGCCGCATCAGCGGCCCGCAAGCAGCCTCGGCCCGCAAGAGGCCCGAACTGGAGACTGTTTTCGACTAAACCTAGGCTGTCGTGTTGCCCCGGTTGTTTGTTTGCGCCGACGACGGGTCCTGTGAACCTTCCATATATTTAGGGACTGACAACTGGACAACTGGAGAATGCATGGCTTTCCCTAAAATGGGAGTTGCGCAGCCCGACGCTACATATCAACATGACGAGTACGAAAATGAGTATGACATTACCTTCACCCCGCCCCATCGTATTTTATGGCACGCTCGTCAAACGACTCCGCCTTATTTAGGGGCTCTGATTTCTACGATCTAACACACAAGTAGTCATCCTAGGGCGACCAAGTGAGTCTCCACGAGAAGTTGGATGACAACACCAAATTGACAAATAGTATTTTTTGCGAGAGAAGACTCGCTGACTTATTTTGAAACCATGAATTACCATCCACACCTAACTGCATTCAAGACCAAGTTTACCGGTGTCTTCGGCCGTCCTGCGGTTCGCGAGCTTAGTTCGGAGCAACGTCCACTGTCTTGAGCACAGTAGCGCGGGGTGACTTTCACTAGTTATCAGAAGTATAACGTAGACCTGAGCAAGCGCATCGATGCCTGAGTGACTGATGCGGACACGATTAAGCATATAGGCACGGGCATTGAAAAGGGCGCCTTCCTATTTGTGTTTTCGAAAAGCCTCCGATGATGATGTGTAGTGTTTTATGGCGCAAGGGCCAGGTTTGGCCAAAGAGCGCCATGACAAGTGGTAGTGTTAATGATGTATTATGGAAGATGTGACTTGGCTGTAAAGTGGCCTAAAAATAGTCGCTGTAAGGTGCGTAAAATCTGCGTGCTATAAGATTATGGCGATGACTAATGACGAATACTATGAACATTAAAATCCATCGTAGAAGAATGATGCGAAATAGAAAATATATACGATTCTAAAATTCACTAGAGCACCACTGCCTCGTTAGAGCCCTTGAGACACAAGGACCTAGAGGCATGTGCTACATAAAAAATTTATCACAGCGGCATCCCCTGGAAAGAGGATGCGCTACGAGTTTAATGGTCTTATTACATGTAGGACAACATCACTTAAAAAGTCGAGGATTGCCTTGGTGTCAAAAAGCGGTTCCTTACCAAGAAACATAGCCGGGTGTAGAGGGATGTAATGTTGGTAAGCAAGCGGAAAATGTTTTTTTCTCTGCGTTTCGGCTTCCCGACACTCCAAGAGCACGTGGAGGACGGTAAGCCTCTCGCCGCATCTACCACAGATTGGGGGTTCACTTCCGGTAAGCAGATAATTATGGGTGCCAAATGTGTGTCCTATTCTGAGGCGACAGAATAGGACATCTGTTCGCCGAGATTTTGTTGGGGAGGGCCAAGAACCTAACTGTGGCTTTATAACGTGCAGTTTATTATTTATTTCTACGTCCCACATGCGTTGCCAGTGGTTTCGCAGTTTCTATCGTATGTAAGGTTTCAGATCTGTGAGAGGCACCAAAGTAGTATTATTAACAGCAGGGAGTGCAATTGACGTAGCCATCTGGTCTGCCAAAACGTTACCTTCGATTCCCCTTTGGCCGGGTACCCAGCATAGGATGATTCGCTGGTTAGATAGATAAGCTTTGCACATGTCGGAATAGACCTCAGTAAGTACAGGATTTTTATGTTTGTAGGGTGACATTAAGGCCTTCACCACACTTAGGGAGTCAGTATATATAACAGCTTTTTGGAGTTTTGATTTCTTTATATGCTTTACAGCCGACCATACAGCGTAGGCCTCTGCCGTAATGATACTTGTTTCTGGATGTAGTACATCGGATTCCGAAAAAGAAGGACCGACGGCTGCGTAGGATACTCCGGCATGTGACTTGGAAGCGTCTGTGTAGAACTCTGTGCATGAGTGCTTGTACTGAACTTCTAAGAAATGCATTCGAATTTCTACCTCTGGAGCATGCTTTGAAACTTTTAGAAAGGATACGTCACATTCTGTGACCTGCCAGTCCCAAGGGGGTTATAGCTTGGTTGGACGCATTAAGCGGTGCTCCAGGAGAGGGACATGCATATCATCGCTAAGCTCCTTCACACTCAGCGCGAAAGGCTGTCTTATAGACGGACGGTTTCGGAAAATTGTAGCACACGTCATATCAGTGACAGTGTTGAAACATGGATGTTCCGGATTAGAGTGCACTTTAAGGAAATAAGGAAAGCTGATGTATGATCTCTGCAAGTGGAGCGGCAACTCATTCGATTCGGCATATAAGCTTTCGATCGGGCTTGTTCTGAAAGCGCCAGTTGCTAAGCGGATGCCCAGATGGTGGACAGGATCCAGCATCCTTAGCGCGCTCGGGGCGGCAGAGTTTTACACTACGGCACCATAATCCAATCGTGACCGAATTAGGCTCTTGTAGATATTCATTAGACAATTTCTGTCACTACCCCACGTAGTCGAAGTTTGATTAGGTTCATTGTTTTTAGACATTTTTCTTTCAGATATTTAATGTGTGGAATGAAAGTGAGTCTATCGTCAAGTATAATACCTAGGAATTTCTGCTCTTTGTTTACAGGTATTTGGTGTCCACACAGATCTAAGCAAGGATCCGGGATCAGGCCTCTCTTTCGTCTAAAAAGAACAACAGAACTTTTGTTAGGATTGATTTTAAATCCATTTTTCTCTGCCCATTTTGATACTTTGTTCAAGCCATGCTGTACCTGTCTCTCGCACACTGCGAGGTTACAGGACTTAAAAGCTATTTGAATGTCGTCCACATAGACAGAATAGAAAATGGCCGGTGGTAATGAAGCACGAAGCATGTTCATCTTCACGATAAAGAGCGTGCAGCTAAGCACGCCTCCCTGGGGTACACCAGTTTCTTGTGTAAAAGGACGTGACAGTACATTGCCGACTTTTACACGGAATGTGCGATTGGACACATAGCTTTCTATGAGGTTTAGCATATAACCATGATTGCCCATTTCCGCCAAGTCTCTTAAGATTCCGTAGCGCCACGTTGTGTCATAGGCCTTCTCCATTCGAGGAACATGGATAAGAAAAACTGCTTGTGTACAAATGCGTCCCGGATATTTGCTTCTACACGTACAAGATGGTCAGTTGTGGAGCGCCCTTCTCGGAAGCCGCACTGATAAGGATCAAGCATTTTGCTCGGTTCAAGGAAATGAATGAGTCGGCGATTTATCATTTTTTCAAACTCCTTACAAATGCAACTTGTGAGTGCTATCGGGCGGTAGCTTGCCACTGAGGAAGGGTCTTTGCCTTGTGTCAGAACAGGGACCACCATGGCTTCCTTCCATGCGGTTGGAAGGTACCCTGCATCCCAGATGGTGTTGAAAAGTGTGAGTAGTGTAACCTGCGTGTCATTGTGTAAGTTTTTGAGCATTTCATACATGATTCTATCAGATCCTGGTGCGGAGCTGTTGCATGCGCTCAAGGCAGCTCTCAATTCGGCAATACAAAAAGGATGGTTGTAAGGCTCATTCTCTCGACCTTTTCTTGTTAATGGCTTACGTTCTTCTGTTTGTTTGTATTTGAGAAAGGATTGTGTAAAATTTGTTGGACTTGACACGCTTGCAAAATATTCCCCAAGCGAGTCTGCCTGGTCTTGCAGTGTATCGCCCTGTGTGTTTACCAGGGGGAGTGAATATGTTTGCCGCCCTCTAATCCTATTAACTCTGTTCCAGGCTTTGGCCTCATCTCTGAACGAGTTAATACTCGATAAAAACCTGTGCCAACTTTCTCTTTTGGCTTGTCGGCAGATTCGCCTGCCTTGGGACTTTACTTTTTTAAAGGTTATACGATTCTCTGCAGTGGGAGAAGCGCGTAGCAACCCCCACGCCTTGTTCTGATTCTTACGGGTGATCCTACATTCACGATTCCACCACGGTACACGTCGCTTGCATGCCAGACCACTCACTTCGGATATGCATTTTGATGCGGCATCTATTATGAATGATGTAAGATACTCCACAGCAGCATCAATTTCTAAAGAAGACATGTCGGCCCATGAGATGTTAATGAGAGTTCGAAATTTCTGCCAGTCGGCTGTGTCTATCTTCCACCTAGGAGCTTGTGGAGGATATTCGTTTTCTTTAGATGTTCTTATCAGTATAGGGAAGTGGTCGTTCCCGTAAGGATTGTTCGTAACTTCCCATTCAAGTTCGAGCAGTATGGACGGGGAAACTATGCTAAGATCTATTGAAGAAAAGGTTCTGTTTGCTAGGGAGTAATACGTGGGTTCCTTCTCATTCAGCAAGCACGCACCTGAAGAAAAAAGGAACTGTTCAACAAGACGACCTCGCGCGTCTGTACGAGTGTCGCCCCACAAGGAGCTGTGCGCATTGAAATCGCCAAGAACAACATAAGGTTCTGGCAATTCGTCTATAAATGACTGAAATTCATGTCTGTTTAATTTGTAGTGGGGGGGTACGTAAAGCGAGCAAATGTGGTGAGGAGTTTATTTAGAAGAACAGCTCGAACCGCCACTGCTTCAACGGGCGTTTGTAGCTGTAAAAGCTGACAGGAAATACTTTTATGAATCAAAATGGCAACACCGCCTGATGATACGACAGCATCATCGCGATCTTTGCGAAACTTGACATACGGTCGGAGAAAGTTTGTACGTTGTGGTTTTAGGTGTGTTTCCTGTAGACACAGCACTGTTGGATTGTGTTTTTGGATAAACTTTTGCAGCACATCAAGGTTCCTAAGAAGACCTCTGATGTTTCATTTAATTATTTGTGGATCCATATTGGAGGTCAATAGGTGCTGTGTGTACAGAAACAGAAGTAGCGATTATGAAAATTACAGAGATAAAATTACAGAGCCCTTTCGAGGCCCTGTAACGGGAGTTTTGCCCTTTCTGGAGCGTTCGAGGGAGCCTCGCCGCTCCTTAGGCGCTTGGTGCGCCGTGATGATAGGTGTTGTGTCCATTGCCTCTAGTGAGTCTCCGGACACGTGCTCTTGCGAGCGAGAAGTTTTCAGAGGGAGTCCCGCCTTGGAGGGCAAGACCCCTGCGCCCACCAGCCCGGAGGTCGATGGCGCTCCCTGAGGGATTTGGCTCCGCCGGCTGTTGCCAGCGCTGGAAGGGGCCGGGGAGGTTGGGGCAGCCTCCGCTGCGCCCACCTTCGGGGTCGATGGTCCCTTCTGCTCGGTTGGCGGAGCAGCGCTAGCTGCAACCACCGTGGCGGCGATGGCGTAACTGCCGACTCACTGCATGTGGGTCGGACAGCTGCCGGAGGCCGCCGTGACGCTGCCCCCCGACGCGCCACTTCGGCAAAGCTTTTCTTTGGCAGGTATGCCCCCCGCCTGCGTGCTTCTTTGAACGATATATTTTCCTTAACTTTGATTGTGACTATTTCTTTTTCTTTTTTCCACGATGGACAGGACCGCGAGTACGCGGCGTGATCCCCATCACAGTTCACGCAGTGGGGAGCATTCTCGCAATTGCCAGATGGGTGTTCTTGGGCACTACATTTTGCGCAAGTCTGGCGGCCTCGGCAGTTCTGTGAACTGTGGCCAAATCTTTGACACTGAAAGCATCGGAGAGGATTGGGGATGTACGGTCTGACTCGGATCTTTATGTAGCCAGCCTCAATGGTCTCAGGTAGCATACTTGATGCAAAAGTTAGAATTAAGTGCTTTGTCTCAATCTCCTTGCCATCGCGCCTGATCTTTATTCTCTTGACATTGGTCACATTCTGATCGCTCCAGCCCTCCAGTAGTTCGGCTTCAGTCAGTTCCAAGAGATCGGCATCGGAAACGACTCCGCGGGTGGTGTTCATTGTGCGGTGCGGTGTGACCGTCACTGCAAGATTCCCAAAGGATACTAGATTAGAGAGTTTCTCGTACTGTGTCTTATCACGCAGTTCTAAGAGGAGGTCGCCACTTGCCAACTTAGAGACTTTATAACCTGGGCCAAAAGCTTCACTAAGTTCCTTTGCAACAAGAAAAGGTGAGATCATTCTCGCTGCCTTTTCTTTTTTCTCCGAATGTGCAACATGAAATCTTGGAAAATTGTAATTATTTCGGCCAAAAAGCTTGAAAACTTCTTCGATGTGCCCTCTTTTGTAAGGGCGATCAGGAAGTGTTGCAAAAGAACTTGCCATAGATATGTGTGAAAATTCGGCAGCGCCGCCAGCCACCCACCATGGAGCCCAACAAGGGGACGCTGCAGGACCGTGAAAAGACGGCCTGCATGCGCCAGCTGTACGACACTACTATAACCAAATCTGTTATAACCAAGGTTGGCTATCCCACACAAGGTTAACACATGCCGCCGAGGAGAATGATGTAAATGGAAGAGAGGAGAAGACAGGAAAGGTCAAAAAGTAAGAGATAAAGACGAAGATTCGAGAGTAAGAGACAGGAAGAGGCGACTACCGATTCCCCCCGGGTGGGCCAGTCCGGGGGTGCCGTCTAGGTGAAGCAGAGGCCAAAGAGGTGTGTTGCCTCCGCTGGGGGCCTTAAAGGTCCTAACACCCGGCATCGGCTCAACCCCCAGGATCCCCCTTTCCCCGGACACGGCTAAGCCGCGCACGGCTACACGCGGGAGGGTCATGTGCTCGGGTACGTGCTGTCGCAACACACCAAACGCCTGCTGACGCAGACGCCCCTGCGGGGGAAAAGCCTCCGAAGCGTTCTCAGAAGTTATTGACATGTTTTATAGCTATGACGGGCTCTGCCAACAAGGCTTGGCCACCCGTCTCCCTTCTGTGCCAGAAGAGTTGCTGTCCAACATGACTTTTACTCTACACACCACCTTTCTGATCTCCCAGTTCAAAGTTTTCGTACGGGAGCAAATGGCTCGCCAGCTCTCCCTGATATTCTGTACGGCGGAGCCTAGCTCTTCCCTCAGTCATGGTAGGGCACATAATAGAAGAGCAGGTGTCCGAAGGGCTTCCAGCCGACTGGACGCTTCCAGTCACGGCTCCGCCAGCATACGCCGAAGCCGTGCTGTGACCATAACCACGGATGTGCCCGTCTGCGCCTGCGCTTACCTATCCCTAAGCCGTAGTGCGATCACGGCCACACCGACCTCCGACGTACTTTTGCATGCATGCGACCATGATCTCCATTCGTCATTCACTGGCGCATCTAGGAGAAGCGGCCCACCTGCTATTTGTGTTGTCTACCAGAAAATGTCGCACGTCTGTACTGCCTTCACGTGACGATGCACTTGTGCCTGCCTACAACCATCCGTTGCCCTACGTTTCAGACAGCAACTTACCCAACCACCCTAACCTTAGACAAGCTCTCAACCACCAATTCCTTCTCCCCATCGACGCTCACTATCCTCTATACATCGACTTGCGTGTACCATTGACACGAAAATTAATAGCGCAGTGCCCCAGGCAAAAAGTCCATTGTTGACGCAAAGCCCGAGCCCTCGTCATTCGCCGCCCAACGTATTGAAGTCGCTGTCGAACGTATCCCTACGCTTGCTCTCATGCCCGAAGGGGCAGCCGTCTCTGTAAATAACAAAAAGCTCTGCTGTACCGTTCCAAAAGTCGCGACACCTTTCTTTCGCGCATTTCTGCACATGGCCTCCGCCCAGCATTTCGAGCATGCGGCTGCGTGCTCCGCCATACTTGTCATTCAAGAAGACATCTACGCAGTCGAGTTTATGGTATTATTTTTTGTTCAAACGGTAGTATTTTAGGGTTGCATCTTATTTACTGCTTTCAAGCAGTAATTGATGCTTCCATGCTGAACTCACTTTCTTTCCACTTTGCAATCTCTTATACGACGACGGTCCGCTTTCCTGCGCGAAATTGATTATCGCTCTCTGCATTGTGATTTCTCCACGTGCATCTGTCCTGTCACGTGTGTTCTGTTCCAACAATTTCAATCGTGGTGCTCATTTCGCGCCTTGCGATGCTTTTGTTCATCGACACTGGCGCCCACATCCAGCCGCCGTGCTTGCCCTTGATGCTACCGTCACTCAATTACTTGCGCGCACCCAATTTTTGTTCCCGATTCCATCGCTTCGGAATGAATCCCTCGGCCAAGTGGAGCCCTTCAAATCCTTGCCACTTTTCCTGCTTCTGATGGTTTGTCGGAAATAAACACTATGCCGCTGAATGCTGCACCCTCATAAGGCCTTTCCCGCCATGCGATCGACAACGGCTTGCACCCGATGTAACGACGGGACTTGATAAGTTCCTTGATAAGTTTCCTTCTGATTTTGACTGTTACAGTATGTCTCTTGGCTTAAAGTCGACTGTGTGCCTCAAGGTCAACACGAGCACTCACTCCCCGCTGCGGCAACGATCATACCGCGTTTGGGCAACAGAACGCGGCGTCATTGATGATTAAGCAGGTGACATGCAGAAGTGTAGCATTATTCAGCCACCAAGCAGTCTTTGATCGTCCGCACTGGTTTCAGTTAAGAAGAAGGATACGCTTCTATGCGAGTTATTCCTAGTAAAACACGATAACGCAAAAGGATGGTTACCCTGCTCCGCGGATCGACGATTCCTTCATAGATTGTCTGCAAGTTGCAGGGTTCGTTTCCTCTCTCAATCTACGTTCCCGTCATTGGCAAGTGTCTATGGCTGCAACTCATCTCCCGAAAACTGCTTTTATTGCACCAGACGACCAATTTGAATCTACTATGATGCATTTTGACCTCTGAAACCCTCCTGCAACCTTTCAGCGCATAATGGACACTATTGCACGTGGCCTCAAATGGAATACGTGTCCATGTGATCTCAGTGATGTCATCGTCTTTGTCCCAGATTTGCCTACTCAACTACATCGACTGGCGATTTTTTGCGCTGTTTCCCTAACAGAGCGCTTCAATTCAACTCTTAGCGGCATGCGTTCGATGTATCTCGCGTCTACACAGACCAACTGCGACCTTGTCCTTCACTTCGCCACGTACGCCTACAACGTCGCACTACAAACACCGACAGGTTTTTCCACTTACTTTTTTACTCACTGGCCGGTGAACTTAAACTCCTGTTGACACCATCTTTCCTTGCAGACCCGACTCATTGGAAATCACACCGCATTCGGAAGCCACCTGATATGCACGAGAAGGACGGCAACTTTCTCGCGGAACAAGGCTAGGCGCAGGAGAAACTTCGTCGTGGTGACGGGCGCCATACCACCAGTCTTGGCCCGACACTCTCGTTTAGTTGTGGGTGCCTGCAATACCCACGCCAGGTCTCCTCGAAGCTCGTTCCCAAATACCATGGTCCGTACCGCATCGGAAATTGAATTTCTCCGCTGAATTATATAATCGAACATCTTACATCTTCCAGTACGTTTGCAGCCCAGGCAGTGAAACTACGCGCATTGATCATCTCAAGCCTAACTGCGAACCGCTTGTCCTGACAACGCCTTAAAAGGCCTGTGTGGCTCCATCTTAGGAGAGGGGAAAAGAGATGTAGCAGAGAAGACGCACGCTTAGCGATGGTGATGCACAGTGCTAAGCCGCTTCGCCAACGCAACGCAAGTGGGATGAGCCAGATACTCTTTTCCACTAAGCCTGGACTGTGGCCTCGCCCAGCTTGTGTTTATTCACGCCTATGATTTGTTGTATCCATCCATCCACCCATGATGTGTTCTGTGAACCTTCATTATAGAGTATATATCCGTTCGGTGAAAGAAGCGCAAACTCTATAGACTGACGTCTTTTTCAAAACCATATTGCACTATATTTACAATCTTACGAAGGTGAACCAGTGATGTAAAGTAGTACAACTTTATTTAGGCTTTCAAAAAAATATGGAGACAAGATAAGAACACGTTGATAGTTGGAAATAATGTTTATTTTGCCTATCTTGAATTATACAGCGATTCTCGCATACAATACATGGAAATTTTCCTATTGTAATAAATACTAAAAATATGAGGTAAGGAGTGGGTGATCAAGTGCATAAGATATTTAACTGGTATTGTGTGAATGCCTCACGCAACGATATAATTTCTATTATTTAAACTGACAAGCCACGGAAATACTAAAATTTTACTAACAAGGTCGAAAAAAATTGCGTGCTCATTATGACATTCTGTTGGTCGTATTTATTACTACTGAAAGAAAACGGGGGGAAAGACAACAAATAGATTAATGAATACATAACAATGTTCAAAAGTTTCTAGCTTCACCCGCACTTTATTATTATGTGAGTTCAGGTATATGACAAATTGGTAATATTATTTCAAAAATGTTAAAACGCACATACCACATCCTCATCTACCACCGCTGCTTATGCACAGACGCTGGCAAAAGCTAGCATACGCTGGAGAATAATGACATCCTTTTAACTACTAAACCAAGTTTCCATAAACAAGATAACATATGCAAAGGTAAACGTGTATCAGTAAAAAAGCAAACTTCCCTTCCACTCGGTGAAGAAGGATCACCAGGCGAAGCTGTGTATGTGGGCCCCTTAAAGACGAACTGCACCTCCGCCGCGGGTTGCCCCGGCATTGCACAATCTTCGGGATCAGCCCACTTATGGGCAGCGCTTTACGCCTGCTTCAGCTCTGACGCAGGTCGGGCCGGTATTGCACAACTTCAGGATTAGCCCACGTATGAGGAGTGCTTAACGCCTGCTTCACCTCCGCTGCGGGTCGGGCCTGTATTACGATATCTTCGGGATCGGGCCACGCATGCGGAGTGCTTAACGCCAGCATCACCTCCGCCGCGGGCAGGTCAGTTATTGCACTCTCTTCAGGATCGCCCTACGTATGGGGAATGCTTAACGCCTACTTCACGTCCGCCTCGGGTAGGGCGGGTATTGCACTAACTTCAGGATTGGCCCATGTATGGGGAGTGCTTAAGGCCTGCTTCACCTCCGCCACAAGCAGGCCAGGCATTGTACTATCTTCGTGATCGGCCCACGTGTTGGGAGTGCTTAACGCCTGCTTCCCCTCCGCCGCAGGTAGAATCAGCATTGCAATATCTTCGAGAGCGGCCCACGTATAGGGAGTGTTTTTTCACTACTTCACCTCCGCCGCGGGTAGGCCCGGCATTGCACTATCTTCGTGATCGGCCCACGTATGGGAAGTGCTTAATGCCTGCTTCACCTCCGCGGCGGGTTGGCCCCGCATTGCACTATATCCGGAATCGGCCAACTTATGGGGAGTTTCTTGCTTACTACGCCAACGACACAAAAATTTCCTTGAACGGTAGAGTTATACAACTTCGCTGTAAAACGTCGCAGTTTAGCCCGAAAGACGAAGCACCGATTCCGATAGAAAATTTGTAGACAGATCCGCGAATTAAGGGTAGCAATCTTATAGTACGTATAAACTTGTGAATGTTCGCTTACTGGCTAAATTAACAAGCATGATGTCAGCGCCCTGCAGGAACACATCACACTCGATGACCGCTGCCCTCGCCACCTAATGAATTGGTGGAATGACACAATCTAGTCATTAATCCATCTAAAACGAAATTTTTAGTATTCCATTCGCACCAAAAATCACTAAATATTCCTCCTTCGTTAAGCTCAGGCAATCATTCTATTTCCATTAGCGACTCTGTTTCATTTCTAGGGGTTACCCTAGACAGCCATATGAAGTTTCACCTGCAGATCAATCACGTCAAGCTGAAGTGCGCCTTTGGTATCAGTGCACTTGTCAAGGCACGACACTATTTTTCTCCTTCTGCTTTGCTTTCACTCTACTTTGCGTTCATTCATTCACACATTAACTACGGATTAATCGTTTGTGGTAATACATACCTATGTCATTTTTCTTCAGTTCAGCATATACAAAATCGAGCAATCCGTATCATCACCCACATTTCACCGCGCTGTAATGCTATCGGCCTGCTTGAGCAGTACAAAATTCTATGTATAAAACGGTTATTCAACTACAATTTAGCGATAATGTTTCATAAATTGCTTGATTCCCAGCTGACCATTCAATATATTCAAAGCAGCTCCCTTAGAAATACAAACCCTACTAGGTTCGCTTATAATTATAATTTTCTGTTACCGTCAGTTCGTACTAATTATAGTAAAAAACATCTACATTCGCTACCATTACACTTTGGAATCGTTTGCCTGCTTCGCTTAAAATACTACCTACATTTCAGCGTTTCGAAGCTTCGCTAAAAGATTTTTTGCTAACCTCTGATAATTTTTCCTAATAGATATTTGTATTTTCATAGTTACCTAACTAATAAGTTTCACCCATTCTTTTCTTTTTGCAGTGTTCACATTGCGCCACATTTTTTTATCCCTCTTTGTTCGTTCTTTTTTTGCTTTTTGCCTTTAACAATTGTATAAATTTTGTCACTCCCGTTGTTATATCTATTACACTATATCGATTAGAGCATAGTTTGTTTCGTTTTTTTTTTTCTTTTTTCTTTTCGTTATCATTTCATTTTCTTGCAACTAATATATTATTATGCTTTCCACTGTTATGCTGCCAACTATGTCCCAATTCTGCTGTAGTTACTAACCGAGGGTCCCCTTTTCAGTATCATTACTTTGGGACCCTCGTCTGTATATTACATTTATGTACCTATGTTTTTTCATAGGAATAAACTTCAACTTCAACTCGCTGTCAAAACGCGGGCGTGAGACAACGTGGCAGCAGTAGCGAGGGTCTATCGGACTGTCTATCGCTTTAATGCAACTTGAGCGGGGAAAACATAGCGCACGCAAAACTACGAGCCGTCAGCCCACCTAGAATGCACCTTCAAAACAGATCGCTTTCAAGATAAAGGCCGCGCGGCCGTCCCATAACCAGTTGCTGCCGAAGTACAACTCCCCCTCCCACTGTGCCATGCTCACAACCGAAGGCTGTACGCTCCCTGCCAGTTTCCTATGTCGATTTCTGCTAACATGCTATAGCTTTAAGGTCCGTAATATAGTATGAAGCGACTATCCCAGCAACACTATTACCACCACGTATTACAGCGAGCATGTCCCTTGCTTTTAAATGTGCTCTCAGGTCAGCGTCAACAGCTTCACAAATTGTAAAGGCACTCACATTCAATGCATTTTAATAGACGACCGCAGCAGCGCAAGGACTTGTTGCAGGCCGGAGATAAGCATTCGCAAACACGGTGGCAACAAAGACAAGTACGCACCGAAAACAAATCACGGTACAAAGCACCAGCGTCAAGATGCTGCAAGGAAGCATCTGTGGCAGTGCAAGAAAAAACGGCGACTACAAGCTTAAGCTTAAAAAATAAAAATATATGGAAAATATTATAAATACACAGCTGCAACGAAGCATCGTTCCACTAGCTAATGAAATCACGATCGCGTTGCTTGAGGTCATTTTACTTTGTAACTTAGCCTTCTTGCTGCCTGAAGAGGCGTAATGGGCGGAAAACAACAATACCTTTTGGTACTGCACATTCTAGACCGTCTTTTCCATGCCTAAAGACGCTTCGCAACTAGCTACCACGGTGCTTTTTGTGCTCTGTCATGGCTTATTACGCCACTACAATATCGCCACTTTCATTGGCATAGAAGACCATGACATCTATGGCTGGCTTGACTCCTTCTAACGAGTGAGTGACTGCGATCGACGTGAAGGCACATTGAAATCGCGCAAGGAAACGGCTGGAGTAAGTGACTTCATACCTCAACAACGATCATAGTCTTCCTACGTGGATGACGTTCAAGACTAGCTCCGCGAAAGGGGTGCAGCGCATCACGAATCACAAGCTTTGCGTACAACATTGCAGAATGGCACATTGTAGAATAGTGGTTTCACAAACTGTAGAATGGATGATAATTACCTGCATACCTTGACAAACTGACTCGTGAGTGGTCTCGCTCACACATATACCGATGCATGAGTCTGAGTCCGGGTCAGTCCGATTCGATTGTTGATGAGCCTTATAGGGGGCCCGCTCGAGTAAAATCATGGTCAGTCATAATATGGTCAAATATGATCAGCCTGCTTAAGAATAATTTTGGTCCGTTTTAAACCGAGCGAGCGTGGTTGAGCTGAATTGGGATGAGTCTGAGTGCGAGTGAGACATAAGCAGAAATGTAATTTTTTGAGTGAGTCTCAGAGAGTTCCATTTAGTTTGTGGACAAATGTTGACCTGTGAAAGCAAAACTTACAATAAGACTGGTTATATTTATTCTATTTCATAATCGGCTTTCCGTAAAATGCCGCAACATTATTTGTAGTGATAAGTCTCTGCCGAAGCGTCGCTGACTTACGCAAGCAACACTTCGCTGGTCTCGGCCTCATCTCCACAGGCCGTTTCGCTGTCTGGCTGAGCCGTTTGCACTCATGACACTGTACTGCAGCACCGGTTTAGGCATTTTGTTCGCAACAAAGTTGCCAGCTAACGTCGGCTATGGTTACTCCACTCGTTGATATCTTCATTGGCACCTGATCTGTTACGGAACCGCGGAGTCTGTCACCGGCTGTGTTCCGCCTTCTGTTTACCAGGTTTATGTGGTTGCTTACCTGGCTTCCTCCTTTATGTTTATAATCCGTGACTGCCAATTTTTTGCAGCATTTTTCCTTGTCGCTGTCCCTATTTGGCTAGTGATAAAGTATGCACGTCCCCGAAGTCCTCAGAGTGCGACTTTCAAGCGCTCCATTTGCATTCTTTACCGCCTTTCTGGGCACGTAGCAAGACAACGTCACCTACTAGGACCATCTCCTAGATAGTTCTAGAAGTCAACACCGAATAATCACACAAAGAAGCTCACTCACACGATATTATCGGGGCAGTTTAAAGGACCAGGCCCAGGCAGGTCAGGCAGTTTGCTTGAGAGCATCAGTGGCGCATTCGCGAGCCGCCACTAGCGACAGGAGAAGCCAGCACACAAGGCCATGCCGCATGGACCAATGAAACACCTAAATATTCCTTTAGAAGTGGTCCCTGAACAAGACATCCAACCGAGCTGCCTGGCTTTTTTTCTTCTCGAGAGCTTCTGTTAGTCACGCGCTCCCGTTTACTTCATTTTCTGCTTTGTCGGATGTGCGACTCAAACATCACAGTGGCAAAGCCTTACTCATATAATTCATGAAAGACGTGTTTTCGCATAAAAACGCGACACAAAACGCCTGTCCAATAGTGCTGTCGAATATGGCGTATTTCGGCTCGTATTCCAGCATTGTGTTTCACGTCCACCGATCTACGTGATACCACCGAAATGCAGCGCCATGTCGCTCCAAAGCACTCCAAAAACATTTTACGCGTGACCTGCGCCGCTGCAATGTGCAAGTGGTCCACGTTCATTCCTATATTTTACGCCATCAGCGAAGCAGTGACCAGGACAAAATGAGAAAGGAAAGTTCCCATGCGTGGCATAGAACATGCCCTGCGCGTACTACGATTACAAGTACATGGGTGAAAGCGGCAAATTTTAGTGGCACCTACAGAACCTCATATACGACATCAATATAAAGATGTTGCTTCTAAATCCGTTACGTTACATACACCTGCCACGCAACGCGATAATAAATGAGCGAAGGCTATAATAATAGCTGGGGAAAAAAATTGGATTCATACGCAATATGTCGAATAACTGAGAGCCCCCAAAAAATTGGAAGCCATTACACTCTGTAAAAGTGGATGACCAGCGAAGCTGTAGCACATCACACACGCTTATACAAGGTTACATGAATCTATATTAATTATTTGTAGTGCTAGTGGCGATGGCCTTGTGATTACATTAATATGCGCTGATTCGCTTGGTTCTAACGTAAGACAGAATATTGACCAAACGTAGATGTGTGGACGACCGTTCTTGAGTGGTTGAGCTACTTCTAATGATGTGGCACTTCAGATCAGGCTCTTCTAGCATAAACTGAGTGAAACGATTCTACTACGCTTTTGAAAAATGCGCATTGAAGTCTCACATGATGATCACGTGGATTGTTTCATCATGGCTAAGCCACGCAAAGTGGGTGGTCATCAACTTCTCGGTATCACACTTGGTTGTGCCTGGAGATATATTCCCAGCGGATATCACAAGTCCGACTTTCATTTGTACGGCACAGGCATCCCCACAGTCGATTGCATTGTCCTCATGCGAGTCAGAGTGGATAGTTGTACATATATTTTTTCCTTTGCGTATATGGCAATGCCTCCTGTTCAAGAGCCGATCTGCTGTTCACAAACGATTACAGCATACCAGTCGACTTGCAACAATGCATCTTGAATTATTCGTTTCGTTTATTATTATTATTATTATTATTATTATTATTATTATTATTATTATTATTATTATTATTATTATTATTATTATTATTATTATTATTATTATTATTATTATTATTATTATTATTATTATTATTAGGGGCGGAGTTTTTCAAGCCTTTTGCTGTAAAAATATTTTTAAAAAAACAAAAGCTCAATAATATGGGCAGTGATAGCCGGAATGCCTGCCCCGTTCAACACCATCTTGATCAAGGTTCTGTTTGTAGTTTTTGTAATATCCACTTATTTCCCAGCCAGAATATATCCTCCATTGATTGATTTCAGTGCTGCCCCCTCTCAAACATGCGCGTACGAGTTCTATTTTTTCGTTTCGGCCATCTTTCAGTAGACAGTCGGTGCTTGTGTTGTGTTTTATGTTCCTTCCCGCGTCCGTGTTTCCGCGACGACCACTCTCAACCATTTATGCTAATAACGACTGTTGGATCTGTTTCTGCCAGTCATATGAACTCAGCCACATGAAGCCAATGGACTACGAAGCGAAAGAAAGAAGTTCAGAAATTGCGTGTGGTTCTATATTAAATATAGAGATGCCTTTTGGCTAATGCCGGCAGCCATGCGTGCGGATTGAGTTCGCACCACTTTCCTGAGAAATAGACGGGCGAGTGAGCTCAGGCCTCACTTAAAAAGCTTGTGGGCAACATGTGATATGCTGGTGCTTTTACGTAGGGCGTAGGTTGCTTTAGATGGCCATAAAAAACAAGCTTGGTTTTCCGCAACGAGATACGCGGAATATCTTGATAAATACCTCAGTGTCGGTCTCGCCAACGCGTCTTGTTCCATTCTGTACGAAGCGAATTCGATGATGACGAGAACCCCTAGAAACCGAGAGCTAACTATTATCGTGTCTTACGTCGTTCCGGATTCCATCAGAGCAAGCTAAAGAAAATAAATAGAGAAGAAGTGAGGCACGCAACATCTCGTGTACCTGTGTAGGGATTTCGCATGGCCGAAATTGGGCCGAGCAAGTGCTAGAGTTTTCCGCTATATGATTAGCTCAACTTGTAGCAGTACATTTAAACCGCAACTGATAGCTGAGTGAATACACGTGGCTACTTTCGCTTACCATGTTCTAGACGAGAGACGCGGCTTAAGAATTATAACGGTGCAGTCTATGAGTGTAAAAAAAAAAGAATTTGTAGCCGTGTGTGAATCGCACGTAATATTTTGCACATACTAAGTCAATCTTGAATGTAGGGCAAACGGGGCGCTGAATAAATGAATGAGCCAGGGAATACGTCCAAAATGTAATGAAAAAGGTGTGGCACGTTTGCCTGCACAATGTGTCAGCCATATTTCCGGGACATTAAGATCCTTGGCATAAATAACAATAAGACATCACGGGAGCTTACAGAAGCTTAATATTATTACGATATCATCGAGCGATGCTCAAGGGACGAGCCGCCGCGAGAACTACGACGTAGTGGATCTGTGCCCTTGGCGCGAGCGAATGTTGGCCTAGTGCTCTGGCTCCAGTCCAGTGTAAATAGCCTGTAAATAGCCTCTTTTCTCTGTGTCTTTCTACACATAACAATATTAAATAAAGAAAAACTCAAACCGCAACAGTAATAAAACACCTATGTTTATCAGTATGAGATGAGATTGTTTGACAGCTGCGAATTTACGGTTTGTGAACAGCCCACACATGCGTGTATCTCTCTATTTATTGCTGGATCGGCACCCAAAATAAATCAGTTTGTAATGCCGTCCATTCTTTTCTATGTGTCTTTGCGACAAAACTATGTCCTTGAGCAAGCACCAACTGGGCCAGAAAACAGTTCTGTTAGAACATATTTCCTCGCTTTTTCCGAGCGCAGCTCCTAGGCGTGCGTTCCCGTGGCGAGTGTCGGCGTCGGCGGCGTAATCGAGCGAAGGAGCGCAGTGATGGATGAAAGAGCGAACGCGGAGCTCCACGGATATGAAAGAGGGGAGGAGAAAAGCGGAAAGGAGGCTGCAGCAGAAGCATGAGGCCGAAAGCGGAGAAGGTTATGGTGAAAGCGTGAGAAGAAAAGCTTAGTGCGACGACAACGGCTATGAGATGGTGCCAAAGTAGCGCGCGTTGTTTTAGAGGTTTATCGGCGACGGCAGCGACTGGGAATCGCGGCCAGGCGTCACCCCCGCGCGGGCTCTCACCTTCTCCAGCTTATCGAGGCAGTCGCACCACAGACAGCTCCGTTTGCAACGTGCCGCACGACACATATTTTCCGCGCCGGCCAACAGATCGCTAAGTGAATGTACTTATAGAGCTGTGCTCAAATTTCGCATTATCGAGTATCGTAATCGTTGCAGAATTTTTTTTCACTTTGCAGGGCAGCAGCATAAGTCATCTTGCAGCCAACCACCACCACTGGCCTCCGAACATGATGTATGCTGTGTCCCTGGGCATGGCTGGTCGGTGGTACGCACCACGTGACAAAGGTTCCATGACGAGTAGTGGGCCCATTGACTATGGGCTGGGCGAAAAATGCGGGGGCGCGTGCAAGAAAGGGAAGCTGCTGCGAGAGCATCAGATCACCGAGATTGCCCAGGTGCGCGACAACTGCTGTTCATAGCACTGTTTATATATATAATATAGAGAGAGAGAGACAGACAGAGCCATATCCCAAGAAACATACATATACCACGGAGAGTATACGGGATATTGTATTCATTATTTAAATTAAAGAAATCATAAATGAAAGTGGATTAAAAACATCTGGCCACAGGCGACATAGCCACACAAGTATTCGCATTACGCATGCGATGCTCTCACCACTTGAAATACCGTAGCGCCGTTTCCCCATCCACTTTCTGGGGTATTTATGTTTACCTACTAGAACTACAGCTAGGTTTCTTATGACACGACTAATACAAAACCGGGCCCCTCGATTTCCTTTCATCTCGTTCGCGACCGTAGCAACAATCTCAAATCCGGCACCACTGACGCCTTCACGTAGCATGTGCGGCTTTATTGACCAGTAGTTTTAACCTAAAAGTCATGTGCACGCAACGCCTGCGGCAGAAAGGAAGCTCCTCATCCGCCATCAAGGCTTATGAGTGGTGGGGCTGGCTAACAGTGCAAGGGTTAGTTACAGTAGATAAACCTAAATACCCGAGAAAGTGGATTGGAAAACAGCGCCGCGGTAGCTCAGTTGGTAAGAGCATGGCACACGTAATGCGAAGACGCGGGTTCGTATGCCAACTGCCGCCAATATGTTATTTCGTCCTGTTTCTTTCCCATTAATTCGTGATTTCTTATTTTCAATTATCAAGGACCAGTAGCTTCCTATGATATTACTAATAAAAAACGAGCCTCTCGAATTCCTTTCTTCTCGTTTACTGGATATATATGTATGTATATATATGTGCCGCGTTCCGTACCTCACGGCCTGAGTCATCTTTCTTTGTAGCTTGCTAACTATGGATCTTGGGATCGTGGAAGACTGAGAAATATATAATATATAAATATATATATATATATATATAATATATAAATATATATATATATAATATATATATATATATATATATATATATATATATATATATATATATATATTCTAGGAATTATTATGACTCTTGTACGATCACCCTGTTTTTTAGTATGCAGTAAGGCTCAGATTATTTTTGTGGTGTTTGTTAGATTGAACATTCCCAGATGATAGCCAAGGATCTCTCCGATGAAAAGAACGAAGCGTAAGCCTTGTTTGTTTGCAGATGTGGCGCTTCGCAGCGGCTTAATCTAAATACTCGGCTCTTTCTTTATCATCTGGTCATTCGCATTTCGCCATAAATCTCTAATACAAATAAATGCACAGACAGGCAACTTTAGTTTCTTACAGCTCTACTTGTTTGGTATTTATCAAATAAACATTTTGCCTGGTCCAATACAGAGTCTCCCTGTAATCCCAACCAGTAATCATGACAAGTAGCAGAGCGAAAGAAGCCGGACTTTAGAACGAAGACGGAGCCGTCACGCTCAGTCATTTTCATTACGCTTTGAAAAAGAAAAAAAGAAATAATTTGAGGGCCGCTTTCGCCACTGCGATAAAGGCCGTGTGCAAGACCACAAAGGCGTAGCCATAAGATCGATCTAGCACGGAGATTCTCAGCGGGAGTCAACAATTATCATCGCTGTTCTCACGATTGTACTCTCTAAAATCAGCAATCTTTACGGCTATAGCATCGGAAGAGTGGATGAGAGGTTGCACCCTGGAAGGTCAACTTGTTAGTGTTGCCTTCCAGTCCTCACGGCCTGAATCGTATATCTTTGTAACTTGCTAACTATGGATTTCGGGATTCCAACTACGGATTCTGACGGACACAGGGGCGGACACCAAAGCAACCGTGGGAGTAAAACCATAACAGCTATCTTTGTGATACCTGTGCTGAGCTTCAGATAGACAGTGTTTCAGGCAACTTTCATTCCGTACACGAAGTCTACGAAGCGCGTCACAGCGTGGCGGCCATTCGTGCAAGCATTAAAGACGGGTTGCCTATTATTATATAATACGGCAGCCTCACCCTTTTTACTCTAACATGCTTTGAATCCGCCTCGCACCAAAAAAAGGGGACTACCCTGTTACATCCACAAAACTACGAATTATTTGGCAGGCCACTGTGCAAACTATTTTTCCAACAATAACTTCATTGTGACTGAATGCATTTCCGTTCTCTGTTCCGAAGAGTGCGCCTATGTTTATTTCATCGCGCACAAAAAAATTGTTAGTCATATGTAAAGCTCGTGTTAATTTTCGTCATGGGCACTGCGATCCTTTTTAAGGTCTAGTATACTGTTACGATGTGCAAAACATTTATGCGCAAGTAATTTGCATAGGTATGGCTTCATCAGGACCACTATATCTAGTTATAATTTTCGAAACACCCACCGCGGTTTCACATTGCCTACGTCTCTGCACTGCAGGGCTCTGTTCTATCTTGACTGCGGCGGTCACATATTTTGGTGAGGGAGAATCGCAATAACGCACTTGTTTTACAATTTAATTGCACAATAAAGGAACTTATGTACGTAAATTATTCTGGTTTCCCCACTATGGGAAGTTTATTAATGAGATCGAGATTTTTCCATGCCCCTAAAACCCCAAAATTTATTTTCATTTAAGGAAAATCAAGTTGGACGGCAATTAACCGTCCAGTTGAAGTCAATGAAAGGCAACGTCTTCTTGTACGACCTGATGGGGTGAGGTCGAGGTGTGTGAACAACATGATTTATTGAGAGATCTGCGCCTAGATACACATTTGGTCGACGTCAGCTACAAGTTGAATCGCTTAGTTTTGTCATACGTAAACCTCATCATGACAGTAATCGTAACAGTCACCAAGTGGTTCCAGCTGCGCATGAATATTTTCCTGAGGGGCTCATATCCTGCGATCCGTACCCGGCATACCCAGAATCCGACGTCACACATGTCTACACTGCGCTAACTTCAGATTTGGCCCGCCGAAGATGCAGAAACTGCTTAGAAAGAGTAACACGTGGCACTGAAAGTTTGTGCTAATTTGCCGAGAACGATATTGTTTTTCAGTTTGTCGACAACGCTTTTACGGACACATGCCGCGAACTTTATGTTCCGATTAGTGCTGTGTTTTCTTGGTCAACAATTGGAATTATTAGGGTGCTGCTTACCGCCGGGCATCTGGGCCCTTTATTCGTTATCTTGGACTACGTTTTGTTATAATCTTTCTTTCTTATTTCGTAGGAAAACAAAACATGAACATTAGCGAATATATTTTCGAACGCTGTTAGAACTTAGGCAACGGCTTTTCACAGCGTGCTAGAACGGGACAAGTCCCAGAATTGCGCATTTCCGCGGATATATTAGAATGTTTCAGTTGAGCATTTGTGCTTCGCTCCTGTCAGACCGGCATACGTTTGCAATTGGCACAAAACCGCTTCGCGGAAACGCTAGCGCGCTTTCGCACAACGCTCATGGCCGGCATGCGGAACACAGATCGCTTCGCGCTCCACTTACAAAGCCGAGCGTGCGAGAGCATCTTCTTGGATTCATGGGGGTTTTGCAGCAGGAATGATATAGCGGCGCCTGGGTCTCGACAAGACGCGCTTGTCAAATGCAAAATCTAGGCTGTTCCCTGCAGTGTTTCCTCAGCGCGTGAAATCTGAGCGAAGCTTAAGCGGAACTCAACTAAAAGTGTAGATTCGCGCTTTTCAGTGACTAGTGTGAATTTTATTGTACAATCTCTATCAGGAAACCCTGTCCCCTGTTTCATTATCCTGTTTGTTTTCATGTGATTTGTATTGGAACAAAAACAAGTATGAGACAGGGCACGACAGATTTTGTGGTAGGGCTGTCGGATCTGTGCTGTCAAGTTCCACAATGTTTTGTGTCCTTCCAATAGGCCTGCTCGCGCCCTACCATCAACAATACGTTCTACCGAGACAGGCTGTTCCACGCCCTCGTTACGTACGACGTCGTAGCAGAATTGGTCTTCACCTATGATAGCCCTCGCAACCTTCCTACCAAGGTGAGAAGCCCACAGAGCAGGCATGGTGACACTGAGTTGAACTTTTAAGATCGTGGCTCTTCACATTAATGCGTGAAAATTATGGATATGCTGGCAATCACGCGACAGTCTAAATGAACATTGCTCATTCACTGTGCACTTGTTTCTTGTTAGGGTTGGATACAAAGATTCTCATTATATAATTGGAGAAGAAGAGATGGAGAACGGTAGTGCTAAATTGAAACTGAGGCGAAGTTGTCAGACAGCTAGTAAAGGACTTATTTGTTGTGTAAATACGTGCGGTTCTATACTACCTCTCCATGTTGCAAAAGAAGCTTTACGCTGGTGACCTCTTCAGTTATGATATATATATATATATATATATATATATATATATATATATATATATATATATATATATATATATATATATCATAAGAAGCCAACGAACACACCAAAGGCACCATAGGGGATATTACTTGTACTTCGTAATTCAATTAAATAAGTGATAAATATAACGATAATTAAAGTGGATGCAAAAACAACTTGCCGCAGGCGGGGAACGATCCCAAGCCTTCGCATCCGACATGCGATGATCAATGATCTGACCAACTAAGCTACCGCGGCGCCGTTTTTCCTTCCACTTTCTTGGGTGTCTACGTTTCACTACCAGAACTAAGCTTGGGAGTGTTAGCCAGAGCCGCCACTCACAAACCTTGGCGGCGGATGTGGAACATCCTATCTGCCGCTGGGGTCGCGAGTACGTGATCTTTTTGGGTGAAGGCAACTGGTCAACAAATTCACACGTGGCACCTGAAGGCATCAGTTTTGCCGGCTTCGAGACCCTCGTTGTGTGATAATAAAAAAGGGGGTTAACCGAGGGGCGCGATTTTTATTCATCATATCATAAGAAACCAACAAAGAAAGGTGCCAATGACAGCATAGGGGAAGAAACGTGTACTAATCAATAATTGAATTAAGTAAACAATAATTTAGGACGATTAAAGTGGATGAAAAAATAACTCACCGTAGGTAGGGAACACTTCCACGTCTTCGCTTTACGAGGACGGAGGTGGCTAACTCTCCCGACGTTAGTTCTAGTGGTAAAACTTACATATCGAAGTAAGTGGATGAGAAAATGGCGCCGTTGTAGCTAAATTGGTTAGAGCATGGTGCGCGTAGTGCGAAGACTTAAGGTCGCTCTCCACCTGCGGCAAGTGGCCCTTTCATGCACCACAGTTGTCATTAAATTTATATTTGTTTACTTCAAATATTAGGTACAAGTAATTTCCCCTGTTGTATTTGGTGTCTTCGTTTGTTGGCTACTTATGATATGATGAACAAAAAATGGGCCCCACAGTTAACCCACATTCTTCTCGCACAAATATATATATCTATATATGTGCGCGTGTGTGCGCGTGTGTGCGCGTGTGTGCGCGTGCGTGCGCGTGCGTGCGCGTGTGTGCGCGTGTGTGCGCGTGTGTGCGCGTGCGTGCGCGTGTGTGCGCGTGCGTGCGCGTGCGTGCGCGTGCGTGCGCGTGCGTGCGCGTGCGTGCGCGTGCGTGCGCTTGTGTGCGCGTGCGTGTGCGTGCGCGTGCGTGCGCGTGCGTGCGCGTGCGTGCGCGTGCGTGCGCGTGCGTGCGCGTGCGTGCGCGTGCGTGCGCGTGCGTGCGCGTGCGTGCGCGTGCGTGCGCGTGCGTGCAAACAAAGATGACACGATGGTAGGCACGAAGGGGATTATAAACAGTTGTAAGCTGATGGCGTAATCTCAGCTCTGCTCTGATTGACACAATATTAGTTCCGGGATTAAACACGAAAATATGTGGACTCACACGCATCTTTAAAACGCCCATATCTGTTATTGAAAGTGCGATATGTGTTTGTTGGATTCGTTGATTTATATTTTTTCTGGTTTATCCACAATGCATGCGCTTAGAGGTTCTTGGTTAATCCACCAGAATTGGCATGTTCTAATGAGTACGTTGCCTACATACAACATGCACTTTTCTTACAGCAACATACAACAATTTCTGTTCACGTATGTCTCTAAAGCTCACTGATCTGTTAAGAAAATGTTTTTTCTATTCACAAATTATTTGATGTACTTTACCTTCCTTGATTCAACATTTTGCATATGCCATTGGCGGTGTGGCCTCGCTCTTGATCAATCTCCCTTTATGGGCGGTTCGGACCGTGACACAGTAGATAGAGAATCCCTGAGTGTTGCCAGACGCGTCGCGTATTTTTCTGGGCTTACATCTGTCAGCATAAAACTGTTTGCATCATCGTTACCTATCAAGAATTTAGGTAACCGCTTTACTCAGGCTTCACTTCGCATAGATTCCAGCACGTGCGTTGAATCTGCGCAATTCAGTTTTTCTTCATAATTGCGCGATGCATCCACAAATGAAATACGAAATAATGAAAGTTTGGACAATGCCAGACATGGTGCCATAGGAACTGAAACGATCCCTGAGGCAGTGTCCTCCGATGACGCGTCGTTCACATGTGTCACGTGGTGAGGGGTTTCGCCTCTCGCCACGTTGCTGGTCAGGCACATGTTCGATAAGCTTCAAACCGTGGTGCAGATGTATTTGTGTTTTACGGTTATGCCAAATGACCCAAGGCGCTCTGCGATCAGAAAAGAACGTGCACATTTTTTTTTCTGTAGTCAGAAGTAAAATTGGAGTAATCATCCGCCTGTGCATGTACAGCACTGAATGGAAACGTTTCAACAATGTTAGCTGTCAATATAGTGCTGTCAATACTCGCCCTTGGCTGGTGCAACTGAAACAATGTTCTGCGCTGCGAAGTTCGCGGTTATTCTGAATATTTTTCTATGTAACTGCACACTTTGGCAGGCATTGCTGTGCTGGGGAACATCCGTTAAGGCTCTTTGAGCAATAGCATGAAAACGATACTTACGGCGCAGTTTTATGAACATACGGATTTTAACGTCTAGCATATTATTATGCCTGCCATCGCAAAGCGTGCAATTACGCACTTCCTCCTGTCGAGCACGCACTTCTCAGGGTTAGAAGTGAAGCATTTTTTTTTCGGAAATGCCTAACGTAATTTATTATTGTGTTCATCTGTAAGGCACTTGACTTCACACAGAGAGTGACCTCTTACGAGTTGTTGTCTCGGGATTATTCAATGCAGCTTTGCAAAGCCAAGACGAATGCGACGAACGTGGAATACACTTTTGCCCCTGCAGACATTCAGCTGGAGGACGCCCATGGTAGCTGCGGCTACGGGCCATTCCCTCGGCTCTACATGCTCAAGAAGCTGGCGGCGTTCTTTGCTTATAATTACACGTCTGCCGGTAGGGAGAGAGAGTGCAGGGCGGTCACATATTAATATACGCTCAATTTTCGCCATCAGCTCATGCTCATAGAAAAAAAAAACAATCTGCGTAAATAAATAAAGTGAAATTATAGATTTTTTTCTGTCTTTTCTGTTGTGACAGAAAATCTACCGCGTATGCGGGATATGGTGGTTTCGCATCATGGTGCGTGCCAAAAATTCACCTGTCCTAATGAGCACGGATGTTTGGCGAACTTGCACACGGCTACTTGTGGCAGTTCGCGCTTGCAAAAGGAGACGCTATAATTACTTATTTTAGCATGATATTTGCCTACCCCTTGCTTAACCAGGAAGGGTCTTATTGAAAAGCTACCGCCTTATCTGTGGGAAGCAGCCTAGTGCTGCTGCCGGGTACCTACCCAAGAGCAGACGAGCTACAAGTGCGTTAGCGGCCTAGTTTTTGGCCGTTATAGGACTTAACACTTGGAAGAGAGTGTTTTTATTTTGCAACTTGAGTGCGTGCTTACCCAATAGGTGCACTGGGAACCCGCACGTCAAGTTGCCGAAGAGGGCATGGGAAAGACAGACAGACAAAGAACTTTATTGAGCTCCTGAGGGTCTTGCCGGCAGAGACCCCGTTGGGGTTTCCGGCTAGCCGCTGGCTGCTCCCATATCGCTATTGGGGGGCCAAGCCTCTTTGCTCTTTCACGGGCCCTCTGGACGGCCGTGGACATAATGTCCACGCAAGAGGTTTTCTTTTTTGGTGCTGCTGTTTTTGGTTCCTTTTGTTTCCGCTTAAACGGAACAGCCACAGTCGGAAAAAATTGTTCATTTATTCGAAGTTTTCTTTAGGCGGAGGGCACAAATATCTCCGACAATACTCTTGTTCACAATGTGCCCAAACATTTTATATTATCTTGATTAAACAAGAGGGCTCTGCGTCTAATACTGTAGCTTCTTTCAAGCAAGATTTTAGGACCATGCATGTATGGATACCCAATATCACTGCGTAGTCCTCGTGCTCAATATAGCGCGCCAGATATTGAAAGGTATCTTTGTCATCTGGGCTGCAGCAGTAACGCACAGAATAACATAAATATCTATTTCTTTCTTATTGGAATAATGACTTTCAGCACAAGCAACCCCGATATTTTCAACTGTCTCTTCAGGGCAGGTAACGAGGTTATGGTCAGGGGTCTATTATTCTTGACGTGGTGAACGAAGCAGTATTTGCAGCCAAATTTCCGGCTGGGTCCTATCGTCTCCATTACTCTCTTTTTTCATCGATTACTGCTTGCGTAGCGAATTCCATGTGATGAAACAGCATTTCAATCTCTACATCATTAATTTGTCAACGTTCTCGCTTGCCCCATCGAATGGGTTTTCGTCCTTTTATATAGCGCCAGTATTTCATATGCTTGTCAGATTATCCTGTTGCATGTGTCATTAATGTGGATGGTAGCTTCAGTAACGGTACCGTTTCGCCGCAGTTCGCAAAACGATTAGTTTTTTTTATCAGGCATTTCTATTTAAGCCAGTTTATTTTCCTGGAGTCCACTGCATCTGTAGTAGTGTTTGTACAGATGTTCTAGATGTCTTTCACACACTCCCACTGTCACTAATAGAGCCATGATTACGCCCTCACCAACGTTGTCGTTAAGTCTCTATTGGTACAATGAATCTACGCAAAAATGTTCGCCAGTTCACGCAGATCCGCGAATACATTCTTTTTTGTCGGCAGCATTGCAAGAGTAGCTCAAGACAATTATGTGCAGATGTCAACGTCTAATGTAGGTGATTCTTGCCAAATACTCAAACGTTGTACATCGTGTACAAGTAAAAAGTTGTAATGAATACGGGCACCTCTTCTGCCCTTCAACATGCATGAATTGTTTATAGTAGTTGTAGAGCCTGCCAGTCGTGTGGATAACTAGGGCATTAGTAGAGACACACTGCGGCTAAAATTAACGTAACGAGTGCACAGTTGGAAATTTCTGCCGCTCAGCCCTTATTTGGCGGTCGTTTAAGGTGAGTGCCACGATTGATGGGGTTCCAAGATACATGCTTCCGGGAGCTTGGTTCTGAAACAACCGGAACAGCAGGAAACCAGGACGACGTAGGCATCGGAGTGGTACTTTTACTGTTTGCGTGTAGTATTTGGCTGTACACAATATAGCTGGTACTAAAGGGAACTCTGGCGCTGATATCACTGGGAGGTGCAAGCAAGGCGGTTTAGTCGGCATGGTACTTACGGGCAGTACGTAGATTCGCCTAAACTTCGCTCTTCAGGCTTCAAATCACTATGTAACTTTGCAAACCGATACTTTTCAGCAAAATATTACGCATTTTAATTCAATCTCTGGCAATAGTCATATATGCGTACGCATGCGCTTGGCTAAGCGTGTTTATAAAAGATGGGAATACTTGTAAATGCAGGTAAAGCATATATTATAGTGCCCCAGGAACGCTTTGGGGCACAAGCATTCATATAACGCAAATCGATGCACTATCCATCGATGCCAATGTAAGAGAACCATCGCTAGGCCATTGTTATATGCTGTCATCTTTGTAAGAAACCTTGCAGTCGACGGCCTTAATCTTCCTATTTCGAAAAGGCAGCGAGATACCGTCCAGAAGAAGGCAGGGAAGGATGATGAGCATAACACAAGTGACAACTGACATTTAAGCGCGCAGATAGCGTTGAAGAACGTCATAAAAATTTATTCGGGGTTGTAACCTCGACTTGTGCGTTTTGCTGCTACACTGCGAAATCTAGAGCACGACTGAAGGTATAAACTCTCACGCTGATGAGCATTTACGCATTTGCGGTCCTTCCATATAGGAAACGATTCGCGCATCTAGCAAGCCACACAAGCACAACGCTCGTGGGAAGGAGGTTGGTGTAGGTGATTGTTTTGACAAAGTATTCTTCCTCCCTCAGGCTGTTAAACAGTATACGGACTATCGGCACCATCACGTCGTAGGCGATCACCCCAAGGTCCTCATTGACGCTTTTCTTTCGCTATTGTCCAGCGAGAAAGTTAAATAGTCGCCTGATTATGGAATATATTCATTCTGAAGTGGGCTATAAATTTTCTAATCGCATTGAGTTTCTTTTTAAAAGATATATTTACCAGAAGATCTTTCCAAAATTTTGATACTAATGAACGCCCCATTAAGAAATCATTGGCTTGTGGCATATACATGTTCCCTCATGGCTTCGATGTCACCACCAAATCAATGTTGCGCACAACCAACGTGGAAGCTGTATTTGTGAGTAAGACACCTGTTTAAGCCACTTCGCAATCTTTTACAAATATACATGAAACCGTTGCATATAATTTGATGTTTCCTTAGGGGGGCTCTTTAAAAATAGATATGTGCAAATGCGAATATCAAGTTATGTTGCACGTCTATAAATCGAATGTTTTTCCTTATAGAAAAGTTGGACTAAATAGACGCCCAATACCGGAATATGCTGGCTCCATACCATCATGTAGCCACGCCTTGAAAATTACACGCTCGTAGATAAGGCAACCAATTAGTTAAACGATCATAGCTAAGGAAACCTTCCATTTCTGGCATCGTTGTTCTTCCAAAAAAACTGCGCAATTGTTCTCAAACTTTCTGCTTGGAAAATAATCCCCGCAATTTTCCATTCCTTAGGTGTTCTTTCTTACAAAGTCAGTGGTTTTGCGAGTGGCACACGCATGTCACGGTGCCACTAATGAGCAGGAGGAGTTAGGAGCTTTTTGCTGTGGCCATATGTTGCTGCCTTGTCTAGATTATATGCACCTAAATCTGCTGTTGATTCATTCATTGGAACCGGTTTCCGAATAGAGCGCAAATGAAATTGTTCTCAGTAGCCTTGTGGGCATTACACTAGGTTCGCTAGTGAGAGGTTACTATAGGAAAAAGAAATAGTCGACGACAACGACTGCCACCCTGACGGCCAAACTATTATTGAAGGACTCTGAAGAGGAGCAAAGTGGCCCTTTGCGCAGCCCAGGGGGAAGGGGTGGCGGCCCTTAGGAAGATGCCGCTGTAGCGGCCGCAGACTAATGAATAATGACGCGTTCGTATGCTGTTACAGAGGTAAAACACAAGTAACGCGAGACACCTGCTGCATTTTATATTTGCGGTTATTAGTGTGTTCACAGAACAGATTATCTAATACTGTATTTAAATAGCTTAGCTGTCAGCCACAACACACTTTATATTCATATCTACTGCAAATGGGCAATGTATGCTAAACATCAGGCATATATTTTAAGCGTCCGAAGAAAATAAATAGTTAAATGTGAACAGGGCCCCTATAACGTAAAACTAATCCAATATATTTTTATTCCAATCTTCTAACGTCTAATTTACGTAACCGCCGATGCAAGCATCTGGTGGTGACCCGCAGCGTCGCCTGAACAGCCCAATCAAACGCTTTCCTCGTTTATAGGAGCTAACTTTTGTTTGCTTTCAAAATGAATACCACTGCCTACCTTGAGCGTTTTTTTATATAATTGGATGGCAAGAGGCGAGAAGCACGCTCAAATGGAGAGGGTTTGGTGGGAATGAGCCAGTGCAGTGAAAATAGGTGACCGGATGAAGAGAGAGGTGCCGGCGTCTCCAAACTGTCCGCTTTCCCTTACTTAGCTTGTGGTGGCTTGTATAAAATCTAGGTGGCTTGCAACGCACTGTTAAAAATTCCACTAAAACGGATCCCCAAGAAATAAGAGTTGGCAGGGCGATGTCGTATACGTGCCGAAAAAGCTCGATAGGGTTATATGGCCACGCAGGAAGTTTTCGTATACGCAAATAAACTCCTGCTCTCCGGCAGGTGCGAATAGCTATTGCGTGAGCGATCGGCGTCGGCCACCTTCTATTTCTTTGGGAACTGGGTAGTCTCTGGATATTCAGAAAAAAATTGCTGTTATTTTTTAGATATATTAATCACTTACCCCTTTGCCTTAGCTTTGCTCCCTGTTTACGCTGAAGACAATAATATCTTTTTGCACCATTATGATTCTGCGGCTCGTACCTAACCTTCAAGCTGACAAACTCTTCCGAAGAGTGGTGCACGTCTAATAGGCCATCGATTAATTCATTCAAAACTAGTTTTATGCTTTTTCTTACGCCAAACAAAGAACTGCTGACTACTTCTTCTATGTCAATTATACGCCTCGATACCTCTCTACTCAGGAGATCATGCTATTCAGAATAAAAATCTGCGCCAAAAGTCGCAGTTAGGCCGAAAGACCAGGCATCTATTGCAATCACAAATTATCAGACAGATAAACCAAGAAAAACGTGGTAGTATTATCGGCCTTATAAACGTGTAAACATTCGGATACTAAATAAATTGACAAACATGGTATCACGCACGCACTAACAAACATAAAAACATCTCACTCAATGACAGCGGATATGCACTGTCCAAACGCTGGCGCGAGGAAGACGTCAGCAAGAGCGAGCAAATTGACCACCGAGCTTCCGCTCACTTGAACGCGAGCTAAGCGGCTAGAACACAGCGAACGAAAAGCCATCAGACCTCGGTCCGCCTAGGCTGTGTTCCGCTTTCATGATGATTTTCAACATAGAGATCGGGCGGCCGCACTCAGCCGCCGTAGTCTATCCACCCGCGCCGTTGCCTTGCATGCGATGGACAACAGCGCGGTAGAGCCAACCATCCTCGTCACCGTCGCCCGCTTTCACTGGCACTTCTATCACACGGCGCGCAGCCGCCCTCTTGTCGGACATAGGAAACATCACGGCGACGGCGTCGACGACGACGGCGAAAACGCGCTTGGAGTATTATTTTAATTGCTTTCGCCAATAATATGTGTTGCAGTTGCCTCTATGCTTGCTATCTGATTGCGATGGAACGCCATACAGTCCGTCGCTTTCGGCTGAATCAGAAGGCAAAAAATAAAAGACCCTTTTTTAGAGAAAGATGGTTGAACGCGAAGCTTTGCCCCAATGCAAACTGAATCAAAGTGAAAGTCCGAAGCCAAAGACCACGCAACGAGCCCAAGAAACGCTGAGCGATCCGATGCTGTGCATATGTGATTTGATTGTATTTTTGAACATGAAAGTTGAATGAAGGCAGATTTCGTTAATTTGCGTAGCCTTGATTTTAGATAACGTAACCGTTGATTGCATCCACACACTGGCAATTTCGAGAAGGTCTCTACACTTGCACTATATTGCCTTGTGTTCGCTGTTATAGACGGTCAGAGGCTCTGCCATCGCAACACAGCCTGCTTGCAAACGTGAGATCAATGCAAGAACGGTGTTGCGTCAGTGGGTCTCGGTAACATCTATAGTTTCACCGAGTAGCGATCTAGCATGAAACTTTCGCTCCATTTGCCGTGCTTTATCGCCACATCGGTGTAATGTTACCGCACATGAGCATCGAAACACTGTGTGGCTTTAGGGTCTTCATCTTTTCTGCCAGGAACGTTTCCGCGTCACAACGAGACGTGTTGGGTATGCTGTACACGCTGACTATCAGAACACCAGTACGGATCTCGACTGCACAAGCATCTCCCAAATGGCTTCTGCATGCCGTTGCCGATAGACGGGATTGGCCTGACGGACACGATCGCGCTCGCGCTTACGTTCGCGTGCGGCAGCCTGTTCTTCTGTCGTGCGCTGCATCTGCGGCCTACCCATGTTGACGGCCGGCAATGCATTGCGTCATGCACGTAATGCAATGCAGATAAATGCAGTTCACCTGTGCAGCGCGCCGTTCAGCCATCTTTCTTTAAGAAAGGGGTTTTGATCTTGTTCCTTGATCCTAAGACGAGCCCGTGTTCACGCGCACTTGCTGTTTCAGATAAGCAGAGAAGCTCAGTTAATTGCGACAGGGGTGGTGCCCTGCATAGCAGACAAAACTTGCGCTTCTAGTAAACTTTGTGCGCATGCGCGACTCTTGAGCTCGTCGCTTCGCGCTGGTATTAGACACTGACTGGCCAGCCAGTCAACGCAGGCGCGGCACTGCGAATGTAAACGGTAGTTTTCTACGCCTATATGTAAGTTAGCTTCCCTGCAGTGCGTTTTCGGCGCTCACGGATGAACCAGTCAGACATAGAACGCTTCGCTTTAAAATTCACCAATGATTGCGATGCTTCCTAATGCACAGCTCTACACGTATTTTTGTTTCTAGACACATTTGATAGCACGGGTGGTGCATTGTAAGCGGTAACAAGAGTGGCGCGATGGCCGCACTAATTGCGACAACGTGAGAAGCAGCGCGTGGATGACGCGTTGGGGTGAATCTCAGCAGCAGCCGCAGACGAACTTCAGCTCATGCAGCGCTTTGTTTCGATATACGGTATCGGTCGACGCGCTGACCGCATGCTATCGGTGAACAGACGACGGCGCGCTACACTGGCGCTGTCTCATAGCGGCCGTCGCCGCAGACGCCGTCTTGCGTGGCACTACGCTTTCCTGCTGACCCTTTCGCTATACGCCCCACCTCCGCTTTTCATGTTATGTTTTCTTGGTAGTCTCCTCCTGGGCTTTCCTCCTCACGCTCTCTTCGCTGTGGCCGCCTTTCATCCCCCGGTGCACTCCGCGTTCAGTCTTATCTTTCGCTGCACTCGTTCGCTCGGTGACTAGGGCCGCAGAGGGACGCCGAGGCACGCCAACGCTCAACGTAGGAGCGCGCGGCTAGGAGCTGCGCTGCAAAAACAATTACGGCGCAGTGGTGTGCCAGAATGCACAGCGATTGTACAATTATTGTTCAATTTCCACACAATGGCGCTGGCAGTTGATTTCAATATTGCTTAATACTTCAGTGTGCAGATTACTTATTTTTAAATGTCATGTCATACAGGCTGTTCAAAAGGGATTAGAAATTTACAAAGCTCTTACTGGCAAATAACAGCATAGCACTACAGAAAGCGAATATTAATTACTATAAAAAATATGGCTCCTGCGCTTTTGCAACACGCGTAAAGTTATTTGTTTTCATATCTCCTGGTTTACTCCTTCTCCTCGTTGTTACAACTGTAATTGGTCTCCAGTGTAGCAAGTTGACATGGTTAAATGCTAAGGCCCTAACAATGAAACGTTCCTCTCCTTCGAGCGCTTCCTAACCTTACGTTAGGCCTCCTACAGCGAAGGACCGATGGAGGAAGCAAGCGTACTCTGAAAGCTCCCTTCACCCGTCCTCACGTAAGGAGCGGTTGCCGCATGCCTGGGTTCGAGATTATCTCTTAAAAGCTTTACGCGAACATCATTATTCAATAAAAAATGTTGTATCGTCGCACAATCTTTAAATTGAAGAGCTAATATAGAGAAGCGTGGACGCTTTCTTCTAGTTTTGTCTACTAAACTTTAAAAAAGTTGCGAATTACAGCGCAAAACTTGATGTGCTCCATCAACGCTGGCACACCGGCGTCGTGCAACGACTAGCAACGCCTAGCAATGCTTTCATGCCGCACGCGTGACTAAAACGAACATGCCTGGTAAGACTTACCGTGCTCGCGCTTCTCCGCAGGTGGGCGACAGCGCGCATGCGCAAGCAAAGTTCCCGTGGTTAAGCAGTGAGGTGAAGCGCTCGTTCAGGGCCAGGAGCGGCGTAAGGACGCATGAAGGTAGCTTTGGAGCTATCTTATGCTGAGGAAGCACTAAGGAAGCCTTCACCGAGGGCCCCTCAGTAAGGAAGCTTTCAGAGTGACATAAGGTAGCCTCACCGCAATGAAGGCTTCCTTACTGAGGTAAGGAAGATTTCATTGTTTGGCCGTAAGGCTTGTACGTTGATTACGACACGTTCTGGAAGAGTCGTTTAGCTCATTCTTGAGAGCAGTTAAGAAACCTTGGACATTTACGATACTCAGTGTAATCACGCTGCCCTTTACATGTACGAAAAGAAATTCTAAATTATTCTGCGTATTGCGCACCGTGGTGCGGCATTATTTGCTTCTGTTCGTTTTACAGCACACTGGCGTGACAATGTTGACAATGACTATGAAGTGTATTGATGTGAAAGCGTCAAATGGCCCATCGAGCCAAGCAGCTCGCGGCGTCTTCAGCAGCAGCCAAATAGCACCTAGATTCCCACAGGCTGCGACGCTGCGAGCATGCGTGGACGGAGAAGAGCGGTCGAGAGGGGAACACCTGCTGCCGTAGTAGCGCGCCAGGTGTTGCGTGAAGTGAGAGGGCGTCGCCCGATTGTCGTCGGCGCATCGATGGCATGCGGCACTGGCACCGCAGTCTCCTGCTGCTTGATGCCCAGGCAACACACAACGATATCGTACGCTACTCGCAGTGCACAACTCAAAGGATCGCTCAGCGACGTTCGAATGGACATTAATGCTTTCACATTCAAAAGTCACAAGAAATGCTTAAAGACCTACTGTAAGGAAATTTTACTTGGGCTAAATTGACTACAAATGCTTAGCGTATACTCAAAGTAATCCTGGTAAAGCCTCAGGGCTGGTAATTGTCCAATTTTGTTATTAGCAGCTATTAAATAACGCCTAAGAAGACGACGCGTGCACCTTGTGGCAAAGCGGTAGCGATGCGGATATGGCGAATATTGAAACACCATACCTAGATGCTGATGTCTCAGTTGCACCATTTCGCGCTCAGGCAGCCAGGCGCATTGATCGCTCATCAATTCCGAGTTGAAGGGCATCTCTCTCGGCGTGCGTTCTTCCTGTGGCGTTCGTGATTTTAACTGTTACAAGAATTACGTACACGAACACGAGCGATGGCTGTGTGACACAAACGCTAAGTAGAGGAAGGCCGAACACATCTTTTTGCCGTCGCGAAACGGTGCACCGCAGCGCAGTCGGCAAGTGCGACGCGGACCAGCCAACACCCACAAAGCATGTAAACTGCAGTTGACGAAGATGGACAAAGCGTATTTCAACAGCAGTCACTTACCCATCAAGATATGCTTATCAAACGCTTTCTCGGGGTGACTATAAGTACTATATGCCGCGATCGAGTATAAAAACTAAGTGTAACGTTCAAAAGTAAGTTGTATTCTAGGGTGATACTCTCGAGTTATCATTTCCAGTAGTGCATCATCAAGATATTTCGTGCGTCTCCACATCGTATGCGTCGAAGTAGAGGAACCAAATCATTTGTGACACAGCGCCGGAAACCAACAGGAACCGCATGCTGCATTTGTTACGAAGTATAACGCGACACGCCGGCCATGGTGTAGATGCGGCGGCAAGCCTTGCAGGAATGCAATGTCGCCAAAGCGAACTCGGCGAAGCTTTATCATGGCCACAGTCAGGCCTGTCTGACCACGAGTTTAAGCACACTTAGCACCGATCCCCTATATCCCGGCTGTGCCAAGCCTCAACTTTACTACAGATGGCGATAGTTGTCTGAACAATCTGATTGGTCGACGAGTCAGGCGCTTCCAGCGTGCCATGTAGCCACCCGTGAAATCGGATACGTCATGCCGGAGACGCCAAGAACGCTAAATTTCACCCTGCGCTTTAAGCGTGACCCGCATCAGCGCGGTGATCAGTTGTTGCCTCCGCGTTAGCAGATAAATGCGCAGCGAGCGAGCGCTTGTTTGTCGAAGGCGCAAACGCAAAACGCTCGCTTCATTGAACCCGAACAGCATTTTGCTGGTCAGCCAGGCTAGCGCGCCATGCACCCACTTCCGGCTGACCCGGCGTGCAATAGGACGTGTTATATACCCGCGCATGTCACACTATACTGTAGAGCGTCCAATTTTCGCCGATGTATTGTAACTGCGCCACGCGTGGATCGCGTTCGCGTTAAGCCAGACTATACCGCACCTTTAGCTTGGCCAGTGCAATGCGTTCTACTTGAGCCGAGGCAGAAGGCATGGACGCCCTGCCGTTGAACGTAGGCAACCGCCTGGAGAAAACCGGCTGTATTCGAAGAATACTTCGCATTAACAGAACATCGCGGGAACGCAACGGCGTTGTCACAGCGCGCGAAGCAGCTAACAAAGTATAACAACTCTGTGGCTAGTAGATGTGCGGGATTTGGACACTGATACACCGGAACGGAATACAAGGAAGGAAAGCAGACAGCGCGGGCGTTGCTTCTCCACATTCTCCGGTGTACGTAACATTCGTCGGCTGCGTGTTTTTTTATCTGTTTCGGTATGAAAACCATCGGTTTTTACGAGCGGTTTGGGGCGCAAGGACCTGTAGTTCAAGCGTAAGAGTTTACACAGGGGCTACTACATTTCTAAATTATCTGAAACTGGGCCTTTTACGCGGTCAAACATTTCGTTGCACCTGGCCATTAAATGCCCTCCAATTTATTGAACGTCACTAATGTATGGCTTACAGAAAGGTAATTAAGTCGGTCGTGCTTTCATTTCATTGAGTGTCTAACTTTTAGTCTTTATCAAAACTTCTCCTTAAGCGTCTGTGGTCTAATCAGTTTTGTATGCCCTACAAAGTCGGTCGAGAACTGCGCCCTAGAGTACCTATCATCGTACTCCTAGCTTGTACTCTGTACCGCGAAATAGATGATACTATGTTCTTACGCGGTTCAGAATGTCATTTCGCTCTATTTGAAGCTTAAAACGACAGAAAGTTGAGCTAGTTGGTAAGGATTCGTTATGCAAAAAAGGTGAGGCGTGCAGACAGGACACAGGAGAAGACAAGAGAAGTTCGTGTTGTCGACTTGTCTTCTCTTGTGTGATGTCTGCGTGCCTAACCTTTTTTGCAGAATCCTCTCTGTTACGACTCGTATTAGAATTTTCCCACAGCCTTCGACGATGAAGCCTTCAAGTGCCTAAATGATCAATCAATGCGGCTAACTGGCTGCCTCTTCAAGACATTCCGTGGGGTTGTTCACGACGGTATGCTGCATCCTTCATATAAATCCCCTCACGTTGAAAGAGTGCCGTTGAATGTGGACATATTTAATGAAAATGTTCGCTGCCTTCCTGTCAAAGCCTTTGAATTCTATGCCAATGTTGTTTCTTCCTCCTTTACTATAATTATAATTATTACGGCAGAAAATGTTTGAATCACGGTGTCGTGGGGGGGGGGGGGCAGTGCGACGAGTGGACGACGAAGTAGAAGAAGAGTGCGGGGTGGGGCGCGGCGGGTGGCACGCTAGGAGAGCGCGAAATGTGGTTCGGAATTGGACTGCTCGACAGAACGATCACAGGCGGCGACAACCTGGTGGGACCAATTTCAGAAGCGATTGAGACGGCTACCGGTCCGTCTAGATTGCACAGCCGGGCAGCCCAGGCACGAGGGGCTAACGGTCCCCTCGGGCAACCGTCCGAGGGTCACCAGCCGCTAACGGTCCTTCACTGGTGGCAGTGCCTGTGGTCCCGCCTGAGAGCCGCCACAGAAAACGAACAGTGCTGCAGTTTGCGTGGCCGCCGGCAGTGCGTCCGGCACTGTTACGCTGGAAGGAACCCGCAGAGCTCGCCGCCAACGGGCTTGACACGCTACTCGAGCGCAGAGCGGTGAGCGTCTTCTTCGCGCTCTTTCCCGGTGCCAGGGCGTGACAGCTCCACTAGACGACACAGCTGCGGGCATTCGGAGTACCATGAGGACACCGCCGTGGTTCTGCGCATTAGTTAGTTGCCCGTCGGGGCAGAGCGCACACTTCACAACAGCGAACTTTGCCGCCTAGGCACGGATGACTAGAATAGAACCTCGAAGCCTGCCCTAGACTTGTTTAAGTGTTGTGTGTACACTTGTGTTTTCTTTGTATGTAAATGCTCTGCGCATCCGGGCATAGAGGTGATCTAGACAATATCAGTTCTCCAAGCCTTTCACGCTGTGTGTTCACCCTCGGCCCACAAACCCCCATGCGTATCACAGGCCTGCAGCTCAGAGTGTGTGTATACACGGTAGGAGCGGAACAGACGAAAGGTGACGCGAAAAACTCGTTTTCGACCTTTGCACCGAGTCGAATATCCGCAGCAACCTATGCAGCTCCCTGGGCGTCACCGCATTAGCCTCTTGCCGGCTGTAATAATCCGTGAGCCCTTGCAAAAATACTGCAAAAATGTCAGCGCTTACCTTTCGACTAAGCTACAAGTCCAAAGGGATGTTAAATATAATGGTAGAGAGGCGGAGGTGAGGAGGAACAGAAGTTGTAGAACCGACGTAGTCGCGAAACAAGTGAATAACAGCCTTGCTACTCTTCACTCACAGTTCTCTTCGCTCACAGTTCAAGGGGCGAGAGGGGATATAAAAAAGGTGACATGAGAAGGCAAGAAAATGCTACTACTATATAGACACGAATAGGTTGCGGGAAAAATTTAAGCTCAAGCTACGCTACGTGACGTTACTGCTTTCTAAGAAACATAAACACTATGGAAATATGTCAAGCGGACAACTTACGCAGGAGGTGCAGACGCAGAGCCGCATTTAAGCGCACCGTAGGGACTCGGTCGACACTACGGAAGCGGTCACACGTAAAATCAACACTTCTCTGCGCGCTGCGGTAGCTTTGCGGTAGCTGCGGTAGCTTTGCTCCAGGTGGCACGTTTGATTCCCGCCGCGGCGGCCGCACTTCGTCGGGAACGAAAGAAGGGTTCGTGCACTTCTTTCTTCGGACACGGAAAACGCTTTACTTTAAGGCCTCACATAAACTCTGGAGGTCGCAAGCGGTAAGATTGCGGCTGTATAGGGAGAATGAAGTGGCATTGTCACGGCATTTTTCTTAGCAAATGCTGCTCAATCCGTGCCGTGTGAGCAGAAACGTTACAGGGGTACACAAACCACATGCGTGAGCACCAGAGAATGGTATGTTTCGTTCAAACGGCATCAGGCAGCCAATCGGGCACTTCAACACGAAAATGCTGGTTGATCACGATTGCAAATGAAAAAGCTTACTCTTTCACAAGATGAACTAGTGCTCGGTGCACACCGGCTGGTTCTTTTTCCACGTCGGCCGTCGTAAAACTGACCTATACGGGAACTGAAGGTAATATAACAATGCAGAAAGCATACTACAATCCACACAAGCACGCGCATTCCCCAAGTAACGAAGATGGTAAGGAAGTACGCGTGCTCTGTGGCAGTCCTCGAGTATAACTCCCCTCTTTCCCCAGTAAAAAATTATCGTTGCCTTTATTTCATTCTTGTATGACGGCACGGCATATAGGTAGCCAGCTCCTCTAATCTCATTAATCTCCCTAAGCCCACTGATAGCTCATCCGTTGTAAAAGCTACCGGAAAAAATGAAAAAATAGAAAGTAAATTTACTGTGACGCTGCGACACGCTTGCGATAAATGCGCGTGATAACAACTAAATTATTACCAAATAAGTAACAACAACTTGCCAATTAGAACACTTGCGCCAACGATCGAAAATTTGAAAAGGTTCATATCAGTTTTACGGCAAAGCTGTTACTTCGACACAATACGGTGAAGGTATTTCAATTTGATGGAAATATTTTCGGAAGGTCGTCGTATACAGCTGTTTCACGGAAATTCAGGTGGGCTGTGCAGCATGTCAAGCCTGACCTGCGGGCAAAGGAAGACCTGTAAAAGGTTTTAGGCTGGTTCAAGAAAATTGCTAAAGTTTTCCTAACCGAACCTAAGACCGGTGCCGACAGCTGTGCCTCGCAGCGGCCTGTTTTCTCGTCCCAGATTCTGCAACCCTACAGAACGCGCTGGACGATCAGCCAGCCTGCTTCCGTTGCCCCCGTATTTGCCATGTAGCTCGCCACTGTCGCACTTCCTGGATATCCTCGTATGGGGGCTAATTTTCCCTCTCTCCCCGCCCGTATGCCTATCCTCGCCGCTACTACGCTCACCATGTGTCTCGTTCTTCTGACGTCGTTGTAGACAACACTCGTACCGACACTCGCCGTCACCTCAGCGCCTTCGGTCTCTGTCGCCCCAGCTCCACTGCTATTCGTCGCCTACCATTTATGGCACTCCCTCACGGAAAACTTTATCATGCAGCTCTTGGAGGCCGGGCTGCCTTATTTTCATGATGACGAAATTTTCATTGACGCTCCCAGCGGACCAAAACTTACTTGATGTTGACATCAACGGTGGCGCTTTGACGACGAGAATTGACACTGGATCCCGGGTATCGATAACCAGAGCCAACCTCCGTCGCCGGCTTAAGAAGGTTCTCACGTCTGCTAGTGCACGAGCCGTACGCGCCTGCGCTCGCAGCGTTGTTACCGTCCCTGTAATGTGTACTGCCCCCATAAGCGTCGGCGTCGGCCACGTTCCACTTTTTACGGTGCTGACCAATTGTTCCCATTACCTTATCCTCGGATTATACTTTCTCGCGGTGCATTACCCTCTGATTGACTGTTCTGTCGGTGCCCTTTGTCTTGAACTTCCTCTTCTCCCGCATAATCGTGCCAAACTCCCGAACAACTTTAGTACGATCGCCTTCGTCCGTCTGCCGCCTCAAGCCATGACTTTCGTCGATTTGCTGTCATATTTCCACTCGACTGATGGCTACTAGGTCGTCACATGTCTGTTCCTGATGTCCGTTTGATGAGCAATACCACTGTGCCCCCACTCCGTCGTAACCACTACCGACAACTGGGCATGCCTCCCCGTCGTCAATTTTAATCTGACAAAGTAAGTCCTACCCCATGGCATATCAGTTACCACGCTGCGTGCTATAGCAGATGACCACCTGACGATTTTTCGGTAGACGTCTGGTACGATACGTTAGCACGTTCACAGGATGAATTTGCCTCGACGTCGCATTTAGTCCAATGAGTGCTGTGGACTTATTGCCGTAACGAGCAGCAGCTCTATGCCACCTTTTGGTTTCAAGACATTTTCGACCTCAACAATCGACTATTGGGTCAGACTTCAGTTGTTAAGCATTACAAAAATACTCATGATGCTAGTCCCTTTCGTTGCCTACCATATCGAGTTTTAGCGTCAGAGCGTAAGGTTATTCAAGATGAAGTACACAAGATGCTTGCCAAAGGAAATGCTGAACCCTCGTCGAGTCCTTGGGTGTCGCCCGTTGCACTTGTTAGGCAGATAGCACGTCGCTTTCTTGCGTAGGTTATCTTCATATAAAGCGCACAACCTAGATGCACGCCTACCCCTTGCCCCGCTTTGACGACGCCCTTGATTGTCTCTATGATGCCAATTACTTTCCATGAATAGATCTTCACTCTGGTTACAGGCAGATTTCCTTGGATGAAAATGGTCAAGAGAAGACCGCGTTCGTCCCTCCTCGTGGACTATATCAATGCAAAATAATGTCATCCGGTGTACGCACCGCACAAGGAACGTTCAAACGTACGATGGGTTCATTGGTTAAAGGGCTCAAGCGTGCGTGCGTGCGTGCGCGCGCGAGTGTGTGCGTGTGTGTGTGCGTGTGTGTGTGCGTGTGCGTGTGTGCGTGTGCATGTGTGTGTTTGTGTGTGTGTATTTGTTTGTGTGTTTGTGTGTGCGTGTGCATGTGTGCGTGTGCATGTGTGTGTATTTGTGTGTGCGTGTGTGTGTGCGTGTGTGTGTGCGTGTGCGTGTGTGCGTGTGCATGTGTGTGTTTGTGTGTGTGTATTTGTTTGTGTGTTTGTGTGTGCGTGTGCATGTGTGCGTGTGCATGTGTGTGTATTTGTGTGTGTGTTTGTGTGTGCGTGCGTGTGTGTGTGTGTGTGTGTGTGTGTGTGTGTGTGTGTGTGTGTGTGTGTGTGTGTGTGTGTGTGTGTGTGTGTGTGTGTGTGTGTGTGTGTGTGTGTGTGTGTGTGTGTGTGTGTGTGTGTGTGTGTGTGTGTGTGTGTGTGTGTGTGTGTGTGTGTGTTTAGGGGGTTTCTTCGAAGTTCAGCACGCAGGACTGCACGCAGAACTTTTTGGAAGGCATATTTCCTAAACCTTTTCGGCTGGTGGATCTGCCTTCGTCAGAGTACAGTATTCACTGTACTTTGACGAAATGACGAAAGCAGGTCCACCAGCTAGCCGAAAACGTTTAGTGAATAAGTCTTCCAAAAAGTTCGTGGTCTCTTTCCTGCGTGCGTATATATATATATATATATATATATATATATATATATATATATATATATATATATATATATATATATATATATATATATATATATTGTAGTGCCACGTCAGCACACTGCGCTGTGCTCAAGTATTTCAGGGCCACCACAGAAGCCCCGTTGCGCAACAAAGCAGAGCCGTACCCGTGAATGTTTCCTGGGGTTTATGGGGAGAACGGCAGCAATTTCAAATGTAATTTGTGTTTACTGTTAGTTTCCATTGACAAGAAAGCAGTTGTTGCACCGCAAATTTCACTCTTGGTTAACGTAATGAATAAAAGCTTGTGGTAAAAATTATTGTTATAGAAACTTCGCGCTACGTATCTGTAATAAATATTTTGGTTTGATTTATGTAGAGCTAGGGTTAGTTGTCAGCTTTTTCGATAAGTTCTGCGGCTCACTATATATTGTCGCAGCAATGTATTTATAGAGAGCCAGTATCCTCTAACTCAAGTTCGAAGTTTGACGGTAACACGTCAAGTGAGGGTGATACATGGCCCAATAAAAACAAGCACTCGCGTAAGAATTAAAGGAAACCTTGGGCGAGTGCTTGTTTTATTTCATCTCTTAACCCTACGTTTCCGCAGGTTGCGGCCCTTATTACAAGGATGGCGTTGCCGTACTTATAATGTTCCGCTGACGTGCGGGAGACCTTATGTACCAGTCAAACAGCCTTAATGATGGATTGCACATACGCACGAGTTTCATGTTTTGAATCACTGCATTGTTTGCCCTACCATTTACAGCTTATGCTTCCTAGTGAAAAGAGAAGCCACGAATGCGATGAAATCTATGGGAGCCCATTTACACATTAAAGAATGAAAACACTTGCCTTAGTGCAGTGTCTGTCATGTATCGCTGCAGTCAAAAATATAATGGTATGAAAAAATTTCATTTTACCGCCAGTTTGTTGGTCGGAACGTAGGTATAAGCATCTCATTTAGCTGTACGCACAGTGCGTTTATTCCTATTAGCGCATTTATTTACATTATTACTGCCTGCTGTGAATAAACGTGTTCTGTGTTTTCTTTTAACGTTTCCCCGCATATAAACATGCACATATGAACCCCGTCAACCCGCCAACGTTCTTTACATTATATTTTGCCTATATTGCGGCTAGCGAACTTAAATTAATTTCTGTTTCTCCCAAGGGGTTCCCTCGTCTTACCCATTCTTAATTTTAACATCAATCTATAGTCTATTTTTCTAATATAAGCGTTATGTTCATTGCAATTTAAGATTGTGTTATTACTTCCGACATTTTACCACATCTATTCGTTTATACTATATCTACTTGCTCTGCCAGACCTAAATTGGTCATGCCTTTTCCCATAAATTAGGCGCATTCACATCGATGTGCTCCAAACGTCACTTTCGAGTAGTGCAAACACGCATATGAAATCTGCAACTTTCTTGTTAATTATGCAGAGAGAGTCGTGTATAATAGCTACTCTACTTCGCAACATCTCGTTGTCAACTGTTGTGTTCTGGTTCTGCTATTTATGCATTCTTTTCCATCTAATCACCATTTTATCGTGTGCATTTTAGCGATGTTCTTGCATGCGGTGTCATATATCCATGGTGAATAATTCTTGGGACCTACTGCTGTATATGAAGTTCTGTTATGGATTTTCATTATTGGATTTCAATTTTAATAATGTTTTTTCTGGCTCTATCTATATGGCTTTTATGATGCCCGATAATGGGCGCACTTTTCCAACCTTGCAAGGTTGTACTATGGCCCCGCAACAGATGTCGTGCCACATCTGGTCGCCAACTTTGGTCGCCGACCTCCTGTGCGCCCACTGCTACTGCTTTTCACACACCCAGATCCAGTGCTCCAGGATCAAAAGATAGAGCTTGAAGCATCGCAAGGCAATTGATTATCTTGCATAGAAATAAACAGGAAGCCGATCTATTCATCATCTCTAACTGAGCGTAAAACCACAACAAAGAAGACCAGAAAAACGACCTGCTGAACTGTCTTCAGCGCTAGTTCCCTTCACAAAGTTGCACTGGCATGAGATTTTGCTAAACAAGGAGACGACGTCGTGCCACTGGTATGACATTTTTTACTCATGATGTTCTTCCCAGAACGTGTACCGTTTGGAACTGTGGACCTTTAGGTCATGTTTGCCTGTCGTTATGATGTCTTTTCCCTATACCGATATGGCCTTAGTGTGAAAATTGCGCTGCTTCATGTGAACCTGTATGCTGTACGAGACAGCTCCTTTGAGACGAAACACGACACGGAACGAAATCTGGTGGGCACTCTAAATTCTACTGGATTGTGCTCATTTCCTTATTATCCAGAAAGCGAGCGGTGTGCTAGCATTTCTGCCACGGCCATCAATAGAATACAACCTAAATTGTAAAGAAGTTTCTCGTGGAGTGTGCTTCGGACATCGCTGATGAAGGCACTGAACTAGGCAGTCTCATGTATATAAGATATCCCAGCTAACATTAGCGAAGCTGTTTAAAAAAACAAATGCTGCAATATACAATTAGGAAACCTACGGTGTTCCGCCAACTGTGTTGTTCTCCCACCAGAGCAGCAATCAAGTTTCTCAGAATACTTAAGTAAAGTTCTTGTAAATTGTCAACTGTGCTTACTACCTGGATAATTACAAAATATTATTTAGGCAGTTTTTTCTACAGCGTCAAATCACATTGTAAATTTGATCTGGCATATTCAAACATTGCACTCGGTTGTTTCCAGTCTGCTCTAATCTGCCTAATTCTTCGCTTCACGTTTAGCGCGCGAAATACAAAAGCGGGGCGCCCGTGTTTACATACCAGCGCGCCGTGACGCGAGCAAACCCTAACTTCGCTCGTGGCTGTACTCGGCGACCGACCAACTAATCGTTGCGCAGGACACAATCGTCACGTTAAACACTGTATGCTAAAGCCGACACTGAACGCTCAATTTCCACATCCAGGCCACTGCCATATAAGGCAATGAGCGGAGCTGACTCTCTCGTGCTGATCGCGTCGCGATAGATGGTGATGAGGCGGTACGTTTCCCGTGCCTGCCAACACTCTGGAATTTTTCGTAAAGTTAACGTACACTTGGGTCCATTTTACGATTTTACGAGTACTGCCCCAAGATTAAACAAACCGAAGCTATTTTCGCGGAAATTTCTCGTTCAATAATTCCGAAGTTTCTCTTGAAAGTCTTGCGATGGTTAAAGAATGCCGGTGGAACACTTGCTTTGAGTGAGTTTACACAGACAAGTTCCCCAAGCAATGCCTCGAAAAGTCCTTGTGATTTAAAAATGTGTTGCTTGTCACTACTTGCTGTTTGTTGCTATTAAAGTGATTTCCTATTCATTGGAAAAGCACGCGATCAGAGCAAGGTTTAAAAGAATGCGTTCTATCCCTCCTGCTCTTATCGGTGTTGTGCCAGCGAAAGTTTACGAATTTACGGTTTCGTATTTTCAGCGCTACGAGTCAACCACGGAAATAATTCGGGAGAAAATGCGCTGAGAACAACTTATTGAGATGTTTTAAATCGCAATACTAGCTTTCCCATCGGAAATCGCCCTCTTATTAGGGTAATATGACCGTGGTTAAACATTATTTTCTACCTAATTATCGCTACAGAAACTAGGCAAAGTCATCTGTGATGTTTACGGGGTAAAACTTTATTGCTGAACATGTGTGTACTTGTTGTTCATGTATACCACTCCTTTCTGTAAGGCCCTTGGGCTTGAAAAGTTTTTTTTTTGTTAAATTGGGAGAAGGCTTAAGCTTCGCCTTTAAGAGTGGAACGTGATAGCAGTCAAAGATGCCCGAGTGCTTCTCACGCTTCCCGACAACCGCAGCTTATGCAACCGTAATGTTTAACTGGAGACGGTGGCGGCGAACGCTAGGCACGAAGGCGAGCTTTGTGGTTCTTATTTTTTTTTTTTTGATGATGTGCAATGAACCGAGGGGGTCTCGCCGCTTTTACTAAGACAGACCTCAAACGGCAGTTAAAAGGAGTTAAAACGGGTTAGTGCTTGAGTTTCGGCGTTACAGAATTATTTTTTCTCGTATATTAAAATTCGAATCCGACACTGTCATGTCTGTAGGTTGCGTATAAGTCGTACTTTACGATTTTTTTACGTATTTTACCTTGCGAAATTCAATTATTTCAGTAATTTTTTTCTGCCACATGGACGGCCTGCCTGAGTGTGTATGCCTGGTTCGAAATTCTTTTAGCTGACGTCAGATTTTCTGCGACACAGGGTCTTTAAGGTTATCGCGTTAATAAATACATAAATAAATAACCTTATAATTATTACTCAAAGGTTACCCTGGTGGCGCAAGAAAACTCGTGATCGAACACTGTTGGCCCCATACCGTACTTTGAAGCCCTTTTTTTAAACCTGTAAGGCGGTAGATGGAGCATCCTATAAAAAGAGCAAGTTATCATACATGAAAATCTCCAAACCTGCGCACAAGCGCGTGTACTGCGAGATGAACGAAAAAAAAATAAGGTTTTAGGGTGTCGACGAATTCACTTCGCTAAATGCGTGCAGAACGCACCCGGTAAACTTTGAATGAAAGTGGCCAGTTTGTAAAGAAGGATAGCATCTAGTTCTCCCCATTTTCCGCAATAAAGTCCGAGCAGTGACACAGCCATGCCAAAACTTGTGGCCATGTGATGTCACGGTAAACTGACTCGTGCTATAAACAGCGCTACTACGTAATCGCATGGTTTAAGAAGCATCAAAGCTGTATTCATTACCAATTTTTGCACATTTAATTTTGCACCGCATTTAAAGACAAGGATACCGATTTTTTATCTCATAGTGAGGTGACAGAAAGCAGTATAGTTAAGGAATTGCGTCGTGCACGAGAGTAATTTCCAATCTGTAAGTCGGTCGCGCTTTGGAATGATAGCAATGGCACAGGAAACAATAAAACATTCCTTATTACGGAATAATTTATTCTCAGGTGAAGGACTTGCATGCACTTTCATCGGCAGGTGATGTGTAATTGGTTGATAAGAAAGCAGCCAGCGCCTTGAGTTCGTGGAGCCGATGATAGGGTCCGAAACCGCAGTCACCCTTCCCGTCTTCAAACTCGATGTTGACCGCGGCGAGGGAATACTTCAGCGACAGCGCATTCACATTGGCCTCGCACAACTGCAAGAAAGAAAGCTATCCTAAATTGCTGTCCTATATATTTTTTTAAATTTATATTGATGTTCTATTTAAACTTCACACTGGCAATACAATTAGGCAATATTCAGGCAATATTCTTCAACGCAGGATGAAATATAAATCTCCCTACATGAATGCATCAGCACAGTCAACCCCTGAAACGACATTAGGTAGCAAGGTTGTGGAGCAAAATATCGCTTCATGGAGGAGTTCTTTGTCGCGCCTGAGCCCCTGTACCATGGACGCATTTCCGCAAATCAATCAGGTACCTGACCGAGCCGTGTATATGCATCAACTATGCCGAGCACAAGTTAAGGTCGGTGTCCGTAGACTACATTAACAATTCTATTTTTCCATAGCACTGAATTACTGACATGACTCTTATCATCGGGCTCGCAGAAGGCGTGTAATTGTGTGTAAGGGCAAGTTTATTCAGAGCATAGTAAGTACGCTATACCTACAATTGAACTGGTAAAAATACCAATTAGATAAGAGGCTAAGTTCACCTGCCTGCCGGGTTACCTGCAGTGGGACCATATTTTCAGAGCGGAAACCGGGCGAAGTCCGATGTCATGAATACTGTGGCTGATCATGCACGCACATGTGCCTTGATCGAGTAATAATCGCGTACGCTTTGCCAATTAGTTTCACAGGCATCAAAACTCTGCACTTTGTGCATTTTAACCACACGATCCACAATTTTTTGCGCTGGTCCTACACAGAATCAATTACCAGCACCAGGATGGTGGGCTTTCGCCAAAAATCTAGACAACGAAGATTGCACAAACGCAAGTGCCTCTTTGTACACGAAATACTTCCGTCAGGCAACTCTACAAGCTCACGCTAACCAGGACCATACTAAATTATCTCTACCTGTCCAACAATGCAATCATCCTTGTTTTATATATAATCGTTTTGTCACCGATATCACTTTGGCCTCAAATATTGAAGTTCTTTGCTAGTTCATCACTGCCTCGTACATGTAAGCGTGTACTGAGCGGCTGCCTCGGAGGTACCTATCGGCGCACATTATTCAACTGCCGGTCATCCATTTTGCGGCGCTGGACTATTACTGTTTGGCGAAAATGTGTGCTTGAATTCTGGTACTGAGAACTTGCTTAGGGGTTGTTTTTATACTGTACATGGCATACACGATATATAAAGTTTTAAATATATGAATAGTTGTTTTTAGTTGCGTGTACTATTTATTGTAACGTACACAGGCTTAACTAGTAGGCTCTACTTTATGTGTGATTCTCAGGAAGGGTTCTCGAACGTTAGCTTCAATTTCGCATGCTCCACACCACAGGTCCACCTTCAAGAAGTGTTACTATAAAACAAAATCTTATAGAACCATTATTTAGTTTAACGGAATAAAACATCATGCCAATACATCAGAGCTTCGTACATCATAGCCATTTAAAGCTAATTTTGACTGCTAATCTGATACGTCATCCTAAGTAGAAATCGTGGCGCAAAAAATACACATTGCAGTTGCTACCTCTCCAACATCACGGCCACCAGAGCTTGTCAGTGTTCTAGGGATGCATTTTTTATTGTATTCTCGCACTAAATAGACTGCTATAACCTTGTTCCAGATTCACTAGGTGTCATTACGTATATTACACAAATTTTGAAAATTACCAAAATTTGGCCCACTCTAATTCCCACATTAGCTTATTTTTACACCTTTAGAAGTACATTGTCACACATAAGAAACACACTTGATATCGGTGTCCATCCTACCTACAGCAATCCCAGTGCAGTTCACGGTAGACCTGCTAAATTTCTCTCCTGGCATATGCTCTGCAGAGACAGGATTTCCTTTAGCTGAGGATGACGTTTAAACAGTGATTGTTGGCAACGTGGGTGAAGACGACTGTAATGCTGAATTAGTTTCGGTTGTGTGTTCTAGTCGCCGTAGTAACACGTGCAAGCCAGCCAGTAATACAGCATCAGTACTATCAAAAAAAGAGACATCGACGCAGGAATTTGTCACCCCACGCTCTCACCTTCAGCCGAAGTGCGTAGGCATTGTCGTAAGTGAAGAGCCAACGTTTCGTCTTATTGTACGTAACCAGTGCTTTGAATTTCTTGTCGAAATAAAAAGTGCTGTTGTACGTTGGCGTCTTGCATACCTGTTGACAAAATAATTGAAATTCCAAGCTCTAAGAATATATAAGCCCACGCACAAGTCCTTGATTGCGTTAAGAAGACCGAAGCTTGTTTGATTCGAAATGATCAAAAACAAGTTATGCGCTTTTACTTGGAGGAGGAGGAGGAAGAAAAACGTTTATAAAAAAACAAAGGCTAAGCAGGTCTTTTTCTGCTTGTACGGGAGGCGCCCCTAGCTAATAAGACGATATGGTTATGATGCACACCGTGGTAGAAGACTGGATTCACTTTGACCAGCTGGCTTTCTTTAAAGTGCAGCCAGCACGCTGTACAGGAGAGTTTTTGTATTTCGCTCACCAATAAAATGCGCCTGCCGCGGTGAGCAAGATAACCCGCACCCTCGTGCTTAGCAGCGCCACGCCATAGCCAATATGTCAGCATGGCGCTTAATAGCCCATTAACCCTCAGCCCACAACAATACCTCTGCCGCATTATTGTTCATAAACAAAGACCAGGCGCTCAGATTATATGCATACTACTCCTTTTTATAAAGTCGTAATGCGTGTAAGTTTCCTAGTGGTGTATCTATTTTCTAAAGCTATGTTCGTTGCTGAATAGAACACATGAACACCCAGCTCCGGCTAACGCGGAATACCCCATGACACTGACAGCTGGGTTCGAGGTAGAGGGCTCCGACACGCAGGTGCATACGCGCCCTCGCACGTCTTTATGACTGATCACGCTGGCTTTCGCGTGCGGGAAACGCTAAATCAGCGTTTTAGCTTTGCTTGGGCGGTACGTTTTTTTGCCTGCGAAATAAAATATCGAACAGGTCGGCAATAACACCCACCCTATGAAAGTGAGCACGTGGACACGTAACAAACGATATCCGTGTTGTACACCAGTGACTGGTGGCGGCTGAAATTTCAAGCAATGAAAGAAAGCGGTGCCGAAGAAAGGTCTATCACTGGCTTTCGCTTCTGACTTGAGTAGTCACGCTTGAAGAAACACGCACACTACTCTAAACTTATCGCGTCAGAAAAGCTTCGCGCTTTAGGTTTCATCCTACAAATGAAGTTCTTAAATTAGGACTTGAGCACAATCTAACGACGGAAAGCTTCTCACAGGCTCATCACAGCACAGATTAACTGAATAGCCGGCTTCGGCGCACTCAGAGTGAGTGAAGTTAAGCAGGAGAATCAGATAAAAAAAGAAAGCATAGGTCGCAAATGGTACGCAAGCTGGTGAGCACGCAACGCCACAATATTACAATCTCAATTTCTACAACGGCTTGTTGATATCAGCGCAATAGCATTCTACATGTGACGCTCTTGTGTGTTACATTCTTTAGCCTTCATTATAATGCTTAGCGATTATCTTTTGTAAATTAAAACGCAGTTGCCACAATGCCTGTTATTTCAGCGGTGTTCTTACGGCAGATAGTATAATTATTATACGTGGGACAAGCCTTCGTTGCGCATCTAGCCGCGGGACAGCCTATAGTTGCATGGCGCTAGCGCCACTTTTGTGATTGTGCTTAGTGCTTAGAACATCACGCACAGGCTCATTCGGCATTGGCCACGAACTTTTCATTTTCACACGCAGCTCATCGTAAATGTCGCGCTCTATTAGTGACGCCTACGTGATCATGTCGCTTCTTTAGATCTGTGTGTAAAATAAATCCCTTCATAAAAATGTTCCCTTCATCGGCATGCCTTCTTTGACCATTGCTTATTACGCAAGCCTCTGTGTTTCTGTAAACTTCTCTGCTGTTTCAAAGCAAGTCTTTGTAAGACAAACACGCACTCATCGGATGTCCGTGCCAGCGATTGAGGGTTGTAACACTAATGTTTTTAGCACTACTTCATCATAATATAAAAACCAGTCAAAGTAAGGTATCATCTATGCCTGTTACATATGTATCACCTTGAATATGGCTTGCCTTGTCTCCGTTCAGTTACAGCTGGCTCAGCACACGTCCATTTATAAAAACCATTACCTAGGTAACGAAAGCTTTTGAAGATGCACACTTGGTTCGAAGCGCATCATGCTCATCGTAGCTGGTAACACGATAGCAGCGTCTAAACCTTTTACAGAATGAGGCAATCATGCTGGTAGCGCTTCGTGAGTTTCACTGCCAATGCACGACCAATAGAGGTAGCAATCATCGGCCATCGATCATTTCAATCTCTTCGGTCTTGAGCACACTGCTCCGTACTAACCTCAAGATGAATATGATCTACAGCTGTTCTTCCTAAAACACGTGACGCGTTTTTGTTAATAGCAACAAACACTTTCTCAGGTACCTTGCATGGCAGGCAGTATCCACTGGAATACCCGTAGTATAGGCCGCACTGATAACCATAGACGGAGTGCATCTTGTTACATGTTCATATTTGTGAGAGAAGAAGGTTCCTGCTGGAGAGTCAGTAAATAGTAAACCTTTTTTTTGCTTTTGTAGTCTTTCTCTATGATTTGTCGCGCGAATTTTTTTTCTTCTTTAGGCTAAAAATTAGTTCGGAGTCCCCCTCTACGGCGCGCCTCGGAATCATAACGTGGTTTTGGCATGGCAAACGCCAGAATTTATTCATCTTCCTTTCTAGCTGTATCAAGTGACCTATGAATTCAAAGAAGCCACAAGATCTGGAGGCAAATCCAGACGAGAGTTCACAGGATTGTTGATGCTTATGTATTGCACGGTCCTCATAGTCATGCTACAATCCTCTAGTTGGTATCTATTAAAAATGTACAGCGAAATAATCTCAGCTGACCTCTGTTCATGCTTTATATTCTGAAGCAGGATGACTTCGTTGAAACACATGCTGGCGCAGATGACTTCCTTGCCTCTCCGGCATGAAAAGGCAGAATATCAATAGCTCAGACAAAGGATCGGGCAATTCCGCAGGTGGTCCTGTATCATCCTTCTTTGACTACCTCCTGAATGACAACGAATGGCTTCACGAAGCTATGAGAAATTGATGAGACCAGTGACGGTAATAGCAGCTTTCCTGGCAACCAAATTGATGCGTAAGGAGGCACTACAAGTTGGGCAGATGTATCGACTTCGTACTGAAATACTTGAGGATATCTCTTTTAACACAAACTAACACTATCTATGATCACTGAGAATTTAGCCGTGGCAATGCAAAACTGCAGAATCAACATTTCTTACACGGTAGTGTTTTAAAACTGACATAAGTATGTCATCAATTGCAATCTTACCTCGGAAATACTACCCAGTTGCCCTGACGGTGGAGTTTTCTTAGCGCAACGCTTGCCCAGCGAGTAGTTGCCTGGCATCTCGGTTATATTGTCCGGAAACTTTGGCCTGTACCATCGACCCTCCATACCCAAAGTCACGGCGAACGAACTCGTCGAAGGCCATAGACTGGCTTTTAACGCCAGGCTCTCTAACGTCGTCACCTGGAAATGAGAAATTAAGGTGCAGGAAGGGGGGCATGAAATAGACCGTTTGCTGGTAACCATGTAGAATGGCTACTTCAAGCTCCTTGTCAGAAAAGCTGGGGTCACACAAAATTGTATACGGTGAAGGTGCTTTTTTGTTGACTTGTCTCGTTGTAGAAGGAAAGAATTCAATCAAGGTACGTGTCCTCACGCAGAAGGAGCTCTCTGCCCCATTCGAATTTTTGCAGCTAAAATTCAATAAAGCATATCTTTAGTGGTGCACGCGCTTTCAGTTAAGACGAAGCTTCGTAATATCTTATTGGAAAAGGTACGTCGGTAGAATAGGACAAGGTGTTATACTAAAAGGCGTGATGAACGTTCCCGAAGGGTTTTGAAAAGGTTTTGTGAGATATAAACTACTTCCGGAACCAAATGATAAGTGCCTGCTAGGCGACTTCATATTACCAGGAAAGCATGGAGGCTTGATGTTGACTTTAACCTTGAACAAGTGAAAGTCCTAAGTAGAAGACTCAACGTTTAAATAAAAAGACAATTGTAAATTGTGTAAATACCTAAGACAGTAAAAGATGAGCTTAAATCGCATCTGTCGCATTGAGCTACACTGACCTAGAACACCGACTCTCTCCTTGTCAAGTTTCTCAGAGGTTTGTGAATGTCTACAAGGTCTCTCACATAGAGTGTAAACAGCGCCATTCACTGCCATGGTAGCAGATGTGAAACATCCTTCCAAGCGCAAAAGTCAAAACTAGATGAACTGAGGAACATGTACGCTTTGGAGCTTACATGAATATCCGTGAGATTATGAACTAGTTCTACCATATATTTCTGTGACGACGAAATATGGTGCTCATTATAATTATAATTTTTTCCACATTTCGAAAATGTACTGCGATGCAAAATACGCTGAACTTTGGCAGACTTCAGGAATTTATCCTCCACTATTCTTCGTTCGTTAAAAAAGCAGGATGGTGGATCATTCGAGTATTTTCTGTTCAAAAGTGAACAGCCAGTTTTTTTAAGGCTGTGTATTTCACAGCTAAAATATATTCGAAAATCACATTATAAAAGCTTATTATATTATAAAAACTTATTATTTTTATTCGAAAACTTATATTTGAAGACCTTGGAGGTCCAGCTACAAAGCAATGTACTAGTGTTGGTGAAGCTACTTACCAGGCGCACCGGGTATTCCGATAGAAGAAGATTATGCTTGAGTAATCCTTCTTGCAGTATCGTTGGGGGCACCATAGTGCACCGTCTATATAAGCTGTCGGTGTCAGCGTGGTGCCCAATGGCCACAAACACATCTATCGAATAGTCCCTGCACCGTGAAAGAGAAGGCCGCACTATGGTACTGCTGCATCAGACGGCAGGTTCAAATTTTTAATACGTCGTTCGAATTTACTATATGTATCATTATACGCCTCCCTCCCTAAAGCTATTATATATATAAATTAACTAGACCTGTATTGGGGATAAACATATTTAGAAAGATGACAAGCACAACTGGCGCTTATCTTTGGTTTATTTAGCCAAGAGACAGTTTTGGCCACTGGACCGACCTTTTTTGAAAAAGCAGATCGGTCCACCTACAGAAACTGTTGGGTAAACAGAAAAAGATAACCGCGAAGTTTTGCTTCCTAACTTTCTATATATTGTTACAAGCACGGGGAAAAGGGGTTTATTTAGGAGTGCGAGAGCAGGAACAGCAGGCTACAAACAGCAGGAATAGCCGCTGCACAGTCTTCCTTCTCCTCTTCCCTTCTCTTCTTGATCCCCGCGTCCCTTTTACGCGCTTGGACGCAACATATCTCTCCTAGCAGACAAAGCCCGCTGGGAGTGTCAACTAGCTTGTCGTTGAGTGGATGATTTCAACCTTCCGACATGCGCGACTTGTGTCCTAGCAGAACGTCTACCAGTGTTCGTGAGGCGTGCGAGAGCATAGTTCCCTTCGCTGACTTCATCGATGATAACACACGGTCCATCGTAGTTTGCCAGCAGCTTTGGCACAAACCACGCTTCCTTGTAGGAGTGCAAAGCCAAACGAAATCACCAGGATGATATGTAACCGGCCGATGTCGTGCGTCGCAGCGGGCTTTGGAGTTTTTTTGCTTTGCCAAAGTCCGCAGACGCGCAAGTCTCCGAGCCTCCTCAGCGAGGTATAGCGAATCGGCGACCTTGGGATTGTCGTGGTGGTAAAAAGGGAAGACAGTGTCGAGCGTATACCGGGGAAGCCGAGCAGATAGAAGGAAGAAGGGCTGTAGCCGGTTACCTCGTGTTTGGCGAGATTGTAGGCGTAAGTAATAAAGTGTAGAACTTCATCCCCATTCTTATGATCGGACGCAACGTACATGCAAAGCATATTGGTGATTGTTCGATTAGTGCGCTCAGCGAAACCATTCGTTTCCGGATGATACGGCGTCGACTGCCTGAGATGCGAATTACATAAACGCACAAGCTCTTCCACGATATCCGCCCTGAATTGGCGTCCGCGGTCGCTTATAGTAACACCAGGCGGTCCATGTCCCTGAACAATAACGTGAAGTAAGAAGAGCGACACTTCGGTGGCAGTGACTGATGGTATAGGCGCCGTCTCGCAATAGCGTGTGAAATCGTCGCCGCAGGCAATTATCCAGTGGTTCCCCTTAAGTGGCTGAGGAAAAGGGCCTAACAGAACAATTACAACTTGCCGAAAGGGTGAGCTGAGAGGCGGCACAGGTTGAAGGAGACCAGATGGGGCAGTGGTTGGGTGTTTCCGACGTTGGCACTGTATGCAGCTGGAGACAAAGAACTCAACCGAAAGTCGCATCCGGGGCCAGTAAAAGCGTTCTTGAATGCGCTAAAGGGTGCGCACAGTGCCTAAGGGACCAGTAGTGGGGTCATCGTGCATACCCTGAGGGCTTGTTGGCCGGAGACGCTCCGGCACCACTAGAAGGACGCGTGCACCCGTGCTTGAGTAGTTCCTTTTGTACAGGAGCCCATAATGTGCACTGTAGCTGCTTGTTGCACTTGAAAGGGCAGAAGTGAAGAGTGGCTCGAATTTGGTGTCTATCCGTTGTTCGGCTGTGAACGCATTGACAATACAATACATTCACGATACCGAATGTGACAAGCTACTAAAAAACCTCTCCCGTGTCATCTCTGAATGCAAAACAACCAATCATCGCAGGTACGAGCAGCCGTTATGTCCATGGATGACTAAGACTATATTAGGCGCCATTAAGGAAAGAGACACTTGGTATCAGAAGTGGAAACAGCAAGACATAATGTGTACTATTTACAGCAGTTGCGTAGCTCCAGGAATTTTGTCGTTGCAATCATTCGTAACAGGAAAAAAGGGTTAATGCTCAACTGATCCGTAAGGCTCAGGGTAATTCTTGAAAGATGTGGGACATTATTAACGATGTAATTAGTGCACCTGTGAAAAGGCACATTGCTCCTGGCCGAATTGATACCGAAAATGTTGATGAGTTTAATACATACTTTACTAATGTTGGACCAGTTCTAGCTGACTGTACCTTGTATACCTTGAGCCAATAGAAGATACTTTAGTACAAAATATATTAACCGATATCAATGCTAACAAGGTGGCTGGTCACGATGGCATGACTGTCAAAGTTTTAAAAGACAACGTTGACCTCCTCTGCCCTGTTCTTACAAGCATATTCAATCTTAATATCGCACGCGGTACATACCCTGAAACTCTAAAGATTGCTAAAGTATCAGTATCTTCTATATATAAATGCGATGATAATAATGACCCTGGAAGGTATCGACCAATTTCTGTGTTGAGTGTTATTCATACCGTGTTTGAGAAGGTTATTTCTATTCAATTGAAAGAGTACCTGAGCACAAACAACATTTTAAATGAATCTCAGCATGGCTTCAGAACCGGTCGCTCTACGTCCCCAGCAGTACTAGAGTTGTCGCAGCGTATAAACGAAGCCCGAAGCACTCCATAATAGTGAATTAGCCTTAGTAATATTCCTAGACCTCAAGAAGGGTTTCGATGCAGTTATTCATTTCATACTTCTAAAGAAACTTGAATACTATGGTTTCAGTGCCAGTACTTTCAATTTTTTTCTAGTTTCTTAAACAACCAGCAGCAGTTTGTTAAAATTACTAACTTTACGTCTTCGTATTCTTCTGTTAAAACTGTTGTGCCACAGGGGTCTGTCCTAGGACCAATATTATTTTCTTTGTACGTCAACAATTTTCCTTCAATTCTCACATCTGCCAAAGCTGTCATGTACGCGGACGATACTGCACTAGTGTTTACAGGTAAAACACTTCACGAAGTAATACAGATTGCTAACAAAGAACTAATCTTTGTTTCATTATGGTTTGGAGCAAATAAACTTACACTCAACAAAGCTAAAACTCACTACATGATTTTTCATTCTAGCCATAGTCATGTTAACAGTGCACCTCTGCAAATATGTCTTGACAATAGCACTCTGGAGCAGGTGAACACAATTAAATATCTGGGCGTGACACTAGACAGTAGTTTAAACTGGAAACCACACATTAATAATGTATGTTCGAAGCTAGCGTCAGCGTGTTAAGGGCTCTTAAACGAGAGGGCATGTTTCGATATTTCGGTACTGAAAATAATCTACTTTTCTATCTTTCATTGTCATATGACTAATTGTTGCGAATCATGGTCGTCCACATTTAAAACATATTTGGATCCAATTTTGCGCTTACAAAAGAGAGCGGTGTGGATAATGACGTTTTCTAGTCCATTCGAATCCAGCAGTCATTTATTTTGCAGGTTGAAAATACTTCACTTTACCCTATCCTCCAAAATGAATGTTGCTATTTTAGTGAATAACATAATATGTCGCAATCACTCATTGTCGTTTAGTATATTTGTGATTCCTACACGATATACTAGATAGGCTTCTAACATAAATTTTAATTCACCAGTTGCCCTAAACACATACGGTCAAAGACTAATTCAGTATCATGGTGCAAAAATATGGAACGCCTTACCAATAGAAGTGAAGAGTGCCAGTAACTTTTTGTTTTCCATAAAAAGATTACATCTCTCAAAAATTAGTTAAGAATGTTGCTCTGTCTTTGTGGTGACATTTTTTCAGTAATACTATTATATTGTTGCACTGATGTATGTATTTTCTCCCTCTTGTTTCTCATCCTGTACAATTATGTATAATCAATACGCATTTGTTCATCAGTGTCCTGATCGCCGTAGCACATACGCATGTATACTATACGGGCCTACACTAGCTTTGGCTATGGGCCCAACGGTTGTTTGCTTATGTGATGTACAAATTTATGATGAAATAAATAATGTATAATGTCTAATGTCTAATATCTGGAAAAACGGGTGTCACAGAAGCGCCGAGATAATCAAAATCGTCTGCGTCGCCGTTCGACGTGATAAGCGGCATACGGAAAAGACAGTCTGCGTAAGCATGCTTTCAGCCGCTCTTGAAGGAAACAGCGAAGGTATATTCCTGCAGCCTCAAAGCGCAGCGCCCAAGGCGACCACAAGGGTCGTGAAGGTTCACGAACCAGGTGACGACAAGGAAAGGGCGTCCGTACAAGTACGAGCAAAATCGCTGAACCGCAAAGATTACAGTGAGGAATGCTTTCTCTGTCACCGTGTGATTGCGTTCAGGTTTGCTTAATGAGCGGCTCGCACAAGCAATCACGTGCTATCGGTCGTCATAGCGTTGGACCAAGGCCGCACCCAGACCAATGCCACTAGCATCTGTGTAGATTTCTGTCAGCGCAGTAGGACTGAAGGGCCGAAGGATAGGTCGGGAGGTCAGCAGGAAATTCAACTTACGAAATGCAGAATCGCTCGCGGGTGTCCACTCAAACCGTGCGTCCTTATGTAACGGATTTGTCAGAGGATAAGTGACGCCAGCAAAACCAGTAATATATTGGCGAAAGTAAGTCAATAACCCAGAAAACTACGAAGTTGCTTCACTGACTACGGTGCACTGAATGCCTCAACAGCTGCTGTCTAGAGGCGATCAGGCCGGATGCCGTCTTTCTCAAAAAGATGACACGGCACAATATTTGAAGGTCACCAATGTTACATTTCTTGGAGTTTAGAACCAGGCAAGCGTTTTTGATGCAGTCGAGGGCAATATCCAGGCGCGTATTGTGCTCATTGAATGTGCGTCCGAAAATAACAACGTCGTCAAGATAGCACATACAGATGTTGCACTTTAACCCACACAGAACGGTTTCCATGAACTTTTCAAAGGTTGCTGTAGCGTTGCACAACCCAAATGGCATCACATTGAATTCGAACAATTCATCCGGGGTTATGAAGGCTGTTTTCTCCTTGTCTGCGGGGTGTATCGGGAAGTACCAATATCTTGAGCGTAGGTTCACTGAAGAAACATAAGAGGCCGAATGAAAGCAATCAATAGCATCATCAATCCGGGGCAGCGGATAGACATCCTTCTTAGTCACGTAGTTTATTCTCCGATAATCGACGCAAAATCTCCAGTTACCGTCTTTCTTTCTGACAAGTATGACCGGAGCTGCCCAAGGACTCGAGAACTTTTGTATTATCCCATTTTTCATCATGTCACTTACTTGTTCCCCGATTACCTTGCGCTCGTTAGGCGACACGCGATAAGGCTTTTGCCGGAACGGATGCGCAGATCTCGTATCAATAGTGTGGCGTGTTCGCGACTCGGGAATCGAGAACGTTTTGTCCGGTTGCGCAAAGTCAAGCACTGACAGATGCTTAGAAAGCGTATCCACCAAGGTATGGCTTTCCCTTGTGCTGAGTGACTTGTTTATCATAGACAGAACCTTTTTGTCTGAGACGTGGCGCAGGTCCCCACGTTCACACGGTGGGTCTGTTAGTACGGCTACGGACGAAGACGTGTATTCTGTAAAGTATTAGAGTTTCAAGCCGCCTGGATGCAGGACGGGTTCTGCCGAGCAGTTGGCCGTCCACAAGCTAACATGCCCATCGCCGATGTATACCACACAATGAGGGACAAAAACGTTCTTTACACAATTTAGATACGTTTGCTCTACGGAGTCATCGAAACTGTCTGGAACTTCACCGCGACATACAACCGGCACGCACACAGAGGTGGACGCAGGCACAACAGTATCTGCAGATACACAAAGTTCGCCTTGACTACAAGTCTCGCCTAAGAGCCCGGACCAAACATGGCCATCGACACAAACTTCCCCCATGCGACAATCGACGGTCGCACCAAACTGTCGCAAAAAGTTGATGCCCTAAAGCACTTCATGCGTCGATCGGGGAATAACTACAAATTCCGTCGCGATAACTCCACCAGCCAGGGATACTTCTGCAGTGCACACACAAACAGGGCGCAACGACTCGCCGCTCAGTCCACAAAACGTTGCAGCCTGGTCCCACCAAAATACAACTGTGCACCCCAACCGACCTTTAGAACCGAGACTCATTACGGATACAGTTCCTCCAGTATCCACTAAAGCCATTGTAGAAACACCATCAACAAGTACAGTCACGTGCAATATGACCTGCAACACCGGTGCCCATGGTCAAAGGGGTTCCAAGGCTGTACGGCTGCGCATATAGAGGGTAAATTCCAGACCTAAACACAGCTTCAATTAGTGGTACTCATTAAACCGCTATTCCGCATGCCAGAGTCGCCGCGCCACCCTGGAGCCTCTTCGACCACAAACAAAGCTATTGCAAGTCGTATTGCACACGACTGTACATGCACTTTGTTCTTAATCATAGCAACTGCAGGGGGCATTTCGGTCGATAGCACGTGTCGAGCGGCCTCACCGCCCATCGGCCGCGCTAGCTAGTTTTCCGGTTGTGAAAGCGAGGCGGAGCGGCGCACTGGCGATGGAGATTGACGTAAACGCGGTGCACGAGGAGATGTCGGTGGCGTGAAACTCCTGCCAGATGCCGGCGAGCGGCTTCGAAAACTTCTCTGCCAGTAAGCGTTGTCGGGAGGGACGCCAGCTGACCAAGAGGTGGTGTACGGCTATTGAGTTGCTCTCATAGGAAGTGTGGTCCTTGTTGAAGACCCGGATCGACCATTCCACGTTGTTGGGCGACGATTGCAAAACGTCGCTATGCGGCCCGCGACACCGCATTGGAAACACACCGGCAGATGCCGTAAACTTCGATGTTCATCCATGCAGTCACGCATGTTGCTGTCGACTGCATAGCCAGCAGGTGGGTCACATTTATAATTCCTAGGCATCGGCCGCCGGGAGGTGTGCGTGCGGCGAGGTCGTTGGTCGTAGTCATGATCATGATAGCTCATGGCCCCTCTCTGTTTGTGGGTTAGACCTATACTCAACGGTCGCTGAGTGTACCGTCGGCTGCCATGCGGTCAACACGGCGGTGTTTCTCATCTCGTGTGGTGAGTACGCACCAGTGATGCCGGTTGTGCAACGGTACATCTCGTCCCGATGGAGCAACTCTTCGCGAACAATCTGCCATATTGTTGATGGAAGGTCAAGACACGAGCTCGGGTCTACACTTGAACCGTTGTGACATTAGCCAGGTAACCAAACCGGTATTATCCGTCACTTCTTCAGCGTCTCAAAGGTCCTGGAGTCGCGAATGGCGTCAGGCACGGAATCCAAGCTCTCATTTCCGATCAAAAAATTGTAGACGTTTTCGGCTACTCCTTTCAACAAATGTCCAACTTTGTCATCTTCAGACATTCTAGAGTTCACTATTTTACACAGTTTCAGCGCTTCTTCAATATAAGTCGTGTATGTCTGGCCAGGAATCTGACCTCTTCGCGTAAGCACCTGTTCAGCGTGTTTCTTGTTTGCACTAAAGTCTCCAAAACACGCTCTGAGCTCCTCGACGAAAACTCCCATGAAGTGAGCGTGTCCTAATGGTTCTCATACCAGACGAGCGCTGTGTTGGTAAGGGAAAACACACCATTGGACAACTGTGCGGGCGAGTTTCAACTGTTAGACCGGCTCATCCTTCGGTAGTTCGTCAGCCACTCGTCATCTCAGGCTTTTCCTCCGAAAGTGAGTGGCACCCAGTAGTATTGCCACGGAACACCAGGTGCTGGCCTTCAAGCCGCGTCAGATCCGTCGAGATTCTGGCAGACGTATTCAGGCATGTCAGGTGAGGGTGGCGGAAGTCCGACAAGACGTTGGCTTCGGCGAAGTTGTAGCAGCGTAGGCTCCGTGGTTACGAGGTGTACCCCGAACCGTCCACCAAGTTGTTACAAGCACGGGTAAAGGGGTTTACTTGGGCGTGCGAGAGCAGGAACAGCAGGCTACGAACAGCAGGAATGGCCGCTGCACAGTCTTCGTTCTCCTCTTCCCTTCTCTTCTTGATCCCCGCGTCTTTTTTACGCGATTGGACTCAACAATATATATAAACTGAGAGTTGCCGGGATCCAGTAGACGAACAGGCACATGTAGGTTGACGACGCACGTCCAAAAGAAACGATTATTTCCAACGTTTCGACCGGGGTCTCACCTTCATCACATAATATATATTTAGAACTTAAGAGATGCTATCCTACAAGGTCAACAAATCAAGCATATATATATATTGTTACGGTGGAAAAGAGGACAAGGTCGTCGATGGTACAGACGACGAAGTGGCAACAGCCACATCTCCTACACCCTTGGCACAGATTTCTGCCGAACACGGAAAATTGAAGAGTCTATCACGAGGCTGCGCTGCCGTATACCTGCATTGAACTTCTATCTCCACAGGTTTGGTCTGGTCCCCTCACCATTATGCTCATTCTGTGGCGAAGCGGAGACAATAGACCATTTCTTGTTGTCTTGCAGACGTTTTTCTATTATGAGAAAACGAATACCCGAAATCCCGTTTCGCTCGATTGTTCTACCTTTATTAACTTTGCCTCCATTATTGGGTTCAGCTACAGAAATGTTTGCTTGGCAGTCCAAAATTACCTCACTGAAACCAATCGATTTCCATGTCAGCCTGATCGTTCTCCCTCCCAACCATAGCTTTCTTTTATTTGTTATATATTATTATTATTATTATTATTATTATTATTATTATTATTATTATTATTATTATTATTATTATTATTATTATTATGCAACTAATTGAACCACCCGATTCGTGGCCAATTCCCCACGGCGGGTATGTGCCACGGACACTCAGGACAACAAAAACAGCAGCCTCTCGGGATTCTCGGCTGCTGTTATATATGCCTTGTAAATATATCTTGTAAATAGTTTTATACCCGTGACATTTGGTGGACTTGCGGATACGCGTCTTTGCCACAGAGCTTCGCAGCGGACGTCTCACCCAGCCTTGGACTATGCTTCCAGTGAAAGGCACCGCATCCGCAGTTCCAATGGCGACTACGCATACCCAGTACGTTGCTCAATCTCAGCCGCAAGACCCCGGCAAGTTAACTGGCTTCGATGGTGTTGACGCTGAAGAATGGTTGAAGATGTATGAGTGCGTCAGCAAGGTGAGCAGGTAGGATCCGACCATAATGATGGCCAATGTCGCGTTCTACTACGACGGAACACCGCGAACGTGGTTTTACACACACGAGGAAGAGCTAACCAGCTGGGACTTGTTCAAAGAAAAGCTGTCCGACGTTTTTGGCAATCCAACCGGTCGACAAGTCACCGCCAAGCAACAACTCGCCCCGCATGCCCAAACTGCTACCGAGACGTATGTCTCCTACATTCAGGAAGTCCTAGCCCTCTGTCATAAAATCGACACGTCCCTGCCAGAGGCGGACAAGTTTGGGCACATTATGAAAGGCATCACGGACGGTGCATTTAACCTTCTGGTCTTTAGAAACGTTTCGACTGTCGACGCCATCATGAAGGAATGCCGCCGCTTCGAGCAGGCGAAGAGTCGCCGTATATACAATCAGTTTACACGGCTTCCAAACACTGCAGCGACCTCTTCCTGTACCGACCCCACTGACCAATATAGCTCTCCAGCACCAAGCGAAAACGTGACCCGAATTATACGCCGCGAACTCGAAGCAGCGTTTCTTGCCTCGCCTCAACAGACGTCGTGAAACAACACGGCTGAGACGATATCGCTCATCCATTCTATGTTTCGCCAGGAAATCGCTAATCTTAGCCTTCCCAGCGCCTGCTCCTTGAGTCGGCCTGACACCCGCTCTGTTGATATGGCTCGGTCCTATCGCAGTCCACCTCTCAGCGTCCGTTATCTCTACACTACCAGGAATCCATCGGACTGGCGTACACCTGACTACAGACCAATCTATTTCTGCTGTGGCCGAATCGGTCACGTTTCCCATCACTGCCGGAGCCCTTGGCCGTCCCCTCCTAAAGCTCCTTCCGGAATTCAAGTTCGCCCCGAAGTTCCTCACTCGTCGCTTCTACAACGCTTCCGACGCCAGTGCCTCGACTCGCCGCTATGCTCGCTCGCCCTCGCCTCAACGTCGCCAGCCACGTCCACTCCAGCTTCACCGCTCGCCGTCGCTGACCTACCCAGGACCGTCCCAGCAGGAAAACTAGACAATGCGGCACCTCAAGGTGGTGATGCAATGTCGCATTCATCGCAAAGTCCTCCTTTGAGGCTGTTTATTAGAAATAACCTCCTTGACGTCCAAGTTGATGGCACACCTGTCACAGCTCTCATAGATACTGGAGCACACATACCGATTATGAACAGCCGCCTACGCCGCCATTTCAAGAAAATTGTTACGCCTGCCGTAACTCGGTTCATACGAATCGCCGACGGTAGCACGGTGATCGTTGTCGGAATGTGTACTGCCCATATGAGCATTTCCGGCCGCCAGATTGTCGTCCTTTTCACTGTGCTTGACCAATGCCCCCATGACCTCATCCTAGGCCTAGACTTCCTCTCCGCCCATTCAGCGCTCATCGATTGTTCCTCAAGTACTGTGCGTCTTGACCTGCCTCTACTGGACCTTCCTCCGATACCACGCTAAATTCACCTAAGACCGACTGATTTTGTTCAAGTTCCACCACAGGTCTTGACATACATCGAAATGTCGCCTTCTCCGCCAGTTCCCGATGGTGATTGCACCTCCGCTCCCATAACTGCCATCGTTCTCACCCACAGCGTTACTGTCCCGCATACAATACAGAGAGTCACAAACAATCGCACGCTGCGGTGAATTTTGGGCTCGCTAAGCAAATTCTGCATAAGGATATCACCCTGGCTACAATCACTACTTTAGAAGTTAGTTGCGTTGGCACTTTTGGCGTCGATGCTTCCTGTGAGCCTTTCCGTTCTGCCACATGTACTGACAGCGACATTAGGAAAATGATCGCTCCGAATCTCACTCCTGCGCAGACTGAACGGCTGTGCAGCCTATTACTTTTCTACAAGGATATATTCGACCTGAACAAGCGTCCTTTAGGCCAGACGTCAATTGTGAGACATCGTATACATGCAGCCGATAATCCACCCACCAATCGGAGACCCTACCGAGTTTCAGCTTCGGAGCGTCGCATCATCAAAACGGAAGTAGACAAGATGCTAGCGAAAGACATCTTAGAGCCATATTCAAGTCTGTAGGCGTCCCCTGTAGTGCTGGCAAAAAAGAAGGACGGCTCATGGAGATTCTGCGTCGACTACCACCACCTCAACAGCATCACGAATAACGGCGTCTACCCATTACCTCGTATCGATGACGCCCTCGATTGCCTATACGGTGCACAGTATTTTTGTCAATCTACCTACGGTCCGGATATTGACAAATTGCTGTCAGTGATCTAGATCGTGAAAAGACCGCCTTTATAATGCCTGATGGTCTTCACCACTTCAAAGCTATGCATTTTGGGCTATGAAACGGTCCGGCTACCTTTGAGCGTATGATGGACTCATTACTCCAAGAACTAAAGTAGTCGACTTGTCTCTGCTACGTAGAGGATTATGTTGTGTTCTCGCCCTCATTCAGCACACCCATTGAGCGCCGTTCAGCTGTACTTGCCGTTTTTCGCAGGGCCGGTCTACAGCTCAACTCCAAGAAATGTAACTTCGGCCATCGTGAGATTACTGTTCTTGGACATGTCGTTAATTCAACTGGCATCCAACGGGACCCAGAAAAAATTCGCGCCGTGAAAGAGTTCACTGTTCCACGGTCCGCAAAAGATGTCCGAAGTTTCGTGGACATTTGCTCTTACTTGCGCTGCTTTGTTAAAAATTTTACCACCATAGCCCGCCCTCTCACAAGACTCCTGAAGAAAGGTGTGCCGTTTTTATGGGGATCCTCTCAGGCCACCGCCTTTTCTCGTCTTACCACCATGCTCACCACCCCACCGATTCTAGGCTATTTCGCTACTTCAGCCCCTACCGAGGTGCGCACTGATGCCAATGGCGCGGAATCGGTGCCGTCGTGGCACAAGTTCAACACGGCCATGAACGCGTCATCGGGCACGCTAGCCGTCTTTTGTCACCTGCGGAGCGGGACTAGTGCGAATGTTCGGCCGTTGTGTGGGCAGTGGCAAAATTTCGCCCCTATTTATAAAGCAGGCCTCTTCTATTGTAATGGACCACCACGCCCTCTGTTGGCTTTCGTCCTTTAAAGATCCCACAGGGAGGCTTGGACGATGGGCTTTGCGCCTACGAGAGTATTCCCATTCGGTGGTGTATATGTCTGGTCGCCTAGACAAGGACGTCGGCTGTTTCTCTTGTTACCCTGTACACACGCCCGCCGACGCCGCCATGGACGTTTCCGCAAGTGTTCTTTCCATTTCCCAGCTTTTGGACATGGTCAAGGAGCAATGCCATGACACTACTGTAAGGACCCTCATTGCCCGAATAGAATCTGCTCCTACTGATCCGTCGTTACGGTGGTTCGTTCTGAACGACGGGATATTGTATCGACGTAGTTTTCACCCTGACGGTCCTCCCCTTCTCGTTGTCATTCCTTAATACCTCCGCTCAACCGTGCTTCAGGAGCTTCATGACGCCCCAACTGCCGGACACCTTGGCTTTGCTCGCACTTACGACCGCGTGCACCGCCGCTTCTACTGGCCAGGCCTCGCACGCTCCGTGCGGCGCTATGTAGCTGCTTGCAAGCCCTGTCAACCTCGCAAAAAGCCAGCAACGCTTCCCGCCGGGTACTTACAGCCGGTCGACATTCCACCTGAGCCATTCTTTCGCGTAGGTTTGGATCTCCTTGGCCTTTTCCCAGAGTTCAGCTCCGGCAACAGGTGGATCGCTGTCGCTACTGATTGCGCGACGTGCTATGCCATCACTCGGGCACTTCCCACGAGCTGCGCAACCGACGTCACAAATTTCCGACTGCGCAATATCATTTTAGTACATGGCGCCCCGCGACAGCTCCTTACTGACCGCGGCCGCACTTTCCTCTCCCAAGTCATCGCCGATATCCTACGCTCATGTTCTACCAAGCACAAACTGACCACATCCTATCATCCCCAGACCCACGGTCTTACTGAGCGACTTAATCTGACTATCACTGACATGCTATCGAAATGCGTTTCCCCCGGACTGCGATGTGGCGCTGCCCTACGTCACGTTGGCTTGTAATTCATCACGTCACAATACTGCTGGGTATTCCCCCTTTTACTTAATCTTCGGTCATGACCCAGTATTACCATTGGACGCTTCCTTCCCCTTGATACAGGATCCGAGGGCCGAGTATGCCCGCGACGCTATCGCCCACGCTGACCATGCGCGCCAGCTTGTCCGTACTCGCCTGTTGGCATCGCAGGAATCTCAATGACACGCTTACGATCGCCGCGATTGTGACACATATTTTTCACCAGGCTCTCTCGTGCTACTTTTGTCCCCTTGCCACCGAGTGGGGCTCTCCGAGAAACTCCTCCCGTGCTACAAAGGCCCTTACCGTGTTCTACGTCGTGACCAATGTCACGAGATAACCCTCGAGACCCCCGTCAGGCCACCCAGTTCCACATCCCCTGACGTCGTGCACGTCTCTCGGCTTAATTAAGCCGCACTTTCCATTACGGACGGCCCCTTCTGAAGCACGGGGACGGTGCTTTTTCTGCCGAGGTCATGTTACGGTGGAAAAGAGGACAAGGTCGTCGATGGTAAAGACGACGAAGTGGCAACAGCCTCTCGGGATTGGCGGCTGCTGTTATATATGCCTTGTAAATACGTCTTGTAAATAGTTTTATACCCGTGACAATATATATAGCAACGACGGAAGCTGTAGTAGACTCCAGTCCATACTTCACACTGGGGGAGATTCGAACACACAGACGGATGTACACTTGATTACTTGCAGAAGGCGTTTTTCCGTTACGCCTACCTTTCCTCCACATGAAATTCCGCATGCTTACGCTTCAGTCATGCTTACCAACTTCCGATTCTCCTCCGCGACGTGCACAGTATGCATTTGTCAGCCGAATTCATTTTTTATTGCACGTGCCCACGGTTACATGTTGTATTTGTTCAGGCGCGATTGGACATATTTAAATGTACATATTTGGAAGAATATTCAATTCTATAGTTCCACATCTTCATTGAAAACCTAACTTGAAGTATATTTCACAATGACTTTATATTGCTGCAGCAGGGATATTTGAAAGCTATTTTGCGAGACTTTCTGGCTCTTTCTAGATCAATGTAATAGCGGCTAATTGCTACTCATGTGAAAAGAAGGCAGACATGGAAATCTACTTACCATCCCTCAACTGGTCTTCTACCCTTCGCCTCTAAGATTGCAGACAAGGTTTTCAGACAGAACACTTGGGAACCGCTCCGCCTTTGCTATGGTTACTACTTTAAGCTAGAAACACAGTTGTAATATATTTTATTTCCGTATGTAGCTCACTTAACGTATGTACAGACTCGGCAGCTTCGAACCCATTTTATGCGTTATGTCCGCCCCACCAACTCTGTTTCATTAAGTACAAGTACCAGGTCACTCGGAACTTTGTCTTATTGAAAAACTTATTCTCCAGCATGAGTGTGCAAACGGGCTGGTGATATCTGCGCTGCCTGTTACTGATCGTGTCACTGGGGCTAGATATAGGCAGTTTTTCTTTAGCCAAAGATAGAAAAGCGTATCGTGAACAAAATCCACAGATTTATGCATCTAAATTATTCTTAGAAGGTGCACTTCAGTCCTACGCAACGATTCCAAGTGTCATTTAGAAAGCTGCGTTGCCATATTCCACCACATAATTTTTAATTGCACAAATATGGGCGTGCGGATTCGCCTTTACTCAATGTGCCTGAATCCATGCATCACTTTTGTGCTATTGTGTCGGTGCTTTTTACCTCAACAAAAGCGATGTTTCGAAATTACTCTTCGTAATATCGGGCTCCCTTCATGCAGTACTGTTCTATTCTCACTTTGACAATCAGTATTGGGATACAGCCACAGGAACGTTTGCCGAGACATTCATAATTACACCCGCGGCACAACACGATTATACTAATAATAGTTGCTGTTTTCCACGACTAATTTATTTCTCATTGAATAAATTGTAAAGTGCATATAGCCCAGATATAAATTCGTAATAATAATATTAGTAATATAAATAATGTACAGTTACCTTGCTCGTTAACTTTAACACATCATTTCCTTCTGGTATTATTAATATAAAACTCCTTTCGTTTTAATTATTTACGCAAGGCTGACAACTTTATTTAAACAGTATTTAAAAATTGCATTATTAGTTTCTATGAAATATTCGATAATTCTTATTTCGATGCTAGTGATATAGTTTATAATATAAGTATATCGCCTCTTGGCTCGTGGTATATCCCCCATACTTGGTAGGTGGCATTATACAAGAACTCACTATCATCATTATACGTCTCCTCGTCCTCTGCTTTCCGCGCAGCATGACACTAGTCGAAGTGCGGAGTGCTATGGCCTAACGCTCTGGACTCCTTTTGGGATCCGTTCTTCCAGTCTGGAGATGTCTTCATTTGCAAATCCATTGTATCGCTTCAGTAGACGGTTGCTAGGCCTTGCTCCAGAGCTCACTGTCGTGCAGGAACCTTCATCCAGGTTCTGTTCACCTCTGAGTACGACCGACGGCAGCCCGCCAAGGGTTCTTGAAAACATCCGTTCATCTAGCACGAAACAAGTAACCTTTCTTGATCTAGGGGTTCCAGATCACTTTCATTGTGACACTTTGAAGACGTTGAAGGCTGGCTTGCCCAGCTTGAGCGCGTCGCCAGATCAATGAGTGGAATTCTCAACCAAAGTTTTCCAACTACTTTTTCATCCTTGGTGACAGCCTTCGTACGTGGTATAAAAAATTACCGACGATTACGTTACTTCCTAATGCGAAATTTGAGCGCAGCAAATAAGCTGTTTCACCTTTTGGATAGATTGAGGCAAAGAAATCGAGCAACACATGTATGCGCTATCACAGAATTTTTTTTTTATTTTTCACACGTATTCCTTTAACAAAGACTCCACTAACAGTTCTTGACAGTCATGAAGGAAGCTTTGTGGTCGGAGAAATAGACTGATATATGTTCGACTTGGTACACCAATGCTTGATTCTCAAAGACGAGATCTATACAAGTGCCTCGGAGGTTGTCACAGCCGTGGGGGAAGCAGAGGCTAAGCGCCGCCGCCGAGAAGACCCTGCCGTTCGCGCCGCCGAAGCGGAGGCTCATTGCCGCCGTCGAGAGCAACCAGCAGTAAGCGAGGCTGAAGCAGAAGCTCATCGCCGCCGCCGAGAAGACCCTGCAGTTCGCGCCGCCGAAGCGGAGGCTCATCGCCGCCGTCGAGAGCAACCAGCAGTAAGCGGAAGCGGAGGGGGGCGGCGTGTACACCCAGCGGCAAACGATGGGGGCAGAAGCGCGCGCAGCAAGCGGACAACACGATAAAGGGAGGAGGGAAGAGATAGCAGCGACTGACTGATGCCTTTGACTGATACTCTTTCTGCATGGCGGCGACGGTGTTCTATGCAGTCACGTTATCTTGACTCTCTAGCGGCGTCAGTGGCATCCAGCGGTATCAGTCGGTCGCTGCTAGCGCTGGGGGGATGAAAGGGGGGCGGAGCTGGTTACGAGGCCGACGACAACGCCGACGACAACACCGACGACGACGCGAAACCCAGGAACGGACGCCAAAGAGCTGCGCTCTAAAACCAAGAAGCCAGTCCATCGATGTGGAGCAACTTCCACCAGCAGCTCCTTGGCACCTTTGTAGGTGCCGACCAACGGCACCAATCCACGCTGTTGAGTCATCCGTTAAGAAACCCAGCGAAACCGTCACAATGTTTGCCGAGGTCTTGGCCCGTCTATTTTCGTGTGGCCGATCCAAGCATCAGAGACGATAAGCAGTTATGCTGGATCATGCGTAATGTAAGAAGGCAGTTGTTCACCGGGCTTGTGCGCTATTCATTATTGCCATGGCTTATTTTACCCAGGAAGCTACTACTATTGAGCGAACACTTATCAACGATGCAGGCAGTACCATCGCTTGTCCTGCAGTAACCATTACAACGTTACTGCCATGACTTATGTTCCTCAAAGCTTCCTGCATCAGCTGATTAGGAAGATTGTTCGCGAAGAAATTGAGAACCTGGTGAATCCCACAGTAGAACCGTCAATGACGTCTGTCGCCGAATTCATACGTGAAGAAATTAGGGAAGCTTTCCCATATCCCAACTTTAGCCAAGGGCACGAGCCCCAAGAACTACACCGCCACTGTCAGTCGCCTACAACCAGTTATTCCGATAACACCGTACCCCCAGTCTTCGACTGCGGCGCTGTGGTCCCCCCAGAGAGATCATCTGAGGCGTTCGAATATTAAAAAAACGGACGTGTACAGCACTATAGATTGGCGGTCCCTCTGCTTCAATTGTGTTGGTGTCGGCTATATTTCCAGCTATGGATATCGCGATGCACACTTTAACCCTCTTCGCCAATGGTTTGACAGCGGACGCGACTACTACTTGGCACGCCACGACGCTTGTTAAGCGACTCCAGCAACCCACTCTCAGTTAGAGAATCACCGAGCCAATGACGAAGAGACCCTGCCAAATTACCCGACCGACTTGGGCCTTCACTCATACTCTCCGTCTCCTGCACATTCGCCTCGACTAACACACCACCCTTTCCCTGACCTTAGAGGATGGGGCACACATAGTCCACCTCACGGAGACCAAAGGGGGCGATCTCTCTGAATAAGATTTCGAGCATCAGGATAATAAAACACCCGCGTTATTCTCCCTCAAGGACGCTATGAAGCCGACAATCCTTATCCTCGATGAAATTGAGAGCGCGGACTTTACGTTTTTGTTAAAGGGCAGCAAGTTTTTGTTGGTGCTGGTGCGCACTTTTCCATAATAAAGTCTAAACTTCGGGCTGCAGGTGGCCAGTTTCTGATGCGAGCAGGATGCTATACGGCGACAGTCACCATAGGAGATTCTTCTTTCCTCGCTAATTTCATCGTCTTCCAAGCGCACTCTGAAGACTTGATTATCGCAATAAAATGTTTGACGGAATATGGGGCATTCAACGACAACAAATATCCTTTGTTTCTATATTAACAAAGCCAAGATCCAGATCATTGCTTGGAATGGCTAAACTCATTAGGCATCCGTGAAGACAAACTTGTCAGCCCACCTCGGTCGTGCACCCTCGTTTCTTTGGCATGCGATGCACTGTTCCACTGTGGAAGGAGTTCAAAACAATACAACTGGCGATGGGACCGAAGGAGCCAACAAGTCACCAGCTTGCAGAAATGGTGCACTGTCGACGAGCTTGGCCGCAGAACAGCCAAGGTCGCGACAAAGGACGGCGCGTAGGCCAAGAAGCACCATAGGAATGTGGTCTACCCAGTGTGTCTACATATGGCGGTTACTCTGACGGTCAAGCAAGCGAGGCACGAGCGGGCCCACTGGCGAACAGCGGTGTGAATGCTTGGCCAGACGTACCACTCTGTAACGAGGCGCGGCGGGGCTCCGATTCTGGGATGGCAGATGTCGCTAAGTTATTGGAAAACCGCATGACGAAAGGTCGAATGGTGGCCGAAATAAAAGGGCGAGGTGCAGCCGCTGACATGTCGCACCAGAGTGAGCCAAGCGAAAACCGGGGAGGAACGGACTGCAGATGGAGGAAACGGGGGTGTTCACGCAGCGCTTGCAACTCAGGGTCTTTCATCTGCGCCCGAGTTAGACGTTCCCAATATACAGCAGGTGTAGAAGTACCGAAGGAGGTGATGCGTGAAAGTGCGTCAGCTGTCTCGTTTTCCCTGTCTTTGAATGTGTCGTATATCCGTTATCAACTCCAATGTGTAAATATTTGACGAAGTTCACGTGCGACGTACTTGGAAGAGTTCGTACGGAAGACGTACACGAGAGGCTTATGATGGGGGTTAGAACGTGAAATGGGTGGCCCTCCAAGAAATGCTGAATGTGCTGGATGGTGTAGTATATGGTGAGCAGCTAACGCCCAAAAACACTGTAGAGAGTCTCGGCAGGCTGGAGATTCCGGGCGAAGAAACCCAGTGGCCGCCCTTCAGAGTGAATTTTCTGTTGAAGAACAGCGTGGATGACCACGCTGCAAGCATCCACCATTACGCGAGTGGGCGCGTTAGTCCTCGGGTGGATGAGGACCATTAGATTACCGACGGCTTGTTTCGCGGCCCTGAAGGTAGCTTGATCTATGAGACCAAGAAATAGCGTTTGAGGAGCTAGTAATTTTGCGAAGGTGAGTCAGTTGTTGCAGAATGTCGGCGCAGGGCGCAATACAGCGACGTGAGAAATTCGATAGGCCCGGGACGTCACGCAGCTGGCGTAGGCTAGTGACTGCTGCGCACTTTCTCACGACGTGGAAGTAAGAGGGCAACAGACGAATTTACAGGGCCGAATTGTGCCTGCACAATAACTTTAGCTCGCAAAACCCGAAGACCCATTTCTCGGGCTTGATAACCATGACAAATTGTTGAAATCGTTGAAGTTCCCAGAGCTGGCGCTCATGATCTTGTGGAGTGGAACTCGCCACAACAATGTCGTCGATGTAGGCAAAATATAGGAGGCAGGCTGTGCGTTCAATCGGCAATGAATCTTTGGAAGGTTTGAGCTGCTTTGCCTAGCCCAATGGCATGCGCACATATTGAAACAGACCCAATGGTGTCGCAATGACCGTCCTCGGGATATAGGCAAGCTCAAGGGTGGTATGGTGAGACGGCATCAGAAGGACCACTTTACTAAAAATCTTGCATCCTTCCAAGTGGCCTGTATTTTCTTGGATGTGGTGAAAAGGATAGCAATTTAGACCGTGTGAGCGTTGAGTGCCCGGTAGTGACCGCTAGGGAGCCAGTCACCCGGTTCTTTCTTGGGCACCAAATGGAGTGGTGAGGCACAAGTGCTGGTTGAAGGACGAATAATGTCCATCTGGAGCATGTGATCGAATTCCCGTTTAGCAACAGCCAGGCGCTCATGAAAGGGGTAGCGCAGGCGAGCTACAATGGGTGGACCCAGCGTGACAACGTGGTGGACTACGGTGTGCTTGGGTTGTGGATTTAAATGGCAGCGCCTCCTTATCTCAGAAATGTCTTCGAGGATTCCAGCATACCGGCATGGTGGAATCAGAGTGCGCATGCCAGTGTGAGCTACGCCCGACAGAACACTAGGGATGGAGAGGCGATCAGGCGATCGCGACGCACGCTGCCGTCGAGGTCGTGATGGTTCAATAAGCCGAAACCGAGGATTGGGTGATTGGCGTCTCCTATACTCAAGACCATGAAGACCCAGCAAAACGTGCTCCGCAGGCCATGGTCGAGAGCGACAGACCACAGACCACAGGTGGTGATGGAGGTAGAATTCGCTGCGCGAAGTGTAGGCCCAGGTGACACAGAAGTACGGCCACCCTTTGGTGACGGCAGTACGCTGACCTCGGCAAACGCGTCTACAGAAAGCGCTGGCCTAAAATACGATCCATGAATAAGAAAAGGCGGCCGGGCTGTAAGGCGAAGCCACATGCCACCGTTCCATGGGGACTTGCACTGACGTGTGGGGTGCTTAAGAATGCCATACCAGGAAATAGGTGAGCTTCGAGGACTGCGCGAGCGGGGACCACTAGGAGAACACAAATGGCGGCTTGAATATCCTGATTAAGAGAAGACTTCCGTAGTTCGTCGATGCACATGGTGAGCTGGTCGATACCGAACTTTAAGCGGGATATTAATGAGGACTCTGGTGTTGCAGAGAGGGCGCTAACTGACGGAAAAGTCGCGTTTGAACTCGATCAGCGAGCTGGGCGAGGTGGTCGAGGATCAAGTCCTCTGCAGCAGCCGAGACAGGGCGGGTGATTTGTGGCAAGCGCTGCGGGAAGAACTCGCTCAACAGCACGTCATTCGAGTCTACATTGCTTGCGCCCAAGAGCTTCCACATGTTGTTTAGCATTTGGTACTTGTGCCGTTCTCCAAGCTCTTCGGAGTTGAGCAGACGCTGGAGAAGCGTGCTCGCATACAGCCGCCGGGGTGCAATATAAAATACTCTGCCCAAGACGCTTAAGACGGGGCCTCGCCCAAAGGTGCAGCGATGACGTCCGTCACCTCTTGAGCCACCTCAGGATATAGGTGGCAAACTATGTGGCGAAACCGAAAAGTCCCCGAAGGGAGGTGGCACAAATCGAAGATGGCTTCGACCTGGGTGAACCAAACTATTGGGTTCTTGCGCCAGAACGTGGGTAGGCGCAGCTTGAGAGCTGCGACGTCCCGTGAGTGCGGTGTAGCGGCAGGCACAAGGTTGTCTGAGGGCGGTAGGTTGCTGGAGTCGGCGATCTTTTATGCGGTAGTCACCACTGTCGGGAACGGAAGGGTCGCAGCAGAGAGCCAAATCAAGAGTGCCAGCAGCAAGCGTCTTGAACAGAACTGCCCGTACCGCGTTGCGCATCGAGCACGCGCTGCCCATCTTTATGTTCCTCGTCTATCAGAGCCAGCCCCAAGTCGCTTACCATCCCCGCGTTGCAGCGTCGGTGGGCGCTACAAGATTACCTGAAGAGAGGCACAAACCGAGCGCCACATGCGCAGTGGTCCAAGTGAACGACAGAGAGTTTATTTGAAGAGCACCGCAGACCATGTGATTCCTAGGCTGTGGTTCAAGTCGATGTCACAGAGATTATTTGAAGAACGGCACCTGCGCAGCGGCGCAAGTCAACGGCTGAAATTTTTGAAGAACGGCACAAACCGAGAAGCACCTGCGCAGTGGTGCAAGTCAACACAGTAGAAATTTGAAGAGCGGTACGTACCCAATGCCGTATCCCCAGTGGCCCATGTTCACGTCAAAGAGGTTTGTTGAAGAACAGCCCTTAAGCACACAGTGCTACATACCCATTGACCTAAGTTTGCCCAGAAGTTGGTTTCGCACCAAGTTCACTAAGAAGAGCAGCCGCATGCGTTGCTCATTCGAACATGGACTATCTAGTGATCCAGGTTGGCAGGAAAATTATTAGGCGACGGACGGACGGACGGACGGACGGACGGACGGATATGCAGTGAGCCCCAGCGAACTATGTTAAGTTCCCTAAAATGATAATCACATTAAAAGTATTTGGCGCTATTTTCTGGATGAGTTCACTCACGGTTTAGTCGCGAGCGCTCTACTACCGACGTATGGTATGTTCTACAAACTGCTGGAAAATTTACTTTCTGCAGGTGCTGTCATAACGAACAAATAAACTCCTTCACTTGGTTATATCAACTTGGCAATGTGATCGCATGCGTTCGTTCTCCTGTTGCATTAGCTTGTGTTTATCTACATGTCCTTCAGTTCCTGTTGTCTGTTTACTACGTATGCGCGTATTCTCTGTTGTTTTTCTTGCAAATAGTGTACCTCTTTTCTTTTGAATCTCGTTTTATTGTCATGCGTGCGCTTGCCGTAAGCGCCTTCTCTAGCTTCTAGCCAAACATACTTCTACAGCCTCCATAATGCTGTAGATAAAAATAAAAATATTTCTTGACTAACATTACCACGATGTTTGTTCGCTCATGCGCATAATTTTGTCAACTGTTGTCTTACGTGAGCGTATGAGCAATCCTTGCGGCCCATAAATCGGAGTACACTGGAAAGTGAAGTAGTAGGTAACTAGGCCGACTTGCTTCATCTCTTTTGTTGTACATCAGTGTGGCAAATACCTAGGGTAAAAAGGAATAGTTACATCAACAAAACGGCAACATTTGTAAAACGAGTGTTTATGTCAAAGGCATCGAGAAATTAGCTTAAACGCGAAAGTCAGTTGAGTCTCTACATTGCTTATGTAGCCTGCTCTTTTTCGTAAAACGGGAAACACAGTAATTTCTTCCCGAATGTGTGCTACCATACGTTGAATGCTAATTTAAGTTTTTGTTTCTCTAAAGAACACAGCAGTCGTGAAAATTTTTTTTTATGAACTACGTGTCCCCGGGTCATAAAATGGACAGTTTTGTACGAATTAAAAGCTTAGATTGGACGAAAGTGTTCTCTATGCACATTTTCAGTATTGCCCAGAATACATATAAATTATGGTGTATTTATTCCCATATACAATTAGGTGAATACAAACAAGTCAGACACAGATTCTACGAAAAAAGCCCATAAAGCTTAAAAGCACTACAAAATTACCTCGCAAGCAAATTTGTTAACAAAAATATATACTAAAGCGCGTCTGTGTGATGGGGGAGGGGGGTTAGTTGGGACAGGTGTCTCTGGTATAACTTCTACCGTAGTATTTCGGGTACGCGAGTTTTTTGTAATTTCGTGACTCCATATTTGGCATCCGGAAGTAGAACTTTCGACATCATGCTCAACAACAGAACGCCAGTCACTGAGTCACCACGCGGGTAGTTGTCACTGCAGTGTTCGCCGTGTCACATGGCTTATCTCTCGCCTGTAACTATTCCTTTCGTTATGCAATAATATTCCGCCACTACACAATGCACCTTACCATCGCTAACTGTTTCTGAAGCCAGTGCATCAACAAAGAGAGGTAATTCCGATTTCGAAATTCTGCAGAGAGCTTGACTTCATGCATAACGCAGAAGGTCATAGAACCACTGGCCTTTATTTTGAAGCATATTAAATTTGTTTTTCATACATAGTAACTAGGGCATCACTAAATGAGTGAAAATGCAAGGCACATCCTAGACGCGCTCGCCAGTGCATGCTCAAAATGACGATTGATAGCCATCCTAGCTTTGTGGCGTTCACGCTTTCACGGATAAAGCTGCCTAACGTGTCTTCTCCAAGTGTCGGGTAATCAGAGCTATATCACGGAAAGAATCGAGCACAGAACCGCGCTACTACGATGGAAACTGTCTTTTCTAGTGAGGTTCAAAAGTCGTTAAGGTAGGTTGAGGTTCTCTTGCCAGTCCGGATGTTTGTAAGTTCCAACTTTGAAGCATTTATCAGGCTTTGTCAATATCGCTTTCCATTTTTGTATCACCTTTTTAGGTATGAAGTTGGCTCAGTTCTTGGAAACTACTTTATCTTGTGTGGGTTTTAGTCCTTTGGTTAGCAAAACTAGACTTAATTTTATTCACACAAACACGCACACCTTTACTGCAAATATGGATTAAGCCAACTGTGACAATGTGCACCTTTTGTTAACCTTATCATGATCACGCAGCACACACTTATTTAGCACATCTGTGTCGGTTGTATTTTTCTTGGGCACTTTTGTCTTGCAATCACAAAATGCCAGAGTATTTCCGTAATTAATGTTGTGGTTTCGTGCGACAAGCTCAAGATGTAATTTTGAGGCACGCCATAGTGGGGGCTCCGAATTAATTTCGGTCATCCGGGGTTCTTAAGCGTGCACCAAATTGACGGTACACGGTTGTTCTTGTTGTTCTTTTTTCATTTCGCCTCAATCAAAATTTGGCGGCCATGGCCCGGATTTTATCCCGCGACCTCGTGCCTACCAGCGCAACGCCAAAGCCACAGGCAACGACGGCAGGTAAAATGCACGAGTTAACGGATAACGTGCACTGTGCGATACAGACCTGCAGGCCTCTAGCTGAATCTTTAGCAAAAGTTTCCGCATCGCCTTCAGCGACTCTCAGAGGTGTGTTGACTTGCCCATAGTGGTATATTCGCTGGTCCCACAGCGCGTCCAGTTCCGTCTTGGTGCTATTATCAGCTGCCAGTGCTTCCATGGCTGTCATGTTCCTGCACAAACTAGTAAAAGATAAGCAAAATATGGTCATGATCGGGTAATTGTACATCTATTTTTTGTTGAGAATGCATGCACACCAGTAGGCACATAAGAACAACTTTCTGCAAGGTAATGTGCACATTCAAAAACATTCGGACGCACCTGCCTCTAACGCCACGATAACTGTTTATGCGTTAAGGATGTGCAGTGCCACCTGCCATGCGTCTATATTACTAAGCAACACTAACGCGCCTAAAAATTGCCCACACTTGTTCTGTAATAACTGTTGCAAAAATAATTGTTACCAAGAAAGGATACCGTAATGAACCATTTAAATTAGAATGGTTGTGTTTTAGATAGAGTAACGCTGCGCTATTAACCTGCATATTTATTTATTTATTTATTTATTTATTTATTTATTTATTTACTTATTTATTTATTTATTTACTTATTTACTCGTTTAGTTATTTAATACGGATAATCTCAGGGCCCAAAGGCACTATAGAAAGGAGTCCGATGGTTACAAACGAACGCAGAGAAATAACAGATAAAGCGTTACAACGCATTTTCTAAGGCGATAATGAGTCGTTCGGCCTCTGTAATACAGCAATATAGGTGGCAAGCTGGTTTCATATAGTGGTTTTTCTTGGAACGAAAAAATCTTGACATAAGTTTGTGGAACCCGATGGCAAGCTTCCTTTAGAAAAGTGATCGGTTCTAGCTGAGACGTAGCAAGGGGGTAGAAAAATAGATCGTCTTTCAATACTTGATTGTCGTGATAAAATTTATGAAAAAAATTCAGGCGGAAGCATTTGTGGCAGAAGGCAAGGTCCAGTGAGTTTAATGTTCTCTTCATGAACCTGACGCTAAAACAACGGGAGTAGTTGGACAAGATGAAACGCGCCACGCGATTGTGAACTGTTTCGAGGGCAAGGATAAGAGAGGTTTGACTTGGGTCCAATATGGCGCATGCATACAGTACTCTAGCTTTAAGCCGACAAAGGTTTTCTAAAGCATTCAACTAAAGGAGATGGTACAGTGGAAAAATTTCGACGCAAATAACCAAGAATGCGTTTCGCGTCGCTAGCAACATATTCAGTATGAATGTCTCAAGACAGCTTAGACGTGATCTGAAGGAAAAAGTTCAGTGTCATTCCAGTCTGTGAAGGTAGACGGCCAGCGAAGCTGTGTATGTGGGCCCGTTAATTGCGAACTGCCACTGCCGTGCATGAAACGCAGCATGCACGTAAATGGAAGGTCAGGTGCGACTAGTAGTTACTCCACGACGGTGAGCCTCGGAAGATGATAAGGCACTGGGGGGAATACATACAATTTTATCGTTGCATAACGCACCACGACGCCTTTTACTAACAAATCCCTGAACGTAGAACAAACACGCACTTCACCTCACTCCGAGGGCACACACCGCTTCACCGTAGCCAAGGCGATCGTGCATTGGTCGACGTCCCGCAGTGCAGTAATGCTTGTGACGTCGCACGAAAACCACAAGTGGTCACACACAACATAGGTCACACAAAATTTCTTCCCCACAAACTCCCTCTGAAAAGTGGCCATTGCTCCGATGAAGTGTTTCATGTTTGCGGCATCGGGGCCACATGGACGGTTCACATTTCTTTCCGCCTCGGGGTCCTGAGGGAGCACGCTTACGTGAGAACCACCACGGAAAAGAAGAAGGAAAAGAAAAGAGATACGCAAGTGCTTGGAATGTCGACAAAGAGAGGGCGGTGCGAACGTAGAGATGGTCAACATGAGTCAAAGTGTAGGATATCCTTTTCGCAGCTTTATCTCTGATACGGGTTCTATTTGGACCCAAGATAATAAATTCATTTATGCAAGTTGGTGAAGCCCTTAAAGCTTGCTTCACCTCAGCCGGGGGTCGGCCCACCATTGCACTATCTTCGGGATCTGTCCACGTAGTAAGAGCAATTCCCTATCTACCCGGCTCGATCAACGTGCGCAATTTTTTCGGGAAAGTAACCATATACAGCTTCGCTGTAAAATTAAACTCTGAAATTTTACGTGCCGAGACCACGATATGATTACGAGGCCTGCCATAGTGGAGAACTCCGGGTTATTTTTGACCACCTGGTGTTCTTAAACGTGCACTCAATGCACGGTACACGGATGTTTTTGCATCGCCCCTGCGTCTAAATGCGGGTTTGGCTTCTAGCGCGAAGTGAAACAGGGACACAGAAAGGAGCAGACAGGACGAGCGCTAACTCTTTCTGTGTCCTTGTTTCACTTCGCGCTAGAAGCCAAAATCATGTTACCGTACCAACTCGCCCAACTGCCTATCCTTTTGCATTACGTCTAAATGTGCCCACCATGGCCGGGATTCAATCCTGCAACCCGGGCCTATAGCAGCGCAACTCAAAAGCGACCACGCCACCACCGCGGGTGTGAGAGGGGATGCGAATGCCGACATATTTGTAACAGTCGGCGGGAGTCAAAGAAACATTGTTAAGGAAGTAAGCAGGCATACTTTGAGTAGAAGAACGTCTAGAGATACGCGTTCTTTTACGTTTGGTTGTGTTAAGTGTCATAAGGCAATTAGTGCACCAATCAACAACACTGTCGACGTCACACTGAATTTTCAGTGAATCTGTATTGTTGGGAATTTTTTGGTAGATTATACAGCCATCTGCTAAAAGCTGGTAGTTGAAGTTGAAATGCAGGAAGAAAGGAAGCTAACGTAAATTGAAAGAGCAAAGGACCGAGAACTGAGCCTTGCTGGACGTCAAACTTTACTGCAGTAGAGGCAGAAGTTGTTAGCTGTCACATGCTTCGGCATGGCTAGGCAAAAATTATTTTATTCATGCTTAGACCTTGGGACCTACAGTAAGCTAAGTTTGAAGGTGAGCAGATCATGACAAACCGAACCAAAAGCCTTTGTGAAATCAGTGAATATACAATGTATTTCAAATCTCAGGTTTGCAATAATGAAGAGGTCGTTATTGAAAGATGGTAATTGCGTTTCCCATGAAAACGTCTTGCCGGTACACGTGTTGGGAATTACTGAAAAAACTATTATACTCCAAGAAATCTATAGGGTGCCAGTTTATTATCCACTGTAATATTCTGACAGGATTGCACGTTAACCAAATGGGAGGGAATTTTTTCGAGAATATGAATCACCTGACTTATGCACGGCAACCATCTTCCGTACTTTCCATTCCGAGGGCAGCGCTTCTAATTGTAATGACTGTTGAAAATGTATCAATACAATCAGCGATAAATACATTTTTGTGTACTTCTGCATTTTATTGAATGTAATGAGGACCTGCAGATGAGAAAACTTTCAAATTATCTATCAGTCTGTCAGCACCAACAGCGTTGATCGTGATAGGGTCCATTTGTATGAAAGAAACGCATGAATATAGCGGAAATACAGTGGGGGAATAATTCGGAGAATATATAGCAAACTTAGAGTTTAGCACTGCGCAGCGCTTATTTCAAGCTACTGGTGTGCCGGACTGAAATAACTGAACATGCGTATATTTTTCTGCCATTCATAATGCTCCAAAACTTGCGGGGATTAGGGGATGTGTAGTCGGCGCAAATGTTTGAAGCGAGACATGAGATCAAGTGCTTTTCAACAGGGATGTCCCTGTTTCGTCTCGTTTCTGGCATCTTCAATAAATAACATTACGCTTACGATGAAGGAATCAAACCACTCACCCAACCACAAAAATACGATGCTGTACTCATTAAGGCAAGCACATTCTTTGCGTGCATAGTTCCCTTGTGTCAACAGTAACTAGCTCATTAAGATGATCGGCACATGCGTTACCTCGCATAGCGATCATTTCTTTAAAAAAGTGAAGTAACATGCAGGCTCCAGAGAGGCAAAAATAAAATACGCCCGCTCAGTTGTCGACCTGATACCACTGTCTTTCGCGAGCACCGCAATAAGCTGTTGAGCTGCAAATGAGGCTAGTTTGTTACACTTTTTTTTACTACACACTATTATGTAAACAGAAACTTTTGAAAACAAACGGAAACACAGCCCAAAAAGTGCAAAAAGAGGGTGTGTCTTTCGTTCCAGTTTCAATGTTCTCTCGTTCCATAACAGCGCGTGATCGAAAACAAATAAACTGCGTATTAGGCGTTTTTTTTTGCGGTTTTTGAGACAGAGAGCTCACATTGAAAGCACAAAAAAATATGTCAGAGCTGATCCCACGATGAATGTCTAAATTAATGCGATTAGCACTGAAGCAATGTAGCCAAACATCGCATTGCCAATGCCGGAGCGTGTATGCAGCCGAACTCCCCTCCTCCGGCGCATCCCACTGCAAACGCTGCGCCATCTAGTGACGGCACCGCTTGGCACGAGTTCGATTCCACCGAGCACTGTATGAATTTTAAAGGATCTCTTTTTGTCGTGGAGGAGCGTCACGCCCACAGTGGAATGAAACCGGTGGCTCAGTTTGGCGTGAAAGGTGTTGACTGAACAGCAGTACAAACCCTAGACCTTGTCCAAGGTGTGCGTTTAAACCCTGATCACTCGCCACAGCAAACCGATGCGCTACCCATTACACAATAGATAACCTACCTAGTGTATCAACTAAAATATGTGACTGTTAATGCGGGCAGAGGGGGTGGGAGGAGGACATGTCCGGAGTTACAAAAGTACTACCAGGCCAAATAAGAAATGCCGATGAAGTTGACGGATTACAATGTTGCTGTTTTTTTTTCTTCACTGCATGATTCATTGTCGAGTGCCCTTCAATTCAAGACATTTGAACTGCAGTCTAAAGACATGTTCAAAGACAAATACCAAAAAAGATCTAACCAAATTCTATAAATTACCGGACTCTGAAGACTTTCCATAGCTAAAGTGATTTATCCCAGGGAAATGGTCAATTTAGGGCAACACGTGCCTTTGTAAACACACTTTCTACAGAATGTAAGGAAATGTTGACCACCCAAGTTTTTTTAACGTGCACATAAATCTATATACATGGCTGTTTTCGCATTTCGGCGCGATTGAAATGCGGTCGCGATGGCCGGGATATTGTTCTTAGTCAAAAGTTTCTATTCTTCGCGCTACTGCTGAATTGTCTTTCCAATGTCATGCACATTGTGCTCCCTCCCCTGTTTCAGCGCTGACGCATGTTGTCATTGCATATATGTCAGTTGTGAAAGGGACAATTGGCATTTACTCACATGTAGCACGCAGCTACAAAGGTTTCTCAACAAGGAAGCTTCGCACTTGTACCGTTTGTCGTATTTAGGCATTTCTTTTTACTAATATTCTTTATTCTTTATTGTCCCGCCGACAACACCGTCACTCGTCGCCAATCCACTCCTTTTGCCAAAACTTTTGAAGACTACTCGTCTAATGGGTAGCGCATCGGGCTGCAGTACTAATGAAACAGTGTTCAACGCCAACCTTGGAAATATGTCAGTCACAGGGTATGTTGCCCTGGGTAGTTGCCGCTCTTCAATGTACTCCCTTCGATGCTAATATGCAGCAACGGGCATCTGCGAATCGGTCTGTGCCGCTCTTCTGTTAACCAGACGTCAATTTGGGTTCCAAGGTAATTGCAACTCGGTATGTGCTGATCTTCAATTACAAAAAAAAATATCCTCCAGTGCTCGGAGGAATCAAACTCGCGCCAAGCCCCGGACTTCATGGTGCCTCCCCTAGATGGAGCAGCCTGTGGAGTAGAAAGCGTGAGAGAGCAACCAGGCTGGCACACATTTCAGCATTGGCAATGTCTTGTGCCGCTAAATTATTTCAATGCTAACCGCATTAACAGCGACAGTCTATGAGTGCTTTTTTTTTTATTGCCGAAAAATTTTTCTGTAAGCTGTTCTTCCCCTGTTCGCTGTTCCTTCGAAGTGTAGGATAGACAAGCACACGAATTTTTGGCAAACATGCCTGCCTTGTCTCTGTCTTTCCTCCTTCTTCACCTACTTCCAAAGCCGTCAAAACCGTATATGAGGTACTATTGTGCTCAGGCTGATCTACAGTACCGCTTATGTGCGTTGTATTGTCGAAACCTCACTTTTATATTGTTTCACAGAAAAATACCACCAGTAAGAGCCTACCACTTAGCAAACGCAGCTACTAACCAGCAACAACCCCCTATATTCCCAGCACGACGTCTCTTTCTTTTACTTGTTAATCGTCAATATTATCGCCTGATTCTTTTCATATGAGGCGCGTTGAATACCCTAAACTTTGTTGATTTTGTCCCATGTCGAAAAGACACTTTCAATCAAACTGCCCGTCTCGTTAATGACCGGTGGTATATAGATTCTGGAATCGACATTTGCAACATTGATCGCTCTTTCTAGGTACGCTGACGCGCAAGTGTATTATAAGTAATAGAGCTACATGAGTGGTCAAGATTATATTCGATGACCACAGACATCGCTAGTCGTAATTGGTCTCAATTAGGTGTTATTTTGCTTGCTGCGCAGAAGTTCACGAACAGCGTTATCAGATTCATTATTGAACCCGCATTCTTGTGCTCTTTTTTGCGTTTCACCAACACTACACTGCTAATTTATTTAAGGAACATGCTGACTTACGTAGTGATGGATAACATCGGCTAACATGTGGGCACCTTTATTTCCTGCAGCAGTTTCTTTGACTCAATATATTTTAACTGAACGTTTCATCTCGAGCTGTCAAAGTTATGACCACCAGACTTTCATGAGGTGTTAGTCAGGGTGAGTTCACAGGATGTTGCTTAAAGAAATGATCAGGCGATTTATAACCTAACAAAAAAGGCCTTATATTAAATATTGTGGTCAGTCATGCCAGGGCGACGAAAGCGTCTGTGGGAAAACCTTCTCTGACGCACAACTGAGGCAAAAAAACAGCATACTTTCTGAAATTACACTCCAGCAATGGCGCGTGACCTCATAGATATCTCTTATACTCTATGTTCCATGCGCTACATGCGCTTTTCTTTTGAATATTTATCTTTCATGTGTGCTCAGTAGGACTATGATAATATAGCTAATATATTCTAAGTACTTCCCATTTGCGTTTCGTCACTGTCCTGATGGTCGTACCACCTGCGTAGTCACCAGAATCTGTAAGTCGTGAATGGTGGATAAAGAATAATAAAGTCGAAAGAACGAAACTATTACATTATTCTTATAGATTCACTCAGCAGCATTTCTTTTTGATAACAGACGTCTGCGAATGCCCATGGGACCCATTTTCACCTGTGGTGTCATCGTCTTTAGCCGCATGACGCATATCTAAGACAAAAAAGGCAGTTCATAAAAATATTCTTTCTTGTTACCTGAAAAAAAGGGATGTCCCTTGTTGAAAACATAGCAGAATATGACGAATTTTCAAACAGATAATGTCTGTGGTGCCGCTGTATTTTCTCTTTTAAGTTGTCTCGGCTTGCTCGTTTGCGACTGCTTCAAATCGTGTGCCGCCGTGCTGCCTGAGGCGAAGGTGGTACTGTACTTGATGTTTAGCTCAAGTAGGTTCTAATCCTGACACACCGGTACTACAAAGACCCTCAGATTGGGGGACACACATACCAGAAAGGCGTTCACGTGGGGTCAAACACAACAAAGGCGAACCTCCTTCCCGGCGAAGGTCCCTGCGGCATGGCAGACATGCTAGCCCCTTAATAAGCCGAAAGAGCTAACCTCGCGCGCAGCTCTTTAACATCACGTAACTTGATAAAAGAAAATGACGGTTATTAGTAATTTTAGCGCTTGAAAAAGTAATTTTACAGTTAGTAGCGACGCTATTATGACTACATGCGCCGTATTTCTTCACTTTTATGTGAGTTTTTGTTTAAAGAAGAAATACCATGTGTTCTTTTACGTTTCTTGTAGAAAAACGTGTAGAGGATCCCACGCCGTGCCGTGCGTTTGTTGCAAAATTAGTTTTCATTAGTCGTTCAACAAATAGTCCTTCAACAAATTAGTCCTTCAACAAATAAACAAGGGGTTTACTTCAAAGTATGGGTGTCTGCATATTATATACTTTCGATTCAGTAATCGAATATTGTCGTTCTCGATTCGATCTTCCAATGGAATAGTCATTATTGCGAAATCCGTAAATTTGTCGAATAGATTTCGAATACTTCTAGTCTTTCACTGCACACGATAAAATTTAAATAGAAGCAAAAACACGGTAACTTTCATGCGATCCTTAGTGAACATACCATACTGTTGCACGCAGCGCCACTAACGGAACCACATTTTTCTGCAAAACCACCACAACCAATTGTAACAAAACTTTTCGTAAACATAGCACTCAGCAGTACATATACTTTGATATATTTTATAGAGGCAGTTCTTGTGACCTCTCGTCGCATTAAATCTAAACACGATGTATTGCAACATTGCTTGATACTACAGTGGGGTCATCTGGAGCGACCTTTCCAACTAGGAAATATTTGCTTTTTTTTTTTCGCTGCGCCATCGCCGAAGATGACAGACAGTCGTGGTTTGGTGGAAAACGTGTCGACAACCGTCACATGGCAAGCAAGGTTGCCATTATAAACGTTGTGTGATAATGCATCATGGCCTATGCTCCGAAGAAAATGCTTACGAATATGCCAAATGCGCCCTATGTCAATGTGTCGTGTAATCACAGCAACTCTTTAGTGGTTTGAGTACAACGGCGCGAAAAATTTCATACATAATGTTTAAAAGGGTGGACATTATTCGAAAAAATATTTGTTATTCGATTCCATTCCTTTCATTTCCGGCACTATTCGATTCATATTCGATTCGGTCTCAGTATCTATTATTCGCACACCCCTACTTGAAGGAAGTTCAGTTTAACTGAATTTCACGTGTGTAAGCCGTGGATTTTGCGTGACGTGTGCAAAATCCCGAGGTGAGCAGCGGTCCACGTTTACTGTACCTATACACAAGGCAAACGCCAGCGCTAGACTCACTTGTGATCGATGCCGATGCCATACTCTGTCGTCTGATGACTCTTTGCCGTCTCCAGAAAGTAGGTGAAGTCTTCATCGTAGGGTGGTTTCAACGTGTCATTGTCAATTGTGACGAGCGAGTTGAACGTGATGATGGTGCAGAGGCCGTCCGGTGGGAACACGTACGTGCTTTTGTTGAAACCGCTGCTCAGTGTGCAGAGGAGGGAGCCAGGCGGCAGCGGCTTCACTGAGAGAGGAGAGAAAGGAACGATTAAACACCCTAGCTTTCGAAGAATCCCCCAACGCAGCTGTATTAATGTGGGAAAGGTATGCAGGCGAAATATTGGTGTGGCTAACACGCCGATGTGTTCTGACGCATCTCGTCTACAACTTCGTCAACGTCTGTTTAACAGGTATAATTGCTGATGTATCGATACCCGCTTTGTGCTATGCCATGGCTACATTAATATCGCCACTAGTTGTCTTCGGATTAGCTCTAGAAAGGGCTTGCAAAACTAGTACCGAAACTATGCGTACGGTGTACAAGCTATAATTAATTCGCTAGTGGCTGTCTGATGGACCGAAAGTGCCGAAATTCGTTTACCCTGCAGGCTAGCCACAATAAAACGTTTAAACAGCATACTTCTTCACACAGTATATATGGAAGCCTCTGACATTAGGCCCTCTGGTTTTCTTGACTGAATTAGTGTAAACAGTAATTATCAGCTTCAGACTGTCGGACACGTATGTAGTGAACTCTACTCGGTCTTGAAGAACACCACTGGCAATCATACAAAAAGTATAACTCCTAAAGAAAATTGACTGGCTGTTTCACAACTATCCGAGCATACAGCAGCAGGCGAGCTGTGGTTGTAGCGTGATCAGTTGGCGAAGACATTCAAAGTGCCCCCGGTTAGCAACAGACCGGTTTAAACCTTCGTTGGCTAGCCCTTCGTGAGGTGGCCGTTAGTCGGTTCAATAGTCCTGTGCTCTCGAAGGAGTGGCGTTGAGAGAAAGCATCCCGAGGGTAGCGCGTTTGCTTATGCGAAAATTCGCGAAAACTTAGCGTTACGTGCAACAAAATGAATCGAAATGCCTGTCAAGTCCTTTCAAAATTAATCTCCTGAATTCGTATTTCCTATCACGAGTGTACCTGAGGCTCCTCTGTAACTTGCCCGTGATAGGTTTAGGTAATGACATATTACCTATTTTTCCAATGATCCAATATGTGTACGGCCTTCTGCTTTATATTAGGGCATTAGAATTATGGACATTCTATCACACTCAGAAAAATAGCACCCTTGAGGGCATAGGCGATATCTAATTACCCTTTATCCACGCTTAACTTTTCCTAAAATTTGGAAATGAATGTACTCGTAAGCGAATACACTAACTTTATTTTCAAGATGCTTAAATGGTGTTAATGTGGTACAAGAACCTTGCAAACTCTAAGGGTACTCTGGCACTTCAACATTTCAAACAATAGAAAAGCACTATGGGTTTATTTTGCAGTAGTTAGCGAGAAGTCATTGTTCGAGCGTGTCATATGGTCACAGGAGACGGCGGATATCACCCTGCTACGGCATGAGGCTGGCATCCTCGTTGATGAAGTGGGGATCAAGGACTTAAGGACCTGGCTTTTTTCTTGTATTTCTTATTCTGCATTTAGTTTTTTGTCACTGGGCCCCCTTTAAGTTTTTCCAGTATGATGCTGTTTTATAGATCTGCTTCCAAGCGCCAGCGAATCAGTTTTTCAGGCGCATGTTCGTTCTGGCATAACTTCGGCGGCGGCGTCACAATTACTCCGCATAACGCAGTAAGCCTTGCATTGTTTTATGTAGTATAGGTTGCAGAAAAGACTCGCATGTACGTACGGAGCCACCTGCTGCACATAAGCACCCAGCATTTGTTGTGGAGTTACTGCACCGCCGTCGCAACTTGGGAAATCAAACTCTTCTCTCTTCGTCTGCGTGTTAAATCTTACTTCCAGCTTCGTTTAAATTCTCTCACCTTGGTGCTACTTTACAGATAAATTCTAGAGATAAACATATGGGAACGCACACGGGGATCACTTTTGTGAACATCCAGAAGACTAGCGTAGTGATAGAACAACTTATATGGCTATAGAAATAACCCGTTGTGTGCATTCCGACAAAACACCACTCGGGAAAAAGATGTGATTCCCGAAAGTCAACCTTTTATATGAGTGTATTATTACACTTTAAAGAGATTTCTTAAAGGTATTAAAGGTTATGTTACAAGCCCAAGGCAAATCCTAGGAAAGCAACAAACACTGACACCAAGGACAACATAGGGGAAATTACTTGTGCTTAATAAATGAAATAAAGAAACGAAAATTACTGGAAATTAAACTGGATGATAAAAAAAGTTCGCGCAGGCGGGGAACAATCCCACAACCTTCGCATTTCGCGTGCGATTCTCTACCAATTGAGCTACCGTGGCGCCGTTTCCCAATTCATTTTCTTGGGTATTTATGTTGGCGGTAACTGGTGACACGCGCGTGGTAGACGCGAAATGTCATGCCTGTCACGCACGGAAGTGACGTCACAGTAGTGATGACGTTGTTTAAACAAGTATCGCGTGTTCCGGTTTATAGTTTTGCGCACGCTGCTGGAGCTGCTTTAGCTGTTCAGCTTAGCTAAAACATAATTTTACGGTTTCTTACTCTGTTGTGTGATAGAATGTTGTTCTAGTTAGTTGCGCTGGAATAACCGGATGGTGTTCGAGCTTGTGCTCTCGAGTCACACTTGGGCGCAACGCTCGAGCAGCTTGTTTCCTTATGCCTTGGAGCGCGTTTATGGTAACTGGTAGTGTGGTCTTGCGCAACTCCTGTTACGTTTTTCAGTGCTGTTGCTCTTGTTTGTTGAATTTACTGATGTGAATGGGGCATATGTGGGCTCTTAGTTTGGCAGAACTTTTTGCTCTTATGGTAAAAACGTTTAAACTCGTTCGAAGTGCTTGTTGCTGCAGTTTCCGCTTAGTTTTGTGCATCGATCGCGAAAAAAAAAATTGTTTAATCCTTCGTAGGATTGCTGTTGCAGATATTGCCTGAGTAAGTGGGCTGTTGCAATTTTTATATGGCACTCGATGTCGCATTTACCTCTACTGTTTCTTCTCTTGCATGTTCATACTGTTCCCTTGTTTATCTCGGATTTTGGCGGCTAGCCAATCGCGACTTGCTTGAGCACCTGCTCGCCACAGTTCAAAAGGCACATGTTGAGCAACCCCAATGTAAACTATGAAGACAAATATTGCAGAACCTGGCCCAGCCACTCATAGTTATACTCTGGCTCAATGTTGTTGTAAAGCTTGGCTGTCTTGAAGACCAAAAAATTTTCTTAAATTTCTTCCAGCTAGCTTGCTAAGCGGCTATTTACTATTGCTTCTTTTGATGGCGCTATGCGAGGTACCAGGTTAGCGCAAATGTTCCTCGCAACTTGTTCGCAAACACGATGTAGGTTCATTGCAGGAACCTGCATTAGGTTATAGATGTGAGATGCACGCTAATATGACCGGTGTGGGTTTGTAGGCACATGCATGCCACTCTCAAGTAGATGCCACGTTTCCATTGTATGAATGTTCCTTGACTTCGCAGGGCTTGTTTGGTTAATCCCTTCATCTGTGCAATAGAATGCTCATAGGTCTTGAGTCTTACCCTGATCCTCTTGTCCAACAAAAAAAAATCCTTTAGGCATTGCATTAGGAAATATATCTGAGTGACAATGTGACAATTTTTGCCTCCATAACCGTTCTTTTCTCCCATCATCTCAGTGAAGGCCTTGTTCGAGCAGAGTGCCGTGCAGTGACAGAAATTCTCATCCTAATAAGAAAATATCTGAAGGAGATTTTTGAGTCTGACCAGGACTTCGTCTTGGGCAAGTTGGTGAAGTCTGCTGCACATTGTTTTTGTGCGCGAAAATCTATTTACACAGGTAGGACACATGAAAGTGCGAACTACCAACTGATTTAATGATTCAAAGGATGGAACATAGTCTACAAATTTTGCGCACACGCAAGAGGTGAATGTTGTGACAGTGCTAGGTTGCTAGTAATGCTACAAATAGCCATTAAACAAGTGGACCTCTGAGGAATTAAGGCAATTGAAGTACTACTAACATGTACACCATCTTTCTGATAAAATGTACCTTCGTGAGCTCATGCGATGTTTTGTTGCTACTCCTGCCCAGGATCATAATGTGCGAAAGCACGGCTCACATGAGCAGGCCTTGCAATGTGCGCTGCACCATCCGGTTCATTTATGTTTTTGAATGCTCCCTCAAATAGTCGTTCAGGCATTGGACCGTTTGGTCCACGTAGAACTTGCCACAGCTGAGAGATATCTTATGACCAACCCACAGCACAATGCACAAAATGGTTGGCGTGATTTTTCATACACCCTTGTCTCTTGGTACGAGAACACAATTGGGCTAATTTGACAGGTGTGTAAAGGAACAAATGGGACATTGTATCTAGCAGGCATGTTCTTGAAGCTGTGGGTAAATTTGTGCGCATATTTGTACATGAGGTGTACAATTTGTACACCTCAGGTCTAGTGGCGTCTGTTCCGCTTACATCTGATCAGCGAGTCCTTGTCGAGCTGCTCTTCAGCTTTCAAGAAATGGATTCGGCCATGGCACGCATGACCTATAGAATAAACCTGCTTTTACAAGCCTGTCGATCTGATCTGCCTCATTTTGCCTTCAGTGATAAATAATTCACTGCTGTTACTGTAGCACCCGCTTAAATATAGTCCAAGGGGATCTCTTTTTGGTCCCAAAACACGGACGCCATACCTTACCTGCAGAAATTTGGATTTTAAATTCCTTAGGTTGAGGGGAACAAATGTCTTCAATTTTCTTTGTTTTGACATTGTACAAATATAACCGTGTGCCAATTCATTAAGAGTAACCTACAAAAAACAGATGCCTCTCTTCACAATAGCGTACAAGCTTCTGGCACTGCCCAGGCGGCACGTCAGTGCAAAAGCTATCATTTCTTTGCAGGACAAGTTGAGTCAACACTGGCACGGTGGGACTGGTCTGCCAGTGTTGTGCTAATATCGAAACTGCATGCATGCTCTAGCTTAGGGCAACAGAAATGGCGCGACTTTTGCTTTTTTACTGGAAGCCAATAGCAAAATTATTCACTTTCACATAAACAAATATTGTACACTGCTGCGCACATTTTTGGCGTGAAAGAAGGGTTTTTTTTTTTGCTGGACGGCCAATATTCATAGCAATGGAAACACACATATTTTTTTTTTACTTTGCCACACCGTATATGAATTTATGCTTTGAGATAGCAATTCAAAAGAGTCTGCGAGCCTGACTCGGCTTGATATTCGAGTAGCTCGCTTCGTACCTGCTTTGACGCTCTAGTGAGCCCTCAATTTTTGCATACTTTAGCGTGTTCAAAGTGATTAGCCGCTTCTCAAGCTAATGCATGGAGGTAATGATGAAGTGTGACCATAATATTCACGCCACTGAAATACCTATGCATTTCGCTGGGTCTGCTACTGCGGCCACACATCTTTTTTTTTATACATACTGCAGCCCGTTAGGGCTATGGCAGGAGTGGGTGTACGTGCGAGTAAAACTAATTATGATATGCAGAAACAGGAACATAGAAATAGAAAAATGTAAAGGAACTATACATCAGCAATAGCATTTAAAAATTGAGAAATGGGTAACAAACGAACTTCGGCAGGTAGCAAATTCCACTGTTCAATCATGCGGGGGAAAAACTATTGGAAAGTGTTAGTGCATGGATGGAGTGGTCTGATATTAGAGGCATAATAAGCTCTAGGTGAAGTCGGGTAAACAGGCGTTAAAAGGGAGGGATCTGATAGGTGACAACGAGAGTTCTTATAAGAATAGAAAATCTTCAGAGATTCTATGTACCGCCGTCGAGAAAGAAACTGGAGGTTTAATTCTGCAAGAGCAGCTGACGGTGAAAAGCCTCAGTCGAAGCGACGGTAAACAAAACGAATAGCCTTCCTCTGGACCGACTCAATACAATTAATGTCACATTGTTTATAAGGGTTCCATACGGAGGAAGCATATTCTAAAATTTGGGGAATCAATGTTTTGTATGCTACAAATTTAGTGTCCCTCGGAGCAGCAGACAAAGCCCGGCGAATGTAACCAAGTTTTTTTTAACGCTTTACTACAAATGTAATTATATGTTTGGACCAAGACAAGCTGGGTGTAAAAATGACGCCTAAATATTTGTATTGAAAAACTCGTGTTAGTGCTACACCGTTGCCTATATAATCAAAACATACGGGCATGCTTCTGTTAGTAAAATACATTATAACAGTTTTATCAAAATTTATGCTCATTTTCCAGGTAGCACACAAGTCACAAAATGAAACAAATGCATCTTTAAGGTGCTGATGATCAGCGAGTGAGTCAGCTGGGCTGTACATAACACAATCATCTGCATAGAGGCGTATTTTTGAAGTAACATGGTCTGGAAGGTCGTTAATAAACATAAGAATAGTAGAGGGCCAAGTACAGATCCCTGTGGGACCCATGAGGTGACGTCAACTACATATGAAACCGCAGAATCATAGCATACGAGTTGGAAACGCAAAGAAAGGAAACCGGAAATCCAAGACACTAACTGAAAGTTATTTAGAATATTATGAAGTTTCAAAACAAATTTAGATTGTAGTACAGTGTCGAAACCTTTGCTAAAGTCAATGAAAATGGTGTCAATTTGATTACCTAAGTCGATGTAATGGGAAACGTCATGAGTGAACTCCGCAAGTTGCGTTACAGTACTAAAACCGCGCATGAAGCCATGCTGAAATCTGTTCAATGGGTGTTATTTTCAAGGAACATAATTATATGCTTATAGATTATGTGTTCTAGTATTTTGCATGAGGTTGGGGATAAACAAATAGGCTTATAGTTAGATGAGAGCTGTGTGTCACCAGATTTATATAAAGGCAGTACTTTAGCTCTTTTCCAGGAAGAAGGCATAACGCCGCTATTAAGGCACTTCTGACATATAATGAACAGATATTTAGATGTCCATAGCGAGAATCGTACTAAAAAGCAATACGGAATTCCATCAGGGCAGGCTGGTTTTTTAATATCTAAGTTTAGTACGAGATTCAAAACACCTAGGCTAATGTTCATAACATCAATTGCAAAAGAATCGTTAGTTGTACGTGTTGAAAGACTGGAATCAACCGAGGCGAACACTGACTGAAAATATGTATTAAACGCTTCTGAAATCTCTAATGCATCATTAACAACAGTGTTGATTTTAAAAGATGTGGAAAAAGAAGAGCCAGGAGATATGAAAGACCAGAATTTACGGGGTCAGACTTATTATTCTGTTCAGCAAACTCTACTAATAGCTCTCCCCTGCTATGGATTATGCATTGCCTTCGTTCAAAAGCCTGACTAAGCATTGAGACACATCTTGGCTTCTCCATGGCATTGCTAGAGAATGCGAAGTACTATTTATGAGCTGAACTTGTCTTTGGACGTTTTAGCAAAAAGCCACGGACGAACCTAGCTCGTCGAAGGCACGGAAAATGTTAAACATACCACAATGTGTACAACTATTTCATTTCAGAATCAAATAGGGGAACAGAAGCTGCACACCTAGCAAGTATTGCTTGTACAATTGACGGAAAGCTAAGTCTACCAATCTTGCTAGAAAGCACGCCTGAAATGATGTGCGTCAGCAATTCCAAAATCTCACAGCAAGGACAAAAGTCTAAGAATGCACGGCATGCGGTGAAAAATGTTGGGTAGCTTTTGAAAAGAAACTGTGAGTAAATTATTAGGCTACTATGAAAATGCCTTTGGCAGACCAGTTCTTCTTAATATTAAGCTTGATGACAAAAAGTTGCATTGCTACTCTACAAAGGAATACAAAGGAATACTGTTAAGAGCTTGGGTAATGGCTTTCAGTGAAAGGCAATAATGAACAAGTCTTAACACAGCCACTTACATGCTCGTTCTGTTTGGACAACGATTTATAGCAGGGGGGACTCAGTAGCAGATTAAGAATAATGCATGTAGGACATGCCACACATCATTAACAATGGCAGATGACATCGGTGGTATTTCTGGCTCCTGTTCCAAACATTAAAATGTGAACCAGATTCTCTCTACAATGTCTACTTTATCATCAGGTTTATAATGATACCCTTTTTATACAGCTAAATTTATTAAAAGGAGCTGCAGAGAGGCTTCACACAAATCATGTAGCAATGTTTTTTGACAAATTATCTTAATAGCATCAGCATTAGGCCTATTTCCACAATCCAGTTCGTTAAATACTACTTGGAACATATACAACGGGAAAGGTCACTTACATTGATATTAATTAGAGCTGCTCGAATCTCGGAACTTCAAAGCAACCAGAGGGGCTCCATGCTGTAATGTCTTCCTAGTTGGGTTAGTATGTATGGAATACAGGTTTAGTCATATATGTACACTATAGGCAAAACATTTTTATTAGTGACCATGGTTCTTTCTTTTGTGTTTCTTTTTCAACTTGGAAGGAGAGAAATGAGTGCAAGATAATGGTTGCTGGTACATTTAGATTGCCACAACAGAGTGATTAATGAAAATAGAGTTGCCGTGAACCCGTTAAACGCATATCCAATATATAAAGAAGTGAACCTTACCAAAGCTGCACAACCATAAGTCAAGTCAGTTCAAGTGCATATACTAATAAATAAACATGCTTAAAATATAACGTACCAAATATTACTTTAGCTATCATAAATACCACTCATAGGTGCTAGCGTGGCTGAGTTAGTGATCCTACAAAAAACATTGTTGCAGAAAAAACGAAATCCATGTTCCTGCTAGGGTTTGAGTTCATGACTTAATTTATAAGACAGGTGATCCATACATGACAAGGCAGCAGTTTCATTCTTTTCTTTCTAATGCAGACACAATCCAATAATTGTAACAGTGTATTTGACCACATTTGAATGTTTCGACAATTCAAATGCTGAACTCTTAAGAGTACTAAAAGTGAAATATTCTTATGTGGGTAGTTCCATCAGTCACTACAGTCATCCTTAGTCCACTATAACTACTGTTGTCTTAAATATTAAATGATGTGCAATATTGGGAGATGTTGAACAAGTAAGCGCCATCGAAAGATAAATAAATTCTGTACACCACATGTCTTAGAACAGTTACCCATTGACAAAAAGCTCATAAAATTGACATCGTGCTTAAGAAGCCCAAACATGTTAAAGTAAGCAATGGCTTTGCAAGTTTAAAAGCTGTCCATCAAGAAAGATGTGTTTGCAGGTAACACTATATCATAGTAAATACAAAGGGCAAGTGAAACAGTAGGAGCTCCAGATTATATTTGGTCATAGCCACGACATTACGTGAAATGATTATGAGATACTTTCAGCTGTCCACAGAGTTGACGCCTACTTGTACGTATTGGTTCACTTGAAGTTCTATGGGTTGTTTTCGTCACTACACTTGGGAAAACCCTTAGCACACCCCTTTTACTATCGCAAACTAATCTTTGCGTTCAAAGCTTACCACTTCCCCTTTCCATAGCCTTCATTTTACTTTTACGCACCTGCTTATCCTCCTCGCCCCTTGCGAGCGATGAGCTATGTGGAAATCAGCTGTTAATAAGGCAAGTCCCTTTGTCCAAACATTGACTCCAGGCAGAAGGTTCTCTTGCTCAGTGCCTGTCAGTCATTTAATTTATTGTGTGGTGCTCTACTTGCTCTACACAAAACCTTGCACAACAAGGTGTAATTTAAAACCACCATTAATTTCTGGCGAAGTGGTACCTTAGTTAGCCCGGCCATTGCCTGACAAAGTGTGCTGACCAACTAGCTATCTCTAGTTAAGTACAAGAGCATCTCATTCATTCAAGTGATTATGGGAAAGAACGTTTCAACAATAACTTTGGTTTATTCTCACATAAGAATAAGTTATTCTGACACGGCTGCCTTTGTGGACTCGCTGGATTGAAAAAGCACACATGCATGAATCACTGCATGCTTTCATATGAAAAGCTGACATTTCTATTGCGTCATTGTTTCATGCTACAAGTAAATAATCTATTTCAATTATGTGGAAAGCTGAGCTAGTTGGTGATTAATGATCATACCTTGCAGCTAGTGTCCTAAATTCTTAGGTGTCTTCGCCCTGTCCTTGTCAGTGCGCTGCTTCACCAACAAGATATGATAATCTATTTCATATTTCGCAAAGGCTACCTATGAAGCTTTCGATGACAGTAGATAAAGAACTTTCAACTGACAACTCTGACTACCTAAAAGATAGACCATCAGAGCACCAACATCATCGGGTAAAAAGAAAGCAGAGCAGTTCCTGACTGCAACCTTTGTTTCCTATACTAGCGAACGTGCCACAAATTTCGGACACGCAAATTGGGCAGCCACAACACAATGGCTCCTGAATTATACAGGTGCAAACACCCCGTCCAAAATTGTAATGTGTAGTGCGGAAACAAATTTTTATAGGGTACTTTGTATGTATTGGTAGTGCACTATCAAACAACTGCGGCGCAGAAAAATCGTGAAGCTATATACAAAATCAGCTATATTTATACATCCTTTGCTGCGACCAAGAACGCTATACCAGAAAGAAGTTCCTGCCTTTTACACATATAACCGAAGGCAGATTCAAATCCATGCATGTTTAGAGTGTCCAAAAAACAGAGCTATCTTAATAAATTTACAAGTACCACATCGTTAACCTGAAAACGCCTTGTATTACATTGAAAATAAGAAGGGAAAAAATAACAAAAATGAAAATATAACATAAAAATGAGTAAATCATTGCACATTGTCCAATTTTGTAAAGACTAGCACATACAGCTTTAATGAACGACTGCAAACAGCAGAAAGAATGAATCACTGATTGGTAGCTCACACCAAAGACACGTAGTATGAGCCGAATGAGTACTGATTTCCGGGGACTATGAGATCACTGTGACCATTCTGAATATGGACAGCAGTTCATTGCGAGAACCACTAATTTGTTAGTCACTTCGCAACCAGTGAAGAATATGTACTTCCGACATGCAGCTTCTTTGCAGTACAACGTTATAATGAACGTCACTGACAAAAACTAGAAAGTTGGAAACATCTCACTCGCATGAAGACACTAAAACTACGAAACTCAAGCTAAACAGCTATTGGCTTAATTTTGCGAATGGTTTATTGTGCCAGTGCATTCGAATGTGTATAGTACACGTCGAAAACATTTTCACTGCAGCCCAAATTTTATGCGATGAAGCCGATAGATTTTGCTGTAAAAGTTCATCGCAGCCACTGCAACGGCTGAGAACATGTCGTAAAAACTTGATTTGCATATATATATATATATATATATATATATATATATATATATTTATATATATACATATACTGGCTACCTGCTTAACTCTTTTAAACTATAATAAGAGTCCCTAATTACACACGTGTGTACACATCGTCACCGGTCACAGTATCCGCACTAAACCATGTAATATGTGTACCGACATGCATTCAGAGGTGTTTCTGGTGTGGTGTTTTGAGCAGTTATTTTTCCCTCAGGATTCCTCTCTGTTCGCGCCCTCTTTATACAACCACTCGCGAGCAACAACAAAACCAACTAATAAACCCAGCTATTCGCTGCAATGCATAATTGTTGTCTGCAAATGGGCTTTAGAGCAGCATTACGTATTCTGCAGTGAAGCGCTATCGGAAAAAGACTTTAAACTCCGGTAAACACATTGCGCTTCATCATGTAATATATATATATATATATATATATATATATATATATATATATATATATATATATATATATATATATATATATATATATATATATTGTACTGTAATATATGGAGCAGTGGGGCTGTGGCTAAGAGAGAGACAACGACGACGAGAAAGAACAACCTTGTTTCGGTGCTCGGTCGGCTACACTACCTCTCGCTGCTCCAACGTTCTAGTCGCGAACGCTTACTGCTCAAAGTGCTTCGCGACATTTGGTGGAAGGTGCTGGACTTATTGCAAACCTGGAACTCCGAAGCCGGACCATCCCTGTCACATCTCCCATGCCTGAGGAGACTAGTCCTCCCGCGCCACCCATGGCACCGCCTCCAGTCGTCTGTCCTGGTGCGCCACGCCAACGGGATCCTCCCATATTCAATGTCACTGACGATCATGACGTAGAGGACTGGCTGTCATCATACAACCGAGTGAATGCCCACAACAAATGGTCTGAACCTGACAAGCTTGGCTACGCACCATTCTACCTTTCCGGGGTCGCCCATCTTTGGTTCCGCAACCATGAGGCTGACCTTTCCACCTGGACAGCGTTCCGAACGGCGCTTCAAGAAGTATTCGGTCGCCCTGCTGTGCGCAAACATCGCGCTGAACAACAGCTTCGATGTCGTGCCCAACAAAAGGGCGACACTTTTACGAGCTACATTGAAGACGTAGTTGACATCTGCCGGCGTATAGACCCAGACATGACCGAATATGACAACGTCAAGAACATCTTGAAAGGCATAGAAGATGACGCCTTCCAAATGCTCTTGGCAAGGAATCCTCAGACGGTCAACAACATCATAACGCTTTGCCAGAGCTATGAGGAGCTGCGCAAACAACGGCTTTCTACGCGCCAAGCGTTCGCTCCGGATGTCGCGCTTTTAGCTCTGAGTGATGGTGTCACTCCTACTCCTTGCAGTTCAGAAATTTTCGACAGAATCAAGCAATTTGTACGAGAAGACGTGGCGCGCCAACTCTCTCTTCTGCCAGTCGCTCCAGCCTCAGCGCCGCGCTTGTCTCCAGATCTCCGTCACATGATACAAGAACAAGTCGATAACGCAGTACCACTTGCTCATCAACCGCCTCCTACGCCTGTGCCACTTACGTACGCTGTCGTTGTCGCTAATCCAAGGCCTCCTTCTGCAGGTAATCAATCCAGACTTACCAGCGCCTTTCCCTCACCTCCGCAAGCAGCTCCAACATATTCTCCTCCCCCCCCCCAGCAGCTACTGGCTGCCACAGCAGCCCGTGCGCCCACCTCGCCAATATTTCCAACAGTCTCCGCCCGCTGTTCTCAATCCATGGCGCACCCATGACAATCGGCCTATCTGTTATTCGTGCGGCCTACCTGGGCATGTAGCACGGCTTTGCCGCCGGCGTGAATGGTATCCTTCGGATTCTCCGAGGGCACAAAGTAACGGTTTCGACTCTCCGTCCCGTTCTGCTACTGCCGCTCAGCCCTTCGAAGCCTCGTCTCCTCTTTCCCGACCCTTCAATACCCGTCGGTCTCCGTCTCCTCGTCGGCGTTCTTTGTCGCCGCTTATCCGTCGTCCTGAAGCTATCCGAGAGGAAACCTAAGGACCGCAGTTCCGGAGGCAAGAACTGCGATCTCAGCGAACTCCTCAAGACCTCATTTATTTCCTGCGAACGTCCTTGAAGTTTATGCAGAAGACATTGCCGTTCATGCGCTTGTAGACATGGGAGCAGCAATATCAGTGATTTCGGACCAGCTTCGTCTTACCCTTAGAAAAGTCGCGACGACTTATTCAACCATTTCATTACGTACAGCAAGCGCTGCGCCGATTGAATCCTTAGGGAAGTGTACCGTGCGTGTTGTTATAAGCGGCGCTTTGTACCATATTGAGTTCGTTGTTCTGCCTCGCTGCTCCCATGCCATGATTTTAGGATGGGACTTTCTGCCCTCTCATCATGCCGTTATAGATTGTGCCCGTGTTGAACTCGCGCTGTCGCCATTCGGCACCAACGTTTTTGAAGATACTGATGACACTTCCGGTCGTGTGTTCGTCACCGCCGACACCGAGATTCCTCCATACTCTGCCGCACTTGTACCCGTTTCCTGCGTTGGGTTTTCTGACTCCACAGTTCTTTTCACGCCGTCTAAGCTTGTTGCTCGCCGCCATCCTTTCTTGCTCCCTTTTGCCCTTCTTGCCATTTGACAAAATTCGAGCGCACTTTACGTATCGAACCTGTTTCCTTGCCCTGCTAGGCTGCTCCACAATGAGTGTCTTGGTTATGCCGACGAAATCGAACCAAGCTTCCTTTACGATGTGCCTGACGACCCGGCTTCTCCTCCAGTTGACGCTCTGGCCCTTCAAGTTTCTCCTCCCACGCCACCGTGTGACCCAACATTTTACCAGAGTATTGATCCCAACCTCACTCCAGCGCAGCACGCCCAGATCGTCCATCTTCTAGACCGCTTTCACACGTCATTTGACCTACAACAATCTCGCTTAGGCCGTACTTCCACTGTTGTCCATCACATCGACACCGGCAACCATGCGCCTTTACGCCACAGGCCGTATCGTGTATCCGCCACCGAGCGTAGCGTGATCGCTGAGCAAGTTGCAGACATGCTCCAACGCGGTGTTATACAACCTTCGCACAGTCCCTGGGATTCTCCTGTAGTGCTGGTAAAAAAGAAAGATGGCACAATTCACTTTTGCGTAGACTACCGGCGACTTAATAAGATCACACGCAAGGGCGTTTATCCGCTACCCCGTATTGACGACGCGCTAGACTGCCTGCAAGGCGCTGAATTCTACTCATCCTTAGACTTACGATCCGGGTACTGGCAAGTGCCAGTGGCTGAGCGGGAAGCGGGAAGGGGTGGCGAACAGTAACTGAATGCCTGACAATGCGCCAATCCCCGCCCAGACCACGATATTGCACAACACTCAGCGTGTCACTCTCTAATACATCAATGTAGTAAAAAAGGGAAAAAAAGGAAACAACAAAATTATTGCAGTACACTCAGCCTGTAATACATAATACATAAATATAATACTACATAATGACACATAATATAACACTAATACATCATGTAATACATAAATGCAGAGGAGAAAAAAAAGAACTAAGCAGTGGTTTTAATGAGGGAACTAGAACATAATTGATATGAACAGCTTATCGAACAGCCTATGTTGTGGCGAAGCTAATTTAAGCAAATTTGTTGACCATTATGCGATCCATACAGGACCTTGCCCACATGTGGATTTATGTAAGCTATGAATACACTCTAAAAATGTTCACCCCATTTGGGTTGTATTTTGTCCCCAAACACTAATCGTCATTTGTATTGCACGCATTTCCCTTCTTTAATGGTGCGACGCCAATACTTCCAAGTCACGAACGACTTGTGCGTAATCAGCTTGACACAGCACTCTCGACAGTAAAGTATCGAGCACCGAGTTTTCAAGAAAGGAAATATGCAAGTAAGGCAGATATGACGATTATCACTCTAGGACAAGACAAGCCCCAAAGGGTGTAAACTTTTTTAGAGTGTACTGTGGACTGTCAGTGGCGGTGAAATCTTCAACATCTAGCTCTTCTCTCTGTTTCGAGAGAAAATTTAATTGTATCTAGAGAGCCCGAGTCCCCAGGCTTGGAAAACTGTTCTCCATGTTAGACGGCAAGGGACTAAAGAAAGGAAGCGAGAAAAAAAAAGAGAAAAGCACAATGACGTACACTTACATCTGTGCGAAATGCACTATCACAAAAGTGATTTTCTTATTGCCTTTGTGGAGCACAGCTCAGATATATTTTTGGTTGCACCACAAATCGTGTATTGTGTGGCTACTGAATTCCTAAGGACAGCCCTCACTGTTACAAAGCCTCTGCAAATATAGATCAATGGTCCCTGTCCTAGTCAACACAACAGGCGGGTACATGTATGGCATGCTGGACAAATAATTCTAAATAAATCCCTCTTGAGCGCAGGGCTGTTAACGAGATTTTTAGCATTTCGAAATGTAAGTTTGGCTGTGAACTGGTTAAATTGGTGATATAGCCATGGTAGAGGTAGCATTTTCTTGAATCTGCTGTGTGTAAAACACACTCACGATTGTTGATAGTTGAATTGTTACAATTGCAATCAGCATAGAGACCTACTCTCGGCCTACATAGCTATATATGCTAAAGGGCTCAGAGCAAATATTCAACATTCCACCATCTTGCTTGAGTACCATCTCGTTTGCTTGAAAGTGGTGAGCTCTCGGGCTACATTTTCAAGAACCATTGGTACTCACTAGCCTCCACTTTCAAAGATGTTTGCACCTGCTGCAACATCACCATCTCCCTTTCGAGGTGAGAGAAAGCTCGATTAGAACTGTTTATGACATCTGGGCCTTCCTTGTAACCCCTGGTATTTAGAGGCATACTTGATCGAGTGCCTTTACAAATTCACTGTCCTACGTTATTAAATGTGACCACTGTAAATGCAAAAAGACCATCGAACACCTCCCCTGTCAGTCTTTGATGTCCAATGTCAGCCCTTTTAGAGTGTACCCACCCAACTGGATAGTTGACCTTTCACAGAGGCTAGGATCCTCGGTGCTTGGTCATATTAATGAAGAAAGCTATACATACATGTTCTTATCACTTTCTAAAATAAAAGGATCTGAAAAGATACTTATAGACACCATCTGCCTTTTGTGCGAGTGAACTGTCTCGACTTGCCTCCATTTTTTTCTTTTAACCCCTCATACCCTCACCCCCATGCAGGGTAGCCAACTGGATGTACGTCTGGCTAACCTATCCGGCCTTCCTTGTTCCTTTCTTTCTCTCTCAGATGTAAATCCCATGCAGGAAAACTAAAACCCCTACAAGATCTAGTCAGCCATACCAGTTGAAACTAAGATGCGACATGCTTAAACAATTTCAGATGTGTAAATGCACCTAAAATACAAGGACAAAAGAAAGGACAACACACACGTAGCACATGCACTACTGATTCTTGTGCTTTCTTTTTTGCTTGTATCTTATATACTTTTACAAGCCTACAATGCTGAACCAACTTGCCCAACTACCTACGTTGCTAAAACCGAATCAATTAATATTTTGGGGTATGTAGACTCAGGAATTCGTCCGATGAATGGGCAGATTCTTCTCTTGCAGAACTTCATCTAACCAAACACCAGAGAAAAGAGTGATGCTGATACAGACACACAAGTTTTTTGGCAGTGAAATATGTTAGCTGGACAAACTACTGCAAGCGTTACATAGCAACTTGCATTGAAGCTGGTGAGCAAGTTGAAGTGCATGATTTGCAAGTTTTCTGCCAATAATTTGCATTTTCAGACATCTGTGACGAAGGTGAAGAAAGGACTACTGGCATCTGGACCAGGTTCTTGCTAAGTTCTTAGCAACTGCTGTTACATTGGAGGACAAAATAAAGCAACCACTGTGCCACGTGAAGCAGTATTCTCGCTTGTTGCCTAATCCAGCAAGAACAGAAAAACAGTGGAGAATGCTGCCTTCCAAGCTTAATTACAGGCGATGCAAAAGCAACCTTGGAAATCGAATCAACTGCATCATTCTTGGCAGAAATGGGAGAATTAAAAAGGTAGGATGACATGCAAGAGTACAGAAATATCTGTACATTGACCCAGTACATATTAACTTTATATTATTGCTGCCACTGAGGGAAGCTATGCTAAAATAAAGAGCAGCAGCTGGGCTTGGAGTTGAGAAACTGTATGCCATAATCATATTAAAATCAGCTTTTGCCGTGACTGGCAGAAGCTATGTCAACAAGTAGAAGCACCAATGACCAGCAAATTAAAGTCCATCAAAAAGAAAGTCGACTAAATGAGACATTTAATTCACCTTTCCAGCGCAACATGTCTTTATCAAGCCACACCTTTACATTGGGTTGATATATGTAGGGATGCCCTTTCACCTTCATGTCTGCTTAGCTCTGTCAACAGCAGATGCACTGAAGCTAAACACTCTTGCTGCCTTCTTCGCATATTGCAACTTAAATGAAGGAAACACAGGTCGTAACAGTAAAGTTTTAAACAGTGCATTTAAATACTTGTGCAACCTTCTTTTTGGAAAGACCATGTGGCGCCTAGAGATATAGCTTGACAAGTAAGAAACTGATGTGCTTTTATCTAAAAATAGAATTGATTGATGGTTTGTGGGACAAGGTGCTTGGTGTCTCAATATTTTCGCCATTGCCTCAGCTTTGAAAACTTGTCAGAATCTTTAATCTTGGTGCATTAGAAAACACCTTGACACAATATGATTGTAACGCTTAATGTCATTGAAAGAAAGGTGCTGAAAATAATTTGGTGAATACAGCAGAACGAAATGTAGGGAACATAGATGGGAAATAGATAAGCAATTTACCAACCACATTATGAATGCAAGCAGCTGACACTTAATCGAATAAGAAAGCCCTGGAGCAAGTCTCTGCCTTGCAGTGCAAGACCTGTGCACATTTATGACGATATGTCAGTATTCATGGCAGGGACGGAACCATTCAACCTTGCACACTGTAACACTCTGCATACCTCTTTGAAATCTTCTTGTACCAACATGTACAAACTGCATGTTGCAAACAGTAAAATCAGTGCTATTGTCCTATAGACAGTTTCCATGTTTATTGGATTCTCATTGTAATAGCTGACTGTAAACTTCCATAGTGAGAGCTGGATGAGTTAGTGCATTTTTGAAAGACTAGAAACAGTGCACAAAGTATTAAGGATAGTGAAAACGCAACAGGAGCACTGACTTGCAACGGAATTGTTTATTCAGGTGTACATACAAGAACAATATGCACACACCATGCAATGTGAAAAAAAGCAAGCAAACTATTAATCATGATTGACATTGCCAGAAAACACAAGCATGAGTGACGTCGGGAGTTAACTGCGACAAGGTGCTAAATCCATGCAAAAAGCCATGTTAGAACTTACATGGGCATTATGCGATTCAATGAATTCAACAGTATGCTTATACACTATGTATTCTAACATTTTACTTGAATAAGGTGCTAAGAGGATCAATCCATACATAGCTACAAATGCCTTAGTCACCATATTTGAAAAGCGGGAGGACTTTCGTTTGTTTCAAAGATGAAAGAACAATACCTGTTGTGGGAGAATGCTGAGAAATAACAGCGATACTGAGCAGTCCGTTGGGAATATTATAATGTACCAACATGCATTAGGAATTATGTCAGGACCTCCAAATTCACTAAATTTGCAAACATACTCCTATATTTTAACAATATTATTAAGGCATACAAATTTAAAAAAGAAATGCCACTACGTTAGTATTTGCCATAGGAAATGATTTCCGAGGGGTGTACGTACAACGGCCCCCAATTGAATGTTGTACTACTAAAGCTCTACCGGATGTGTTTGACCCCTGTTGATTGCAAGTCGCACAAGCCTGTTCAATTAGTGAGTGAAACTCAGTGAGAGAAACTTGGCCTTCTTTGTAGAGCAAAGAGAGTTGGCAAAAATAAAGCGCACAAAGGTAGAGAGGTTTTGGTATAGCCTGTACAGTGAAAGATCCACTCAAGATCCAGGTGCTGTACCGTATCTTCAGAAGGTAAAGCATTTATCGAAACACGTGCACAGGGTGTAAATGATCGCAATCCGATGCATGTGATACATAATGAAAATCACCACGAAAGCCTATCGTATTACTATTACTTCCACAGCTAATTTTCATGGCTGCTATGGAATGGCTGTCTCACTGCACCACAATCTATAGCAACTAATACACTGGGCATTTCAAATGGTTCGTGAAAGCGGGTTGAGCCCTGGCCAGACTGAAACAGCGACACTCCACACACTGTTCAACGCCCAGCCTCGTGTGAGTCACTTGACACTCGTCAAGGACACTTGCTGACATTGCCTTCAGGCGGGAAAAGGCCTTTCTGTTAGATTCACGTTTCACGTCCAGGCTTTCGTTACTAGGCTTCTGCGTGCGTAAGGCGACGCGAAATGTTTGAATGCACTTTGCTCATCGACAAAAGGCGCCCTTTGCAAAGCGATTTGGAAATGTGTATGCACCCTACATCGACGTCAATGCCGACGCGCACCACTTCTGCGTTTTCGAGCTCGTGAGCAGTGTGTCGACGTGGTGTCCAAGGCCAAACAGGCATCCCGCTTTGCCAGAAGGCGTACACTAAACTTAAAGAATCGCTACATATGACACACCCTGCAAGTGCATTATCCGTGTCGGCACCATATGCAATCGGCGCTGTGCTACCACGACTCTTCGAAACCGACACTCCAAATGAGGCGACATGTCGGACTGTTTCGTGGATGCAGCACAGTTCGTTCGAAGCTTCTGTAGCTTCGTAACGCCAACGTTATTCGTACTCACCGATATTACAGAGGGATCCAGTACTACAGTACACACCACACAGCCACAAGGAATCACAACGGTCCTCCCACTGCGTGCACGCGTGTGTAGGCGCCGACAGTCATTTTCAATCTTAAAACGCAGCATTAAATAAATGGTTTATTTATTTAGGCGTAGTGAATTTAACAACGAAACGATAACGTTAGCATTTCATGTATTTTTATTGAGCTTTCTTTTTGTAACGTCATCATGCGTGGCAGCAGCGGACTCCACTTGGGGTCGTCTGCTGCCACGCGCGTGCACCCAGCGCCGGCCATTTATGTTTTCCTAGTAGAACCCCGGGAGTGTTAGCCAGCGCCACCACTCACAGACCTTGGCGGCGGATGTGGAACATCCTTTCTGCCGCAAGCATCACGAGAACGATCTTTTTCGATCTTTTTGAGTGAAGGCAACTGGTCAATAAACCCACACATGGTACCTGAAGGCAACAATGTTGCCGGATTCGAGACCCTCGTTATGTAATAAACGAGAAGAAAGGGGGTGAACCGATGGGCCCGTGTTTATTAGTCATATCCTAAGAAACCAACACTGACACCAAGGAGAACATAGCGGAAATTGTGCTTAATAAATGAAATAAAGAAACGATAAATAATGGGAAAATGTGGATGAAGAAACAACTTGCCGCAGGCAGATATCACCCAAAAACATCACGCTGTCGTGACGCCTGCGGCAGAAAGGATGTTCCACATCCACCGCCAAGACAAACACGCGTCGCTGCGTGTATGTCTCCCTTGTTCTTCTCTCCCTGTGACTTTTAGTGCTACTCTTTCTTCGTCATGCAATAATATCAAGCCCACATTGCTACTCTATTTGACCTCGTTGTGATCGGCCCTTCATCCTGCGACAACCTCCGGTCATGGCTAGCGCGATTACGCGGAAGGGGCGGACGGCCTCGTCAAAACGGTTCGCAAAACGGATGATTTACGGTCAGCACGGGAGCACCTCGGTCAGGAGAGGTTTGGCAATGAGCAAGGACACGGTCCTTCATCTGTCAGCTGCTAAAATTGGCATGTCCGCGCCAGAGTCAGTGTACGATCCCCCTTCCCGTGTTTGCGCCCAGGGATATGCGTGTGTTTCCGAGAAAAATCCCTTCGGAGGGAAAGGACAACAAATCTCCAAATTAGTGGGACCTGATTTTATTGGTCTACTGACGCCGGATTGGGGGAGGTGACTGAACAATGACTACGCAGGGCATAAAAACAGCAACGGACGGCGGGAGTCAATCGGCTGCTACGACTTCTTTATGAACTTTCTCTGCACTACTTTGAATTGTCTTGTAAATATATAAAGATAAAATCGTTTGCGAAACGTCCTGAATATCGGGCCCAGCCCCACGTTCCCTTACTCCTCCACGAGCAAAGTACATTCCACATCTTCAGACCCCCAGTCGCAACAACCTTCAGAAAGCGCAGTAACAGGAAGTGGACGTCGAAAATCTCCGATGGAGAAACAAAAACAAATAGATTTATCCTATCTGCTGATTCCACCATATTACAGATTGTAGAAGTGTTAAGGAAGGTAAAAGAAGTGATACTCGGCTGCTGAGGACTATGATTGCTCTTAATTTGAAGTGAGAAAGAGCAAAATTAGCCAAAACAAAACGGGTCAACCTAGACTCAGTAAGGGTAAAAGATGGCGAATCCAGGCCGATGCTCGGAAAAAAATAGGCAGCTTTAGAAGAGCTAGAGGAAGATAGCGTATATATATAGATAAAACCGTAACTAGGAAAATTTTAGAAGCAGCAATTGAAGTGGCAGGTAAGCCACTAAGGCAACCAGTAGGTACGCTTTCCCAAGTAACGAAGGGCCTAATAAAACGATAAAGCATCAAAGTGTATAACTCAAAAGGTCAGATAGAATTTGTTGAACTGTCAAAGCTCATAAACAAGAACAAAGCAAGCGATAATAAAAAAAACGTCAAATATAGTGAGGAAGCAGCAAGAAAGTGGGCCCCTCCTAAAATCAGTCGGACGAAAACTTCGCATAACACAAGGCAAGATGCATGGAGTGAAATATAAAAAAGGTAATCTCATGAGAAATTTCCATGATATACTAAAAGCAACAGAAGAATTCTAAGGTGACCTGTAAGGTACCCTGAGCTGCTACACAACCTTCATTGGAATTAGCAATGAACCGATGCAGAGGCTCCTTCTATAGCAAGCAATAAATTTAGAAGGGCCTTGCAAGGCAAGTACTGGGCAGAACCGTCACAAGAAGATGGAATAACAGTCGACATAACCGAATATGAAGGAGATATTAGGCTTGAAAATCTTCCGGTCCTTCATGCGCAATGTCTCGCGACTTCAAGTGGACGAGAGAACAATAAGTAGGACAACAATATACTAATCCATAACAAGTAAATATTATAAAAAGAGTAACCTTACGGCCCATTAGCTTGCTTTCAGCATTGTGTTCACCAAAATAATATCCAATAAAACTCGAAGCAACATTCACATCCGCCAAAAGAACAGGCTGACTTCAGATGGCATATTCTATAATGCATGAAGTCCCTGTCATCAATCAGTAATTGAGCAATCTGCGGAGTACCACCGATTTCTCTAGATTGTTTTCATAGATAATAAAAAGGGATTTGATTCATTAGATATAACAGCAGTCATGGAGGTCAGTACAGGAAGCATACGTGAATATCTTGGGAATTATCAACAAAAACTTCGCAGCTACTTTGCTTCTCTACAGGAAAAGCGGAAAATATCCCTATCAAGAAAGGGGTCAGGGAAGGAGACAAAATATATCCAAGGCACCACATCCATCAATCCACGCGCTGCGAATCTGTGCTGGTACTCCATCCCTGTAAGTATTCATGCTATTAGATGGCAAGGCTTACGGTCGAGGATCAGCGGTGAAGATCTAAAGAATCTTCGGTTTGCAGATGACTGTTATATTCGGCAGCAGTATGAAATAATTGCAATAAATTATTGAGGACCTTAGCCAGGAAAGTGCAAGAGTAGGGTTCAGGATTATTATGCAGAAGACAAAGGCAACGTTAAGCAGCCTGGCAATGGATCACGAATTAATGATCACCAGTCGAAATTTAGAGTCTGTGCAGTAGTGCGATTTTCAAGGTCAAGTACTCGGAGGAAACCCTGACATTGAGAATGAAACCTAAAGAAGAATGAAAACGGGTAGGAGTGCATACCATAGGCATTACCAACGCCTGACATGGCTTGGTAATGTTTGACTGGGTATTGTTGGACTGAGCTTACCACTGTCGTTGAAAAGAATAATGGGCAATCATTGCATTTTACCAGTGATACCATATGAGGCTGAAATTTGGTGGTTAACAAACAAGCTCGAGAACTAATTAGGGAGCGTGCAAAGAGCGATGCAACGAAAAAAATGTTATGTGGAACATTAGGAGACAAGAAAAGAGCAGTGTGACTCAGAGAAGAGGGGGATATCCGATATTCTAGTTAACAATAGGAAAAGAAATCTCATCATGACGGTCAACGGCAATGCGTTAACATTCAATAAATGTAGCGACGCAACTTATTGCAACCAATGCATTTAAGGCGGAAAGCTAGGCTAGTTGGTGGTAATTCGTATAAGGAGACATTGCACGTGCGCGTAAAAAAGGACACGGACAGGAACATCAAAAAAGGCACAACGAATGCTAGACATCAACAGGCCTTATTCTCTGGAGAACACAAATATACATGCAAAAAGACACGTGCTGCATGATTGTAATGTGTGGTGCGCGACACGGTGCGGTGATCGGGATGGTCAGGAGCAGACGACACTGAGTGCACGCGCGCCGAGGTGGAAGAAGGAAAACAACGACGCCGAAGAGCGTCCGGCACGAGAACGCGCAGCGCATGAAAGACAACAAAAAGAATAAAAGCAACCAATTAGAAAAGACCACGGGGCGTCAGGCAGCCAATCCGAGAATGCCAAATCGGCCAGACAAGAAGAAAAAGCGTGATGCGCTGGCAGAAGGAGAGGACACGCAAGGAGACGCAGGGGAGACGCCAGGAGAGTTCCAGGAAGCAACGGCAGGGGGAGGTCAACCACCGCAGCGGGCGTTGAAGACGGGCCGTCGGGTTCCCGACCCGAGCCCACCAGGACTTCACCCGACCGGGGCCTCCTGACAACCTGTTCCTGTGCGTCGCCCGTCTACCTGAGCGCGCCGCCAGCTCCTCAAGGCCGGTGAGCTTCAGCGCCAGTGGGCAGGACGAGAACAGTCGGGCTACGGGCCCGAGTTCTACGCCAGCTGCCCGGCTAGAACGCCGCCCCGTCTGTCGTGCCGCCTGCTGCCCGAGGCCGGCGTTCGAGCTTCTACGCCCGTGGGCGAGACAAGAGCAGTCGGGCTACGGGCCCGAGCTCTACGCCAGCTGCTCGGCCAGAACGCCGCCGCCGTCTACTCGCGCCACCAAGCCGCCCGCTTTTCCTCGCCTAGCCAGAGCGGGCGCACTCCCGTCGCCCGGTCGGTCAACGTACACCGCGACCTCTGGTGAGACCGGCGCCCCTCCTTTCGCCAGCTTGTCGCCGCATCGCCGCTTCGAGACTGTTACGCGTCCCCGCCCTCGTGGCAAGCCCCGACTCGCGCACCCGTTAACCTCATGCAAGCCCTATGTGTGTTCTTTGCCGCAATGTCTTCTTGAGTGTTTATTTTAGGCATGCTTTCCATTTCCTTCTATTTGCTTTATGCCTCTTTTTAGTTTGATTAAAATCTTTGTGTGTGTGTTCAAACCAACGGCTTTGTCCTCAATTGGGTTCTCGGAGGCTCCGCCTAAGAGAACTAACCGAAGCATTGACTACACGAACCTTTGCCCCATATTAGGGTCATCACAAATTGGCGTCCGCGACAGGACAAAGCTGTTCGTTTGGATCTTTTTTCTAAAGGCTAGGAACTATGGCTGCTAGCACACGAGATCTGTTAGCCCTAGCCGAACGCATGGGCCTAGAAGGTGTGGAGTTGAGGGCATGGTTGAACGAGCAGGAAGCGCGGGCGCGAGAAGAGCGGGCAGCGGAGCGCGAAGCCAAGAAGCAGGAACTTGTATTGGAGGAAAAGAATTTACAATTGCGGCTAAAAGTCGCAGAGGCTGAGGGCACATATCTGGGCAAGAAACAGCCTGAAATTAGTTTGTTTGATTTAGCCACCGTGGCCCAGCGATTGGGTTTACATGGCGCAGACTTGAACAAGTGGGTGCAAGACAGATGGTTGCTAATATGCGAGAAAGCTCAGAGGGAGCGTGACAAGCGAATTGCAGAACAGGCCGCTGAGAGGGAACGCCTGCAGGAAGAGCTTCGCAGGGTGCGCATTCGCATCGAGGCACTCGCGGAGGCTTGCTCCGAAGGGACGAGCTCCATTGTTCAGGATGCAGCACAGCAATGCAGGGGCGACCCGAGGATTCCCTCCGACATGACGTCAGGCCTTGGCAAGCAAAAAAGGTCTCAAGGAGAGACAACTTGTAATGATGCCATTTTAGGCAAATATATTGATGTTTGCTCACGAAGCAAGAAGCAAATCGCTTCTGTATCTCAACCGGTGCTGCGCGAGCCCAGCGCAGGCGATGACTGGCTCGCACATGGTTCCGAGTTGCCGCACATGGGCCTGGTTGATAAAGTTAGAGCAGAGCACCTCCTACAGACTAAAGATAGCACGTTGGAGGGTTCGCGCCAGGGTCAAGATGAACCTGAAGATATCAGGGCTCCTGAGAAACCGTGTTCAGTTTCCACAAAAAGTATTGAGGTGTCTTCACTGCGTTCCTCAAATAAGACGAAAGCAACTGCTTGTGACTCTATGCGCACTTGGGAGGGCTCAGGCCTCCGTACCAAACAACTTATGGCTTTAAGGATCCAGAACATCCTATGTGTTCTCATGCATTTGGGTGTGGTTCGACCATTGGCACTGATGCGGCAACCATGCATTACAATGTTCACTACCTTAGAGCGCCGACAGTGACTTGGTCGACAGCATGCAGGGACATTATTGCCTGGAGCAATATTATCGCGGACTGGCCACGGTTCTCTGACCAAGAAGATAAATGTCTAGTCCGGTTGATATGGGAAAAGGTCGCCTGAAGGAGCCGATGCTTCGCTTATGGCTCTTCACGGACTTTTGACCTCGGACTTGGTGACTTCAAATTGATGGTTTATAGAGTGTTTTGTGACAGCCTTTGATGCTACAGTTTTATTCTTTAGAGTTGTTGTGGTGTTTTTGAATTAGTGTCTTTCGTTAATGACTTTGATCTGTATGCTCAGTTAACTGTGCAGCTGTGTGAACTGTGCATGAAGCCATACAGCGCAATCTCGAGGACAGATCATGACTGTAGTGTTGTGCGCAATCTCGTGGACAGATCATGACTTTAGTGTTGTGTGCAATCTCGTGGACAGACCATGACTGTAGTGTTGTGAACTATGTTGCGCACTGAGCGGCAGTTTTTCTTCAGAAAAACTTGTTAAAAAAGGGGCTTATGCGATGTATGGTGCGCGACACGGTGCGGTGATCGGGACAGTCAGGAGCAGACGACACTGAGTGCACGCGCGCCGAGGTGGAAGAAGGAAAACAACGACGCCGAAGAGCGTCCGGCACGAGAACGCGCGGCGCATGAAAGACAACAAAAAGAAGAAAAGCAACCAATTAGGAAAGACCACGGGGCGTCAGGCAGCCAATCCGAGAATGCCAAATCGGCCAGACAAGAAGAAAAAGCGTGATGCGCTGGCAGAAGGAGAGGACACGCAAGGAGGCGCAGGGGAGACGCCAGGAGAGTTCCAGGAAGCAACGGCAGGAGGAGGTCAAGCACCGGAGCGGGCGTTGAAGACGGGCCGTCGGGTTACCGACCCCAGCCCACCAGGACTTCACCCGACCGGGGCCTCCTGCCAACCTGTTCCTGTGCGTCGCCCGTCTACCTGAGCGTGCCGCCGGCTCCTCAAGGCCGGTGAGCTTCTGCGCCAGTGGGCAGGACGAGAACGGTCGGGCTATGGGCCCGAGTTCTACGCCAGCTGCCCGGCCAGAACGCAGCCCCGTATGTCGTGCCGCCTGCTGCCCGAGGCAGGTGATCGAGCTTCTGCGCCCGTGGGCGAGACAAGAGCAGTCGGGCTACGGGCCCGAGCTCTACGCCAGCTGCTCGGCCAGAACGCCGCCGCCGTCTACTCGCGCCACCAAGCCGCCCGCTTTTCCTCGCCCAGCCAGAGCGGGCGCACTCCCTTCGTCCGGTCGGTCAACGTACACCGCGACCTCTGGTGAGACCGGCGCCCCTCCTTTCGCCAGCTTGTCGCCGCGTCGCCGCTTCGAGACTCTTACGCATCCCCGCCCTCGTGGCAAGCCCGGACTCGCGCACCCGTTAACCTCATGCAAGCCCTATGTGTGTTCTTTGCCGCAATGTCTTCTTGAGTGTTTACTTTAGGCGTGCTTTCCATTTCCTTCTATTTGCTTTATGCCTCTTTTTAGTTTGATTAAAAATCTTTGTGTGTGTGTTCAAACCAACGGCTTTGTCCTCAATTGGGTTCTCGGAGGCTCCGCCTAAGAGAACTAACCGAACCATTGAGTACACGAACCTTTGCCCCATATTAGGGTCATCACAATGATGAATACCTGAAGCGCATGCGCAATGGCACCTTATTGTGCAGGAATTTCATTCCTTTTGCCGTCAAAAATACGTTAGGTTTGCTGACGCAGGCCTCGAGTACTTCGCACTCTCTCTGATCTGTGCTAGAAGTAATCACTTGAGTCTTATCAAAAAGCGGCATGAATTCATTCTCACTGCGTTTGCAATGTGCCGCCAAGTTCCCAGATCACGATGGTGCCTCGACAAGCAGCTTGCGCTCCATTAGTCGAACGTTGATACACCGGCCAGTTTGGCCGATGTAGCAACTTCCGCATGACAGCGAAATTCTGTACAGCACATTTGTCCTGCACTCCACATAGGGTAGTTCATGCTTAATTGGGCAGGGTGGCTTCCTGCAAGTGGCGCCACTGACAACTTTACAAAGTTTCGCGAGTTTGTTCGGTGCCGTGAGCACAACTCGGACATTGCCTTTATCCGCCACCTTCTTAGGGCGATGTGCCAGCTGGTGAATATAGGGCAGTGCCACGCATGTAGCTCTCTCATGAGCTAGTCGCTCCATCGTAGACGCCTGATCATCAGATTTAACCACTTTTGTCAGGCCTTCAGCCACGGACGCCACAAGTTCACTAGGGAACCTTGCCTTTGTCAGACGAACTGCCTGTAAATGTACACTTTCGTGAACATCGTGTGAGCAGGACTTGTTTGCTTACAGCGCGTAAGCATGTCTTGGCGATACCACTTTTTACTAATTTGGTGTGCCCCCCCCCCCAAAATCAATATACAGTATACTTCTTTTTTCGACCTTGGCTGGTACATATAACAAATGCGCGAGTCGCTCAAGAAAAGCCGAAAATCCAAGAACTGTAGGCTTCCCACGTTTTCAAGCTCATGGGTGAAGGTCAGACATTAAGCGCATGATTTAAAAACGGCTAACGTCCTTTGGACTACCACCCCGCTCCCAACACCTTGACCACTGTGCGCGAGAACCAGAGACTCATCGACGTACCTAAACATTTTTAAAATGTGGTTGTCTCCAAGGCACGATTGAATGCGTCTGTCCAAACTAGCTAAAAATTCACTCAGCACAGGGGCAACGCATGGGCCTATGCACGCTGCCTCGCGCTTGAATTTCGACTAACGTTCGACTAAAGGCTGTTTCACATGCTGCGACTGGAACGACAAAAATCAGTGTAGTCGCACGCGTAGCAATGCAATTTTTAGAGGACCCATTTCACATGATTGCCATTTCAACAATGCGACTGGTGCGACGCCCAGGGTCACTTACTGCAAGGTTTCGTGGCACACACTGCATAATTCTTTTATTCTAATGAATAAAACATTTACATTATAGAAGTATTGACTTTCCTTGATTAGGAGCGAATATTATGCACGTTTATCAATTTAAAAAAGCTTTAGCTAAGATTTGTTTTGGAGTGCGCAACACCGTTTTCTGAAGTTCAGTGCGACATGGCGCACGTAAACAGATGTTCGCAGGTGGTTCAGCTCGGTGTTTTGTCTCCTCTGCCTTCTATGACCGTTTCGTTATGCCTGCGCTACAACAATCTACAAGATGACCTATCAACAAGTTTATATAGCTACCGTCACCGCATATGCAGTGTTCGGAATTCGGCTGCCACTAAGTCGTCGTGTCAGCCCAACAAGATCCTCGCGCTACCCGTGCTCGGTGTCAGCTTCTGTAGAGATGATGTGTGTCCATTGCTCGTGATTTCGCATATGCGGTGCCTCTTTCTAGCCATATTCTTGGGCCAAGCGCAACAAAAAGCACCAACCCAAAAGTCCGCGAGTGCCCCTGAACGAAGCCGCAAATGACCTGTGTGATTACTGAACGTGGAATGAAAATTGTGTTGTCAAATTCAACTTTAGCGCTAGTCTGGTTCATCCATCGTCGTGCGTGTGCTGTGAATATATATATGGGATCCCTCCCTACATATTTCTAAAGGCGCAAAAGCCGACGCATCGAATGTTTTGAGCAGTTACCGTCACTTATGCAGAAACTTGTACGTTGCAACATAGCATTCAAAAAGACAAGCTTTGCGTGCACTTTGTTGTCCTGTGTCTCGCACTAGTAGTATACTCTGAGCTTCTAACTGAAAGACCATATCAATACGCACCATCCATAATGCAGGATGGTAGGCCCACGGCAGGTGCTCTTGCCGTAGGGTTTTCAGCTTTCTGCTCAGCGCCGCACGCCGCTCAGGGTTAGCCCGTTTTGTGGAAATAAATATTATTATTATATTACATATATATTTGATATTATAGTTCCTTCACTGTAATTGGTAGCAATCATGCAGATTTCTTAAGCTTGTCATGCATTTAACCTGTATTAGATCAACATTGTTACGACATGCTTATGGGAGCCATTTCGAACTAGCTTGCTCCAGCCAGGGAAAGTACAAATTAAAGCCTGAATGTTGATTCCAATTTGGTATTCCTAAACAGATTATATTTGCAGAATTTTGTGCCTGCTTGCATTTCCTGCAATTCAATGTTCAGAGCTGGAAAAATTGATGCCTTTTCTTGCTGTCGAAAGGCTGCTTCAATGTCAATAGCAAGCTATAATTATTCATTTCGAAAGTGTTAAGCAATGACTATATATTTAGGCTTATCAATGCGTTTTTGTTCCATGAACCTAATTAAATTTTCTTTTTCCCTCTATTTGACAGCCATGGAATGAAACTCTTCACTTTCATAAGCTTTAGGATGCAAGCATTCTGGAGTTTGTCCTGAGCATTTGTCTGCATCCTATAGTGTGCATGTTTGTATGAAGTTCTGGTGTTGCAATCGCGGTGATCTACGCATATTTTTTATATTGCAACAAACAAATTTTTTTAACTTTGTTTTGAAATGCACAATGTGGCCATGCAGTAAGGACCACATTAATGAGTAAAAAAGCTGCAGATTCAGTGTACGCGTTAGAATCTATGCGAAGTGAAGTTTTTGTCAAGGAGTTAATTAAATGCTGTTAAAGTAACTGCGATATTAACAATTCGTCTTATTTTCAGCAATCCAACATGTCACCTTTGGCAACGTATGCTTATGCCACCGCATAGGTCATAACCTTAATGTCATGTAATGTTTATGCACTACAGTGTTCCCAAACTATACCGAAATGCAAACGGCAGTTAATGTAGCTGCTCACTGCGAGACATCAACACAATGGCGTTTATTGAACAAGGAATGGTGCGAGGTGTATGCAGATGAAATATTGACATGGGCTTATGTACTTATTTATTTATGTACCTCGCAGGTTGCAAGGTTGGAGTATTAGGTGAGGGGAGTAAAAAAGTAGTTACCAATGGAAGAAGGGCACAACATTAAGAAAAAACCAGCAGAAAAGCAGCACCAATACAATGCACCAACTAGCCCAACGTGTTTTACTGGCACAAGATTGTACAATACTTAAGAAAAAAAACAACTGAAAGAAATTACTGCCCATGCTCCCTGTAGAGATGGTAAACCAGCGAAGCTGAAATGTGCCACCCCGGTGTTTATCACTGGGTTAATTCCGACGGTTTATTGAAGTCGTTCTATATTATTGGTCCTAATGATCATCATCATCATCATCAGCCAAGTTACGCCCACTGCAGGGCAAAGGCCTCTCCCATACTTCTCCAACTACCCCGGTCATGTACTAATTGTGGCCATGTTGTCCCTGCAAACGTCTTAATGTCATCCGCCCACCTAACTTTCTGCCGCCCCCTGCTACGCATCCCTTCCCTTGGAATCCAGTCCGTAACCCTTAGTGACCATCGGTTATCTTCCCTCCTCATTACATGTCCGGCCCATCCCCATTTCTTTTTCTTGATTTCAACTAAGATGTCGTTTACCCGCGTTTGTTGCCTCACCCAATCTGCTCTTTTCTTATCTCTTAATGTCACACCCATCATTCTTCTTTCCATAGCTCGTTGCGTCGTCCTCAATTTCAGCAGAACCCTTTTCGTAAGTCTCCAGGTTTCTGCCCCATATGTGAGTACTGGTAACACACAGCTGTTATACACTTTCCTTTTGAGGGATAGTGGCATCCTGCTGTTCATGATTTGAGAATGCCTGCCAAACGCACCCCAGCCCATTCTTATTCTTCTGGTTATTTCAGTCTCATGATCCGGATCCGTGGTCACTACCTGCCCTAAGTAGATGTAGTCCCTTACCCCTTCCAGTGCTTCGCTACCTATCGTAAACTGCTGTTCTCTTCCCAGCCTGTTAAACATTACTTTAGTTTTCTGCAGATTAATTTTCAGACCCACCCTTCTGCTTTGCCTCTCCAGGTCAGTGAGCATGCATTGCAATTGGTCTCCTGAGTTACTAAGCAAGGCAATATCATCAGCGAATCGCAAGTTGCTAAGGTATTCTCCATCAACTTTTATCCCCAATTCTTCCCACTCCAGGCCTCTGAATACCTCCTGTAAACATGCTGTGAATAGCATTGGAGATATCGTATCTCCCTGTCTGACGCCTTTCTTTATAGGGATTTTGTTGCTTTCTTTGTGGAGGACTACGGTGGCTGTGGAGCCGCTATAGATATCTTCCAGTATCTTTGCATATGGCTCATCTACACCCTGATTCCGTAATGCCTCCATGACTGCTGAGGTTTCGACTGAATCAAACGCTTTCTCGTAATCAATGAAAGCTATATATAACGGTTGGTTATATTCTGCACATTTCTCTATCACTTGATTGATAGTGTGAATATGGTCTATTGTTGAGTAGCCTTTACGGAATCCTGCCTGGTCCTTTGGTTGACAGAAGTCTAAGGTGTTCCTGATTCTATTTGCGATTACCTTAGTAAATACTTTGTAGGCAACGGACAGTAAGCTGGTCGGTCTATAATTTTTCAAGTCTTTGGCGTCCCCTTTCTTATGGATTAGGATTATGTTAGCGTTCCTCCAAGATTCCGGTACGCTCGAGGTTATGAGGCATTGCGTATACAGGGTGGCCAGTTTCTCTAGAACAATCTGACCACCATCCTTCAACAAATCTGCTGTTACCTGATCCTCCCCAGCTGCCTTCCCCCTTAGCATAGCTCCTAAGGCTTTCTTTACTTCTTCTGGCGTTACCTGTGGGATTTCGAATTCCTCTAGGCTATTCTCTCTTCCACTATCGTCGTGGGTGCCACTGGTACTGTATAAATCTCTATAGAACTCCTCAGCCACTTGAACTATCTCATCCATATTAGTAACGATATTGCCGGCTTTGTCTCTTAACGCACACATCTGATTCTTGCCTATTCCTAGTTTCTTCTTCACTGTTTTTAGGCTTCCTCCGTTCCTGAGAGCCTGTTCAATTCTATCCATATTATAGTTCCTGATGTCCGCTGTCTTACGCTTGTTGATTAACTTAGAAAGTTCTGCCAGTTCTATTCTAGCTGTAGGGTTAGAGGCTTTCATACATTGGCGTTTCTTGATCAGATCTTTCGTCTCCTGCGATAGCTTACTGGTTTCCTGTCCAACGGAGTTACCACCGACTTCTATTGCGCACTCCTTAATGGTTCCCATGAGATAGTCGTTCATTGCTTCAACACTAAGGTCCTCTTCCTGAGCTAAAGCCGAATACCTATTCTGTAGCTTGATCCGGAATTCCTGTAGTTTCCCTCTTACCGCTAACTCATTGATTGGCTTCTTGTGTACCAGTTTCTTCCGTTCCCTCCTCAAGTCTAGGCTAATTCGAGTTCTTACCATCCTAGGGTCACTGCAGCGTACCTTGCCGAGTACGTCTACATCTTGTATGATGCCAGGGTTCGCGCAGAGTATAAAGTCGATTTCATTTCTAGTCTCACCATTCGGGCTCCTCCACGTCCACTTTCGACTAACCCGGTTGCGGAAAAAGGTGTTCATTATCCGCATATTATTCTGTTCTGCAAACTCTACTAATAATTCTCCTCTGCTATTCCTAGAGCCTATGCCATATTCCCCCACTGACTTGTCTCCAGCCTGCTTCTTGCCTACCCTGGCATTGAAGTCGCCCATCAGTATAGTGTATTTTGTTTTGACTTTACCCATCGCCGATTCCACGTCTTCATAAAAGCTTTCGACTTCCTGGTCATCATGACTGCATGTAGGGGCATAGACTTGTACCACCTTCAATTTGTACCTCTTATTAAGTTTCACAACAAGACCTGCCACCCTCTCGTTAATGCTATAGAATTCCTGTATGTTACCAGCTATTTCCTTATTAATCAGGAATCCGACTCCTAGTCGTCGTCTCTCCGCTAGGCCCCGGTAACACAGTACATGCCCGCTTTTTAGCACTGTATATGCTTCTTTTGTCCTCCTAACCTCACTGAGCCCTATTATATCCCATTTACTACCCTCTAATTCCTCCAATAACACTGCTAGACTCGCCTCACTAGATAGCGTTCTAACGTTAAACGTTGCCAGGTTCAGATTCCAATGGCGGCCTGTCCGCCATTGGAATGGCGGACAGGCCGCCATTAGGACCATAGTATCATTAGGAGGCCTATATGAATACAACCTCCTAATGATACTATGGTCCTAATGATATTATTTCATAATGAGGTTACAAAGACGTTCGGCTTGGGTTTATCACAATGTTTATTTGGAACGCCACACATCGCGCTTCGCATGATCACCATCATGAAAAGGCCAATGAGTCGTTCAATTTGTTAATCCAGCGGGTCCATCAAATTATTTCTGAATTCTGTTACGCATTTGTGTCTTGTAATGCGTTAATCATAGAATTTTTAATTCTATTATGCACAGTAGTTACCAAGTGAAACACAGGGACTGCCCATTTCATTTAATTAAATACAGGGGCATATTTATATACCTATTGCGATGTCGGAGAGAGACTGCTGCACGCGCGCTCTGCTGCGAGAGAGAAACGACGTCACTATCAGTGTGGCCAACAGCCAATCACACCTTTGATGCGAGATAATTATCCCATTGTCCTGTCTTACCCCCGTCCCCATCTGTGTCCCTTCTCTGCAAAAATACGTAGATAAATGTAGATGTTTTAAATGCATAAGCATTTCTATGTCAACCCAACAAGAAATTTATTCATCCATCATGTGAGACAAATACAATGGCTAACACCCCCCTAAACAATGGCTCATACCCCTACACTAGGGTTTTATTATCTGACCACGAGTGTTTCACCTGGGCATATACAGCTTCATTGTAAAAAGAATGTACACGTTTCTGCTACAACCAAGACGATCATGAGGTGTATTAACAAATGAAAGTGTATTGAACATGCCGAGTAAATGCTGGTCGACAAGGAGTAAATCTAAATTGCGCAGAAAGCAGAAGCAAAATCTGATGTGTATCCACAGATCCCAACAGGAAACGCATCTATCTCTGAAAGTGTAACAGAGGCCATGCTGACACAAGATTCTCCCAGTGTCTTTGTATCTACAGCTTCCAGAATTTCTCTAGGCAGCCGATCTCCACAGATGCTAGCTTTTTGCTCTACAATGCATCCTCCACATCTGAGCGTGGATTGTAGAGGAAGAAGTTAGCATTGTGTGCAGATCGGCTGCCTAGAGAAATTACGGAAGCTGTAGATCTAAAAATGCTGGGAGAATCTTGTCAACATGGTTTCAGTTACAAATGGATGCATTTCCTGTCAGGAAACACACACTAATATTTGCTTCTGCTTTTGTGCATGTTTGGTTTATTGCTTGTCAGCCAGCATTTACTCGTTGTGTACATTAAACTTTTGGTTGTTAGATCATCTCAATTTTCTTGTTCGTCCTTTGTGTTCTCTGGTGCCGTTTGCAGCCAGGCAATTCTTTATTTTTTTAGACTGCTACAAGTCACTTTAACGGCCGTTATGATACCCCTGTGAACCTCATAAAATATTTTATTTGGCCAATGTACCAAGGATATATAGCGTGTAGCAGTAAGAAGAGGGTATGCTAACTTCTAATTAAAAGGTTTATTTGAAAATTCAGTCATTTATAAAGGTTGCGAGAAAGTAGTACAGCAATAAAACCCAATAAAACTAGCGCTTGACGAAACCAAACATGAAAACATGAAAGGGAGAACATACACATAGATATACAAGTCCAAGGGAAAAAAACATTGTGATCACCAAGTTCGCATGTGGCAACCTTCCAAAAAAGTAGTTTCTTTTTCCAATGGCATGGAACTGGAAGTGTGTTCTTGCATTAGGCAAGCTGTCAGTTTGTCTATTCTAATAAGAACAGTGTTTCTTGAAAGGTGCGGGCATGGAGAATTGGCAATTGTAATGATTTTTTCTTGCAATTGGAATTTTTCTGTATTTTCTTTCTGTATCATTTTTATTTATCTTTGGCCGCATCAGGCACCAATATTTATCTAGCCTTCAAAGGTATATTTGTTTTTCTGGTAATTTGTATGAATCGCCACATCTTACAATGAACCTTATTTGAAAGTTAGTCCTCATCCATCTCTAGTGTCATCCTGTTGATACTGCTTAAAGCTATGCACCCTTGCAACATTTGTGTGTCTGTGTGCGTGCGCGTGTGTGTCTGTGTGCGCGCGCGTGCGCGCCTGTGTGTATGTGTGCGTGCGCGGGCGCGTCTGTGTGTGTGTGTGGGCGTGTGTGTGCGTCTGTGTGTGCGTGCACGTCTGTGTGTCTATGTGCATGCGTGTGAGCGTGTGTGGGCGTGTGTGGGCATGTGCGTGCATGTGAGTGTGCGCGCGTGTGTGTAGCGCGTCTGTGTGTACGTGTGCGTGTGCGTGCACGTGCGCGTGTGTGGGCGTGGGCGCGTGTGTGCGCATGTGAGTGTGTGCGTGTGTGTGTGTGTGTGTGTGTGTGTGTGTGTGTGTGTGTGTGTGTGTGTGTGTGTGTGTGTGTGTGTGTGTGTGTGTGTGTGTGTGTGTGTGTGTGTGTGTGTGTGTGTGTGTGTGTGTGTGTGTGTGTGTGTGTGTGTGTGCGCGGGGGGGGGGGGGGGTGCGCGCGCATGGATTTGGTTGTAAAACAGGACTTTGGGCGGATGTATCATTCTTCTCCTGTGCAGCCTCATGAATTCAGAAATACGATGGACAAGAACGAAGTGAACACGCAGAGCGCTCCATTCTTGTCCATTGTATATCTGTTGCGCTTTAGTTAATAATGAATACGCACCAACTCGTTCAGATTGCAGTTATGTCGGGCTTATAAGCCTGCTTGTGTGCTGGAATATCTGCATGGCTATGTATCCCGTAATTTATTTTTGGCCATGTGCTTGTAGGTCGCGTGTCAACCTCCTGATTTTCCCGGCAATCTCATGTGATGTGCAGGCCCAGAAAGTTTTTGGTGAATCCATGCAGGTGTGCAGGGTGTTGTGCAGAGTGTAATTTGCACTACAAGTGTTGCTTTTATTGCTTTCAGTTCAGCTTTTCTTGGTGTAGGATGTCCTGGAACAGTACTGACTTATATGGGGTTTAATTTTATGTAGTGTCACACTTCTGCTACACTGCTATTGCCACATCAGTGTGCTATATGTGCCTGATGTTTGCTTGCATCTTCATGATTAAGAACCTCCTCTGTATGTTTGGCAGTTGTATATAGTCTCATGGCCTAATTATTTACCCCCATTTTGCACGGTATGGGCCTGTTGTGTTTCAAGTTCAGGTGCTCCCGAGGTTGTTTCTGAAGGGAGGGGTAGTCGTCATTGTATCGCATATGCTAGCTGGCATAGTATCTTGGAACCAGGTTTTGAGCTCTTGAGGCAAAGAATTTGTGCTGCAGGCGTCAACTCTACTCTGTCTAGGTGCTTGTTCGTTTGCTCTTTCTCATAGAGGTCTCCAACCCGATGCCTGTATTCAATGAGTTCCCTTTTTGTGCGCTGCTGGTAATTAATACTGTATAATACCTTGAACACAAGCGCAGCATCTGCGATTTTCCATAGTATCCACCCCCCCCATGATTTCAAGATTATTCTTTTCACCAGGTGTAGAATTTGCGTGCAGATATGGCATAATTGTTTCGTTCACGGGCTGGCTGTGCCGTCATGGTCTTGCCCTATCTGAGCACTTGTGGATGTTGACTTGCGGGTATATTTGTCCAGCTATGTGGAGCACAATGTGCAACATGGGGTAGTTCTTGACTAGTATTTTTTCCGACGTCGATGTAAGCTGACTTATCAGAAAGCATGAGGCCAGACTGGCCAAGAAAGTCTGCAGTGTTGTCGAGAGCTTGTTGCATCATTCTTGATTTCTGTATAAGATAGCTTTCCCATAGATTGTAGTACAAGATAGGTTGTAGTACTTCTTGTAGTACGCCTGTGTTGTGGGTGTGGGTGGGTCAAATGTACCTCCAACTCTCACCTGGAATTTTCTGTCTTTCAAAATGTTACTGTTTAACTTAAATGCTCTAACAGAATTTTTTTTGCTCATCGTTCCTCTTATTAGAGTAGCATGAGGTACTGCTCTTAAAACCTGTTCACTCTTTTCATTCTTTTATAAGCGGTATTACACAATGCCCTGCAATAAAGTTTATGCTGCTTATAGCCCACTCATATCTGGCAGAAGGGCCAATTCTTGGAAAATGTTTTCTTTGTGCTGTGTGTGCGATGTAGTGTGAGCATTCATGTCTGGACATTTGTACATCTGTAGAACCAGCTTCCTGACAGAGTACTTGCTATACCTCATTATGCTCATTTGTGCAGTGCTGTTGAAAAATACATATTTATGCAATGAATGTTTACACATTCAAATTATCACGAAATACGGTTGTTTTACAAATGTTTACAAACAATTTACATTGTTTTACAAGCATGCCCCCTTAAGCAATAGTATTTGAAAGCTTAAGGGTTCAATAAAGGACGATGAACTAACTCTAAGTGCAAGAGCTTTTTTTACCTATGACTCCCATAGAAATGCGACTTCATGGCTCGCAATTCAACCCCTCGACTTATGATAGCAGCAATATGCTATAGCCACAGTGGCAGTCGAATAAATTGAACAATTTGTCTGCGGATGTTATTTTTTTCTTGCCTGTGTGTCGGTAAAGCTTGCAATAAGTGTGTCATTGCAAAAGTGCAGTTCGTGGTCCTTTATTGAATAAACCACATATTGTGTATAGTTGAAATGCAGAAATTTGTTCTAAAATCGCAGGGTGATATGTTCTTGCAAGTAGCATGTATTTCATTACCTTTAACGATAGTGCTGACAGCGGGTATCGTTATATGGGTCTACACACTCATATACATATGATCAGAAACTTATTAGAAACTGTTATTAGAAACATGTAAGACATGAATGTTTACGCACACTTGATCAGCTGTGAACGTGCCAGAGCGTGCTTGTACTTAAACTTAGATTCAAAGTTTCACAGGAAGGGATGCAACTGGTTGACTTCACTGCATAGTTTTGATTTACTTTTCTTTAACGTGTCGTTTTCTACTGTTTAACCCCACAAGAACAGGCTGTCTGCCTGCTTTTCGCAGTGTTGCACGAGTTTTACGTGACGGTGCAGGTGGATACGTTGTCACTGTGCCACTATAGCAAGCGAATAATTTACTTAATTTACTAGGTGTAGAGTTAATTAGCTTTCAAAGTAAATGTTAATACAGGTGCAGTAAGGACACAAAGTCCACAACCTATTCAATGTTTATTGGTTTCTGTGCAAGAAAAAAAAATTTCCAGTGAAGAGGTACCACTTAACGTGCATGTAATATTCGAAAAGAAACTAACGGCGTTCTTTATTCAAGCCACGGATTTAATGCTGTCGTAGAAAATTCATTACGATAGTCTGCACTTTTGCTCTGTCTAATTTAATAAGTGAGGTAAGATAACCTTTCTAGATGCATCGGAAGATTCACGCTTGAAAACCGACATGAAAATGCAACAGAACAATACCGCGTTCAGCGCAACCTTGAATCTTCGGGTACTTTGTTGTCTTGTCATTTGCCCTTGCTGAGGTTGAAATTATTTAGGCTGCTCCGTACCTGCAAGTTTTTCTATGCTATTCAAGAAACGAAAATTGTGAAGACCCCAAAAGGCTATGTCGTCTCGTGGCAACTCGCAAAGGTGTACGAAGCAAACGTGAAAACGCACTTCACTTGCTGCGTAGCGTGTCACCGAACGCGTAGAAATAGGAGAATGGAATATGCGGTACAAGTTTTTATTCTCCCTTTGCGCACGTACCAAATTCAGTAATCCACGTCTCCCCGCATTTGACTTGTTGAGCGAGACGCCATTTACCACAACAAACCGGCGAAATAGCTCTCCGCGCAATTTCAGCGGAAAATTGCTGCGATCGCGGCGACGCTGCGACATTGCTGCGACAAAATCACAGTCGCCGTGCCGACCCCCCGATTTTCGCCTGCGACCAACCGGTTGGTCGCAGGCGAAAATCGGGGGGTCGGCACTGCGACTGTGATTTTCGTCATAAACGACGGAAATCGCACTTCCGGTACGAAGAAAATTGCATCATGTGAAACAGGCTTAATGGAGCACAAGCTGCTTGCCGAGGCACCATCGGGATGTGGGCATTTGGCGGCACATTGCAAGCGCAGTGAGAATGAATGCATGCCACTCTTTGATAATACTCAAGTAACTACTTCAAGCACAGACCAGAGGGAGCGTGCAATACTCGAGGCCTTCCTTATTCATCGGCCAAAACATGCCTGCGTAAGCAAACCTAGCGTGTCTTTGACGGCAAAAGAAATAAAATTCTTGCACAATAAGGTGCCATTACGCGTGCCCTTCAGGGATTCATCATGTAGCACGTGTTTTTTGCATATATATTTGTATCCTCCTGAGAATAAAGCCAGTTGATGTCTAGCGTTGGGCGTGCCTTTGTTTTCATGTTCCTATCCGTGTCCTTTCTTTACGCGCTAGTGCAATGTCCCCTTATACGTATTGGAACCGTCAAACCGAGTGCTATTTCTGAAGCGTGCACTGCAGAGGGACCCCTTTTTCACCATTTACTAGAAACACTCGGCGCCATCTAGCACTGCCACCGGGAAGCCAGCGCATGCCCTCTGAAATGCGTGGCGGAACAATGCGCGAGAACGCTGAGGAGCGCGTCATCCTGCAACCGGGCTGTGCACCATCGCGCTTCTTTCTGGAGATGCTGCGTGAAGTAATGGCAGTGCCGAGAAGTCCGCGCGTAGCCTTCGAAACAAGAAACCTGTATTACCGGTGCCTGTGAACGCCGACAATTGTTCCCTCGCTTGCCACATAGCGAGTGACACACAGTCAGTGACCTAAGTTGGCAGGAGGTTCATTGAAAAGCGGGACGTACCCACTGCACTTATGGCGCGGCTTGTTAAATCGATGGTGTGAAAGGCGTTCATTGAGAAGCGGTACATACGAAGTGCTTTCCTCACGCATACTGCTAATGCGTCGGGTTCCTGTCCTTGAGGAAGCCTTGTGACTTGGGTTCTATTACGCGCAGTACCAGGCATATTTAAGGCACCTTTCCTGTAATTGCGGAGCGACACATTCCCAGTGGCACATGCCAAGTAACCCAAGCTGTCATCAAATAGGTTCATTAAAGACCAGCACAGACCGAGTGGCACATACGCAGTACGCGAAGTCAGCGGCAGAGTTTATTCGAGCAGCCGTCCCGCATCCCCAGTGACCGATGTCGGCGTGAAAGAAGCCCGTTGATGAGCGGCATGCACACATTGCCAGCTACTCAGTGACCCGAACTGATCCGACGGTGATAGATAGAGGGACAGATGAATGGATAGATGGATGAAGAGATGGATGGATGGTTGCCTGCATGAAAGTGCATGAACTGCCGAAAGCTGGGCAGGCCATATATCGCGTAAAGCAGATAACTGGTGAACCATTAGAGTTACGGAATGGGTGACAAGGGAAGGAAAGTGCAGTCCAGAACGGCAGAAAATTAGGTGGGGTGATGAAATGAGGAAATGTGCTTGTGCAAGTGGGAATGAGCTACCGCAAGACAGGGCTCACTTGAGATTGCTCGAAGAGGCCGGCGTCCTTCAGTTGACACAAATATAAGCTGGTGATGTTACCATCTGCACAAGAGTCACAAAAAACGACTATTCTTGTACCGAAAGGTAACCGATTTACACTTCTTGCTCAAGGAAATGCTCTTGAAAAAGTACCTCTGCTCAGAACAGTTTTACCTAGTTTATATGCCTGACGAACAGCTTCATCTACGTCAGCGTTTTTTTCTTCTGTACGCACCAATACATGTAGTGTATTCACAACTATTACATTCAAATCAAATTAATAGTTTGCCTCTACACGTGCTCTGAATAAATGGCTCGATACCCGTGAGTAAACTTGTTTACTCTCTTTAAATTTATCATCTTGTAAGTCTTTCCTGGATTCTCCTTCTAGGTCTCAAGCTCCATGGTACTGCCCATGAGTACCTCATTTTGGTGCGGCAGGTTAGCCTATTATTATTATTATTATTGCACACCGTTTGTAGTGTAAAGACAAATTTACTATAATTAAGCTCGTGTGGTATTTGAATATATAGCGTAGCATTTATTTATTTATTTACGTAAACGTGCGGTATCCTGTAACCGTCGAGGTTTTCAGGGGCCTGAAACCTCAGCTAACGTTGCATTGTTTACCATATAAAAAATTACCGACGATTACGTTACTTCCTAATGCGAAATTTGAGCGCAGCAAATAAGCTGTTTCACCTTTTGGATAGATTGAGGCAAAGAAATCGAGCAACACATGTATGCGCTATCACAGAATTTTTTTTTATTTTTCACACGTATTCCTTTAACAAAGACTCCACTAACAGTTCTTGACAGTCATGAAGGAAGCTTTGTGGTCGGAGAAATAGACTGATATATGTTCGACTTGGTACACCAATGCTTGATTCTCAAAGACGAGATCTATACAAGTGGCTCGCGAGGTTGTCACAGCCGTGGGGGAAGCAGAGGCTAAGCGCCACCGCCGAGAAGACCCTGCCGTTCGCGCCGCCGAAGCGGAGCCTCATCGCCGCCGTCGAGAGCAACCAGCAGTAAGCGGAAGCGGAGGGGGGCGGCGTGTACACCCAGCGGCAAACTATGGGGGCAGAAGCGCGCGCAGCAAGCGGACAACACGATAAAGGGAGGAGGGAAGAGATAGCAGCGACCCTTTCCTCCTCTTTCTGCATGGCGGCGACGGTGTTCTATGCAGTCACGTTATCTTGACTCTCTAGCGGCGTCAGCGGCATCCAGCGGTATCAGTCGGTCGCTGCTAGCGCTGGGGGGATGAAAGGGGGGCGGAGCTGGTTACGAGGCCGACGACAACGCCGACGACAACGCCGACGACGACGCGAAACCCAGGAACGGACGCCAAAGAGCTGCGCTCTAAAAAATTATGGGGCTTTACGTGCCAAAACCACTTTCTGATCATGAGGCAGGCCGTAGTGGAGGACTCTGGAAATTTTGACCACCTGGGGTTCTTTACCCTGCACCTAAATCTAAGTACACGGGAGTTTTCGCATTTCGCCCCCATCGAAAGGCAGCCGCCGTTGCCGGGATTCGATCCCGCGACGTCGTGCTCAGCAGCCCAACACCATAGCCACTGAGCACTTTGTTTACCATTCATGCTACGATAAGACTAGAATATCAGAATAACTACAGGCCATATGGTTAAACAAGGCAATCATTCATGCGGCCAGTACTCACGTGCAGGGTTCATAGTTGTCGGCATCTCCGTAGAATTGGTCTCGACATCTGAAGAAAGGCTAGACATGGCGTCTGATGTACTACCTTCAGTAGAACTTGAGACCGTTTGGTTTGGCTTTTCTGCGGTGCTTGCTGTCACTAAGAAACAAAATGTAAGACGCAAAGCAGAGAGCTCAGACCTATGCACTGCTTCGAAAGCCAAGTGTCTGCTTTAGCCGATAATATTCTCATATATGACAATGCAAACAAGGCATTTTCCTTTCGTGGCGGTAATTCTTTCCTTTGTCAACATCTTCGACACTGAAACATAGTTTGTTGGTTTTAAGCTTCTTTTTAATACGTTTCTTCGATTGGCATACACTGTGTTATGGAAAGTGATGGGATATGGGTGGTCTGGTTTCAGCGCTTTGCGGTTGTTTTTCACCTATTAATAACGTTTTATTTCGTGTTTGATTGGCTGGGTATAACTCGCGTTCAATTTTGTTTGTTTTTCGCGGGTTTTACAATCAGCGATCTATTTATCCCAGTTATATTGTTGGTGTGTCTTCATCAAAAAGTGTTTGAAGTCTTCACTTGTCCCTGTTGGTTGTGACATATCTCTTTGTGCCCTCGTTCGCCTAGCACGGTCCCCTTTCTTATTGCATAAAAGTATTTCCTATCTTCCCACTCTGGACATTTTAAGCTGACGACAGAGTAATTGCACAAAATCAAAACAGGGACAGAAGGGGGTTAAACACACAATCGCTTTCAACCAATGTTTATTTGTTGTCTCACCTTCTCTATCCGTGTCTCGTTCTTGCGCTATTGCTTTGTGGTTACTCTGATGCTCCTGGATATGTACCAAAAAGCCAAAACGCGTATTTCCAACTGCTTGTATGTACAGCGGGGCGTGGCACTTGCGGAGACGACGGACGTTTGCGCCCATGCGCGAGTAAGAGCGGGTGCGAGAGAGGAAATGTGGGGAGTTTTGCTCCTTGAAAATACGACTCTACCTAGGTACTGCGGAGGAGTTTCTTGGCGCGCGTTGTATGCGCTTGTCCCTAGGCGTGCCGGCAGAAGTCGCGGGGCGCGGTAGTGCTTAACTTACCACCGCAAGTTGGCGGCTCGGGGCAACTATGTCCGCAATTTGGCGGCTCGAGGCCTTTATATTTATTCGATCATATTTTTACTAATGAAAACAACGTGTCATTATTTCGCATTATTGGCGGCGCCTCCAGGACACCAAAGCGGCAACGCGGACATCGAAGCTAGAAGCAGGGCGGCCCGTGGGTTGGGGCCGCAGAGGCCGAAGCGTGCCAGGGGGTGTTGGCTGTACGCGATAGCGGACAGCCGATCTTATACTCCCCTGGCACACGCACACTTGGGTGCCCCGGAGATATTGCGACGCCTGCTTTAATATCACCTCAGGTGCTCTCCTGAGGCCTCCGGTTGCCGGTTACATGTGCCCTCCTGGAGCAGTGCTCGTAAAAAATTCGACCTATCGCCGCGACGAAAAAAGCGACCCGCGACTTATACAACACCAGTCAGAACATTGTCTCTTCAGATCACCACGCGGCTTCCGCGCCCACTGCCTGACCGCGCGGGCAGCCAGCGGTGGAGCGTATAAACCAACTCGACCGCACTCCGCAATGCCGGCATGTCTAGGGGACAAACGGATACAATGCACTCTAAGAAACCTCATCCGTAATGCCTAGGCTCAGTCATATATTCAAGGATCAAAAGCCCCCAGATTTTCTCTCTCGCGCCGGCTATTAGTCGCGCCTGCGCAGAAACGTCGAGCTCCATCAAAAGTGTGACGTCCCGCCGTACCTACTAGCAATTCTAAAAACGCCTCCTGATCAATGTTAGACCATCTGGGGCTCTTTAATTTGCAAGTACAGGGCCGTTCTTGGATTTCGCCCATATCCAAGCGTGGCCGCCGCTGCCGGGATTGAATCCTCGAGATTAGAAAAACAATTCCATCGCCGCAGAGCTATTTCGGCAGGTCGAAATCCTCTCTTTCAGCTGTCAAAGACACAGAAGGCAAGGGCCCCAATTTCTCATAATTCCCTGCGGACAAACATTCACGAGCTCAGGGTTAATAATAAGTGCTCTGAGTTAGCTGGGTGAAATATTTTTGTATTAGGGCGGCGATATCTCACATTCATTCATGCTGTCGGGGACTGAAATAAGCAGCCTGGATACACCCGGTCCCTTCTCAAGCGTAACTTTTTCTTCAACCAAAAGAGGACTGAGTCACGGGAAGCAGCGGGCTAGAAAAACCCATAAATATATTTTTTCTACAATTGAAGGCATTGCGCAGATAATGTGAGTTTTTTTAGGCCGGCATAAGCCACGTAAATGGAAAGCTGCCTCAATGTGTGCTTAGCAGAGCATTTACTATCGCGCGTTCAAGTAGCTTCGAAATATTGCTGCAGTTCCCTGTACAATCATAGCACGTCATCAGATGCACATCACCAGAAAGGTAAAAGGTTGATACGGGTATCTTTCTGACGTCTTATCAGCAACACTAAATGAACGTAAACAGGGTAGTACTAGTTCAATATGTACTTGCGCGGCTTTGGTGCACATTCAGATCACACGATATCATTTGTGTGAGCAACGTTGTCAATTAATTAAATCAGCATAACTAGAATAAACAATGTTTGCACTTGAGCTGCAGTCACAAGAATGGCACTGTTGCTGCAGTCTACAATACAATTACTGCCCCGGTCTACATGCATGTGGCTACAAGTGTAAGAAGAAAGTGCAGTCCCGATTTATGCAGAAGTACGGGGTGATTTTCAAGATTAAATCACTCAGGGAGACGTTGAAGAGCCCTATCCGTGCACAGTAATGTTAAAATCTTCTTATCCTGCAGATCTCAACGATATCTGTCATTTAACATCAGTACATTTGGCCATGCATTTGCTTCTCCTCCTGTTATATATTGATGTCAATCTTTTTCTTTCTGTTGCCTTTTTTTCAGCTTGGTTATTGCCCACGCCCGCCGTGTTGCAAAAACCTCGAACTGCCGTAGTCATTTAGTACGGACATTTTACAGAAATTATCAGACCTTTTACAACATCATAGCTGTGGGCACCCCCATAGTGCATTATTAGTTTGAGGAAGCTTACCGGCTGCAGGCAAATAATGCAGGAGCATGACCTCCCTTTTTACCCTACATCTTTTAGTCTTTACTGTGGTAAATTGGTGAGGCAGTTACGGCTGTGCAACTGTTGTCGTTTACTGTGTGTGCAACAACTCCGTTCGGGAAAAGGCGGCTGTGCGCACACAGACAATGCCTGTTTACGGCCTGCATGCTCGCACCACGATGGTTGATTCTGACAGTGCTATACTTTCCACCATTGCTGAACAGACAGCTTACTTTGAAGGAGGTTTTCGGATTATTTACAGCTCCGGTAACGATGTAGTCATTCACGCGTGGAAATAAATGTTGCAAGTGGCAGACAAAATTCCGGCCTGCTTTTTGCTTCACGGCGCGGAAGGAAAACTCGCGTTGCCCAACGCTTCTTCCACGTTTGACTTCACTTCTTTGAAAAGATAAGTTGCTCGAGTAGGCCAGTCATGCTTGCGTTCGGAAGACGCAGCGCTGACTTGTATCCTTAACGAACTTCAACAATCCGTGATATTTAGTTCCAGGCATGCTGACCGTAACAGTGTTGTCGTTGTAGTCGGCGTTAGCCTCTCAGTAATTTCCAGAAATCAGTTGCCGATCATTGCTGCTAATTGGCTATTTAACGCTGGTGGTTTAGCTTGTTGTTCTCGCTTTGCGGAAAGATGCGCATGAAGAACGGTTGAAAACACGGGCATTCCTGGCACAGTTGACACGTTTAACGCTCGTACGGAGTCTCCTCTCACGCCTACAAGCCACTCATTCACTTTTTTTGCAGTTCACGATGAAGCACGTCTTCCTTCTGCGCTTCCACTTTTAACGCGATAGCGTTAAGGAGCTCGTGTCGCAGAAAAGCCGGTGTCGTCGGCGTCGGTGTCGGGTGTCGGCGTCGGCGTCCGCGGCGTTGGCCGTGAGCGATAAATCATGGCAGGCACTTCATAAATAAAAAGCAACTTCCAAGATGGGCTGGGTAGGAATCGAACCAGGGTCTCCGGAGTGTGAGACGGAGACGCTACCACTCAGCCACGAGTTCGATGCTTGAAAGCGGTACAAAAGCGCGTCTAGTGAATGCGGTGTTGCCTTAGAAACGAGCCGTAGAAAGTTATACTGCGGTGTATATCGGTAATTATGAGCATGTAACTTACAGAAGTCGCATTTACACGAATAGCGAAGTACGTTTCCGCTACATTTCTTCTACGCTTACCACACACGCAGAGCCATCTTGCGGCAAACAATAGACCCCCTCCTCTCAATGTACGGCGCTGCCCCGACAGGTGGCGCACCGCGCGCGCATTGGGGCTGTGCGCGGACCGGTGCCAGGCGCCTCGCGTCCCCGACTCCCTCTCCCCTGACGACGCTTCGCCGTGCTCCCACACGGGTTGCAGAATCAAGCGCCGTTCCTTTCTTTAGATTACTATCTATCTATCTCTCTGCCCGGGCCGATCACGACGTTTGGCTGGCGTAGATCGTTTCCCCCTCCGAGACACCGAGTTCTTTGCTTCGTTCCGTTTGTTCAGGCGCGCGTTTCGTTGCCGCGCCGAACGCTGCGTTGCTCGACGCTCACCGCGTGATAGGTGGCCGCAGAGTCCGATGCGGGGCGCCTCGTAAGTGATCACTGTCTGAGCGCATTGTCTTACACCCCTTGGCGGGTCGACGGCAACGCTGTCGCGTTCCACTCTTGAAGGCGAAGCTTAAGCGTCCTCCAATTTTTTAAATAAGTAGTGTCCTGGTGCTAAGAGATCCCCGGCCTCTCGGCGGAAAGTTAACGGGGCAGCCGGCGGCGGCTGAAGCCTGCTTACTCCAGACTGAGAAGGCATTCGATGGCAGCGCGCCCTTGGCGTCCCCTCGTGCGTGGTGCGCAGACTGCTCGCGGTAAAAGCCCCATGGCGCGTGATTTGTCGTTCATTTATTTTGTGCGTGCTAAGTCTCCGCTGTTCTGCAGGTTATTTTCCTGTAGAAGACAGTGCATCAACAATGTCACACATCGACACCTTCGCACAAACTCAAACTCGCTTATTATACATTCTGCTTAGAAACTCGCGAACCTTTTCATGGGAGAAACAAAAGCTTCTTTCATCATCATCATCATCATCACCATCATCATCAGCCTCGTTAAGCCCACTGCAGGGCAAAGGCCTCTCCCATACTTCTCCAACTACCCCGGTCATGTACTAATTGTGGCCATGTTGTCTCTGCAAACTTCTTAATCTCATCCGCCCACCTAACTTTCTGCCGCCCTCTGCTACGCTTCCCTTCCCTTGGAATCCATTCTGTAACTCTTAATGACCATCTTTATGCTTCTTTATGCTCACGTAAGGAGACTTCGATTTGTACCAGCAAAAAAGCTGGAAAGTAGTGAATTTATTTTCCTTGCTCATGCACACATCGGTCCTTCCTTGCGCCGGCTAAGGAGAAGTAAAGGGTAAAACGAGATCTGCCTTTCTCTTGACTGTATGCAGACTTTGCTTCGTTTGTCCTTGTAGCCCCGCTGCACTACGTTTTGACAGACAAATACTCCGCAATAGCCTCACTCTCATTCACGTTTCGTTACGCCGAGCAATAGCATTGCGCTCATAACAGCCGCGTTGTCACTTTGATTCACGCATTGGATATACGATGTTTACTTTTTTCTTGGAAACGTTGCCGCAATATTGAACAATTTTCGCCCTATGAATTGCGCAGTACTCGTCCTTTTTCTTGTGCTTCACGCCAGACCTGGTACGGAGGGTTCCTGCCAAAGGGAGAGGAGCGACCTGGCGCGCAGCGAGAGGAGCGGGGTGGGGAGGTTGGGTAGATGCCGCTTTAGCAGCTGCAGACCAATTGTTAGCGGCACGTTGTTGCTGCCAATTCGTTTACTATAAAAGATCCATTTGCAGGTTATATTGAAGTTCGTGTTGATGGCTATAGGCGGAGCATACGCAGAGTGGCACGTACTCTAAAGATCGCCTCCCGCCACCGACGACGCTGGTCAAATGGCGAGCGCACCGCAAACGCACTATATAACGGCACGCCTTATCTTAGGTGCAGCCAAGTGACACGGGTCGCCCACTGACTGCAAAAAAATTGCCGCTTCGCCATTACGGGCTCTGTATCGCCCGCTACGCTCCCGTTTGCACGGAAGTTCAAAGTATGAACCCCCCATGTAAGCGATCTTGAGCGCGACAGCGACAAGCGACGCGATGGAGATGGCTGTCGCGTTCGCTCGTCGCCAACCCAATGCGAGCGATGACTTCGAGCGACATCTCCCCAGTGTTGCCGGTATGAGGGAAGCAATATAGGCGCCGAAACTAGCGTGACGCGTGATTTATTAACTTAAGTTGATGTGTTTTACTGTAAAAAGCAGCATAAAATATTTCTGAAGGTCTTCCAGTAGATTCTTATCTTTGCATGTATAAAAATTCAATCGTTTGCGCGTTCCGTGCGACAGTCGGAAGTACTTGAGTTATGTACATCCAGTTCCGGCTTCGCGCTATTGGCTAGTCACTCATAGCATTTCCGGGCGACGAGCGACAAATTCTAGAATTGCAGAACTGAGCGATGGCGCGACAAGACCGAGCCATCTGTTCAAGGGACAGCCCGATCCGTTATAATAATAATGTTTGGGGTTTTACGTGCCAAAACCACTTTCTGATTATGAGGCACGCCGTAGTGGAGGACTCCGGAAATTTTGACCACCTGGGGTTCTTTAACGTGCACCTAAATCTAAGCACACGGGTGTTTCCGCATTTCGCCCCCATCGAAATGCGGCCGCCGTGGCCGGGATTCGATCCCGCGACCTCGTGCTCAGCAGCCCAACACCATAGCCACTGAGCAACCACGGCGGGTAGCCCGATCCGTTGCTCGAAACCATCGCTCGTCGCTGTCGCGCACAAAACCGCGCTCATGGGGTTTAGCCTTAAGAGGTGGATAAACAGGGTAGCAAAGCGCGTCTGCCTCCGTAATATCTGGGCAAAAGCAAATATTGAGAATCAAAAGTTCCCAGGAGAAGGTCCCCGAATTTCGCTCCAGGGACCTTTGGTTATGGCAAACACGAGGAAGAAGCTTCCGTCAACCTAAGAGTCGGAACCAAGTGCAACAGTCACACCATTTCTTGTACTGCGCCACTACACCGATTTCCGCCCCCACACGAGCAATGAATGAAGCCGGATTCCAGGAGACGCAAAAGTCAGTCAGGAGAAACAACACCGGGAAACGCGAGAGAGTCGAGTGTCTGCACATGATTCCCAAGGCGCTTAAGTTAAACGTAAAGAAATATACCTCACTTTGGCTCCATCGCAAAGCTCACATCATAGTAACAAGGGCGACAAATGCGACAATACGCGTTCCGTAAAAGTTTTAGTATCGTGAAGAAAACTAAAAATTTGCGGAAGTTCTAAGTGAAAAGAAGGTGTCAATATTTAGTATACCTTGGCGGAGGCATACCCAGGACGCCAAAAAGGCAACGGGGACGCCAAAGCCGAAATCTGGTTGGGCCTCAACTCACGGACCTCTCTGGTCCAACCTTTGATCCCCCCTATGCCCTTTGCCCATACCATTTATATCCTATGGCCTCCATCTACTAGCATTAATTTGATTTTCGTAGGCTAAATGGTTGTACTGCATTACATGAATGAATTGCAGTGAAGCTTACTAATGCACATTCGTCATTATGGAACGCACATGCGACCCTTGGTGGAAATGTAAGGAAAGCATAACACATCACCAATGGTATGCATTACTTTGCGTAGAACAAAATACAAAACAACGCTATTGAAGCTACACGTAAATACCAACACATTTGCATAATACGAAACAATGCGCAACTGCGTCACATACATGGAACAGTGAACGAGCAGTAACATCAGCAAAATTAGGATATTTTCATTAAGTAGAATAATAATTGCTTCATGAATGTAATCAGTGGCGAAGCTCGTCTATGATTTATGTGCTAACGAAGAATGAAAGTTTACTCAGTTAAGAATTTGAGCGACTGATGTAATTTGTTTTTGTTAGCTCTTTTGCAAAGGTTCCGCATATGAAAGAATATCCATGAATACATCATTATAAAGCAGTTGCTTTAGTGTTGGCTCTTTTTATTAACAAGCACGTTCTTTGTGTTATGGAGACATAAGCACTGCATACTTCTCTTGGAAATAGCCACCGGGAAGCTCGAGTCAGAGCCGCCGCGAGCGTTGGCGTCCTCGGTGGTGCAGTCGGCGCAGCCATTGCCTATAACGCGAGCTGAAAAAAAGTGCGATAACATTTTTTACAAAAATAAGGATAAGTTGGCATTCTCTGACAGTTTCACACTTCAAAAGCTCAATGATTTCGGCGAAAGTTTTGTATTCAATGAAAGTAGTTCATACTATTTAAAGAGGTAAATATTCGCAACAGTTGGTGGTCACAAATTATACTGTAAAAAATTTACCTCTAAATATTTTTCGGGATTTCTCAAAAACTTTTCTACTGGCTTTCTCACGCATTATGGCGTTTTCAAATCGGCGTCAGGCAGCACTCGATATTTTTATTCTCGAGGAGTGTCAACTACATCGCACGTAATAAACAGGCGCGGGGAGATTCTGTCGTGAAGTATATTCCTCTGGTACATTTCGTTTTCGCTTAGACGTTTTCCTTCGCAATGCAGAAATGTATTATATCAAACCGCCAGTACGGCAGGTCTTCCGACATCTAATGGCGATATGTATCTGAGATTTCGCACTAGAAGCGTGGCACCAAGTGTCCACTTCCGTCTTCATAATTCGATAGCTTTATTTAAGCCATGCCAGCGTGCACTTTAAAGCACATAAAAAAGCCGTTTGTTCGAAACATTTCGGTAGTATCGGCCTTCGCAATGATTCAGAATTTCCCACGTGCGCTGCCACAAGGAATACATTGCCCAGAACAATCGCGTATTTTAGCCCTCTTCATTTTCTAAGAGAGATAAGTGTGAAAAGGCTGGTAGAATAAACAAGCGCACGTCCAGCTGCATACTATGCACGTTCTACATTTTTTTTTTAATTTTCATCGTTCTCTATTTATAAATGTTCAAAACAAAGGAAACATTGAGCAACTTCAGGGCAAAGCAGGAATGCGGAGATACTCTTATAATGTAAATAATCGTTTCCCTCCAATAAAACCTCTGTTTTGAGCACTACGCATGTCCTATCTATTTTCTTTGTTGATGCAGTCTCTGTCACATTTCGCAGCCTTAGCATAGCCGTGAGTCGTATTTAGGTATTCGGAAGCTTCTGTGTGTGCTGACATCTTATATCAATGTGTTACTTATTACTTTGTGTGTTGAGACTCTCTTACCGGAGCTGAAAACTCGATCAGTGGGCGACTTATCCGAAACAAATAACTTTCCACGTGTGTGGCGCGCACTCCTCGATTAGATCTTGCAAGCGCGCGAATACTCCCTGGTGGTTCTCAAAGGCGATACGTTTTTATCTTTAATCATTCCTCGTACGCATTGAAGCTCCTCTTGCTGCTTCCTACTTCTGCATTTTGCGCGACATGCCAGTTGCATCGCAATACTAGGATGATTTCGCCACTACACACAAAAATTAAAACAATTTAATTAATGCGGTTACATTAATTGACATCGAGAAATGCAGGGCAATTGCACATGCCAAGCATAAAAGCATTGTAACTGATACGCGTGTAAGAAAAATCCACATTATCCTCAGTTTGAACAAGAGAGCACTGCATGGAGGCGCCCATTTCATTCTCTCACCTCCACTGAACATCACAAACGACACCACAAACATGGTGACCATGAAGAGGACGATGGCTGCCGAGAGGCAGAGCCACCAGATGTTGTCGGCGTTTCTCCTGCAGGGCAGAAAAGACATTCAGATCATTGTGCAAGCAAGACAATAAAATCATCACTGCCAGTTGTTTTCGACCAACTGCAGTTTTAAATGCGCTAATACTTTGAAAGAAAAACGGGAGTCAATACCGAACCATTCTATTACATAAGCTGGCATCGGTGATGAACAAGTGACTCCCGGTAATTCCTTGATAAATGACCACAGCGAGGTGAAGCACATCAAACACATCAGACAAAAGGGAACCAAAGCCAAATGTACATTTTAATAGGGCAGCCTATTATACAGTTACAACAAATTACGTGTCAGCAAATAATTCTGGCTGAATATTTCTGCCGTAAAACGTGCCTATTATAGTTGGTAGCAGGCATTTCTGCTAGAAATGAATTGACATGCTCATGTGACGATGTCACCTTTACCCAGGCCACCCGTCATCCCCGGTTTCAAAGGACCTCCATCAATTCTTGTATATTGGTAAACTAGATTTTGTATTTTTCAGGCCTACTATATATTGCAAAATATTGCATCCTGATAAGATGGGAATTTACTGCCAGAAAGCGATAGAGCGAGCTCTATCGCTTTCTGAGGATTTTTTGCGGAATTAGAAAGCGTTAACGAGTTCGAAGTAAAGTAGTGTTGTTAGGAAGATGGTTGTGTCGATATACCGCTTTCCTAAAAAAAGTTCCTCGCGAAGCATTCAGCCCCTCTAAGAGCAAAACAAAAATGCCTAGTTCCTTATACTGGTGTGCTTTCTAACTACCTTCGGTGCACTGCAGGCCGGTCTCTATAGCAACCAAGCTTAGTAGCCGTAGTAGCCGTAGTACAGTTTCCCATGTTAGAGATTACTGGCACTAATACGCAAGAAACATTCTCCTTTTAGCGACTTACATTTTTCACATTCCTGCACTTCAAGCTAAGTGTGCTTCTTAAAAGACTCAATGAAGCAAGTCCTAACACAACAGCGACTATTCTCAAGAAACCATTTTCCTTTCCAATGCAAAGTTTCGAGCGCAGCATTGCATTTTCTTTATACATAATAACATAGGTTGCACACTTTATTATAAGCAAATAAGATGACAAGTTAATGATACCGAGAATAGATATTTTCGTTCCGCATACAGGAAAGATCCGAAATTTCGCTATTAATTGAGCTTCAATATAAGAATCCATTTGGTTAGATTGCATGAGCGTCTACTTTGTATAAGTTCGCCGTAACTATGTGTAAAATGCAACATATATTGGGCACAAGGTAAAAAGGACCGCAGGAACACATACTCACAGTGCAATTTTTATAAAGCCTCTTTTATTAGAAACACTAGCAGAGATATTGTTAAGAACGGCCCAGCTGAGGTGCAAATGTTGCGAGCCATTTGCGACGACGGCGGCGTCAACTTTCAAGGAGCGCCACCGTTACGGTCTAGCCTCGTCGCCGTTGTGACTGAATGAGTTCGACGAAGCAGACTTTGTGCCGCAACACGACACCGCCAACCGGGTGGGCCACGAGTGGGGGAGTTGCCGCGGGAATGTAGCCGGGGACCCCTTCCCACGCACCGACCAAGACGCAAGACAATGGCTACCCGGGCGCGCTGCGAGGGTCAGCGCCGAGTTCTACGAAGTCGGTGTGACGCCGGTTCCGGACCGGACCGTGAACCTGGGTGTGTGTGTGCGTGTATGTGTGTAAGCCGTCCCGGAGAGAGGCGGCGTCTTTACAATGACTGGACGAACGTTTCCATCCCCTTGGAATCAAGGGGGGGACCGAGTGTTTATAAACCGTTGTTGTGCGGATGCTCGAGACACTTTCTTAAGCAGTCATGTTGGACTGAGACACTCTCTCTAGCAGTCGTGTTAGACTGACGTACTTTCGAAGTCATGCTAGACTGATGAACTACATGTAAATACTGTAAATAAACCCTTATTCCTCGTTCTCGATGAGAAGCAGTCCTTCTCTACATCAACGTCCTCAGCGTGGATAAGTTGGACCACGGCATGGGCCAGCTACCTTCTAATTCATGCCGGACTCCAACCTTGACAACGAATCACGAGCGATGGGATTGAGCCCCCAATCCTGACAACTGGTGGCAGCGGTGGGATGAACTTTGCGACGTGGTGCTCTGTCTGCGGTGAGTGATTGGTTCTTGCTTTGACTCTCTAGGCCTCATTTTGTGGCTGTTCTCTTTAGAACAGTAGGGAAGCTAGATTGTTGAGTGTTAGCTAGGTTGTGTTTTACTAGCTAGATTTAGAGAGCAGGATCAAGGCAGTAAAGCAGCAATCATGGAGTTAAACTGCTGAGAGACGAACTGTTGATTCTTGGTGAGGAACTGGGCCTACATGTACGCAAGGAAATGCTAAAATCGGAATTATTGGAGCTAATTTCCGAACAGGCCAGTGAGGAAGAAATTGAAATGGTATTGGAACTCCTAAATAAGAGAGGGTTACAGGAAAGAGAAAGAGAAGAACGGGACAGAGAAAAACGAGAGAGAGAGAGAGAGAGAGAGAGAGAGAGAGAGAGAGAGAGAGAGAGAGGAACGCGATAAAGATCGCGAGTTAAGAAAAATGCAACTGCAACTTGAAAGCAAACGTTTGGAGTTGTCTCAAGAAAGTGAAGGCGCTCTGGCACGATCAAGTGAGGCAGAATCGTACCGCATGGACAGGCTATTCAAGCCATTTGAGTTCGGGACCGCCATAGGCTGGTTCCTAAGCAAATTTGAAAGGACTTGCGAGAAGACGAACTTCGACCCGAGTACATGGCTCCGGCGGTTGCTGTCTATGTTGCCGTGTGAGGCGGCGGAAGTAGTCGCCAGACTGAGTTCACAGGATGCATATGAGTATGCAAAAGTTAAGGCTAGTCACCTGAAGAAATACCGCCTTTCAGCCGAAGCTTTTCGGCAAAGGTTTAGGAGCACAGGCAAAAAAGATAGCGAGGGGTATCCGGAGTTTGCATACAACTTAAAGGCCAACCTAGTCGAGTGGCTGAAAAGCGCGGAAGCGTACGACAGCAGATACATGATCATGTAATGCATGTGTCTAGAGCAGTTTTACAAAAGCATCCCCCAAGCTGTGAAACTGTGGGTGCAAGACAGAGGGAATGTAAACACTGTGGAAAGGGCGGCTGAATTAGCCGAAGAGTACGCAACGCGTAGAAAGTTGAGCGCCGAGGACGGAAACTGGGACGGTCGAAATTGACCGCGGAAACCCTTTCCGTTCAAAAAGGGTTCGCAGACTAGACGATCGGAGCCTGTAGACATGGAGGAAAAGCCCGCAGAAAAGAGCGAGGAGAAACGTAACGGAGAAACCGCACAAAAAGAACAGAAAAGAAAATTCGCATCTTTTAGACCAATTCGCTGTTATAAATGCCACAAACTGGGACATATAGCTGTAAACTGTGCGAAGCCTAGCGTAGTTTTCTCCTACGTGGAGGAAAAAGACGAGAATATGGAACTTTTAAGTCCATACCTTCACGACCTGCAAGTTAATGGCAAACCATGCCGATTGCTAAGGAGACAGTGCCGCTACGATGGACATTGTCCGTCCGTCTTACGTGACGGCAGATGACTTCACCGGAGAAGTAGCATGGATCAAACAGGTTGTAGAACACAGCTTGTGTCTGCCCATGGCCAAAGTAAAAATGAGTGGACCATTCGGGGAGCTAGAGACTGAGGCTGCAGTTTCGAAATTTTTGTCACTGCAATACCCTTACATCTTTTCTAATCGTTCGAATCAGTTACTGCATCACAAAGGGCTTAAACTGGAAGAGGGCATAGTACAGGCATTGACGCGAGGCCAAGCTCGTAAAATCGCGTCGCTTTCGGCTGAACATGCACAAGCTGCTCCAGTGGAAGCAGAAAAGGGGATAACTTCAATACCCGAATCCGAGCTAGGCTCGAGGGATGAAAAATCAGTCGAGGAGAGCCTGCCAGCTGACCAGCTCAATGAGAGCGTATCACTACAGTGTCAAAGTTCAAGCCTGCAGGAAGAGCAAGCTGACGCAAACGCAAGCGAGACAGGGTCGTTATTATCACCGGCCTCAAAGAACTTTGATCAGCTCTTACTTGTGGATAGAGAGTCACTGGCAGCTGAGCAAAAGAATGATGAGAGCTTAGCTAAATTACATCACACAGCTAGAGAAGGCATTGCTGGGCGCAACGTGACGATACAGGGGAGAGGAGGATTCTTGTATCGGTACTAGAGAGATTGAAAGTGTAGGATTTTAGATCAGTTAGTCGTACCTACTAAGCATAGGGAGGACCTTTTGAGTCTCGGTCATGGAAATGGATGGTCCGCCCACCTAAGCATAAACAAATCAAAGGAAAGATTGCTTATTGAATACTACTGGCCTGGCTGTTTCAAAGACGTAGAAAACTTTGTAAGATCATGCGACGGCTGCCAGCGCTCTGGTAAACCAGGAGAGACATGGAAAGGTCCACTAAACGTAATGCCCTTAATAACAGAGCCTTTCAGACGACTTGTAATAGACACGTTAGGGCCTCTACCAAAAACAAAATCGGGCTACAGGTACTTGTTTACCATGCTGTGTCCGGCTGCAAAGTTTCCAGAAGCAATCCCTCTGAAAGAGCTCAGCTCTACCGAAGTAGTAGACGCGCTTTTGACAGTGTTTGCACGAGTTGGGTTTCCAGCCGAAATTCAGGCAGGTCAAGTGTCAGTATACACGAGCGCACTGACTTCCACATTCTTGCAAAAGTGCGGGGTGAAGTTAATACATAGTTCTGTCTATCACCCTCAGTCAAACACTGTAGAGAGGTGGCATTCAGTGCTTAAGCGAGTTTTGCATGCGCTCGGTTAGGAGCACAAGTAGGACAGGGAGAACTGTCTGCCGGCAACTGTGTTTGCTTTGCGAACGGTTCCACATGGAGCGACAGGGTTCTCGCCAGCAGAACTAGTGTATGGGAGGACACACCGTTCTCCACTGAGAATGTTAAGAGAGATGTGGGAAGAAAGAGGAGAGAGTCCAACAGTGGTTGAATACATGATAAATTTGCTGGAACGGCTAAGCGCAGCCCAAGAACTAGTCGGAAAGAACATGGGAGTAGCTCAAAAGAACGCCAAATTCTATTACGACAAGAATGCGAGGCTTCGTACGTGAAACGCCGGAGGCCAGGTAATGATCCTCAAACCTTCAAGAAAGAAAAGCTTGAAGTTCACTGGTACGGGCCCGTTAATATGTTGCACAAACTTTCAGATACTAACTATGCTCTGAAAATGCCCGGTCGCCGGAAAGAGGTGAGGCTATATCACTGCAATTTGATGAAGCCGTATATGGAGCTGAGCGGAGTCGTTAACTATATCATCAAAGAGCAGGATGGCACTAGTACAAAGTATAAGGAGTATAGTGCGACCTCCAACTCTGAAATCGGCCCAGAAGTAGTAAAACATTCGGTAAGCTCGCACGCTCTAAGACCCGAGCGCCTAGGTGAGCTAAAGAGGTGTTAGGGGAATATCTCGACAGATTCAACTATCGGCCGGGTAGAACCGAACTAATAACGCATGAAATAAAGCTGACATCAACCGAACCAGTAAGATCACAGCCTTGCAGGGTGCCTCCAAGACAGAGAGAGATTATGGAGGCAGAAATACAGCGCACGCTAGAGTTGGGAGTTATTGAGCCCGCTGAGAGTGACTACACGTCACCGCTAATACTGGTAGAAACCCCTAACAAGGACCCTCGTCCGTGTGTTGACTACAGGAAGTTAAATTCCTTCACTAGGGATCAGCTGTACCTGATACCCAACATTGAGGAACGAATTGAAAAAGTTAGCGCTGCTAAATACATTTCAACTATAGATATCGTGCGGGGGTGCTGGCAAGTTCCCCTTTCAGAAAGTGCCAGCCGCTATGCCGCATTCATCTCACCTGTAGGCACTTTTCGTCCTCTCGCACTCAGCTTCGGGCTGAAGAACGCGCCGTTTACCTTCTCTAAGTTAAAGGATATTGTCCTAAAAGACTTGCAGGAGTTCGCCTTGCCATATCTGGATGATGTAGCAATTTTTTCGGACAGCTGGGAACAACAGGCATCGCACGTCAAACAGGTGTTCTCACGGTTGATGGAAGCCGGCTTAACGATGAAAGCGGAAAAGTGTAGATTTTGGTGTTCGCAGGTTACTTATCTGGGCCATGTTATCGGCCAGGGCACGAGACGGCCGGCCGAGCTGAAGATACCTACGATTGGAGAATTTTCTCAACCGCGCACGAAAACAGACCTTCCTTCATTTTTGAGAATTGTGGGGTACTATCAACGGTACATTCCGAATTACTCGCCAATGGCATGTCCATTAACGGACGCTCTCCGAAAGGGAACACCGAGTAGCGTACACTGGGATAAGGAAAGAGAGAACGCTTTCCAAAGTTTGACAGCGCTATTGGTTTCTCGTCCTGTGCTTCGCGTGCCAGACTACACAAGGAATTCATAGTTCGATGCGACGCAAGTGACAGAGGCATGGGCGTGCTACTTAGTCAGGTCGGCGAAGATAACGAGGAGCATCCTATCCTCTATGTCAGCCGTAAACTAAATGTAAGAGAGGAAGCCCACAGCGCTTCAGAGAAGGAATGTGCTTGTTTAGTTTGGGCCGCCCAGAAGTTGTCGTGTTACTTGTACGGAGCGAAGTTCATCATCGGGACCGACCACTGTCCTATGACGTGGCTCAATCAAATATCACACAAAAATGGACGATTGCTCCGATGGAGCCTCACTCTCCAAGAGTACAACGTCTCCGTTAGATATAAGAAGGGAAAGTTGCATAGCAATGCGGATGGTTTGAGCAGGCTAATTTGAATTCTCCCTTTGAGGGTCCCGCCTAAATTTTAGCGTTACTAGTATTAATTTTGTTAAAGAAGATCCCCTCTCATTTAGCAGGATTCCCTCCATGATTGCTGAATTTGACAGCACGAAATTGCTTCAAAAATTGGCATAGCGAAATGCAGCATTTTTTGTTTCTGCATTTATGTTTTTTGACGCCTAGCGGGTCTAAAGTGAGAGCCAATGTACGTCATCTCGGCGCAGAGCCGTGTTGTGGGATTCATTTTGCAGTTGTCGGTCCTTGTTGGATGTTTTGGGGCGGTGACATCATAACACAAGTGGTTACTGCGAGCCAAGACATCACCTCCTGGCCACCAGCCGTTCTCTTCCTGCCCAGCGGTTATCAGAGCTGGACAGTCGAGAGTTTCCGGGCCATGGAGGCGCTGTTAAGAACGGCCCAGCTGAGATGCAAGTGTCGTCAGCCAGTTGCGACGACGGCGGCGTCAACTTTCAAGGAACGCCACCGTTATGGTCTAGCCTCGTCACCGTTGTGACTGAATGAGTTCGGCGAAGCGGGCTTTGTGCCGCAACACGACACCGCGAAGCGGGTCGGCCGCGAGCGGGGGAGTTGCCGCGGGAACGTAGCCGGGGACCCCTTCCCACGCGCCGACCAAGACGCAGGACAATGGCTACCCGGGCGCACTGCGAGGGTCAGCACCGAGTTCTACGAAGTCGGTGTGACGTCGGTTCCGGACCGGACCGTGAACCTGTGTGTGTGTGTGTGTGTGTGTGTGTGTGTGTGTGTGTGTGTGTGTGTGTGTGTGTGTGTGTGTGTGCGTGCGTGTGTGTGTGTGTGTGTGTGCGTGTGCGTGCGTGTGTGTGTGCGTGTGCGTGTGTGTGTAAGCCGTCCCGGAGAGAGGCAGCGTGTTTACAATGACTGGACGAACGTTTTCGTCCCCTTGAAATCAAGCGGGGACCGAGTGTTTATAAACCGCTGTTGTGCGGATGCTCGAGACACTTTCTTAAGCAGTCATGTTGGACTGAGACGCTCTCTCAAGCAGTCGTGTTAGACTGACGTACTTACGAAGTCATGCTAGACGGATGAACTACATGTAAATACTGTAAATAAATCCTTATTCCTCGTTCCCGATGAGAATCAGTCCTTCTCTCCATCTACGTCCTCATCTTGGATAGGTTGGACGACGGCATGGGCCAGCTACCTTCTAATTTATGCCGGACTCCAACCTTGACAACGGATCACGAGCGATGGGATTGAGCCCCCAATCCTGACAATATGTAACAAACTCTCACAAATGTCTTATATGTTACGGGGATGTTGGGAGTATGTAAAGACTGTATTTACAATATATAAATACAGGATAAGCCAGAGTAGATAACATTGCTGACCAACAACAACACGCAGCAGCCAGTGTCTCGCGATCTTCTTCCTCTGTCGTCTTTCATTTTTCCGTAGCAGGACCTCCGGGTGGTGAAGCGCCGTCTCGGCGCATGGTAGGCGAAGAATTGCGAACGAAGTATGGCTTCAGCCGCGAAACGTGCACAACGTCAACAGGTGGCGGACCTGAGGATGCATCACACTGTAGCGGTGCAATCTCTTAATTAACGTCGTCAACTTAGGACTTCATAAGGCCCTGTGTAGCGAGAGAGAAGCTTCTGCGAGAGACCAACCCGACGAATTGTTGACCAAAGGAGCGCCCAAGCAGCTGGCACGAACATAACACCGCGATGTCACCGGTAATAACGCTGTTTTTGTATATGCTGCGAGGCTAATCTACGAGATTGGGCGACTTCACGTGGCATTTCAGCGCGATCGATGACTTCACGAGCATACTCAGTTGCAACACGTGGCACAGAAGGGATGATGGTGTCAAATGGCAGCGTGGGGTCACGACCATACAAAAGATAAAAGGGTCAATATTTTGCGGTGTCATTTCCGGACGAGTTATACGCGAACATCACGTAGGCCAGCGTGGCGTCCCAGTCGCGGTGATCGTTGGTGACGTACATCGACAGCATCTCTGTGACTTTTCGGTTTAGGCGTTCTGTAAGACTTAGTTTGTGGGTGGTAGGCGGTGGACAGCTTGTGCTCAGTGGCGCAAGAGTGGAGGAGGTTGTCGACAACTCGAGAGAAGAACGAGCGGCCGGGGTCTGTAGCTATCAAGGCGCACCATGGTGGAGAATAACGTCATGCAGGAGAAAATCGGTGACGTTGGTTGCGCAACTAGTCGGTAACGCCTTAGTTATCGCGTAGCATGTCGCGTAATCAGTAGCGACGGCGATCCACTTATTCCCTCTAGCCGTCCGCGGAAAAGGGCCAAGCAGGTCAAGGCCTACGCGAAAGAACGGTTCAGAGGGAACTTCCCTTGGATGGAGTCGTCCGACAGGTGGCAGGGGAGGTTTGTTCCTTCGCTGACACAACTCGCAAGTTGCAACATAGCGACGCACGGAGCGGTAGAGACCTGGCCAGAAGAACCCGCGTCGTACGCAGTCGTATGTTCGCAAAACTGCAAGGGGTCCTGCCGTCGGTGCATCGTGAAGTTGTTCGAGAACGATGGATCGCAGATGACGAGGAAGGACAAGGAGCAACTCAGGGCCGTCAGGGATCATATTGCGACAGTAGAGGATGCCGTCATTCAGACTGAACATGCAGCACGTTCGATGAGTGCAGCCAGATTGCCCTCCGGCGATGATGGAGTCTAAGGTTTCGTCGCGTTGTTCAGCGCGCATGTCCGTGATCTCAGTAAAAGCGATCATGCAGGTCCCCGGATCATGCGCAGCAGGATCAGGGGGATCCACGGGGTGACGAGAGAGGCAGTCAGCGTCCTTGTGGAGGCGTCCAGTCTTGAAACTCACAATAAATCAAAATTTCTGGAGTCTCAAAGCCCATCGACCAATCCGTCCTGCCGGGTCCCGGAGGGAAGACAGCCAGCAGAGTGCGTGGTGGTCTGTAACGACAGAAAACGTGCGGACGTACAAATATGGCCGGAACATGGCGATAGCCCAAACTCAATCCAAGCACTCCCGCTCGGTGGAGTCATTTCTCTCGGCAGGTGGCAGCAGGCGCCTGGCGTAAGCTATCACGCACTCGGCACCATTCTGCTGTTGCACGAGAACAGCGCCGATGCCATGGCCGCTTGCGTCAGTGTGAACTTAAGTCAGTGCAGATGGATCAAAGTGGGCAAGTATGGGAGGGGTAGTCAGAAACCTGACGAGGGCGGCGAACGCGTGAGCCTGCTCCGGGCCCCGTGAGAATGGCGTGTTCTTTTTCAGAAGATTTATCAAAGGCCGAGCAATGTCGGCGAACTTCTTGACGCAGCAGGGAAAGTAAGAACACAGGCCGACGAAGCAGCTCACGTCAGAAGCAGAACGTGGCAGAGGGAAACTGCGTACGGCGTGAACTTTTTCCAGATCTTGTTGAACACCGGATGCCTCAACAAGGAGTTCCAACACGGTAATCTGACGGCACCCGAATTGACACTTCGTGTAGTTCACTTGGAGGCCGGCTTTTCGTAAAACCGCAAGAATTGCAGCGAGTCGGGTAAGGTGGCTGCCGAACGTGGGAAAAAGAAAATAACGTCGTCAAGGTAACAAAGACAGGTGGTCCATTTGTAGCCTCGAAGAACAGAGTTCATCATACATTCAAATGTCCCAAGGGCATGGCTTTGAACTGATATAAGCCATCCGGCGTGATGAAGACCGTCTTCTCGCGGTCCATTTCATCAACCTAAATTTGCCTGTAGCCAGATCGAAGATCAATGACCGAGAAGTGGTTAGCTCCATGAAAGCAGTATAAGAAGTCGTCGATGCGTGGTAGTGGGTAGACCATTTTTCGCGTGATCTTGTTTAAGTGATTTTTGTCGACGCAAAAACGCTAGGTACGACCTTTCCTTTTCACAAGAACGACAGGTGAAGCCGAAGGACTGGCTGATGGCTCGATGACCCCTTTGCGGAGCATTTTGTCCACTTCTGATTGGAAGACTCGACGTTCAACATGCGATAGACGATAGGGACACCGACGAATAGGATTCGTGTCTCAAGTATTTGTACGGTGGCGAACAACAGATGTTTGGCCTAAAGGCCTGTCACCGAAATCAAAGACGTCACTATACGATTCAAGTCGCAAACGTATGTCCATGGCCTGTGCTGAGGTGAGGTAAGGTGCAATCATTTTCGCGAGGTGATCAGTTCAGGAACCACAGCTGTGAGCTGCAATTGCCTTTAATAAACCACTCTCAGCATTCAGACACTCAATGTCAAATTCGGAACCACTAGAAATACTGGCCAAGAACATGCCGGCCGGAATCACTTGAGGACACAGGCTGAAATTCAGAAGTAGTAGAACGACGTCACTGTTAGTAACCGTGACCAGCGTATGCAGAACAGTAACGTTCCGTTTCAAAAGCATGTCGATGATGGGGCGAAGCACATATTCACCGTCAGGAACCTGTGGCTGAGCGGTCGAAATGACGTAACTGCCTCGGGTGGCATACGCACATCGCGAAGCGAGCCCAAGTGCGGTGGGGCGGTGCACGGAGCATCGGCGAGTCGAAGCAGTTCGAGCTGAAGAACGCCGATCGCGCTGTCAATGAGAGCAGAATGAATCGATAAAATGTCTAATCCAAGGACGACGTCGTGAGGGCAGTTGTCTGTCACAGCAAAGAGAACAAGAAGTAGGGCGGCCGGTTATACTTAAACGCGCAGTACACATTCCAAGAACAGCCAGCACGCCGCCGTCGGCCACACGAAACACTCGGGCAGCTTCCGGGGTGATGACCTTCTTTAAACGTCTACGTAAGCTAGTACTCATCACAGAAACGTGGGCTCCAGTGTCGACGAGTGCTTGGATAGGTACGCCGTCTATTTTAACGTCAATTACGCTTCTCCTTGTAGGCACAGACAGAGGATTTGCTGCCGTTGTAGGCAATGCAGCGCCACCTCCGAGGGCTGCATCTCTTGGTTATACGAAAGGGTACGACCAAAAGTCGCAGGGGACGAAAGGCGACGTGGCTGCGCGAACGGGAAGAGAGGCGACGTGTTTGCGGTGAGCGAGACTCGTCTCCGCGCGGCGATGGTGAGTGACTGTACCATGTGTGCTTTGCAGAGTTGTCAGCACTGTTAGACTCGGCGGTGGGCGAAACTTTGCGGGTATCTTCATTAAAACGACTCAGGTTGGTCGCCATGCGAGGCATATAGGGCCACGAGTGGCGACAGTATCGGTCGACATGACCAATGCGGCGACAGGTGAAACATATCGGCTGGTCATCAGCTGTTCTCTACTCATTCGGGTTGTGATAACGCGGAGAGAAGCGTCGGGGTCGGGGCGGAGCGAAAATAGTAGAATGACGTTCATTAGCTCCGGAATTGGCGACAGCGCAGACACAATGTAATCCAGTGTTTTCAAGTTCCTGGCGAACGATTCATTGTACGAGGGGAACCGAAAAAGTGGTAGCATTAGGCCTACGCGATCACAGAGCTGTGGGCGCCATCGCATCCAGTTCACGTCGAACGATTCGCACCACGTCCTCTGTTGGCGACGCATGCTGCTGTGCGGGTTGATCTGCACAGGTCGACGTTGCGGCAGCATTGGGAAGTCTGGCGAGTGGTTGCTCGAACTGTCGGCACTCTTTAATGATGGCATCAGCTGTAGAACAGCTTTTGAGTAGATTAAAGGCGTCGTCAGCAATGCCCTTAAGCACGTGCCCGACCTTTACAGCTTCTGTCACGTCGCGATCGGCTTTACGACAAAGTGCCAGCACATCCTCGATGTCCGAGACATAGGACTCTGTGGGGAATTGGGCACGGGAGGCCAGTTCCTGCTTTGCGAAAATTTTAAAGGCCGGCTAGTTTGCCAAACAACTCTGTCAACTTCTCTTTGCATTGGTCTCAGCTGGTTAGCTCCTCTTCGTTGTTTTCGTACCACACCTTTTGCCGTGCCTCGTAGGTGCAACAACAGGTTAGCTGGCATAAGCGTAGGGTCCAATCTGTTGATTTCACTCAAGCGTACGTACATAGCCACCCACTCTTCAATGTCGGCACCATCGGTCCTGCAGTAAGTTCCAGGATTCTTGCGTTACACAACCCCAATCGAAGGCGACAGCGATGTAGGTGGCGACGGTGACATTGAAGGCGGCAACGACGTTGATCCTGCGTGCTCACCGTCATTCATAGTGCTGACGGTGATGCGACGTCCACCGCGGAGCTCCGTTTCCAGCCAGGGTACCCCGCACCTCTCACCAATATGTTACCGGGATGTTGGGAGTAGGTAAAAACTGTATTTAGAATATATATGCCGGATGAGTCAGAGTAGATAAGATGGCTGACCGCCAACAACACGCTGCAGCCAGCGTCTCCCGATCTACTTCTTCCTCTGTCTTCTTTCATCCTTCTGTAACACTATAAAGGCTGTGCTATCGTTTCGTGCTGATTTCTCTGCGGCAGCTTTCGCGCTATGTATAGATATACAATCCGAAGTCTCAATACACGGGTGGAGTTAGCAGCTTCTCCCATTTTGAGCGCATATGCATATATATATATGTGCATATATATATATATATAAGAAGCCAACAAACAATACCACCAAGAACAACATAGGGGAAGTTACTTGTAATTATGAAATGAGTTCATTGATTCGTATCCGCTTGAACACTCGAAAAGAAGACACGATATCTTTATGCATTTCCTGTACTAGATTATGCACTTTACGAAAATCAGACTGGAGCGTAACACATCTGCGCGGCATCCAAGTGCAGTGAGTGGGGGAGAGAGAACAAATGGCTTCATGGCATTACTTACGCGTCCTTTTCCGCAGCTAAAGAGGCAGAGAACGCAAAAGAAAATGAAGAAAAGGCTTGAGCCATTGCTTTGAACAGCTCCAATTTGGCAGCTCAAGACCGCAGCCAGAAAAATGGCTTTACTTGGGCGGCCATGGGGTAACTGCGCTAACATATCGCTACTACGAATTCAATTAGCTCTTTTATCTCTCGTCTCCTTGACCATCTTCATGCTCCGGCATTTAAGGCACTCACGATCGCACAAGGCCACAAGAATGCGTACCATTGTTTTCTCGGACATCTGAATAATTATTAGTGGAAACTTGTGGAGTTGTTTTTCGTTTTTCTTATCAGTTATTATCCACTTTCGTTCGGGCACAGCAAATAATAGAGCACACATTCTTGCATGGTGTTAAATTTCTGGCGCAAAAATGTTTTCAGGATATCCAGCTTGAATGTAAGCTCGTCATTGTTTCATCCAACGTCTTGTATTTCATATCCACTTTATTGCGAAAGCAATATTCAGGACGCTGCTGTTCGTTGGTGAACTACGACATCTTAAAGGTTCAAACTGCTTCAGTGAGAGTCGTTGCCAAAATTGGTAGAATCACATGCTCATGATATAATAATAAATAGAGCATATACATATATGTTAGCATAAGAATACCCTTAAAACCACAACAAAAACAACGTTGTATTCAGAAAGAAAGAAAGACCATCGTGCTGTCCCAAGTGCGAGGCGCTTGACTGGCCCGTGCGACCCTGCCCAGCAAGCCCACAGGGCCGGTACGCCGTGGGTTGGTTGCCGCGTGGCTTGCAGCAGGTGGGTGAAAGCCAGCGTGGCTTGATGCGCGTACTCGTGCCCCAAGCCCAATGTTGAATGTCGTGTGATCGAGCTCGCGCGCAAGAGCCGCCACCGTTGTGCAGTGGCTATGGCGCTGTGCTGCTGATTACGAGGTCACGGGCTCGACTTTCAGACAGGGGCAGAACGCAAAAACGCTCTTGTGCCTAGATTTATAGTGAAAGTCGAATAATATCGACGTCACCAAAATGAATCCGGAGTTACCCACTACGGCGTCCCTCGTAAGCAGATCGTATTCATGGCTGGTAAAACCCGATAATCCATTGGAATTTTTATTTAAGCCCTAGCCAATCTGTTAGAAGTCACGCGATCTGGTGTGGGTGCCAGGGCGAGATATCGGAATGCAAGGGCGAGCCGAGAGGGCTGGTAGCTTGGTGCGAGCTGCCCTTCAGCGCACCTATCGCTAAAGGTCATGTGATCTGCCTAGTTTTAGAGGTTCGAATGCCACGTGCTAGCCCGGAACATTCGCTTTGAGAGAAGCACGCAGGGCCCTCATTCCCGGTGCTCCTCATCCCGCCACCATTAAAATGTTTTAGCTTATCCGCCGTTTTGGTAAACGCAGGCGGACTGGGCGTTTTACCAGATGGGCGGGAGGCATGAACGTGAGCGGCTTGACACGTGCTGTCACCTCGTGGGGCAGAACTGAACCACACAAACACAGAGCTAATATTGCATCAACTAAGTGTATTCCCGTGTATTCCTCCCGAAGTGTATTCTGCTTCACTGCTCTTGTAAATTTTTTACAGAGGCCAATCGGGACACCCTTTCCGAAAATTTTGACCAGCAACGAAAGACAATGCACTTGGTTAATGCAATATTAGAGCTGTGTTTGTCTTGTTGAGCTCTGCGCAACCAGATGGCTGCACCGCCCCACCCGCTCACGTTGACGCCTATGCCTCTCCGGTAAAATGCCCGGACTGTCAGCGGTAACCGGAACCGGACAAGTTAAACTCTCTATTATCCAAGAAAACCTTTGCGGTCGCCGAATGAACGCGGTTTATATTTTTTTTTGATGCGTCACTGCACGCTTGCTTAGTTAATAAGCGAACGTTTGCTGCAACTTATGCTGCCTATAAAACTATAAGCCTTCCTTCATGTAACTGTCTAGTATACACACTTATCAATATCAATACTCCGCGTTTTGGGTGATACTCCGGCTTTATTTTTTATGTTTCAACGATCAAAGTATCAAATGAAATAGAGAGTTGTTCTGAGAGAACAGAGATAAGAAAGCTTTCACAGTAACTAATGCGAACAGGTTCGTGAGCTTGACTGAAAACTTGGGGCATAAATTCCCTTTCACCTTCAAAAAACTTCACGCAGGGCAAGCCGTGCATCAGTATAAGACAGACAGAAGGCAGACATACACTCTAAGAAAAAGAGGAGTGACCTTTGGTTCATTAAGAGAGAAAAGGTGATGTTCCCTATGTTCATCTTTAAATGGAGCAAATTTCCTCCCTCATGGATGGGAGCAACGGTTCCTCCCTCTCCAAAACCAACATGGCCGACTTCAGGCAAGCGAAGTGATGGATGAGACTAGGCCTATGAACTGGGCGAGTTCCCAGCTGGAAAACAATGAACGCGTCATAAGCATAGTGCATGTTACTGATATTTGCAAAAAAAAAGAATCTCGCTAAGCTTTACTTTGGCACATACAAGGAACCAGGTGCAGGTACAACACGATTTTGTAGCGATGGCTTCCGTTCGACTGCTATGCTTATCACCCCACCATTGATGGCCGGCTGATCATGCTATTAATGCGGGCGGAGCATCGCTCTAATCACTGGCGAAGCGAGAGAAAGAATGGCATCCATAGAACATCGCGGTGTTGAGCTTACGTGAGCATAGGGATATCCATACATCAATCTGTGGCACACACGCACGCTAAAGCCACTTGATAATTTGAAAGTAGCGGCACTCTCCTCCTCACGGAGCTTTCCTCCTCGATTCTCCTCACCCGCCGGCTGCGCACGGCGCGCTTTTCCTCCCGGGCTCCCGCGGACGGGCCGCAGGATTCTATGGAGGCGTGTTATTTTGGGCCAGTTGCGCTTCCCAGTGGGGTTGAAAATTTTGAGAAATGCTAATAACAGCATCGATAAAGCTGAAGCCAACGTTTATGAGGAGGTTAGTTTTTTCTTAAAGCCGTATGAACGGGTTATACCGATGTAAAGGGAGCTTTGAGGCGAGTTCTATACTACAGACAATTTTTCTGCCACATGAGCAGATGCTTTACTTCGTGCGTCTGATCTAGTATTGCTTGTGACACATCCCTTTGTGTGTGGCTTATTAAACGAAAGCCTTAGACCTCTGTTTCAAGGTCCCGTTGTGAGCTACAGAAAATATCACGTGACTGAAGGAAGGCGGGAAGCGAACCATGTGGAGCCGCGTATAGAAGATGATTAATTATTAACAAAGTAATAATTGATTTGTTATTGGATTAAGATGAATTCGGGTGTATTAAGGAGGATTACGGTGGATTAAAGTCGATGAAGGCGCATTAGGGTGAATGAAGGTGGATTAAGGCACATAAAGGAGGACTAGGTTGGGTTAAGGTCAATGAAGGTAGGTTAGGGTGGATGAAGGTGCGTTGAGGTGCATTAAAGACGATTATAGTAGATTATGGTGGATTAAAGTGCATGAAGAAGGATAGGAGTGGATTAAGAAGGATTAAGGTGCATTAAGGAGGACTAGGGTGGGCTATGGTGAATTAAAGTGACTGAAAGAGGATTAGGGTGGATAAAGACGGATTAGGTGGAATTAGGTAGATGAATGTGAATTCGGGTGGATTAAGGTGAATTAAGGACGATTATAGTGGATTAGGATGGATTAAAGTGAATGAGGAAGCATTAAGGTGAATTAAGGCGGATTATGATGGATTAGGGTTGATAAAGGAGGATTAAGACCGTATAGAGTAGGCTAAGGTGCATTATGGGCGATGTAGGTTGATTAGGTTGTGTTAAGGTGGATTGGGAGTATTCATAATAGATAAAATGTTTGAGTATAGTATACTTAGAGTAAATAATTTATTTTTAGAAACACCGTAGTCCGCAATATTCATCTAGCTGAAGCCTAAATAGTTCGCACTCAGCGGTTATTACAACAAATGCAGAAACGATCGCAAGTCAGCTGCTTTGTTACCGTTGTGGTAAATTTTCTCATTGCTACGCTGGGTACCTGGACTAGACCCCAACTTACAGTTTGTTCCTTTCATTTATTATTTTTTGTTTTCGGCTGTTCGCCTGACCAGACAAAACCTTTTTTTCTCCGTTTACGTATATCTGCCAAGGAAAGATGACCGGACAGCCGCACACATCGGGCCATCGAGTCATGCTTTAGCAAAGTTTACTGTGCGGCAGTGGCGTAGCTAGGTCGTCTGGCACCCGGGGCCCATAGGTCTTCTGTCACCCCCCTCGCCGGTTGTAGCCGGCGGAAAGAGGGGTGTCTTCAGACGTATATGACACACCCCCCTCATTGGCCCCTTGCACTCGGGGCCCACGGCCCCCCGGCCCCCCCTGTTGCTACGCTACTGCTGTGCGGTTTTTGCACGCAGCAAGGAGCACATGTAAAAACACAGGTTATGACATAGTGTAAAAAGGGAGCAAAACGCATACTTACAAACGCATGACCCGGCGGTGCAATGTATACGACTCTCGTGCGGCAGTGAGAGCGTGCTGCTTGCTGCCGTTTACCATTACCAGACTAATAAGACAAACTGCCGCGAAACAAAAACACAGGGGCCTGCGCGGCACATGCAGCACAGTCACAGAGTAAGCTGGAGGAGCGGCTCCATAGGAGCTCCACTTTCGCCACCACGCACAACAGGGTCTTCGCGGTGAAGTCTCTTCGCGTCGTATTCATTAGAATGATCTGAACTGTTCACCCGGTGTCGACGCACGCTTGTGCAGAAGCTTGTCCTGCTAACTGCATAGAGGTCTGCTTAACCAGGTGTTGTCTGGCGTTAGGTCTCAATACGGCGATGAGCATTCCTTAGACGCTTACCACCTGGCAACCCCCGCCCCCTCGCCATCGTTCATCAGCGCCTATCCAGAAATCCAGAAGTCGACGCAGCAATGACGCCGACTGGTAACGGTCAAACAAAAGACCCCTCTACCTGAACCTGGTGCCCTGAACTAAGTCATCAAAAGGGCCGACGTCGAATGCTACCGTGGGAACGGCTTCGACCTCGCATTCCCAGACTGCTACACGCTTGCGCCATGTGCAAAGGTGAACGTGTAAGACAGGAGGCCGAATTCGGCGGAACGGTGCGATATCATGGGCGGGATTTCGCTACCGATACGACGATACTGATTGACCGCGATACGGTTATTAGATTCCCTGGTACACTTTCCTAGGGGAGGGCATGGTGTTGAAAGTGAGGACATTTGGTGGAGTTAAGCAGTGCTGGCGTGTCCTTATGTGCAATCAGACGTTTATTGTCCTCCTACATGGAGTGGGCTTCCGTATCTGGAGCCATTGTAAATAATGTAAAACAAACAACATTTAGGTGCAGCGGTGCCGTAGAGGTAGAACAACCGCCTCGCGTGAAAGAGGTCCGTAGTTCGAATCCCAGTGCCGGCAATTTTCCACCTGATTAAAAAAAAATAAATCCGCGTGTTGATAAAATTGCACAAACAGGCCTCGAGTGCGGCCTGATCCCGGTGACCAGAACCGGTAACGCACTCCCTCACCAGAGCAGGATTGGCCACCCTTGTGCAGTACTTGGCCACAACCTCCTATATGAACACAACGAGCAAACCCGGGCCCTCAGTCCCCAGCAGCTGCGAAGCACCTGACCACGGCAGCGGTCAGACCTGCGACGCACCAGAGGGTCCTAAAAATCACTGGCTCCGGACAGGCCGCCATTGGAATATGAACCTGGCAACGTTTAACGCAAGAACGTTATCTAACCCGCCGTGGTTGCTCAGTGGCTATGGTGTTCGGCTGCTGAGCACGAGGTCGCGGGATCGAATCCCGGCCACGGCGGCCGCATTTCGATGGGGGCGAAATGCGAAAACACCCGTGTGCTTAGATTTAGGTGCACGTTAAAGAACCCCGGGTGGTCAAAATTTCCGGAGTCCTCCACTACGGCGTGCCTCATAATCAGAAAGTGGTTTTGGCACGTAAAACCCCAAATATTATTATTATTATTAAGAACGTTATCTAGTGACGCGAGTCTAGCAGTGTTATTGGAGGAATTAGAGGGCAGTAAATGGGATATAATAGGGCTCAGTGAAGTTAGGAGGCCAAAAGAAGCATATACAGTGCTAATAGCGGGCACCGGGGCTTAGCGGAGAGAAGAGGACTAGGAGTCGGATTCCTCATTAATAAGAACATAGCTGGTAACATACAGGAATTCTATAGCATTAACGAGAGGGTGGCACGTCTTGTTGTGAAACTTAATAAGAGGTACGAAATGAAGATTGTACAGGTCTACGCCCCTACATCCAGTCATGATGACCAGGACGTCGAAAGCTTCTATGAAGACGTGGAATCGGCGATGGGTAGAGTGAAAACAAAATACACTATACTAATGGGCGACTTTAATGCCAAGGGGGAATATGGCATAGGCACTAGGAATAGCAGGGGAGAGTTATTAGTAGAGTTTGCGGAACAGAATAATATGAGGATAATGAATACTTTCTTCCGCAAGCGGGATAGCCGAAAGTGGGCGTGGAGGAGCCCGAACAGCGAGACTACAAATGAAATAGACTTCATACTCTGCGCTAACACTGGCATCATGCAAGATGTGGACGTGCTCGACAAGGTGCGCTGCAGTGTCCACAGGATGGTAAGAACTCGAATTAGCCTAGACCTGAGGAGGGAACGGAAGAAACGGCTACATAAGAAGCCGATCAATGAGTTAGCGGTAAGAGGGAAAATACACGAATTCCCGATCAAGCTACAGAACAGGTATTCGGCTTTAACTCAGGAAGAGGACCTTAGCGTTGAAGCAATGAACGACAATCTTGTGGGCATCATTAAGGAGTGTGCAATGGAAGACGGTGGTAACTCCGTTAGGCAGGATACCAGTAAACTATCGCAGGAGACGAAAGATCTGATCAAGAAACGCCAATGTATGAAAGCCTCTAACCCTACAGCTAGAATAGAACTGGCAGAACTTTCGAAGTTAATCAACAAGCGTAAGACAGCTGACATAAGGAAGTATAATTTGGATAGAATTGAACACGCTCTCAGGAAAGGAGGAAGCCTAAAACAGTGAAGAAAAGACTAGGAATTGGCCAGAATCAGATGTATGCGTTAAGAGACAAAGCCGGCAATATCATTACTAATATGGATGAGATAGTTCAAGTGGCTGAGGAGTTCTATAGAGATTTATACAGTACCAGTGGCACCCACGACAATAATGGAAGAGAAAATATTCTAGAGGAACTCGAAATCCCAAAGGTAACGCCGGAAGAAATAAAGAAAGCCTTCGGAGATATGCAAAGGGGGAAGGCCGCTGGGGAGGATCAGGTAACAGCAGATTTGTTGAAGGATGGTGGGCAGATTGTTCTAGAGAAACTGGCCACCCTGTATACGCAATGCCTCATCACCTCAAGCGTACCGGTAACGTGGAAGAACGCTAACATAATCCTAATCCATAAGAAAAGGGACGCCAATGACTTGAATAATTACAGACCAATCAGCCTACTGTCCGTTGCCTACAAAATATTTACTAAGGTAATTGCAAATAGAATCAGGAACACCTTAGACTTCCGCCAACTAAAGGACCAGGCAGGATTCCGAAAAGGCTACTCAACCATAGATCATATTAACACTATCAATCAGGTGATAGAGAAATGTGCGGAATATAACCAACCCTTATATATAGCTTTCATTGATTACGAGAAAGCGTTTGATTCTGTCGAAACATCATCAGTCATGGAGCCATTACGGAATCAGGGTGTAGACGAGCCGTATGTAAAAATACTGAAAGATACCTATAGCGGCTCCACTGCCACCGTAGTCCTCCATAAAGAAAACACAAAATCCCAATCAAGAAAGGCGTCAGGCAGGGAGATACGATCTCTCCAATGCTATTCACAGGGTGTTTACAGGAGGTATTCAGAGACCTGTATTGGGAAGAATTAGGGATAAAAGTTCATGGAGAACACCTTAGTAACTTGCGATTCACTGATGATATTGCCTTGCTTAGTAACTCAGGGGACCAATTGCAATGCATGCTCACTGACCTGGAGAGGCAAAGCAGAAGAGTGGGTCTAAAAATTATTTTGCAGAAAACTAAAGTAATGTTTAATAGTCTGGGAAGAGAACAGCAATTTACAATGGGCAGCGAGGCACTGGAAGTCGTGAGGGAATACATCTACTTAGGGCAGGTAGTGACGGCGGATCCGGATCATGAGACGGAAATTATCAGAAGAATAAGAATGGGCTGGGGTGCGTTTCGCAGGCATTCTCAGATCATGAACAGCAGGTTGCCATTATCCCCCAAGAGAAAAGTGTATAATAGCTGTGTCTTACCAGTACTCACCGACGGGACAGAAACCTGGAGGCTTACGAAAAGGGTTCTACTGAAATTGAGGACGATGCAACGAGCTATGGAAAGAAGAATGATAGGTGTAACGTTAAGGGCTAAGAAAAGAGCAGATTGGGTGAGGGAACAAACGCGAGTTAATGACATCTTAGTTGAAATCAAGAAAAAGAAATGGGAGGGGGGCATGGGCAGGAAATGTAAAGAGGAAGGAATATAACCGATGGTCATTAAGGGTTACGGACTGGATCCCAACGGAAGGGAAGCGTAGCAGGGGGCGGCAGAAAGTTAGGTGGGCGGATGAGATTAAGAAGTTTTCAGGGACGGCATGGCCACAATTTGTACGTGACCGGGGTTGTTGGAGAAGTATGGAAGGGGCCTTTGCCCTGCAGTGAACGTAACCAGGCTGATGATGATGATGAAACAGCTTTTTCTTCGTTCCTGCCACCGGAATTACTCATGAGTGGTCGTAGTGGATTCCTGGCCCACACGTCACCTCGAGCTGCCACACTATAGTTGCAGTCCCGCGCATAGCTCTACGATTCCCTTCTTCAGGTTCGCACCTTGCGAGGAGGCGGCATAACGGGTACCGAAGAGTAAACACATGCATCCAGACTACGTGACGTGGCGCATATGTCAAATCCTTCACCTGTAGCACGGTGTGTTGCTGTTGAAGATGATTATAATGATGGTTTATTGGCATCTCCTTCGAAACGGAATGGTAACAAATAGTCACCTACAGCCTACTTGTGTTTACCAGGTCCTGCCACATGCAGCACGCAACATGTTATATGCAACTACTACATGTCGGGACAACTGGTGGAATATAACGCAACTATTACGCGAAGTTCTTCCATATTGATGCTACGTGGCGCGCATGTCAAATGGCACGCTACCACGGTAAGATGATGATGATGTTTTTGCATTCACTTTGAAATGGGACGGTGAAAGACAGTCACCAGCCCTGCTTCAATAATTCAAGTATGTCATACATGTTTTTCATTACATCAATGTTTATGCATCTCGTTAAACCTATTTTCATCCTCAAGCCTTCTGTAACTGCCTTGTACCGCTACCTGCTCAGTTGCTATACATGGCGTTCTACCTCGTGTAACAATGTGCAATTGCAATACGAAACGTACACGTATGGACCGCTACGTGGCGCTCATGTCACGTCGCGCGCTAGGACGCGCTTATGTAGCATTTTTCCACTGCATGCTAGCAAACGCTGGCGTGGGTCAGTGGTGGAGTAGGTAACTGCCACGCAGCAGCCTCGGGCTCGATCCGTGCGGGGATTGCGTATATTTTTTCTCAATCCCAGCGATAGTTCCTGCGGACACCGGACACCGGCGGTTGACTGGTGGGCGGCGGACACCATCACCGCCCGAAACAGCTGTCGTCATGAGCTTATAACAGCTTGCGCCTTAAGAACAAAAACTTCTATGGAGAATTGAACACGAGGCCGCAATTGGTCGTGCTACCGCTACTCTACCGCTGAAGCGTGCCAAATTGCTTTTCCATTCGTTACACTAACCAGTGCAAAAAAAAAAAGAAACAGTTCGAGCCCTTGGCGCATTATCTCACAGCGAAACTGTAAAATCACCCACGGCGGCGGTGAAACACAACACAAGAAAACAGAACAGTCACATTCACCACAAAAATTAATTTGAAAGGAAATCCCATATTTTACAGCCAATGCTTTTCAAGTGTCCCGCATATTGCTTGTCGACCACGCGTGACATTGTGCTTCCCGTGGTAGTGTCCAATGCATGTGTTTTTGATAGACGCAATTTACAGCTTTTAGAGCCTTCTTGCGTCTCAATGCAACCCTGCAAATAATCCAAGCTGGAGAGAAGGGCTGTCTTCTTTTGCACCTTCTCTGCACTCGCCATGTTGGCGTAGTTGCTTTGGCATCGCTCTGCTAAGCCCGAGAGCGCGAGATCAAACCCGGGCGATGTGAGGTGAGTAATTGAATGTGTAAACAGACAACCAGGAGTAATCGAAAAGTGAGAGAAACAGAGAGAGTGAATTGGATGCAAGGAATGGAAACAAAAAAACTTCATAGATTTACTAGAATGAGAAAAAATGGCTGTGGCTTAGCTAAGGTTAAGCCCAGGATGCGAAGCATACTAGCCTTTATTTTAGTTGTTGAACCACTGTTTAGCCTGGTGAACTGCTGTTGCTTGGCTATATTTGGTTCGGCTAGACGAAGAAACAACTCGTGCGTTACTCTGCTTCGCCTTCAAGAGTGGAACGCGACAGCGTTCCCGTCGACCCGCCAAGGGGTGTAAGACAATGGGCTACGGCGCAGCGACTACGCGCCCCGCATTGGACGCGGTGAGCGTCGAGCAACGCAGCGTTCGGCGCGGCAACGAAATGTGCGCCTGAGCAAGCGACGCACGCCTGAGCCTTAGAAACAGCTCGTTTCTAAGGCAACACCGCATTCACTAGAGGCGCTTTCGTACCGCTTTGAAGCATCGTACTCGTGGCTCAGTGGTAGCGTCTCCGTCTCACACTCCGGAGACCCTGGTTCGATTCCCACCCAGCCCATCTTGCAAGAGTTGAGCCAAAGCCACTTAGAAACAAGCGCAGCTGCTTATATACCGCCGCGACGGCGCGAGTTGGAGCCCCGTTTCTCCTCTGTCGTGACGTCACGGTGTCACGTGGTCAGCCTTAAAGGCGACACCGCCGCGCCTGAGGAGCTGGGTTGAGCTCTAGTAATATGCTTCGCATAAAACCGAATTAGAAGGGATCATCTGTACGATAGCACAAAGGGAAGTACATTGCTATTCTAGACCAAAGTTGCTTGCCTAAGTACAAAATCATACCGGAGCCAATATTCATAACAAGATGAGACATGCTTCTGCTGCAGAGAAAATCCGCAGAACACTCAGCGCATCCTAAACTAATGCAAATGGATTCACGCAGTGAGACCTGTAGGCAGAGTACACCTTCCTGAAACGCTTGGATTGAAAGTGGACGGAAACATCAACCAGCCCGCGGTGGACATAAGCAAGATACATTGACTGCAATAGCGAAAAAACTCACGGTAGAGATTGATATCACGGGATCCGCTACAGGAATTGGGAACCGAGTGGTTGCAGCGGAGTGCCAGAACAACAGGACCAGCATAACAGGCATATAGAACAGAATTGCCCATGCCATGCATGTGCATCGAGCACACGCTGCCCATCTTTATTTTCCTTGTCTTTCGCAGAAGCCACCAACCAGCTTCCCTGGGTTGCGTCGTCAGTGTGGCAGTCTGGACGGCGATACCTATAATGGACCGTGTGAGCATTCAGCGCCCGATAGTCACGGCATGGACACCAGTCACTCGGTTGTTTTTTGGCACAATATGGAGTAGGGAGGCACAAGTGCTGGACGAAGGATGAATAATGGCCAGCTGGAGCATTTGAACGAATTCCCGTCGCTTAGCAACGGCCAGACGCTCACCGAAGAGGTGGCGTGAAGGAGCTGTGGCGGGTAGACCAGGAGTGACAATGTACTGGCCTACACTTTGCTTGGGTGGCTAATTTAATTTGCAGAGCCTCGTGACCTCAGGAAAGTCCTCAAGGATTCTTGTACACGGGCATGGTGCGATTAGTGTGTGTATGCCCGTGGGAGCGACAGCCAACAAAACGCCAGGAATAAAGAGGCGGGTCTTGCGGTCAATCAGGCGAAGGCGACGCATGCTAACGAAGTGGAAATGCGTGAAGAAGTCGGAGCATAGGACGGGCTCCTTGACAGTGGCTACGATGAAGAGCCACCGAAAACTGCCGCCGTCCAAAATCGAAAGTGAGCGGCCGTAGGCCCTACTTGGCGATGGAGGTAGATTTTGCGGCAAGTGTAGGTACAGGTGATTTAGAAGTGCGGTCACTCTTTGAGGACGGTGGTACGCTGACCTTGGCACCCATGTTTACTATAAAGCGCAGGTCCGAAATGCTATCCATCCCTACACGGCAGGGTTCTAAGGTGAGGTCACATGCCACAGTCAGTAACCTCGCTGCACATTTCCCGACCAGTTGCACGAGCACTTGCACTGGAGGGCGCCATGCTGGAAAGTACGCTGATGCCAGTAAACAGTCGAGCTTCGAGGCCTGTGCGAGCGGCGATCACACGGCATAGACGAGCGGCGGCTAGCACGTGAGACGGCTAGAACGTCGACTTCTCACAACCAACGCGACGCTGATTATGACAGGACTTCTTTAGAACGTCGATGGAAACAGTGAGCTGGATGATGCGGGACACTAAGCCGGACATGACTGAGGACTCTGCTGTTGAGAGGGCGGCGACCGCAGGATAAGTCGCGTTGGGGACTCGATTAGCGAGCTGGACGAGGCGGTCGTTTCTCAAGTCCCCTGCAGCGGCCAAGGTGAGGCGAGAAGACCGCCGCAAGCACTGCAGAAAGATCACTCTCAACAGCACACCGTTGAATTCGACGTTGTTTGTGCTCAGGAGCTGCCGCATGCTGTTGAGCAATTGGGAGGGGCGACTGTTTCCAAGCTCCTCATAGGTGCGAAGCTGCCGTGGTCTCGAATAATGTGCTGAAGTTGCTCGCCCGGGGCATCACCTAAAGCTGCAGCAAGGATGTCCGCCACGTCTTCAGCCACCTCGGGAAAAAGCTTGCAGGATAAGTGATTAACCGAGAAGCCTCCGAGGTGATGTAATGCAGATCGAAGATGCCTTCGACCTGGGCAAACAAAACCTGCGCGCTCTTGCACCAGAACGTGGGCAGGCGCAGCTGGAAAGCTGCGACGTCCCGTGGGTGGAAGGTTGCCTGAGGTGGTAGGCTGCAGTGGTTGGTCATCACAGGTAACCGAGAACCGAATGGGTTCGGTTTGAACCGAATCGGGAACCGAGGGATCGCAGCGGAGCGCCAGAACCAGAAGACCAGCACAGCAGGCTTCTAGAACAGAACTGTCGGTACCATACTCGCGCATCGAGCACGCGCTGCCCATCATAATTTTTCTAGCTGAATCAGTGTGGAAGTCAGCTACTCTACCACGGTGCCACACCAGCGCTTGTTAGCTGCTGCGGAAACACGTACTATAGATGCGTCCCATCTGGCGAGGAGTCAGGAAAGGTGAGCTACGCCCCGCATAGTGTCGATAAGTGCGCACGTTGGATTGTAGTATGTTCTTGGACCAGGTGTTACACCATGTAGTATTTGCATAGGTAGTGGTGAAACGTATATGGATTAGTTTTGAGGAAGATATGAGAGATAAAATATATTGTTACGGTGCACTTACATAGGACCATGCGCGCAAGAGGGAGACGAAGAGGAAGTGGTAGACAGCTGTCACCGTTGTACCAACCTGCGCGCTTACCACACGCTTTTTCCTATATAAACACTTATACCTACTTTTGTGCGTCGGGCTTCCTCTTCGTAACAAAGCGTTTTAAAAAATATTAGGACCAATACCATGTATACCATATCGTCACGTAGTAGTGACGTATATACAACACAGTAGCAATACAGCGAGAGATGAAACTAACTTTTATTGGGTGAACCTGTGCGCACCAAAACAGACTACACTCAAAGAACGGCGACAGCAGCGAACACAGTCGGCGTTCGTCAAGATCTGATCAGCGGGTCAAGCGCGTCGGCTTTTATACATCAGTCGTCGAACATTCCAGAATATTGCTGGGACCCGCATGCCTTCCACAAAGTTCTACATTATTCGTGTAGCGAACACATGCAATCAGAACACATGCAATCACAGACAGCGGATGGAACCATCGATAACATTCCAGAAACTTCCTATATATACATGCAAGCGCATCCTGCACTATGCGATAACATTTGTTAGGTGATGAAACGTGGTCACCCGATATAGATAAACATGTACATGTGTCAATACCACCTTCCTAAAAGCATCGACCCGATGCTGCAAAGAAACTAAAATAATAGAGAAAAAGAACCGTAGCAAAAAAACAACAAAATAAGGAAGTTTGTCAGCGTGCGTAAAAGGGTTTAAGACGCACCACGTGGAACACTTCAGATCATGCGCAGAGCCGCTGTGAATGCGGAATGCCGTCTGGCACGACCTCATATTCCAGTGCGCCAATAAATCGGATGACCTTGTAGGGTCCAAAATAGCGTCGCAATAGCTTCTCACTCAGTCCTCGTCGGCGTACCGGGGTCCAAACCCACACACGGTTGCCGGGCTGGTACTCGACATAGCGTCGCCGGAGGCTGTAGTGTCGGCTGTCAGTACGCTGCTGGTTCTGGAAACGTAGGCGGGCGAGCTGTCGGGCTTCTTCGGCGCGCTGGAGATAGGTCGCGACGTCAACATTCTCTTCGTCATTGACGTGCGGCAGCATGGCGTCGAGCGTCGTCGTCGGGTTCCTGCCGTAAACCAGCTTAAACGGCGTGATCTGTGTTGTTTCTTGCACCGCCGTGCTGTAAGCAAACGTTAAGTACGGCAAGACGCCATCCCAGGTATTGTGTTCGACGTCGACGTACATTAACGGCATGTCGGCGAGGATTTTATTCAGCGCGTTCCGTAAGAACATTCGTCTGTGGGTGGTAGGCAGTTGTCCTCCGGTGGCCCGTCTTGCTGTATTGCAGAATTGCTTGAGTGAGCTCTGCTGTAAAAGCCGTTCCTCTGTCGGTGATCGATTTCTGGGGCGCCATAACGCAGCAGGGTGTTCTCGCTGAAAAATTTCGCCTCTTCGGGTGCGCTGCCTTTCGGTAGAGTTTTAGTTTCAGCGAAGCGGGTGAGATAGTCCGTCGCCACGACTATCCACTTATTTCCTGATGTTGACGTTGGAAACGGTCCCAACAAGTCCATCTTGATCTGCTGAAATGGTCGGCAAGGAGGTTCGATCGGCTGTAGTAATCCAGCTGGCGTTGTTGGTGGTGCCTTGCGTCGCTGACAGTCTCGCCAAGTCTTAACGTAACGGGCGACGTCGGTGCTCAAACGCCGCCAGTAATACCTTTCCTGTATCCTCGACCGCGTCCGGGAGAATCCGAGTTGCCCAGTGGCTGGATCGTCATGTAGGCTGTGCAGTACTTCTGGACGGAACGCTGACAGAACAACAAGAAAGTAGTTGGCGCGGACTGGTGAGAAGTTTTTCACGAGCAGGTTGTTTTGTAGTGCGAACGAAGACATTAATCCGCGCTTAAACGCCCTAGGGTCAACGTCAGTGTTCCCTTCCAAATACTCGACGAGGCATTTTAGCTCTGCGTCTGCTTGCTGATGTCGAGTGAAGTCTTCCGGGCTTAATATTCAAAGGAAGGCCTCGTCGTCCTCGTCGTCTTGCGGCGGGGGACCGATGGGGCGCGTGATAGGCAGTCGGCGTCAGAGTGTTTTCGTCCGGACTTGTAGATTACCGTGATGTCATATTCTTGCAGTCTGAGGCTCCACCACGCCAGCAGTCCTGAAAGGTCCTTTGAGTTAGCTAGCCAACAGAACGCGTGATGGTCGCTGAATACTCTGAGTGCCCTGCCATACAAGTAAGGGCGGAATGTTGCTGTAGCCCTAATGATGGCGAGGCATTCCTTTTCAATCGTAGAATAATCGCCTTCCGCTTCTGACAGCGACCGGTTAGCATAAGATGTCACCCGTTCAAGTCCGTCTTTCCTCTGGACTTGGACTGCCCCGAGGCCTAGGCTACTGGCGTCAGTGTGGATTTTGATATCGGTGTCCTCGTCGAAGTGTGCAAGTACCGGTGGCGACTGCATGCGTGGTTTCAGTTCTTAAAATGCGTCGACCTGCGGCGTTTCCCACTTGAACTCGACATCGCATTTGGTTAGATGTGTTAGCGGCTCCGCGATGCGTGAAAATTCCTTGATAAAGCGCCTATATTAGGCACAAATGCCAAGGAATCTAGGCACTGCCTCCTTGTCGATGGGCTGCGGGAACTTTGCTATGGCACCTGTCTTCTGCGAGTCGGGGCGGATTCCAGATTTGCTGATTACGTGGCCTAGGAACAGAAGCTCATCGTAGGCGAAGTGGCACTTTTCCGGCTTGAGAGTGAGCCCTGATGTCTTAAGGGCCTCTAATACTGTCGCAACCCCGTAGGTGATCGTCGAAGTTTCAGGCGAAGACGACGACGTCATCCAAGTAAACAAGACACGTGTGACACTTCAGTCCTGCTAACACCGTGTCCATGACGCGCGCAAACGTTGCAGGTGCCGAGCACCGTCCGACTGGCATGACGTTGAACTCGTAGAGGCCGTCTGGCCGGATGAAGATGGTCATTTCGTGATCCCTCTCCTCGACTTCTATTTGTCAGTAGCCAATCTTGACATCCATCGATGAGATGTATTTAGCGTTGCAGTGCTGATCCAATGCGTTTTCTATCCGTGGGAGGAAGTACATGTCCTTCGTGATTTTGTTCAGTCGACGATAAACAACGCATAAACGCAGGGTTCCGTCATTTTCCTTCACCAAGATCACAGGAGATGCCCAAGGGCTTTTAGACTGCTGGATGATGTCGTGGCGCAGCATTTCGTCGACTTGTTGCCTTACAGCTTCACGTTCTCTCGGCGAAACTCGGTAAGGGATCTGGGAAAGTGCCTGAGCGCACTCTTCCTTTATTATGCTATGATTTGCGACTGCTGTTTGTCGAATCATAGATTGCGTCGAAAAGCACTCTTGTATCGTCGTAGAAGACTTCTGATCTGTTGCTGCTTACTCATGGGGAGACTTGGATTTATATCGAAGTCTGGTTCGGGTACTGTGGTCGTCAAGGTAGATGCGGCAGAATACGAGAGGACAAACTGATGGCTGGTTTCCCCAATTTCCTTAATGCACGCGATTGTCGTGCCTTTGTTGACGTACTTGAACTCCTGGCTCAAGTTTGTCAGCAACACCTTCGTTTTTCCTCCGTGCAGTTCAGCGTCTCCTCTTGTGACACAAGTTTCACGGTCGAGCGTTAGACGTTGGTCACCCTCGATGACGCCTTCTACGTCAGTGGGTGTTTTGGTGCCGACGGAAATGACAATGCTGGAGAGCGGTAGGATGCTCACTTGATCTTCGAGCACACTCCAGGTGTGGTGACCACGAGAGCTCTCCTGCGGAAACGCTTTATCTTCCGACAGCGTTATCAATTTTGACTTCAGATCTATGATCGCGCCGTGTTGGTTCAGGAAGTCCATGCCGAGAATGCCCTCTCGTGAACACTGTTGGAGGATAACGAAGGTGGCAGGGTAAGTCCGGTCATGAACGGTAATTCTTGCTGTGCAGATTCCAGTCGGCGTTATGAGGTGTCCTCCAGCTGTCCGAATTGGAGGGCCTTCCCAATCAGTCTTCACTTTCTTCAATTGGGCGGCGATGGGTCCACTTATGACGGAGTAATCGGCTCCTGTGTCTACTAAGGCGGTGACTGCGTGGCCGTCGAGAAGCACGTCGCGGTCAGCGGTTCTCTGTCTTGCATTACAGTTAGGTCTTGGTGTCGGATCACGGCTGCGTCGCATTGACCTGTGGCTTGCACATGGCGTTGTTAGGTCGTTTTCCGTCGGCGTATTCTTTGCTTCTAGACTTCGTCGGGACGGCGGTGTGTCGTTGTCATGTCGCCGAGATAGTCTCTTCGGCGTCCTCATCGGCGGCGGTGGATCTTTGTCAGTTTGACGAACACCAAACGCACCTCCATCGGTTGCTGCTTTTAGTTTTCCGGATATGGGCTCGCAGGGCGGTCCCGGGCTGGGCCTGTGTATGGACGGCGCTGCGGCGACAGGTAACGGCCTGGTAATGGCGGACGGGATAGTCGTCGAGAGCTCCACTGAGTAGCGATAGGTAGTCGGCGATATCGCGAGGGCGTTCACCTTGCTGCGTGCGTGGAGCGTTGACGGCGAACCCTCAGTTCCATTTCGCGGTATGGGCATCGGCGGTAGCTATGTCCAGCTCTGTCCAGTGATAGCAGAGCAGGCGATAATCGGGGGCGCGCGAAATGTCCGTCTACCTCGCGTAGCTGCGCTGGGCAACGGGTGTGCGTGCTGGCGGCGGTGGACGACAGAATTGTGGCGTTACAGGACCCTGGCGTGGTCGCGGAGGGGGGCCTTCACTGCGTGCGACGGCGGCGTAGGTCATCGCTTCTGGCTGGGGCTGCTGTAATTGAGGTTGCACCTCATCTTTCACGATGTCGGCGATCCAGGCTTTTGAGGCTGCGACGAAGGCAAAACCTTGGGCAGTTGTTCGTGAACAATGGCCCTGGTGGTCTCCTAAAAGTCGTCTGAACCCAGTCCTTGGATGGCGCTCTGCGGCGTGAGCACCTGACACCCTGCACCTCCACCAGATGTCGCGTGGTAGTTACGTATAAAAAACACAGTAGCAATACTGTAAAACACGAAACTAACTTTTATTGGGTGAATCTGTACCCACAAAAACAGGCTACACTTAAAGAACGGCGACAGCGGCGAACACAGTCGGCGATGGTCAAAATCTGATCAGCGGTTCAAGCACGTCGGCTTTTATACACCAGTCGTTAAACGTTCCAGAGTAATCGCTGGGACCCGCGTGCTTTCCACAAAGTTCTACATTATTTGCATCATGCACACATGCAATCAGATTACACAAGGTTCGGTCACAGACAGCGGATGCAACCATTGAAAACATTCGAGTAACTTCCTATACATGCAGGCGCGTCCTGCGCTGTGCGATACTATTGGCTAGGCGGTGAAACCTGGTCACCCGATAAAGATAAACATGTACATGTGACAATAACTGAGTAGCTCAAGCAGGCTTGGTGACGATTTCTCACCAACTCCCTTCAAAGACGTTGCTAATAGATCATCATCATCACCACGGCGACTCCTCGCGCACTAGGACGCGTGCAAAGGGTATATTTCCGCAGCAGCGCTTCGCAGCAGCTTGCAAGCGCTGCGAAAACAAGCTGCTGCTGCTGCTGTTGTTGTTCATGATGATGATGAAGATGATGATGAAGATGATGATGATTTACTGGCATCCCCTTTGGAACAGGATAGTGTGAAATAGTCACCTATCCTGCTTGATTTAACCAGGTATGCTATATACGTTTTTTCTTTCTGGCATTTTTTGTGTAAATGTGCATCTTCTTTTTTCTTCCTCAGAACGTCTCTGTCTACCTTGTACAGCTACTTTTACAACCGCTGCATGGTGTGCCACCTTGTGCAGTAATGTACAACTACAATACCAAGTGTGCACGTATCCACGCTACGCGGCGCACATCTCGCATCCCGTGACTCTCCTCCAATAGGACACATGTATAGGGCATGTTTCCGCAGCAGCTACCGAGCACGCGTGGCGCAGTGTTAAAGAAACTGACTTCCGCGCAGAGTGCCCTAGTTCTACCTCAGTTCAAACAGCGTATTTATTCCTGGCTACGGTGGCGACGTAACGCTGCGAAGGTGGCGGACAACAACGTCAAGACAAATGGCCATTCGACTGAGTTCATAACAAGTTACACGGTATAAAATCGCCTTACTTTCGCCCGAAAGGCAAAGCATCGATGGCGATAGCAAATTTGTGGACAGGTGCAGGAAGTTTAGATACTGGTTTTATCGGTCGTGCAAACTTGTAAGCATAGCTATACTAAATTGACAAGCATGGTGTCACGCACGCATCACATCAACACATCTGACTCGACGACAGCGGAAACTCGCTGTCAAACGCTGGAGTAAGGAAGCGTGGCAGCTGCAGCGAGCGAATTGACCTTCGTGCTGCGTCTCGCATCAACGCGAGCTAGGCCGCGAAAACACAGCGCATGGGCGGACTCTGTCCCCGTCGCATAAGGCTTACAGACGTAAGCATCACAGGGAACAGCCCTTGTAGGGCATGCGACGGACGCATACCGGGGCTAGAGGTAACCGGCTTCGCTGCAAAAAATGTCGTTCTAGACTTTTACGCCTCTCTTGCGAGAATCGGCCACTTGTTAGTGCCAGCAATGTGTTGAGATGGTTATTACATTTACACAGTCAGAGTCTTGGTTAAGACACCGCACACGCACTTGTCGGTACATACTTATTTATTTCCTTACGCGTGAAAATCTGCATTGCGCACCGCAAGCAGTTTCATCACCCTGTTCCATGGTATCGCTTTCAGAATTAAGTATGGCAAACTAAGAAAATCGAGCTCTTATATACCGAGTTACTCTAGAGCCATTTACCATTATCAAATGTCTTCCCAAGCTAGTGAGTAAATAATATGGTACATTGTAGCTACGTTCTTGTAGCTTCGAGTTTGGTACCATTTAAAAGATATATGAAGCATGCGATCAAGCCTATTAAACTACACTAAAGATCTAAATTATCTTTTAATTGCTGTTAGTGAACTTAACTCGACTCCGAGAGGTCGCAGTCTATAGGCGCTTACCTGAGGCAGCGGCTTGCGGATTCGGGGGCACTTCCCCTGAAACATTAGATCACCTTTATGAAATCGGTATGATGCAATCTTTGTTCCTTCTCAATTTTCTCAAGAAGGATATCGAAAAAACCCCGACGCACGTAAGCTCGGTGCGCTAGCTAATGAGATGAGTCACTTTCGACGAATTAGACACACAGCATCAGAGCAACAAAATAATCGACGGTAGGACCAGGCATCCTGTGCTGCAGTAGGTATTTTCTTCCTCTGATGCTGTCGATCTAATTCTCTTAAAGTGGCATGTACCAAGTAGCAAAAAAACAAGTCATACTAACGATTATCTAATTCGCATCTCATGCTGACTATCTCTATATATATGTGGCTACACTGCATTGACCGACCGTGTGATGGAAGAGCGAACCTGGTTTCGACTCTGAGGGGCTCCTATAGCTAATCCTTCGGCTGTAATTGTTCGTCCTCACATTTGTAAATAAATACTATTGAATTTAACAGTATTGATGGAAGCTGCGGGTATACTGCAGTGAAACTTCGAAGAACGACAATGGAATTGGAATCTCTGCAGCTTCAGCGAAACCGCTGACTCGCCGGGCTTCCAGCTACGGCCATGAACACTGACAGTAACGGATGTTGACGGAGTGACGGATGGTTTCGAATGTTTCTGGGTAACATTACAGAGGGCCGCGAACCTTTGCTGAAAAAGCAGGAAAGGATGTAGGCGAATGGCTGAAACACTACCGCTGGGTGAGCCTATCTAGTCACCGAAATTCCACCAGTCAGCGGGCGGACGTCGCATTGTTCTTCGAGGGAATGGCGTAGACGTGGTACAAGAACGGCGAGGATAATTTGGCAACTTGGCAGTAATTCCTCAATGAGATTAAGTGCCCCGGCGATTAAGCCATGAAAGATAAGCACGTGGAGGAGACGCTAGCGCAACGAGCCTAAGTATCAGGTGAGCTCACCATAATGTACATGAATGAGGTACTGTGGATGTGAAAATCAGTGGAGTCACATATGACAGAAGAAGATAAGGTCAGGAGTCTTCTCACAGGAATTGCTGAGGACGTCTTTAGAATTACTTCATAGGCAAGGATAACTTAGAGTATACAACTGGCATCGCCAAACAAAGTCGCACTTTAGCGGCTCTGAAATTTTTCTGTATTGCACCGAAGTTGTGGTCGACTCGCCAACTTCACTACCGTCGCGAGCATTGACGTGGTGCTCATACGTCAACTATAGGACAAACTGTACGCGAGTCACTTCATCGACGTGAACCTGTTCCCGCGCGAATTGCGCATGTTCGTGACCACGTTTGCCGAAGGACCGTGTCCGTCCATTAACGCTACGTAATTTGATGCCCCAAGAGCTCCGAAACAGCCCACTTTTCCAAACTATCGTCATAATACACGAAATACGTAACTTGAAGAGATGGCTCACCTTCGCCCCAGTATGGCGAGGGCCCATCGAATATCATCGGCTGCGTGGAAGGTTTTCTTTGTTCAATGCCCATGCTACCTTCGAGCGTTTCATGGACACAATCCTCTGTGGCCTAAAACGGGAAAATTGTCTTTTTTATCTTGACGAAATTGTGATCTTTAGACGCGCATTTGACAAGCACAACTGTCGTTTTGACGTGGTCCTCACGGGCCTTACGAGGGCTGCACGTACCTAGAATTTGAGAAAGTGTGGTTATGCGGATCGCGAAACTCTTGTTCTCGGTCACTTTGATGGCAAGGACAGTGTTCGACCCAACCCACATGAGGTCCCTGCAATCAGCAGCTTCAAGCAACCGCAATCGCTGCAAAGGATGCGAGTAGTAGTATTTCCAGTGGAAGTTTATGCTTATTTCAGGGCCCATACTCCACCATTTCGATTCATCGGCTCCAACCGAAGTACACGCTAGCGCGAGTAGAATCCCTCTCCGTGCCGTCTATGAGTAGCCTCATGGCATAGTTGAACATATCGTTGCTTACGCCAGTCGTTTGGGTAAAGCTGAATGAAACTACAGCGTATCTCGAGGCCTTGTTCAATGTGCAAAAGTTCCGGCCTTGCATCTACGGCCGCCGATCGCGGATTCCCTGTCTTACAGACCACCACTGCTTAGTTGGCTCACTTGTCTCCGTGATCCTTGCAGCCCTCTTGCTCACTGGGCCCTATGTTTACAAGGACGTTAATTTGGGGCGTCATTCAACAGAGGGCCTTCGTCACGCGGAGGCTTTCGATCGTGCTTCCCCTTTCCACAGCGGAGTGCAACGCCTGACAGTTTCGACGAATATTCTGTCCACTTTTGACTAGCATTTTCGAGATCTTGACACCTTCCGCGCAGAACAACGTACTGACCGCTGTTTGGCACCTTTCGTCATATCCGCTGCCGACAAGCCAATTCAGTGCCCTCCTGTTAGACAACATGACCTCCTTCATAAGCGGAATTTGCCTAGGAACGTACGCGCCTACTTTTGGTCGTAGTAATAAATCAGTGACACAACGTACCCCGAGTCATGCATGACGATCTTCATCCGGCCATATGGATTTTGCCAGGTTTTTGCATTGCACTCAGGAACTATTCTACTGGCCAAGAAGGGGTGGCGCTACGGCCACATACGTCTCCGATTCCGAGGGACGTCAAAGGTACGAACGTCCCAGTAGTGCACTGCCAGGATTTCTCCATCCAATCCCGCATCCAAGTCCTCCGTTTGAGATTCTCAAAATTGACATCATATGCTCTTTTCCGCTATCAGCCAACGACAACCGCTGCATTATTGTCTGTGTCGACCATCACGGCTTATGCAGAAACTGCAGCCACTGCTACAGCGACGGCGGCTCACGTTTGAGGCTTTATGCTATGGTTCATCATATTGAGGAATGTCATAATCAGTGATCGTGGACCCGAATTCCTCGTCAGATATAGTTGGTGCTTCGCAGTTTCATCAGGTCACTCCGTACCGTCTACAGACGAAGAGTCTCACTGAGTTCGAATGCACTAACAGGACTCTGCACTATGCTTGACACAATGTTTTCGTTTACCGAGTAAAAAAAAATCGTTCTCTTCCGGAGACGCACTCTCGCGCTGAGCAAGCGCGACACATCGCGTGTCTCCGTGTCCTTGCTTCGCAAGACCGCTCAAATACTAGTTATCATAAGCGACATCTCCACGGCTCGTTCACAAAATGAGACATGCTATGGCTGACGACCGCGCGTCGCTAACTTCGCTTCTGCCAAACGTTTCTGGCCCGCTACACCAGTCGTTTCATCGTTTTAGCACGCTTCAATGACGTCGCCTACGTCATGTACCTCCTCACGTCCACTCATCGCTGCTCTCGCAAGACCGATATCGTTCACACCAGCCGTCTTAAGCATTATCATCAACGTAAACGCGAACGACAGGCCCGGTGGGCTGCATCTGCAACATGGGAATTGCTACGTCACATCGGCCGATGGATAGAAGACAACAAGGTCGGTTTTGACTCTGAGCGGCTCCTCCAGATAAGCATAAGGCTATCATAGTTCATCCTCGCGTTTGCATATAAACACCTTTCGCTATCATGGTAACCATATGCCGGGTGTTAAAAATTAAGATTAATAGTCTTCTTAAAGTTACGCACTGGGAAGCACGCGAAGACCACCTGTGCAAATAAGTTATGTGGCCAAGGGAACACAAAATGAGACCATAATTATCGCTGTCAGCAGCCCAAATAAATAATAATCAATAATTAACGTTTTGTTGACTGCAGTAAGTGGGAATCTTTATATCGAAAAGTGTGAGGCAGTCGTGTTTCTACACAGTATCAGTTGGAAGAATTCTTCTAGCGTGTCTGCGCTCCGAGATATCCGACTCGAATTTTTAATTGTCGTTCGCATGATTATGCATGCAAGCAATTTAGTATCGGCGCAAAGCTCCTCCCTCACGTCAAGCGGTTGTGGCATGCGGCGTTTAGGCTGATGAACGGTGGAGGCATAGCCAAATATAACTGTTCCCCTTCCGCTTTCGGCTGGCGGAATCAAGATACGTATGACAGCGCGGTGTGCAGTGTAGTTGTTGCTCTTGATTTCAATAAAACTTGCGACAGTTAGAAATCAGCAGTCACTTTATTTACGTGGCCCAGGCAAGGACTATGCCCGCTCGTCAGTCACCATTCCGCACGCTCACTGTCCTCCGGCTTCTCCGCTTGCGCCATAATGTCGGCATGGCAGCTGCCACCATCGTTACAAGCTGCGAGCTCGGCTATTGCGACAGCGGTTCTGGGTACTTTGATTTTTTTTTTATTTCGCCAGCCGAGAAAGGAAGCGGGACATTTATCATCTTTGCCAATGCTTCCGCCCCGTAGTCAGACTAAACACCGCACGTGACAGCCGGGTCACATCAGGGACGATTTGCGCCGATCCCAACTCTCTTGCATGCGTAATCATGCGAACGACAATAAAAATTTCGAGCCAGATATCGCGGAACACGCACACGCTAGAATAAATCTTCCAGCTGCTGCTGTGGTGAAACAAGAATGCCTCTAACTTTTCAATACAGAAATGACCACTTACTGTAGTGAGGAAAAAGTTAATTATTCAATTTCAGTTAATTGGCTGCCGACATCGATAATTATCGTCTCACTTTGTGTACTCCTGGCCACATAACTTATTTGCACAGGTGGTCTTCGCGTGCCTCCCAACGCCTAATTTGAAGAAAACCATAAACCTTAATTTTGAACACAATTTACATGAACACGACGGGGCAGGTCATTACATATATATATATATATATATATATATATATTGTCAAGAGGAGTTATAGCTTAATGACGACCGGACCGAGAGGTCATAGAGCTTCGGCTACACAGGCACAAGGCTTCCAACCACTCGTTGTTTTCGTCATTCCCGAAGCAGTGCCTGCTGCTCGTTCTTCTCCAGCACAATTGCCTTCCCCAAGAAGAGGAGCTGTCTCGGCGACCTACGGACGAGATGGCACAGCTGGAGCAAAGTACGGCTTGAGCCGCTGAACGTGCATGATTTCGCGCCCTCGGTGGTTCTATCAAATAGTTCACAAGAGACGTTTGACTGACGACACGGTAGGGAACCTGGTACTTCGAAACAAGCTTGAGTGAAAGTCCAGGCGTGCTAGCGGGAACCCAAAGCCAAACTAGTGAATCAGGGGCATAGGGCGCCTGAGAGGAAGGAATATCCCTAAGGTGCTTCTGTCGCTGCTGATCTTCCGAAGTAAATGTGCAGGTGAGCTTTCAGCACTGTTCCGCATCTGCAGTAGCTTCGGACAGGGTACTGTCCAAGGTGCAGGAAGGCTTGCCTCCGTAAAGAAGAAAGAAAGGGGTAAATCCTGGCGCTATTATAAGCGTACGTCGCAATTAGTTTAGTCAGATGCGACGTACATGGCTAACATGTCGCCAAGAGTGCGGTTCAAGCGCTCACGCATCCCATGAGTTGGCGGGTGGTATGCAGTAGTGGTTCGAGGAATTACGTGGCATTCCTTGACAAGGCTTCTATAACATCCGACAGAAAGACGCGGCCTCTGTCGCTCAGAAACTCTCTGGGGGCTCCATGGTGAAGTAGGATGTTACGCAGAAGGAACCAGGCAACATCCCGCGCAGATGCGCTGGGCAGTGGAAAAGTTTCCGCATAACCCGGGCTCATAAATTTCAACGGCGGCCTGGTCAATGGCCCGTCCTGGACAAGGCAATGGTTGGAGTGGAGCAGCTAAGTCATGAGGAGTATTCTTGTGGCGTTGGCAAGCGAAGCAGGAGCGGACATATTGGTGGACGAATCGGTACATCCCGCGCCAGAAATAACAAATTCGCAGGCGCGCGTATGTTTTTAGTACTCCTCCATGTGTTCATTGCGGGTCATTGTCAAACTCTGCCCATATCTCCGAACGTAGAGGCTGAGGAACCACGAGTAACCATTTGCGCCCGTCCGAGAGCTAGTTACGGTGGTATAGGAGCCCGTCACGAACAGCGAAGTGGTGTGTTTGGCGATGCAAAGCACGGCCAGTAGAAGGCGCTAATGGGTCTGACAGAAAAGCCAGCAAAGCAACAATCCATGGATCTTTCCGCTGCTCCGAAAGCATATCCGTGGCGGTGAGAGAGGACTCGCATATTTGTACTGTCTGATAATTGGGATGGTCTGACACTGGGGAGCGAGACAAGGCATTCACGTCCGAATGTTTACGGCTAGAGTGGTACAGCACTCGAATATCATACTCTTGGAGGCGAAACGCCCATCGAGCGAGGCGACCTGAAGGATCTTTCAAGGACAACAGCTAGCAGAGTGCATGGCGGTCCGTGATGACGCCGAACGGGCGGCCGTAGAGGTAACGACGAAACTTAGTTATGGCTCAAATGTTAGCCACATTTTCTTTCTCTGTAACGGAATAGTTTGCTTCCGCTTTCGTGAGTGCGCGGCTAGCGAAGGCAGCAACGTATTTATCGAAGCCAGTCTTTCGTTGCGCAAGAATAGCGCTAATGCCGACGCCACTGGCATCCGTGTTTATTTCTGACGGTGCGCCTGGGCCAAATGTCGGAGTATGGGGGGTGAGGTTAGAAGACGACACAGCATCGTGAGTGCGGCATCGCAAACTGGAGGCCAGGCCAAGATGTGGTTACCCGCGAGAAGCTGCGCGTCATATGTAAGAGGCCTAGGGCACAAAAAGAAAAGAAGAGGACGATGTGGGCTGACCGGTCTGAACAGCACGAGCCTCCGAGGCGCGTGATCCGAGGTGGGATCGGAAGAGAAGCGGCGCCAAGCTGGGATTATCGACGTGGCTGTGGGCCAAGAAGGTTTGAGCGCCAGCTTCCCACTCGCGAAGGGAGCCATGGAGGTTCGGACTGGCCCGTGACGCTGGCTACCCAGGGTGTGGCCGTCGACCTCGGCTGCGTTCGAGCAAGGCTCCCTAGGCCTGCTGCAGCCTCCCAAGGCGCTGCCGGGCACTCCAGGAATCGAATCCCCCTTCTTCGGCAGACCAGCACGAACGGTAGTCCCCGGGGCTTCCCGTCGGCACTCGGAGAGGTAGCGGCGGAGCCTGACGTCACCGACATAGTTCGGGCACCGACATTCGAGACGGAGGAGCTTGCCGGTCGATGCCACGACAACAAAGCTTGCAAGTCGGCAGGAGCACCGACTGGGATAAAGAGCCGACGCACATCGGAGTTGGATTGACGTGCGACAACGGAACTTTGTAAGAGCGTTCCTTTTTGTATGCTTGAAGCCATAGGCTAGGGTTGCTGGACTTTCGCGCGGAACGCGCTTAGGACGATTGTCGGGGAGGATAAGGACATATTTAGGCTACGCAAGTGTGGAGTTTTATCTTTGTCAGTTGATTTTTCAGTTCCATTTTGAGTATTTTATTTTGGGTTTGTTCTTAGTAAAGTCTGTTTGCTGTGCTCGCCTGCGTCTTCCCACTCCATCTCTCCCAACATCCAGACGGCACCAAAATCAGTGTGACACAAATTAGCGAGCCTGCCAAAATAGAATCCTTACTAGGATACGTTCCAGGATAGGATCCGTCCCAGGATATTTCTAGGATTCTATTTCGGCCCTGTCACTGATCTTGCTGGTTTAGAGATGGAGTGGGAACGTTTGGCAGCGATAGCTAAAGATTTAAACCTGTGGAAGGAAGAGTCGATGGCGTTCTTCGAAAAGCAACACAAAAGAGCGCGCGAGCAACACGAACGAACGTGTGAAGAGCAGAAACCAGAAAAAGAACTTTTAGAATTGAAGATAAGGCTAGCAGAGATGCGCACTGGCTCTCGTGAAGGCATGAGTACTCCCGGATCGGCGTCATCCGACTCACCTTGTTCCAGGCCACGACAGAGTTGCCCTAGGAAATTGATAGCACCTTTCGATAAGCGGAGGGATGACTTGGATGCGTATTTGCATCGGTAAGTAAGAATAGCAATCCGCAAGGCTTGGAGAGGAGCGAGTGGACTAACGCCTTGAGTCTATGTTTAGTGTGTGAGGCTCTGAGTGTCCTTGGGCGTATGCCAGCCGAGGAGTGATTAGACTATGGCAAGGTCAAGAAAACTTGATTGCAAAGATTCAGGTTACCCGCAGAAGGATTCCGAGAGAAGTTTAGGTCCTGTAAACCTGAAGATTCTGAAACAGGAAAGCAGTTCGCGTGTCGGCTGACAAATTATTTTGAGAGATGGATAGAGCTGTCTGCTACAGACAAAACATGCGAGGGGGTTTGTGACGAGGTCGTGGGTGAGCATTTTCTTGCCAGGTGTAGCAGCAATTTGGCGATATTCCTGAAGTAAAGGAAACTACAAACTGTGGAACAGATGGCAGAAGCAACAGATCAGTTCATAGCGGCACAGGGATTGAGAAATCTAGGAAAGAGCGACAATGATGCGCACACGACAGCATATGGAGAGATGAAGAACCAGGGCAAATCAGTAGACAAAGGGAACCCCAGAGATATTTCCTATCCAACCGGTTAGGTCATATAGCGATGAAATGCCGAGTGAGAGATAATCGTCCCGAAACACTGGTGGTTTGCCAGTTGTGCCAAAAGAAAGGCACAAGACGGACGAATGCAGGACTGGAGCCGTGGATAAAATGGCATGTATCATGACGTCAAAGGAGGATGGGCAGATAGAGCAGGACATGCTTGTAGTGGAAGGCGAGGTACAAGGACGCAATGCCACGGTCTTGACAGACACGGGAGCCAATACCATTTTAGCGAGGAGGAGTCTAGTGCAGCAGAAAGCATGGCTGGGCACCTTAGACCAGTAATATTGGTAGATAAGTCCGTTAAATATCTGCAAGAGGCAATGATTCAATATCGACACCCTTTTAAACCGGACTAGTCACAGTTAGATGTGTCTAGCTGTGACTAGTCACAGTGATGACTAGTCAGAGTGATGAAATGTCAAGAGTGTAACGCGGACATTTAAGTGTGCATGTGTAAAGTGGTGAGAGCAATGAACTCGCAAACGTTCTAACTGTGCATGTCGTGAAACGTGTGTGACAGTGTGGTGATGTGTTGTGAGCCACGACTACGCAAGAAAAAGCACCCAAGTCACAGCGGGAGAAACAAATTCGCCACCGTGAAGACCGACAGAAGGCAGTTTTAAAAAAAAACTCCTGAAAAGGGGGCCTATGTCATATGTAAGAGGCGTGGAGCACAGAAAGAAAAGAAGAGGACGATGTGTGCCGACCGGTCCGAGCGGCACGAGTTCTCAAAGCGCGTGAGCCGAGCTGTCATCGGAAGAGAAGCGGCGCCAAGCAGGGATTATCGACGTGGCTCTGGGCGAAGAAGGTTGGAGCGCCAGCATCGCACTGGCGACGGGAGCCATGGAGGTTCGGGCTGGCCCGTGACGCTGGCTATCCAGGGCGTGACCGTCGACCTCGGCAACGTTCGAGTGAGGCTACCTGGACCTGCTGCAGCCTCCCACGGCGCTGCCGGGCACTCCAGGAATCGGACCCCCTTCTTCGGCAGACCAGCACTAACGGTAGTCCCCGGGGCTTCCCGTCAGCACTCGGAGAGGTAGTCAGGAGAGGAGGTCAGCACTCGGCGGAGCCCAGCGGTAGGCCTAAAGAGGAAGGCCGGAGTGCTACGTCACCGACATAGTTCGGGGCACCGACATTCGAGACGGAGGAGCTGGCCGGTCGATGCCACGACAGCAAATCTTGCAAGTCGGTAGGAGCACCGAGTGAGATCAAGAGCCTACACACATCGGACTTGGAGTTACGTGTGGCAATTGAACTTTGTAAGAGCGTTCCTTCTTGTAAGCGTGCAGCCATAGGCCAGCGTTGCCGGACTTTCGCGCAGAACGCGCTAAGGACGAACATAGGGGAGGATAAGGACATATTTCGGTTACGCAATTCTGGAGTTTTACCTTTGTCAGTTGAGTTTTGAGTTCCATTTTGAGTATTTTATTTTTGGTTTGTTCTTATTAAAGTATGTTTGCTGTGCTCGCCTGCGTCTCCCGACTCCATCTCTCCCAACGTCCGCATGGCCCCGAGATCAGTGTGACAATGCGTGAAAGTCGCTATTTTGGTGCCGAAGTTGCGGATAACATGAGAAAAGTAGGAGCATAATCCGATGAAGCTGCAGAATTCGGCAACGGCTTGGAGTTTGGTTGGCCGGACGGCGAAGCGACATTTCTTTAACCTGAGCTGGAGTCCAGCGTCGGCGACGCAAGTGAGCACGTGTTTGAGTCTAAACAGGTGAGAAGAAAAGTCCGGGGAAAAGATGACAATGACATCGAGATAACAAAGGCATGTCTGCCATTTGAGGCTCCGAAGCGTGTTATCCATCATTCTTTGAAACGTTGCAGGTGCATTAGAGAGGCCAAAGGGCATCACGGTAAATCTATATAAGCCGTCAGGCGTAAGAAATGGCGTTTTCGGGCGGTCTGTGTCAGCCACCTGGAACTGCCAATAACCGGATCGTAAACCTAAGGACGAAAAGAATGCGGCGCCTTGGAGGCAGTCCAGTGCGTGGTCGATACGGGGAAGAGAATAGACATCTCTCCAGGTCATCTTGTTGAGGCGTCGATAGTCCGCACAAAAACGAATTGTCCTATCTTTCTTTTTGACCAGAACTACCGAAGAAGCCGAGGGACTGTGTGATGGCTGCATCACGTCGTGTCGGAGCATGTCTCCTACGTGCTCATCGACGACACGCCGCTCCGTCGCGCAACATGGTATTGACGTTGGCGTATAGGCGCGTGGCTGCCAGTGTCGGTCTGATGAACGGCTGTGGAGGTACGTCCTAAACATTGTTTTTGGAGGTAGAAAGAAGTTCGAAATCAGTTAAGGAGGTCGACGGTTTCCGTGCGCTGATTAAGAGTGATGTTGGGATCAATATACGGAGCACACGTTCGGTCACATGCAGGCGCAGGCGCAGAGACAGAGAGAGCCATGGCGTCAGTGTGAAGAGGAGTCGAGTCATCAGGCACATCGTAGACAGAGCTCGTGTTGAATTCAACAGGAGAACCGAGACATTCGCCATGATGTAAGCTTGGTGGACAGGAACACGGATTAGAAACGTAAAGTGGGCAGGAGCCCTGGCGAAAGGGAAGGAGGGCAAAGGCAAGCAATAAGGAATGACGGCATGCAGCAAGTTGAGATGGCGTGAAAAGAACTGTGGAATCTTAAAAAGCACCACGAAAACGGGTAAAAGGGCGGAAGAGAAAGAAGGTATATCAGTGTCGGAGGCGACGAGCACTCGAGCAGAAGGTGGAGGCAAATCTTCAGAAAGACTGCCGCAAAATGGAGTCAGCGCAAGTCCTGCAGCGGCATAATCAATAACAGCGTGATGAGATGAGAGGAAGTCCCATCCTAGAATGATGGCAGGAGAACAGCCGGTAAGAACAACAAACTCAATGTGGCATAAACTGCCTTGTATGGCGACACGGACGTTACATGTTCCTAAGAGCTCAATTGGCTCAGCGCTTGCTGTGCGTAGCGAAACGGCAGAAAACGGCTTGCGATTTTTCGGAGCATACGGCAAAGCTGGTCGGCAGTGACAGACACTGCGGCAGCCATGTCGACAAGTGCGTGAACGGCGGCACCTTCGGCAAACACTTCAGTGACGTTCGTAGGGAATAAACGAGGGATTGAGCAGTTCGAAGAGATCGCAGTTCTTCCCTCCAGAACTGCGCTTTTGGTTTTTCTGCACAGCTGGAGCGCGGCGGACGATGGGGGACAGAGAACGTTGATGCGGAAATGGAGACCGACGAGTGTTGAAGCTTTAGGGAAGAGGAGATGAAGGAGCGCAGTGCGGAGGTGGCAAATAGCGGGACGGGTAGTCAGGGGCATTCCCTTGAAGTCTCGTAGTACCGGGAGCGTACCAACCCCGCCGGCGGCAGAACCGTGCCACGTGTCCAGCAAAGCCACACCCGAAGCAGATCGGCCGGTTGTCTTGGGTACGCCACGTATTGTCAACAGGGGGCCTAGGTAGCGGTGGCCAGTTCTGAGCTGGACGTAGGGGCTGCGGAGGAGCGCAGAAGCTGCTTCTGGGCAAGTAGTTCACAGCTGCAGAAGGCGAGGCGTAGAAGCCGCTTGTGGGCGTGTAGTACGAAACTTCAGGCGGAGGTTTTGGTCTGGCGACGACGGCAGTGTACGTGAGCAGAACCGGCGCTGAAGGCGGCTGATTAGCGACAGGTAGTGCGTCACTGACTTGTTCACGTATGATGCGTCGGAGTTCCGGGGTCAAAGAGGACCCGGACGACTGGGTAGCAGGCAGCAGTGACAGTTGGCGCGCGAGTTCTTCGCGAACTAATTGTTTGACTCGGTCGAGGAACGAAGAGTGGCCGGGAGCAGCACTGGAATTGTCGATTGAAGGCGAAACCGTGTCGTCAGGCCCGGCAGCTCGGCGCGTAGTAAGGCGTTGTTTCCAGAGCTCATCGTAGCTCTGGCACAGTGTAATGACCTCGTCAATCGTTTGAGGATTTTTGGCCAATAGTGTTTGGAAGGCGTCGTCCTCTATGCCCTTCATGACATTCTTGACCTTTTCGGAGTCGACCATCGCGGCATTTATGAGCTGGGAAACGTGAACTACGTCTTGAATGTAGCTAGTGAAATTTTTTACCCTTTTGCTGAGCGCGACCACGCAAGCGTTGTTCTGCGCCAAGCTTGCGCACAGTAGGGCAACCGATGATTTCTTTGAAACAATAGGTAAATTCTGTCCAGATGGAAAGGTTGGATTCATGATTCCGGAACCAGAGATTAACGACTCAAGAAATATAAAAGATGGCGTTAGTCAGTTTATCTTTGTTATCCCATTTGTTTTGCGCACTCCCGCGATCGTATGACTAGAGCCCATCCTCCACGTCATTGTCGTCGTTGCCGCTGAAGACCGGAGGATCTCGTTGGCGTAGAGCACCGGAGCAGACGACAAGCGATGCCAAGGGAGGATCGGGCTGCGCGGCGTCCTGAGGCATGGCTGAAACGGTAGGGAGCGTCCGGCTGCGGAGTTCCAGGTTTCTAAAGGGCCCAGTACCGCCACCAAATGTCAAAAGGCGTTATAGTTTCATAGATGAAACGCTCAGATATCAGAGCGCCGCAGCGAGAGCACAAAGAGCTTGGGCAACACAGGCACAAGGCTTCCAACCACTCGTTGCAGTCGTCTTTCTCGTATACCAGTGCCTGCTGCTCGTTCTTCTACAGTACAATATATATACATATATATACAGCGAAGTAGACTCGCGTATGAAGCTATTTATTGACGTTTCGACCAGGGTCCGGCCTTCAAATGAACACAAGGCATGGGGTACGTGCAGTTTATATAGATGTGCATATCAACCAGTGAAGATATGTTGACATAAAAACGAAGAAAATGCCTGCACAGAAAGCATGTCAGTCGTTCTGAATATGATACATCTCTCAAATTATGGGGCTTTACGTGCCAAAACTAGTTTCTGATTATGAGGCACGCCGTAGTGAACAACTCCGGAAATTTCGACCACCTGGAGTTCTTTAACATTCACCTAAATCTAAGTACACGGCTGCTTTCGCATTTAGCCCCGATCGGAATGCGGCCACCGGGGCCAGGATACTATCCCGCGACCTCGTGCTGAGCAGCCCAACACCATAGCCACTGAGCAATCACTGCGGGTTGATACATGTCTAAATAGATGACGTTTGCAAATACATCATTTGAAGATACTCACAAAAAATGAAATCCGAATGGGAACTCTCATGTAACAGCAGAAAACGTCACCGAGTAGGTGCTTCGTCGCCAAACTAGATCAAATTAAGAAATAGGAATAAATACAAAAAAAGAGAAAGAGTGACGTGCTAGTACAAGGGAAAATATTGTTGTACTAGTGAAAAAAAATGGAAATGAGGGAAGATGTGACAGGCTATGTGGACAAGAAACTTAATTTTCTTACACTTCTTACAGTCTCAAACAAGACGTGACGGTATCAAACATCGATATAAAAAAGTATTCATGGGCTTCTCTATCATAATTTGAACGAAATCCCGATTCAAGCAGCGTTACATTTATATTATCAAAGGAGTTGTCAGGGAGATGTACATGTTTTGGGAAGACTAGGTTAAGCAACATGTTCGCGTGGGATCTGGGATTGCTAAAGCGCAATCTAAATGTCCCTTCAGTTTATCCCATGTACTGTTTTTGCACAGTGTCCATTCAAGCATATATATTTCGTTTTTAGTACCGCCGTTGAAATGATGCAGTTGATTTTTGAATAAAAGTTCGAAGCCGTAGTAGTTACCTGCTGCGATGTACACATACTTTACATCGCGGTTTTCGCCAAGGATAGCTTCCGATGGCGTCAGGGCAGTTATTCTTAGATTATGATAGTTTATCTCGAATATTTCTAGTTTTCTGCCATACTATTTTAGGTGGTTCAGCGGAGATGTCTTTGATGGCTTCATTTTGCACTAGGATATCTCGGAGCTTCTTTAGTACATCTCAACCACACTGGACTGACGCAGAATGGGTTAGGATGCTACATGAAGTGTAACCAAAAGACAGCCTTGAGGAATATTGAGATCGAATATATCTTACAGAAAGTCGACAGTATCCCGTGCGTAAAACGGAAATGTAGCTGGGGCATTACTAATGAGGGAATCTACGTAGCTCGGCAAATTTTCTGTCAGAGTACCTATACCGAAAGTCATGAGACAACCGGGGTTGTTAATTTTATGGATATTAGGCAAAAGGTAAAAACGACCGGCAACAGGACTTAACGGAATGAGAGAATGAATAGCATTGTCAGGAACCTTCTTATTTTTGACGAGATCTTGCACCGTGCTTTTGACCAGAGAGCTCTATTTTTCGGTGGGTTCATGATCATGGCGTTAATAAAACATCGTGTCTGCTAGTTGTCTCCGGGCCTCTGCGGTATACTAGGACTTGGTCATTATGACAACGCCACCACCTTTGTCAGCAGGCTTAATGACAATGTCGTTACGAGAGAACAGAGTATCTGGTGCTTTCATTTCGCTGGCGGACAAATTACGGAGAACGTGTGCTTGTTTTTCATACAATTGCGGAACGTCTCCTTGTAATGCTTTCATGTACAACTCCAAGCATCAATGATATCGTGTTGGGAAGGAGGGAGTCAGTGCTTGGCAGAGGGTAACGCGTTTTTCTAATAGATTGAATGGGGCCGGTCATCAATGTATTCGCGTAGGCTTTGGATAAGGGCGAAATTATTCAAATCTTCCAGCAGTTGAAATTTATTGTGTCCGCCTGTAGCTAGACAAAAATTGAGACCACGAAGCAGAACGCCGCCTTCATAGCTGTTAGTAAAATGTCCGAAATATTAACGATACTATTCTGCTTTATCAGAACGCTTCCTGACAGAACATGACAAAGAAGTAACGGAGTGCACTTACACAGGCTTCGTTTGAAAAGCGGCGGAATTACATTACCCTGTCCTGGCTTGTAGAAGGCCACCCAACACCGTAACGAGGCCGTTTCTTCGCTTCCAATACATCAATTTGATTACGCTTTTACGTTACCAGAACGCCGCCTTCATCAGCTGTTAGTAAAATGTCCGAAATGTTAACAATATTGCTCTGCTCTTAGCAGAACGCTTCCTGACAGAACAGGACAAAGAAGTAACGGAGTGCACTTCAACAGGCTTCGTTTGAAAAGGGGCGGAATTACATACCCTCTCCTGGCTTCCAGAAGGGCACCCAACACCGTCACGGGACCGTTTCTTGGCTTTCAATACGTGAATTTCATTACGTTTTTTTACGTTACATGTGTGTGTGTGTGTGTGTGTGTGTGTGTGTGTGTGTGTGTGTGTGTGTGTGTGTGTGTGTGTGCGTGCGTGCGTGCGTGCGTGTGTGCGTGCGTGCGTGTGTGTGTGTTTGTGTGTGTGTGTGTGTGTGTGTGTGTGTGTGTGTGCGTGTGTGCGTGCGTGCGCGTGTGTGTTTGTGTGTGTGTGTGTGTGTGTGTGATTAAATATATTGTTCCCTTGCACTTAGATAGGACCATGCGCACAAGAGGGAGACGATGAAGAAGTGTTAGAATGTCTACTGAAGCTGTGACTTTTGTACCAGCCTGCGCGTTTACCACTAACTTTTTCCTATTTAAACAGTCATACCTATGTTTGTGCGTCGGGATTCCTCTTCGTAATGTGTTTCAAAACATACTAGAACCGAAAGCATGTATACCATATCTGAGCTCAAAAAGGCTAGGTGCGATTTCTCACCAACTCGTTTCAAAGACGATGCCAATAGATCATCATCATCAGGGCGATTCCTCGCGCACTAGGACCTGTTCAAAAGGTATATTACCGCAGCAGCGCTTCGCAGCAGTTTGCCAGCGCTGCGAAAACAATCCGCTGCTGCTGCTGCTGCTGATGATGATGATGACGACGACGATGATGATGATGATGATGATAATGGCGATTTAATGGCATCGCCTTTCAAACGGTGCTGTGTGGAATAGTCACCTATCTTGCTCCATTTAACCAGGTATGCTATATATGTTTCTCATTCTGGCATTTTTGTATACCTGTCCATCTTTTTTTACTTCTTCAGAACTTCTCTGTCTACCTTCTACAGCTACTTATGCAACTGCTGCATGGCGGTCCACTTTGTGCAGTAATGTACAACTACAGTACCAAGTGTGCACGTATCCACGCTACGCGGCGCGCATCTTGCATCTCGTGACTCTCCTCCAATAGCATGCATGTATAGGGCGTGTTTCAGCAACAGCTACCCTGCGCTCGCGTGGCGCAGTGTTAAAGAAGCTGTCTTCCGCACAGAGTGCCCAGGTTCCACCTCAATTGAAATGGCGTATTTATTCCTGGCTATAGCGGCGACGTATACCTACGACGGAGGCGGACAACAACGTCAACTGAAACGGCCACTAGAATGAGTCCATAACAGGTTACACGGTAAAAAATCGCCTTAGTTTCGCCCGAAAGGCGAAGCATCGATGGCGATAGCAAGTTTGTGGACAGGTGCACGAAGTTAGGATACTAGTTTCATCGGTCGTGATGACTTGTAAACATAGGTATGTTAAATTAACAAGCATGGTTTCACGCACGCACAAGTAGACATCAAGACATTTGACTCGACGACCGCGGAAGCTCGCTCTCAACGCTGAATTAAGGAAGCGCGGCAGCAGCAGAGAGCGAATTGACCTTCGTGCGGCGTCTCGCATGAACGCGAGCTAGGCCGCAAAAACACAGCGCACGGGTGGACTCCGTCCGCGTCGCTGATCGCTTACAGACGTAGCCTCCCATGGGATAGCCCTGGTACCGCATGCGAGGGATGCATACGGGGGCTAGAGGTAACCGGCTTCGCTGTAAAAAATGACGCTATCGACTTTTACGCTTTTATTGCAACAATTTGCCGCTTGTGGGTGTCAGCAATGTGTTGAGATTGTTAGGACATTTACACAGTGGGGGTTTTGGTTCACACTGCACACGCACTTGCCGGTGCATACTTATTTATTATCATACGTGTGGAAATCTGCATTGCGCACCGCAAGCAATGTCATCACCCTGTTCCATGGTATCGCTTTCAGAATTGCGTATGACGAACTAAGTAAATCGAGCTCTTATATGCTGAGTAACTCTACAGCCATTTACCATTACCATCTATCTTCTCAAACTAGTGAGTAAAAAATATGTTACATTGTAGCTACGTTCTTGTAGCTACGGGTTTGCCACCATTTAAAAGATATATGAAGCATGCCGTCAAGTCTATTCAACTACACTAGTAATCTAAATTATGTTTTAATTCCTGTTAGTGAACATGATTCGGAGAGTTCACAGTGTATAGGCGCTTACCTGCAGCAGCGGCTTGGGGAGCCGGGGGCACTTCATCTGAAACATTAGGTCACCATTATGACATCGGTATGATGCAATCTTTGTTCCTTCCCCATTTTCTCAACAAGGATATCGAAAGAACGCCGAGGCACGCAAGGCCGGTGCCCTAGCTAATAAGATGGATTAGTTTAGGCGAATTAGACACACAGCATCAGAGGAACAAAAAAACCGACGGTAGGACAGGGCATCCTGTGCTGCAGTAGGTATTTCCTTCCTCAGATGACGTGCTTCTAATTCTCTTTAGGCGCCATGTGCCAACTAGCCCAAGAACAAGTCACACTAAAGATATATATATATATATATATATATATATATATATATATATATATATACTTTGCATACACCGACGGTGTGATGGAGGAGCCAAGCTGGTTTGTACTCGCAGGGGCTCCTATAGCTAATCATTCCGCTGTCATTGTTCGTCCTCACATTTGCAAACAAATACTGTTGAATTTAACAGTATTGATGGAAGCTGCAGGTGTACTAAAGTGCAACTTCGAAGAACTACAACGGAAGTGCAACCTCTGAAGCTTCGGCGAAGCCGCCGACTCAACGGGCTTCCACCTAGGGCCATGAACACTGACAGTGACCACATGCGGCCGGTTTCGGATGCTCCTGGGTAACATTACAGAGGGCCGCGAACGTTTGCTGAGAAAGCAGGAAAGGATGTAGAGGTATGGCTGAAACACTACCTCTGGGTGAGCCTATGTAGTCACCGAAATCCCACCAGCCAGCGGGCCGACGTCGCATTCTTCCTCGAGGGAATGGCGTTGACGTGGTACAAGAACGTCGAGCATAATTTGGCAACTTGGCAGTATTTCATCGATGAAAATAAGTGCCCCGGTGATTCAGCCATAAAAGATAAGCACGCGGAGCTGACGCTGGCGCAATGAGCTTCAGTACCAGGTGAGCTGAGCACAATGTACATCAATGAGATACTGTGGCTGTGCAAATCATTGGACTCACATATGACAGAAGAATATAAGGTCAGGCCTCCTCTCAAAGGAATTGCTGAGGACGTTTTTAGAATTACTTCATAGGAGAGGACAACGTAGAGTCTACAACTGGCATCGCCAAATAAAGTTGCATTGTAGAGGCTCTGAAATTTTGCTGTTTATCGACGAAGTTGTGGTTGACTCGCCAACTTCACTACCGTCGTGATCATTGACGTGGCGCTTATACGTCAACTATAGAACAAACCGTACGCACTTCACTTGATCAACGGGAGCCTGCTCCCGCGCATATTGCGCTTGTTCGTGGCAACGTTTGCCGAAGTACCGTTGGCGTCCATTAACCTTACGGACTTTTATACGTCAAGAGCTGCGAAACAGCCCGCCTTTCCGTACTATAATCAAAAGCCACGAAATACGTAACATGAAGAGATGGCTCACGCTCGCCCCAGTATGGCAGGGCCCATCGAATATCATCGGCTAACTGGAAGGTTGCTGTGCTACGTCCATGCTACCATCGAGCGCTTCATGGACACAATCCTCCGTGGCCTAAAAGGGGAAAATTGTCTTTGTTATCTTGACGACATTGTCGCGTATACCTTGCTGAAGTATACAAGCTGAATGAAGATACAGGCGGTTGCACTTTACGAAAACGTAAGCGGTGACGAGCGATGCCGAGACGAACCTCGTTCTCCTCTTCTTCATTCCCTTGCAGCGCCACACCATGTGGCATTACCCCCTCTACAAAAAAATAAAGAAGAAGGAAAGCATACATAGGCTTGACCTGATAGCGCCGAGATGGTCTAGGACGAACACATAGGCTATAGTCACATTCATTGTGGTGTGCGATATAGTCATAAGGCAAGGATGGACAAGCAACAACAAAAACGGAACCGGCTGAAAAGGACGAATATTACGGGCTATAGTACGGTTTCAACCGCACAGCGTGCACAATCTCAGATTGCGGTTGTCGATCTCGGGGAGGGTGGCTTCCGTCAGGAAGGACTTCGTAATTCACGTCACTAATTAGCTGCAACCCTCTGTAAGGTCCGAAATAGCGACTCAAACGCATCTCGGATAGTCCTTTTCGGCGCACGGGAGTCCAGACCAAAACTTGATCACCAGGTTGGAACTCGACATGACGATGGCGCAGATTGTAACGGTGCGCATCGTGCTCTGTTGTTGCTTTGTGTGCACTCGAGCAAGCTGACGGGCTTCTTCCGCTCGTTGCAAGAAAAGTTCGGTATCTTGGGCCAGGTCGAGATTATCAATGTTGTCGCACGGCAGCATTGCTTCTAACATAGTCAGCACTTCACGGCCGCAAGCGAGGTAAAACGGTGGGAAGCGTGTTGTTTGTTGCGTAGCAGTATTATAGGCAAACGTTACGTAAGGGAGTATCTCGTCCCACGTCTTGTGCTGTACGTCTACGTGCATAGACAGCATGTCAGTCATCGTTTTGTTCAGCCATTCGGTCAAGCCGTTTGTCTGCGATTGATAGGCAGTTGTCCTTCGATGGGTCGTGCAGTTGAGTTTAAAAACGTCTTCAATGAGCTGTGCTGTAAAGACTTTGCCTTGGTCTGTGATGACGTGCGATGGGGCGCTATGCCGTAGGACGATGCTCTGTATGAAAAACTTGGCAACCTCGGAAGCTGTGCCTCGAGGCAGCGCCTTTGTCTCAGCATACCGCGTTAAATAGTCCGTGGCGACCATTATCCACCTGTTGCCAGAAGATGACAGTGGAAACGGGCCCAGAAGATCCATGCCGACCTGCTCATAGGTTTGCCAGGTGGGTCAATCGGATTCAGCGATCCGGCAGGCTTCACAGCTGGCGACTTTCGGCGCTGGCATTCACCGCAGGCTTGGACGTACCGCTTAACAGACTCGGCAAGTTTCGACTAGTAGTAGGATTTCCACACTCTATCAAGCGTCCGCGTAAAACCCAAATTGCCAGACGGAGGCTTTTTATGACAGGCGAACAAAACTTCGGCACGGAGGTCTGCTGGAACGACCAAAAGGTAGGCCTTGTTGGTGGCAGCGGAGTTCTTGTACAAGACGCCATGTCGTAAACAAAAAGACGGCATTCTTCGAACGCTATGACGGGGTATTGATGGGTTTCGTCCTTCCAGATGTTCGAATATAGGCCGCAGTGGCCCGTCTGCGTGCTGCCGAGCGGACAAATCAGTAACACTTACGGCCCCAAGGAAAGGGCCGTCGTCCTCAATGCCTTGGTCGGTAGTGTCGATAGGGGCAGCGAGAGTGCGTCAGCGTCTTCGTGTATGCGGCCCGACTTGTACGCGATGGTCACGTCGTCCTCCTGCAAATGTAGACTCCACCGTGCCAGTCATCCAGAAGGGTCCCGGAGATTTGCAAGCAAGCCTAACGAGCGATGATCAGTTACAACTCTGAATGGGCCGCCCTAAAGGTAAGGTCGAAATTAGCCAAGCGCCCATACGGCGGCAAGACACTCTTTCTGCGTGGTTGTGTAGTTGGTCTCTTCACGCGATAGTGTGCAACTTGTGTAGGCAGTCACTCTTCCAATACCTTCCTGCCGTTGTACAAGCGCCGCACCAAGACCAACGTTACTGGCGTCTGTCTGAACTTCCGTGTCCATCTCCTCGTCAAAGTGGGCCGAAACTTGTGCTGACAGCAGACGCTGTCGAAGCTCGCTGAAAGAAGTCTCTTACTCTGAGGACCAGACGAACGCTACATCGTCCCTCGTGAGGCGAGTCAGCGGCTCCGCCATCTTCGAAAAATTTTCGATGAAACGCCGGTAGTATGCGCAAAGGCCCAGGAAGCGTCGGACACCTTTCTTGTCGGTCAGTGTTGGAAACGAGGCTACAGCGGCAGTTTTTGCGGGATTGGGGCTAACGCCTTCCGCGCTGACCACGTGTCCGAGAAACATCAGCTCCTTGTAGCCGAAATGACTTTTCTGAGGCTTAAGGGTGAGGTTAGCTGATCGGATGGCTTCGAGAATTTGCCGCAGTCGTTTCAGGTGGTCGTCAAATGTCGCCGAAAAAACAACCACGTCCTCGAGATAGACGACGCAGCTTTGCCACTTCAGACCAGCGAGAACGGTCATCATTTGCTGGAAAGTTGCTCTGTGAATTGCGCTGGAAAGGAAGTACTCTGAATTCGTAAAGGCCATCTGAAGTGACGAAAGCAGTTTTTTCGCGGTCTCGTTCATCGACCTCAATTTGCCAGTAACCGCTCTTTAGATCAAGAGACGAAAAATACTTAGCTTGCCGCAACCTGTCTAAAGAGTCATCGATACATGGTAGTGGGTACACGTCCTTCGTGGTAACATCGTTGAGGCGTTGATAATAAACATAGAAACGAAGCGTGCCGTCTTTTTTCTTGACTAGAACGACCGGGGAGGACCACGGACTGTGCGAAGGCTGAATAACACCATCATCTAGCATCTCCTTGACTTGGGCTTGAATCGCCTCACGTTCTTTCGGCGAGACACGATAAGGCTGTTGTTTGATGGGACTTGCGTCGGCGGATGTCGTTATTCGGTGCTTTGTGATTGGCGTTTGGCCCACCTTTGTAGCCCGAGCGAAGCACGCGCGGAATTCGTTCAAGAGCTCCTGCAGTGCGCTCTTTTGGTCGTCCGTAAGCTCGGAGTTTACATCGATGTCTCTGAGCGAACCGTCGTCTGTGTCCACTTCAGAAGCAAACCACTCGACGATGTCCGTTGATGGTTCGGCGTAGGCGATTGCAGTGCCAAGAAAAATGTGCCCATGCTCAAAGGTAAAGTTGGTAACGAGGACCGTTGTCTGGCTATGACGAAGTTCCACAAGCTTTCGCGCTACACAAATGCCTTGTGCCAGCAACATAAATGTTGCCTTCTACAATGGCTTCACCGTCTTGTAGCTCGTCGGACTTGACCGGAACCATAACACTCACACGCGGTGGTATCGTGATGCTCTTGTCCGAAACGCGAATCGGTGTTCAATGGCGTCAGTCTGTGTTGCTCTTTGTGTCGAGAATGTGATGCAGCGCTCGCGGAGGTCAATAATGGCACCATATTCCAGGAGAAAGAACATCCCAAGAATTAAATCGCGAGAACACTCGCGTAGAACCAGACAACTGGCGAGAAAAGCAGCACCGCGAATTTCTACTCTGGCCGTGCATAGGCCAAGCGGTGTGACGACGTGGCCACCTGCCGCACGAACTGGTGCCCCGTTCCAGGGCAACGTAGCTTTTCTCAGAACGCTCGCCAGTTTTACACTAAGAACAGAATAATCGGCGCTGGTATCTACAAGTGCACTCATTTTTCTGCCGTCGATCAACACACGTATGTCCAGTGGAATCTTGTTCGCGGAAATTGGTTCTGGCGTCATCGTGTTTTCGTTGTTCTGCGGTCGGCACGATACGAGGTCTTGATGCGTCGAGTATCAGCGGCCCCGCTTCGGAAGGTCGCTGACGTCAGTTTTCCCGGCGTGTACTTGGTGATCGCCCTTGCGTCGTCCTGGAGGTGGTATCGCGAGCAGAGAAATTTCGCCGCGGTGAGAGTGAGCGTGACTGCCGCTGCGATGGGCCCAGCCTGCGCTGCTGTTCGAGGAATTCTGCGATGTCGGGTGGCCTTTGGCCGAACCTAGGTCGAGGTAAATCGATAGAAAAACCACGCAGTCCGAGTCGTCGGTAGGGGCATTCCGATACACATGATCAGCTTCGCTGCAGTGGTAACACAGCGGTCCCCGATCGGGTGCTCGCCAAACCTGTGATTTCCTCCCGGGTGTTCGGTGATCGTCGAAGTACGGTAGCGGAGTTGTCGGAGCGGCTTGCGCCGATTCCAACGCGACTGGTAGCGCCACATAAGTAGGTGCGAAAGCTTGGACGGGGCTCAGTAATGTTTCTGTGTAAGCCTTGCGCCGGTATTCGCTTGGCAGTGGTGGTGCTTCATTGCTGGAAAGAGATGCCTGCAGTGCCTGCTATACGTTGAGTACGACGCTGGCGAGGGAGCTGACTGGAGGTGGCGACGTACCCTGGTGCTTCTGCAGCTCGTCGTGAACCACTGAGCCAATCAGTTAGCAAAGCAAGGCGATCCGGAATGCAGGCGGCATTTACTTGTCGGCTGTACAAGTTCGGCAGTTGCTGAAGGGTCTTCTCCACCGCGGTGGCTTCCGTGAGGAACTCCTCAACAGTCTTGGGCGTATTCCGAACAAGACCGCCAAAGACCTGCTCCTTTACGCCTCTCATCAGAAGACGCACCTTCTCTTCCGACGTGCTCGGGTCGGCACGCTGAAAGAGACGCGTCATGTCCTCCACGTACATCGTGACGCTCTCGTTGGGCTTTTGAACGCGTGACTGAAGGGCCCGCTCCGCTTCTTCTCGGCGATCGGGGCTGGAGTAAGTCTCCAGTAGCTTGCGCTGGAACTCTGGCCAGGATGACAAGGCACTTTCGCTGTTCATAATCCACGTGCGAGCAGCATCCTGGAGGCTGAAGTCGACGTTCCTGAGTTTGGCGTTGTTGTCCCACTCGTTAAACGCAGCCACGCGCTCGAACTCCGCCAGCCAGTCTTCAACGCCTTCAAATGTGTCGTCATGAAAAGCCGTCGGCATTTGGCGGTTCAGCAGCGTTAGGTAAGTCGGTGTCACCCGTCCCGTAGAAGTCGCAGTGGTCGCAGTTATTACTTTTTCCTGGAGATTTCCAAATTCTGGGGCGAGTCCTCGAATTCGCCGGCTTGTGCGGTGAACTGGAGTCAACTTCAACTGTGGGGCGAGGTTCTTCCTGCCCAGTGGGGTCTCCTGCATAAGCTGAGCGTACCCAGCATGTCCGCCAAACTGTCGCGTATACCATGCTGGAGTATACAAGCTAAATGAAGATACAGGTGGTTGCACTTTACGAAAACGTCAGCGGCGGCGCGCGATGCCGAGACGAACCTCGTTCTCCTCTTCTTCAGTACCTTGCTGCGCCACACCCTATGGCAATAGTGTGATCTTTAGACGCGCATTTGACGAGCACAACTGTCGTCGTGGCATGGTCCTCATGGGCCTTACGAAGGCTGCCCGTACCTTGAATTCGAGAAATTGTGGTTATGGGGATCGCAAAACTCTCGGTCTCAGTCACTTTGCTGGTAAGGACAGTGTTCGACCCGAACCACATGAGTTCCCTGCAATGGGAGCTTCAAGCCACCGCGAATGCTGCAAAAGAATTCGAGTATTGGTATTTGCAGTTGAAGTTTATGCTTATTTCAGGGCCCATGCTTCACCGTTTCGATGCATCGGCTCCAACCGAAGTACACACTAACGTGAGTAGAATCGCTCTCCGTGAGGTCTATGAGCAGCGTAGCGCAGGGGCATCTCTCATTTACAAAAGTTACACGCAGGTGTGAGGATAAAGGTTTTTAATGCCCTCATTCACTGGGTTGAACAAGGTTGCGTGACATAATGCGCACTCGAAAAGTTGAACGCCGTGGTGTCGTGAGGGTTTTGACCACTGAAGTTGTTTCCCAAAAAGAAATTAGTCGCCGTATGGCTGCCGTGTACGTTGAACATTGCCTTTCATTGGCCACTGTGAAGCGTTGGAGCAAACGGTTCAAACAAGGACTTGAAAGTTGCAAAGACGATCAAAGACTGGGCCAAAGCCACCGTGCAATCACCCCCAACACAGTTGCTAAGCTTGATGAGCTGCTTAGACAATAACGGAGGATAAGCATCGATGAGATGGAAGAGCGTGTGAACATCAGTCACGGTTCGGTTCGCACCATAATTCATTAACATCTCGGTTATCGGCTCTTGTGCGCGCAATGGATGCCCAACATTTTGAACCACCGCCAGAAGACGGAGAAGTTCGGCGCTGCTTTTACTCATCTGATCCGGTGTCACAATGAGGGTGACGACTTCTCTGCAATTGTGACCGGGAACGAATCATGGTGTCATTACTACGAGCCTGAAACACGACGGCACAGCTTACAGTGGAAACATTCCGATTCACCACCCCCCAAGAAAGCAAAGGCCGTCATTTCCGCCGGAAAGGTATTGTTGACTTCCTTTTTTCGATCGTCAGGGGCCATTACTGCTGGAATTTGCTAAACCTGGAGAGACTATCAATTGTTTCCGATATATTGAAACGCCGGATCGGGTGAGTGTCGCAATCAAGAACAACCGACGTGGGAAATTCAGGAATGGGGTCATCTTGCTCCACGACAATGCCCGTCCCCACGTCGCTGATGGGTTTAATATAAACTGGCAAAGTTCAAGAGCGAACCCCAGCAACATCCGTCCTGCAGCCCACACCTGTCGCCTTGGGACTTCCACATTTTGGGGCATTTGAAAAAACACCTCAAGGGAACCAGATTCGTATCTGACGATGACGTGAAAGAGTCAGTTACAGAATTTTTGAAGCAGCAACGCACGGAGTTTTATGACACGGGAATCACGTGACTCGTTAGTCAGCGGGACAAATTACTAAATGCTCATGGAGACTACTTTTTAATATAGTACTGGCCGTTTGTCATATATTCGCAAGGGCTCACTTTCATTTGACTCGCTCTCGTATATATTGGTACGGAACAGCCGCCACAATGTGACTGCACTGAGGAGGAAGACGACATGTGCCCGCTTGATATAGCGTCTCCATCTTTGCCACCGTTGGTCTACGTGTAAATATATTGTACATAGACTTGTACAGCAGCAATACGTAATATTAATTTGGTGGAGGCGGACGTTCCCCATGCCCGTCACGGAGCTCCGCCTGCAGCCCCGACCTACGTCGCCGTATCCCCCCCTCGGGATCCTGGTGTTTTCACCGGAATCGGCAGTCCTGATGTTGACGACTGGCTCCGCTTATACGAACGTGTCAGCACCAGTCACAGGTGGGATCCGACTATTATGCTTGCCAACGTTCTTTTCTACCTCGACGGGGCTCCACTGGCATGGTTCCAGATTCACTAAGATATTTCGAGCTGGGATCTCTTCAAAGAGAAGCTCCGCGACCTTTTTGGCAATCCGTTCGGTCGCCAAGTCAATGCTAAGAAAGCCCTTGCCACACGTGTACAGACGTCGGCCGAGTCCTACGTGTCGTACATTCTCGACGTCTTCGCCCTTTGTGCCAATGCTGACCCGAACATATCTGAGCACGATAAGGTTAATCATGTCCTCAAAGGCATTGCTGATGACGCCTTCAATTTACTGCTGTTTACGAACGTCACCAGCATCGATACGATCCTCAAGGAGTGCCGCCGTCTCGAGCATACTAAAAGCCGCCGGGTATCCCGACACATCACGCGACTTCCCAACACAGCTGTTACGTCATCTTCTGACGACCTCTTCCACCAGCCGTCGCCATGTGACAACTTGACCCGCATTATTCGTCGTGAGGTTGAAACAGCACAACCGGCGGCCCCTTCATTCCCGTCACCTGATCATTCTCAGGTGACAATCTCCTTCATCCAGGCCGTCTTCCGTCAAGAGTTATCCAACGGCGGCCTGCAATCCATTCGTTCCGCAAGCTCGGAACCTCTTTCATCGCGCAAGTCCCCATCCCGCTCTTCTTACTCCTCCTATGAACAGCGCAACCCCTCCGAATGGCGAACCGTGTACGACAAACCAATCTGTTTTAACTGCCGAGGTATTGGACATTTCGCTTGCCACTGCCGCAGCCGCTGGACTTCTCCGAGGCGCTATTCTCCTGATTACCGCCCTCGTCCCTCTAGCGCGTCCTTTACCTTCACTCCTTCTATGGCCGCCCAATCATCGGATCCTGCGACACTTTTGACACGACCCCGCTACACCCGCTCGCCTTCTCCCTCCCGCGATCCATCTCGTTCGCCCCGTCACGCCGTGCTGCTTCTCCGACCTACTGCCGCACCCCCGGCCAGAAAACAACACAGTGCAGCTTCTGGAGGTGCTGCTGCATTGACGACATGCCCGTCGTCACGAAATCCTCGCTTCACCTTAACCACGAACAAGAATCTTTTGGACGTTCTCGTCGACAATGTTCCTGTGTGCGCGTTGATTGACACGGGGCGCATGTGTGCATTATGACTGCTTCTCTTCGCCGTCGGCTCAAGAAAGTTCTGACGCGTGCCGCGAACCGAGTTGTACAACTCGCCGACGCAAGGACTGTGGCAATTGCTGACGTGAGCTCTGCCCGACTCACCATTGCGGAGAGACACACCGTCGTCCTCTTCACCGTCATCGAGCATTACCCTCGCGAACTCATTGTCGGTCTATATTTCCTTGCCAATCATTCTGCCCTCATTGACTGCTCAGCCGGCTCACTTTGTCTTAACATGCCTCTTCTTGCCGAACCTGTGGACCCGCCTCCAAGCCATTTGAGCTGCATGGATTTTATTCGCCTACCGCCTAACTCTGTGACACACGTCGACTTGTTGTCCGCACTAGCTGTACCTGACGGCAATTACGTGGTCGCCTTAATTCCGGCTGTTATACTTACACATGGGGTACCGTGCCGCACACTGTGCTGACAAGTACTGCCAACCGCGCCTGCCTTCCCCTTGTCAATTTCACGCTAACTGCGCAAGTTAGCGGGAAATTGCTAACTATAATTGCTAACTATAACTATAATGAGCGCTTTGCAGCATGATGAGATCGAACCATTCACAGTGGAAGATTGTTACAGCTCAGCCCATACCGTGACGTCATCGCACAGTACTGACGTCGACATTGAGAAGATGGTTTCCTCTGACTTTACACCTGCACAATCTGACACCCTTTGCCACGTTCTTGAAGGCTATCGCGACATTTTTGACTTTGACAATCGACCCTTAGGTCCAACGTCCATTGTGGCCCATCGCATAATTACAAGCGATGCGAACCCTATTCACCGACGTCCATATCGTGTTTCTGGGTCGGAACAAGCTGTTATCCAATAGGAAGTAAAAAAGATGCTTGAAAAGGACATTATCGAGCCTTCCTGTAGTCCCAGGGCTTCTCCCGCCGTACTTGTCAAAAGGAAGGATGGAACGTGGCGCTTTTGTGTAGATTATCGCTACCTGAACAAAATCACAAAAAAGGACGTGTACCCTTTGCCACGTATTTATGACGCTCTCGACTGCCTGTACGGTGCCACCTATTTTTCTTCTGTCGACTTACGGTGCGACTACTGGCAGATATCCGTTGACGACATGGACCGAGAGAAGACTGCATTCGTTACCCCTGGCGGCCTTCAGTTCAAGGTCACGTCTTTCGGTCTCTGTAACGCGCCCGCCACCTTCAAACGAATGATGGACTCTTTCTTCAGGGGTTCAAGTGGTCCACCAGTTTGTGCTATCTGGTAGACGTCATCGTTTATTCGCCCACATTCGACATGCATCCAGACCGTCTTTCGGCAATTCTTGACGTGTTCTGTCGCGCCGGTCTCCAGTTGAGCTCGTCAAAATGTCACTTCGCTCACCGCCAAATCACCGTCCTTGGACACCTTGTGGATGCCAGAGGCGTGTGACCTGATCCGGAAAAAATTCGCGCCGTTACAAACTTTCTTGTTCCAAAGTCTCCCAAGGACGTTCGTAGTTTCGTAGGGCTGTGCTCTTATTTCCGACGCTTCGTGAAGGATTTTGCGACCACCGCTCGTCCCCTTACCGACCTCTTGAAGAAAGACGCCCCTTTTTCTTGGGGTGCTGACCATGTCACATCTTTTTCGCAGCTCACTTCTCATCTTACCACGCCTCCAATTCTGGCCCACTTTGACCCGTCTGCCTCAACGGAAATTCGAATTGCTGCCAGTGGTCACGGCATGGGAGTAGTGTTTGTAAACGCCAGCGTGAACATGATCGCGTTATAGCCTATGCCAGCTGACTTCTATAACCCGCCGAGCACAATTATTCAATCACAGAGCGCAAGTGTCTCGCTGTTGTGTGGGCTGTCGCAAAGTTTCGTCCATACTTGTACGGATGCCCATTTTTTTATCACTGATCACCACACTCTCTGCTGGGTATCCTCGATCAAGGACCCCACGGGACGACTCGATCGCTAGGCGTTACGCCTTCAAGAATACACCTTCTCCATGGTATATAAAGCGGGACGCTTGCACCAAGATGCCGATTCTTTGTCCCGCTACCCCGTCGACGAACCGGCTGATTCGTATGCCACCATTTGCGTTCTCTCGGTGTCCCAGTTGCTTCATCTCGGCAACCAGAAACGCCACGATCCGTCGTTACGAGCCCTCATCGACCGTCCGGAGTCAACGCGTGGCGACGCCTCTCTCCGGATGTTTCTCTTCAAGGAGGGGACATTGTACCGCCGCAATTTCGATCCACACGGCCTTGACCTTCTGCTCGTCATTCCATCACACCTGCGTTCGACTGTCCTCCGCCAACTTCACGACGCCCCCTTGGCTGAACATTTGGGCGTCTCGCGCACATACCACCGTGTACGCCGTCGATTCTTTTGGTCGGGTCTCGCCCACTCCGTGCGGCGCTACGTCGCCACTTGTAAGCCTTGTCAGCGTAGGAAGAAGCCCTCGACAATTCCAGCTAGATGTCTCCAGCCGATCGACATCCCACCCGAACCCTTTTTCCGTGTTGGTCTAGACCTTCTTGGACCATTTCCTCACTCGGGCTCCGGAAATAAATGGGTCGACTGATTATGCTACGCGGGGCGCAATCGCCAGAGCCCTCCCGATAAGTTGTGCTACTGACGTTGCTGACTCTCTACTCTACATTATTTAAGTGCACGGTGCTCCGTGCCAATTGCTCACAGACCGTGGCCGCAGCTTTCTCTCGGCAGTCGTCGACGACATACTCCGCTCCTGTTCGACAAAGCACACGTGCAGCCCGTCCTACCACCCACATACCAATGGCCTCATGGAGCGCCTCAACCGGGCCATCACCGACATCCTGTCGAAGTACATTGCGACCGAGCACCACGACTGGGACCTTCACTTACCATATGTGACGTTCGCGTATAATTCATCGCGTCACGACACCGCCGGCTATTCACCATTCTATCTCCTATATGGCCGAGAAACCGCGTTGCCCTTGGGCACTTTGCTGCCCTCGGCCACACGTTCAGCCACTGAATACGCCCGCAACGCGATCGCACACGCCGACCACGCACGCCAGCTCGCCCGCACCCGTCTCGAGGCCTCACAGGAGCATCAGAGACGCCTCTATGATTGCCACCGTCGCGACGTGCACTTTTCACCGTGTTCTCTGGTGCTTCTCTCGCCACGCATTCGACATGTGGGCCTTTCCGAAAAGCTGCTGTCGCGCTACACTGGCCCATACCGTGTGGTTCGACAAGTGATCGATGTCACGTATGAAATCATCCCCGCCGCCCTCTCAGCGTCATCGTCAGCTGCAAGTGACATCGTTCACGTGGCAAGACTTAAACCATACCGCACACCCTTCACCTCGGATCTGCATATTAAGCACCGGGACGGTGCTTCTACCGCCGGGAGTGATGATACGGAACAGCCGCCATAATATGGTTGCACTGAGGAGGAAGAAGACGTGTACACGCTTGATATAACGTCGCCATCTTTGCTACCGTTGGTCTACGTGTAAATATATTGTAAATAGACTTGTACATCAGCTACAGGTAACAATATTGTAGAACTCCTGTTTTTTATTTGTGCTCTCTGTTGCGACTATAGTTCCGGTGCAATTACTCTCAATACCCGACCGGTGACAGCTGCTTCTGCGCAGTACACTGGAACAAAGGAAAGCGTCATTGAGATTTCTCCCTGGCCGTGTCATATGTATAAAACTGTAAACAAAGTTCTTGAAGGACAAAGTTTCATTAGAAAATTTGTCCTCAACTTGTTCATTTCATAGCCTTTATATTTTTCATATCCGCGGCATGCACTGTTTCGCTGGTTTCAAACTGATATAGTTCTAAAGTTCGTGCGATGTTATCTTTACCTATTAAATAGACAGAAAATATGGAAGGATTGATATCAGTTAAGGGCACAATTTTTGAGACATACGAGTACATTCTGTTATGAGAAAATGCATATTTTACTTGTCTTGACAGTGCACAACGTTCCAGAATTCGTTTGCAGCATCTTTGGCAATAGCAATGCAGTTATTATTCACGTATTTAATCCCTCGACCAAGGCCGACCTGCAACATCAACCCTCCCCCCCCCCCCCCTGAACGAGATTTCTGGCTACGCCACTGATGTACAGTGACGTAGACGCGCGTATGAGGTGATTTATTGACGGTTTCGGCCAGGGTCCGGCCTTCATGAGAACACAAGGTATGTGGTAAGTGCAGCACATGTAGATAGATGTACATATCAACCAGATGACGATATGTTGACGCAAAAACGAAGAAAAGGCGCGCACAGAAATCATGTCAGTCATTCTGAATTTGATACGTGTCTCAAATTATGGAATTTTACGTGCCAAAACCCTTTATGATTATAAGGCACGCCGTAGTGGACGACTTCGGAAATTTCGACAACCTGGGGTTCTTTAGCGTGCACATAAATCTATATACAAGGGTGTTTTCGCATTTAGCTCCTATCGAAATGCGGCCGCCGTGGCCGGGATTCTATCCCGCGACCTCGTGCTCACCGGCCCAACCCCATAGCCGCTCAGCAACCGCGGCGGGTTGATACATGTCTAACCAGATGGCGTTTGCAAACACCATCATTTCAAGATACTCACAAAAAATGAAATTCGAAAGACAATTCTCAGGTAACTCCAGAAAACATCACCGAATAGGTGCTATGTCGCCAATCAACAACAACAAATGAAGAAATAAAAATAACAACAAGAACGAGAAATAGTGGCGTGCCAGTAAAATGAAAAATGGTGCCGTACTAGTGAAAAAAAGGGAAATATGGGAAGATATGACGGGCTATGTGGACAGGCAACTCAATTTTCTTACAGGTTTATTCAAACCAGACGTGATGGTATCAAACAAAGATAAAAAGGATTCACAGGCTTCTCTATCATAATCTGAACGAAATCCAAATTCAAGCAACGTGACATTCATCTTATCAAACGAGTGGTCAGGGATAATTTGGGATGGGCAGGTTGGGCAATGTGTTAGCGTGGGATCTGGGATTGCTAAAGCGCAATCTAAAAGGCCTTCAGTTTATCCAACCGACTGTTTTTTGCACAGTGTCCATACAAACCGTTTTTAGTATCGCAGTTGAAATCACTTTTGATTTTCTGATGAAAGTTTCAAGTAGTATTAGTTACGTGCTGCGATGTACACATGTAGGGGCATAGTTTACATCGCGGTTTTCGCCAAGGTTGGCTTCCGATGGCGTGACGGCAGTCATTCTTAAATGATGATAGTTTATCTCGAAGATTTCTAGTTTTCTGCTATACTACTTTAGGCGGTTCGGCGAATATGTCTTTGATGCGTTCACTTTGCATTAGGATATTTAGGTGCTTCTTTAGTATAGCTGAACCACACTGGACTGGCGCAGAATGGGTTAGGACAAGAGTTGCCTGTAGTGAAGAAGTCGGTTTCTTCGCAGTGGACAGAAGCATCCTGCAGTCATGCACGTCAGTGCGTTTTATTTCGTCATCAATTAGTGGTGGTGGATAATTTTGTTTGAATAAAGCGTTCTTCAGGGCTCCGCAATTCTTTTGAAACCCGGATTGTCCAGAGCAGACTAACGTAAGACCTGCCTGTAAGGAACGTTATTTTTGCAATAATTAGCGTGGTTACTATCGAAGCGCATATATTGATATCAGTCTGTCTGCCTTTTGTACAGGGCAGTAGTTTATCATGTAGCACTGAACCACTGACATCAAGGAAGCTAATTATAGATGCAGAATACATGTCAGAAAATGATATGGGTGAATGGGCATAGCTAAAGTCAGAACTGAAGGAAAGCAGCTCCTGTTCACCATGCGACCAAATCATAAAGAAGTCGTCAAAGTAACGCTTTTAATACAAGCGTTTTAACGCTCGTGTTAGAAAACTATATTTCCTAGCTTACCTATCAATAGATCGCCGTAGTTGGAGCCAATCTTTGTACGCATTGACGTTGCGCCAAGTTGGACAGTGTGTTTACCTTGAAATTCAAAGTTGTTTGGTTCTGAAATAAGTGTCAGCAAAGTGGCCAACGTGTTGCTGTCGATTGGTCTCTCGGGTAATGCTCCTTCGTAGAAATTGACGACTGCCCTAATGCCATCTGGATGCGGAATGTTGGTATAGAAGGATGCTACATGAAGTGTAACCAAAGGACAGCCTTGAGGAATATTGAGATCGAATATATCTGACAGAAAGTCGACAGTACCCCGTGCGTAAAACGCAAATGCAGCTGGGGCATTACTACTGAGGGAATCTACGTAGCTCGGCAAATTTTCTGTGAGAGTACCTATACCGGAAGTCATGAGACAACCGGGGTTGTTAATTTTATGGATATTAGGCAAATGGTAAAAACGACCGGCAACAGGACTTAACGGAATGAGAGAATGAATTGCATTGTCAGGCACCTTTTTATTTTTGACGAGATCTTGCACCGTGCTTATGACCAGAGATCTGTATTTTTCGGTGGGTTCAGGTCATGGCGTTAATAAAACGTCGTGTCTGCTAGTTGTCTGCGGGCCTCTGAGGGATACTAGGACTTGATCATTATGACAACGCCACCACCTTTGTCAGCACGCTTAATGACCATGTCGTTACGAGAGGACAGAGTGTCTGGTGCTTTCATTTCGCTGGTGGACAAATTACGGAGAAAGTGTGCTTGATTTTCATACAATTTTCATACAATGTTTTCATATACAACTCCAAGCATCAATGATATCGTGTTGGGAATGAGGGACTCAGTGCTTGGCAGAGGGTAACACGTTTTTCTAATAGATCGAATGGGGCCGGTCATCAATGTATTCGCGTAGGCTTTGGATACGGGCGAAATTATTCAAATCTTTCAGCAGTTGAAATTCACTGTGTCCGCCTGTAGCTGGACAGAAATTGAGACCATGAAGCAGAACGCGGCCTTCATCAGTTGTTACTAAAATGTCGGAAATATTAATAATATTGTTCAGCTCTTGATCAGAATACTTCTTAACAGAACATGCCGAAGAAGAAACGGAGTGCACTTCAACAGGCTTCGTTTGAAAAGGGGCGGAATTACATACCCTCTCCTGGCTTCCAGAATGGCACGCAACACCGTCACGTGTGTGCGTGCGTGTGTGTGTGTGTGTGTGTGTGTGTGTGTGTGTGTGTGTGTGTGTGTGTGTGTGTGTGTGTGTGTGTGTGTGTGTGTGTGTGTGTGTTTGTGTGTGTGTTTGTGTGTGTGTGTGTGTTTGTGTGTGTGTGTGTGTGTGTGTGTGTGTGTGTGTGTGTGTGTGTGTGTGTGTGTGTGTGTGTGTGTGTGTGTGTGTGTGTGTGTGTGTGTGTGTGTGTGTGTGTGTGTGTGTGTGTGTGTGTGTGTGTGTGTGTGTGAATAAACGTATTGTTGCCTTGGACTTAGACAGGACCATGCGCGGAAGAGGGAGACGAAGAGGAAATGGTAGTCTGTCTACAGAAGCTACGACCTTTGTAACAGCCAGCGCCTTTACCACTAACTGTTTCCTATGTAAACAGTTATACCTACGTTTCTGCGTCGGGATTCCTCTTCGTAATAATGAGTTTTAAAATATACTAGAACCACAATCATGTATACCATATCTTAGTAGCTCAAACAGGCTTGCTGACGATTTCTCACCAACTCGTTTCAAAGACGATGCCGATAGATCCTCATCATAATGGCGACTCCTCGCGCACTACGACCTGTTCAAAGGGTATATTACCGCAGTGCGCTTCGCAGTAGTTTGCCAGCGCTGCGAAAACAAGCCGCTGCTGCTGCCGCCGCCGCCGCCGCCGCTGCTGCTGCTGCTGCTGCTGTGAACCTCTCCTCTTGGCCTTTGTGCTTTTTGGCTGTTTTAGAGCGCAGCTCTTTGGCGTCCGTTCCTGGGTTTCGCGTCGTCGTCGGCGTCGTCGTCGTCGTCGGCGTCGTCATCGGCCTCGTAACCAGCTCCGCCCCCTTTCATCCCCCCAGCGCTAGCAGCGACCGACTGATACCGCTGGATGCCGCTGACGCCGCTAGAGAGTCAAGATAACGTGACTGCATAGAACACCGTCGCCGCCATGCAGAAAGAGGAGGAAAGGGTCCCCCCCCCCTTTTCTTGTGTGGCGGATTGCTGGGGTTGACTCACTATCGCCGTCAGCGGCATCAGTCAGTCGCTGCTATCTCTTCCCTCCTCCCTTTATCGTGTTGTCCGCTTGCTGCGCGCGCTTCTGCCCCCATCGTTTGCCGCTGGGTGTACACGCCGCCCCCCTCCGCTTCCGCTTACTGCTGGTTGCTCTCGACGGCTGCGATGAGCCTCCGCTTCGGCGGCGCGAACTGCAGGGTCTTCTCGGCGGCGGCGATGAGCTTCTGCTTCAGCCTCGCTTACTGCTGGTTGCTCTCGACGGCGGCGATGAGCCTCCGCTTCGGCGGCGCGAACGGCAGGGTCTTCTCGGCGGCGGCGCTTAGCCTCTGCTTCCCCCACGGCTGTGACAACCTCGCGAGGCACTTGTATAGATCTCGTCTTTGAGAATCAAGCATTGGTGTACCAAGTCGAACATATATCAGTCTATTTCTCCGACCACAAAGCTTCCTTCATGACTGTCAAGAACTGTTAGTGGAGTCTTTGTTAAAGGAATACGTGTGAAAAATAAAAAAAAATTATGTGATAGCGCATACATGTGTTGCTCGATTTCTTTGCCTCAATCTATCCAAAAGGTGAAACAGCTTATTTGCTGCGCTCAAATTTCGCATTAGGAAGTAACGTAATCGTCGGTAATTTTTTTTTCTTCATATATGGCATGTTTCCACAGCAGCTACCACGTGCTCGCGTTGCGCAGTGTAAAAGAAGCTGACTTCCACGCAGAGTGCCAGGGTTCCACCGAGTGTATTTATTCCTGGCTGTGGTGGCGGCGTATACCTGCGACGGCGCGGACAACCTCAACAGAAACGGTCATTGGGCTGAGTCCATAACCGGTTACACGGTAAAAAAAACCGCCTTACTTTCGCCCGAAAGGCGAAGCATCGATGGCGATAGCAAATTTGCGGACAGCTGCACGAAGTTAGGACAGTAGTTTTATCGGTCGTGGAAACCTGTAAACATAGGTACTAAATTAAGAAGCATTATGTCACGTACGCACAAGCAGGCATGAACACATCTGACTCGACGACCGCGGAAGCTCGCTGTCAGAACGCTAGATTAAGGAAGCGCGGCAGCAGCAGCGAGCGAATTGACCTTCGTGCTGCGTCTCGCATCGACGCGAGCTAGGCCGCGAAAACACAGCGCACGGGTGGACTCCGTTCCCGTCGCAGATCGCTTACAGACGTAAGCCTCCCAGGGAATAGGCCTGGTACCGCATGCGAGGGACGCATACGGGGGCTAGAGGTAACCGGCTTCGCTGTAAAAGATGACGTTCTCGACTTTTGCGCTTTTATTGCCAGAATTTGCCGCTTGTGGGTGTCAGAAGTGTGTTGAGATAGCTATGACATTTACACAGTGAGAGTTTTGGTTAAGACACTGCACACGCACTTGTCGGTACATATTTATTTTCATGCGCGTGAAAATCTGCATTGCGCATAGCAAGCAGTTTCATCACCCTGTTCCATGGTATCACTTTCATAATTGTGTATGGCGAACTAGGTAAAACGAGCTCTAATATACCGACGTACTCTAGAGCCATTTACCATTATCAATTATCTTCTCAAATTAGTGAGTAAATAGTATGTTACATTGTAGCTACGTTCTTGTAGCTACGGCCTCGGCACCGTTTAAAAGATATACAAAGCATGCCGTCAAGACTATTCAACTACACCAATAATCTAAATTATCTTTTAATTGCTGTTAGTGAACCTAACTTGATTGGGAGAGGTCGATTTGTATAGGCGCTTACCTCGCGCAGCGGCTTGCGCTGTCACGGGCACTTCATCTGGAACATTAGGTCACCTTTATGAAATCGGTATGATGCAATCTTTGTCCGATGTCAATTTTCTCAGCAAGGATATCGAAAGAACGCCGACGCACGTAAGCCCGGTGCGCTAGCTAATGAGATGTGCTACTTTAGGCGAATCAGACACACAGCATCAGAGGAACCAAAAAACCGACGGTAGGACCGGAAACCGTGTATTGTTGTAGGTACTTTCTGCCTCGGATGCCGTGGATCTAATTCTCTTAAAGTGGCATGTACCAACTAGCCCAGACAGACAAGACAGACTAAAGATTAGGTAATTCGCATCTCATGCTGACTATATATATATATATATATATATATATATATATATATATATATATATTGTTACGTGTGAAGAAAACGAAGACCGAGAGAGTACGACGCTGAGTTCATCAACCAACTGGCCGCTCTTGAGCTCACCTTCGCGACCTAAAGTAAACGGCCCCCTTATTCCGTAAGGGCGATAAACGGCCTCCTTCACGCGTAACAAAGTGGTGGATGTGCTTGGTATCGCTCACAACGGAACCATCACTGCCGCAGCTTCGTTGAAGCCGTCAACTTGCCGGTCTCCGACCATTACCCTTCACTGTCTTCGACATGCCAGAAGAAGGAGCCGCTCCGAGGGCGGCGCCTTGCAGTCCGCTGCCATACTATCGAGTTCTACCCACCTGCGGAGGTAAAGCGGGGAAAGATGCCGACGAGTGGCTCGTCCACTACAAACGAGCGAGCAAGTCAAAAGGGTGGGATGCAACCGCTCGGCTCACCGATGTGGTGTTTTCCATACCGCAGTCGTGTTGTACGAGAACCACGAGGACGCGCTTACGACGTGGGAACTCTTTTGGGGACTCAGTCGCCAAAAAGATGCGTGCCGAGCAGACACTGTCGCAATGGGCGCAGCTACCAGGTGAGACATGCACCACATATTTTGAAGAAGTGTTAAAGCTGTGCAAGGTGGTCAGTGCTCGCATGTCGGAAGAAGATAAATTGGGACATTTGCTCAAAGAAGTGGCTGAGGATGCGTATAATTTTAAAATTGGAAAGGCAAGCCTCAGTTCTGTGTCCGACGTCATTCGGCATTGCAGAACTTTTGAAACGCTCAAGATGCGTCGGATTACGCCAAAGTTTGGTCGGTTGGCAAACGTTACGACGGTTGCCAGTGTGGACACGAGCCCTTACTTCGACCTTCCTTTGACTATCCGACAGATTGTCAGCGAGGAACTTTCCCGCCGCGAAGAGATGTTGGATTCAACTGCTGACCACCATGGCGTGTACACGTCACGTGAGGCAATGCGCGCACCACATTCGGCCCTTTGGCAAACAATGTTTACGCAGCGGCCGTACAGCCCAGCCCGGCACTCGAGGATGACAACAAGCCCTCCGATTCCGCGCTATGACAAACGCGCTCAGCGCACGCCTTCTCGACGCCCTATGTATCGTCGTGACACACGCCACGAACCCACCCACTACACGAGGGGAAATGGTAATATCCGGTTCATCGACGAACATCCAAGGTTTCAACATCTCCGGTATGTTACTCCTGCGTAGTCCCGGGTCATATATCGCGGTTTTGCAACAAGCGTAAGACCACGTGGTATGGCTAGCCCTCAGAGTTTTCAGGGCCCTCCGAACAGCCGCACGGTGCCCCATGGCCAGCGCACGTATCATCTGGCGACGAGTATTGACCGAGCAGCTCCCGGAATCACTCCCCGGCATCCGACAGGAGTTTGACGCCCCCACCGCAACGTCGTGCTCCCCATCCTCCCTCAACGCTGCGTCAGGTGAGGTCGCTGAAGACGTGCTACTGACAGAAATACCTCCTGTTTTGATGCTTAAAAATGAAGTGCGCGTTCTTGTAGATAATGTGCCTGTGATGGCTCTGGTGGACACAGGCGCAACAAGTTTGGTCATTAGTGCCTCTTTTAAAGACGTTTTAGGGCGAAAGGTTTTGTTTAAATGGGGCGAAGATTCAATGTTCTGTGGAGTGAGGGGCGAGCCGTTGCGACCTATTGGCGTGTGTAGTTCTGACGTGTTTTTGGGAGGTGATGTTATTACGACAGAGTCTGTTATTATTCCTCAGTCGACCTATGATGTTATTCTCGGCATGAACTTCTTGCGGGAGTGTGGTACTACTGCCAACTGCCGCAAAGGGAAGGTATTCATAAGTGGTAGGATTCCGTCAGGACTCCTGGAGAACCCTGTAGATCGCGAAACAACACTGTGTGTTTGTGGTGATACGGTCGTACCTGCATCCTACCGTTCGTGTTCACATTGTCTGTTGCTGCATCGATTCCGACAGTTTCGATGCTACCGTACAACCGATGCACGTTAACTGTGTGAAGAAGAATGTGTTGGTGCCATATTGTGTGGTGTCGATCAAAGGCGGACGCACTGGCTTATGGACCGTAAACTGTTCTAAAGAGCTCGTTATACTACCAGACGGCTTGAAATTAGCTTTCGCCAGGGAACACGCGTCCTTCTTCTTCTTCATCATCATAAGCCTGGTTACGCCCACTGCTGGGCAAAAGCCTCTCCCATACTTCTCCAACTACCCCGGTCATGTACTAATTGTTGCCATGTTGTCCATGCAAACTTCTTAATTTCATCCGCCCACCTAACTTCCTGCCGCCCCCCTCCTATGCTTCCCTTCCCTTGGAATCCAGCCTGTAACCCTTAATGACCATCGGTTATCTTCCCTCCTCATTACATGTCCTGCCCATGCCCCATTTCTTTTTCTTCATTTCAATTAACATGTCATCAACTCGCGTTTGTTCCCTCGCCCAATCTGCTGTTTTCTTATCTCTTAACGTTACACCCATCATTCTTATTTCCATAGCTCGTTGCGTCGTCCTCAATTTAAGTAGAACCCTTTTCATAAGCCCCCAGGTTTCTGTCCCGTACGTGAGTACTGGTAAGACACAGCTGTTATACACTTTTCTCTTGAGGGATAATGGAAACCTGCTGTTCATGATCTGAGAATGTCCGTCAAACGCACCCCAGCCCATTCTTATTCTTCTCATTGTTTCCGTCTCATGATCCCGATCCGCGGTCCTTATCAGTGGATGAAGCTACAAATGTGCCGGAAGAACCTGATGACCACAGTTCGGAGACGGCCCTTTCGTCAAAGGTAAATAAATCGCTTAGCACGAGTGAACGCCGAACGTTAGTGCGTGTGCGTTGGAAGCACGTTTCGGTATTCGACTTTGCGCAGAAAAACAAAATACCTGCAATCCTCGCGTCTAAAACACGCCATACTATCAACACCGGTTCGGCAAATCCGATTAGACAAAAGCCATATCGCGTTTCACCATCACAGCACCACATTATCAACGAAAAAGAGCACGGAATGATAAAAATGGGAGTCGTACAGGATTTAGCGAGTCCGTGGGCAGCTCCAGTGATTCTTGATAAAAAAAAAGATGGATCTTGTAGATTTCGCGTCGACTATCGCCGTTTGAATTCTGTAACAAAAAAGGACGTGTACCCGCTCCCACGTTTTGATGACGCAATAGACTGCCTTCATTCCGCCTCTTACTTTTCCTCAGTAGATTTACCATCCGGCTACTGGCGAATTCCGATGCATACTGACGACAAGGAGAAGACTGCCTTTGCAACCCGTGACGGACTCTTTGAATTTAATGTGATGCCATTTCGACTGTGCCACGCTGCGGCAACTTTCGAGAGATTTATGGACACTATTCTGCGTGGCTTGAAGAGGAACATCTGCATGTGCTACCTCGACGACATCCTGATCCTTGACCGCACCTTCAGCGAACACAATTTGCGTCTGGATATTGTCCTAAACTGCATCAGAAACGCTGGCCTAGTTTTAAACTCCAACAAATGCCACGTCGGAGTCAGCCAAATCCTTCTGCTTGGTCACCTCGTCGATAAGGATGCTATCCGCCCTAATCCCCAGAAAATAGCAGCCATTGAAGCGTTCAGTGCACCGCGCTCTATCAAGGAGCTACGAACTTTTCCGGGGCTTTGTTCCTATTTCCGCCGCTTTATTTCTAAATTCGCCGCCGTCGCGTAACCCGCCGACATGTCTGCTACAAAATGACATCCTCTTTGAGTGGAGTCCGGAGTGTGACTCTTCTTTTCGTCCCTTGAAGTTCCTACTGACGTCACGACCGGTTCTCAACACTTCAGTCCTTCAGCTCCGACGGAACTCCATACGGATGCCAGTGGCACAGGTATTCGTACCGTCCTAGTTCAACGTTACGGTGACCGCGAACACTGATCGCATATGCAAGTCGTTCATTAAATAGGCCCGAGCAGAATTACACTGTCACAGAACAAGAATGCCTCGCACTAATATTTGCGGTTCAGCGATTTCGTGCTTGCCTGTATGGACGCCCCTTTACAGTTGTCACCGACCACCACTCATTGTGTTGGCTTGTGAATCGTCGTGACCCTTGTAGCCACCTTGTGCGCTGGGCGCTCCGTCTGCAAGAATGCAGCTTCACCGTCTTAGATAAGAGTGGCCGACGACACGCTGATGAGGACTGCCTCTCGAGTATGCCACTTAGCAGTACGGATTGTGACGCCGACAACTTCGATCACCTCGTGACTTCTGTGTCTCCGCGTTTTCCAGACTTCGACTGTTTCAAAGCCGAACAGCGAAAAGACGCTAAATTAACCCCGCTCTTCACCGCTACGACCACCTCGACGACAGCAAATCATTTCTGTGTACGTGATGAACTCCTGTATAAAAGAAAACTTTTCCAGCACTGGCGCACATTTTCTCCTATTGGTACCAGAGAGCCTTCGCACAGTCATTCTGAGTGCTATGCACGACGACCAAACACCTGCCTGGCCATTTAGGGTCGGCGAGGACGCTCTACCGGATTAAGGAACGCTTTTATTGGCCTTGAATGCGACAGTCTGTTGAGACGTATGTGGCCAGCTGCATGCAGTGTTAGCTCCACAAAGGGCCCTCTACTGCTATAGCTGGTCTCCTGCAGCCGATCCCGCCTCCAAGCACGCCTTTCCAACAAGCGGGCATTGACTTCCTGGGCCCTTTTCCAAAATCAGCCAAAGGAAATCGTTGGATAGTTGTTTACGCCGACTACCTCACACGCTACTGAGCGACGGCGGCCGTGCCCTCCGCAACTGCCACTGACGTTTCAACATTCCTGCTGCAATATTTCATCCTGCGACATGGTCCGCCTCGCGTTATCTTCAGCGACCGTAGACGACAATTCACAGCGGATGTCGTAGAAGAGCTGCTTCGTTTGTGTGAATCACGCCACTCGACACTATACCATCCACAAATGAAAGGGCTTATGGAGCACACCAACCGAACAATTGTAAACATGCTATCTACGTATGTTTCATCCGACCACAAAAACTGGGATGACGCACTGCCTTTTATCACGTACGCGTTCAACACCTCCAAGCTCAAGACTACCGGCTATAGCCCTTTCTGCCTGCTGTACGCACGGCTACCAGGGTACATAATCGACACTGTTTTCCCTTTCTGTAGTCACGAAAATTTTACTGTAGCCGAGACTCTCTGCCTTGCGGAAGTAGCTCGTCGTATTGCTCGTTTGCGCACATGGCATCGCAGCACAGATCAAAAGCACGTTACGACATTCGCCACTATCCGGTAACCTATCGACCCGGTGATTTACTCTGGCTGTAGACTCCAGTACGGAAACGCGCATTATGCCAAAAGCTTTTGGCCACCTACAATGGACCGTTTGTTATTATTGACACGACTGATCTAGAAAAGCCGACGCACTTGACTCGCTGATCATATTTTGGCGATCGCCGCCTGTGCTCGCCGTTGTCGCCGTTCTTTAAGTGTAGCCTGTTATTGTGGGCACTGGTTCGCCCTATAAAATTTAGTTTCGTCTTTCACAGTATTGCTACTGTGTTCTTCACACGTCACTCCACATGACATTCTTAAATGACTCACGGAAGTCGCCTATACCATAGCTCGCCTCACGGCGATTGGTAAAAGCGGTGCCAAGGCACATGAAATTGTTCACTTCAAGACACATGGACTGACTCGCCCGGTGGGCTTCGTCTGCGACGAGAGGAATGTGACGCGTGAGGAAAACGAAGACCGGTGAATGTGCTTGGGTTGCCGTGTGGCAAAAGTATATATATATATATATATATATATATATATATATATATATATATATATATATATATATGGTTACATTACACTGACCGACGGTGCGAAGGAGGAGCGCAGCTCGTTTGGACTCTGAGGGGCTCTTATAGCTAATCCTTCCGCTGCCATTGTTCGTCCTCACATTTGTAAATAAATGCTATTAAATTTAACAGTATTGATGGAAGCTGCAGGTATACTGCAATGCAACTTCAAAGATCGACAACGGAAGTGCAACCTCTGCAGCTTCGGCGAAGCCGCCAACTTGCCGGGCTTCCTCCTACGGCCATGAACACCGACAGTGACAACATGCGGCCAGTTTCGGGTGCTCCTGGGTAACATTACAGAGGGCCGCGAAACTTTGCTGAAGAAGCGGGAAAGGACGTAGAGGAATGGCTGAAACAGCACCGCTGGGGGAGCCTATGTAGTCACCGACATGCTACCAGTCAGTGGGCCGACGTCGCATTATTCTTCGAGGGAATGGCGTTGATGTGGTACAAGAACTGCGAGGATCATTTGGCAACTTGGCAGTATTTAAACGATGAGATGAAGTTCCCCTGCAATTCAGCCATGAAAGATAAGTACACAGTGCCGGCGCTGGCGCAACGAGCTTAAGTACCAGGTGAGCTAAGCACAATGTACATGAATGAGGTACTGCGGCTGTGCAAATCAGTGGACTCACATATCACACAAGAAGATAAATTCACGCGTCTTCTGAAAGGAATCGTTGAGGACGTTTTTAGAATTACTTCATAGGCAAGGACAAATTAGACTCTACAACTGACATCGCCAAACATAGTCGCACTTTTGCGGATATGAAATTTAGCTTTATTGCAGCGAAGTTCGGTCGACTCGCCAACTTCACTACCGTCGCGAGCATTGACGTCGCGATCATACGTCAACTATAGGTCAAACCGTACGCGATTTACCTGATGAACGTGAGCCTGTTCCCGCGCTAATTGCGCTTGTTCGTGGCAACGTTTGCCGAAGTACCGTTTGCGTCCATTAACGCTACGTACTTTGATGCCCCAAGAGCTCCGAAACAGCTCACTTTTCCGAACTGTAATCATAAGCCACGAAATACGTAACTTTAAGAGATGGCTCACTTTCGCCCCAGTATGGCGAGGGCCCATCGAATGTCATCGGATGCGCGGAAGGTTTCATTTGTGCAACGCCCATGCTACCTACGAGCGCTTCATGGACACAATCCTCCGTGGCCTAAAAGGGGAAAATTGTTGTTATTATCTTGATGATATTGTGATTTTTAGACGCGCGTTTGGCGAGCACAACTTTCGTCTTGACATGGTCCTCACGGGCCTTACGAGGGCTGTGCGCATCTCAAATTCGAGAAAGTGTGGTTATGGGGATTGCGAAACTCTTGTTCTCGGTCACTTTGCTGGCAAGGACAGTGTTCGACCCGAACCACATGGGGTTCTTGCAATCAGCAGCTTCAAGCCACCGCAATCGCTGCAAAAGGATGCGAGTATTAGTATTTGCAGTCGAACTTTATGCTTACTTCAGGGCCCATGCTTCACCATTTCGATGCATCGGCTCCAACTGATGTACACACTAACGTGAGTAGGATCGCTCTCTTTGCCGCCTATGGGCAGCGTCATGGCATGGTTGAACATATTGTTGCTTACACCAGTCGTTGTTTAAGTAAAGCTGAATGAAACTACAGCGTATCTCGCGGCCTTGTTCGCTGTGCACAAGTTCCGGCCTTGCATCTACGGACGTCGATCGCCGATTCCGTGTCATTACAGACCACCGCTGCTCAGCTGCCTCACTGGTCTCCGTGATCCTTCCAATCCTCTTGCTCGCTGGGCCCTATGTTTACAAGGACGTTAATTTGAGGTGTCATTCAACAAAGGGCCTTCGTCACGCGGAGGCTGCCTATCACCGCTTCCCCTTTTCACAACGGAGCGTAACACCTGACAGTTTCGACGAATATTCTGTCCGCTTTTGGCTAGCATTTTTGAGATCTTGACACCTTCCGCGCAGAACAACGTACTGACCGCTGTTTGGCTCGTTTCGTGATATCCGCTGCCGACAGGCCAATTCAGTGCCCCCCTTTTAGACAACATGACCTCCTTTATAAGCGGAATTTGTCTAGGAACGTACGCGCCTACTTCTGGTCGTAGTAATAAATCAGTGACACAACGTACCCCGAGTCATGCATGACGATCTTCATCCGGCCATATGCATTCTGCCAGGTTTTCGCATTGCACTCAGGAACTATTCTACTGGCCAAGAAGGGGTGGCGCTACGGCCACATACGTCACCGATTCCGAGGGACGTCAAAGGCACGAACGTCCCAGTAGTGCACTGCCAGGACTTCTCCATCCAATCCCGCATCCAAGTCCTCCGTTCGAGATTCTCAAAGTTGACATCGTATGCTCTTTTCCGCTATCAGCCAACGACAACCACTGGATTATTGTCTGTGTCGACCATCACGCCTTATGCAGAAACTGCAGCCACTGCTACAGCGGCGGCGGCTCACGTTTGAGGCTTTATGCTATGGTTCATCATCTTGAGGAATGAGTCTCCTCATGTCATAATCAGTGGTCGTGAACCCGAATTCCTCGTCACATATAGTTGGTGCTTCGCAGTTTCATCAGGTCACTCCGTACCGTCTACAGACGAACAGTCTCACTGAGTTCAGTTGCACTAACAGGACTCTGTTAGTGCAACTGAACTCGATCTCTTCCGGAGACGCACTCACGCACTGAGCAAGCGCGACACATCGCGTGTCTCCATGTTCTTGCTTCGCAAGACTGCTCAAAGACTCGCCATCATAACCGACATCTCCACGGCTCGTTCAGAAAAGGAGACATGCTATGGCTGTGAAATCCACGTCGCCAACTTGGCTTCTGGGAAACGTATGTGGCCCGCTACACCGGCGCCTTCATTGTTTTAGCACGCTTCAGTGACGTCATCTACATCATATACCTCCTCACGTCCACTCATCGCTGCTCTCGCAAGACCGATATCGTTCACACCAGCCGTCTTAAGCATTATCATCAACGTAAATGCGAACGACACGCCTGGTGGGCTGTATCTGCAAAATGGAAATTGCTACGTCACATCGGCCGATGGGTAGAAGAGAACAAGGTCGGTTTTGACTCTGAGCGGCTCCCCCAGCTAAGGATCGGGCTTTCATAATTCATCCTCGCATTTGCAAGTAAACACCTTTCGCTTTTATCGTAACCATATACCGGGTGTTTAAAATTAAGATTTATGGTCTTCTTACAATTAGGCACTGGGAGGCAGTCGAAGTCTTTTTTTCTTTCGTTTGGGTTGCCGCATGGCATAACGTCTCGTTAAGTTTTATAATAAACTAGATCCAGTGTTCGTGGGCACCTATGGTAAGGAGTTTAAATTTCACATAAGCAATAAAGGGTGCACAGCACCTAGAAAACTTACATTGCTTGGGATAGTTCACCACTTGCTCTGAAATCGAAATTGAATAAATTTCATACAAGTTTCAACCATATTCGCTTCTTTAGAGTTGAGAATAACAGCAATAAATATACAGTAAAATGGTGTAAGCAGTACAATACAGGGGCCAACTTCAACGATCATTTGACGCATGTCAGTTAGAGCTCGTCATGTGCAGTGTTTTTATCAACGACAGCAGTCATCGCCTTTTGTACAACACGCCTAATATTTCCTGCAGGAAATATTCAACACCCACGCATCCTCTGAAATTCCTGACCTCATGTCTTTTTTTTTCGCCCTGTAGCAGTAGATGACTGTCACCTCGATGACCCCAAGCATCGCCGAAGCACTTGCTCCGCCTCTGGTCCCTGCTGTCACGTGAGCTGTTCGCTGTATAGTGCATGACCTACTTACTTTGTTCACTTGCTAACATCTACACTACCGACATAGCAATCACTACTACCCTACACGACCTCACGTGGCCTATTATGCTTTTTACAACATGACTTATGCGCCTCTCCTCCTCCTCTCTTGACTCTGTGACAGTTGCCCCTTTCATTGTAAATCTTGCGTAGTTAATGAAGCCCAAAAAATTTACATCTTGCTGGCACAAATAAGTACTATAATTGTGGCTTAGTAAAGATGTTTATAGTATTTCAAGGAGTCGCTCTAACTACCAAAATAACCATGTTTCAAAAATGTTGTATTTAGGCTTAACCTCGTTCGTGAGGAAATATAAGAAATTACTTTTTTCCAAAGGTTTCTTTCCAGGATAGCGGTAACACTACACAAAAAAAGTGTTATCATGTGCGCATGTACACAAATCGACAATAAATACTCGAGCAGAGGCTGATTTCCCGCCTAAATGTAGTAAAGCATGATATTCTAAAGGCAAGAAATATTCGTTTTATTTATCCACTTGTACAATTCCTTACCATCGATGTGAATAGGCAAAGTGCTTTTGCCTTTAAAAAGCTTATTTGTGCATGCTGGAGCCAAACAAAGAGCGATACCGTGCGCAAAAAAAAAACGAGCGAGATTTAAATTGAACATCATATTAGCCTGTGTGACATGTGAATGTTGTGTCCCTCCTCAGCTGGTGCTGCAAAATGCTCGTGCTACGTATGATTTGACATTGACGTCTTTCCGTTGCCCAGCAAATAACTCTGCGTCTTCAATTAGGGACGCGAGCAGATAATCTTACGGCTTTCACGCTTACCGTTTTCGGCGACAAGGTTTGGTCAGCTGTCAGCTCTGTTGCAAACGCTAACTGAATATGGTGATAACAGCTTGTTCCAGGGATGCTTGATGCCACCTCAAACCCGTGCGACAAGTGCTTTCCGTGGTGTAAAAAGGCAGCTTTGCGGTACTCAAACTGTCTTAACCAGTGAACTATTGTCTCGTGCCCGCGTGCACAGCTAAAACATCCCGTAGGTCGGCAAATGGATCTATGAGTCGACTCACTCAGACTTATTCAGACTCATGCCAACCTGTAAGCCTTGGTCTGAGTGAGGCTGGCTGCGTGGAATATTACTAATGAGTATGAGTCCTCTTTATCCCAGCTAAGCAGAAATTTGATGAGGTTGAGTCCTAGGGAGTGCGGATGAGCACAATTTTGATCAGGTTTAGTTGGAGTGAGCGCGATGAGCACTCGTTTGTTGAGCTCAAGTCCTAGGAAGCGCGAATGAGCACAATTTCGATAAGGTTTAGTTTGAGTGAGCGGGATGAGCAGTTAGTCGTTTGTTGAGCTTAAGTCCTAGTGAGCACCGATGAGCACAATTTTGATGAGGTTTAGTTGGAGTGAGCGGGATGAGCAGTTAGTCGTTTGTTGAGCTTAAGTCCTAGTGAGCGCGGATGAGCACAATTTTGATGAGGTTTAGTTGGAGTGAGCGGGATGAGCGGTTAGTTGTTTGTTGAGCTTAAGTCCTAGTGAGCGCCAATGAGCACAATTTTGATGAGGTTTAGTTGGAGTGAGCGAGTTGAGCAGTCGTTTGTTGAGCTTAAGTCCTAGTGAGCGCCGATGAGCACAATTTTGATAAGGTTTAGTTGGAGTGAGCGGGATGAGCAGTTAGTCGTTTGTTGAGCTTAAAGGGAAGCTGAAACGGTTTTAAATTTCCATGAATTGCTGGGATTAGGAAGAACAGACCTAATAATTTACGGTTCCGAATTTTTTTTCTTCGTTTTGTTAATATAAGGGGCGCAAATCGCTTTGTAAATCACCCCCGCGGACACGCCCCCATCGCTTCCCGGAGCGCCGGGTGAGGTGGTTGCCAGAGGAGAGAACCGGCGAGAGTGACGTCACTCGCGGGGACCGAGCTGCAGGACCGGCGTGCTGGCATGTGCTGGCATACCTCTTTCCGTCCTGCGCTTTACTGAACGACGCTACGACCGATTTGCCGCCGCCGCTCACGTTTGTTTTCTTTTGCGATTTTCGTAAACTGTTCTTTCCTTCTCTGCTGCGTGAGTGCCTACAGCCAAGGGCGCCCAACATGCCCTCGTTCTGTGCAGCATCGGCTGCGCGAACACAGGCGGGCGAGACGATGTGCTGTTGCACAGGTTCCCGAAGTACAAGAAGCTTGCAGTGCAGTGGGTCCGTGCGGTGAGGAGAGATAAGTTCGTGCCGACGAAATCAACTGTGCTGTGCTCGGACCATTTCCGTGATAGCCGGATAGCCTTACGACAAATGCGGAAACGCGTTGTTGCTAGTGTTGCTATACTCCGTTTCATACATCAGGTGCAACGCTGTGGAGGCTTGAGATACTTCTTGCAGTGGCTGCGTTCGCACTTAGAAAAAGTTGGGTGTTTCTTGACCCAATTTTTGAGAAAATTTTTCATTTTAAACTCAGTTCTGAATGAAAAAAAAAGAATATACCTATATAAACAATCCGTGCACTTATACGGCTGCTAACACTTCTTTTAAATCAATTTTGTTTCGGCATTTTTTAATTGCAGACCATCGCGGCAGCTTCACGCGCATGCTCGCGCGAGTAAACGCGGCTGGCACGCTGCGAAGCATAGACGGAAACCCGCGCAGTAATAAATTTTGGTGACCGGACTTCGTGCGTAGCTTCCACAGCGTTGCACCTGAGGTATGAAATGGAGTATAGGCTTGCCTAGTGAGATTCGACGTACGGTTGCAGTTATCGTGTTTACCACACGGCGGTGCTAAAACTGCCGAATATCTTTATGTCAACACTAGCATGGAGCACGCATACCGATGCTTGATTGAGCCACAATCGCAAAGTCGTCGAGCCATAGTATGAATATTGCACATATAATACCTCTCGCCATCTCTGGATGTGTATGATAAGCAACTTCCATGACTGTACCTCGCAGCACTGCATGTGCGCGCTTTGAAACGCGGCACTTATGTTCGCGATCGTGTATCAACACTCAAAAAACCACGGGACTTTAGACAAGCAGCGGCAAGGTGCTTGACATCGCGGAATTGCACCCGTGTTTACAATCTAATGAGAAGTTAGTGCTTCGGCATTCTTCCAGCAGCAAGTTCCCAGTGACACTTTAGCGCATTTTTTTCTCCCGTCATTGGAACATGCAGCTACATGAAAAAAAACAACATGCGTAACAGCTAAGATTTCCAACGCTCGAGAAGGTGCACACATCGCTCTCGCTGTTGGCACACTCAACATCGTCGTTGCCGCCGTTGCCGCCATCGTTTTCCGTATCGCCTGTTGGTTCGAACATGTACAGTGAAAATACAAGCTGTCCGAGACAACGAGAACGTTCCATAATGCTTACAACTCAGCTATGAAGCCAGAACAGAACAGCGTGCTAAACTCTGAAACGGCGGCGCCGACCGGCGACTGCCGCGAATGACGTCACAGCCGCCCCGACCAATCACGGGCAACAGCGGCGTTCGCGCGATACCCTGAGGCGCTGGTGCGCGTTTTCATGAAAAAACAGCCGCTTGCGCTTGTTTCCGCCCTTTTTGAACCAGATATTCATGTTCAGGGGACTCAAAACTGTAGAATGCCGCAGAGAACTCATTTTTTTCGAAAAGTGTTTCAGCTTCCCTTTAAGTCCTAGTGAGCGCCGATGAGCACAATTTTGATGAGGTTTAGTTGGAGTGAGCGGGATGAGCAGTCGTTTGTTGAGCTTAAGCCCTAGTGAGCGCGGATGAGCACAATTTTGATGAGGTTTTGTTGGAATGAGCCGGGATGAGCAGTCGTTTGATGAGCTTGAGTCCTAGTGAGCGCGGATCAGCACAGTTTTGATGAAGTTTAGTTGGAGTGAGCCAGGATGAAGCAGTGGTTTGATGAGTTTGATTCCTGTTGATCCCAGATGAATAGAATGTTAGTGAGTATGAGTCCGAGTGAACCTTGCTGAGTAGAATTTTGTTGAGTGTGAATTCAACTCAGCATTAAACATAAAATATACAATTTGTGAGTGAGTGTGAATGAATTCCGATGGCTTTGCCGCCCTATAAACAGGGCGTCCATATTTGCTTCACAATGTAGCTGAAGGGTTGCTTTGGCGGCCAACTTTTTCAGTGGTCCACGTGCTCAGTGATATGCCATTTCTTCTACGCTATGATGCAAAAAACTTCTATGTCTTTTTCAGACGGTAATCATTAAAGGGGAGATCAATGTTAAAAAGAATATTTCAGGTTTGGTATTATGAAGCTGGTCCATGTGAAAAGTAGTGAAAGCGATTCACTGGCGACGTATTAACGTCAGGTCATCGACAGTTTGTGCAGCGTTGCCACTAGGCTGGTTGTGTGGTCAAGGCATAGGAAATATGACCGCATACGACTTTACATGCAGTTCAATAGAAGTCTCCGACTGGCACTTGTACACAACAAACGGGTGCACCATTGCTTCCCTATTGTCCCAGTGACAATACTGAGGTTTGTGTTGGGCCATTGCCCATCTATAATTTAGAATATTAGCAACAGAAGGGCATCAGTGTGTTTGATGTACGCCTTCAAGTTTACTAGATAAGGGGTTGGCACTTTAATAACAAAATTATGCACTTTGATCTTCCGTGCCATCTCAACAAGATGGAAGGGAAAATTTACTGGGCCCCCAGCAGACGCCATAAAATCAGGGACGTCACGTTGAGTTAGTCGGCCAATTTCCAGCCGGCGTCGCGACCTGTCTTTCGTATTTTCGGCTTTTCTTGCTTAGGCAGCCAATTCTGAAGGTAAAAGTGTCGTTTTTGGTACTCAAGAAGGATAGCTTACTAATATCGTTGATCAAATTTTTATAGTTCGTTCTAAGCGCTTGTAAAATTTTATCACAGGTTGCATGATTACAGTGCGAACAGTTTCATGGTCTAGACTCTATAGTATGTATTAAGAATATTGTAAAAGAATTTAAGGCAGTCCAGATCGCAGCGCGCCGAGAGTGGTGTCATGCTGAGGGAAGGAAGGAAGAGCAGCCAAGGCAAGGACTATCGGTCGTACCTGCGACATATGAGGCGCAAAAATTTTGTCTGCGTGGATTCCATTTTTCTAGCATTGCACAAGTTGGCAGCACACAAAACAACAGAGGTGTCCTCAAGCCCCGGTTGCGGACGCCGTTTTGCGCAGCAATACCTTCGTATCCTTAGGTGTAGCAGAAAGCGGGCGCTTTACATATGCAATTTTTTAATGCGAAATCATTCTATACTCCATTGCGCGAAAATCTGGCATTGTAGTCGGCGGCGTGACCAAATGATGGTACCAGAAATGGCCGACGACAAAGAGTAACAACACGTAAAAAACAACCTGGTTAACGTCAAATTTCGCAGGGAGATTCCCGTACACAATGTAAACTGATGCTGTTGACAATATTATTAGGTAAATTTTGGTCTAGCTGGGTATCGAACACGGCATCCTGGGTGCGAGGCAAGCACGCTGCCCGGACGCTACAGCGGCTCTTAGTTCTGATTGATTAAATGTGTGCATAGTGCGTGTGTCATACAAGCAGCTAGGTTCTTTCGTGAAAGCTCCTTGGCGTCATTGCATACGTCACGTCGCAGGCATCTGTAGTCGCGGACAACTTTCTGTGGCAATGAAGGAAAAGCTACGGGCGCGTGGCTGCTGCACACGTGTTGCGGCACCAAGTAGTGCGCCAGCGTTTGACATTGCTTTTGGTTGCTCAGAACAGAAGCCGAATCGACGCAGCTTCCACGTGCGACGGTTTCGCGTTTGCCCAGACGCGGAAGGGAAGAGCCGCGAAATTAGAAAACTTGCATTTAGTGGTGTGTTTTACCTTATTTAACTGTTGCTAATAAGGTATTGATGTTTTCTATTCCCCACCTCAAACTAACGCGGATGAAAAATTGGAGGACGCTTAAGCTTCGCCTTCAAGAGTGGAACGCGACAGCGTTCCCGTCGACCCGCCAAGGGGTATTGGGCTACGGCGCAGCGACTACGCGCCCCGCATCGGACGCGGTGAGCGTCGAGCAACGCAGCGTTCGGCGCGACAACGAAATGTGCGCCTCAGCAAGCGACGCACGCCTGAGCCTTAGAAACAGCTCGTTTCTAAGGTAACACCGCGTTCACTAGAGGCGCTTTTGTACCGCTTTGAAGCATAGAACTCGTGGCTCAGTGGTAACGTCTCCGTCTCACACTCCGGAGACCCTGGTTCGATTCCCACCCAGCCCATCTTGGAAGTTGCTTTTTATTTATGAAGTGCCTGCAGGGATTTATCGCTCACGGCCAACGCCGCGGACGCCGACGCCGACACCGACGCCGACGCCGACGACACCGGCTTTTCTGCGACACGAGCTCCTTAACGCTATCGCGTTAAAATGCGGGACTCTCTTCAGAAGCGCTGTCACATGCGCGCGCTTTGTTTCCGTAACATACTCTTCATTGCCACAGAAAGTTGTCCGCGAGTATAGATGACTAAACGTGTTTCTAGTGCATGCATCGTTGGACACATGGCGGCGTAGCCAAAGTGTAGGTGGTGGTGCCATGTGATGAGTGCATAAAATGAGTGCATCAAATAGAAAAGCATTAATGTCCAGTAGAACGCCTCTGACAGATCCTCCGAATTAGGAACTCCTCGAGGGAAAGCGAACGCGTTTTCATTTGGCCTTGCCGAGGCGCAGGTGAAACGCAGACGAGAGCTTGCGCACACAACTAACGCGTAGAAAATATCATTTCACCAAAACGACTATAATGCTTCCGCATTCCTACTCCAACACGTAAGCAGTCTTAACTGCTTCTGTCTAATTCTTTAAAGTAATTTAAAGGCTACCATATGTACTTGCTTTGACCGTAATAATATACTTGTGGAACCAACACCAAGATACATTCGATTTGAGGAGGAGATGGAGCCGCCGCGGCTAGGTGTTGCGCTGCTAAGCACGAGGTCGCGGGATAAAATCCTGATCGCGGGATCGAATCCCAGCGGTGGCGGTCGCATTGGGGAAACGTTAAAGATTTCGAGTGGGGCAAAATGCGAAAAATGCCCACGTCCTGTGCATTGGGGTACGTTAAATATCCACTGGTGGTCAAAATTAATCTGGAGTGCCCCACTACGGCATGCCTCATCATGCCATCGTGGTTTCGGCACGTAATTATTCCAATGAATAGGGAAAACTGTGAAGACTACAGCTTTCCCTAGAAATAAAATTCACAAAGGCAATTCGTTCGATTTGTATGGTGAATCTTCTCGAGGCCGCGGCAGCATGCACGTAGACGACACGGCACTAAGTCAAACCATCTGATTGCATCTAATGGACATGTAGGCGGGTAGCTAACGTGTTTGACCTTTGCACTCAGCGAGCTCGTATCGCCTTAGTGTGAGAGAAGTAATCTGAGGAACAGCATCCTGCCACACATATTGCAAGCGCTGCTGCTTTGTGCCGTGTGCGCATGCCTCTACCGCATGGTAACCATTGCACACAATGCGCCGATGTCTCCCTTGTGCGCACAGATCTATTACCAAGACATCAAGCATTCATAGTTAGAAACTATAGGTCTCCTCAGCCTTTCTGTGACTTGCACCTACAACAGCGGAGAGCACCCTTGTGCGTAGGTAAATGACTCACAGTTATTTTATTGCATTTAACGAGTTCTATTTCAAAGTCATTGTAGTGAACGACTCGCGATGCAGTTCGCTTTGACAACCGTGGAAATGCCTTGCTTGGCATCAAAATACGTCAGTTCAGCTTAAGTTTGGTGTATCGTTGTGACGTGTCCCTAAAATAACTGAAGCCATATGTTTTCGAGACAGAAACATGCGGAAACGTTGTGTACAAATGCAAGAAGCATGGATGTAACGGGGAAAATCATTGGCATGGATCAGTCAGCTTCGTCCCCATCACATAATATTGGTAGTTTCTGTCATCAACCGGACACTACCAATTCAATAACTATCGCCTTCTTGGAGTAAGCTAAGACGAAGCACAAATTGAGGAATCGCGCAATATAATTCGAGCGGCGTAAACGATGTTTCTTCACGTCTGGACCGATGATATGCAGACGCGACTGAACTGAAGCATATGGAAGTTAGCGCAGCATTTGATAGAGATTTTATTCTTTTTATGCAGGCAAAGAGGGTCAGATGGTAATCGAAGAAGCACGAGAATATCACGCGTAAGCCATACGTCCATTTACCACCTGCGACATGCGCTCAAAAGAAAGGAAGACTGGATGCCATGAGGTAATGCCATATGTGCACAGAGTATGCCATATATCTGAAGAAGGTGGCTAACATGCGTAGGATGCCCATTGTTTTATTAGCTCCCACCAAGCTGGCAGAGTTGCGTCCACGAATTACTGGTGTTCCTTAGCGAGGGTGTCAGAAGAGGTATTCAAAATCTTCCAGGCGTTGTGTCGGATAAGAAATCCCCCTGAGTAGCAGCAAGAATCCCGGCATTTGACAAACGGGACGCTGCTATAGTGACCGGCAGTGGGATCAGGGATCACGTTGCCCGCGTCGATAAAGCTTAAGGCACATCGTCCTCAGCACTGCGAGGCTTGCCTAGGCGTGCCTGGGGCTCTATAACGTAAAACAATTCCAATATGTTCTTATTCCAATCTCCTGACGTCAAATTTGATTGCGTAACCGCTGACGCAAGCATCCGGCGGTGACCCGCTGGCTTGTCGGAAGAGACCAATCAAACGCTATCTTCATCTATAGGAGGTCACTTTATTTGTTTTAAAAACGAATAACACTGCTTACACTGAGTGGCTTGTCTTATCTAATTGGCTGACAAGAGGCGGAGAGCACACTCAAGTGGAGAAGGATTTGATGGGGCCGAGCCAGTGCAATGAAAATCCTTAACCGGATGAAGAGTGTTGTGCTGGCGTCTGTGATTGGTCCGCTTTCCTTTACTTAGCTTGCGGTGGCTGGTCGAAAATTGCGGCGGCACGCAAGGGAATGTTAGGGGGCTGCTAAAACGATCCCTAAGCAAAAAAGAGTAGGCAGAGCAAGGTCGTGAATGCGCCGAAAGTGTTCGAAAACGTTACACGGCCACGCAAAAAGTTTCATTGTACAGAAATAAACTCATATTCTCCAGCAGGTGCGAGTACGTAGCCAGTGCCTGAGTGATCGGCGGCAGCGTTCTTTTATTGCTTTCGGAACGGGGCAGCCTGTGGCTATACAGCAGAAATTTCAGTTTTCTTCGGCATATTATTTCATCTCTAACGCGTACACGATACTCTGACGCGGTGAGTTTGGCGGTTTTGTGACTTCGCGTGCACGCAGGTGGAGTGGGCGCAGCCCTAAATCTTTTGACCGATAGCTGAGGTCTAACGGCGAAAAGGCGTCGAATCATAAATAACAATTTTTCTTTTGATCGGTCCAATCATGCATAACCATTGCATATCATAATATGTGTAACGTCATATTAGATGGGACGCTATCGCTGTTTTTGTGACGTTGCGTGACAGAAATTCGACGTGGGGATGGTCCAAAAATGTTTTTCACCGATCGCGTAGGGCTGATTGCAGGATTAGAATAGAAAAGTGTGGAATAGCTTTACGTTATAGGAGCCCCTGGTTTTGCGTAAGTTGGGACTGTAGGTAAGAACATAGATGAAACTGCGAGGAAATTATTGGAGGACTTTATATCAGAAAGAAATGGTCTGCTCGTGTTATTACCACATCCAGTACGTTGTTTCCTTCGCTAATATTCGATTTGAAAAACAGCTTTTATTTATTTCTATGCCACGCATTCCCTGTATACTGCGCGCGCGTGGATGTCATCTTCGTTTTGTAAGTGGGTCAGCTAATAAACAGTTGACACCTGACGCGTCTCTGTGTGCATGTTTCCTTGTTCCTATTCCCCTGCTTTATGTTCCTACTTAGCGCCAAGAACAACATGCATATTATGTGTCTACACTCCGTGTGGCGGGTATTTGGAGCCAGGTGGTTCAATGTGACGTGCAGTATAGGTGTCGTATGGGGGGGGGGGGGGAGATCCTACAGACATGATTCTTGAAATGACCATGCGTTGCGTAGCCGGTCGCTACAACAAACGAAATTTCCATACGTTGCTGACAGCGGGAAAGGACCACGTATCTTGGTCATTCATGTGTGACACAATGTTTTAGAAGAGATGTCGACGCCGCTGCACAGATTCCCTGCTGAAGACATCGTCGTTCGTTTTCAAGTTTGGCACGGATCAAGCAGAGGGACGTATCAAATCACACTACGATAAACGCCGTGCCAAAATAGATGAGGGTGTGTTTGTTATAGGTGTCGGTAAAACCTAAAAAATTCAATTGGGGTGTTTTACGTACAAAACCACGATTTCATTATGAGGCATGTCGTAGTGGGGGACTAAGGAAATTTGGGCCACCTGGGCTTCTTTAACGTGCACCTAAATCTATGAACACGGGTGTTTTCGCATTTCGCCCCCACCTAAATGCAGCCGCCGTGGCCGGGGCTCAATTCTGCAACGTCGTGCTTAGTAGCCGAACACCATAACTACTAAGCAACCGAGGCTGTTTGGTAAAATCTAGATTCGACGTGTTAGCCGCTTCATGAGTGTACATAGGAGCTATGGGTTATTCAGTGTTGTAATGGCCAACAGTAGTTTTATGCCATCAAGACACAAGGCTTGCGTTTATAGCGTTTTATGGAGTAGAAATAACAAGCGGTGTAATGCAATTATGAGGCGGTAAGAATACACTTTTATTCATCTGTAATGCTTCCGGCAAAAATTACCTGCCGTCATACCTCATTGTGCAACAAGCAAGTTCACGTACCCATAGCTGCTAGTGAAAACTAACGGGGTACTAAATTTAAATTAAATTATGGGTTTTACGTGCTAAAAGCACTTTCTAATTATGAGGCACGCCGTAGTGGAGGACTCCGGAAATTTCGACCACCTGGGGTTCTTTAACGTGCACCTAAATCTAAGTACACGGGTGTTTTCGCAGTTCGCCCCCATTGAAATGCGGCCGCCGTGGCCGGGATTCGATCCCGTGACCTCGTGCTCAGCAGCCCAACACCATAGCCACTGAGCAACCACGGCGGGTACGCATGAGTGATGTGCGCTGTGTGCGCTGTGGAGAAGTACATCAATTAGCCACTGATACCATAGCCACTGATCAACCACGGCGGGTGGGGTGCTAAATTTGAGCAAACTCATACCTATCAGTTGTCAGCGCTTTACGGTCAGTAATTTGCGTTGTATTTGTAACAGGAGCATGCTAGCCCAATGAATAATGAATAGACGTAAGGTCACGGCTCTGGAGTTCCTTCTTGCAAACTCAGCACGTCTGGTGGAAGCGCGATCAGCATGATGACGAGATGATTACAGCGGCAAAGCCACTCATACACTGTACCTTACGCAAACAATATTGCAATGAAGAAAGCCAGAGTGTAGGCAGCAGCTTTGCGAAAAAGCGTCGCGTGCAGCATAGGCTACAGTTCGGAGACTGTGCTCGGTTAACCGCTCTACACAACTTTGGCACGTTTCATCTTATGAACTTCCTTTAAAGTATTCATGAATAGTAGCACATATATGGCAACCATTTTTGCAATTCAAACAATTCACAGCATCCGTGGCAGTGCACTACCTACACGGATAGACAACGTCATCGAACTGTTAGGCGCTATTCTGCGTATTTCTTCACTACACAGCATTCTTTACATATTCCTGCAGTAATATTAGGGCATATCGCTTCATGAGAACACGGAAAATCAGCATCTTACCCATGGCTTTCCAGATAAGAGCGAAGCAGGTACGGAAAAAACGCCCCTCTTACTTTTCGTCGTCTTCAGGAATGTGCACGCACGTCTGTATTTATGACATATGTCCACTACGGTAGAGAAGCCAGTGAGAATAAAAATCACGATGGCATTGTCACGCTGTCAGAGGTCTGTACATATCAGGCCTGCAAGCGTAGGCTGACGTCGTTTATTTTGTGAACTTTTCTTTTCATCCACTTACAATATTTTTTTTCTTCACACAACACAACGCAAAACATGCGGAGTCATCTCGGGAACCCCTGCGAAACGCCGCTCTCATGATACCTCATTCTATCAAAAATTATCACCACTGTGCACGTGATCCGGCTATCTACCATTGCAGCTCGTACTGCTATGCATGCAAAGCAGTTGTGTTACTCGTATTTTCTTGCCGATTCTTTCTTTTTTAGCAACAAAGTAAGGGCTTAATGTGTTGAAACAAAGTTGTGGCTGCCTGCAGCAAATTGCTTCTAACAGTTGACGAGTGAATTGCTGTTGATGAATCAAACATAGTATATAAAATGGGCATCATGGATAGTGGTGGAAGAGAAGGTTCTTGTTCATTCAATTTACTGACTTGACTGAATTAGCGGTGCTATCACGCTAATCAAAAAATCGATTGCACACTTTAAAACTCCTTAGGCTGTCAGTCTTCTCGGCAGTGACAGATCGCGCAAAGGGCGAGGAAGGTAGGGCGGCACCATTCAAGCGAACGGTTTCTGTCGTCTAGAAACCCTCGTTATCACTAACGAGAGTTTTTTTTTTTATCGAACGCTCGTTCACGGTACGAAGGACACTGCACGCATGCGCCTTATCACGATGTACTTTTACATATTTCTGACACGTTTCATGTAAATAGAAAAATATAAGAGTAAGGCTTGGCGCTTTACTTGAAAGAAATGCTGCCAAAGATCACAAAAGCGCCTGTGTGATTTATGGAATGTACAGGACCGAGCGACCGTCTCTGGTACAAGGCCCTTTCACTACGTTGATGACATCAGCGCTTGGCGTTGGCCTCTTAAAAATCTTTTTCTTCCCCTTTCCCTATTCCCCCAATACGGCATTGACAAGCATCCTCTCTCCTGGTAAACCTCCCTGCCTGTCATTTATCCTGATCTCTGGCTTTCTCTGTTTGAGAGGAAGAATGCAGTAGTCAACAGCGGTGCAGTACTAACGATAAACCATGAAAAAAAGTTCATTGACTGCCAACTTTCAGCAGTCACAACTTTGAAGAAAGAAATGTCGCTTTATTTTCTTCAATTTACAAACCTAGCGCCCCTCGCAAGGAACAGAAGTTTTATTCGCAAAATCATCACAATGTTATCAAAGGACTGAAATTAGCCACGGGCATCATCCTCCTTGAGTTCCAGGCACGCTCTCCGCTGCATACGGGACGTGTACTTGAAGGCGAAGAACTCGGCCAATTTCTTGAGCATGCGCAGCCGGGGGAAAGAGCCGTAGCCGCAGGTGTTACTGCCGTCTTCGAACTGGACATCTGCAGCGGCTAGCGTATACTTCAAGTCCGTCATGTTGGCCTTAGTGATGCACAACTGCGCAATCATTTTTGCCAGAAAAAAACAACAAAGAAACGAGAAATGAGTGGCTCGATCAGACCACGTAACAAAGAAGCTAACAGCCACGGATGCAACAGAGTACAAAATTAGGGTTCATATTTCCAGAGTATTCTTCCTCTACATCCCACCTCGACCATGGTGACCTGGACAAGAAAAAGGCCGATGGCAGCGGCACTCGTTGACGGAAGTGGTCACTGCGCTGCGTTCACGCTCTGCGGCGATTCTTGAGAAGCGCAGCCTATATATATGGTCGAGGGGCAGCGCGGTGAACAACTAAATTAGGTGGATGTATAGATTTACTCAATTTTTACCACAGTGTATTTCACGAATATTGGGTGAGACTTTATTTCCTAACAAATCAAAAGTCGTACCTTTCATGCATATGAGATAACTTCCGCAAAAGGGCATTCAGGAATCATACTTTTGCGTGTTTATTGAACTGTACACCCTCATTCTAAACAAATAGTTGGCACTAAATTCCCGATTAAACTCTCACTTCAATGCAGCAATGGACCGCGCAAATAGTGAAGCTGAGAGAGTATAGACAAAACGCAGCCTTTCGAAAAGCTCAAACACAACGATGTAGTTGATAGCGGAGCTAAAAAAAAGACACCGTCGCCATTCTCGTTTGCAGGAAGCGCCACGCTACCCATAATGGTGAGAACCAGTGCGGCTCCACGGCATGACTTCCTTGATTAGGCGGCACCCGCGGCATGCTTTTTGAGAAATCTTGGAGGCGATGTACTGGGATGATGCCATATACGCTGACCACCAGATGCGTGCGTCGTCTGCTTAGGGGCTACTTAAAGGCCGCTAACCAGAAAATTACGCGACAGCTGCAGATTTGTCAAGATTCCATTGAACACGCCGTGGTTGCTCAGTAGCTATGGTGTTGGGCTGCTGAGCACAAAGTCGCGAGATCGAAGCCCAGCCACGGCGGCCGCATTTAGATGGGGGCGAAATGCGAAAACACCCGTGTACATAGATTTAGGTGCACGCTAAAGAACCCCAGGTGGTCGAAACTTCCGGAGTCCTCCACTACGGCATGTCTCATAATCAGTTCGTCGTTTTGGCCCGTAAAGCCCCATAATTTAGGATTGCATTAATAGGATATACTGTTCGCTTATAACAAATTTAGCGAATGTGGAGTTGCGTCACATAGAACACGCACAAAAAAGAGCTCTTTCAACAGCGAACTCATGGCAGAAAACCTCTGCCGATTATTGACCAGCACGCGGGCTAAGGTAAATTAATGAGGAGAGTTCCTGTCGATGAATAGGACCGTGCGCCATAGCAACGCAAATTACATAGCCGGACTTCTAGCTTCAATTGGGGCGAAGAGGGGAGAGCACAGAAGCCCTCCCATTGAACTTACGTCATCCAACTGCTCTGAATGCTGGTTACGTTAATGTGACCGCGCAAAAGATAACTGATGCTAAACACTGGTACTCTCACAGTTCGCTTTATGAAGTTTTTACAGCTACTAGCGACAGCTTGCGCTGATCTTACTCATTTTTATTGTGATAAAAATTATGTGAACACTTCAGGTGAATTTCCATGGGCGCTGTCACCGTCGACGTCTCCGTGAGGTTCCGTATAAAGTCCAAGTTCCATTAGATTGATGCCACGCGCCGAACGCTGTACGTGTTAGGAAAAGTATGCGAGGGTGAGCGAAGAAGAGCTGCGTTTACACGGATACGACGTTCTCGTATCCGTATTCGTATCGTATTCGTTCTCGTGTCGTAAGTACTTATGGCCAGTCCGCCCAAACTACCTTCTCATTGTGCCCTTAGCATGGCGGCCAGAAATTCTGCACGCCCTGCATGATGATCAGACGTCAGGGCACCTCCGATTTTCCCGTACGCTCGCAAGGATACAGCAGAAGTACTACTAGCAGCGCTTCACCATCGACGACGCCCGCTACGTCAAGACATACCGAGACTGTGTGTGACGCTAGACAGCCCCGACAAGGTCAGCAACACTGCTGCAGCCAGTCGAGCCTCCTTACCGACCCTTCCGACAAGTCGGGATGGACTTATTGGGGCCATTTCCGACGTCATCTTTCGGAAATAAGGGGATTCCCGTGGCTACCGACCACCTGACCCACTACGCCGAAACGAAAGCTCTGCCTGAAGGTAGTAGGGCCAAAGCGGCGAAATTCTTCGTCGAGAATACACTGCTACGACATGGTGTCCCGGAAATGCTCATCAGCGACGGAGGAACGGCTTTTACAGAGGAGCTCACTTAAGCGATTCGGCAACACCACCGCACAAGACACAGGAGGACCAGCCTTCGACGAATGGTCTTACCGAGACCCTAAATAGGACCTTCGCCAACATGTGGGCGAGGGTCTATATTGAAATATGTTTTTTTTTCTGTGCAGGCCATTAGTCCCTGCGTTTTTGATAATGCCCTATTGTTGTTCGTCTTTGAAACACTGCCTACTGTTTCTGCGACTAGAATCCGCATATTTGGCTATCTATCCTTGGTTGTAGTTTCTTTTCTTTTTACTGCCGTCATTGTGATTGGTACACTCTTAGTTCTTGTGTGCAGTTTTGCCATATTTATAATTCCAGCCAATATTCTTTTTTATTTTTTTTTCGTGTTAACCTTTTTCCTGCCCAACCTTATATTGCCGTCATACCACTTTATTATCGATTTCTGCATTTCTTTCTGTTAAATTGCAAATTTAAGCCGTATGTACACTGTCGAGTTACTTTGTACTTTACTTACCCCCTTTACTCGATGCCCTGTCAGGGGGTCTGTAAGGTATATTAAATAAATAAATAATTAATATGGGCAATCTACGTCGAACACAAATCGTGGGATACCGTGCTTCCGTAAGTAACCTTCGCTTATAATACGGCCCCTGAAAGAAAGAGCGTAGATCACTCCATTCGAGCTTGTTTACGGAAGGAACCCAACGACGACTCTCGACACCATGCTGCCGCACGTCACCGGCAAAGAGAATCTCGACGTCGCCACCTACCTCCAGCGCGCCGAAGAAGCCCGACAGCTCGCCCTCCTTATCAAAAACCAGCAGAGGACCTACAGCCGGCACTACAATATCCGACGACGATACGTGGAGTACCAGCCTGGCGACCGCGCTTGGGTTTGAACCCTTATACGCCGACGAGGTCTAAGTAAGAAACTTCCGCGACGCTACTTCTGACCCTACAAGATCATCCGACGAATTGGTGCACTGGAGTGGTCGTGCCAGACGGCATTTCGCTACCCCAACACCCTCTGGACTATAGCATGGACTATATCAAGTCGCTCACGACTTGATATAGTCCATGCTGTGCGACTTAAGCCGTTCTACCAGCGCCGACTAACTTTGGGACTCTGTTTCTTCGTTACTCTTTCTTTGCTAACCGTGCTTTTGTTTTTCCACTCTGCTGTTTGTAGCATCGGGACGATGCTCTTTAAGATGGTGACATTGACACGTCTACTTGCTTATCTTTCTCGGGTGATCGCTTCTTCATCATCTAACAAAGGTTAAACGTTACCGCAATGCGCAGGACGCGTCTCCACAATCGTAAGTTTCTCAAATGCTACCGATGGTTCTATCCGTTGTTGTCACCGAACCTAGCGTAGTCTGATTGTAGGCATGACTCAAATTGTGTAGCACTTTCTAGAAGACACGCGAGCATTGGCGATTGTTCGAGAGATTTTAATGATTCACGTATAAAAGCCGACGCGCTTGCCCCGCCGATCAGATTTCGGCGATCGTCGACTGTGTTCGCCGCTATCATTGCGCTTTGAGAGCAATTTCCTTTTGTGGGCACCGGTTCGCCCAATAAAAGTTTGGTTCCGTTATTCACAGTTCTGCGACTATTTTTTTAACCGTCACAACAAAGTGACAGTATTATCAATCCGAAATCTGTCGCCACCTTTAAGCATGCGCTCTCACCTTGAAGCGCAGGCTTGAAGCACTGTCATACGTAAAGAACAACCTCTCCGTCTTGTTGTACGCCACGAGCGCTTGGAACTCTCGGTCCAATTGGAATGTATTGTTTAATGCGGGATTCTTGCAAGCCTGTCGAAAGAAATGAACGATGCCTCAGCTGCCATGACATTCTTCCTGGGCATACTTGAAAACCTTCAACATATTCTATTCCCATTGGTTGACACACGAGACGATTTTTGCCAATCGTTAATAAAACATTGACAATCTAAATCAATAATTGCTAACCAAGAGTCACTAGATTTTAAGTTTTTCTTTTAAATGCAACAAACCTCGTCAAATTCGGTGCATTGGTTGCCGATAAACACTAATTCTCCTTTTATACGTATTTAGATAGGAGCACCAGAGCTAAAGCTTCCTCTTAAGAAATTGCTTAAATTACGCGTGGCTCAGTACTAGAAGCAGCGTAGTCAGAGCGAGGGCTAAAAGGTACTTCCAGTAGCGCACTGATGTTCTTGAAATACAAGTACCAATCTATGTTTCATATGTAAACCGAAAAGCAGAATAAAATAATAAAAACGAAGGGTACGTCAACCTGTAGCAGTGGTCCTCGTAAAGAAAGTGCCCAGTTCACAAAACAATATAATGAGAACATCACTGCACTCTCCACGATAGCTTCTTCTCTACAAAAGAAGCTAGCGCACAGGTTAGTCTAAATTTAAGATGGGGCGGAAAGGTGGAAACAACCTTTCGGAAAGAAAGGTTGTTTCTTTTGTTGGAAGAACAGGAACAAGGTGTCTCTGAGACACACAACCCATTTCATCCAACTTTTGTTGGATCGCACTCGAGAGATCGTTTCTTTTCTTAGAAAAAACAGCGAAATATTTGTTGATTTCCCGTCGATACACGTATCCTAAAGGCAAGGTTGACACGTCGACAAAAAATCGGGTCGTATTATTTATCATTCCTTCTGAGTAGTATTCGCGACGAAAATGCTGTCAAACACTTTTAAACGTGAACGCCCAGATCTAGATCTTTCAAATTACACTTGCTGAGGTTTTTATTGATATGTGCCACGCAAAAAGTATCCAAGTTAATGACCGGTTTAAAATGTTCACTCTTTCCGTAATATCAATGTTTTTAAGGAATACGCCCTCACAAGAAGACCAGTATAGAATAGACGCAGTGGTAGCTCAGTGGCTATGCGTTTGAATTGCAGAGTGCGATGTTGTGGGTCCGATTCCACCTATTGCGGTGGTATTCCAATGGAGGCAAAATGCTAAAACGCTCGCCCTCTCTACCCACTGGGTGCACGCTAAAAAACTACAGATTGTCGAAATAAACAGCGAGACCCGTGCCATGGCCTAAGTCTTATCGGTTTTTTCACACGTGAAGCACTAAATATTGCATTTAATCTAGAACTTACAGCTACAAAGTCGCATTTCTTCTATGTTGCACCGAATTACGGTGTTTCTACCGTTCCAATGCCACATGCCAGTTTTACAGCCGGCCCTCCTAAAAGTCACGTTAATAAAGTTCTATCACTGACACCAATTCAGCATCTAGAAAAATGCAATCAGAAGTGTTTTGTAAACAAGCATTAATCATTTCTTATTTAATATCTGCTCTTCACATCATAGAGGACATTTCTGACAACAATTTTACTAGATTGAGCATCTTATACAAAGAAAATTCTATGACCAGTTTAACTATCAATTGAGTGCTTCAATATAATTCATCATCATCATCATCAGCCTAGTTACGCCCACTGCAGGGCAAAGGCCTCTCCCATACTTCTCCAACTACCCCGGTCATGTACTAATTGTGGCCATCTTGTCCCTGCAAACGTCTTAATGTCATCCGCCCACCTAACTGTCTGCCGCCCCCTGCTACGCTTCTCTTCCATTCGAATCCAGTCCGTAACCCTTACTGACCATAAGTTATCTTCCCTCCTCATTACATGTCCGGCTGATGCCCATTTCTTTTTCTTGATTTCCACTAAGATGTCATTTACCCGCGTTTGTTCCCTCACCCAATCTGCTCTTTTCTTATCCCTTAACGTTACACCCATCATTCTTCTTTCCATAGCTCGTTGCGTCGTCCTCAATTTGAGTAGAACCCTTTTCGTTAGCCTCCAGGTTTCTGCCCCGTAGGTGAGTACTGGTAACACACAGCTGTTATACACCTTCCTTTTGAGGGATAGTGGCAACCTGCTGTTCATGATTTGAGAATGCCTGCCAAACGCACCCCAGCCCATTCTTATTCTTCTGGTTATTTCAGTCTCATGATCCGAACCCGTGGTCACTAGCTGCCCTAAATAGACGTATTCCCTTACCACTTCCAGTGCCTCGCTATCTATCGTAAACTGCTGTTCTCTTCCGAGACTGTTAAATATTACTTTAGTTTTCTGCAGATTAATTTTCAGACCCACCCTTCTGCTTTGCCTCTCCAGGTCAGTGAGCATGCATTGCAATTGGTCTCCTGAGTTACTGAGCAAGGCAATATCATCAGCGAATCGCAAGTTGCTAAGGTATTCTCCATCAACTTTTATCCCCAATTCTTCCCACTCCAGGTCTCTGAATACCTCCTGTAAACATGCTGTGAATAGCATTGGAGAGATCGTATCTCCCTGTCTTACGCCTTTCTTTATTGGGATTTTGTTGCTTTCTTTGTGGAGGACTACGGTGGCTGTGGAGCCGCCATAGATATCTTCCAATATTTTTACATATGGCTCATCTACAACCTGATTCCGTAATGCCTCCATGACTGCTGAGGTTTCGACTGAATCAAACGCTTTCTCGTAATCAGTGAAAGCTATATATAAGGGTTGGTTATATTCTGCACATTTCTCTATCACTTGATTGATAGTGTGAATCTGGTATATTGTTGAGTAGCCTTTACGGAATCCTGCCTGGTCCTTTGGTTGACAGAGGTCTAAGGTGTTCCTAATTCTATTTGCGATTACCTTAGTAAATACTTTGTAGGCAACGGACAGTAAGCTGATCGGTCTATAATTTTTCAAGTCTTTGGCGTCCCCTTTCTTATGGATTAGGATTATGTTAGCGTTCTTCCAAGATTCCGGTACGTTCGAGGTCATGAGGCATTGTGTATATAGGGCGGTCAATCTTTCTAGGACAGTGTTCCCACCATCCTTCAACAAATCTGCTGTTACCTGATCCTCCCCAGCTGCCTTCCCCCTTTGCATAGCTCCTAAGGCTTTCTTTACTTCTTCTGGCGTTACCTGTGGGATTTCGAATTCCTCTAGGCTATTCTCTTTTCCACTATCGTCGTGGGTGCTACTGGTACTGTATAAGTCTCTATAGAACTCCTCAGCGACTTGAACTATCTCATCCATATTAGTAACGATATTGCCGGCTTTGTCTCTTAACGCACACATCTGATTCTTGCCTATTCCTAGTTTCTTCTTCACTGCTTCTTTCTTCTTTCTTCTTCAAATGGAGGAAGCCTAAAAGGCTTCCTCCATTCCTGAGAGCCTGTTCAATTCTATCCATATTAGAATTGAACAGGCTCTCAGGAACAGGCTCTCAGGCTCTCAATATAATTACTTCCTATAAAATCACACTCTAATACCTTCTGGACAGTCACGGGTAATCCTCATTAAGTCAGCTCGCTTCCTGCCGAGCGTCAACCAATTGCCTTACCTTGAGGGCCTGCTGCTGTCTTTGGAAATCGCCGGTGTAAGCACGAAATTTGGTGGCCGAGAGGGAAAAGTAGACGTGCAACAGTGGATGAGCTTAGAGCAGTTGTCCCGTTAGCTCAGCTTTTTGCTCACTGTTGCGCGCCGTGAAGTTATGGCTGCAGTAACTTTCCTTCTCTCAGTGAGAAATCGTGTAATAGCAGCTTGAAATATATTCTGGTAATGTTCAGTTTGATTTAGAATCTTGAGTCCAAGGAATTATTTACAATTCAAACAACATTTCTGACGTGTGTTGAGAGTAAACAGAGCTTTATAAGCTGTCGCACGGCCTCAATAACATCAGTACACTGTAGCTTACTCACACTAAGTAAACTGGTATCTAAATTGTTCGCCACAGCCTGAGATTCTCGAATCAGCGCTATTATTAGCTTACGTTAAGTGAGCATTCAGCCAGTATTTTGTGCAGCAGTAGGTACAGCGATTATATTGTGGCCGTTACCCTTACAAGGCAGTTTGCGTTCGTGACATGTGCATAATCAATTAGGTTTTAGGGAACCTAAAATGGCCACTTGGCCATTGCATGATAGCGCCCAATATATCCACAATACATACCATAAGATCGAAATAGCTAAGTAAATGCGTCATTCATTTTAGGTAGCGTCATTTATTTAGTGTCAGGTATTTGGCAAGATGGCACAGGTGCAAGTGCATATGATACCTTTCAGAAAACGCCCGTTTCCTCTTCTTTGTTTTTCCATAACAAAAGTCAGTCCACCGGCACGAGGCATAAAACTGACTGCTCATTACAAAAGTACGCTGGCCGATAATAAAACTACGGGTCTTCGATATTCTTAAACAAAATAGAACATCACTGTTATTGCTTCCACTCTCTTGGGCGTTTGTTAGCAGACGTGTCAGTACGTAGCCGACGCAAAGAATGCCGAAGTGCTTCTCCGGCGCAGAAGTTACAAACATGCGCACCTCGGCAATGTTGGCGATTTGGTCATCTTCCGTTGGCTTGCGAGGTCGGCATTTCTGCCCGAGGGTGTAATTCCCGGGGTCGTTTGGCGCAAAGTCAGAGTACAGCGGCACATACCACCGGCCGCCCAGCCCCACGGCCACAGCGTACGTCGTGGTGGAAGGCCACAAATCGTGCTTGTGTTGAAGGTGGTAAATGGAGTCGGCCTGAGCAATGAATGCGTTTTCACAGTGAACACTCGTACAGAGCAATGCGGTGAATGCGGCACTCATAAATTATGCGTAACACTTTGGTAGCGTCATGAGGTACTATAAAGCTGTCGTGCGCGGTTGACCTTGAACGGGGAAGCTTACGTCTTCCTAAACAAATGCTGCCTGTGTACCTTTCACAACGAAGTTGTCAGCCTGTAGTTGGTCGGGATTTTTCTTGGGCTGGTTCTGTGCTCACCCAAGAACAGTACCGCCACCTATCAAACGCGGTCACTAAAACAGACCTCGAAGAGCAGGTGGAAAATGGTTTTGTCTAAGAGAAATACCTTTTCTCGTATATTAGATTTGCAATACAAAGTTACCATGCCTGCAGCCTGTGTGTAAGCTGTACTATAGGAATTGTGACGCAATTTACTTTTAGAAATTTAATTAGTTCAATAACGCCCTTGCTCTTGGCGAAGGGCCTAGGATAATGAGGATGCATGCTGCGCTTCCGCAACGTCTGCGCCTGCGTGACGTGCGTCTGCGCACAATGTATCTATCCTTGATGTGTAGGCGCTCTGCTCATTGCAGATGTTGCACACCGTGTGCTCCGACCGCAATAGTCATAATGGCAAACACTGTTCAGAAACAGTACCGCCACCTAGTGGCCAAGGCCACTCAGATAAACCTCAAAGCCCAGCTGGAAAAGGGCCTTGAGTTTCCGCGTGACAGAAATATGCTTCCTCGTATATTCGAGTTACAATCCGAAGCTATCATGTCTGCAGCTTGTGTGTAGATGCTCGTTCCCAGTAAGCCGACGCGACACCACCATCTACAAGAGCATGACAAGACAACGACGGTCGTTATCGGCCTACTAGTCTGCAGACTGTCACTGAGAGGCATTCTGTTCCGTTAAGCCGACAACGCAGCCGACAACCGCGAGATTTCGCAATGTGACAGCATTTCTTGACGCCGACCCTGAAAAAAACAGTGAACAGACTGTTGCTCGGGTAGTCGTCGTAAAATCTGCCGCAGAGTGCAAACATCGCACCGACACCAAGATTGCCGCACCAAAAAATAATGGAAACATACTTTCGAAGTTGAAATGCATGATCGTCAGGCCTTGCCAGCAGTCTTTTATCGAGCGAGAGCCGGTGCCGATTTTGTTCAGCGAGGAACCTACCTGCAGCCAAGGGGTTCATGCTCGTATAGGCGTCTGCAACTAAAAGCTCGCCCACTAGAGTCCGCACGGAGAGACAGCCTACCCAAGTTCAAACTTGAAGCGAAAAAGGCCCCCTCCTCTCAGCATGCGCTGAATGGCTCGTAGTTCTCAAATCGCCCTGATACCTCCGCGCACAATCTCGAAAATTATAAAAAAGTTACGGATATCGGACGACTTATTCTCTACCATTATGTGTGTCATAGCGGCGGAAAGACAGCAATGTATAAATTCGCCTTTTCGCGAAAAAAGCAGACGACGCGCATCGGGTAGCGATTGGAAAAGAAACTTGGCAGTGAGAGAAAGCGACGACTGATACTACACCGGTTTGTTCGAAACACTTTACTCGGGACTTCTTTCTTCTCGGGAAGCAGAACATTGCTACCATATATATACATTGCTTTCAATATGCTGCTGGCCCTTCAAATCGCGGAGTGCGCTTTATTTAGGCAGGCGCTTTAATAAATTATAGTGATGTACGTTTAGGCTTCATGTGGTTTATTCGTTTATAGCTTCCTGCCCCAGTAGCAGCGTTCCTAATGATTGGGGTAGCAAGAATGTGCTTTTGTCTTCAGGCACGGAAGCACAAATGATAACTGCTTCCGAAAGTCTCAAGTTAATCAGAACACATGCTATGCCGCGACGCGATATATAGCCTTCATAGCATGCTTTAGTTTTGCGGTGCAACCAAAAGATGATCTTTTCTCATTCAACTAGTTGAGTTGTCAGTTCATTTGCTCGCAAAAAAATTTGAAACAACAGCAAACAGCGTTCGTTCCACATTTGGAGCGTTCGACCGGCGCACACCGCTGCTAGTTTGCTTCCAGAGACTGTGCACACACCTAAATTCTATTACAACTGGATCATTACGTATCCTAGTCACGCATTTACAGTAATACAGCTGACGTTGCCCAAAAGAAAACTTTCACTAAATTGTGGAAACATGTTGGAAGAAACTGGCATGCAAAAAAAAAAACTGCAACTTGAAGGCGCTGCCATGTAAGTCATGTATGGTCGTGTCGTTGACATCGGTGCAGTGTGACAGGAGTGCCGACAGGACGGAAAACGCTGTCGCCAACAGTCGACAGACCAAAATCGGTGTCCTGTCGGCCTAGAGTGAACTGCCTTAAAATAACACTAAAGGCAAATATAAAGCCGACACGGGCTGTTGAAATATCAATATCCTCGCAGCGCTTGTTTCGGGCCAAAAAGGACTTCGTTTTACGAGAAAATTGTGCCGGAAGGAAGGATCCGCATACCTTTAGCCCAATTCAAGTCGCCCGCCCCCGAGCGGGGAGTGCTGACGTCGCATACGCCATCACCGCCCTTTACTACCACCGGTGAGTAAAACGGTGCCCGACAGATAGCAGTACGGTTTTCTGCGCAAAACCCGAACAGGCGGCAATGGAGGAACCGAGCCATGACAGAGCGTTGAATACGACGCTGCAGCCGCATTTGGTCAAGTAGCCTATGCCATTAGGAAATCCCGCAACATCACGCGGACATGGCAATCTACGCTACTTGCAGTTTGTGAGATTGGCGAGCCAGCCAAACCAGCGCAGCACTACGCGATAACGAAACTACTGAAACGCGATAGCGCATGTGGCGTAGAGCAGAGAAAGCAAAACATTTCGACCGCCCGCGTCATTGTCAAGGTTAACGTCAGTGAGTTTGTTTTTGTAAACATCAAATAGGACTACGCAAGTAGCGTTTTCTTTCTACTTATAATGCAATTCAACAATATTTTATTATCACTGGTTGAGTAATAGTTATAGAATTATAATGAGTGACTTTGTCATCCGGCTAGTACATGAATGTCCCAGGGGAGTCTCTAATCGTGTCACGCAGTCACCTCAGCATCTTGATTACTAAGGCTCTGTACGCGATAATATTGACACCTTATACGCTCACGAGCACTAATCTACCGCTTTACCTTTACTTAACGTTTGCGTTTATTGTCCATTTTAGACGTACTTTACCATGACTGACGCAATTTGCTTTGAAAAATCAATTACTTTAATAACGCACTAGCGCTTGGCGGAGGGCCCACAAGAATGAGGATGTGTGCTACACTTTCAGACACGTGCGTGCACGCATGATGTACGCCACTTGTGATGGTGGTGCTTCTAAAACGTCGGCAACAGCTTCTCTGTACAAGCGGATTCACAGGGTGGAATGCAGGCAGATTTTTTTTTTACGCTCGCGCATATTCTATCAATGTTTTGCTTAATACAAAAGGCATTTTATCATTAAAACTACACTCTTAAGCAAAATTATACGCTTTTGCCACACATCAATAATCTTCATCTGTTTTATCCGCATTTCCTTTCTTTAACGCGGCGAGCCCGGTACTTCCCAGTAACGAACGGCACGCGCGTTATCAGCATGACATAGCATTCCCGACAGGAAAATAGCGGGCGCGGCGTTTTGAAGAAAGGAAACGCAAGCAAGGCAGATGACGATTATTGTTGCGTGGGAGAGATAACACCGAAAAGGGTGAACTTTTGCCTAAGGGTGTACTAATGCTTCTCGACATTGGGCCAATATGCAGATGTTAAAACAGTTGTGCTTTGCTTTACGGCCACTGCTCGTGCTGACCAGCGAAGTAGACATCGAAGTTGCCTTCCAGGGAAAAATTTGTTTGCCAGGTTCACAGGTTCACCCAAACCTGTGTTGCACCTATGGTGTTTTTGTGCGGAACCCATCGCCTCGTGCTCCATATCGTTGAAGGAGAACCTCCATCCATTAGCAATGGCATCTTGATACATGTTACAAAGGAAACGAGCAAATTATTGGGACACTAGAGAGGACAGGTGGCTACACGCACTAGCTACCATTGGATCTAATGTCAATGAACCTGTTTCGTCACTGTTAACTTCACTGGGTCGTCCTGTTCTGCTTTGCATTGGCAGAAGTGTGATCGGGTACGTTAGCGCAGCGTTAGTCACTACTGTGGGAACTTGTGCGCTTATTCCGAGGGAAACATGTACAGAATGGAACTGCAACTGTTAAAACACATTACCAAACGTCATTTCAGTTCGAACGATCACTATACGCGCCAACTTTTTTTTTTTTGCAGGCGCCTACATCGTCAGTGGCCTTCGTGTCCCGAGAAAAGTCAATTGCGTACATATCCAGATCCTAAACCTCTATTGAAATTACATGCACCCGTTCATCTTCTGCACAGTGTTTTGCTGCATAGCAATTACGTGTCTGCCCGGCTAATCCGCAAAACCAGGTGGTCCCTCCAAAGCGACCGACCCTGCTGCGAGTAACACTATCTATGGAACTGATCCAGTTGGATCTGCCGCTAACACCAAGATGTGAGTACTTGTCGAAAAACCGATCGAGCAGACGCGCCAAGTCCCCTCAAAAGAAGGCAGAAATACAGCTTTGCCGTATGAAATGAGTTATGCGTTTGCACCCTATAGCGTAAAACTATTCCAATATGTTTTTATTCCAATCTGCTGACGTCAAACTTGCGTAAACGCCAACGCGAGCATCGGGCGGTCACCCGCAGTGTTGTGTAAGCAGACCAATGAAGCGGTCTCCTCTTTCATAGGAGCTCACTTTTGTTTGCTTGAAAAACGAATAACATTGCCTACACTATGAAGCTTGTCTTATCTAATTGACTGGCAATAGGCAAGGAGCACGCTCAAGTGGAGAGGGCTTTCATGGCGCCGAGCCACGGCATTGAAAATCGATAACCGGATGAAGAGGGTGGTGCCGCGTCTGCGATTGGTCCGCTTCCCCTTATCTTAGCTCGCGGTGGCTGGTCGAAAATCGCGGCGGCATGCAACGGAAGCTTAAGAATGACGCTAAAACGAATCCTCCGGAAAGAAGAGTTGCCAGAACGACGTCGTAAACGGTCTGAAAGTACTTTAAAACGTTACATGGATACGCGAAATGTTTTGTTATACGCAAATGCACCAATGCTTTCCGGCAGGTGCGAGGAGCCAGTGCCTGATACATCAGCAGCCACCATCTTTTATTTCTTCCGGAATGGGGCAGCCTGCGGCTATTCAGAAGAAAATTCAGTTTTGTTCGACATATTAATGCATCTTTAACGCGTGCACGTCCCTTTGACGCTGTGAGTTTCTGCGGTTTTGTGACGTCGCGTGACAGGCAGGTGAAGTGAGTGCAGCCCGAAAACTTTTTACCAATAACGGAGGGCTATAACGGCGACGAATCATAAATAACTATTTTTCACTTGTTCGGTCAAATAATGCATAATCAGTATGTACACGTCATATCAGATGAGGAGCTATCGCAATTTTCGTGACCTCGAGTTACAAACAGGTGAAGTGGGGGTGGTCTAAAAAAGTTTTTAACCAATCGCCCAGGGCTGCTCGCAGAATTTGAATAGAAAAGTTTGGAATAGTTTTACGTTATAGCGCCCCTAGTTTCAGCGAGCACATGTATAGACTAGTCGTTCTTTCGTTGAGCCTTTCCGTAGTCTGAGATTAGAGCGAATAACAGGAACCTCTGCAGAAGTATAGCTAAACTACATTTAAGCGGATTCTTTATGAATGCCGCCCTTTGTGCGAGCTATTCGGTAAATCTGCAGCAGCAGCAGCAGCTACGGTCAGCATAACCCGGCAGGGTTCACAAAAGAAGTGAACTAGGGTGGTTGCTTGGGCTAGTTGGTAATTCATGATCAAAAATAACGTACAGCGCAAAGGACCAGGACAGCGATAGACGACATACACAGCGCTGTGTATGTCGTCTATCGCTGTCCTGGTCCTTTGCGCTGTACGTTATTTTTGATCACAAAAGAAGCCACGACTTAAAACGCGCATTTGCACTTCCTGCGCTCTAGATGATGTAAGAATCAGGAGCAATGTGGTAATATTTATTCGTGTAGGTGCTACGGGAGCTGAGGAGAGAGAGAGGGAGAGAGAACAGACTTTATTTATCCAAAAAAATAAAAATATCGGTCAATGCCCTCAGTTCAGGGCACCTCGCTGGCAGTCTTCTCCAGTGCCTACCTGAAAAATTCCGCCAGGTAAACTTGCTCTACAGAAATAGGGGCCTGAGTCAGCCATGCAGTCGTGGGTGGCGAGGAAAGTTGTGAAGAGGGAGGTCAGTGTTATATACGTAGTGTTAGGATATCCATGCACCATTCACAAGGGAGAGGCGCTCAATCAATAGTCAACGATGCAGGTGTAATCATGATGATTATATAATGTGTTTGCGTGTACATATCGTATTAATGTGCCCTGTTGACGTGGTACGTTTGGGTGTAGCTGCGGAAACACTCTTTCTGTTCTGTAGGGCTCTAGTTCTGGTGAACCTTTCCATGATCCCGTCTCAATTTTCATCACGGACGCGTTGCTTAGCCCTTCATTTCCCAGCAGCCCCGACGGCCATGTATGTACCCAGGTGATTTCTGTTGGTTTGTGAATGCGTCGTTGTAAATCTTTGTTAATGGGATCGTGCAGCTCTGGGTTTTGTAACTATCGACAGGCTCTGGTTGAGTCTGTGAAAAGTATTGGTATGTGTGGCTGATGTGCTGGCTGTTGTTGCATACGATATGCTATTGCTCGAAGTTCTGCTGTGACGTGCTGTGACGGAGGTGGAGGACTGCATTTAATTAGAACGGTTTTATTACCCTGTTTTTGCTAGCTTGCGTTGGTGAATATGAATCTGCACGCAGCAAGCTGTCTCCCTAGAGGAATCTTTTTTTCTGCTTGCCAGGAAAGACGACACATTGCAATCTATTTCATTCCAGCATGCAGAAATGCAGGTTACCAAGTGCACATCGTCGTAAGAGTGCTTATCACATTGCTTTGAATACATTTCATGTTGAGATATGTCATGGCGTTGTTTAGGCTAGATCATTCCAAATTACCACACTGACTTGAGCAGCTATCGCGAGTCACATAAAGTGTGCCATTAGCGGCCTGCGCTGTGGTTTTCTTATCATGTATTATTTTTCTGGAGCTGTAGGACACAATTATAACGTAAGTACGCTGTCTTAAAATTGAAAGACACGCGACTTCAAGAAACCTTGGCGCGGTCAACAAAGATATATCGCTATGAAACAGCCGCTTTCGTGTGACTTGTTCGTTGCTATACATAACGCCAGCGTTGACGGTCTCCCCAGCCATCTCCCATTTTTTAGCATTTTATTAATGTTTTGTAAGTGTGAGCTCCGAAATAATGACGGATTACCGAAATATCTTACTCAAAGAAATATGACAGAGTACTTCGAAACGAGGACGTAACACAGAGTGGATAACCACGAGCGCTGTAACCACATATTACTTATCTGCAACATAGATCCAGAAATGAAATTCACCGTAAAGTCCTTTCAAGGTACTCTAGTATAGTTGCCGGTGAGTCGTCTTACCAGGCGGACAGGGTATAAAGACCTGCTAAACGGGGGGTCGAGGAGCTCCGATGACAATATAGTTGGCGGCACGAGAAGACAATCCGTGTACCAGTTGTCAGCCTCGGCATGGTATGCGATAACCACAAAAATGTCCACGTGAAATGCCCTGCAGCGAAAAAGAACGATATCTTCGGCTCAGAAATGGCAAAAAAAAAAACGTTTCATTCATTCATTCGCCCTGATGCATGATATAACTGCAGTGTGGTGATATGGCAAACATTTAGCCACTTGTGATTAAATGTAAGAAATCGCTTTTCAAAAGCACACTCTAATGCGAATAATGTGATTTCTCTACTTCAGCCGTTTTGAGTCTATATATACAAGGTGTCACAGCTAACTTTAGCCGGACTTTAAAGATATGCAAATGCCACGTAGCTGGACAGAAGAAAGGTTATGGTGTTTGTCGTTGCTTGGAGATATTCAAACTATATTTTTATTACGCTTATTTAGATAAATAGTCTTGATTATTGAACTTCTCAAATAATATAATTCTGTTAAAAGTGTGAGTAAGAAAATTGTAGAGCAACATGAGAAACTCCCGATACAGCTTTTTGTGGCTCAATACGTACTACATAAAAGCTCTTTTCCGAGCGTGAAAGAAGCCCGCGAATCACGCGAATTCTGTCGAGCGGACAGCCACACGCTAATTTCGCGTTCCTTTTGCGGGCTTCTTTCACGCTCGGCAAAACCCTTTTATGTAGCGCGCATTGAGCAACGAAAAGCTGCAGCGGGAGTTTCGTCGTTCCATCGACGTCACTCCTTCTTCGTCATTCTATCGTCGTCACTGCATGCGCCATCAGCGTACGGTCCTCGTTCTGCCGTCACCAGCGACGGTCCTGACAAAGCGGGCTAATCGCAGAGACAGTGTATGTCTCACACAGCCGAAGAGCTTGAAATCCCAGGAGGGCCCGCACAGATTCTAAATGAAGGTGTCTAAGTCAATACGGTCTGTCACTACGAGGTGGCCACGGTGCGTGAATGCTAATTGCATTAACTTCGGTATAGTCATCTTAAGATGGGTTCTCCCGGAATTCTCACGTATTCGCGACACACAAAACAAAAGTCTGGTCAACATTATTCCCAGGTCATCAACAACTCAAATTCCTAGAGACGAGCGTGCTCAGGCGTGAGGCAGATAATACCACATTCGACGGAGGCAGCGCTTTGAGTTTGACAGTGCTATGTCAACAAGGGGAAGAGCATTGAGGTGGTTGAAAGTAGGCAATGAAAAGCAAACTTCGAAAGCTGCTAGACAACGCAGAGTTGAATAAGCAAATTGACAAAGAGTTAGAAAAATATCTACATTGTAATCACGCTAAACATATTGGAAACTATTTTATTAGTGCCGAGACTCGGTGCAAAAACAATTAACTAGACTATCTTCAGGCATGCAAGCTATCTTTCGTATAGCAACCACAAGCAGATTCAATGAGTAGAGTTTTGGTAGAGCTGGTTACATGCTTATGGAGGAAAATACATGCCTAGATTGAGGCAGAGTTGCCTGCAATATTTTGTTGCTGCAAAAAAGTATGTAAATTTCCGACAGCCGTCAGTAATTTGCTGCTTTGCACTGTCTCTGCGGCATCATTTTCATGTGAAATAAAAATAAATAAATTTTCAACAATTCTCAAAGTACCTAAATAAATATGTAGGCAATAAACTCTGTAGAGGTCATTTACATATTTTTCTGTCTTAAGGCACTGTGCAACTCGCTGTTGCTTCACTGTTTTTCTTCATTATTTGTTACACCGAGTTGAATATTCTGCTATAGTTTATGACATGATTAGTCCAACTAAATAAATTTAGACTTTCTTGCGTCCATGGTTCTTCGATAAATACTTTAGGCCTACACGGACGATGCAAAACTTCTCAACATTGGTGAGAGGGATGTGAAAAAGAAAACAGAACGCAGTAACTTTTATTGTCTCAGTGAATTTTTGATGCTAATTTCACACGTTCAGTAGGTCAACCCTCGTGTTCGCAGCCCTGCACGTTTTTCTAGCACTAGGTACGTTCCCTGCGAACTAATATGAACAAACAAGTAAACTATATTGCAATCCGACTAGAAAAAACCACGTCGCCAACGACTGCTAAAGCGGCATGTGCATGGGATGCACACTGACTGGCAGTGTGCATGGGAGCGTTCAGCTATGCCTTTCCTATAGCACGTTGCCGCGCAACTATATAGCAAATGTAGAAAGGCGATTCATATCACACTTTCAAGCACGAGCATGGTGATTCACGGATGCAGTTTTCTGCGTCTTCCTCCGTAACTGTAAGCCGGCGTTGTGCCACTCACGGTGGCTGTTGCCAGCCGGATCCTTCTCTATTTTCGTAACTGGCCATATTAGCTGCGTGTCCACATATCAAATACTCAAACAGTAATCTGTGAGTGTTCGGCTAGCGACTAAATGAAATTGAATCTGCTTTTTTTTCTCTCACACAGTTAAAGTAGCCAGCGGGAGAGAACGCAGGGCAAAACGTTGAGTTGATGCACCTCCGAGACGACCCGGCGCCTGTCAATCATATGACAGCATCTTCACGGCAACCGAGAACTAGATCTATCTTCGCATAGGCTCCAGGGCTAATGAGTAAAACAGAACCGGGCCGTGACGGGTCGGGCCAGGCCACAATCCTTCGGGCCCGGGCAGGGTAGGGGCGAACTTTAATATGATCGTACCGGGCTTGGGTGGGCCAACGCATGAAACTTGCGGGCACGGGCCGGGGACCGGGCCGGAAAAACCGGCCCGTGCACTGCTCAAGTGGGCTGTACTGGGCGACTTCGGATTATTTTGCCCTTCCCTGATTCTTTAACGCAGTCTCCAAGAGCGGCGCGCGAGCGTTTTGTGCATATCGCCCTCGTGCTAATATGGTTGCCAAGTTCAATACTTAAACCACCGTCCACGTGCTCAGCAACGCAAAGCCAGTGCTACTCAGCTAAGGCGGCGGTTTTCACAGCGTTGCAAAAAAAAACGTCAAAATGAGCAATGCATTCGTTACCTCAGTTTTTGAGCGACAAGTTCTCCGTTTAGGTGCGAGTACAGCGTGTGGAATATAATCGTATAGCTTGGTCGGTCCGTGGGGCTTTTCTTATAATTCATCAAGTTGGAAATCATCTGAAGAAGAAAGTAACATTATGCAAGAACATTAAATGCGAGATACAGTCGAACGCTCTTATAACGAAGTCCTTGGGCTTCCGAAATCATTAGTCACGCAGGCCACACATCGCACAGTTCGCAGTTTAACGCGGACACAATTATTACTTCGTTGTGCACGTCATTTTGTTGTAGAGGCCTTTGTTGTAGAGGTGCTCGAGTGTACATTTAACTATTTAAGGCTCCAACAGAATGCGTTGCACGCACATTAAATGCAAACTAATATATCACGTGAGGTATTCGTGGGTTCTAGCATCGTTTCTCAATATCTCAATAAAGAAATCGGCCGCAAAGATCATTTTCCTATGGACGCCCACAAAGAAAATTTTCGAAGCGAAGAAATAAACGAAACTGATGTTCAGTTGAAATAAGGCGCCTTCAAATTCTAAAGGTCCAGTGTATTTTTTTGGATGACAACACCACTCATATAATATTTTCATGGAAGGTATTCGGTACACTGAAAACTGTTCAGGTTGGCTGTGTGCATCACTTTTTCGCGCTTCTGTGCTTATTCGCTGTATACTTCTGCAGCTGAAATTTTTATTGTAAAAATTCTTGCACTGGTCAGTGTGCCAGTTTGTCTCATGAGTTACACCGCTACCCTTAAGATGGCATTGAATTGTTGAAGGCGACCAACGAATTTTTTTTGCGTCTTGTGACAAATAAACTTGATGGCTGTGACAAACGGCATGAAAACTGCTCGAAATAACGCTTAACTATCGCTCTTATACTGCCTGTCAGACATACCGGTATTCGCACGGCGTGGCTAGAATTTATATATAGTTTTCGGCCATACGGTTTCTTTGATGACAGGACTAGTTTAAGTTTACTATCGCATAAAGTAATGTATTACATCAATAAAAATAACCAAGGCAGTGAGCCATGAAACAAACCAGCTCCATTGTGCCTGTAGAAATGTTTGTTCTGTACATTGAATGAGGTTAGCACTCTAGTTTCTCTAGCATGGATTTCTTCCACAATTAGCACTTTGAAAACATAAAAGTTGACAATCGTTGAATTCTTTTACTCTGCCTTTTTTAAGCAGCAAACATATCCCCTTGCCCAAATATAACCTAATTTCGTTCCGAAAATTTGATCAAACATGTTTAACATATTTTTGCACGTTTCCTTCTTTTTTATTTTACCGCGTTAATTAGCCACGACAGCGTAGCCAATGCAGCACCGGCACCTGAGTAACCAGGCTCCTGCTTTTTTTAGATATCTTTTTCCAAGAGTAACACCCTTTTCGCACTAGAAAAAATGCGTACAAAATATACGAGTGCGGAGAAGCTCGGCAGTAAACCTGTGCGTAAACCAAGGCTTAGAGAACTGCTGGTTTGGCAAATAATCATGAACATGTTCCCATGCGAGTCACAACCAGAATATTTGCGCAAACTGAAAAATAATGTTGAGTGCGTCAACCAGACTTCAATGTCATTGTGTTCTTCTGACAAGAAACTTCCCTTGAATGTCGTCGTGACTTACCGCTTTCAGTAACGACATGTTTGCGCTTGCAACACATTGGCGCATAAGCTTGCACTGTCTGCTTTAGTAATAAAGAGTTGATAGTTGTACTTCCTCTTGCTCGTAGAGCTTTTTCTAAAGCACAAGTTCTTTCTGTGTGAACACGTACAAACTATGCCAGCTTTACAAAGTTTACTGTAGTTCCGAGGGCATTCAGGAAGCATTTCTAGCGCGGAACGATCTTGCGTTGAAGTGAACACGCTTGATTTTGACAGGTGCGTTGTGTCCCATTTGAAGTGCAACAACTTATTGAAATGCACACCTGGCTAATTTTTTCGTCTCAGCATAAGCACGTGCATTACGTGGTCTAAACCTCATCCCCTTAAGCTGCTTATGGTAATGTATTTACCACGAAAATCCGCCCGGTGCCATATTTCCTCGCTTGCGTCAGCGCGCGATTTGTAACATGTCCGATAAGCCCCTCGACCGACAATGACAGTTGTTTCGAAAACACGAGAAATTCACTAAAACTGAAATATCCGCTCATACCATTGATGGAAGCATCCGGTAAACATAGCTTCCATCAAAAATATACCGACAGTTACAATACTACTTAATGGAAAATTTGAGCGCCACTCTACACATGTTTTCATTGCGCGATATATTGGCTGGCGCGGACAATCAGTCTCACGTGGCACATTGCAAACGGAGTGAAGCGTGGCGCGATGGCCTCACTAATCGGGAAATCACGAGAGACAGTGCTTGAGTGACACGTGGGCGCGATGCACAGCAGCCGCCGCAGACAGACATCCGCTCATGCAGCGCTATGTTTCCATGCACGGTGTCGGTGGACGTGCTCGCCGCATGCCATCGGTGAACAGACGACGGCGCGTTACTCTGGCGCCGTCTAGCAGCGGTTGTTGCCGCAAAGCCCATCTTGCGCGCCAATACTCTTTTCTTCGCCCACTTTCACCATACTCTCCTCCTCCTCTTCTTTGCGCCTCATAGTGCCACCGCACGTTCCTCCTCCGCTTTTCTCCTCGCGCCCTCTTTGCTATCATCGTATTTTTTTCCCCGATACGCTCCGGGTTCATTCTTTCACCCTTCGCTGTGCTCGGTTGCTCGGTTACGCGGAGGAAGGACGCCGATGAGGATGAATCAACATTTATTGGGCCCGAAATAAATCGCTTGTGCATGCAGGCACCAGATGGGGTGGTTCCCTAGTTACGGGACCCACATGTTCCCAGCAGCTCCTGACCCCTGTCCATCAGTGCGAGCACTGACGGACAGGAAGGACGCCGACGCGACACGCAGGAACGGGCGCATCAGAGCTGCGCTCGAAATCATCGTTGACGTAACAACAGATTGATTCGAGCGGGTTGGTACATGTTTAATGTTTTCTTGGTCGTTTATGCAGATCCTTAATGGCTGGTGCTTTTTCTAGTCAAGTTAGGCGGCAGTCAGTGCTAGTCCTTTTGCGGTTTTTTTCTTGTCCTTAGCCCCATCGCATTCATTCAATATATCTTCATCACTGACGAAATAAAATAGATGTACGCGAACCCAATGCCAGCCTGTCGGATTTATCCTATCACACTCTGCTCAAGTGGGACGTTCTGATCAACTGGTTTCTTCTCAGGAACGGTTGAAAACCTCCCCGAAAATTTGTGCCCGAGAAAATTCAAATTTGATATCTCAAAAAATTCAAATTTGATATCTCATATACTTTACCATTACTTATTTAACCCCAGAATGCTCAAACTTATAACTTTGAAAGCGGTCATTTTGCTACCAGCAAATTCTAGTTGAAACGTTCGAAAATTAACACAGACGAACAAGAGAACAGCAATTACAAAACTGGTACATCAAGTCAGCCAGTGCACGACTCAGGAGGTAGTCATGAGACAGCTCGCGGACAAATATCTCCCGCTCGAACAACCGGGCGATAGCGACGAACGCGTGGAGTACATGGGAGGACCGTGCGAGGATATGGACCGCGATTTCACCGAGGGTGAGGTACGGGCCGCCCTCAATGGTCTCTCTAGTAGATCGGCAGCCGGACCCGACGGTATTACCAATAAACTCTTAATGAATCTAGACGATGAGTCGATCACTTTCCTGACGGATTATTTCACCGAGTTGTGGAGAAAGGGAGACTATCCGGAGGAATGGAAGATAGCTAACACCATCCTCATACCAAAACCGGGCAAACCACTCCATCTGGATAACCTACGTCCAATATCGCTTACATCGTGCATAGGTAAAGCTATGGAACACGTTATTCTTAATAGACTCACTAGATACGTCGAGCAAAATGACATACTCCCGTATAACATGATCGGTTTCCGGCCCGGACTATCGACTCAGGACGCCATGCTCCTGATCAAACACCAGCTCATACACGTTAGCCCGGTGCACGCGAGAGCGATTCTGGGACTAGACGTCGAAAAAGCTTTTGATCGCATAGAGCACAAGGCCATCCTCGAGGTCCTGTCCGAGCTGGGGTTGGGCGAGAGGCTATACAGTGTAGTCAAGGCGTTTCTGGGCGGTAGGCAAGCGAGCCTCACGCTAGGTGAACTAAAATCGAAGGTGATGAACCTGGGAAACAGGGGCACCCCGCAAGGGGCCGTACTTTCGCCCATGCTATTTAATCTAGCAATGACCAGAGTCGCGAGGAAACTGGAGAGTATAGAAGGTATACACTTTGCAATATACGCCGATGATATAACCATATGGAGCGCCAACGGTAACGTAGGGCAAACGGAGACCAGACTGCAGGAGAGCATACACGCCGTGGAAAGCACGCTAGGCGAGATGGGACTCAACTGTTCGGCGGCAAAGTCGGAGCTTTTGGTCCTAAAACATCGACGCAGGGGTCGAAGACCCAGGGGCTACGTCCCCGGGGAGGAACCCAAGATTATGTTACGCTGTCACGACGGATCCGCGATCAGGCAGGTGGAAAATATTAAAGTTTTAGGCTTCCACATAGCAGCGGGAGGTACCAACATGAATGCCATTCAACACATTTCAAACAAGACGGACCAAGTCATCAGATTACTAAGGAGAATAAGCAACAGACACAGAGGCCTGGGTGAGGACAGCGCTCTAAGGCTAGTGCACGCCTTCGCTCTATGTCACTTCACCTACGTGGCAGGTCTATTTAAATGGTCGCAGGCCGAGCTGAACAAGCTAAACACTCTAATCAGAAAGTTAGTGAAGGCTACCCTAGGTATACCCATCAGCACCTCGAACGTGAAGCTCATGAACCTAGGCGTGCACAATACGATAGAAGAGATGGCGGAAGCGCAACAGATGGCGCAGCAGGAAAGACTGACGAAAACGCGAGCGGGCAGGCTTATACTCAAAGCGATAGGGACAGACGCAAATAGATCGATGAACCCGAAGGAATCCGAGGTAGAATTGAGCGGGCAACTTAGAGACGCGATCAGAACCACCCCCCTCCCGAGAAATATGCACCCGGAACACAACGTTAGCAGGAGAAAAGCGAGAGCGAAAGCTTTGTTGAAAGAAATTGAACAGCTAGGACAACAGGCGGCCCTTGTAGACGCTGCCTGGGTCCAAGGCAAAGAGGCCTACACCGCCGTGGTGGTCGACAGCCGGGGCGAGGTACGGGACGCCGTCACCATCTTCACTAAGGATTCCACGGTGGCGGAGCAAGCCGCGATTGCTCTAGCCATCAGGAACCGTAAATGGTCTTTCATCTATAGCGATTCCAAAGCAGCAATTAAGAGCTTTGACAAAGGCTATGTAGCTGGGACTGCGGCTAAAATTATCGACAAGGTCGAAACTATCAAAACAGAAATCCGATGGTTTCCTGCACATATGGGACAAGTGGACGAGACTCGGCCCAACCTCAACGAGGTGACGAACGACCTGGCACGAGGACTTGCTTGCCGTGCCGGTCAGAACCGAACCGACGCCCACTACCATTCCGGGGAACATAAAGATCAGTTACTAACTTACAACGACATCACTAAATATTACTACTTGGGGCGTAGGCAATTCCCTCTGCCACACGTAAAATTGAACAGGGCTCAGGCAGTGACGCTACGTTTACTGCAAACCGGGACGTACCCCACTCCGTATTTCATAAATAAAATTCACCCCGAAAGAGAAATTAGGAAAGATTGTAACGTGTGCGCTGGCATCATTGACATCAGACACATGCTGGCAGGCTGTCCCGCGACTCTCGCCGACCGGGAAGAAAAATGGCTTTACTGGCACAAGTTGATAACAAGCTCTTCATATCAAGATCAGCTACGGGCTGTCCAGAGGGTCCATGATGACGCCATAAGGCTCGGCCTGGCGGTGCCGACGTGGACGCGGCCCGCCTCGGTCTGAAAATACCGGGCTTCAGGACACTAATAAAGTTTTGTGAATGAATGAATGAACAACTAGAGCTTCTTTATTATTTACAGCGAGTGGTCAGTTGCGTAGAGTTAAAGAAACCAAATGCTTTTAATTTAATTCCTCTAAAAACAAGACTATTTAATAACATAACATTTATTTCGTTGTGTTTTTATAATATATCCTTCATATCAAGATTTAAAGACGAACAACGTCCTTTGATTATACCTTGGTGTGTATTGGTGTTACAGCTTTCCAGCAATAAATATACATATTCGCATTTGATTCTAGTTAACCTATCTCGGTACCATGAATTTTCAGGGTGACTTCTGCCTAGAATGTTGAGCCTACTGGTGTGCCGAAAGTAATTTTGGAGACCCAATCGACTGTGAATTGAATGATGCCTGGAGCTAATCAAGTCCAATATCGGATACTCTTCGAATATCTTCAAATACCGAACAGCCATGTTCAACATGATTGAAGAACGATCTTCACATCTTGGTACATTCCCAACCCTAGCAAGTTTCTGTCGTTACATTGCACATCTTGAAGCCTAGTTTACATAAACGAGAAATGGGGCGTTATGACCATAGGATCCATTTATTCGCATAGTTTAAAGTCATTGTTCAGCAAGACAAACAGCGGTTTAGCCGGAAAAGTCTGGTCCCCTGTGTGACGTACAGAGTACTTCATTACGAAACTTCTCTTCTTTAGCGTCTGCACTATGGTGACCCGGTCAAAATTTCTTGCAATTGGTGTCGCAGAGTTGGCGTTTTGAAATGTCCAAAAATATTCCAAACCTAATTTTATTTACTAATTACTATTCTATTTGAAAATGAAGTGGAATACGGTAAAGGGTTCATAATTAGGGTAGGGGGGAACATTCGAAACTTCCGAATAGCAGCTCGAATATTGCCCTGTTACACTAGGAGAACAAATCGAATATGGCAATATTCAATTCGTGTTTTGAAAGCTTTGGACATCCGCACATTCCTAGTTAAAGCCCGTTTAGTAGGGCTGGTCGATTTACTTTCTTCAACCCTAATAATGCGCGTCATCTGCTCTTTTCAGCACTTCCGTAACAAGGTTCAAAGTTGTAAGAGGGTTCAAGTAATTCAGCATTAGCTTCCGGTTCATGACACTCACCCTCAAGCTTTTGGCCGCGTACTCGACGGACGTTGCAGCGTTTACTGTAGTCGATCTCAAAGGTGCGTTCACTTGGGCGTAGTGGTAGATGCGGTTTCGCTCCCAGAAATATTCCAAGAAATTTGTTGTCGTGACGTTTCGCACAAGTTCTTCCATCGCGGTCTCGTTTCTCATGGTGGAGCTAAAACGAAAAAGAGAAACGCGTAATGATCCAGCGTACACCAACCTCTAACAGCTACTCTAAATGAAATATGATGAAAAATGAATTTTCATTGTACGCTAGAAGGCCAAATACCTTGAACAGATGATGAATCTAGGGAGAGCACTGATAAATACAATGGGCGCGTTACTGAACCTACAACCTAGCTTCGGAGCACATATTTTGATTTCATGCTACAAAGTGATATTGATATTTGGATTAAAGGTATCATTAAACTTTTTCTGAGTCTCACATCAATAAAGAAAAGAATTGGTGGTGCGGTTCATAAGAGTGCAGAATCTGGACTTAGGATGCGATAATTTTTTTCATTTCGTTAGGTCTAGGTGTGTGTTGCAGCAAGCACAACCTCAGACAAAAAACAAAAGATTTCAACGCTAACAAATTATGACGACCTTTGTGACACTTCTGCTAGGCAACATCGAGAGACCTGAATGTGAACTGAGGTCCTTATCGCTGTGAACGTCCTTACTTGCATACAGTGGATGGCGATAAACAAAATTTCTGCAAGCGCTCTCAACAAGTTTGGTGATAGTCCATTTACATATTCAAGCACAAAACCAGCTACCAGACACTATAAACACGTAGGTAGTGCCGAAGAATATACGTCCAGTTGCTATCCTTCAACAAATATTGATAATTTTTTGCCTGCCATAGAAAATGTACGCTAAACCTATGAATATAAATTCTAAACATGTGAAGGAAAATTTCATAATCGCCAAGTAAAAGGCTTCATAATTCCAAAGATTCTGCGAATGGGCTTTCAAATTTCTTTCTGACGGCGTGCACACATGTTAAAAAAGGGTGTGCAGGCACTCTCACGTTTAGCTACACACTCCGTATCGTCATTGATGTTTTAAATTATTTGAATCATTGATATGTTCGCCAACAGCACAAACCTCGAATAGGAAAACAAGTCCGTCCGATAACATTCATGCTGCAAAAGTATTTCGGCTTATTTTCTTCGCATTAGTTCATGCTAAGCGATATGTCAAGGCTCTTGTTCCAGAAAACGTGACGTGTTATAATTGCAATATTTCCCTGGACAAGCAATTGGAACTAATTGCAATTTCCCTGGAAATTTTTACTGGACAAGCTGGGATATGAGATTTCACTGCGAAGAGTTCCACAGATCACCACATCGCCTGAACGCAAAATTGTGATCAAATAAACCAATGAGGCTGTGGTGACTCGTGTCAAGGTCAAAATACAAGTAATATCTCAGAAAAGAATCACACTGAATTTTCCCACTGCTGTTTAGGAACCGGACAAGATTGCACACTGACAAGAAAACATTTGAAGACTCAAATGAACGCTACTCGCAATTTTTAGATTGGGGGAAGACGCCAAGCAGCAAAACATCAAATTTTGTGCGATATGCTCGTAGGTTCTGTAACAGGGCCCAACTTCATATTATCAATGAAAAAATATAGACCTAGTAGGTGGGTGTCTTAGCCAAGTTACGACATTACATTCGCGAAGTCCGTCAAGCACGTTAATTCATACTTTAATGTCAGCAGTTTTTGCTTTTATTTAGTGCCACAATCAGTTAACGTTTCTGTAGCTGGAAGAAAGATATTAACTTGAAAGTCTGCTTTAGTGGACCAGGAATATCATAAGGAGCGCCTTCTTAATTATAGTAATGTTGTATTTAACACATGGGCATTTTGTCTTATTTCTTGAGGCTCAGTACTACAACTTCTACCAAGCAGCCTTAGCTGCTAGTAAAATAGAGAGGGCAACTGAAATTTCTCGTCATTCAATGGTTAGATTTTATGTTCCACAACTGTACAGTCGACTGCAGGACACGATGTGGTAAAATGCTCCGGAGTATTCTAAGTCCTTCATTTTAGTAATCAGGCTTCTAAATTTGGGCTGCCATTCTTTCAATTTCTCTTTGATACAAATAAAGACGCTACGGCAGCAAATACATTCTGCTCCTAGAGCGCTTTGCTTTTCAGTTACAGTCGCTGTGTCCTTTCTTTAACTGTTGTTACAAACCAGTGAAAGGCGCTATTTGAGCATGACTCTAGTTTTCGTTTCTTCCTGGATCTCAGTACTCATGGGGACAACATGAAATTAAACGGGGTGATCTCAGCTTGCGCTCCCGCCTATTAAACTCTCTGAACAAAAGTGCAAGCTTGTAGACCAGCAGCCACGTTTTGCTTCCGTGTACGATATCACGCGCGGAAGTACGTTACAGAAAGACGCGCATGCAAACTCGGATATAAGTAGACCGAGAACAACAAAAACGCTGCAAGTTTTACACCTGCCTTCGCGTGCTATAAATTTGTACCAACTTCCTCAGCTTTCACTACTTCTTGCATGCTGAGCTTGAACGCTGGGGATGTCACCAGTTTTGCTAAGGGTGTTCATTGCGGTCTCCATGGCGCACTCACTTTGCGTCGAAGCCTATGGCGTACTCGGTTTTCTCGCTCTCCTTGGCTGTCTCGAGAAAAACTTCGAAGTCTTCGTTGTAGGGTGGAATCAGCGTGCTTCCATCGGGTGTGTACAGGGAGTCGAACACTGTGATGGTGCACAATCCGTCGGGTGCAGGCACGTAGGAGCTCACGTCGAAATCCTCTTGCACAGTGCAGATGAGAGAGCCTGGCGGGAGCGGTTTTTCTAAGGGCGTACGAGAAAGCAGTGGTAATGCACCATGCGTGTTGGGCTCATATCGCATCGAGTAGTATATTGGTGCCTTAGGGCAACGATATCGATACCAACGCGTCATGCAGTTGAGACACCTGACGTCAGCTAAATGATCCGATTAGGAAGGTCGTCGGCGTAAGCAATATGTCCACCTAAAGGATAAGTCCAATAAACTTCGCTTCGGCTCAGTTCGGTAGAAGTGAGTAGCATAAACCACTGAAGCAATTTTGACGAAGCCACAGCGCGCGAAACCATATATTTATTTTTTGTTTGTTAGTTTGTTATTTTGTTAGCCGCATCTAAGCGGACGACGCGTGTAATTGGTGGCTGTCGCGAATGACGTCAGTCCTATGAAGCTGCCTACAAGATTCTCCAGCGAGCTGCGGATAGCCGCAGACGCCACCTTATGAAAGAGCTGATGCCGAGGAGCCTTACCTTCCAGGTCATGTATTACTTCCGAAGAGCGGTGATGGCGGCGTTCTCTTTGTTTCAGTATCAAGAACGGCTACATTTCCCAGCTTTTTGATAAACGTCAAATTTTTCACGAAGTTCCTCCATATTGTCACATTCCGGTGACAGAGAACACGGCAGCAAAGTATGTGAATCACAAAACTATTCCTTTTTTGGGCGAATCTGTCCCCACAAAAGCAAGTGACACTCAAAGCACAACGATAGGGGCGAGCACCGTCGGCGATTCGTCGAAATCTTATCTGCGGGTCTGGCGCGTCGGCTTCTCAACAAGCCTCGTCGAAGGTTCAAGCGTAATCGCTGGCGCCGGCGTGCCTCCCATGATGAGATCGCACGAAGCTCGGTGACAACACGCAACGGAAAGAACCATCGTTAATATTCGAGCAATTTCCCGAGCAATGCAGGCGCGTTCCGCGCCAAGCAATAGCATCTACCATTGCTTAACCGGTGGAAACCGGTCTCCGGAGAAAGATAAATAAGTACGCGCGTCAGTATGTACACTGTATTAAAGTAGGCTTCTTACACGGCTCAGAATTTCATTGTAGTCGGCCTTGAACTTTGGACCCACCTAAGCATTTTCGGAGAGCTGTTTCTCTGGCAGCCAATATCATTAGAGATAGCTACAAAGGGCTAAATATAATGCCATGAATTTGGGACAGGAAGAGATCGGAGGCAAAGAGCAATCGCAAATAAATTCTCGGAGCGCTGGATTTTACTTTGCGCACTGTATTACGCAGACGTGTGTGTCTCGTTACGAGGGTATCGTAAGAAGTCAACAAATGAGGACACCAAGGTCAACATAGGGGAAATTACTTGTACTTAGTAATTCAATTGAAGGAACGGTAAATTTTTGGAAATGAAAGTGGATAAAAAATGTAGAAAGGCCGCAGGTGGAATGCGAACCCACACATTCGCATTACGCGTGCGATGCTTTTACCAATTGAGCTACCATGGCGCCGTTTTTACCACCACTTTCTGCGGTATTCATGTTTTACTACTAGAACTAACTCCCGGAGTGTTAGCCAGCGCTACCACTCGCAAACCAAAGTGGTGGATGTGGAACATTCTTTTTGCCGCTGGAACCACGAGTAGTGATCTATTTGGGCAAGGGCAACTGGTAAATAAACCCACACGTGCTACCTGAAGGCATCAGTTTTGCCAGATTCGAAACCATGGTAATGTACTGAACGAGAAGAAAGGGAGCCGAGGGTACTGATAGCTGTTAATCATATCCTAAGAAGCCTATAAGCAAAGACGCCAAGGACAACATAGGGAAAAAGCCCACGAATCGCGCAACGTTGATGCATTTAGGTAGCATGCGTAATGTTATTGACCAGTTGCCGTTGCCCAAATAGATGATGATGATGATGATGATGATGATGATGATGATGATGATGATGGTGGTGGTGGTGGTGGTGGTGGTGGTGGTGGTGGTGGTGGTGGTGGCAACTTCATTGTACCGCCGGATAAGGAGGCCCCCTACTCCCCGTCCCCGGCACACAGGCCTTGGGGACGGGGCCCGGGACCTCCGCGATTAGAAGCAAGCAAAGAGGTCTTGACTCTTCGCGGTTTCTTCCGCCAGGCGGATGGCGTGTTGCTGTGGAGTAGGGTCCTCTATCCGCAGCAGGGCTTCCAAGGCCTTTCTAAAATTTATGTTTGCTTTAGCCCATGGGGAGCTAGCGCATTCCCAGATTATGTGGTCGAGGCTCCCTCTCGCCCTACAGAGTTCGCACTTATCGTTTTCTCTATCATGTATGACATGGTATGCCCAGACCGGGTTTACGAAGTTCCCTCCTTGCAGGCGCTGCCATGCGACTGCATCTCTATTGCTTAGACTTTTATCCGGTGGTGGCACCATTCTCCTGGGTAGCCGATATACTTTTTGACAATCTCCGTGTAATTTTGCAGACGCTTGTCCAGATCGCGTACTCGTGACGCCTGCGACAAAAAGGATGTTCAACATGCGCCGCTTAGGTTTGTGAGTGGTGGCGCTGGCTAACACTTCGAGAGTTAGTTCTAGTAGTAAAGCATAAGTACCCTAGAAAGAGGATGGAAAACGACGTCGCCGGTAGCTCAATTGGTAAGAGGATCGCATGCGTAATGCGAAGACGTGTCTTCGTAACCTCCACCTCCCTGCGGCCATTCTTCTTTTTTTTCATTCGCATTCATTTCCATTAATTTATCATGTCTTAAATTCAGTTACTAAGTAAAAGTAATTTCCTCTATGTTGCCCTTGGTGTCTTTGTTCTTGGCTTCTTATGACATTATTCATAAAAAATCGGGCCCCTCCGTACTTTGTTTTTCTGGTTACGAATGGTACTAACGTTACATGCCGGAAAAACGAAAGCGTCATTCACGGGACTAAATTTTGGTTTGTAAAATTAACACCATTCTCTAGTTGAGGTCTATGGCCGTATTTCATTTCTGTATGCAGTCGCATAGAAGAAAGGGGAACATATATTCCCTATGATGTCGCAAAGCTCCAATCATGAGAAACGGAGCGTTTCACGTACAACACACGTTCTTAAAGCATATGGCACTCCTCTAGCTTTTCTCTGACGACCTCTCAACGTGTACGTCTCCTGACAAAGTCGACGTATGCACAACGCCGGTATCACACACCTTCGGAATACGTAACTTTTGGGAGGCAGCCTAGCGCCTTTGAGGAAAAGATGTCGTTTCTAGCCTAACAGTAACGTTGGGGCTTTATAGCCTCTTTTTCCGTGTACTGCTTTTACGTGAGTGGTAATTGAGTGTTCTCTTGACCAGCAATTGAACTTGATATACACCGTTGTCCAGTCTCTGTTCCATGTTTCTAGCGACTGCTACGTAGGCCGCGCGGGCCCTATCTTGAAAGCTATCTGCATGGGGGGGCCGAGTGCCTAGAATGCTGATAGCTTCGTGACCAGAGTGTTCTCGTCGCTTAGTTCGCGTTGAAGCGAGAGGCAGCATGGCAGTGAAGGTAAATCGCTCGGTGCTACGAGCCCTATCTTGAAGGCGATCGTCTTACGTGACTGAAGGATGGACGGGCCGACGTTTCTCCTCGTTCGGTAAGCCTACCAGTGCTTCCGCATTTAAAAGCAAAGACACTAACGTACACGTCTCGCAGCTGTGAAATGAGTGCCATCTTATGGAACCGCGAATTCCAAACGGGGAGAGGTGCTATTACCCAGCTCCTGTAACGGCAGCTATTGACCCGTTACTATAAGGCTGCTGAAATAAAGACACCCCCCTCCCCTCAGTTTACTTACTTCCTTCTTCTTACCACTAATATTGATGTTGCACCTTATGTGCATTCATTTTCTTTTCGGGAATAAACCATTGTAGATTGAGTCAAGTTTCAGTACTTAAGCTGCGGTGTTCTCAGAAGTACTGTAGAAATAGAGTTATGACATATCCCGCTACCGAACAGCTACCGAACAGCTACCGAACGTACGGGTGGTGGTAGTGGTAGATTTCCTTCCAGTCCTTCCCCAGACATCTGGAGTCATCGGTGCCCTCGTTGATGACGTCGTAGCTGCATTTGAAGACGTTGCCACGTTATTATTCAGCCAAACGGAGAACCACTATCACACACTAGATGGTGATGACTTTCCCTAACGTACCCTTTTATAACTTTGTTTAAAATGCCATTCTCGCGGACTTAAACACTTTTTTTGTCGTAGCTGTTGCGAAGCTTACTTTTTCGACGAAATGCCCGGCAGCATTCATGCACAGGAAAGGCAACTTAACTTATTGTCTATCCTACGTACAACAATGTTTGCGCCATAGCTTCGCTCTGTTTTGTGCAATTCCCTCTAGACGTTACAGTGCATTAGTATAATCGTGAATCAAGAGCACCAATGTGCACCAGCTTGCACACCAGAATGTGAAGTTCGGTTTGCAGAAGGCTGCTGGTGCTTTGCGAAGCGCCGCCATGCTTTGTGTTTCAATGTCAGTACACGCCCTTTAACGCAATTATAGTGCATAATGCGCAAAACCGCAACTCACAGGCATCAATGGTTAGCAATACATTGAGAACGTTAGCCCTTGCGACAAAAGACCATGTGTATAGTCATCACCATAATAAGGAGTGCATTTTTTTTTCCATGCATCACATGCAGGAATTCGCTTATTGCCACCCTTTCAAATCACGGTCCCGAAGCAGCGTCTTCGTTAGATCCAAGAGCACGTTAGTATAAGCTTATCTTCCACCTCGCAAAAAGCGATCTAGTTGACCCGACCACGTGTGGAGGCCTGCAATGTTTGAAGAGATATATTCAAAACGTGCCTTCCTTGTTCTGTTGTTCCATGTCTACTGGCGACGTACAGCATACCAGCATCAAGTATAAAATAAACAAGGTAGCCTATGTCATTGCTCAGACCGAACGAACTTCGTAAATTGGCCGGCATGACCCCGCGATGGACAAATCGTTGAGAACGTGCACCACCACTCGCGGACTTGAATTTCTAAATCAAGCATCAAGCCGCTGCTATTTCTGGCACTCAGCGGTTGCGAAATGCAGGAAAATCATGTTGCGCCTATTATTGATGAGGAAGCGTCGAACCCCCCCCCCCCCCCCATGGAGCGAAAAAGCCGGCGGCACCTGTAGCATCAAAACCTTCCCATTGACTGCGAGCGCGTCTCGCCCACTCGAGACGCCAGCCCGCGCTTGCTGGCTCGGGCCTCGACGGAGCAGAGTGGCCGAAAAGGAACGCCTGCTGCCGCGGTATTGCGTGAGAGGAGAGGGCGTCGCCGGGACGCCCGGTCACCCTCACTCTTGTAAACCAGCGTTACCTGCGTTTTTCTTGTCCGACAAAGCTCGCTCCTGCGTTCTAACTACCGCCTTGGTAAGGCCAAATCAAAATTGGAGGACGCTTAAGCTTCGCCTTCAAGAGTGGAACGCGGCAGCGTTCCCGTCGACCCGCCAAGCGGTGTAACACAATGGGCTACGGCGCAGCGACTACGCGCCCCGCATCGGACGCGGTGAGCGTCGAACAACGCAGCGTTCGGCGCGACAACGAAATGTGCGCCTGAGCAAGCGACGCACGCCTGAGCCGTAGAAACAGCTCGTTTCTAAGGCAACACCGCGTTCACTAGAGGCGCTTTTGTACCGCTTTGAAGCATCGAACTCAAAGAAAAAAGAACTTGTGGCTCAGTGGTAACGTCTCCGTCTCACACTCCGGAGACCCTCGTTCGATTCCCACCCAGCCCATCTTGGAAGTTGCTTTTTATTTATGAAGTGCCTGCCGTGATTTATCGCTCACGGCCAACGCCGCGGACGCCGACACCGACACCGACGCCGACGACATCGGCTTTTCTGCGACGCGAGCTCCTTAACGCTATCGCGTTAAAACGCGCAAAGTGATTCAACGCGTTTACTTGCCCTCGAGGAGTCCATAGCTGCGTTCTCTTGAACATTACAGAGGTTTAGAATTGGGGCCCCGAGACATTGTGGCCTCAAGCGCCATTGCGTTGGTTACCCTTTGGTTAGGAGGAGCATCAGAGTTTTAGACTTGGGTCAAGAGCAGCAATTGAAATCGTCAGCGCTATGACTTCAATTGATGCAACAAACCAACTAGCCCAAGAATCTGCATTCAAGAGCAGCGTTTGGTTGCGTGCTCGGAACGCCACAGTGTAGAAAATAGAAGGCGCTTGACAGCTAAAAAAATAAGAACAAGAGTCTTTTTACAAGTTAAACGTGAAATAATGCAATTTTAAGAAACCTATTATGACCCATTCCACTCTGTGAAGGTGGATGAACAGGGAAGCTGTTTAGTGCAGCACACAGAGGTGACACAGAATTATCAACAAAGGTACGAACTGATTTACCGAAATATTTTTATACATTCGCGTGGACGACGGGACTGCCGCCAGAGGAGCCGGCAAAAACTAGTCACGCGTGATGTTTCGGAGGTTCTACCCATATAGTTTCATCTCAATGGTTCTGCCACCACGGGAGAGAGGACGATGAGGAAAGCAGATACACAAGCGCTTGCAACGCCAACACGAAGAGGTGCGAACGTAGACATTGCCGACGCAGGTGCTTCAATGTGCTTCAACGCATAAAAGGACATTTTGTTAACAAATTAACTGCAATGTCAATACATTTATCAGCAAAGTTTGGGAATTAGTTACTCGAAACTGATATCATCCTGACCATTCGTTCCAAATGGATCCGCCTTGCGAATTCCACGGCTAGAATTTGCGAATTGCAATATAGGCCATAAGGTGATTAGTTAAAAACTCTATTAGTGAGTTTTGTTAATTAGTCGATTGTGCATTTAAATTTTTTTAGTGTCCACAGCATCGAGTAGACCACCTCATGAAATACAATTGAACTATCTGCCACAGGTAACGTTTAAAGATTTTTGACAGTGTTCGCTGAAACGCCCTGTATATACGAGTGCTTAGGTAGGGTATTCCAGCTAATGTTGGGCAGAGGTGTTCATAAGTGGCAAAATAAATCACACCTGTATAATCTTAGTCAAAAATTGTCTGGTTTATTAGGCAAGAATATACAAAAAGCATTTTCGTTCTTTTTAATTGCAATATGAATTATATGGACACTTCAGGCACATATCTTCCGTCGCCGTGAGGTTCCGGAGGAGTGAAAGCGTGTCAGGGTGAGCCGGAGAACGCGGTTCAATCTCGCGCGCGCGAACGAGGAACGCGGCCCGGATGCGTTCCCTTTCTTGTGGCGCGCGAGGCAGGGAGGTGAGGCGTTTTTCTCCGGTGGCAGCTCCTCGCCTCCCACTCCGTACAGAGTGGAGACAACCGCGGCGTTTATGGGGCTCTTGCATTGCCCAGGGAGCGCTGCGAAAATCGTGCTAAAAAGCGCACTCTGTCCTGAACTGGGTAGTACCAAGCTCGGTCATCTTCTTCGAAAGGCACGTTTACAATATGGACCGGCCACTTTCGGTTTTGTTGTACCACGGCTTGCAGCTCATATCAGCGTGCCGAAGATTTTTTCAGGGGTGGCACGGTGCGTAAAGGCAATAAATTATGCAACGCCGAATACGTGTACGTCGTTCAAGAAATAAGCGCCGAAGTTTTAGCGCAGTGTCAATCGCAACTGAAGCGAGTCGCGTATGAAGTTGAACTTCAGGTAAGGTTTGCAAGCCGCTAGATTCAGGCGCACAAACGCGAGGAAATGCATGCTATAAATGAATTCACAGCAGCGATAAGCAGACATCATGTGTACGGAACTGCTCGAGCGCACGACGGTACGCGCCGCGTCGGCAGGAGTCCTTCAGCATGCCTCGATGTACGAACTGCTCGAGCGCACGATCGTACGCCCCGCGATGGCAGCGGTCTTTCGACACGCCGCGAAACGGCGGGCCTCCTGCAATCTTTCTTGACTGCATGCCGCTAGACAAGTAGTTATGCCTGCACTGTATACATATATAGTAGCGGTCATCTGTCCCTTTAGCAACTGATAAATAACTGATGCAATGCATATGAACTCGCAGTAACGTACGTGTGAATCGCGCTGCAACGCGAACTCGTGCGCTTGATGTAGCTTTTAATGACAGCGCTCGAACATCGATGTGCTGAAATCAATACTACCTTTCTGCGCTGCCTCAGCGTGCTGGCTTGACGTCAAGGATGAGCATATTTAACTCTCTAACCTGTGCTGCTCGTAGTGGGGTAGTGAATTGTCGCCGGTTAGCCCGACCATTTGTGCTCATTTGCACACACCTGGTCACTTCACCACTTCGCACCGGTCGATTTGTTAATTGTCACTGAGGCCGGGTCTCGAGTCGTGAATCACGAGCCATGCCTGCTGCTATATCGGTCTGCTGTCGGAACTGTAGGTGCAAAAGACTGAATTTTAGAACGCAGATAATCAAGCACACTTCAAGACAGGCAAAGCAGTCAGGATGGCGCGAAGTTTCGCTTACCGAACGCGACGAACTGCAGCTATCCAGCGCGCCCGACGCCCCGCTTCGTTCGGCCTTCAACGGAAACAGTAGAATCTGATGTTGGGATTCAGGCCTTCTTGTTCGCAGCCCACGGCACACGGAGAGTCCGTTTTCGTTAAACTATAGGCTGCGGCGAGCTCGCAGCGGGGTCGGCGTTGTCTGTGAGAAGTGACGAGCTTTTTCGCACACGCAACAGGGCAGTAAAAAGCGCGAATCGACGCAAAGCTCGGGCTAGAAACGTGCGTCTCCACAGCCGGGACTCAGTAAGTACCACCAAAATAACGTTTCGCGCGCCGCCACCAGGCGCCGCTACTATACCTCAAACTCCAGCGCGAGAGACCCAGTGTGGCGTTGGCCACGCGGTAGTAGACGCTTTGAAGGACGCCGCAGGAACGCGTCGCCGGCGCTCGTGTGTCTCGAAAGCGATCTGCCACAGGGCCAAAGTGCGCGCCCGCGTGGGCCTCCTCTTCAAAGCGATATGCGTTGTTTGCAGAGTGCGCGTAGTGCCGGTAGGTTCGTATGCGCTGCGCTTTCGACGTTTCGTTCGCGCTGAAGCGAGACATGCATGAATGTCAATTCGCTTGCTGCTGCCGCGATTCGTCACTCCAGAGTTTCACAGCGAATTACCGCGCTCATCGAGCGAGATGTGTTGATGTTTACCTGTGCGCGCGCGACACCGCGCTGGTTCATTTAGTCAAAACACGTTGACGGGCTAATTGGTTCGAATCCACGATAGAATATGTAAGCGCAACTGAACAAGGACGTAGAAAGAAGCAGACACACAAAGATAGCCCTGTCTCTGTATGTCTGTTTCTTTCTACGTCCTCGTTGATTCACGCTTACACATTCTATCATTGTTATTTAATTAGTAAGTGAATGTTTACAAGTTTATACGACCGATAAGACTAGTATATTTACTCCGTGCAGCTATCTACTAATTTTCTATCGCAATGGTACTTCGCCTCTCAGGCGCAACTGCGATTTTTTTTCTGATTTTGGAAAGTTACTTCCAATGGTGAAGCTGTTAGCAGACTGCCCGGCGCTATATCCTGTGTAAGTTCTTTCCTTCCTTCACACTCATCACAAAAAATGCGACAATGTGCGAAATGTGCGTCCAGTTGCCTCACAAGTGATTTAAAGCAACTCCGACCGCTGCCCGACTCGGCCACAGCCTGGATGTGGAACGCTCCCAGCGTTGGCCTTGGGGGCTTTCCGCTGATCGTGAACTGCGTGCTCCGTGTGACAATAACAGCGTACGCAATGACTTTCGAAGAAATCACTCTGGAATTTTATCCGTCCTCGAAAAGAGCTCAGCGATGTCATTTTGCTTATACGAAAAAAAAAAGGCACTGTGTCCCCGCTATCAAAAAAAGAAACGAGGACGCTTATTCACTTCCTAAATGAACTGAGAAAAGGCTCCTGCACAAGTTATTTAGCAGTTATGGTTAATATCCCTTCCTACAGCAGAGCAACGGCCCCTATGGTTCCGCATCAAACCTTTGTTGTAAATGTGAATGACGATTCTTCCCCGTGGGCTCTAAATGTTGTAACATCATGTTCGCATGCCATAGTCCAGTTTCCTACAACCCATATTTATCGCACAAAAAGTTACCTCGTTCCCATAAAGTGCAATACTCTTCAGGGTTGACACGATACTCTTCTCTCGCATCCGTATAAACGCAAGTATCCAAGTACACGAATGGCCGAAATGACCCGGCTCCAGTGTAAAGGATTTACTGCTGCCGGGCTCCCGGACACTCTGCGCCTTCTGGAGGAGCCGTCAAGTCCTCGCCTGCCCAGTCGCACATGCCCAGCATCGAAATGACCAGTGGCGCCATTGGCACACATCTAGTCGCACAAACCTGAGTTCGGGTCAGAAAGGTTCACAGAACAGCGGCATATACCCAGTGGCACGCACCCATGTGAACGGCCAACATTTCAAATCGCACTACTTTCGGGACTGGCCAACATCCTCAGACTGTGCTGGGTTCGGGATCGGCCCGTAATTTTGGTCGGATCGGTAGATAGCCAGGTTTCCGCAAAGAAAGCTGGACTGATGATGCCACGAATGCGATTCGTAATGCAAAGCGCTTGAAAGCGACTACGATGGAACTGTGTCTGCATATCCACAAATTCTGCTGTATCCTTAATTTGCTGTCACTGCATCGAGTTTTTTTTTTTTTAACACGCCGCGGCAGTCCTGATCGGGCAGCACCCAAATGTCAGCCAGCGAGACAATACTGCGAATTTACGTAAAACAATGTTTTCTTGGGAGCTCGGTTTAGCAGAGGCAAGTAATACACGTTTTGACAGGTTGAGAACGAAGAGTAGACTGGCTTTGTTCCACAGTAAAACCGGTTTGCCTAGTGGCCGTGGTGGCGCCCCTGTCGGGCAGCCACCTCACATCCCAAGAAAGAACAGGGGGCAACGATGTTCACGTGGAGGCCAGGCGACGTAACCGAATTTCACAGAAGCGGGGGACAAATCACAGTGATAGATGGTCGCTACAGTTTCATATGTATACGCGGCTCTGAAACCTGCGCCACTTGGCACCTGTTGATTCTAGGAATATATCGCCCACAGATGCAGAAAAAAGAAAGGACAGAAGCTTGTTTCCTCGTTTTCTAATCTGCCTTCATCTGCTCAGTGACGAAGATTGTGTCGTCGGGTTCTTTGAGACCAGTCAAGCGGTCCTATAGGCGTAATTTTCGCCGGCACAGCAAATAATAAATAGAGCGCGTTTGCTTGGGCAGTCGAATTGGTGGCAGTGCATGCCGTTTCTGGGTACACAGAGGCGGTACTACGCATACAGTGATTGGGAAAGGGCCTTTAAAAAAAAGGGAAAGTCCCATTAAAACATCAGATGCACCAGATCCCAGCAAACTTCTGCCGTACATGGTTTGGAGTATCCTCGAAATTCAATTCGTATAGATGGTGGGTGCCACCATGATGAAGTGCAAAAGAAACACGTCTGCCAAATGTCGATGCTCTTAAACCGACAATCGTATTAAGCTTGTACTCTTGTATGTACTTTAGTTTTTTACACTGTAGTAGTCGTATGGTTTTAATTACCAAAAAATAAGACCCCTTGAATTTCCTTAAGCTTCACGCTCATAGGTTGAGTACGATCTTGTAGGTTCCTCATGTTTACCACTTTGCCTGCTCGTATAGAACCCATATCACCTATCAGACATCGTGCATTGCATTTTGCTTTCAGCATAAACTGTAATGCAATGGCTAAACACGTACTCGAGCATGTTTCATGCGTCGTCACTTCAATGCGCTAGGGAGACCCCTTTTTGACCAAGCTGAACAGGCTGAACACTCAAAGCGTCATGTCATATTGTGCATCGAGGCCGACATCGACATCGCATAAACATTATTCATGACACCAAGTTTTCGCTTGCCACCTTGCGGCCGCACCGAGAATCAGCCAATTCAAGTTCAGGCCTGAAATGAAACAGGCTCTCCCATGACGCCATGCACTGAAAAGTTGCCTTCTTGTTCTCAAATCGTCGTGATGCCACAGCCCCCAAGCACGAAACAGAAAAAAAAGACGGATGTCGAAATCCTTTTGCTGTGTACCATTATGCGTATCATCGCGCTGGAAAGACCGCAATGTATCATTTCAGCGTTTCACCAAGGAGCAGACGACGTGAAGACTCAACGGCGCGCATCGCAGAGCCACAGCGTTAAGAAAGTCGCTCATTGGGAAAACGTGACCAATGCTGCGCTGTTTACTTCTAAGCACTTCACTCGAGATGAATTCTTTCGTTCCGGCGAGTAGGCAATTGCTTCATATATATATATATATATATATATATATATATATATATATATATATATATATATATATATATTGTCACGCGCTAAGGCAAGAATAAGCAGCAGGATCAGCAGCCAGACACGAAAATGTCAGACACAAGGAGGACGGTTCACCAGCTGGCGCAAGATCCTTGACTTCGTCGTCTGCAATCACCGTTTTTGCTGGGCACGCAGCGCTGGCTCAAAACACTAGGTGGCATTATTCCCCCTCCCAACGGAGCATCGACTCGATGCTCAAACACAAAACGTACATGGAAACTACACAAATTAGGTAAGACAAAAAAAAAAGTGCGGGGGGGTGGGGGACGCGCTAGCACACATACGGAAATGCACACGGAAAAATGTGTTCTGTGGTCGGGAACAAAAAAAAAAAAACGCTTCACAGTTCTTTGGAGGAAGACGCGAGGACAGCGAAAAAAAAAGGTTGTTTCACTAGTACACTTCACCATGTAAAATACGGCTTGAGGCGGACCACATGTACAGTCTCTGCGCGTGGTAAACAGCGCTTGGACGATGGCAGGTCTCCATCTGGGATCACTTCATAGTTCACGTCGCTTACACGCCTTAGTACTGTGTATGGTCCGAAGTACTTGCTGAGGAGTTTCTCGCTGAGGCCTCGCCGTCTAATGGGTGTCCAAACCCAAACTTGGTCACCAGGCTCGTAGGTCACTTGTCTATGGTGGAGATTGTACCTTATTGCATCGGTACACTGCTGCTGTCTTATGTGCACGCGGGCCAGTTGACGCGCTTCCTCGGCGCGCTGAATGTACTCCTCGACGTCAGGAGCTAACTGGTCGAGCTGGTCGGTATCTTCATATGGCATCATGGCGTCTAGCATAGTTTCGACATCTCGACCATAAACGAGGCGGAATGGCGGGAAGCGTGTAGTTTCCTGCGTGGCAGTGTTGTACGCAAACGTTACGTACGGTAGGATTTCGTCCCACGTCTTGTGCTGCACATCCACGTACATAGCGAGCATGTCTGCCAGTGTTTTGTTTAGTCTTTCTGTCAAGCCGTTAGTCTGAGGGTGGTATGCAGTGGCCTTTCGATGACTCGTGTAGCTCAGCTTGAAGATGTCATCCAGAAGCTTCGCCGTAAATGCCGTCCCTCGGTCAGTGATGATGAATGACGGTGCGACGTGCCGAAGTACAATGTGATGCATAAAAAACTGGCCAACTTCAGATGCTGTCCCGCGTGGTAGTGCCTTCGTCTCAGCGTAACGCGTCAAGTAGTCAGTTGCGACAATGATCCACTTATTGCCGGAGGAAGACAAGGGAAATGGTCCAAGAAGGTCCATTCCAACTTGATCAAACGGCGTACGCGGAGGGTCGATGGGTTGTAGAAGGCCTGCAGGCTTGCAGGGTGGTGACTTGCGGCGCTGGCATTCACGGCATCCTTTCACGTAGCGTTTGACGCAAGCAGTCAGTCTAGGCCAGTAGTACAGTTGCCGTACCCTGTCCAGAGTCCTTGAGTAGCCCAAGTGACCAGATGTCGGCTCGTCGTGGCAGGCTAATAGGATGTCGTCGCGAAGGGCTTGAGGTACTACTAGCAGATGTGGTTTGTCGCCGGCACCTGTGTTTCTTTTGTATAAGATGCCCCCTCGTAGGCAAAATGACGACAACCGTCGCGAAAGTGGGCGAGGAATGGACGCGATGCCGCCTTCTAAGTGATCGATGACGGGTCTTAGCTCAGCGTCCGATCGCTGTTTAGCGAGCAGATCCGGCCCGCTGAGGGCTCCCAGAAAGGCGCTGTCGTCTTCCTCGTCAGGATTCTGAGATTTAATAGGTGCCCGTGATAACGTGTCAGCATCTTCATGTTTCCTGCCTGACTTGTACACGATGGTGATGTTGAATTCCTGGAGTCGCAGACTCCAACGTGCCAATCGTCCAGAAGGGTCTCGGAGGTTGGTCAACCAGCACAAAGCGTGATGGTCGGTCACAACTTTAAATGGCCGCCCGTAGAGATACGTCCTAAACTTTGTGGCAGCCCAAATAACCGCGAGGCACTCCTTCTCTGTGGTGGAATAATTGGACTCTGCGCGTGACAGAGTGCGGCTCGCGTAGGCTATAACTCGTTCAGTGCCGTCTTGTCGTTGCGCCAGGATAGCTCCGAGACCGATATTGCTGGCGTCAGTGGGTACTTCTGTGTCGGCATCCTCATCAAAATGACCGAGCACGGGAGGAGAAGACAAGCAACGTTGTAGCTCCGCAAAGGCGGTCTGTTGTGCATGAGTCCAGAGGAATGGCGTGTCGTCACGCGTAAGGCGAAATAGCAGATCTGCAATCTTCGAAAAAGTTTCAATGAAGCGTCGATAATATGCACACAAGCCCAAAATCGTCTCACACTTTTCTTATCGGTTGGAGCGGGAAAAGCTGCTATGGCAGCAGTCTTCTCAGGATCAGGCCGAACACCTGCCGCGCTTACGACGTGACCAAGGAACTTCAGTTCCTCGTAACCGAAATGGCATTTCTCTGGCTTGAGTGTAAGGTCAGCCGATCGAATGGCTTCGAGTACATTCCGAAGGCGTCGAAGGTGCTCGTCAAAAGTTTCCGAAAAGACAACGACATCATCGAGATATACGAGGCAGCTTTTCCATTTGAGGTCAGCGAGAACGGTATCCATCATTCGCTGAAATGTGGCTGGAGCGGAACAGAGCCCGAAAGGGAGTACTCTAAATTCGTAAAGGCCGTCCGGAGTTACGAAAGCAGTTTTCTCGCGGTCACGCTCATCTACTTCAATTTGCCAGTAGCCGCTTTTCAGATCGATAGAGGAGAAATACTTCGCGTGCCTCAGCCTGTCCAGAGAATCGTCGACACGAGGCAACGGGTACACGTCTTTCTTTGTGACGTTGTTTAGCTTCCAGTAGTCTACACAAAATCGAAGCGTGCCATCTTTCTTTTTAACAAGGACGACTGGCGATGACCAGGGTCTGCATGAAGGCTGGATTACGCCGTCTTGAAGCATTTCCTTCACCTGCGTTTGAATAGCATGTCGTTCGGTCGGGGAAACACGATAAGGCTGTTGCCGTATGGGGGGCACGTCGTCATAGGTGATGATACGGTGTTTCGTAATCGATGTTTGACGTACCTTCGACGACCGTGCAAAGCAAGAGTGGAACTCAAGCAACAGCTCGCGCAGGGGTTGTCTGTTCTCTTCAGGAAGCGTTGGACTAATGTCGACGTTGCGTAGAGGTGCTTCAGCAGTGCCGATTGCCTCGGAAACAAAACACTCAGTGACATCGGCGATCGGGTCGGCGTAGGCGATGACAGTACCGGGGAAAAGGTGCCGGTGTTCGTAGCTGAAGTTGGTGACAAGAACCTCACAGTGGCCATCGTGGAGATCGAAAAGGCTTCTTGCTACGCAAACACCATGAGAAAGCAGGAGAGACCGATTGCTTTCTACGACTGCTTCACCGTGTATGAGCTTGTCACATGCCACTTGAACCACGACACTTGCACGCGGTGGTAGCGTGACAGCGTCATCGATGACACGAAGAGATGCTCGAGGGTGGATGGTGTTGGTCGTCGCTGTGGCGCTTTTTGTCGAGAAAGTGACGAGGCGTTGTCGAATGTTGATTATAGCGCCGTGCTCCCTGAGAAAGTCCATGCCGATGATTAGGTCTCGAGAACACTGAGGGAGAATGCTCAAACTGGCAACAAACGTAGAGCCGCGAATCTGTATTCGTGCCGTGCACATGCCGAGTGGTGTGACGATGTGCCCGCCAGCTGTACGAACTGGCGTGTGATTCCAAGGCGTGGTCACTTTCTTCAGAAGGGTGGCCAGTTTTTCGCTGATTATAGAATAATCCGCTCCAGTGTCCACTAATTCACGACCGTCAAGCAGTACAGGAATGTCCAAGGAAATTCTTTTTCTGGAATCAGCAGGTACTGTCGTCGTCGATGTATCGGCGGTCCGCGTACGCGTCAGTGGGGGTCCTTGAGGACGTCCAGACTGAGCGGCCTCGCCCCCAAAGGTCGCTGTGGTTAGTTTTCCCGTCGTGGGCTGGGCGACCGACCCTGCACCACGCTTGCATACGTACGGCGAGTCGGAGAAAACCGCCGCGGCGAAGGGGAGCGTGACTGGTGTCGAGCTGATGGAGATCCGCGCTGCTGGGCAACGTATTCTTCAATTTCAGGAGGACGCTGGCCGAACCTAGGTCGCGGTGAGTTCGCTGAGAATCCGCGTAGTCCGAGCTCTCGATAGGAGCACTGTCGGTAGACATGCCCAGCTTCGCCACAGTGAAAGCAAAGGGGACGGCGATCAGGTGCCCGCCACACGTCTGATTTCCTCGGGGCCTGTCGGTGGTCCTGGTAATACGAGGCAGCTTGGACGGGCTCTAGCATGGCCGGGCGCGCGGCGCGAAGCGGGGAGGGAGGTGGAGCAGGTTGCCTCAAAGCTTGCGAATATGACATATGTGCGCTGTCATGTCTTAGCGGTCGAGCTTCTGTATTGAAGGGTGGTTCTTTTAGCGCATGCTGAACTTTGTCACGGAGAACGCTGGACAAGGAGCTGAGCGTCGGCTGTGAAGGTACCGACAGTTTCTGGAGTTCTTCGCGGATCACGGAACGAATGAGCTCTCGAAAGAAATCGACGTGACCCCCGAGAGCTCCGAAGAAGTCCGTAGGTGAGGCAGTGTTCACTTGACGTTCGTATGATGGTGTCCGCTGGCGAAGAGTCTGCTCCATGGTGATGGCCTCGGAAAGAAATTCTGACACAGTCTTGGGAGGACTGCGCACGAGACCGCCGAACAGCTGCTCTTTCACTCCGCGCATCAGGTACCGCACCTTCTTTTCTTCCGACATGCTGGGGTCGGCTCGTCGAAAGAGACGCGTCATGTCTTCGACGTACATTGCGACACTCTCGTTCGGCATTTGGATACGGGACTGGAGATCACGCTCAGCTCGCTCTCGGCGATCAGGGCTCGCATAGGTCTCAAGAATCCGCCTTTTGAATTCTGCCCATGAAGTTAAGGCATCTGCACGGTTCTCGTACCATACACGTGCGCCATCGTTAAGGCTGAATAGACATTTTTCAGCTTGTCTGCGTCATCCCACTTGTTGAACGCGGCAACACGTTCATAGTGCAACAGCCAATCTTCAACGTCCTCATGTATGGCACCGTGGAAGGGATTCGGCGTTCGCGGATTGAGTAGCATACAATGAATCGGCGTTGTGCCTTCCATACCGGTTGGGGTGGTCGGAGCTGCCATTTTCTTTGGGAGGAGTCCAAACTCAGGGGCTTGTCCACGGATCCTTCTGCTGGCGCGGTGTACAGGCGTAACCACCGGTACGGGGCTGGAGCTCCTGCTGCCCGGAGGGGTTTGGTGCATAGATTAGATTACCCAGCACCTCCACCAGTTTGTCACGCGCTAAGGCAAGAATAAGCAGCAGGATCAGCAGCCAGACACGAAAATGTCAGACACAAGGAGGACGGTTCACCAGCTGGCGCAAGATCCTTGACTTCGTCGTCTTCAATCACCGTTTTTGCTGGGCACGCAGCGCTGGCTCAAAACACTAGGTGGCAATATATATATATATATATAGAGAGAGAGAGATTACACGTTATTTACACATACACACACGTGTGTGTGTGTGTGTGTGTGTGTGTGTGTGTGTGTGTGTGTGTGTGTGTGTGTGTGTGTGTGTGTGTGTGTGTGTGTGTGTGCGTGTGCGTGTGCGTGTGCGTGTGCGTGTGTAAATTATCATGCAGGCGTTACAAATCGTGTTGTGTATTTGAGTACGTAAGCTTACCCGCCGTGGTTTCTCAGTGGCTATGGTGTTGGGCTGCTGAGCAAGAGGTCGCGGGATCGAATCCCGGCTACGGTGGCCGCATTTCGATGGAGGCGAAATGCGAAAACACCCGTGTATGTACACTTAGGTGCACTTTAAGGAACCCCAGGTGGTCGAAATTTACGGAGTCCTCCACTACGGCGCGCCTCATAATCAGAAAGTGGTTTTGGCACGTTAAACCCCATAATTTAATTTTAAGTATTTAAGCTTATTTAGGTTTTATTAGCTTACTTCTCTGCCGAAGTCTTGGAGTTATTGATGCTTTAAGCAGGAGGATATTCTTGCTAATATACTTTCTTCCGCAGTCATCGTAGCAGTGAACGATAACTAGCTCCGGTCTGAAGTATATCGTGACATGTTATGCCTTGGGTGATATATCATTTTGATAACGTGCCTGAAGTCGGACACCTAATTAGAAGATGCTGCTTTCTTTTTCATTTCATCGGAGAGCTGACAGTTTATTTGCTCGCGAGATAGGAACAACGGCAAACAGCGATCGTTCCGGCTTTAGAGCATTCGAGCTGCGCACAGTGTCGCTGGCTTGCTTTCCGACGCTGTGAGCCGAGCTTAATTTCGTTATCACTCGTCCAATCCCTTTCTAAGTCCTGCATGTAGGCTAATGCAAATTACTTTAGTCAAAATATATCATAACTGAATTTCGGAAATCTATTTGAAGAAACACAACTTGCTCCGACTGTTTGTTATTTACTTTTCACCTTCTCAACATTTCACCGATGATTTGTAACTCCCTACGGGTGACCGGTGTCTATTTGTGATCAAGTCCGAGCCCTGTTTTGAACGCGGCGTCGGGCGAACACGAACAAGCATTAGTCATACGACGGAGACTACTTTATCCCACGTATCGGCAAAAGGAAAAAAGAAAGGTGCACCCCCGACTCCGAAATGGAAATCTCATTTCTTTTGAACGCAAGAGATACTGCAAAGGTCACTTTCCTGTTTTTATCCAAGTTCTATCAGTGCACAAAATGCATATTTAGCTCTTGTAAAAACAGCGCAGATGTCACTGCCATTATATATGGACATGCTATGTGATATACTCAAAGTGAGTCGTAGTGAGCAGTTGCTTGTACGAAGGTCGAAAACAGGCAAGTACAGTACCTGTAGTAATGGAGCAACGCCGTGAACAATTGCGTGCAACTTTCGGAGAACCCTGCTATGCACAAACACTTCCCTTCTTCAACCACCTGCTTGCTTGAAAGGCCATTTCTCTTTTCAATAATTTGATGCAGGCACTCAAAGCAAGCCGAACATTTGTATGAACAGCGCAACTATTTGTGCTGTCTTGTCGCTCAAGCTTCGGGATGGATCAAAATGGAATCAATGGCAACAAGGACCCTTTCAGTTACGACGAAACATCTCGAACTGACGCCGCGATTTAGAAGCTTGAGCACAGCGCCAAAGGAAAGAGCTGCCGCGGCCCCTAGATAATGTAGCCATCTTGTTTTATTTCGACAGTCTTACCAGCACAAGTAGCCGATTCTGGAGTTGCCCGATAGCGTGCTTTAATCCTCTTGAAACCTTTAAAGTTGGCTTCACCTTCTTTACATATAGATTCATGCCGACCGCACACGGTAGAAATGGTGAAAGTCACGTGCTATTAGCAGCGAAGCACAGTTTGCCACCGATAACTGCGTTCAACCTGTCCCTTCGTGGCTGTAGGGCTGGCGTACCTGCTGTCGGACGTGGTACAACTGCGGTGCCTCCGCGTCTGAAACCTGCGTCCTTATCTCCGATGGGACCCTTGGTCTCGATCTCTTTCTCACTTACGTCTCGAACACCTGAAAATGTAACAACATTTGAGATGAAGCAAGTCAGAAGGCATGCGCCAATGTACACTCGGCGTGCTTGGCAAGGTCGGAATTTAAAGGCACTCCCTCACCTAATTGCCGTATGAAAGTTCAAACGTTAACAAGCCCGTTCAGAGTAATTCAGTTGGTTACAACACGGCAGTTGTATACTTAATTTGAAAGAAATGGTCTGTTACGCTGTTTCTTATTGAAATAGAGAACAAAACTTGGAGGACGCTTAAGCTTCGCCTTCAAGAGTAGAACGCGATAGCGTTATCGCACCCCGTTCGCACCGCCCACATATTCGCTTGGCATGCTCTTGAGTCACACAAAGACGAAACGTGCGCCTGAGCAACCGGAATGAACCAAAGAAATCGGTGTCCCGGAGGAAGAAACGATCTGCGCGAGCCAAACGTCGTGATCAGCACGCACAGCCGGGCCGCTACGCGCCATGAAGACGGACGCGAGCATGGGGCTGACGCCTCGATGGGATCGTCCTCTATCTCGCTTAGGCGCACCACGCAGACGCATGACTCCTCGCCAGCAGCACGGCACACATCGCAGGGGACGCTTTCCCACCAGGCGCGCTACGGCGCAGCGATCACGTCAGAGGCGTCCCGCATCGGAGGCTGCACCTAGAAATCGCGCTGTGAGGGGAAAGTGGAGCCGCATCGCCTAAACACGAGGGTTCCAGTGACGCACGATGAAAGTTGGAAGGGAAGAGAGCGAGAAAACTTATTAAACGCAAGGGTATTTGGGGCATCCTCGCACCGGTCCCCGCACGGCCCCAATGCACTTGAACGAGACAAAGGGGAAAAACGGGCGAGTGGCGCGCCACTTGTCGGGGCAGCGCCGTTCACTGCGAGGAGGGGGTCTTCTGTGTTTGCAGCAAGATGGCTCTGCGTATGCGCCAAGCGCAAAAGAAATGTAGCGGAAACGTACTCCGCTACGCGTTTAACTGCGACTTCTGTAATTTACATGCTCATAATTACCGATATACACCGCAGTAGAACTTTCTACGGCACTTTTCTAAGGCAACATCGCATTCACTAGAGGCGCTTTTGTCCCACTTTGAACCATCGAGCTCATGGCTGAGTGATAGCGTCTCCGTCTCACACTCCGGAGACCCCGGTTTGATTCCCACCCAACTCATCTTGCAAGTAGTTTTTTATTTATGAATTGCCTTCCGCCATTTTTCGCTCATGGCCCACGCCGCCGACGCCGACGACACCGGCTTTTCTGCGACACGAGCGCCTTAACGCTGTCGCGTTAAAATTTCCCGACCATACGATACTGTGTCCGCAGTTAACCGTCTCATAAGAAGCCGCTGCAGACGTATTGTCGAATATAGTAGTGCAAACGTTGCTGGTATGTTGTACTTGTGATGAGCAAGCAATCATCATCATCATGATGGTTTTTTATTTTCACCACTCGATACAATCTGCATTAGCTGTCCAGTTTTCCAGCCCTACGGCGCCGTATTTAGTAAAATCTATTTCAGTTTTCCTTATTTCCGTTGTTATGACGAATAACAATCGATCCTGTAGATAATGGTCTTAATACGGTTTTAGTTGAGCGCCACTTGCGCTCCGCTTGCATTTCACTCGCCGTGACACTGCTGGGAACTGCGCGGATGTCGCATTTGTTGAGCTCAACTTGACGTAACGCGAGTGACGCGCTAACAGCTCGGCTGCAAGAACAACAACAAGCCAAGCAGACGCGTAGCCTGGCGCCAGCGCGCAAGTATTCCACCTTAGGTGCTATGTGAAAATTGCTAGATTGTGCCAGTCTGAGCGGAGCGGATCGTAAATGCCCAGTTAAAATGCTCTATATTAAGAGAGTTTTTCTGTATGTGTGGTATTCCGGCAAGCTCAAGTGGAATGCGAGTTTTACCGGATTAGCGCAGGTGCAAAGGTGAGGTGGCCTTAATCTTGCAGCCACGCGGTGCTGCAGAGCTCAACCAGAGCAACAAAGAGCTAATATTGGCGCAAATTTCGGCAGCAACACGATTACGCCACTGCCGAAGATTTACGCCAGCAGAGAAGTAGAATGTACTTGGCTGCTGCGCCTCTCTGGTTGAGTTGTATGCAACGAGGTGGCTGCACCGTGCAGGCTGTTCACGTATCCGCCTCTTCTCATTTGATAAAAGCCCAGCCCGCTTGCGTTTACCAGAATACCAGATGCGTTGTAACTCTCTATTGGCGGCGCTCTAGCCTTCAACTCAATACGGAAAAGGAAAATAACCTCTATTCTCACAAAATGCGGCTCCAGGGTCGGTGTTTTCTATCGCTTTCTACTTCGCTTTCTATTCTTGCCGTATGTTGCTCTGTGTCGCCGATCCCCCACAATTACGTGCTGCACAGGTGACACAGGGCTAATATAAAAAATTGGCTGTGGTTTAGCTCTTGTTAAACCTGGTTGAATTGCCAAAAGTAATATCTGCATGGCTACGCTTGTAATCCTGCCTGTCGTGTAACTTGAGCTTGGTCTTGGTGTATCTTGGACTTGCTTTCTTTAATTCGGTTATACAGGTGGTAATCTATGTTCTCTATTAAAGAAAAAGACTTGTTTCACTCAGGAAATCCCTTTTTATTTACTCCAATGAAAACAATTTTATGATCCGTGAACAAGTGTGACTTGGTTTCCACGTTGTTGATGTTGTATTTAGTGTTTGGTGTGACTCTCTGTAGGAACAAGTCAACGCTTCTTCCTGTTCCTCTGTTTCCTGGGCACGTTGCAACCTCTTTCTCTCATTCTTCCTAGCTTGCTTAGCTTTCGCCTTAGAATTTAACTGTTCCGAAGCAGTAGAGCAATTAGATTCAGATATAGACTCTTCGTCGGTAACTTCCATGGCGAGACTGATCAACCAAGGCGTAGCGTTGGTTGATCACCGCTATATATTCCAGTTGGTTGATATAGAGCAATGCTATGTATTCCAGTGAAGCCGCCACGGAGCGGGCGCAGGGCGAGGACGTCGTCATATCAACGGAGACCACTTGTTAGGCACTGCATTGGCTCGAGGGCCACGGCACACGCGACGAACGCCTCCCTTCTAGCTGCGGCGGGGAGCAAGCTGACGTGGCGCGTCGTCATAGCAATGGAGAGAGCTTACGTCACACCACCTGCTAAGCGCAGGGCCGGCTCTGGGAGGGCGACGGCAAACGCGACGAGCGGTTAGTCCTGGCGTAGTATTGCTTTCGCAATAAACACTACAGAGGGGAAGCCCCCCTTCAAGCCCATCCCTTTAAATAGGATACCGCAACGGCGCCGTCATGTTACTGCTCTGTAGATTCACGCAGGCTCAGATGACAATACCATAACGGCCAGACGCGATTCAGACGAGACGCACGATAAACGCGATCCCAAGCCCCTTTCAGTATGGTGGTGCCACCTAGTTAAGACACCTACAAACTCATGCTTTAATCGCACCGTTAATTTTACATCGAAATTTTCCAAATGGCCATCTGATCCTCTTGAAAAAAATGTACGAAATGAATTCTACACTATGTCCATATGTACGTGCTACATGGTAATGCTTGTTTATGAATAATATTTTCAGTATATTTAGCGTCACAAAAAATGGGTCCTCGCATCATGACAGCGCCTTGGCGGTTGCCACCTTTAGAGCGCAGCTCTTAGGCGCCCGTTCCTGCGTTGAGCGTTGGAGTCCCTCGGCGTCGGCGGTGTCCCTCGATGTAACCGAGCGCACGAGCACAGCGACGGATGAAAGAGCGAACGTGGAGCGCAGCGGAGAATGAAAGCAACGCCTCCCAGATATTAAAAGGGTTGTGCACCTCGATCCATGACGTCATGCTACCTTGCCCAAATGCCACAGAAACTAATGGGGATGCTCCCGAGTAAGCCGCGGTGATAGTGACGCGAGCGCTTTCGTTACGCCGTGCTTGGAGGTGGAAATTTCGCTTGAAGTAGAATTACGCCACAAAACAAAGTGAACAGGCCTTCTATCTAGGAGGCATTGTGAAATACGGCGATAGGGAAGAGAGCACGAGGGCAAAAGCGGAGGACGAGGGTGCAGCGGAACCACGAGGCGGAAAGCGGAGGAGTAGGTCATGGCAAAAGCGAGGAAAAAAGAAGCGTAGTGCCGCGCAAGACGGGCTCTGCGGCGACGACTGCTACTAGATGGCGCCAGAGTACCAGAGTAACGAGCCGTCGTCTATTCAACGATGACGCCATCGATGAAGCATGCGGTGAGCGCGATGACCGATACCATATATGGAAACAAAGGGCTGCATGAGCAGAGCTCTGTCTGCGGCGGCGGGTGTGAATCGCGCCCAAGCGTCACGCACGCCCTGCCTCTCGCGATCTCCCGACTAGGGAAGCAGTCACGCGACAGTTGGCTCCGTTTTCAAAGTACCGCACGGGAGGGATTGTAACGATAATACAAAAAATTGATACGCAAAGTGAGAACACGTAAAAGACTGCGCTCAAATTTCGGATTTCGGAGTATCCTAATTCTCGCTGGGGGGGGGGGGGGGGAGGGAATTTCTTCCGTCAGCCTTTTCTCTGTAAAATTAGTATAGTAGCTCTATGACAAGGGCTTGCAAACTACGTCTACGCCGACGACGGAGGACGCAAAAAAAAAACAAAATAAAACCGAGGATCACAAAACCTCGCCACAGTTTCGTATTTCGCGCCGCCATGAGAGCTCGTTCCTTGGAGCGTCCCCAGTGTCACGAGCTTCTGGCGGCATCATGCACGGCCAAATGAGCACGGCAAACCAGCGCGCGTTGAACATCTTTTCTAAGCTGGTAACGTTATACGACAGCACAGCACCGTGCTGTGCTGTCGCTGAAAGATATGAATACCTTCGGCGCGGTTTGATTCTTAGGCGCTGCCGTCACGTTCACATCCGCGCAGCACTCTCTATCAAGTACGTGCCCATGCATAACTTGTACTTTCAATACTTCTGGTTGTGCGATATGCATCGAACGTTACCGGCGAGTGAGATGCCCTTCGTCCGATCGCTTCATTTATCGATCAGCGGCGATTGCTTATTCATAAAGAAACAACTCCCCGACGATTACGATACTCACTAATTTGAAATTGGAGCGCAGCTGTATCACGTTTACATTTCGCGATATAGTAGCTGGCGCGCACAATCATTCGGCGTGGCTGTCTAGATAACCGGGAGATCGCGAGACGCGGCACGCGGGTGACGCGTGGGCGCGGTTCACCGCAGCCGCTGAAGACGGACATCCGCTTATGCAGCGCTTTGTTTCCATACAGACTACGTGAGCGGCTCTGGCGCCATCTGAATCACCCAGTGATTCGAATAGGATATAAAACGATTCAAATTGGGGTATAAAAATTTGGCAGGAATTTATCAGTGTGTTTACAAGCCTGTATATAAAGTAGCACCAAGCATACGTATATTGCAGTATTAATGTTCCACTTGTACAGTTATCGGAATATTTTCGCAACAGTTTCGAATCATAACCATACTTCCCTGCAATATACAGCCGAAATTTCAGACTGCCACTGTTGCTAGGAATATTGTGGGTTGCTGCATGCTACATAAGATTCTCAAAAGTCTGTACCACTCTCCAAAACTTGAAATACTTTTTGTTTACTTTCGCGACTTACAGTTGACGCCTAACCACCCATCAAACTCTAGCTTGTGCACATCTTATTTGTTGTTATACATACCATGAAAAAAGTTATTTCTTCTTCCAAGCTGGTTTGAAAATTTCAACGGAAGCATTCGTAGCTGCTTTCCGCTTGGTTAACCTCATTATTTGTCCATTCATTATGAACATCAACCAAATAGCCCGACTCGCCACATTGTTGCTTAGCCTCCGTGGTCCGTTCCGCGGAAAAGAAAGGCTGACTTGGTTAATACTGAAGGAGAAAGGGTAGAGGGGGCTGTTACAGCCCTCCAAACACCTACTCTCTCCCGTCGGTACGCTGCGGGAGAGATTCAAATTTCTTTTTTTTTCTTACTGTATTTCACTCACCAGGTTGACGTACACCTATGCGTATTTCCAACATGGCACCCGGGAAATGCATGTGCGAGCTGTGTTCCCAGTGGGCAAATAATAAAACAAGACAAGCAACGAAAAATCTGAAGAAGTATGAGGAGAGTAATAAATTAGACTTTCCAACAGCACTCACCGGAATTCACCAGCAGAAGCGCCGTGAGAACCACGGTGACCATGAACAGCGTGCAAGCCGTCGAGAGGCAGAACCAACAGGTAGTGTTGCCGCTGTCCCTTGTGGGCAATAAGGGCAGATCAGCAAATGAGTGACACAACCAGCAAGTGTACTACTAATAACTGGTTGTTTTTAATGATCTATGCAAAGTGCAGGAAAAGAAATTGCTACTGATCGCACGGAGTTTAGGGTAACGTGCTGACACCTGAGCGGTAGTAAGCAGGGCAACGGGGGATCGGTGTAACAATACTGGGAGACAAGACGATAGCGGGGAGAATATAGAGATAAGATGAACCTACTAGCATAAATATACAAAATAGCCACTAAATGAGGATGTATCAAGAGTTGGCGTGTGAAGTTACTCCTTCGACACAATTTACTTCTTAGCACACCGACGGTTGTAGCAGTAATCCTGATAGGATTAAAAGCTGGGCGCATTGGCGCAGTTTCCTTTTTAAGATTGCGCGAACCAAGTGGAAAGAATGAGCAGGAAGAAAACATTCTCTTAAGTAACCTCTCTGCGTACGTCCAGTTCTCGCGCACTGTTGCATGGAATATAGCAATGTCTCATTTCTATAATACAAACGAATGCAAGAGTGAAATATTATATCCTGATAAACCTTTACACAGCAATCGTGGCATACTGAACGATGTCAGTCTCACCGTTTAAATATATTTGGCAAGCAATGAAATAAACAAAACAAATGCCTTGTGGCGACGCCACCGTACTTGTAGCTTCTGCTGCCGCTCACTGCATGTGGCGTCATGAATTTTGCGTGTCGCTTACACCTAAATAATTAACCGATTAAGAAGGCCTACATCGCAAATGAATGTACGATTCACCCAGCCTACTTCGCGCTAGTTTCTTGCACAACAACGACACGTTCATCATCGGAAAACATGAAACAAAACACGCGTTGAACCAGCGCAACGCCGCTCGTCGGAGTATTTTAGATCGCAGAGTCATAATTATGCGACACATGCAGACCCGCGGTATGGACGTGCTTATAAAATGACGGTATTTCGCAAAAATCAGTCGCGTTGTGTTTTAATAGACTGGTCGAGAACACTTCAACGATGGATGAACCTCTAAAGTAAGCGCACCGCAATTCCCGTTATTTCACAGCTTGCTGTGTACGACCGACTATAACTTGCGTTATGCGCGTGGGAAGAGGGGGTCCCAACCCTGTTCCCAGTGGTTCAACCACGACACGGATACGAGAAAATACCTTGCTGTGCATTTTTTTACAAATTTATTCTAACCATGGGCGCAAGACCCGTGGCTCGTAGTAAAAAAAAAAATCAGTTTTGCTAGAGCCCTTCGTAAACGCAGGTTCAAGATGACGATTGTCCAGTATTTGCACTTACGAACAGTGCTCGCGTAAGAACAGTTGTGTCAGTACGTGCCCTGGTTGATTATTACAGCATGTGCCCATAACGACAACAGAAATTCCAGTGCAAACTACTTACTCGCTCTGTCGTCGGCCTGTAAAATGGAAATTCGCAAAAAATATTTTTTTTAAATTCTTCGTCGTTTGTATTTTTTTCAGGTTCACATTTGGTCAAATTGCACCGCCTGCATACCCGGTAAAAGAATAAAGCTGCATGTAGAGCTGTTCAAGACACGGCACAGTAGAACGCTGAGTTGACTGCATTTACGTGTACGGTCCCATCCTTTCTGCCTATATTTTGGTGTTGGTCTTCAACCTTTAGCACGGAGCATAATGCCATTCTGGTGCAATGCAGAAGACAAAATAAAGAATACCAAGCGTACTTCTATAATTGTCCGAGCGCAATGTCCAGCGAAAATTGAGGAATGTCTGGTCGATGCGTAATTCAAAAGGTAATTATTCAACATAATGTGATTTCTTGCCCAATCGCAGCCCTTAAAAGCTTTGATCGCCAACACTCCATGTCCTGGCCTATGAAACTGTCATTTTTTTTTTCTGATATAATGTATTGACGGAAATTTTTCGCATCCCATGCACTGTGGGACTCGGTGTACGCGAACCTTTAATGCAGACGTTTGCATAAACGTTACATGTGTAAAAGTTGCGCGGGGCTGTATATAAATTGCAGTGTGTCCCAGCTAACACAAGCCACGCTCTAAAAAGCATCCGGGTACGAGATACCATTACTCAAGCAACAATAATCTGCTCGCAGTCATCTTCCGTATGTTGGGCATACTTTTGATTGTTTCGTTAAGTTTTATGAATCGGCCAAATTACTGTTTACTGCTTCAATGGCAATATGCTCTAAAGCTGTTGTGAACAAAATAAAGAAATAGCAATGTAAGCGCGTGACCACTCACACCACGCCCACGTGACAGTAACGTTTTCAAAGGAGGCACAGTCCATCCGAAATTGACACAATAATAATTATATCGTCTTTAGGATCGGCCCAGTTTCCTCCGCGATATACTCGACGACGCATAAAAAGCCCTGGTAGTGGCAGAGAGAGACCTTTAACATTGAATGCCATCGTATATATAGACACTGTCTTAACCAGAGCTGCAACGGTAAAAAAATATATTCGAACAAGAATTGCTGACAAAATAGAAACTGAGAAAAGAAAAAAGTGTTTCTTTTCATGCTTTATTTTCGTCAGCCTTTCTTCTTTCTATTTTACATTCCCTTGGCTCTGACCAATGAATTGCGTGAAATTAAAGGCGGTATTTCTTTTTAAACTAATTTAGTTCGCAGTTTAACGTCCGTCTTTCATTTATATTCTTAATGTCCGTCATTGTCACACGTTCTGTTTCGAAAGACATTGCAATGCTCTCGGGCTTTTTCCACGGTCCCAATAACATAGTCTCAGTCGGATTGCGGGGCCCAATTTGGCCACGGGGCTCCCATTAACGGATTGGACGAGCGAGCGTCTTGCCGGGTTGAGTGACCTCGCCTACACGAAAGCGCGTGGAAGACTGACACGACAGCGCGGCGTGCGCATAACGATTTGTTACTAGATTTGTTACACCCTGCAAGCAAAGTTTGCGCCGTTTGCGGCTGTATCTCGCCCCAAACAATTATTGTGTCTGTGTTGCTTGCGTTTCCTTTCTTCAAATATCTGCACTGGCTGATTTCCTGTCGAGAAAGCTCTGTCACCTCGATACGCGCATCCCGTTCGTGACCTCAATATACCAGGCAGGCAGCGTTCAAGAAAAGACACGCAAAACAGATGACGATACGGCTTGAGGACAAGATACGCGCCAATTGGAGTAAAAACTCGCTTAGGGTGTAGAAGTAAGCCTCGCGCTGGCCATCGTTCTGCTCCTATGGGAATGATAGAACGTCGCCCATCGACGATGTCTCTGTACATTAGCAGGCATGCTACAATTCCCAATATATTTGCAGAGTTAATGTTCCATCGTAAAGCGCGATCATTTCTCATACTTATATTTATTTTACCCCTTGCTGAAGGCTTGCGAACTCAACATGTATGTTCTTTTAAGGTTTGTATAACGTGTATGAGGCAAAATGAAACGCCTCTAAATGCGTGGTGTTCGCTACTGTTTCCTGCTGTAATAGGTGTGAGACCTTTGGCAATCGTCCGTCGCATTTAGTCTCACACTTTCCATCAACCCCTGTATTGATGGGAAATAATAATAATTATTATTATTATTATTATTATTATTATTATTATTATTATTATTATTATTATTATTATTATTATTATTATTATTATTATTATTATTATTATTATTATTATTATTATTATTATTATTATTATTATTATTATTTATTATTATTATTATTTATTATTTGAGCATTGCATATAATTGTCATATCCCTTCCGGGGCCGACATTTTCGGCTTCTTACGTCTTCCTTCATTCCATTCTCTTTTTGTACAAACAGTTGTTCATCGCCACTTTTGAAATTCAGAATTTTTAATTAAATATGATCCTAACCGGAAGTTGCGAAATACCGTTCGATATGTTGTACAACGGAGTGTAACAAGGTATGGAAAGGCACGACGGTGTGCTTATGTGCCGGACATTTTTAATGGGCTACCAGAAGAACTTTTTGCTATAAACTCTATGCGGAACCTAAAAACCCATTTGAGAACACTGAGTTGATTCTTTTGTTCTTCTACAGTTGATGCTTAGACGTATGAGATTATGTATTATAAGCTTTGCTTCCTTGGAGTTAGTACGGATGTCCTTGATACTGGCTTTGTGATTGCCTTGTTTTTCTATTTCTTCAGCTGAACCTATTGTTCCTTTCAATGTTTTGCTTGTTGTTGCCATTTTGTAACCTCTGCCGCAAACTGCCGGGCCCAGTCCTTCAAGCCTCCTGTTGGCTTTGACGGGCCTGAACCTTTCTGTATCCTCTACAAAGTGGCAATAAATATTATAATTATTATTATTATTATTATTATTATTATTATTATTATTATTATTATTATTATTATTATTATTATTATTATTATTATTATTATTATTATTATTATTATTATTATTATTATTATAAGTCTGTATAATCTACAATTTTGTGGCTTCGTACACTGTAGTTGTTTCATTTAGCCGCTTTTTGTGGTTTACATTTCCAATTAACCGCATTCTTTAAACGCATGAAGGCAATAAAGTAACTTACTTAAATAATGTGGTATAAACTTTGTAAACAGGGATAACGTGCCTCAGAAAGGCTGGCCAACGTTTCGATAGGAGGACCTATCTTCGTCAAAGCCGGCCTCGTCTTCCTCGGCGTGTTAGTTTTAAAGGGTTAGTGCAGTGACGTCACGTGCGGGTGTTGACGCTGGCGGCTGGTTTTAAAGAGAGAGACTTCAGAGGAAGCGAGCGCTGTCGTCCGGCGTCTGCGAGCTTCGTTCCCAAAACGAAGGGACAAGAGCGGGAGAGTGGGAACGCGGGCAGAAAAGAAAAGAAAGATAAGCAGAGAAAAAAAGGAAAAAAGAAAGAAAGAGGGGGGAAAGCCAGGGCGTTGTTAGGACCAGGACATTGAGCCAGCACATTGTTATTAAGGAAGCAGATAAGGGTGGAAGTATAGTTATTTGGCCAGTAGAAAAATACAAGCACGAGGCTTACAGACAGCTAAATAACCTAGAACATTACCGCAAACTAGATAACGATCCGACATTGTCCTACACAGTGACAATTACCAACAGGCTGAAATCACTTTTGGCTGATGAATTGATAATACCGTCAGAATACAAATTTCTTAATCTAAGCAACAACACTGCCGGGCGTTTTTACCTCCTTCCAAAAATTCATGAAATTCCATTCGCTGAACTATACACTGCTATTATCCCAGACCGTCCGATAGTATCAAACAACAACACCCCGACAGAGAGCATCTCCACATTCCTTAAACACTACTTTGGTGACTTGCCAAAAGCACTTCCGTCATTTGTACAAGATACGCCCCACCTGATGATAATTATAGAGGACATTAATACTAAAGGCGCACTACCCCACAACACAATTCTCGGAACACTAGACGTCACGGCGCTGTACACCAACATTCCAATGCCTCATCCTTTATCTTCGATAAAACAAACGCTGTCTAAACACAATGCACAACACTCTACTGAAGTCTACTTGTCTCTCCTTGAATTAGTTCTAACACATAATTACTTCGAATTTGAGGAGAGTTACTACCTACAGATACATGGTACAAGCATGGGTACGCCTTTTGCACCAACCTACGCGAACATATTTATGGGGATTCTAGAAACAGATTTCCTATGGCGCTGCACTACCAAGCCCCACACATACCTACGATACATAGACGACATACTAATAATATGGGTACATGGTGAAGACACTCTAGATAAATATGTAGCATTTCTAAACTCTGTTCACCCAACAATAAAATTCACATCAGAATCCTCAACTTAGCGCATAAACTTTCTGGACACAACAATATGCGTTGACAATGGTGAGCTAAAGACAACGCTGTATAGGAAAGCTTTCGACAAACAACAGTACCTAGAATATACCAGCCACCATCCCAGACATTGAAAACAAGACAACTTTAAAGGCAAGCCACACGACTACGTCGCATTTGCGTTGAAAACCAAGACTACATAGATAGACTCGATCACTTTAAAGAAACCCTATCAAACAGGAACCACCCAAACAGTGACCTTCAAACAGCCTACATCGCTGCAACCAAACTTGATCGAGCCGAGGTCCTCAAGCACCGCCCGAGGATCACAAGAACAACCAACGCCTCTTCTTACTACCAAATTCTCAGACGCACTCCCAAACGTGAATAACATCCTTAGTAAATATTACCCAATTCTCACCAGCAACCAGAAACTTAATAAGATTTTTCCCGACCCTCCCAGTGTAGCCTACAGACGCAAGACTAATTTTAAAGATGTTCTTGTGCACGCCAAACTACAGACAAAGAGGAAGTTGGGTACCAATCCCTGTGGCCGCCCCAGGTGCTCTACATGCAAACATATTCAATCTACTACTACAGTAAAAAGTACAGCGAAGAATTACGCACACAAGGTAACTTGGGCTTTCACCTGCACATCAAGCAACGTAGTCTACTGTCTAGAATGCGCCGCTTGTAGCAAACAATACATAGGTGAGACTAGACAACAAATTCATACAAGACTCAACGGTCACCGCGCGGACACAAAACACAATTTACCCAAAGCAGTAGCCAGCCACTTTAATGAACATGGTCATATATTTGACAAAGCAAGGCTCTATATACTACAAGCAAATTTCCGTTCCCCTCGCGAAAGGAAGTATGCGCAATCATACCTCATACACAAGTTTAATTGCCTACACGCGACATGAATTAACTTGGGACGCGGCAACTTTGAATCTTTAAAAGCGGTAACTTAAATCTGAAATTCTCATATTATCAACCAAGACACAAAACACATTATGCCACCAGCTCACCTTAATTCTTAACCTCACCTACTCTTCCATTTCCAAATTTTCTTTTTCCTGCCTCCTACTCGATTTAATGTACTCTTTCAGGTTTTTACGTCTATACCAACTGTACAACCCCCTTCTTCCATGTACACTTGCCCCCGCCCGCTTCTACGCGCGTCACCCTCCTGTTTGTTATTCCGGCTTCGGTCCCCCCTCCCCTGCTCTATTCCCTTCCTTTCTTTTTTATATATTTTTTGAAACCCCCTCATCAACACATTCCGAAGTCAATATGCCTTTTTCGGCGCCTCAACCCAGAGTATCGCCATTTCTGGATGCCGCCGTAACGACACCTACGTTGAGCGACTGGGGCAATGCCCCTTGAAAGACCATGCCGCTGCCTTTCAGTCACCCCATACATTGAACCGCAAACTCCTCGTCGCCATCTTAACTATTTCAAAATTACTCGACGTATTGCTGCTATGCTACTATATTGTCCTTCGTTTCAGTGTTTGTTGGCTTCTCATGATATGACTAACAAAAATCGGGCCCCTCGGTTAACCCCCTTTCTTCTCGTTCAAGTCACTCTTGCAACTCATGTTTTTCTTGTGTTTTTTTTTTATTTTTTGTCTTTTGTGTTACTTGCGCACTGACCGCCTGACCGGCTCTTCTAATGCCACAAAAACATGCCGCCAACGATACCCCTGAATGCTTCCTAACCTCTCGCATCCCCAACACGCTCGTCTTTCTTAAAATTTTGTTTTTCTTTCTTCTTCTTTCTCTCTCCGCCCCTTTTTTTCTGTCTTGGTGTCGCCCTGGCTTCCCCCCCCCCCGCTTTTTTTCCTTTTTTCCCCTTTTTTGCTCTGCTTTTCCTTCTTTTGTTTTCTCCCCGCGTTCCCACTCTCCCGCTCTTGTCCCCTCGTCTTCGGAACGAAGCTCACAGACGTCGGACGACAGCGCTCGTTTCCTCTGAAGTCTCTCTCCTTAAAACCAGCCGCCAGCGACAACCCCACGTGACGTCACTGCACTAACCCTTTAAAACTAACACGCCGAGGATGACGAGGCCGCCTTTGACGAAGATTGGTCCTCCTATAGAAACGCTGGCCAGCCTTTCTGAGGCACCTTATCCCTGTTTACAAACTTTATACCTTAGTGTACTATTCCATCTGTCAGCCCCTTTCTTCTTTTTGCACTTAAATAATGCCACTTGTTGCATTATATGACGCAGTATTTGTTGAATGTGCTCAATTTACAGTGTCACAAGCTAGACTTAAGCATAAAGGACTAACTTTATGGGCAAATGCCCATCGTACTCATAGCGACTGAACCGCCGTGACTGCAGCTTCCGGGCGCACCGTCGGTCGGCGTACTCGCTCACCAAGACCACCGACTCATACTCCCACCCCACGCTGCTTTCAGAGGCTTGAGACAGAGCATTGGCGAGTGACGGACGGTGTGAGCGAGCGTGAGCGTGAACAGGAGTGTGTGCCACTTAACGCGAGTACGGAAGAAAGTCAGCTGTGGCGATTTTTCAGCAGCGTAAGTATCCACTTGGGTGACCGTGAGCGTGTCGGAGTTGACGTGATTGTGTGCGCGAGTGGGTGCCGGTAAGCGTGAGGCACACATTACTGCGAGTGCGCAACCTGCTAAAATATTATCCTGTATTAGCCTGTATGCGTGAGTATGCACACGCTTACATTGCGACCTGCGGTAGAGAATATAGCGTCATATTTATCTCCTACTACCGCGCGCAGTATGAGCTACAACGCGTGACCACTTTGCCACGCGCTTTTGCATGGTAGCTCGCAGTGAGCGCGATAGAAATAATTTTGCAGGAAACACTTTAGGCGTGCGTAAACGGACAACGTACAAACTATGTGTACATTTCCGCAAGCGTGTTCAGCGGTCTCACTACGAGGAAACGTATACCTCGGCTCCTGAGCAGCCACTTCATGCGGAGAGGCTAAGACAAAGCTCCATATCAGCCCAACTTTTTACTTAACCCGCTACCATCAAGTACCTTTAAGCCGATATACCTTAACTTCCCGCTAGCACTTTATTCTCAACGACTCATTCGCTTATACCTACTCTTCTTTACATAATTCGATGTGTCTTTGCGATGTATGTGAATTAAAGTTCTCTCGTGTACCACTGGCAGTGGCGCTTTGGCTGTAAACTAGAGTTTTTTTGCTTTCCAGATTATCATCCAATCATGGAACTCGTAGTCATATTTACTTTATGAACTTGTGCGTCACCTGCAGGGTGGAGGAGTGTCTGGAAGTATATATTGTCTGCTTCGTATTTTAAGTTTGCTCAATGTACGGCGATATTGCGACGTCTTGTCGGCGCTTGAGTGCGCGATCACATAACAAGGCTGGGTAGATTTGGCTTGGAGTTCTTTGAGAGGAAACACTTACTTATTCCGCTTGTGACCGGCGTGCCTGTGGAAAAAGGACGACGAATTGACTAAACTGTGCATTGATGGGCTTTATCGTATACCACAGCAAAACAGAGGCTATGAGAGACGCCATGTGGACGACCCCCGTTACTTCCGTGTACCTAGGTTCTTGTAACAAAACCCTAATTTTATGGCACACGGGCGTTCTGCGCATACCCGCTATCGTACCCAGATATTGCAGCAACGTATCGAACGCACAGTCTTGTGTTCCGCAGCACGTGCCACAGCCACCTAATAATAATTAATATTTGGGGTTTTGCGTGCCAAAACCACTTTCTGATTATGAGGCACGCCGTAGTGGAGGACTCCGGAAATTTTGACCACCTGGGGTTCTTTAACGTGCACCTAAATCTAAGCACACGGGTGTTTTCGCATTTCGCCCCCATCGAAATGCGGCCGCCGTGGCCGGGATTCGATCCCGTGACGTCGTGCTCAGCAGCCCAACACCATAGCCACTGAGCAACCACGGCGCGTGAACACACAGCCACCTAGTCAACGCGTCTATAACTTTGGACGACATCTGATATTCTCAAATCTACGATCTTTTGACAAATCAAACGCGGACGGCAAATTTTGAACTTGAACACTCGTTACCAGCGATAGTGTGAGAGTGCCACTTCACGCCGCTATAGTTATCCGACAGCAGAAGAGGGTGGATGCCCTAAAATAGTCGCAGAAGCTGAAATAATGCTGATAAGGACTCGGGAAGTGGCGTAAAGTGACAACGAAAGAACTGTTCATGCTAGCCGAGCGTAAGAAACCAGCGCCGGCCAGGGGTGCTATGCTGGACAAAGTCAAATTCCTCCAAATTGTCAAATTCTGTAATGGTGATATAAAAGCCAATCAGAGGGGCCCTGTAGCCCTCAGGAACAAACAGAGCTGATAAGATGGTGAACTAGATAATATGGGCGAATTCGACAAAATGCACAATACCAGCCCAGGAGACGCTATGGCAGTTTGAGCGTGAACAAAAACATGCCGGACCAAACATCCAATAGGATGAGGCCTGTGTCTGCAGCGAAAAGCCAGACACAGCTCAGCACATCCTGACGGAATGCGAAGGTTGGCACTTAGCGACACCGGTAGGTGACGTCCGCCTTCCAGAAGCGCTGGGATTTAAAGTGGATGGAAGTATTAACCAGTAAGCGTTCGAGATAATCAAGCTATGTTTAAAGTAATGCTGAAAAAAAAAAGCAAGGAAGAGATTGGTGGTACTAGATTCGTTACAGACATAGGTAAAAGTACAAGGTAGATATAAAAGGTTAAGGAAGAAAAAGAAGTTTATGGAAATGTAGATAAAATGCTAAAACGAAAAAGCATGTTTAGCATACGTGATTAGCTCGAGCAGGCTATGGGATCTGAAGCAGCAGGACCATGATGTGGGCAAGTTGGTTTTGCATCCTTGATGAAATGAGCGCTACGAAGACGTGGACTAAAGGAGGAACATGTACGATGGACAAGTGCCTACTTCAAACAGTTGAAAGTAGCGCGTTGTCCGTCGTACATGTTCCTTTTTTAGTCCGCGTCTTCGTAGCGCTCATTTCTTCAAGTAGGCTATGTGAGCATGTGTCATCGCCCCGTCTTAAAGGCAATGCCAATAGATTATCTTCTGCATTAGTATGTGCAATTAACAAGCCGTCCGGCACACGGCAGAAGCGAAATTTAAAAAAAAAATTGTGGGACAACATACACGCACCTCTATCAAAGCTTGGTAATATCCAACGCCTTCGGTCAAGCTTTGTTGGTAACCGTTCGCATTTTCAAGAACGCGTGCGCTCCTACCCTATTGATCTGCTCCGTGTCATGACGTCATAAAATACAGCTGCATAATGTGGCCCATGGATTTTCCTACAACAATCACTAGGGGGAACTGCGGCGCTGCGATTGTACATCCCACCATGGGAATATATATATATATATATATATATATATATACATATATATATATATATATATATATATATATATATATATATATATATATATATATATGTGTGTGTGTGTGTGTGTGTGTGTGTGTGTGTGTGGTTCTGAGTGGCGCTGGGTAACACTCCTGGGGCTAGATCTAGTACACATAAATACCCAAGTTAGCTGACGGATTGATAGCCGTCGCTGTCGCACAATTGGTAGTGCAACGCATGCGTACTGCGGAGGTTGTGGGTTCGGTCGCCACCGGCGACAAGTTGTCTTTTCGTTCACCTTTCTTTTCTTCGTTATTTTCTACATTTCAATTCCAACTACAGCTAATTTCTCCAATGTTTCCCTTGGTTTTATGGTCTGCTGGCTTAAGTGGTTATCAACAAGATCGAGCCCTTCGGCTCCCCTTCTTCTCTAGTTTTCTAGTTTAACGCCTAATTTATATGCTTCTATTTGGGCCCAAGATATTGCACGTATTTTTGGAATTTGACGCAGTACTTCGCGCCTGCTTCACTTCCGCCGCGCGTCGGCCCGGTATTGCACAATATCTGGGATCGGCCCACGCATAGCTGTCAGCGCGCCGTACCTGACCTAAGCCGGCCAGGGTACGCCCGTGGGGTACACATGCGGGGGATGCATACAGCGGATAGAGGTAAACAGCTTCGCTGTGAAAGAAAAACTAAGCTGCTGATTCCTCAAGCTATGGATTGAACTGATTCGACGGCAAATCGCAAAAAGCGTTTCCCTTTTATTCCGCCCATGCGACCGTAGAGTAGCGCCGTCATAGGTGTCTTGCTTACAGGCATGAAGCTTGTCTATAGCGTTCTATACTACGCTGGTGCCTTGTCAGGTAAAAAGCTGCTCACATATGCCTCAAGATGAGGTGTGAATCCGGTGACGCGATCAGGGCAGCATTTCCTCGTAAAAGCTGTTCTCCGTCCACAAGGCTGTCTTTTGCGGCGCGGCTGTTGGCACACGAAGTTCCAGCGCTGGTTGTCTTACGTGGGCGCGGGGCGCGTTTGCGTGCATGTTTGCGCTTTGTAGCGGAGACAGTGGTGTCATTGATTAGCCGCGCTGTCAAGTGGCAAGGTACCGACACTTCAGCTTCTTCCATGCAAATATTGCCGCCGAAGCCACGATGTAATTGGTCACAAGTGATAAGGAGACACCGGTTACGTTTTGCTGTGGTAAACGTCCTTGGTGCAATAGGGTATTGGTCACAAAAGAGGCGCAAGGTCAGGCATGGCCTACACTTTTGGTAGCGTGAGTCCAGATGCAATACATCTCAACGGAGCGCCTGCTAGAAGGTGGGAAAGGAAACTGCGATGTCGTACTCCCGAACACTATAAGCTGCCTCGACGCCAGCTGTAGTACATCAGCAATGGGCAAAAGGCCACTTTGGGGAACATAAATGTCGTTCTCATGCTTATTCATGTACGGACAATGATTAACTCTGAAAGACTATGGTGGTTTCGATGTCAATAAGCCGCCACTTACTCCCGATGCTGCTGTTCATTTTCGATGAGTCACCTGCAAAACAGCGCGCCAAATTATTGCCTTCATTAGATAACAATTGCAGCAGAACCTTTGTCACGATGACTGTCGACGGTAAGGCGTTAGCAGTGAATCGATATAGCTACACGATGGACTGCCACCGTCGAAACAAGTTACATATCAGACGTGTACTGCAGCGGGACCGCTCTTTAGTGCGTCCCTATAAGAGCACTAGGCACCAGCCAGCGCCGCTGCCGCGAAGCTGGCACGTGGCCTCCAAAATTCATGGCGCGCCGATGCGTGCGAACCAGGGAGGGCTGAAATAATAGGAGGGAGCATAGCTCAATGCGATTGAAGCCACACCTGTTGGCCCAACACTTGATCGCATGTCAAAGTGAGTGGTTGGTTTTACTGTTCCCGCTCTGCAGGCAGAGCCATTGCAGGGCAGCTGAACAAGCGCATACCGAATAAAACTTCTTTGCATAGCTATGGCAACCAAACGTCTCGGAAAATCTCGATTCTTGCTCTGTGATCTCGACGCAACAGGTCACGTGTTGGGCCACCAATGAACAAAAGTATGGGCCGCAGGGAGCATTCGCTTGCCAAGGCTGGCGGCGTGACGTAATGCTCCCTCCTATCTTTTCCCTTCCTCCATGGTGCGAACGCTGACGAACGCGTCATGTGGCAACCGACTTTTCCCTAGCGCTTCCTTCTGAACACGCTGCGTCATCTCGTGGCACTGCTGAAAAGTCCGCGCTTGCCGTCCTCGCTTGTCGCACCCAGAGTGGCACATGCTCAAAGACCTAAGTTGGCAAGAGGTTCATTGAAGAGCGGCACGTACCCAGTGCATTTGTGGCGCAGCCTGCTAACGCGTCGGGTCACTAAAGTACACTAAAGGCAAATGGCTAGTCAAGCTAAAGGGATATATATTAGGGCTCGCAAGCGCCTAAAGCCTCAGTGTTATCGCAAACAGTTTTAGTAATCGAGGATTTCAGGTAAACGGACACAATTTGCGGCTAAGCCGCGAAATTCAAGTACGAGCCCGGTCACGAAGGCACGCCTTACTTGATTTCTGTCACCAGTACTCAACCTCTCGTAAAAAAGGATATATATAATTGCATTGCATTATAAGACGAAAGAAAATGATACTTACCCAGTTCTATTCGATATTTGGAAAAAAGAACTCATTGACCATACTCTTGACAACGGCGCGGGCAGTCGAAAGATTTCATTTTTCCATTTTTCGCTCGACTATGCGCCACTCTCCGATTCGCGTTTCAGTAGTTTCGTTATCGCTTAGTGCTACGATGGTTTCCTCGGCTCGCGAAACGCCCGCAAACTCCAAGTAGCAGAAATTTCCGCTTCCATGTGATGTCGCCGGAGGCCCGAACGGTTTCCGCCACTTGACCTAGAATAGCTGCAGCGGCAAATCTAACGCTCTGCCTTACCACGGTTTCTCCACGACCGCGCTGTTGCGTTTTGCACACAAACCGTAGCGCCGTCTTTCAGATGCCATTTTACTTACAGACGGCTGTAAAGGGCAGGGATGGCGTATGCAACGTCCCCACTCCACAGCCCGGGGGTGGGTGATTTGAATTGCGCGGAAAGTATGCCTCCACTTGAGACGCAATTTTCTCTGAAGCGAAGTCTTTTCTCGACACGAAACAAGCGTTGGTAGGTTTCGGGAATGGTATTTTAACAGTCCGCGTTGAGTTAATATTTGCCTTTAGTGCCCCTTTAAGGAACGCTTGTCAGTTGGGTTCGATTCAGCTCAGCATCGGAGAAAATTTAGGGATCTTTTTCGTCAATGCAGAGCGGCACATTCCGAGCTGCAAACACATATTTACCGAAGTTAGCGTCAAAGACGTTCATTGAAAAGCGACACATACCGACTGACACATGCCCAGTGACCCCAGTTGTCATCGCAGAGCTTCATTGGAGACCATGCACAGACCGAGTAGCAGGCGCATACCTACTACTCCACGTCGGCATCACACAGTTTCTTCGAACACCGGTGCCTATACGCTTTCCCACATCCACAGTGACCCGTGTGACCTTGAAAGAGGCTCGTTGAAGAGCGTCACGTATTGGCCCGTGTATTGGCACATACTCGGTGACCCAGGTTGGTCCGATGGTTAGTTTCCAACCCTGTTACCTCAGCACAGCAGCCTGATGCGCTACCTATTCAACCACGGTCTACCCTCTCACCCAGGTAAGCGGTAAAACGGTTACATACAGGCATATATATACACACTTAAACATGCATAGATAGCCATCATCGGAAAGTGCGTGAAGCACCCAAAGAATGCTAACGCATCAAACAGTGTCGTCCTTTTCTTCACGTCGTTGTTCATGTCGGATTTACAAATTATTTGAAGCACAAGACCCGCCTCGGTTGCGGCTGAATGCAAGCTGCATATCTTGCTCACACATCAGGATAGTGATCAAGTCACAGAAAGTCAAGACGTTCAACTGCATCTCGTAAAGCATGCGCACAGCCTTCATGAGTGCAGGATACGACTGCCCTCCTCTATACTGAAATCCGCAAGTTGCTGCCATAACGTCCCCAGTCCTGCGTTTCTTTTCGCAGATCATCGGGACCCACATTCACGAAGTCATTATTATGCTATATCTGGTTGTTGCAACTATAGTGGCAACCAATACTTAAAGCGAACATTAGGGCAGGCGGCCCATCACTGACCAGCATCTCTTGCGTAAAAATAATAATAATAAGCTTTGTCAATTCAGTCCCGGAAGAATAAACGCACGTATTCACAGAAATTTCTTAAGCTCTTTATAAGGGTGATGTTTTGGGCTGGTTCATAAGCGCATGGTGCGAACCAACAGCGATGTTCGCCGTACTATTAGCGAAAACGGCTGACCATTGGCAAACAGCTCTTAAGAATGAAAATCTTTCTGGATTCAGCACTAGATGACGAGTGTGCTCTCATATGCAGAGAACGGCCGCATAGAAGCAATAGCGGGAAAAGAAACAGGGGGACTCAATGCCTGCATTTCTACTTTCGTTCGTTTCTTTAGAACAAAACAAAAATAATAAACACGCTTTCTTGCTTTTTTACAGAATAACAGCAGAATTGTTTTTGCAGTAATTTATAAATTCGTGTGCACTCCTTTCTTCTATTGCAATTCTGTTACTTTGGTGACACTGAAACATCGAAGCTCGCAGCCGTGGTTTGCCGATGTCGTCACGCTTCAATGCTTAAATGCAGACCGCGGCTAACTTTCGATGACGGCTATCGAAATCACGCAATTGTTGTCATGCGTTTTCTATTCAAATAACCGGCTGCTTCAGCGTTACATGCCGTACTTTGTCGGATGCTCGCACCTACTTCGAGGTAACGCCCGTTCACTTCAGATATTTTGACAGCCAGGCCATGCTGATTTCTGATTTCGCATGCTTGTATTGTACCGGCCGTGATATCCCTGGCCAAATCCCTGCTTGCTATATAAGGCTGCATTGAGGTACCCAACGCTCTCGCGTTGCAAGCATGTTGACATCCCGCTTAAATGACTGTTATCTGCTAAAAATCATTTGAAATGTGCCGGAAATGTGCTTTGAACGCTCATCCCCTTCAGTCACGGCATACTCGTTTGTGGACGCGACATATTTTTGCCATTTCCGCGCAGTGGTTGCAAATAGACAAGCAACATTAGGCTTCCAGTAAATTGAACATTGTTTTCCTAAAGTGCGCCCATTTCACTTCTGAGTGAAATTCATCACTTATGACTACCGCTTTGGTGAAATCACTCGCATGTTTGACGAGACGTTTGAAGTGGTGAGTTCCAGTAGCAATTGCGCGAGATCTAGTTTTTCTTTCTTGTTGTAATCCTTGCACCCAATGAGTAGTCTGTGCTGCAAAGATAAAGTGATCTTGGCCCCGGGCGCTCGAATTCCGGACGCCGGGAAAGGGAAGGCGACGATGCAGATAATAGAACAGGCAGTCCTGTTAACGGGTGTTGTGTCTGTCCTCTGCTTTACAGTGGCGCAGTATACAACGAACCTACATTACGGCGTTCCAGCCTTAAGTGTGTCCTCGTGGTTCTTCGGTGTGCCGGGTCCCTCCTGTCCAGGGACGCCGTCCACACTTCCTTCGTCATGGAGCCCGCTACCCTACCACCGTTGCAAGTACCCGCCACACCGTTCGGGGACGGCGTGCGAGGCTCTTCGGCGGCTCTGGGGGCAGGGCTGTACCGGTGACCTCGTCCAAACCATTGCCAAGCTGACACAACAGCTCCAGGTAATCACGAGCGCTTTCGCATCCGTCAGCGGTTGCGTGCTGTCTGGGAACGCCGTCCACGCTTCCCTTGGCGAGGATATTCTACCAGGCACTATTTCGACCTGCAAGCCACCAAGGTGACCAATGCTTCTTTAATGGTGGAACCGGCTGCCGTGACTACGACAACGACCGCACGGTCTGTGGACACCAGGCCTGGCTCCTCGGGCAGCTTGACAGGCAGAGTGGCGCATATAAGGTGCTGCGACTTGCAGCAGCCGGCTTTCGTGTAAATACCGACGCTTCGCGGCTTTCAACACGATGTCATCCTTCGGGTTCGCAGTATCAATGTTTTTGGTTATTGTCATGCTCGGCAAGACCACAAAAGATGGCTGGTTGCAGCAAAGCGACTTTGCGGTGCCTCCAAGGCTTGGGACAACACCGCAGGCGTCAATCGGCGCTCTGATAGCTGCTTTCGGCCGGCTTCCTTATGGCTGTGACGAGCCCGAGCAGCATTGCTCAGCGATCGGAGCTCGTGAGATACACCACCTTCACAAAACAATCGTACCCAGTAACACCTCTGCAGGGAGGCTTGCAGGCTGCTTGGCCGCAGAGGCCGGCTCACCAGGTGTGGTCGTTGGCTCCACTCCAGACGATAGGAAGCGCATGGCGACCACCGCTATTGCGTCACCCCGCCATCGGGCGGTGCATTCCAAGCCAGCGCCATCAGCTCCATTTGGGCTAGTCTAAAATCCCCAACGAAGCAGAGATTTCACTGTGACCTGCTTCCAGGCGACCTCCGGGCTCAGGATTTCGGAAAACATCGTCAGTCCAGAACGACGCCCGGCGGAAATGATGTTCGAGATAACGAGCATCGGCCGGCTTTCCCAGTGGACATTGCGGGTTTGTCAACGTTTTCCGAGGTCGCTGCTTCTGACGGCACATCACCTAGTATCCCACCCTCAATCTTGGACAGCTCAACTGTAGGCAGATGGTCGTCGAACTCCGATGATGGAGCGCTAAAACTCCAGAACCGCACCGATATGCTCACACTTCGGGTCCCGTAGAACCCACAACCACGGAATTTACAGCAGTCATTGGCTCAATACGGAGACGTTTATACCTCGCCTAGCACCGTCTTGCTGAAGAGAGTCAGGGAGACCAACACGACTGAGACCATCATCATCGAAAAGCGGCCCGTTGGCGAAAAACGTGCAAGAGACCTCGAGACGCCCAAGAGACCGTCGCAATAAACCACCACAAGAGAGCGCAAGAGGCACGCAAGAAACCAGACGCGCAAGCAAACATGGGTTTCAAAGTGGACGACTTTTGTTCCAGCTTCGTGGAAATACCGGCGCATTCGAGCACATTGGCAAGACTTGATCAGTCAGCGGCAACACTGAAAACACGCACGCGGCAGCTGAGCAGAACAGGTGTTCATCGCACAGAATCTCCTACCGTAGGTACATATCTGCGACAGGACAATCGTCGGCGATGCATGCGACCAGCGCGCAAGGGTCAGTGCGGCCTGCCAGAGGAGCTGATTGCGCACTGGACGGCTCACCAACGACGACCGCACTCGCTAGACAAGTTGCATCGATATTAACTGGCGTGACTGCAAGCGCGCCAGAAAATTGCAGCGTGGCCGAGTCTAAATGTGAAGTGAACTTGGCATCGGGCACTCGAACTGTGGGCGCGTAGTAAGGGAAGCTGTCGAGACAGAGAATAGAATAGCCGGCCCAGTGAGTGGACGTTGTCTCTGTTCTCTCTTTTACAGTGCATGTAATTCAAGCGTGTGATTCAATAGTTTAATGAAGAAAAGTTGCATGACAGACTGTACAATAAGTTATTATTTAAGCGGTATGCAATTATGATGCGTCACTATACAAAACCCAGAGTCATTCTCCCACCCTGACTTGCTTTCTATGGAGTCTTTAGCACCTTGGCATACAATTATGTAAATTTCATACATTTATCCACAGTCGATTGTATTTCGCTACCGAAAGGGTTATGTTCCACTCCCAGTGTCTTTCTCTACTAAAGATCATGGGCAATCCTGCAATATATATTTTTATGAGTTCGCGCTGTTTGTTGAATATTTAGCTAAGTATATACTTCAGCATTGGTCAATAGTTATGTTTTAAAGCTTTTTCTTTTATTCGTCCCACCGTTGAACCGAATTCAATAATATCTTCCGTGATCACCCAAAAACAACGCTACAAAGCTCTTTAAATGAAGTCAAGCCCGGTACAGCAGTAATTTTTTTTAGCAGTGTTTTTTTTTTTCGGAAAATAATACTTTACTGGGTGGAAGGTCCTTTCAATTTCTTTTAAGTTTCAAATGCAAACAAATTATGCATTTCTTTACCACAACGCAGTCGCCTAAAAGACTCCATTCAAATATCTTAGGAGAACTCGAGAATAGTATAAACACGGGATATTTATTGAGATCGAAGAGCTCTGTGCTGAAGCATTCCTGCATACCACCGCCGCAGCCTCGAACCGAACTTCCATCTTCGTTCCAACAGCAGGACTGCATGGTCACTGAACTACGGCTATTTTGTGCTTCCTATTATCTATCTATCTATCTATCTATCTATCTATCTATCTATCTATCTATCTATCTATCTATCTATCTATCTATCTATCTATCTATCTATCTATCTATCTATCTATCTATCTATCTATCTATCTATCTATCTATCTATCTATCTATCTATCTATCTATCCACCCATCCATGAGAATGCACCGCAGTGCATTTAAAGCATAGGAGTGAGGGGAACTAAGAAATGTAAGGAGAAAAGCCGGTGAATCGATACCCAAAACAAGGCTAGCATTGGTAGTCTAAAATAGTTCAACAACCGTAAATCGCACTCGAAAACAAGGAAATCAACAAACACATAAACAATGTTGTGAACAGCATAAGTAATGCTAAAGGAACAAACGAGAGTCCTTACAAACAATAAAATTAACTATTTACATGTCTACCGATAATTACGACAATGGAAAAACACTTCGCTCGAGGTGATAGCTGGGACATCCCGCGGCAAACTCGTTTATTCCTTCCTCGTGGATTATTGCAGAACCTCGCCGATAGCTGCGCTGCCAATTTCTGTGTGCAGTAATGAATGCATGCATGAATATGCTGTTTATTTATTGACGAGCACATTAGAGGGATAAAGAAACATTACCTTGCGTCGAAGAGGACAAGTTGAGTTCTGCAAATGCAAGCCAAAGTTCTACGTTACTTCCGCTTATGCCTAATGGCGCCTTTGCAGCACGATGGGGTGAAGCGATATCGTAACTTGGATTAATAAGCATTTACGACTTTTCTCCGGAACAACACAGAAGTGACCATTAAAATCCTGCCTTGTGTTAGCCTCAACGTTTATGATTGCCATTCAATACTCATTAGGCCTCAAGGTAACCGTTTTCGATAGGTGCATTAGGTGCTTTAAGGAAGCAAACCTGTCGGAGGTATTCGTTCAAATTAGACCACTAAAATCCGGTAAAAGGGCAGCAACACAAGCTCAATGAGGGTAGTTATGTGGACTTGTTGGTAGGTCATCTTCGAATTTATATTAGTCCAAGAACAACGACACGCACACTGAAAGCACACTAGAAGCTGCATCTAGCACGCTGTTGTCTCGTGGGCCTTCCATTTCTGCGTAAATATTCCTGCACCACAACAAATTAGAAGTTGTTAGTTCATTATGATTAATTCCTATATAGTCCAGAGCGTTGTCAGTAGTCATTTTAATAGGACCTTCGTCATGCTACAGATAGGTGAAAAGGTAGAACGTTGACAAAGGGTGAGAGCAAAATATAGTCTAATTCGTCAACTGTGATTGTTGCTTTTTTGATGTGACGCGAATAGCTACCTGGGTCACTGCGGCACCCCGACATGTATACTGCATGCAAGCAGCGTAGACTCGGGAGCTAGCTAGTGATGCGTCGTAAAATCGGCAATGCTTGAGGCACACATCGCGACGCGAGAAGGCATACGGAAAAGGCTGTACCGTCCGATTTCCATCCGCGTCTCGTGTGTGTGTCAAGGGTTGCCGTTGCCAGAACTTCTAACTGGGTATTTTTCCTCAGAGGTCTAATTGCCAGTAAGGGACACGGGACACTGTCCTGTTTCCTGTATGATTCTGTTGAACGTTTCCTAAAGTGGATGCTACTCTGAAAACGTGAGAACGTAGAAAAGACTGTTATCTCACCCATAGTTGAGCTAAGAAGCGTTGGCGGATGTGATAAAAAATAAACCGCAGCTTCTTCTTTCTTGCACACGTTATGAACCTGGGCTCGCGGAGTTCGTCCTTCTTCTTAGTCACAAATGAAATGCATTCATTTGCAATTTCCTTCCGTGAGCATGTTTTTGTAAATGCATTCATATATTTGTTTTTCTCGGGCTACGAAAAGACAAGAAAAACCAGCATCCAATTTATATAAACGATCACTGAAATACAAAGTCCCATTTCTAATTTATTAACGCTACATAGAAAATTTTAGAACAATTATTCTTGATAACTTAAAGAGTAAAGTTTAAAACCTTTTTTTTTACTTCACATTGTATACTTCTCTTCTCATATTTTTGGCTTGCAAATCCAAATATTGCTCTTTTGGACGATGCCCCATGGTGCGATACGCCATTTAAGTCAAGGCCGGCGAACCAAACCAACATTACCTTCCAATACTCTAATGACTCCTAAAGTAAAGAAGGTGTACTTGCGGCGGTCAGATTTAAATTTCAACGACAACAGAAAATTGGCAATGGCTAATTTCAAGCGGTTTGCTTGAGGAGCAGAGAACCTAGGAGCAAGACGCGCATTTGAGATATCCTTCAGAGAAATGTCGTAATGCATAAGCGTTCCAATTAATATGCGTAGAAACTAGCGTAACGCGTTTTCTAATGTACAAAAATTTGCATATCTTACTTATGTTCACCCACAACTATAGAATACGCTTCATTCACAAGATCACCATATCAAGATTATTTGATCCATATGTTGGAAGCCGTTCAGAATAGGGCAGCCACATTCATCTCTGGTAACTACGACTATCATTTGAGCGTTACCCGAAGAAATGAAGACCTTGCATTTCACTCATTAGAAGATCGCCGCGTCATTGCTCTTTTATGTCTGTTTCACAGGTACAATTAGAGTAATAATTTTCACTGTATGCCGCTTCTTGCTCCAACGCGCACATCTCGACGCATTCCCAACGCGCTTAGTTTCATGCGCATTGATGGCCAAACGCAGGCATTTAACTCGTCACTGCTACCTAGAGCTATTCCGCATTGGAACGATCTTCCGGATCACATTGCATCCATCTCCAATCGTGAAACATTCCGTGATAACCTGATAACGTTTATAATTACTGTTTCCGCCTTACTCAATGCCCTTCTATGGACCTGGAAGGCAATGTGAATAAATAAATAAATAAATAATATCCTCCCAAACTGCCACAGGAATGCTTTACAGAACTTGTAATTTTCATAATAAAAATACTCGTCTTCAAGCTGTGTCAGCCATTGTTGCGTCACTGTCTCATGTAGGATAGATAGATAGATAGATAGATAGATAGATAGATAGATAGATAGATAGATAGATAGATAGATAGATAGATAGATAGATAGATAGATAGATAGATAGATAGATAGATAGATAGATAGATAGATAGATAGATAGATAGATAGATAGATAGATAGATAGATAGATAGATAGATAGATAGATAGATAGATAGATAGATAGATAGATAGATAGATAGATAGATAGATAGATACTTGGTAAAACAGTGATGAGCTGTGAAACAAGTGTAGCGTAGGTGACGCAGCTGACCCGCTACGGACATTTAGTAGGGAATCCAATAGCGGTATTCTCTGTCGATAATTCCCGAAGATACAGTTGCTTTCAGATATTAACGCAACGTTAATGTTTGTTACTTTATAACGTTGGCACCCGGCTTCTAAAGACGCTAAAGGCGCATAGTTCAGCAGCACAGAGTATAACTACGAAGCGTACGCAGCGTGTTTTCTTTTTAGTTACGCAATGTGTAGAAATTACGACATTTGTTTCGAAGTTGCGTTATGTTTACCGTTACACTTTCAGCCCTACTGAGCTCCAAATAAGAAGCCACTTGTGCACATGTCTTGCGTTAGGAACAGTGTTGGCTTATTCAACTAATTTTTAAGTCATTCCGAAGCGCTAATCGACTTGATCGGCTGGAAGATCGTAACTAATATTTTCTAACCGGGAGGTGAAATTATGGAGTTCTTGTAGGAGTTACGCGTACAATTATGTCACCTTCGTTGACTCCTAGCAGACCTAGGAATTTCGGACCTTGCCCATGCGGACAGCTTTCGAACTTCACTGCAATACACCACAGAAAGTTAGCAACATCTTCCTCTTTAAATGCTAATAAAGAAAGCCGCCCGAATGTCACCAGTTAGCAACGTCTAGAGTGTAGGCCCTTTTAATAACATGTGTATTTGAAGTACCTATTCGTAACCCTCCTGATACGACTTTGGTTGACCTGCCTGCCTTTCCTGTAAATGAAATCTGGTCCTCTTTTTGGCCCCTGACAAATATTATCCTATACCGCAGCAAGGACGTCTCTACTTAGAGCCGTAATTACGCATGATAATAAAACATTGCTTTACGTTGATAACCTCAAGCTGTTGGAATTCGGGCGCTGTTCTGCAATATTTTTATTTTGAAAATGTTGTCAGTTGTGCTCGCAGGTGCACTGTGGTGAAGCTTGACAGAATGCCGAAGGGACCATGCGCAATATTTCTGCACATGGAAAAGGAAACTTAATGAGAAAGAACCTCGATCATATGACTTTATTTTGGCCAGCCCAACACGGTGTTTCGGTGTAAAAAAATAGCATATAAGCGAGATGCGCCACCCCAACAGTTAACGGAGAAAGGCTGTATTGGCAACGCAAATCAAGTGAGTGTTTCTCTTTCTTTGGTTCACTTTATGGTCCATTTCCCAATATTTTTATGAGGCAGAAAGAGTTTGGCGCTGTAGGATAAGAATAAATTTTACTGAATCGGGCGCGCTCTAGAATGCGCTGGGTATAACTGAAATTTTGCAAGGCATTTATAAACACCTCAGTTGTAATAAAAATATTCAGCTCTTATTTATCATTCGTCCATCACTACTCCGCGTCATTCTATTATTATAGTGCAATTGCATATATTTATTCGTTCGCTAATGCTAGCTTGAACATCGTGTATTTCAACATTATTACGTGGGCGTACATTTGGGTACTGGAATGGTTTGCGCTTTCTAAGAGACGGACATAGGAAGGGGTGCGGTTTAACAAACGCGGTCGCTGTAGCAGCTGATATTTGTTGTAATATGTGTCATTAGACGTACGATTGTTCCATCAGATAAAAAAATTGTTTTCTTGAATTCGTAAGTGCGATAGGAAATGTCACGTGGCTGTTAGATGACATATGAAGGCGGAAATTTTCGTTACAAGTTCCAACTCGCCCAAGATAGAGCACTCAAAATAGATTTCGCCATGAACATAACAAGAATAATATAATTTAAATCTTCTACCAATATTACTGATCAGCAGCACCATCAACAACTCTCTCCTAAGCAGCAGCTGCAATTTCCAGCAGCCGCATTGACAAAGACAGCGCTGCGCCGTCTCGAGTGTTAGTCAAGCAACAGTCAACCAGTATTTCCAGACATTTTTATATACAGTATTCATTACTGCAATTCCAATGCTATGTATGAAAGTTCGACGAACACCTGCTTATGGTGTAACATTCCAGTGGCTCGAAAAGCACTTGATACGCTTGGACACGCTGATGAATAGCTCGGAACAGTCCGGTTGAAAGACTCTTTGGTGTGACGTCTTCTTCAAGCGGACTATCACTTCACCGCACGTGAAGTGCGAGTGCTGTGAACAGTCAATTCTTGCGACGCGCACGCTGAATTGCATGCTGCGGTGCCTGCCACAGACGCTCACCAACCCTGAGGTCACAGTATAATTAAGCGGAACCGGTAGCAATTCTGACACATGGGCGCGGAGAAGCGAAAATACAAAGTAGCAGGTATGAAACAAGCGGGTGTTCTGAGGAACAGCTCTGCGCATAGTTTATAACCACGACAAGTATGCAGTACTGCGCAAAGTATGCAACTCTGGTGCACAGTAGTATAGCAAACGGTAAAAAAGAAGGGGGACACTATCATAGGCCCCTGCGGCCCACTTTAGAATTACTCTATGTGGCTTCCTTTAGGAACCAGATACCTGTACACTAACCGTGGGCTACTTTGGCTCTCAGCTCGCCAAGCGAGCTGGTTTTGCATTGCACGAGCCTCCGAGATGGCTAACGCGCACCTTCGAATCTCGGAGACCTTCACTTCGCTTTCGGTTTCGCTTCTTCGAACTACTGGGCGAAAAAACAAAACTGGCTTGCTGTTTCTGCACGCTTCACAAAAAAAAAAGGGGGGGGGATGTTGCAGGCTCTGAAGCCTGTGTCGTTAAATGCATCATTAAGTGCTTTCATGCAGGCATCTGCGCCGCTATTTACAATTTGTGACGAGGAGTGTACGAAGCTGGTATTTCCCTCTATACAAAAATTTCATTTCAGTTCATGTTGATTACTTTTCAAGCTGTAAAATTGCGCAAGTTATGTCAGGTGTTAATATGGAAGTAGAACAGTAGAATGTTGTAGCGCGTTAAATTATAAATATAGTACTTAACAGGCAAGCGAGCAACGTTAATCAATATTCCGTCATGTTCCTTTTATTTTGATCAGCTTGCTGGAAAGCCAAGTATAACAAAATAGCCCACTATAATTTATTTCAGCAGGATTTTGAGAAAGGTGACCGACGCAAGGTACAGCCTCCCCCAATTTTTTACTATATCGCGGGAGCGTAAACCAGACTATTGTTCCTGTACAGGCTCCTGCAGGCAGCAGCGTTGCGCATAGGTTCGCCATTATGCTCCAGCTATGCAGTGAAGCCACTCTTAGCACGCGCAGGAGGCAATTGCCGCGCTGTACGTGTTACATTTGTTTGGCTGTTTTTTTTTCTCTGTTGATCGCGAGCTACATGCGGCAATTGTTCGCAAGCGCTGAGCAAGATGGCACTTTTTAATTCGGGCTACGCTCGAGCAGGAGGTGGATAGGGTTCTAACCCCCCAAAATATTTATTCTATATATATATATATATATATATATATATATATATATATATATATATATATATATATATATATATATATATATATATATATATGGACACACGCACGAATACACTTATAGGTTGTACTTATAGCATGCATATGCAGTTTCATCGCCAAGGCCGGAAGGCAAGAAATGTTTCAGAGGGTTTAAAAGGAAACTTCATACACGTAAGGAGGACAATTATGTGAGCGCCTTTTCGCTGCCGAAACCAGCCGATCGATGCTCGTAGCCAAGAGGACTATCGGGCCTGCAGTTAGGTCAGTGACCGTTAACCGTGACTGTCATTCATCACTAACCGTCGTTCACACCTGCTGCACGTTTGCGGTATATGCGGTGCAGACACGTAGATTTAAACGCATTTCAATGTTCACATGCGCACATTATATGCAAACACTAATTTTACGATTGATTCATACCGCAAAATAAACAGGTGCTTCGTAGCAGGAAATGTTCATGTAGGAAAAATATTCAAGGTGCAGGAGCTTCTAGTTCATATTTATTTCGTGCAAGGGAATGGATGACCAATGGCTGCTGGGAGCAGGCTAAGAATGCTGGTTTTTGAAGCCTTGAGGGGCAGAATTCCAAACCAACTGAAAAGGCAACAATCAGTTAAGAGTAAGAACACCTTACGTTTATTGCACTAATCACATCAAGATGGCAAACTTGCAGAAGAATTATTACCACATTGTAGACAGTAATATAACACACTTTTCTTGATATCTTCATACTACTCAGAGCAGTAGCACGATTAGTTAAAGACACTTCATCAAGTCAATAAAATCAATAAAGCAGGCTTTGGCCACAAAGGTAAGTTACAAAGCTTTGCGACCTATCGCATGAGAGGCAAGGAAAACGTACGCCATTCAAGAGTGCATTCAGAACTCACAGGAAAAGATGCTTGATACTGCGTCTGGCTTCAGACGTTTTACTTTTTGCAAGCCATATGATCTTTCGTGAAGTGGTCCTGCATAAAATCAGTTTGAGGGACAAGTAAACAAAACCGCAGAAATATGTCCAATATTTAACAGCTGTTCTTTGTCTGATACCTAGCAGAAGCCCGCGAGTCTCGTAAATATAGAACGAACGAAGTAGTGCAGATGACAACCCTCTGTTTGTCTATACATGACCGTCCATCCCAGCATGAGACTGCAGGACATTAAGGTCAATTTACTATAACACAGCACTCATCAAACATACAGCCAGAATATTACATTCCTCACTTCGACTAGCGCCGATCCAACAAGCATGATATTGCGGGCGGTAAACGCTGGAGCTATCACAGTGGTCTCTTAAGCGGCAGTGCAGGATGTTTTCGCTTATTACAAAACAATGAACACTAGCACATCATTCAACGCTACATGGAAAATCAGAACACCGACAAAAAAAGAAAAAGAAAACAAAGAAGAAGAAAACAGGGTGGCGCGGGCAAATTGTATCTGCTATTATTGACCCTGCTTTGAACACACTGTTCTAGACCGGCATAGTCGGAACAATCGAACAAGCAACACAGCGAATTGGACGAGTTCGTAAGTTGACATTCGTGGCGGATATGTTAGGCGAGACACAGACGTGTCATTCATTATTTGTGCTTGGTAGCGGCGCTGAGCCTCTTGCTCGGGTAGCTCGTTTATCAGCAGCGGCAGACTGAGCATTTCCCCCGGTTGCGTCGGTCACTGTTCAGTAAGAAAGGGTGAACGCGGGAACGCGTGCCTCGCGCGGAGCGCATATTCTAGCGGCGGCGGCGCAGGCGAACTAGCGCATGCGCAGTGAGTCCGAAGCTCACGCCAGCGCTTTGTGTCCATAGATATGGCATCGGTGGATGCTTTCGCCGCATCCTTGGTAGCCGCCTTGGAGCACGTCTCCTTGTGGCACTCGGCTTTCCTCCTCATCCTGCCGCCATACTCTCCTTCTCTGCTTTCCTCCTCATACTTCCGCTGCACCGTCTTCCTCCGCTTTCCTCCTCGCTCTCTCATCGCTCTCGCCGACTTTCCTCCCTCGCTGCGCTCCGCGTTCGCTCTTTCGCCCTTCACAGTGCTCGTTCGCTCGGTGATGCCGAAGACGACGAGGGACGCCGACGCTCAACACAGGGACGGGCGCCTAAGAGCTGGGCCGCTATCTTGTACGCGTTCTAAAAGCCCACGTTTCGTTTCGCCTCACCTGATTTGCCTAGAACGCTATCAGCGCGACATGGACAACCGCGTGAGTTGAAAGCGAACGTCGGCTTTTCAGACACGTACAACATAGCCGCCCTGCTCTCCAAAAGGAAGTGAACGGTAGCGTGGATGAATACGCGCAATGCACCTGCAATTTCGCGAATAGGTGGTGGCGGTTCAAGATAGCCACCATGTCGGCTTACAACTTGGGCGGAGGAATATTCTGTCAGGAGTGTCACAGGAAGGGCTGTTTCGTAAACGTCAAACTGACCTTGTGTGACGTGACCAGCCGCGCGAATTCTGCTAATGCGCGCTCATATGCAACGGCTGCAAAGATGAATAACGCCGCACTTTCCCCGTCATTTGGGGCCATCAGATTTTTTCTTCATTGCGCGTCCTCGTAGAATTTGCATCGCTCTCAGGTAGTGTGCGGCCGCTTCTCAGCCAACGGAGTCGTGCCGAGTTACTTCCGTTTCGCAAGACAGCGATAAGGTGGCCTAGAGTTGCGCTCATCACCACTGGTTGGTCGCGTATGCTGTAAAAAGATAGAAAATGAATGCATTGGCACCATTACACGATGACTCATTCTGCTTCTCGGGCACACGCATCCTGTCTAATGAGGCAGACCATGGTTTGTATATAAATCGGTACAGTAAATAAGTCGCCATGCCATCGCCATCACAATAAAGTAATCGCCGTCGTTACGGTAGTAATGCTGCCATCTTGACGCATACATTCCCTTCACATGCACATGTTCTTATGGTGTACACAAAAACGTTGGTGCATCTGGTAACGATTTTCAAACCACAAGCGGCCTCCGAAGTTATTCGCATAACAATGATTCTCACAGCATGAGGATCTGCATATATCTTTTTTTTACTTCAGCTATGCATCATTTCATTTGCAAACCAACTACGTTTGTTTCTATATCAGTAAATATATAGGAGCAGCGTGACAATCAATCATTTAGGCTGTTTTACTGTTCATATTTTCTGTCTATTCGCAAACAGGTCCACCCTGCTTGGACCTGTTTTAGGTCTGCAGTATGAAAAAAAAAGAAAAAAAAATATAGACATTTTAGAGGCGTACGAGCAAAACCAGGAAGCTCACACCGACAGATGGCAGTGCCACGGGACAGTACTAACTCGAAGAGCCTAGCATCCTAGCATTCTGGTGCCTCTGAATTAAAGGTTAGTGTACTGAAAATTAATAGCACTTTAGCCTCTGGTCAGTTCCAGTGAAACCGATACCACTGAAATCCGTGTACTGCTTTATGTGACAAGTATATAGCAATATGGCGCATTCGCCCTCTTCTTGCCCGTCTCCAGTATTAATTTTTCTTTTTTCCTCCGCGGAGGACGTCGTGATCAGCATGACGTCCTGGCCTCTGAAGTCGCTGCCGCGCTATCCTCGCTATGACGAAAGCCCGCCGTCCTTGGTCGTAAGACACGTGGTGCTACATTGGATTCCAATCACGCTTTCCTATGGCTGCCTTTGCTTCTATTTTTTTTTAATCTTTTCAGGATGTCCATCCGTGGTGTAAGGTAAGGCGACACGTGATCCTTGGGGAAGAAACTCGCACTCTGCCTGCTCCAAACCACCAGCCGCCTTTCCACAAGTGATAGACGGTGCGCAGCAAAGTAAGGTCACCCAGGATTGCCGTTGGTGCTACGAAAGCGTCGCCCATGTAGCGTGCATTGGCCGCACGTTAAAGAAACCCGAGTGGTCGAAATAATTCCGGAGTCCTCCACTACGGCGGGCCTAATAATCACATCGGAGTTCTGGCACGCCAAACCCCATATTTTAATCTAATGCACGAAACCGTCAAGGAATGCCACACGGTGCAGAGCGAAGAATAGCGAAGCAGTAACGGCACGCTTCATTAGCGTTATGAAGGGAAACGACGTACGTAGTAGTAATGGTCATGGAGGGACGTGGTGGACTGGTGGTTGAAGCTGCTCGCCGTTCATTTCGCTGTATGCGCTTTGGATAGGCCTGACGCTCAGTCATGAAGAACACCTGCGTTTGTATTCGCAGAGTGTTCTTATGCTAAAACTGCTCGCTGGACCAGATTCTAGCGAATCTTTATGTCGAGAATGCATGGATAATTGGCTAGTATAGGCATTACCAGCGAAAACGTTAGGAAGTTGGTCCCTCGTCCTCAATGCTGGCGTCAAAGGTCTGGATAATGTACCGATTTTATTCCAACGCAACTACTGTTTTCCTCTCTCCGTCAGTGGTCCAAGAGGTGCATTCCCTAAGTTATCAGCAGGATTGGCTGATGTTCGCGAGTAAATGAGCAGAACTAAACAGGATCGAGCGAAAGGAATTGCCTGGAACAATGCAACGTTCACATTTGTATAAGTAATATCTGGATAAGCTCAAAGAGGCAGCATGTGTTGCCCAAATGCTGCACGACACGGTTACAGCGCAAGATGCATCCCAAACGAAGGATGCTATTGCTATCATTACATGTAAATATGCTAATTGTCACAGTTTGGCAGGCGTACCGTGATAGGAAAGCTTGGTGACCACCCTGATAAAAATTCGAGGCAGCAAGTGGACACAAAAAAATTGTTGTAGTCACGGAAATAGTCCTGCAAACTTTGCTGGAATCATGGAGGGTACGATGATTGTTTACACTGTCATCGTCAGGAAGACGCAGTTCCTTTCGCATGTAGAAAAGAAGTGCGTTTTTTCTGTTATGTATCCGTTTCTTCACTACCACCTATATTCGATTTATCAGAAAGGAATTGCATGGACCCGAATGGGAATAAAATTACACCAGCATTTCTCTTCACTATAATCATTAGTTCACTATAAGCGAGCTCACTATAAGAAGAGTCTACTGTATTTAAATAGTGCTTGACATGCAGCTGAGTAAAACTTTCGTCAGTCTCTATAAAATTATTCATTCAAATTCGAAAGGACAAGAGAGGCGCTCCTCTCCTTATGGACTCTACAGCATACCGCTGCAGTAAACCACAGCATGATCAGCGTGCATGCCTTAGTGCGTTTTATTGTCCCCTGTACCTGTGTCGAACTGACGCGACAGCGCTATCACCCTATAGAATCAATCAATCAAAAAACTCATTTGCCAGGAACAGGTAGAACACCGTCTTAATTGTATTTATCAAAAAGCATCGCGCGTTTTTCTTTTCTTCGTTTTTTTTCGTAACTAGAAAGTTGTGTGTTTATACTGTTCATGAAGAATAGTCGTTGCACGACAGCCGTATGAAACATTTTAAAAACAGGCGACTTTGTTCACCTAACATTGTGCGCTAATAAGATAATTCTCCTTTCACTATTTCGCCGGCACTGGTGTGAACCCGCATTCTGAAGTATTGCCTGCAAAGCCACTGCTATAAACGCTGAGATCACCCTCTACCGCATTGAGAAAACTGAGGCACTACCCGTCTCGTGATGAATGTCGACGGTATTGCTGTTAGCATTGAACGAATGTAGCCAAAGGACAAATGCGTGACGTATGAGGCGTGTATGCAGTTAGTCTCCTTTTTCGCGCTTCCGACTGGACATGCTGCGCCATCAAGCGGCGCCGCCGCGAAGTCCTTGCGTGGCGCATGTCTGAATATGCAATCAGACAAAAGTGTCTGAATATTGCATATGGCGAGGCGTTCATTACGCCTAGCACCGTAAAACAATAAACAGATTCTTTGTTTTTTTTTGTCATTCAACAACACCACATACAAGTACCAAATGACCCAACTTGGCGTCAAATAGTTTCATTATTAAGCGACGCGTAAACTCTGGCCCATACCAAGTGGCACATGTCGGTGTCGTGGAGGTTCACTGAAGACCGGTGCATACCCAGTGTCACATATGCAGTGACGGAAGTTGGTCTGACGATTGGTGTGTAAGCCGTCGCCTTGAATACCCATTACTAGACTATGGACTACCCAGCGACCCAAGTGGCCGGGGAGGTGGTTATAGACACAGATAGATATACCAGTGAAAGTGCGTGAGGTTCTCAAGGAATACTCATCGCATTAAAACCCGAATAACAATGACCTTCGAAATTTTCGAAACAGTCTACTTGACAGCCATGCCTATTTTACTGGAAATATGTATTTAGTTTTAAGCGACAAGCTCACCACTGCTAAATATTCTCGTTTATTAGTATTTTTTTTAGTAGACGGATATTTATTGCACCAAACATTCTCAGCTGTACTTAAGAGGGTGCCTAGCGGAGCAGAGCAAGGACGTATCCGGGAGTATATTTAACCTATTAACTTTTCCGTGAATCTAATATACGTAGTCTTATACCGCTTTCACATTTCCATTGAGGCACAAGTGAAAAGTTAGATAGATTATTCTTTCCAGCCTCTCTGGGTCGCATATTAAACGATGCCCTCCAGCCCTGCAACACGAATACACTGACGGCAATTTATTATTCGGTGACCTCAGTCGGAGCGTTCGGAAACAGGAAAATAACAAGAGAAGTTTACGTCCTATTCATCGCATCATGTACATGTAAGGTAATAGAGTTCTTGGCGCTCATTGTTGAAGTATGAGCACGAAGCAACTCACGTGCGTTGTTACAGGGCCAATTTCGTCTGACATCCCCCCGTGCATTCATAATCAGTTGTACATCTTTCTTTCTTCATTATTTTTTAGGTTACGCCTACACAGTTGCGAGCTTGGTAACATTATCACGTAGGATCAGTGTGTGCCTCATCGCTGCGAAAGCTGTGTCTTACAGGTCATTGAAAGATCATGCGTGTCGACGTACTTGCGCTATCCGTTTCTCATCTTTTCGTCACCTAGTAATGAAAAATACGGAGCATTTGAAAACAAGAAATCCCGATCGATTGGCGAGGTTTGCGAGGGGCAGATGAAGCAGCAGCCAAGATCCCGGTCAGCGTAATGCACGCTTAATGTCCCGATCTGCAGCCAGCTTGGAATTAGGGTGGTTGCTTGGGCTAGTTGGTAATTCATGATCAAAAATAACGTACAGCGCAAAGGACAAGGACAGCGATAGACGACATACACAGCGCTGTGTATGTCGTCTATCGCTGTCCTTATCCTTTGCGCTGTACGTTATTTTTGATCAGCTTGTAATATCTCGTAGCAAAAACAGGAACCGCTCGCGCACCTGGCATCGCATAATTCTTGTCTGCGCTGACATGGGGCGCGTGCCGATAACACGTGATGCCCAGCAAATTCCTGAACTGAACGATACAAACGGCCAACCGTTCGTACCGTTTAAGGTCCTTTGGGCAGTTTGGAGGTTCCGACACAAACAAAATTATGCGTTTCGACGAGAGTCAATTGAATCCTGTCGGCACAAAATTAAACCTCTTCATAAACCACGTGCTGCAAGTTATCCCTTCTCATCAAGATTTTCAGTCGGTTTCCAGATTGTTAATCCTTTGCAAGTATGTTTCGTCGTAATGCGAACTTGTTATATGCCTTCATCAAATCGCGATGTTAGTTTGCTCTGGTCGCCGTATCTTCCCCCATGAATGTGGCAGTGAGCTAATTTTTGCGTTGTACTTTTTTTGACATGTCCTCTACTTCGGCTAAGCCGTCCTCAGTAGACTCTTCCCCCGTCACTGCTTGAGTTTTCTACCTACTGCCATATTAACAGTCATTATGCCATACCCAACGCTCATGCGATCGTATGACACGCGAGCTGCATTCATACGATGAGATCGCTTATACGTCTGCTTTGTGAAGGCTTAGCTTTTAAACGGACACTAATGACGGATACCAATTCTTTAACTTATTGTGAAAGATTGAAAACATCTGCCTTAGCTTGTGCGAAAGCATTCTCATCCAGAATAGGCATAAAAACAACGAACTTGGTGTGGTAGCGACAGATTGACATTCCTGCTCTTCATGATTTCTTGTGTTTTGGAAGTAATAACTACTTAGGTGAATTAATAGCTATCCAGAAAGAATGATATTTTATATTGTCTTTTAGGGGAACCGAACACTGAACCTAGCCAGTTTGTAGAACTCTTTCTCGGGAAACATGGCCCAAACATGTGCACGTATTTTCAAAATCATGACATCGCACTGACCTTGGTGCGAAGGCTTGAGCACACTCCAGACACTCCAGTCTCCGTTGTCTTCGCTAGCGGAATGCACTTTCCCGCAAATTAATAGCAAATAAAGTCTTGCGTGAAATTTTCATCAACTTGAACTGATGCAACCTTGCTCTTTTTTGTCCATGCAAACATTGGTCTTGTCCCCTAAAGCAGATGAAGGAACACCATTTGATACTCTCCAAACAAGTAACAAAAGCAGATGCTAATTACGTAAAGCACGAAGCATCCATAAATGCTATAAGGCTCCATGGCATTCCCAATGTCACAGGCAGCAGTAAAAAACGGCGTCATCATAACCCTTATGTGCAGACAAAAACTTAGTTTTAGGTGGGAGACTGGAAATTATATAACACGGGCCGATTCTCCTATTTTTCAATAAGCCTTTTGTCTCTGTCCGATTTCTTACGGCTCAGGATAACCATCAGTGCTTGCGCACTGTCGTAAGCCAGTCGAAGGAAGACTCCAATACCAGTGACAGACGAGTGTGCGCAAAGCAAGGCCGCTCAGCCGCCATCGGTGTGTGAGTTGCATAACAGCCGCACGCCCGAAATCGAGCCGACCTAGCGAGGGCGTTCTCCACCGCACAACCGATTCTCTGCCCGCTCGCGTGTATCGCAACCATCCGCCCTCCGCCAAGGCATCTCGCGTTCATACGCCTCATCAATTGCGAGACGCCGGGACGCGTGGACGCCATCCCGCCTCGCGAGACTCTGCGGAACGCGAGCGCTTCACTCAATGAATGATCACCGAGGGCCTCTTCTTTTCAAGATCTCAGAAAGGGTGCCGAGAGAGAGAGAGAGAGAGAGAGCCCATGCATGGCCCAGGGTGCGCTGCTCATTGTGGGAAGTTGGGGATCCTTTTGTTTCCTTCAGGCGCGGGCAATTAGACAATGGGGGAGCCGCAGTGCCCGCGCGTCGTTGCGACACCTGTCGGTCGCTGGAGGCGCTCGCCTTTTGTTATGGCCAGAGGACCGAGGACACGTACGTACAGGATCTTGCTGAAAGCAGCGGCGGGAGCTCCATCAAAGCGCGCCATGACCACAGTCGCCGTTACGCGGCGCCGGCTCTGACAACATCACCATTGCGACCGCCACACCAAGTCGGATGGCTTAAGTTGCATTAAGGCTCTTGGCATAGGACAGCTTCGTGCGATGATCTGTGTCCGCGATGATGTCTATATTGCAACGACCGTTTTGTCGCAGAAAAAAAAAAGTCTGCATGTTCTAGAACTACCGCTTTGACGCACCTTGTGGCGCCACTTTATGACTATAAAAAACGGTAGCTCAAATTTTTTGACGCCAGACGTCTTAAAATAAGTCAGACGTTTTTTCCTAAACTATGTGTAATGAAAACGTGCTATAGCATTATCACTTCTATCTTTGCGACTGTACTACCCATGCGTCTTAGATATTTACTTGAGGCTAAATAAAATGAACTTACTAAAATGAAAATATTAAACCCATCTATATGGGGTGGATATGTAGCAATCCTTGTCAACTGCAGTAAATACATTTTTGCCACGTTCTTACGTTAAATCAATAATTTTTTTTATACAAGCGCATTCCTAATTTCTAACAAACCACCCCAGGGGTTCTTGTCCAATTGGGTTTGCCTGACCTGTGCTTCACCTATTGGGTTCTCATCCAGTTCCTCATTGTGTGTGAACGCAACCAAGCAGAAAACTTACGTTCAAGCGAGGTGAATAATGTTCTCCTGTTCCACTGCAGCATTGCTCGCTCTGTCCTCCGACATGCATGCACAGATGTCACTGCTCCAGGTGGCTGTATGCAGGCCAAATCCTTGCGCCCAGAACTGCTGTTGCGCAGTTCCTGATTTCCTGATTGATGATGTTTCCTGATGATGATGTTTCCTAATATGATGTTTCCTGATTCCACGATATTAAACGCCATCACACGAGAGTTGCGAGTCTCAAGAAGCGTTTATGCTCCGCAAGAACTTCCTCCGCACTGATCGGATGCGTGTCCGGTCAGCGCGGTTACTAGATGCATGTGTTTGTTTAGCTGATCTTTGAATGAGTGCGCAACAATGACGTCTATGTAGTGTGGCATAGCCTGCGCATCTTGCTTCCACGTAATAAAGAAAATGAAGTTGCGCGATAGCTCTTGGATTAGAGAACTAGACTCTCAAATGCACATTGCTTCGTTGGCATGGGCTTTAACCCAAGTGGAAGCAGTTGTGCCAGACGTTTACTTTTTCTTCACTCAGTGGCAGTAGGTGAAGGTGGCGATGAGGAGGTGACCTAACGACGACAGAAACTGTCATTGTGTGTCATCGATGATGGCAACCTTCGTCGTGAGAGTAACAGAATGCACGGAGGGACGAACTAAGGAAACCCGAATTCCTAATATTTCACTGCTACCGCAGTCCAATAACTGAATGTACTTTATACGGGGTGATCACCCTTAAACTCTATGGAATTTTAAAAATTCGCCTGCTGCAGATAACATACAGTCCTTCAGCTCGATTGTTCAGAGGCGGACATTAGTTGCGCAACAAAGGTAACGCATATTCAACTTATTAAGAAAAATTCACTAATTAACTTCTTAAGGGGTTATTTTAAGGGACATGTTGTAATTTACGATTTGTAGCCTGCAAGTTTGTCAGGTGCATCCAATTAGAATGAATTTTGAGAATGACGCCAGTTTGGAGCAAGCGGCGATGACTTGCATTCGCAGCGGTGTCACTGAAAAATAGGCAGCGTAGACGGATTCCACGTAGCTTACGCCCGTCGTTGTTAAGGTGGTTCTAGGCGTGGATAAAGGAATGATGTCGCCGGTCTGCGTCAAAATTATACTTTCACCAGGATATCTCCTAAGTGATTTTTACCGCCTAGTGGGGACGGCTGAATAAAGCAACTGCATTCACTGACAGGTGGCACGACGCCGGCAGAGCAAAACTCGCTCCGTGACCTGAATTTTCACTTTACCATTCTGGGATTTCCTGTTAGGCTACAAATATGCCAAGGCCTCTCCACCTGCGATGCAACCTTGCACTATCGGCTTTAACTCGAAAAGGGGTTTTGAACGGCCTATGTTTCCTGATTGCACGATATTAAACGCCATCACACGAGAGTTGCGAGTCTCAAGAGTATCGGTATCTTCTTTCCTACATCTGTTCGCGCACGGCGGCAAAAGCCTCCTTCTGCAACTGAAATTAGGTCACCTGTCTGAAGTACGTCTCAGCTATGCCGCATAGCAACGCAAACAAACAAAGAAGAGCTGACAAGGCACTGGGCTGCGACCAGCACTTCCAGTTGATGAGGAAACAACGCGACTATTTCTGCAGTTCCTGAAGTCTAGTGGCCGTATATAGTTATTACTTTTAGCTGTGATGCACATCACAGTGTGTGTGCTCAGTACTGTTTTCTTCAGTGTGGCCGACAAAAATCCCCAAAAACGTCCATTGAGAGAGAAAGAGAGAGAGAAAGTCTGCCTAAATACCTATTTCGAAGCTCCCAAAGCCACTAAAACTCTTAAATTGATGCTGGGGAGGCGTTAGTTTAAGCTCCCCTGCAAACAAAAAAGAATGGGAAAGTGCCAATGAAAATATACCTTTGTTTCCGTACACATGAATATCAACAATATACTAAATATACATGTGCCCGTAGGCCTTCTTTTGCGTGTGTGCGTGCGTGTGGGTGTCTGTTCTCTCCACCAAGCACCGAAATATAGCCTCCCGTGGGGCACATGCGCATTGATTCCCACGTGTGTCTGACTTCTTCCGCGCAACCTTACGCGGTCGCAGGAAGCCACTTTTTGGAGGCTTCGGGCTCGAGTGACCCTTACACCATCGGTCACCCGTGCTTGGGGATCAAGAAGGACGACCAAGGAATGCGCCCTAAGCGCCTGGATCCTGCAACAACGTCAGATGCCCCACCCGCGCTTTCGGCGGGCCCTGGAAAGCGGGTGACCAGACTTAAGAGTCTTGGTAAGGCTGGACTCAAGCCACACCTGCCCGAAAACTACGACCATTGGGTCATGGACAACAAGTTTGCAAAGACAGTGCTGCAGCTTTTCCACAAGGCAGAGTTCAAAGCTCATATTTACCTTTGTTTTGCTAGTTTTGCCTTTCGGCAAATTTTCCCCAATAAAAAAGAAAGGAAAGGTATATGTTGTCAAATTGTTTCACACAAGTAGCAGCGCAATAACATGTGGCGTGGCTGTCTACATGAGGCGTGATAAGCGGCGCAACGAGGAAATAAATGACCGTATGATTGGTTTAAGAAACATCATCCTTGTTTCGAGTATCCTAATTGATGTCATTTACGCTCGGATAAGCTGAATATTTATCAAAAGGCAGTTGTGTCAAAATTTTAAAGTATTTGACGCTGTAACTGCTATTGTTTACACGCCTTTCAAGTAAATCAAGGGTTTAGGCTGCGAAGCGTCTTCTAATAGCCGCCCATGTTACGGACAATATACACTATGCTTTCCACCGATCTACGCTAGCAATCATCAATGAGTGCGCACTGGGGAACTTTCTGTAAAAGGAACTGTAAGCGAAGTTTATACACGTTTGTCGGTACAGTAATGTTGCAACGCGAGCGCGCAACAAGAATCATTGCCAGAATACAGTAAAAGAAGCCGCCAGACGTTTCCTGGAGAAGCTCACAACTGTAGAGGAAATCTACGTATTTGCTCTCAGTAAATATGGCAGTGGTCGACCTAACGCCAAATCAACTTCCGGTAACCTTCTTATCAATCTCGTTGCAAAACACAATTACGCGAACCGGAAGTGCTAAGCGCCCGGGGCAAGCAAAAAGAACTTCCGCTTAGCGACTCTCCAGACAAGACGCCCTAAACATTTAAGTTTTTTTATAGCGAACGTGAGGTCACGCGCACATTGCCTGCTGCTAGCGCAGCGGAAACGCTAACGCTCAACGCTGATTTGTCCATTAACGAAGAGCCAATATGGCAACACACACACGCACCTTCACACCGCGTGCAATGTACGAATGCAAACTTCGCGCGCGGCTGCACTCCTCCCGAGCGCTTCGCTTCGGTGATTGCCGCGGACCACGTCGTAGAATAGTTCCGCGCAGCTGCGCGTGGATTAAGAAGCGGCACGCCCACGGCCATGCAAGTACGCATGTACCGAGGGGAGATGTGTTTATTTCACGAAATCCGATATGTGAAAGATGTGGCACACATCTGTCTAGATATCGGTGAGAGAGAAAGAAAGAGGTTGCACGGAGGAAAGAGACAATATGCCCATACTTCCCTGCAGGGGGCTCAGCTCGGTGGCTGGGATATCTGTGACAGACCAGCTGATTAAATGGCACTTACGGGAGTGGGCCACTGAAAGTATTTCCAGGCGTACTTCAGCATGCCACAAAGTTGGACTGTAGAGAAGCCCTGTTTTGCGAGGCCGGCAGTGTTAAAACATCAGCGAAGTGTTACAGTTCCTAAAGATGTCAAACAACCTCTGACATTCAACTTTGTTTTAAGTGTCCGCTACAAGAGGAATAGAATCGCCTGCAAGGCAGACGATGAAGGCGCGACTGGGAAGAAAAAAATAAAAGGTAAGCAGTGGGGAAGAATAAAGAAATCGCGCTAAGGGCATCAACTAATGCTTGCCTTTTATAAATATTGTGGAGGCCAGTTATATCAGTTAAGCAGGCACGACTATCCAATTAGCTTTCCATCTGCGTACAGTGCATTTCGAAATAGTCACCCAACACACGTACAGCTTTTGTGTTTTTGTCACGTACGCTGGATGCTACTAAAGGAATTTCAAGACGTTTATTGAATATCTTAAACGCATGCGTGCGCAAATGGTCCTCATATTCTCAACACACACAACGTTGTCAGAGACGCCGTCAGGCGCCATTCGCAGCAGCTCGTACAACGCTGTTCGTTGTTTTCCTTTTGTACTCAGAACAACATTGTGCAACAGAATTTTTTTTTTCATAAACAGGCGATTATGTTGGGTAGGTAGGCCTGTTGGGTAGGACAAGACAGAGCCGACCATTCCTGTAGTTTCTCGCGAAAATTCTCGGAATTTGCACGTTTTGCGATGTTGCTAATTTTGTCGGCACGAAAATGAACAGTTCATAATAATCGGTAATAAAAAATAGTAAAAATATGCTTAGCAAAGTACGCACGGAAATTTGAGTGGACAGAATGTATGCCCCCGAAAATAAATTGTTACCTGTATAGTATAAAGCAGCTTTAATTACTGCCAGGTATGGCTATTTATTATTTCTGTTCATGAGCTAAGATTCTCATACTTCGTTTTAGCCGTCGCCTGGTGCTTTAGAACGAATTTAATTCATTTTTATTTACAGTGTTCTCTGAGAACGCTATATAAAGTACGAAGGCATGGAAAATCACCACCCGTATTCAGAAAAATATGTTAGGCTAGAATTGTTCGTAAGATCAAATTTTAACCAAACCTGATGCTGCACATCTCTTTACGAAGACGGTCGGCCAATAGCAAAGAGCAGCTGATTGATTTCGCCATTATACTTACTAATCATATCGAAATAGAAAAATATTGGCAGCCCCACAGTTAGTGTTAGCGTATTCGCATTGCCGTATCGTGCACATGGGTCCCTATAACGTAAAACTATTCAAATAAGTTTCTATTCCAATCTCCTGACGTCAAATTTGCGTAACGACCAACGCAAGCACGGGGCGGTAACACGCAGGGTTGTTTGAACAGACCAATCAAACGCTCTCCTCGTTCATAGGAGGTCACTTTTGTTTGCTTGAAAAACGAATAACATTGCCTACACTGAGCGGCTTGTCGTATCTAATTGGCTGACAAGAAGCAAGGAGAAAGCTCAAGTGGAGAGGGATTCGATGGGGCCGAGCCACTGCACTGAAAGTCGATAACCGGATGAAGAGGGTGGTGCCGGCGTCTACGATTGGTCGGATTTCCCTTACTTAGCTTGCGGTGGCTGGTCGAAAATCGCGGCGGCATGCAACGGAAGCTCAAGAATGACGCTAAAACGGACCCTCGCCAAAGAAGAGTTGGCAGAATCAGGGGGTAAACGTGACGAAAGTGCTCGAAAACGTTACACGGCCATGCAAGAAGGTTTATTATACACAAATACACTCATGCTCTCCGACAGGTGCGAGTAGCCAGCGTCTGAGCGATCGGCGGCAGCCATCTTTTATTCCTTTCGGAACGGGGCAGCCTGTGGCTATTCCGAAGAAAATTCAGTTTTGTTCGGCATAATAATGCATCTTTATCGCGTACACGTCACTTTGACGCGGTGAGTTCTTGCGGTTTTGTGACATCGCGTGACAGGCAGGTGAAGTGGGTGCAGCCCGAAAACTTTTTGCCAATAGCCGAGGGCTAATGGCGAAAAGGGGTCGAATCAGAAATAACTGTTGTTCTTTTTCCTGTCGAATCATGCATAATCAGTGTGTACACATCATATCAGATGGGGAGGTATCGCGGTTTTCGTGACGTCGCGTGACAGACATGTGAAGTGGGGGTGGTCGAAAAAAGTTTTTGACCAATCCTGGAGGGCTGATAGCAGAATTGGAATAGAAAAGTTTGGAATAGTTTTACGTTATAGAGCCCATGGTTTCTTTACTGATCCGAGCAAGTTAGCTGAAGTACCTGAACACGCCACTCCTTCCTGCACTGTGAAGCGGACGCAACAGTTCCCTGCTGTAAAATCAGTTGCGAGGGCTCGCTGTCAAGCGTATGCGCGAGTATAAGCGTGTGAATGGGATCCGTTCTGTCCCCAATTTGCTCGCGCGGCTCAGCTGTCGCCGAAACAAAAGAGGCGCCGCGTAGAAGGCGCTTTCGTTAATTGCCGCCCAGCCTACTTGGGCGCCGCGGCTGTATACGCGCAAAACGGGCGCACCGCACGGTCGTATATACAGCCGTCACGAAGGCGTGAAGCGCGGCGCTCAAAAAGATCGCGCACACCGAGGCTCTGTGCGTCGCGCTGTACGCGCACGATGTGACTCGACAATGAAGAAACCGCGAGGCTGGCAGCAGCAGGGGGGAAGGGTACAGCGAAGCGCGCCAACGCGTGTTTACTCCCCGCCGTTGGCCGAATCTATCCCGCGCCTCGCCACCCTTGCGCCCACCGCCACGTATACTTCCGTTATAAAGCTGGAGTCTTTGTAGCGAGCGCGAGCACAAACAGAGGCCCGTTGCGCAGTGTGAATACACTTTCCATTTAGACGCAACCGGGGTTGACTGGTGCCCAGTGGCAGCGTTAAGTTCCGTGCAGTGTATGCTCGAGTCTGCGTGTAGGAGGAGAAGTGCAGATTGCAAGGAGTGCGCGCGCGGGCGCTTTAGTATACAGTTTGGTTCGGGCTTGAGTGGGTTTACAGACTTTTACAGACGGCTCGGTAGTTCAACGTTTGACGAGGTCCCTTGGCCCATAAACTATTGTGGTTGACTGTACTTCTCCCGCTGTGGTCCACAATAGCGATAAGCAGATCGGGAAGCACAGCCGGCTAAACTGGCTGTTCATTATTCATTCCGGGCCTGTTTGAGCTCACTGCAATCGCGGTGCACAAGTAGGCAAGTCACATGCCAATTTTTGCTTCCTTCTTTTTTTCCTATTTCACGTGCGTGCTTTAGGACGCAGAAAAAACAATTGCATAATACGTAGGAAAATTAAAAAAATTAATTCCGGGGTTTTACGTGCCAACAAACAAGGTCTGATTCTGAGCCACGCAGTAGACTCCGCCTTAATTTTGATCGCCGGGGGGTCTTCAACACGCCCCCGATGCACGGGCGTTTTTGCATTTCTCCCCCATCGAAATACATCCGCCGCAGCCGGGATTGGGTCTCGAGACAGCATGCTTGGCAGCGAACACCATAGCCACTAAACCACCACGGCGGGCCAACTTGCTATATAACAGCTTCTGAAGTAGGTGTTTCCTATACTCGCTGACAACTCTCTGTGGCAATGAAGGGAAAGCTGCGGAGGCGAAGCGTGCACAAGCGAGAGCGCTTCTGAAAAGAGTCCGGCGTTTTCGCCCACGTTAGCTTAAGCTGGGGAAGAGGAAACTTAAACACCTTATTATCAACCGTTTAATAAGATGAAACACACCACTGAATGTAAAAGTTTAGCTATTTTGCGGCTTTTCCCTTCCGCGTCTGGCCAAACGCAAAACCGTCGCAGGTGAAGCTGCGTCGATTCAGCGTCTGTTCCGAGCAACCAAAACCACCGTCAAACGCTGGCGGACTTCGCAGGTGAAGCTGCGTCGATTCAGCGTCTGTTCCGAGCAACCAAAACCACCGTCAAACGCTGGCGGACTACTTGGCGCCGTAACACATGTGCAGCAGCCACGCGCCCGTAGCCTTCCTTTCGTTGCCACAGAAAGTTGTCGGCGAGTATACAAAGCTCCACGACTTTATCATAGAAAGTGTAGCGCTAAAACCGTTACTTCCGAACTTGGTGAATTGTTCCTGACTGATTACACAATTAAGCAGAATACAGTGTGACTTGCTCCTTACAATAGCCAACAACACGCACTTGGTCGCGTCCAACCAGAGTGCTACGGCATATTTTTAAGCCATGGCTCAATTAAGCTGCGACATTATGAGCAGACTGAAGGCACTGTAAATTATTCTGCTTTCGGTATCAACCACAGTACCCTTCTTTGTTTTTTCTTCGCACTACACGCGCGCTCCACAAACATTGGCGCATATGTCTTTAAGACTTGGAGATTATCACGAATTCTTGATGCAGGCTTATCAAAAGTAGGAGACGCATGCGTCATATGCACTAATAATGCGCGCTAACCCAAACCTGTTATTTCTCGTGGGTGTCAAATCTTGACCGTTTATCTAGGCTACATGTATGTTTATATGCGGAGAGAGAGAGAGAATTTAGCTCTGATTACTTTAAATGCCGTTCCTCTCTGATTAAATTCCGGCGACGACGCTCCCGCATCCTCCTCCTCTCGCGGTGCCCAAAGGCCAGCCGCAGATATGCGACGGCCCGGTTCGGATCCAGGTCAGCAGCGCAGCGCAACAACGTCCATGAAAACGCCGGTCGTCCTCGCTTCTTCAATTGCGGGCCTCTCTCCTTTCCCCACCGATACTATACGGGCACGTAATAACGGCAGAACATCACGTCTCGAAGATCCTGTGCACATTGTGACGCTCTCATTCTCTCCGCGTAATCTCCGCTGTTCTCAGTCTGGTTTGGCAGGTGCGAGTGCTCGCCGACGTGTTCGTGCGGTCGATGACATATGAATACAGTTATCTCTCCAAGGTGACGTCGCCGACGTCAGAACGATCGCAGCAGCACTGTTGTGCATCACACCACACCAGTTCTCGCTGTGGGCATTAGCAAAAGGGGCACATGTTCTGAGAAAGAATACCAATAAAAACCACGAACGTTAACAGCAGTGTACTACGCTGGGCTTGTTGTTTAGGGTTCGGTAAAAAGCCCCCGACCCCGTATTTACGGAAAGCTGTTACGCTGTACTTTTCTTTTTTTTTTGCATGAGAAAAAATTTTGCCAATCCTGATGTTGGACATCTCATTAGCGAATGCAGTATACCGATGACAGAAAGCATTTAAAACGAAAATATCTCTCAACTCGGCCCCAGATTGTTACTGCACGACCCAACACATAGGAGGAACAACAGAGACAGGGTGCGGTAACCATTTCAAGGGATTTTTGCGAACAAAAGTACACGGTTGCCGAACTTGTACTCGACGTAGCGTCGTCGAAGATTGTAGTGTCGGCTGTCAGTTCTCTGCTTGTTCTTGATGCGCAGGCGGGCGAGTTGTCGGGCTTCTTCGGCCCGCTGGAGACAAGCGGCGACGTCGGCATCCTCTTCGTCGGTTACGTGCGGCAGCATGGCGTCGGAAGTTGTCGTAGGGGTTCTTTAGTAAACCACTTTGAACGGCGTGATCTCCGTTGTTTCTTGGACCTCCGTGTCATAAGCGAAGGTTACGCACGGCAGGACGGCGAACAACCTTTCGTGTTCGACGTCGACATACATCCCAAGCATGTCGGCGAGGAACTTATTCAGCTGCTCCGTAAGGCCATTCCACCGCGGCTGTTACGCAGTTGTCGTCCTATGGCTTGTCTGGCTGTATTGCAAGATAGTTTGGGGGAGCTCTTCAGTGAAGGCCGTCCCTCTGTCTTTCATTATTACTTCTGGTGCACCATGTCACAGAACAATCTTTTCGTCGAAGCATTTAGCGACTTCAACCGCGCTACCTTTAATCAGCGGTTTCGTTTCGGCGTAGCGGGGAGGGAGCTGGTAGCCACGACGATCCACTTGCTTCCAGATTTTGACGTCAGAAAGGGCCCCAACAAATCTATTCCGATCTGCTGAAACCGTCGGCAAGGAGGCTCGATCGGCTGTAATAATCCCGTCGCCCATGTCGATGAGGTCGCGTAGCTAGCAGTCTCGACATCTTTTGATGCAACGGGAGACGTCAGTGGTCAGGCACTGCCAATAGTACTCTTCTATTCTTGCGAGCGCGCGGGAAAACCTGAGGTGCCGGGCTATCTTACCATCGTGCAGGGCATGCACGACTTCTGACCGGAGTGCCACGGGCACAACGAGAAGATAGTTTCAGCGGGCTGGCGAAACGTTCTTCTTCGCCAGGTCGTCGTTTCCTAAGAAAAATAAAGACAATCCGTCCCTAAATATCCTCAGGACAGCGTCGGTCTTGCCTTGCAAGTACTCAGCAAGGTGTCTGAGCTCCGGGTCCGTTCGCTGCTGCTTGGCAAAATCCTCTGCATTTATTGTACCTTAAAAGGCGTTCTCGTCTTGGTCATCTTGGGGCGGCGGATCCACGGGAGCGCGAGATAGGCAGTCGGCATAAGAGAGTTTTCGTCCTGACTTGCACATTATAGTGACGTCATATTCTTGCAGTCCGAGGCTGCACAGTGCCAAGCGTCCTGAAAGGTCCTTTAAGTTCACTAGCCAGCGCAATGCGGGATGGTCGCTGACGACTTTCAACGGTGTCCGATTTAGGTAAGAGCGCAATTTTGTTGCAGCCCAAATGATGGCAAGGCATTCCTTTTCGGTCGTAGAATAATTGGCTGCCGCTTTTGACAGCGACCGGCTAGCGTAAACTATCACCCGCTAAAGTCCGTCTTTCGCCTGGACTAGGACGGCACCAAGGCCTAAGCAACTGGCGTCAGTGTGGATGTCTGTATTGGCGTCCTCGTCGAAGTGCGCAAGTACTGGTGGCGACTGCGTGAGTCGTTTCAGTTCCTCAAATGCGTCGGCCTGCAGGGTTTTCCACTTGAACTCGTCATCAAACTTTGATGTGTCGGCGGCTCAGTGATCCATGAAAAGCCCTTGACAAAGCGCCTATAGTATACACACATCCCAAGTAATCTACGCCCTGCCTCCTTGTCGATGGCCTTCTGAAACTTTGCGATGGCAGCTGTCTCCTGCGCATTAGGGCAAACTCCAGATTTGCTGATGACGTGGCACAGGAGCAGAAGCTCGTCATAAATGAAGCGGCTCCTTTCCGGCTTCAGAGTAAGCCTTGATAACTTCATGGCCTCTAGTACTGTCGCAAGCCACCTAAGGTGATCGTCGAAATTTCCGGCAAGGACGACGATGTCAGCCAAGTAAACAAGGCAGGTCTGCCACTTCAATCCTCCTAACACCGTGTTCATCACTCGCTGAAACGTTGCAGGCGCCGTACATAGTCTGAATGGCACGACCTTGAACATATCCGGACAGACCACCATTGGAATATGAACCTGGCACCGTTTAACGTTAGAACACTATCTAGTGAGGCGAGTCTAGCAGTGCTATTGGAGCAATTAGAGGGCAGTAAATCGGATATAATAGGGCTCAGTGAAGATAGGAGGCCAAAAGAAGCATATACAGTGCTAAAAAGCGGGCACGTCCTGTGCTATCGCGGCTTAGCGGAGAGACGAGAACTAGGAGTCGGATTCCTGATTAATAAGAATGTAGCTGGTAACATACAGGAATTCTATAGAATTAACGAGAGGGTGGCAGGTCTTGCTGTTAAACTTAATAAGAGGTACAAAATTAAAGTTGTACAGGTCTACACCCCTACATCCAGTCATGATGACCAGGAAGTCGAAAGCTTATATGAAGACGTGGAATCGGCGATGGGTTAAGTCAAAACAAAATACACTATACTGATGGGCGACTTCAATGCCAAGGTAGCCAAGAAGCAGGCTGGAGACAAGGCAGTGGGGGAATATGGCATAGGCACTAGGAATATAAGGGGAGAGTTATTAGTAGAGTTTGCAGAACAGAATACTAAGCGGGTAATGAATACCTTCTTCCGCAAGCGGGATAGTCGAAAGTGGACATGGAGGAGCCCGAACGGCGAGACTAGAAATGAAATAGACTTCATACTCTGCGCTAACCCTGGCATCATACAAGATGTAGACGCACTCAACAAGGTGCGCTGCAGTGACCATAGGATGGTAAGAACTCGAATTAGCCTACACCAGAGGAGGGAACTGAAGAAACTGGTACCTAAGAAGCCGATCAATGAGTTAGCGGTAGGAGGGAAAATAGAGGCATTCCAGAGCAAGCTACAGAACAGGTATTCGGCCTTAACTCAAGAAGAGGACCTTAGTGTTGAAGCAATGAACGACAACCCGCCCTGGTTGCTCAGTGGCTATCGTGTTGGGCTGCTGAGCACGAGGTCGCGGGATCGCATCCCGGCCACGGCGGCCGCATTTCGATGGGGGCGAAATGCGAAAACACCCGTGCGCTTAGATTTAGGTGCACGTTAAAGAACCCCAGGTGGTCAAAGTTTCCGGAGTCCTCCACTACGGTGTGCCTCATAATCAGAAAGTGGTTTTGGCACGTAAAACCCCAAATATTATATTATATTATAATGAACGACAATTTTGTGGGCATCATTAAGGAGTGTGCAACAGAAGTCGGTGGTAACTCCGTTAGACAGGATACCAGTAAGCTATCGCAGGAGACGAAAGATCTGATCAAGAAACGCCACTGTATGAAAGCCTCTAACCCTAAAGCTAGAACAGAACTGGCAGAACTTTCGAAGTTAATCAACAAACGTAAGACAGCTGACATAAGGAAGTATAATATGGATAGAATTGAACATGCTCTCAGGAACGGAGGAAGCCTAAAAGCAGGGAACAAGAAACTAGGAATTGGCAAGAACCAGATGTATGCGTTAAGAGACAAAGCTGGCAGTGTAATTACTAATATGGATGAGATAGTTCAAGTGGCTGAGGAGTTCTATACAGATTTATACAGTAGCAGTGGCACCCAGGACGATATTGGAAGAGAGAATAGTCTAGAGGAATTCGAAATCCCGCAGGTAACGCCGGAAGAAGTAAACAAAGCCTTGGGAGCTATGCAAAAGGGGAAGGTAGCTGGGGAGGATCAGGTAACAGCAGATTTGTTGAAGGATGGCGGGCAGATTCTTCTAGAGAAAATGGCCACCCTGTATACGCAGTGCCTCATGACTTCGAGCGTACCAGAATCTTGGAAAAACGCTAACATAATCCTAATCCACAAGAAAGGGGACGCCAAAGACTTGAAAATATTATAGACCGAACAGCTAGCTTACTGTCCGTTGCCTACAAAGTATTTACTAAGGTAATTGCAAATAGAATCAGGAACACCTTAAACTTCCCTCAACCAAAGGACCAGGCAGGATTCCGTAAAGGCTACTCAACAATAGACCATATTCACACTATCAATCAGGCGATAGAAAAATGTGCGGAATGTAACCAACCTTTATATATAGCTTTCGTTGATTACGAGAAAGCGTTTGATTCAGTCGAAACCTCAGCAATCATGGAGGTATGGCGGAATCAGGGTGTAGACGAGCCGTATGTAAAAATACTGAAAGATATCTATAGCGGCTCCAAAGCCACCGTAGTCCTCCATAAAGAAAGCAACAAAATCCCAATAAAGAAAGGCGTCAGGCAGGGCGATACGATCTCTCCAATACTATTCACAGCGTGTTTACAGCAGGTATTCAGAGACCTGGATTGGGAAGAATTGGGGATAAAAGTTAATGGAGAATACCTTAGTAACTTGCGATTCGCTAATGATATTGCCTTGCTTAGTAACTCAGGGGACCAATTGCAATGCATGCTCACTGACCTGGAGAGGCAAAGCAGAAGTGTGGGTCTAAAAATTAATCTGCAAAAAACTAAAGTAATGTTTAACAGTCTCGGAAGAGAACAGCAGTTTACGATAGGTAGTGAGGCACGGGAACTGGTAAGGGAATACATCTACTTAATACAGGTATTGATTGCGAATCCGGACCATGAGACTGAAATAATCAGAAGAATAAGAATGGGCTGGGGTGCGTTTGGCAGGCATTCTCAGATCATGAACAGCAGGCTGCTATTATCCCTCCAGAGAAAAGTTTATAACAGCTGTGTCTTACCAGTACTCACGTACGGGGCAGAAACCTGGAGGCTTACGAAAAGGGTTCTACTTAAATTGAGGACGATGCAATTAGCTATGGAAAGAAGAATGATAGGTGTAACGTTAAGGGATAGGAAAAGAGCAGATTGGGTGAGGGAACAAACGCGAGTTAATGATATCTTAGTTGAAATCAAGAAAAAGAAATGGGGGCATGGGCAGGACACGTAATGAGGAGGAAAGATAACCGATGGTCATTAAGAGTTACGGAATGGATTGCAAGCGAAGGGAAGTGTAACAGAGGGCGGCAGAAAGTTAGGTGGGCGGACGAGATTAAGAAGTTTGCAGGGACAACATGGCCACAATTAGCACATGACCGGGGTAGTTGGAGAAGTATGGGAGAGGCCTTTGCCCTGCAGTGGGCGTAGCCAGGCTGCTGCTGCTGCTGCTGCTGCTGCTGCTGCTGCTGCTGCTGCTGCTGCTGCTGCTGCTGCTGCTGCTGCTGCTGCTGCTGCTGCTGCTGCTGCTGCTGCTGCTGCTGCTGCTGCTGCTGCTGCTGCTGCTGCTGCTGCTGCTGCTGCTGCTGCTGCTGCTGCTGCTGCTGCTGCTGCTGCTGCTGCTGCTGCTGCTGCTGCTGCTGCTGCTGCTGCTGCTGCTGCTGCTGCTGCTGCTGCTGCTGCTGCTGCTGCTGCTGCTGCTGCTGCTGCTGCTGCTGCTGCTGCTGCTGCTGCTGCTGCTGCTGCTGCTGCTGCTGCTGCTGCTGCTGCTGCTGCTGCTGCTGCTGCTGCTGCTGCTGCTGCTGCTGCTGCTGCTGCTGCTGCTGCTGCTGCTGCTGCTGCTGCTGCTGCTGCTGCTGCTGCTGCTGCTGCTGCTGCTGCTGCTGCTGCTGCTGCTGCTGCTGCTGCTGCTGCTGCTGCTGCTGCTGCTGCTGCTGCTGCTGCTGCTGCTGCTGCTGCTGCTGCTGCTGCTGCTGCTGCTGCTGCTGCTGCTGCTGCTGCTGCTGCTGCTGCTGCTGCTGCTGCTGCTGCTGCTGCTGCTGCTGCTGCTGCTGCTGCTGCTGCTGCTGCTGCTGCTGCTGCTGCTGCTGCTGCTGCTGCTGCTGCTGCTGCTGCTGCTGCTGCTGCTGCTGCTGCTGCTGCTGCTGCTGCTGCTGCTGCTGCTGCTGCTGCTGCTGCTGCTGCTGCTGCTGCTGCTGCTGCTGCTGCTGCTGCTGCTGCTGCTGCTGCTGCTGCTGCTGCTGCTGCTGCTGCTGCTGCTGCTGCTGCTGCTGCTGCTGCTGCTGCTGCTGCTGCTGCTGCTGCTGCTGCTGCTGCTGCTGCTGCTGCTGCTGCTGCTGCTGCTGCTGCTGCTGCTGCTGCTGCTGCTGCTGCTGCTGCTGCTGCTGCTGCTGCTGCTGCTGCTGCTGCTGCTGCTGCTGCTGCTGCTGCTGCTGCTGCTGCTGCTGCTGCTGCTGCTGCTGCTGCTGCTGCTGCTGCTGCTGCTGCTGCTGCTGCTGCTGCTGCTGCTGCTGCTGCTGCTGCTGCTGCTGCTGCTGCTGCTGCTGCTGCTGCTGCTGCTGCTGCTGCTGCTGCTGCTGCTGCTGCTGCTGCTGCTGCTGCTGCTGCTGCTGCTGCTGCTGCTGCTGCTGCTGCTGCTGCTGCTGCTGCTGCTGCTGCTGCTGCTGCTGCTGCTGCTGCTGCTGCTGCTGCTGCTGCTGCTGCTGCTGCTGCTGCTGCTGCTGCTGCTGCTGCTGCTGCTGCTGCTGCTGCTGCTGCTGCTGCTGCTGCTGCTGCTGCTGCTGCTGCTGCTGCTGCTGCTGCTGCTGCTGCTGCTGCTGCTGCTGCTGCTGCTGCTGCTGCTGCTGCTGCTGCTGCTGCTGCTGCTGCTGCTGCTGCTGCTGCTGCTGCTGCTGCTGCTGCTGCTGCTGCTGCTGCTGCTGCTGCTGCTGCTGCTGCTGCTGCTGCTGCTGCTGCTGCTGCTGCTGCTGCTGCTGCTGCTGCTGCTGCTGCTGCTGCTGCTGCTGCTGCTGCTGCTGCTGCTGCTGCTGCTGCTGCTGCTGCTGCTGCTGCTGCTGCTGCTGCTGCTGCTGCTGCTGCTGCTGCTGCTGCTGCTGCTGCTGCTGCTGCTGCTGCTGCTGCTGCTGCTGCTGCTGCTGCTGCTGCTGCTGCTGCTGCTGCTGCTGCTGCTGCTGCTGCTGCTGCTGCTGCTGCTGCTGCTGCTGCTGCTGCTGCTGCTGCTGCTGCTGCTGCTGCTGCTGCTGCTGCTGCTGCTGCTGCTGCTGCTGCTGCTGCTGCTGCTGCTGCTGCTGCTGCTGCTGCTGCTGCTGCTGCTGCTGCTGCTGCTGCTGCTGCTGCTGCTGCTGCTGCTGCTGCTGCTGCTGCTGCTGCTGCTGCTGCTGCTGCTGCTGCTGCTGCTGCTGCTGCTGCTGCTGCTGCTGCTGCTGCTGCTGCTGCTGCTGCTGCTGCTGCTGCTGCTGCTGCTGCTGCTGCTGCTGCTGCTGCTGCTGCTGCTGCTGCTGCTGCTGCTGCTGCTGCTGCTGCTGCTGCTGCTGCTGCTGCTGCTGCTGCTGCTGCTGCTGCTGCTGCTGCTGCTGCTGCTGCTGCTGCTGCTGCTGCTGCTGCTGCTGCTGCTGCTGCTGCTGCTGCTGCTGCTGCTGCTGCTGCTGCTGCTGCTGCTGCTGCTGCTGCTGCTGCTGCTGCTGCTGCTGCTGCTGCTGCTGCTGCTGCTGCTGCTGCTGCTGCTGCTGCTGCTGCTGCTGCTGCTGCTGCTGCTGCTGCTGCTGCTGCTGCTGCTGCTGCTGCTGCTGCTGCTGCTGCTGCTGCTGCTGCTGCTGCTGCTGCTGCTGCTGCTGCTGCTGCTGCTGCTGCTGCTGCTGCTGCTGCTGCTGCTGCTGCTGCTGCTGCTGCTGCTGCTGCTGCTGCTGCTGCTGCTGCTGCTGCTGCTGCTGCTGCTGCTGCTGCTGCTGCTGCTGCTGCTGCTGCTGCTGCTGCTGCTGCTGCTGCTGCTGCTGCTGCTGCTGCTGCTGCTGCTGCTGCTGCTGCTGCTGCTGCTGCTGCTGCTGCTGCTGCTGCTGCTGCTGCTGCTGCTGCTGCTGCTGCTGCTGCTGCTGCTGCTGCTGCTGCTGCTGCTGCTGCTGCTGCTGCTGCTGCTGCTGCTGCTGCTGCTGCTGCTGCTGCTGCTGCTGCTGCTGCTGCTGCTGCTGCTGCTGCTGCTGCTGCTGCTGCTGCTGCTGCTGCTGCTGCTGCTGCTGCTGCTGCTGCTGCTGCTGCTGCTGCTGCTGCTGCTGCTGCTGCTGCTGCTGCTGCTGCTGCTGCTGCTGCTGCTGCTGCTGCTGCTGCTGCTGCTGCTGCTGCTGCTGCTGCTGCTGCTGCTGCTGCTGCTGCTGCTGCTGCTGCTGCTGCTGCTGCTGCTGCTGCTGCTGCTGCTGCTGCTGCTGCTGCTGCTGCTGCTGCTGCTGCTGCTGCTGCTGCTGCTGCTGCTGCTGCTGCTGCTGCTGCTGCTGCTGCTGCTGCTGCTGCTGCTGCTGCTGCTGCTGCTGCTGCTGCTGCTGCTGCTGCTGCTGCTGCTGCTGCTGCTGCTGCTGCTGCTGCTGCTGCTGCTGCTGCTGCTGCTGCTGCTGCTGCTGCTGCTGCTGCTGCTGCTGCTGCTGCTGCTGCTGCTGCTGCTGCTGCTGCTGCTGCTGCTGCTGCTGCTGCTGCTGCTGCTGCTGCTGCTGCTGCTGCTGCTGCTGCTGCTGCTGCTGCTGCTGCTGCTGCTGCTGCTGCTGCTGCTGCTGCTGCTGCTGCTGCTGCTGCTGCTGCTGCTGCTGCTGCTGCTGCTGCTGCTGCTGCTGCTGCTGCTGCTGCTGCTGCTGCTGCTGCTGCTGCTGCTGCTGCTGCTGCTGCTGCTGCTGCTGCTGCTGCTGCTGCTGCTGCTGCTGCTGCTGCTGCTGCTGCTGCTGCTGCTGCTGCTGCTGCTGCTGCTGCTGCTGCTGCTGCTGCTGCTGCTGCTGCTGCTGCTGCTGCTGCTGCTGCTGCTGCTGCTGCTGCTGCTGCTGCTGCTGCTGCTGCTGCTGCTGCTGCTGCTGCTGCTGCTGCTGCTGCTGCTGCTGCTGCTGCTGCTGCTGCTGCTGCTGCTGCTGCTGCTGCTGCTGCTGCTGCTGCTGCTGCTGCTGCTGCTGCTGCTGCTGCTGCTGCTGCTGCTGCTGCTGCTGCTGCTGCTGCTGCTGCTGCTGCTGCTGCTGCTGCTGCTGCTGCTGCTGCTGCTGCTGCTGCTGCTGCTGCTGCTGCTGCTGCTGCTGCTGCTGCTGCTGCTGCTGCTGCTGCTGCGCCGCCGCCGCCGCCGCCGCCGCCGCCGCCGCCGCCGCCGCCGCCGCCGCCGCCGCCGCCGCCGCCGCCGCCGCCGCCGCCGCCGCCGCCGCCGCCGCCGCCGCCGCCGCCGCCGCCGCCGCCGCCGCCGCCGCCGCCGCCGCCGCCGCCGCCGCCGCCGCCGCCGCCGCCGCCGCCGCTGCCGCTTCTGCTGCTGCTGCTGCTGCTGCTGATGATGATGATGATGATGATGATGATGAACACATAGAGGCCATCTGAAGTACGATGAAGGCGGTCTTTTCGTGATCTCTCTGGTCGACTTGTATTTGCCAGTAGCCAGACTTGAGATCCATCCACAAGAAGTATTTAGCGTTGCAGAGCCGATCCAAAGCGTCGTCTGTCCGTGAGGTGGGGTATGCGTCCTTCTTCGTGTTCGTGTTCAGTCGACAATAATCGACGCAAAAAACGTAGGCTTCCGTCCTTTTTCTTCACCAACCCTACAGGAGACGCCCACGGGCTTTTCGATGGCTGCATGACATCGTTGTGCAGTATTTTATCGACTTGTTGCCTAATAGCTTTACGTTCTCGCGTCGAAACTCGGTAAGAGCTCTGGCGTAGTGGTCGAGCGCACTCTTCTGTTATTATGCGATGCTTGGCAACTGGTGTTTGTCGTATCATCTATGACGTCTAAAAGCCGTCATTATATCGCCGGAGAAGACTTGTGAGCTGTTCCTGCTTACTCAGGGGGAAACTTGGATTTATGTAGAAGTCTGGTTCGGGAACTATGGTGGCCGGGGAAGATGCAGCAGAATCGAAGAGGAGAAACGCATTGCTGGTTTCTTCAATTTCTTCGATGTATGCAATCGTCGTGCCCTTGTTTATGTGCTTGAACTCCTGACTGAAGTTTGTTAGCATCACTTCCGCTGTCCCTCTGTGCAATCAAGCGATCCCTCTAGCGACGCAAATTTCACGGTTGAGCAGTTGAGGTTGGTCGCTCTCGATGACGCCTACGTCTGTGGGTGTTTCGCCGCAGACGGAGATAACGATGCTGGAGCGAGGCGGGAGGCTGACTTGGTCCTCAAGTACAGACAAGGCACGCTTACTGGAAGGACTCTCCGCCGGTACCGCTTGTTCTGTCGACAGCGTTATCGATTTCGACCTCAGGTCGATGTTGGCGCCGTGTTGTTTCAAGAAGTCCATGCCAAGAATGACGTCCCGCGAGCACTGTTGGAGGACAACGAGCGTTGCAGGGTAGATCCGGTCATGAACTGTAATTCTTTCCGTGCAAATTCCCATCGGCGTTATGAGGTCTCCTCCAGGTGTCCCACTTTGAGGGCCGTCCCATGCAGTCTTGATTTTCTTCAACTTTGCGGCGAACAATCCTCTGATGACGGAGTAGTCGGCTCCTGTGTCCACTAAGGTGGTGACTGCGTGGCCGTCGAGAAGCACGTTGAGGTGGGTCGTTCTTTGTCTTGCGTTAAAGTTAGGTCTTGAAGTCAGATAACGGCTGCATCGCGTTGACGTGTGATTAGTACGTCGCGTCATCATGTCTTTAGTCGGTGCATTCTTTGCTTGGAGGCTTCGTTTGGATAGCGGCGTGTCATTGATTTGTCTTCGAGATTGTCTCTTCGACAGTTTCGTTGGCGGCGGAGGATCTTCGTCAGTTCGACGAACAGCAACCACACCTCCATCGGTTCGTGCATTTAGTTTTCCGGATATGGGCTGAAAAATCGGCCCCAGGCTGGTCTAGCGTATGGACGGCGCTGCGGCGACAGGCAGCGTCCTGGGGACGGCGAACGGGATGGCCGTCGGGAGCTTCGCTGAGTAGCGGCGAGGTAGTCGGCGATACACCAAGGCGTTCACTTTGCTGCGGATGCGGAGCTTGGAAAGAGAACCCTCGTAGTCACATTTCGCGGTATGGGCATCGACGGTAGATGTGGCCGGCTTCTCCGCTGTGATAGCAAAGGGTACGGTGGTCGGGGGCTTGCCAAACGTCATGGTCTCGCAAAAAAATTGAGGAGCCATTCCACCTTGTGAAGGTGGTTGACCAGCGAAGCTGCTATGGTAGTTATAAATTATGTGGGTATAGAGTTCTGTTGGTATAGAGTTTTGTTGGTATGTATGTAACTATGGAGACAAAAATTTCTCTTGGTCGCCGTATCAGGCGCTCACTACTTCACGCACTGGGTCATACACACACAGAGCTACCGCCTATGGGCTTTTGTGACGCCGCTTTAAAGATGCAGATGTTGTCGGCACAGCTTCGACGCAGCATCGTTTAGACGCAGGTGGCCGTTAAACCGAGCCTCGACACGAGCGACGATATGCGTTGAACGTGGCGCAGTTCAAGAAAGTACACGAAACAAAGCACGTTTGTTTGTAATTTGCGATTGAGCATACTTCCTCATTAGTTAGCAGAATGAAACTTGGAAGGATTTTAGTTTTACTCTAGTGGACGAACATGGGGCTGTCCTTCGTTTCCCTCCCGTCGAAGCCCATGTATTGACAGCGGATGGGAATTCCACACAATATACAACTTCTTTGTAAACTACGGAATTACAAAATGTAAATGAAACTCGGCCTAATGTTAGGGTCGTCTAAGGGGCTAATTATCATATAATTTGTTTCGCGATAGTTTTAATAAAACGATAGTTACAGCCGTTTTCTGTAACCATACTCACTCCGTAGATTTCCCTATATTGACAGCGGACGCAAATTATGTAATATTTACAACTTCACTGTGGTGTACTTAATTACGACAAGTAAATGAAATTCGGCGTAAAGATATAGTCGTCTTAGCGGCCAATTTCAGTATGATATTTTTCCAAGATAACTACATTAGTCTGAGAGCTACAGAACACTCTTGAGAAAGTTGACTTTGCCGCAATGCGTTTTCAGTACGCCGCCACAATTTTTCCGGAGGGTAGTCATAGAAAGCTTCGCTGCAAAAATCGGGCTGTTGTAGTCATACGAGACTACGTTTACATGAACGGGCTTCTGAAGAGCCAGCACAGCGACGGTCCACAGTCGCGAGCCTAGACATCAACGCGTTCGAACTGGGCTTCCGCTTGCCGCTGCGGTCTTGCATGGGTATTTTCGCTACGATGGGGATGCATTCGGCACTGCTTGTCTTGGCCTTGCGCTAATACTATTCCCGCTTCCGGCACCTAAATCACGACGTCGCAGTGGTGCCCCGATAGTAGCGGCGCTGGAGGGCTCGACTCGTCCGCGTTTACATGCACACTGCAAACGGGTCGGGCTGGCTCGATCTACCCTATGTAACCGCGTTGACTTAGCTTGGCTCGACGCTTGTTCGGCGCAACCGGCAAGCGGGAACATTACATTGACACACATTTTCCACCCATACAAGCCGACTCAATCCGCTTCTGTCGGTTTCATGTAAACGCCCTGGCAGACGAAAAACACATGGCGCCAAGTGACCAAGCTAGAGAGTATAGTGCAGCAGCACGCATAACTTGTACTGAACTGTGCTTCATCTTTTATTTGTTTCAATAGAAATGTTATAAACTCACGCAAAAATAATTTTAATGCAAACAACAATTCAATTCCCAGCCTAAAACACATACGCGCTCGAGAGTGCTCCCTTAGCCGCCGAGGGATAGCGCTGACCTCCCTTGACCAATATCTTCATAAAACTCCCGTAGTGGAAGGGTGACCGTGTGATACCGAATGCAACTACCTCTAGATAAAGATGATTCAGTTAAAATAAGTTTGCGGGTGGCCGTGTGACAGGGGTAGAACGACCTTAAGCGAGACCATGACTATATATGAATGACGCCATAGCGGAGGTTTCCAGAATGGTTTTGGCCACGTGGAGTACTTCGTCGTGCATTTAGAGTACACAATTGATTGTTTGTACTTCACCCTCATGAAAATTCTAGCGCTGTAGCCAGGAATCGAACGGGCCACTTCGTGCTCAGCAGCAAAACACTACAACCACTGAGCCACCGGGGCGGGTACTTAACGCTTTTTGGCGCATGCGCACACCCCTTTTTATTCTGGTTTCTCTTTATTGAACGCTTTTTAAAGCAGAACATTCTCGGTTTCATGGGAAGGGTTTAAATATAAGGTTCGGCTGGTGATGGTGGTACTAGGACTCTGGAGAGAAGAGGGGGGATGGTAGACGAAGCCGGAGGAGCGGTTGTAACGCTCGCCGATTGATTGGCTCAAGCAATGACGTCCTCAAGCCACGACAGCCGCGTGGGCGTGAAATCTACTCTTGCACTGATTCCCACAGTGCATCACGCCTATGTCTTTTTTTTTCCTTATTGATACGGTTTCGGTATAACTCTTTAGCCATTGTGAGGGAGCTCTGAAGACGGCGACATGTTGGGAGGGAGCCTGCAGGTGCCTGCATTTTTTCCCAGACACATTGACAACAACAGATCCAGTGCAGTATCGTAACGACCCCACATGTCTCCGCATGTCGGCAGTCATGACTGACCAAGTGCACTGCACATTATGCAAAAAACAAGTGAGGCGTGCCGACAGGACGCAAGAGTAGAGAAGTGGACAACACGAACGCCGACTATCAACTGAAGGGAGCACTGCGGCAAAAAAAGAAAGAAGACACAAAACTCATCTGCGCATGCTCAGGAATGGTAACACCACGTGTCAGTCGGGTACACGAGCCGGTCTACGTGAGAGATAACTCTTAAGGCACTTAATCTCTTCCTTATGTAAAGTAATCGAAGGCTGACTCCAAAGCGTTACAGAGATTTCTGATACTGTTCAGAAAAGCCACCAACCTGGCGGGCCCACACCCGCTCCTGATAAGCCAGGACTTCAACGCCCCAAACTCGGCGTGGGGCTACGGCGATGCCACGACCAAGGACCAGCACCTCTGGCAAGACTCACAAGACCTGGGCCTCACGACCATCCCGGACCCCAGCGTTCCCACGAGGATGGATAACTAGGTATCCCGAGACACCACACCGGACCTCACCATGATCAAAAACGACTGCCGACCTTGGCAGCAACTACATGATTATAGAAATCAAGATCCCGGCCCTCGCAGGAACACCTCCCCCCTCCCACCTGACCAAAAGCTGCGTACTCACGGACTGGGACAAGTTCCACAGACAGATAGACGTGGGCCAAAACTACGAGCCAATCACCAACATCGCCTCATGGACCGCAGAATTAATCATGGATCGCAGAACTACGTTGAAAGAGCCACACAAACCATTACCACCGAGGCCTAAATGGAGAAGACGGACAGCCGCCTAGCCCACCTCACTGAGGCCAAAACTTCCATCCTAAGCCGGTGGAAAGGCCAGCGACTCAACCGCGAATTCAGGAAAAAAGTCGCCGACCTCAACAGAGAGATTGAAGAGCATTGTCAAACTCTGAGCAGGCAACAGTGGGACGAGGTCTGCAACGCCGGCGACCGCCAACTTCACAACGGTCAGACATGCAAGCTCCTCAAACACCTCCTAGATGAAACCAAGAGTAAATCCAAGCAATGGGACAACATGCGCAGGCTCCCCCACACAGAGAAAAACGCAACAGACTGAAGCAGCGTAAACCAAAAACTGAGAGCGAAATACCTACCTGAGGAATCCACACTCCAGCAATGGGACTATTGCAGCGAGCCGGAACCCACCGTAGACGAACCCTTCAGCACGGCCGAAATAAGAACGGCGCTGCACGGACTCAACGGCAAGTCCGCACAGGAGCCAGGCAGAATAACAAACAAATCCCTAAGAAGCGTAGACGACAAGTAGATCAACAAGCTAACGGAGTTCGTAAACAGTTGCTGGAAAGAAGGCAAAATACCACTCCGATTGAAAAAATCAAGTCATCCTCATTGCCCGAGCCTCGAAAAGCTAAGACTGATTTCGCTGACATCCTGCTTCGGAAAAGTCATACAGCACGCCTTCCTGAACCTCATGATCGCACACCTCAAAGAGACACGCATATCCACACACCATGATGGGTTTACGCGCTCACCTCACCATGCAGTACGCCATACTACAGATCAAGAAACAGATTCTAAACGACCGAACCAGAGAAATCAAGGCGATCCTTGGTCTCGATGTCGAAAACGTGTTCGACAACGTAGCACACTCAGTCATCCTGAACCAAATCTCAAACCTGAACCTGGGCGTCCGAGCATGCAACTACGTCAGGGGCTTCCTAACGGAGAGAAAAGCCACGCTTATTGGCGGAGACATGGAAATGGAAGAAGTGAACATGGGCAGGAGGGAACACGGCAGGGCTCGGTCATATCCCCCTGCTCTTCAACCTCGTGATGCTCGACCTCCCGCGGAAGTTACAAGAGGTGGACGGTGTCCACCACACCATCTGCGCGGACGACATCACGATCTGGGCCAGTAATGAAAGCGACGGCCAGATAGAGACCAAACCAAGTATCCATCCGCTAGGTAGAGGAGTTCCTCGCGGAGACGGGCCAATGATGTTGCACCGGCCAATCGGAACTCCTGCTATACCGTCCCACCCTCAAGGGTGGGACGGTATAGACCGACGCAACACGAAGAAATCCAAATATGCACACATGACGGGAGCGAAATCTCAAAAGTATGCAATGTAAAGGTCCTGATCATCCAGACGAATGGAGTTAATGGTGAGTCCTTCGACAAACTAACGACCAAGGTCAACAACGCCATGCACTTGATGAGGCGGATTACATACGAAAGAAAAGCCATATGAGAGAGAAAAGCGCCATCAGACGCATGTACTCATTCGCCATCAGCCATATGGCCTACGTGGCGGCCTTCCACAAATGGTCAACTAGCGAAAGAAACAAGATTGACGTCCTCATCCGAAGAACGTTCATGATTGTCCTCGGCCTCCAGGACTCTGCCAGTACCGAGCTCCTCGAGCTGGGAATGCACAACACGCTTGAGGAGATCGCCGAAGCACAACGCTAATCTCATCTCGAAAGACTCACAAAGACCGACACAGGCCGATACATCCTCGACCGACTGGGCATCACGTACCACAAACAACACGGACACAAGGCGTCAATATCCAAGGAAATCCGAGAAACCATACAAGATGCAGCCTTCCCGCGGATCGTCCACCCGGACTTCACCAAAGGTCGCAGACTAGCAAGAGCAAAAGCCCCCCTCCGATTGTACGGCAGGGAATCCGACGCGTGGTTCGCCGACGACGCCGCACACCCCGATGGCCTACAGTTCACTGTAGCAATAATAGACGCCAACTCTAACACCGACAACGCGTGTAGCGTCGAAGCCCATCCTCCAGAAGAAGTCGAAGAGATAGCCATCGCCCTGGCCCTCTCGCATCCGGACTGCAGCAACGTCCTGAGCGGCTCCCAGGCGGCGATGAGAAACTTTGCCAAAGGACATCGCTCTACCGACTCCGCTGAGGATCTGTTTAAGGCATTTTTACCCTTCCGTTGCATACCGCCGTGTTTTTCGACCAGCCACCGCAAGCTAAGTAAGGGGAAGCGTACCAATCGCAGACACCGGCACCACTCTCCTCATCCGGCTGTCTACTTTCACTGCAATGGCTTGGCTCCATCAAAACACTATCCATTTGAGCGTGCTCCCCACCTCTTCTCAAATAATTAGATAAAAAAGACTGCTCAATGCAGGTAATGCTATTCGCCGTAAAAGCAAAAGAAAGTGACATCCTATAAAAGAGAAGCGCGTTTGATTGGGCTTTTCAAACAACGCTGCGGCTACTGCCCGATGCTTGCGTGGGTGTTATGTAAGTTTGACGTCAAGGGATTGGAACAAAAACAGATTGGAACAGTTTTATGTTACAGAGCCCAAACTTGCCCAAATTGTGCTTCTTCCGCAACTCTAACAGCTAAAAGTATGCGTTTGATGTAACCATGACAATATTGTACAAAGAACCATTGTTATCGTCGTGTCTGTGTCACCGAGCAGAACTATTCGCTCTGAAGGGTGAAGACAGGTAATAATAAGATGCCACTAAAAGCTGCAGCCAAATAGTTATTTCCTTAATCGTACACCAGTAAATTACCTGTAAAACTATGCTTCCAGAAAAAGGGTCCGTTTTATGCGAGAAAAAACTTGCATTTTATTCGAGAAGCCCGAAACCAAAGAAAACGTACTCATACACTGTTCGGACCCCGTGATCAGTAGGGACGTATTATAGTACCTACCGCTGTAGCTTAGTGGCTTGTGCGTTGTGTTGTTGAGCACGCGAGTCTGTTGCTGGCTGCGGCAACCACATTTCGATGCAAAAATGCTCGCGCACTTAGCCTCAGGTAAACGATAACGAAACTCATATGGCCATAAATTGCCCACAGTCAACCATTAGGCCATCCGTCATAATAAGATCGCGGTTAGGGCACATAAAAACCGAATATTTAATTCAAACTTCTTAATTAGGACGTGGTATAAAGTTCGTAAACAGGGATAAGGGGCCTCAGAAAGGCTGGCCAACGTTTCGATAGGGGGACCATCTTCGTCAAAGGCGGCCTCGTCATCCTCGGCGTGTTAGTTTTAAAGGATTAGTGCAGTGACGTCACGTGCGGGTGTTGTTGCTGGCGGCTGGTTTTAAAGGGAGAGACTACCAGAGGAAACATGCGCTGTCGTCCGACGTCTGTGAGCTTCGTCCCCAAGACGAGGGGACAAGAGCGTGAAAGTGGGCACGCGGGGAGAAAACAAAAGAAACAAAAGCAGAAAAAAGGAAAAAAAGAAAAAAAAGAAAAAAAGGGGGGGGGGAAGACAGGGCGGCACCAAGACAGAAAAAAAAAGAGAGAGAAAAAGAACAAGAAAGAGAAAAACAAAATCTTAAGAAAGACGGGGCTAGGGAGCGTGTTGGGGATGCGAGAGGTTAGGAAGCATTCAGGGGGAGTCGTTGGCGGCATGTTTTTGTGGCATTAGAAGGGCCAGTCGGGCGGTCAGTGCGCGAGTAACAAAAGAAAAAAAAACACGCACACACAGAAACGACATGAATTGGAAGAGTGACTTGAGTAGCATAGCAGCAATACGCCGAGTAATTTTGAAATAGTTCAGATGGCGACGAGTAGTCTGCGGTGCAATGTATGGGGTGACTGAAAGGCAGCGGTACGGTCTTTCAAGGGGCAATGCCCCAGTCGCTCAACGCAGGTGTCGTTACGGCGGCATCCAGAGATGGCGATACTCTGTGTTGAGGCGCCGAAAAGGGCATATTGACTTCGGAATGTGTTGATGAGGGGGTCTCAAAAAATAGATAAAAAAGGGAAGGGAGAAGAGCAGGGGAGGGGGGACCGAAGCCGGAATAACAAACAGAAGGGTGACGCGCGTAGAAGCGGGTGGGGGCAAGTGTACATGGCAGAAGGGGGTCGTACAGTTTGTATAGACGTAAAAACCTGAAAGAGTACATTAAATTGAGTAGGAGGCAGGAAAAAAAATTTTGGAAATGGAAGAGTAGGTGAGGTTAAGAATTAAGGTTAGCTGGTGGCCTAATGTGTTTTGTCTCTTCGTTGATGATGTGAGAATTTCAGATTTAAGTTACCGTTTTAAAGATTCTAAGTTGCCGCGTGCCAAATTAATTCCTGTCGGGTGTAGGCAATTAAACTTGTGTATGAGCTATGATTCCCTATAATTCCTTTCCCGAGGGGAACGGAAATTTATTTGTAGTATATAGAGCCTTGCTTTGTCAAATATATTACCATGTTCCTTAAAGTGGCTGGCTACTGCTTTGGGTAAATTGTATTTTGTGTCCGCGCGGTGACCGTTGAGTCTTGTATTAATTTGTTGTCCAGTCTCACCTATGTATTGTTTGCTACAAGCGGCGCATTCTAAACAATAGACTACGTTGCTTGATGTGCAGGTGAAAGCCGAAGTTACCTTGTGTGCGTAATTCGACGCTGTGCTTTCTACTGCAGTAGTAGATTGAATATGTTTGCATGTAGCGCACCTGGGGCGGCCACGGGGATTGGTTCCGAACTTCCTCTTTGTCTGTAGTTTGGCGTGCACAAGAAGATCTTTAAAATTAGTGTTGCGTCTGTAGGCTACTCTGGGAGGGTCGGGAAAAATCTTAAGTTTCTGGTTGCTGGTGAGAATTGGGTAATATTTACTAAGGATGTTATTCACGTTTGGGAGTGCGTTTGAGAATTTAGTAGTAAGAAGAGGCGTTGCTGTTCTTGTGATCCTCGGGCGGGGCTTGAGGACCTCGGCTCGATCAAGTTTGGTTGCAGCGATGTAGGCTGTTTGAAGGTCACTGTTTGGGTGGTTCCTGTTTGATAGGGTTTCTTTAAGGTGATCGAGTCTATCTATGTAGTCTTGGTTTTCAACGCAAATGCGATGAAGTCGTGTGACCTGGCCTTTAAAGATGCCTTGTTTGCAATGTCTGGGATGGTGGCTGGTATATTTTAGGTACTGTTGTTTGTCGAAAGGTTTCCTATACAGCGTTGTCTTTAGCTCACCATTGTCAATGTATATTGTTGTGTCCAGAAAGGTTATGCGCTCAGTTGAGGATTCTGATGTGAATTTTATTGTTGGGTGAACAGAGTTTAGAAATGCTACATATTTATCTAGACTGTCTTGACCATGTCCCCAGATTATGAGTATGTCGTCTATGTATCGTAGGTATGTGTGGGGCTTGGTAGTGCAGCGCGATAGGAAATCTGTTTCTAGAATCCCCATAAATATGTTCGCGTAGGTTGGTGCAAAAGGCGTACCCATGCTTGTACCATGTATCTGTAGGTAGTAGCTCTCCTCAAATTCGAAGTAGTTTTGTGTTAGAACTAATTCAAGGAGAGACAAGTAGACTTCAGTAGAGTGTTGTGCATTGTGTTTAGACAGCGTTTGTTTTATCAAAGATAAACCATCATCGATTGGAATGTTGGTGCACAGCGCTGTGACGTCTAGTGTTGCGAGAATTGTGTTGTGGGGTAGTGTGCCTTTAGTATTAATGCCCTCTATAATTCTCAGCAGGTGGGGCGTGCCTTGTACAAATGACGGAAGTGCTTTTGGCAAGTCACCAAGGTAGTGGTTAAGGGACGTGGAGACGCTCTCTGTCGGGGTGTTGTTGTTTGATACTATCGGACGGCCTGGGATAATAGCAGTGTATAATTCAGCGGATGGAATTTTATGAATTTTTGGAAGGAGGTAAAAAGGCCCGGCAGTTTTGTTGCTTAGTTTAGGAAATTCGTATTCTGTCGGTGTTATCAATTCATCAGCCAAAAGTGATTTCAGCCTGTTGGTAATTGTCACTGTGTAGGACAATGTCGGATCGTTATCTAGTTTGCGGTAGTGTTCTGGGTTGTATAGTTGTCTGTAAGCCTCGTGCTTGTATTTTTCTATTGGCCAAATAACTATACTTCCACTCTTATCTGCTTTCTTAATAACAATGTCATTCCGGCAACTCAGATTTGAAATGATATGACTCTCCGACGCAGTTATGTTTTTAGGTCGCTTAGATGTCTTGGATTGGCTTATAATTTCTTTAGTGACAGTTTTAAGGTATATGTCAAGTTCTATGGCTTGTTCTGGTTCGGGAGTCCAAGTGGATTGGGCTCTAAGTGGTGCCGTCCCGGTGTCTGGTGTGTCTGCGAAAAAGTGTCGGATAGGCATCCGTCGGGAGAATTCTGAGAGGTCCTTGTAAAGCTCGAATTCATTTATTGTGTTGTTCGTGGGGCAAAAGTTTAGGCCCTTGCTGAGTACGTCTATTTTTTTTTGACTTAATGTTTTTGAAATGTCTATAACATTGGAGCGGTTTAGTTCTGTGGAAGTTTCCTTCCGGTCTGGTACTTCTAAACTCGAGGTCCCTCTTGTCGGCGTGTGGTGGCTGTTTGGCTGGAAGGTTGTTTCTTGATTAAAATTTGCTTTTTTCCTTTGTTTTTGAACCAATTTTCTAGACTGTTTTTCTTCGTAATGTTCTAAATCTCTCTTCTCATAAGGTGTCAGGGTTATGTTCCGAAGTCTGTGGCTAAAAGTTTCGATTTGCTCTTCGCAGTGTTCCTTGAGGATATTCAAAAGTGAAAGTGAAGCATTGTGCAATGTTGTTTGCCAGTTTGAACGATGGTGTGGTGGGAGTGTTCCTAGAGCTGGTACAGCCTTCAGTGTTAGACGTTTAGGAATTATATTCTTCTCTGTGCAGATTGTGTAGGTTTTCAGGTGGGAGGTGTAGCTCACATGTTTTTTGGTAAGTTTTCTAGCCTGTAGGAATTCGGTGCTTCGTGGCAGTGAAGAGTTGTTGATTTGCGATGTCTGTCATTTACTTGTCTTTTTGCGGGCAGATTTGCGTGGGGTGTTTTTCTGTTCGGCCGGTCTATTATCGTATACCTGGCTTAATTCGATCTCGGTGTCTGTTTGACTTTGTGTGTGGGCAGGCAGGCGTGTGGGGGTTTGTGTGAAGACTTCGGTGGTGGGTTTTCTGTTGTCTGTTGTAGTTGTGTCTGTTTACACTGTGGTTGATGTCATTTTTGACATTTCTTGGTCATTTTGGTCGAATGTCATTTCTGTCAAATGTCATTTTTGGTCATTTCTTGGTCAAATGTCATTTTTGACATTTTTGACACGTGTTATGCAACTCACACTATACAAGAACCTTTCGATAACTTCATGTGGAACTAGCTTTATTTTTTAGGAATTGAACATAAAGAAATAGCGCAAGACCTGCTCACGTTCCCGAGCCGTAAAAGTACCTGGAAGAGAAAGATGCAAGTGCATCACGCAGATGTTAATACACAAAGCGCGCGCGAAAATGTTATTCAAGTATGCCGTATATTAGTATTGACTGCATAGCACAAGCCAAGCCTACAGTATGGGTAAAGTTGCCTGAGAACCGCGTTTGTCTGAAGATGTTTTAGTGCCGCCGTATAAAGAATCTTGATTTGTATTTTGTTTTGAAGAATGTTTGTGTTAGAATTTGGAGTGTAAATGCAGGAAATAAAGAAAAAGATTGTGGCCGACCCTCTTGAGAATGATCGAAGGAGCCTATGGAGCACCTTTTACAGCTGATGGCAATATTACATTACGAAGATAACGAACTAATAGTAACTGCCGCAGTTCGCGTGAAAACGGATCGTCAGTGTCTCGAAAAAAAAAAAAACGGGCGAAAAACCATTTGTCTGACGAAGAGGTGAACTAACGCGGGACCACCGCGTTAGAGGGGGAGGGAGATATCACTGCGCCGCATCGATTCACAAAGGGAGCTCGAAATGAATTTCGCCAATATGCGATGCTGTGCTTTAAGACGAACTGGTGAGCAGTAAAATACTTGTTGCACATGCATGCGAATGGCTACTAAGAACACATTTATTTATTTATTTATCTATCTATTTATTTATTTATTTATTTATTTATTTATTTATACATACATACATACATACATACATACATACATACATACATACATACATACATACATACATACATACATACATACATACATACATACATACATACATACATACATACATACATACATACATACATACATACATACATACATACATACATACATCAGCCTCACTGAGGCTATTGCAGGAGGGGGATGAACAAACATACAAACATTTACAAACAAGCTTGCGTGAATTGTTTCAGTGGTAGTGAATGGACATTGCCCGGTAATGAATTCCAGACTTCAATTGTGGATGGAAAAAAGCTGTATTTAAAGGAATTAGTGGGGACAAAAAAGGCTGAGATATTTAGAGTGCGGTGACTCCTCGTAGATGAGGGTTTGGAAAAAGTCAAATAGTTATCGAGAGAGCAGAGACCCGGAGAATTGATTAACGTGTGACGGAATTTTAGGCATTCAAGTTTGCGACGCTCTGCAGGAGGAGTGAGACCAAGTAGGAGAAGAGAGTTAGATGGCGAAATATCCTTGTCATATCTTCTCCAAACAAAACGCAGTGCCTTTTTTTTTTTACCAATTCTAGTTTTTTGAAATCACAACGTTTATATAGATTCGATACTACGCAGCCATATTCGAGAATGGGGTGAATGAGGGTTTTATATAATAGAAGTTTAGTTTCTTGAGGAGCAAGACACAGTGTACGATGTAAGTAATCTAGTCTTCTAAGGGCCTTGTTACAGGTGACATCAATGTGTTCCGACCATGACAAATCGTGTGCTAGTAGGATACCTAAACATTTGAATTCGAACGCTCCATTTAAATAATGTTATTCAAGGCATAGGCAAAGACGGAAGGGCATGAGCGTCGCGTAAAAGGCATGGAGACAGTTTTGTAAGAGTTGATATTCATTTGCCACGCTTTTGACCAGTGAATTGTTAAGGATAACATGATCAGTAGGAGATTTATTTGTATGATATACAGCGCAATCATCTGCAAGAAGGCGTATTTTAATTGAGGTGTGTAGGGGGAGGTGATTAATATAAAGCAGGAATAAAAGCGGACCCAGTACTGAGGCTTGGGGAACCCGTGATGAAACAGGCATCAAGGCTGAGTTAGTAGAGCTGAAACGCACATATTTTAAGCGCTGGGAAAGAAAGTCCGATATTCCGCACTGCAAAGATGCATCCTTCAGTATAGCGAACAGCTTGTGTTAAAAGTTTAGGGCGTGAGACAGTGTCGAAGGCGTTTGCAAGGTCTACAAAAAATAGCATCAATCTGGTCACCTATGCCTGAAGAGCTGCTCATGTCGTGAACGATTTCTATCAGTTATGTTATAGTGCTGAGGCCACGTCTAAAACCATGCTGGAAGGTGCACAAAATTTTTAGTTTCAAGAAATTCCGCAATATGTTTAAAGATAATGTGCTCGTGTAATTTAGATGAATGTGCTGATAAGGAGATGGGCCTATAGTTAGATAAAAATTGAACTTTACCTGACTTGATCAACGGGAAAATTAAAGCGAGTTTTCCTGAGGGAGGAAGGGTGGCGGTTGAGAGAGATTTTCTAAAGATAAGAAAAACAGTCGGGATACCGTCAGGACCACACGACTTATTGGTGTCTATGTTCAGAATTGGGTTAAGTGCACCCTCAGGAGACAGTGATACATCGTCAATTGGAGGGTACGGTTCAGAATCAAAAGCAGGGATTGCAGACTTATCAGTCATAAAGACAGACTGGAAGTAGGCGTTAAAAGAAGAAGCTATTGTCTGTGTATCAGAAACTGCAACATTGTTAATTATTAACGTGCCCGAGGATAACGCAGGTGGCAGGATAGCTTTCCAAAATTTATGGGGACTAGTCTTCATTAATTTTGGCAAGGTTATCTTGTAATAAAATTTTTTTGCAGCGACCATTTTATAACAAAGCTTCTGATTTCGGTTGCACCCTCGCTATGAATTCGCTTTACGTATTCGTTGAACTTCAACCGACCAATGAGGAATGCGATTCCGATACTGTGAGAGAGTAACTCCTAAATAGCGCGAATCTTTTTTTGCGCTAAATGTCTGCATAGTGCGTAGGCATGGTGGCCCATTTTTCAAACCATATAACTCTTCTCAATGTTAGCACCAACGCCAGAACTTTTGACAAAACATAAACTTGGCATGGCATCGCGTTCTTTCTGAACATTGGGAAATACAGCTGATAACGACGTAATGACACTTTCGAACAGCTGAAACGTTATTTTACGAAATCTGCATTTGACCCGCACGCATCTCACTTCGCGTGATGATTCGCCATGGTGATACCCCCCATTTTTGCAAAGCCTCATCTAGGTGGCGAATGTAATTTGCAGTGGGCTAACTTCTCCGCCGTTCCGAAAACGTTCTCGTACCACTCCGCAGCACTTAAATACGCAACTTATGGCAACGGCCGCGAATAATTCAAGCGCTTTGAGCTTTGCTTAATATCACCTTTAACGTGCCCCTTATTTTCATCAAATATAAACATGGTACCGCATTTAGTTCGCCGAGGACACCGCTGAAACCCACAATGAGCCTCTTATAACTCGTGAAAATAAGGGTAAAACTAGGGCTTTGTTATTACTTGAAAAATGACTAATTAGGCCAGAAAGGTTAACTTTCTTAACACTTTTCCCTCATGTCCGCTACTTGCACAAAATGAGATCTGTGTCATGTAGGATTCTTCTAAGTATTGAATAACACTGCAGGTAACGGCCATGCGGCGCTCTGAAACACTCTAATAAGTAATTATCTCTGAATGGTCTAATCAATCTACACAGGAAAAGGTGTATAGTGCCTCACCTACAATGTGCGTCTTACTTCAACTAATTATTAGCAACATGCCTTGCATAGTTCACTGAGGTGACCGCATAAACGAACTATACACTTTCTATAACTCCCAAAATATGTGAGAGAACGAGCACCCAGTAATCGTTCTCAAAGCAGATCATTATGCTGCGTACTTTCAACGTTTGGTACACGCCACCTATAGCATGGCCCCCGTTTTTTCTAAATAGAAAATTGCTGCCAATTTTTCTGATAGTAAAGTTCGTTACAGCACAACACAAGAGAAGGACAAAAGAAGGCATCAAACGACGACGCGGCGCTGTATCTTCGTTCTATGTCTCCTTTTGTCCTTGTCTTGTGTTGCACTGTAAAGAACGTTACTATGAATTCCAACCAACTGGCCCAACTTACCGTTTTGAAGCAGAATTTCTGTTCTTTTGTGGTAGCGGGGAAAGTGTGTGAGTATTTGGTGTAAGGTCTCCGCATAGGCCGAAAAGGAGCGTTTAGCCATTTTTATTTAGCCTCTGAGTAACCCACACATTTCAAAGCTTGGCTCCATATCACATGTAGAATTACTTATATTACCCCAAAGTATAAACGTCGTGAGTAAACTACTTATGTTTTCAGAAAACTCTTCTAATCTGCAGAACAGCCCTTCTAATCGAAGTGACAACTTCACTGTAAAACAACAAACTTAAAAGCATATAAAGTTGCATTTCTTCAACACGCAACATTGCACAGTCTGGAAATTTCGTTTCATATGCTAGCGTTTTCAACTCGAACGACCCAGTTGCCGTGATGCGAGACCTTACCACTGTCATAAAAATTGTAAGGTTATAGATCATCATCCGCATTTGCAGCAACGCAGAAATTGTCAATGGAAAATAAACACTAACAGCTGCAGAAAAAAAGAAACGTTTCGCACGTCGCAAGCTCCCGACCGTCTTTTATTTGGAACACACAACATCGGAAAAGAAAACACGCGACAATATTCCGATAGCAAAGCTCAACCAAAAATTCAACAACTCTAAATGTTAACTCGGCATAAGAGCCACCGGAAGTGCACGGTACTCTGGAACCGGAGCAGTACTTTTCGCTGTTGCGCTGTTGTTTTACGAACCGCTACATAATAAAATTCGCACCTGGTAGGAACCAAGGTCGCTCATGGAAGTTGTCTGGCCTTCTCCTGCGAGGGAAGTGAAACAGAAAAAAGAAAAACTAAATGAAGCGACGCGAATGGCGGCGTCGGTATATCGAAGACAACCTCGCGGCCTTCTTGGCATTCTGGGCGCACCGATAGCGCGATTTCCCCTCTCCCGTGGGTCTCGCACACTGCAAGCCTCTTCGGCGGCTGCACGCTTTGGAAGTGCGCCAAGCCGGAGACTTGGAGGTACGGATAGTGACGCGGGACCCGGAGCCCTGTTCCGTCGACGCCGCCACGAGACGTTGCGCAAGAGAAGCGATATCGCACTGCATCCCTCGCTCATGGCACTGCCATTGCTTCACTGCTGGCATCGCCACATCCTCCGTGCATTACTGCTGTACCGCGCCTTCATTATTCGAGCTACCGTGTCCTTCGTAACTAAGACAATTAAGAAGCTGGTCTAGACGTCGAATGCTTCTATCGTAACGTCGTCACGTCCTTCTCGCTAAGTCCACATCTAGCAAGGGCGCCGTGTGTACTCATGGAGGAATAATCAGTTTTCCTTTCTTTTTGTCCTTCTTTTTCTTTTTGTCCCGTGACGCGCAGTCCAAAGACCCACATCGTTTCCCCGAGTGCTTGCTTGTTTTTCATTAAAATGCCGTCATTGCGCGCTGGTTGAAAAATCACTTAAGAGTTGCAAGTCTACAGTATGAAGCAGTCCAGGCTGGTAGGACTGCGGGTGTTACTGCGACCCTACAGGAAGATTTAGAGTCAGTTGTCCAACCAAGACGACTCACCAGCGGAACGACTGGGCTTCACCGAAGTATTAGAACATTACAGACGTATCAGGGGAACACTTTCTCCCACCCCTCCGTTCTCTTCACAGGGCAGAGGCGCCCTTGAAGCGACAACTACAAAAACAATTAATTCCCCTTTCTGGCAACCCTTCACCTCTTCAATCTCCCACACAACATTCCTCAATAAAGGGGAAAATCAGACATCCACCCGTTAGTAGCAATTGCTACAAAGGAAACCCATACGGGTTTCCTTTATTTTCTTTATTTCTTTTTTTATTCCTTTATTTCCCTTTATTCATTACTTCTCTCCACCTTGCGGGTTTCCGCAGAACTACTACGTCAAACATTCCTCAAAGTCTCTCCCTTTTGTGGTGTAAAGCCCGCAGTATATCACTGTACCTGGGAATGTCCAAACCCTCCAGACCACCCCCATAATCTTTCAGCTTCACCTTGCTCCTGGGGGACTGCGCTGACCATTCGACCGCGCAGGAGCAGCGGCGGCTACTCCAACGGACACGAGCAGTGAGGCGAGCCAACGGGGTCTTGAATGTAAGCGCGCCACCTTATCAGGCAGTTTGTCGGCCCCTATAGAAATAAATTTTTCTTTCTCTCGCTCTTTCTCTTGGACTGCTTGATCTCACTTGAGCCATAAAAATAAAAGATTACGGTAAAAGATTACCTAAAAAACGCTTGATCGTGAAACTGCAGCACTACTTTAAAGTAGTATTGCGTTATTTTATTTGTCAATAATAATAAGCTTCGGCTTAAAGGCACATCTGTTTCTCGTCGCTTATGAAATTTCATGCTTTCACTTTCCGCTCCTTAGCTCAGTTGACAAGGGCGCATTTTGCAATGATTCTTTCATTCCCGCTATTTTTTGCCTCCACTTGGAAGTGTTTTCACGTAAACTCCTACTACGTGTCTTGCGTACTAAAATTGTTTTATGACTGTAAAGACGTACTCCGATGCATCAACCCTAGATTTAGGGCTAGATTACGCGCAAGTGGACAGATCTATTCTCTTTTTCATGTGCCACGTTTATTATCATATTCTAAACAACATGCCCATAAAAGTCGCACACTCACCTTAATGTTTTACTGTTCCGCTTTTTATTTAAGCGCGTTCATGACACTTCCCAATTCTAGCCTCGCTACCGCGGCTAGAATTGGGAAGTGTCATGAACGCGCCGGCACGCCCGGGGCACTTTGGAAGGAAACTGCCAGGGGACGCTGCCAGAAGCATACACGTCTAGCACGTCTAGCTAACAACACACGTCTAGCTAACAAGCAAAGTGATTTGCAACGTCTGGTTGATGTCTGTGGACAGGAAGGCGAAAATTTAGGTTTGAAATTTAGCGTTAGAAAATCAGGTATTATGGTATTCAATGAAAACAGTGAACAGAGGGCGGCAATACAGGGCCAGGAAATACCTCGGGTAAACGAATATAATATCTTGGTATATGGATAAACGAAGGCTATAGATATATGGAAACGCAGCAAAAACACAATGACTGTAAAGGGGAAGAAAAATGCAGCCATAATGAAGCACAGAGCGCTAAGGGGATACAATAGGTACGAAGTGCTCCGAGGTATGTGGAAAGGTGTAATGGTTCCCGGACTTGTTGTTGTTGTTGTTGTTTTATTTCTATTCTTGCCATACAAATTATCAGACACTGACTGAACCCATAGCCAGAGGCTAGTGTGGGGTTCAGATACAAAAATGCACGATGGCAATGACACAACACTTGTGTAAAATAGAAAGCCCAAAGTCACGGCGAAAGACCAGAGTACACTATACAATGAGGAGAAAATAATACAATATGCATTTTACAGGAGAATGAATAAAGATCTGTAATGAACAACACTGTACAACAAACACAAACCGCGAACGACTGTCACATAGATCAAATAAGGCTCAAAAAGTATGTTCTTAATGCTTTATTAGTTTCGTGGGACTGTTTTATTTCTGGGGGTAAAGCATTCCAAACCTTGGCTCCTGAAAACTGCACCAATCTTTCACTGTAGATGTTATTATTCGGTGGCAGATTAAAGTTACTATGTGTGAGGTTTCTCGTGAGTCGAGAAGGAGAGCGAAACAGGGAGGCATTGAAAGGTTGGTTATATTTTACTATGTTGTTTACACATAGCGCTATCTTTAAAGACCGCAAAAGATCGAAAGGAAGGATATTTAATAACTGGAAAATTGGTTTACTTGGTTCAGTATACTTGCTTTGTGTTATGATTCGGACAGCCCGTTTTTGTAATCGCCGGATAGGATCAAGGTAAGTGTTGTATGTTAAACCCCATGATTCTACACAGTATGTTAGATGACTGTTAATAAGGGTAAAATAAAAGGTACGCAGTGTATGTGTGTTAAAATAATCACGGGCCTGTAATAAGGCATAACAGCCAGAAGCCAACTTTGAACAGACTGCGCTAATCTGATTTTTCCAGTGAAGATGCTCATCTAGAATGACACCAAGATACTTAAATGAGTGTGTTCGCTCTAGTGAGTGGCCGGTAATGAAAATGTCAATTTGGAAGCTGTCAATGACTTTTGCTCGTGAACTAAATACCATATATTTGGTTTTGCTTGAATTAATCGTTAGCTTGTTGGTAAAAAACCAGCGTGTAATTTTTTTCAATTCAGCGTTTGTCTTTGCTTCTAGATCCTCATGGTTGTCTGCTGTCACTATGATCGCAGTGTCATCAGCATACATTAAAATATCACAGCAACTTAGGACCTTCGGCAAATCATTCAGGTATAACGAAAATAACATGGGCCCTAAAACGGATCCTTGAGGAACCCCGGTCTTTAAATATTTAAGTGATGATATGATGTTATTGATAACTACAGCTTGTTGACGGTTTTCGATGTAACTGGAAAGTAAGCTGTAGGCTTCACCGCGAAATCCATAGTGGTTTAATTTGTTGAGCATAATAGCGTGATCCACAGTATCAAACGCTTTCTTTAAATCAACAAATACAACAGCGGCCAGTTTGTTTTCATGTAATGCTGTGTTAATTAATTGAGTCAGGCTTAGGACTGCAGATGCCGTTGAATGATGTTTTCGAAATCCATGTTGCTGTTGACAGAGTAGGTTATATTTTTCTAAGAATTTGCAAATATTACTGGATAAAATCTTTTCGTAAATATTATTAATAACACTTAGGACAGAAATGGGTCTGTAGCTTGACGGGTTGGATCGGTCTCCATCTTTGTATACTGGGACAACTTTGGCAATCTTTAGTACAGAGGGGTACTTTGCACATTTTAATGAATGATTAAAAAGTTTGCATAAGATGGGGACCAAGATATCAGTGTTTTCCTTAAGTATGCGTGGGTAAATACCGTCCAGTCCGGCAGATTTATTGCCTGGTAAGCTGAGAATAATGGATGTAATTTCCTGGGGTTCGATTTCAAACATTACAAAAGTATTGAGAACTGTATTGGATGCAGCATTTTGTTGTGATTCGGGAAGTTGAGCAGCTAATGATGGGCCGATATTGGTGAAAAAGGAATTAAATCTTTCTGTAGTATTGTGATCTATTTCTTCTGGGAGAACACGGCGGAAACTGGCTTTGCCAGCAACTTCGTTTATTATTTTCCAGACCTTTTGTGAATTGCCAGAAGCCTGTTCAACGAGACGCATGTAATATGCTTTTTTTCGTGCCCTCATCATCGACACGGATCTATTGCGCAGATTCTTAAATTGTTTGGAATAGTAAACATTATCCTTGTGTTGCTTCCACTTACGGTACCATGAATCCTTCTCTTTTAGAACGGCGAGGATTGGCTCAGTCATCCAAGGGCATAGTGGTGCTTCGTAAGAGCGAACACTAATATTTCTGCTGCAGGTAGTAACCATTTGCGAAAGCGTGTCTATTAGGTTACTAAACTCTGTATCGACGTCATCATGGTATATTACACTGGGGTCAATGGCCAATAGATTTTCTCGCAGTAGGGCATAATCTATTTTAGATACATACTTCTTAATCTCACGCTCTGGTTTTATGTCAATGTCAGCAGCAACAAAAAGTGGGAGGTGATCGGAGGCTTTGGGAAATGTGGTTGTTTGCTTTAAATCAGGGGTACAATATGGAGACGATGGGAACCAAACGTCAGTGGGTCGCTTCGCATTGGGCGCTCGCGGGAAGACTACAAATGAAGCTGTGCAGGGTGATATGAGCTGGACAAGTTTTGAAGTGAAGGAAGCTCGCAGTAAATGTGAGTATGAAGAATGACAGAGGAATGTGGAAGAAAGTAAATGGGCTGGGAGAGTATTGAGCTATCTGTACAGGAAAAACATTGATTCACTGTGGAGGAAGAGAACTAGGAAGCTTACCAGCGAGTATGCGGCCTGTAGGGTGGGCAACACAGCAACAAAGAACGTCAAGCGAAAAGTCAGAGAGGCTGAAATAATCTCATGGGTGGCGGCAACGGAAAAGAAACCTGCTATGAGAAACTACTTAGAGAGAAAGACAGAGAGAGAGGAATATAGGAAGACAGGGATGTTAACCAGTCAATAGTCTGGTTGGCTACCCTACACTGGGGGATGGGAGAAGGGGAAGAGAAAGAAGGGAGAGAGAAGGTGTAGATACGTGTACGGACAGCACTTCAGTTAGAGTCGCTCGAGCAAACCAGAAGTTCTGAGAAAACACAAAAGTGCCTTCACTGCCTTCTGAGCCGATGATCGGTCGGGACGGTGCTCTAATATGGTCTGTTCACTCAGAGGATGATCATCTAGTTTCCTCAATGTGTTGGACAAAGACTGTCTTTGTGCTTGAAATTGAGGACAATGACACAATAAGTGGTCAATGTTCGCCTGGCATCCGCAAACATCACATGCAGGACTATCAGCCATTCCAATTAGTGCTGAGTAGGCATTCGTGAAGGCGATTCCAAGCCATAACCGACACAGAGGAGACGCTTCACGTCGGTGCAGACCGGCTGCAGGTCTGAGTTGAAGTGACGGGTTTAGTCTGTGCAGTCTTGTGCGCCTTGTATGTGCGGTATTCCAGTCTGTTAAGGAGATCGTGCGTGCTAGAACGCCAAGTTGTTTGGCGGCGTCGGTCTTTGAGAGAGGAATGGGGACGCAGCGGTCTTCTTGGTTTGACGTCCGAACTGCCTTATCGGCGTCATCATTTCCTATGATACCGCAATGACTTGGTATCCACTGAAAAGAGATATAATTGCCTTTTTCTTTTAAGTGATGGACAAGTTCCATGATTTCGCACGTGAGCTGACCGTGAGTTCCATGTCGGAGAAACGACTGCACACATTGGAAAGGCCGGCCTTGAATCGCAGAAGACTGCCCATTTTCTAGGACTTTCAGCATTTATCACATGAAGCGTGTCGCGCAGAGCCACGAGCTCTGCGGCTGTTGACGTAGTGACATGGGAAGTCTTGAACCGCTGGGTTATTCTCATTGTTGGTATAGCTACAGCGCCACCGGAACTGGTTGATGCAGTTGTTCCATCAGTGTAGACGTGTGTGCAGTCGCTGTATTCCTCGTAAAAGTAAAGTTAGTTGCTTGAGCGCTGATGATGGCAATCCCGACTTTTTCTGAAATCCTGGGATTGTAAGGTTTACTTGAGTACGGCGCATACACCATGGAGGAATGGAAGGCCTTGCCGCAGGTGTGTAACTTGACCTGAGAGAGGCACGGTGCTTTTAAGTAAGTAAGTTTTAAGTAAGTTTAAGTAAGAAATCAGGAAAGAAACAATTTATGATAACTCAAAGGGAAGCTCATTACTTTTCGATGCGAGATCGGGATGCCTTAGAACACGCGCCTATAAAGCGAGATAAAAGGAAGAAGAAGCATATGCTTACTACGGTAAAGCCAGGGAAACGGTAGAGCATGTTTTATTAGAAGGTGAAGATATCTGCCCAGCGGTTGATTTGGGCACCACTGGACTCCCTGAAGCCCTTGGGTTCGACGAGAGCAGAGGGAAAGTAAACATGTCCGCAATAGAGATTAGTAAGAGGAGATTGGAACATTAGTGGAAGCAAAGCAGAGAAACAACAAAAAAACAGAGACGCACAAAGACAAAGTTTACAATAAGGGGTCAGAAAATTTGCTTATGGGAATTCATCAAAATTTTCTTCTCTTTTTTTTCTTTTTAACCTACGTAGGACGTGAGGCGTTATAATAGCAAGAGCGTAATGGCGCAACCCACCGCCCCGTTTTAAAGGGGACGCTCATAACATCCATCCATCCACTCATCCACTTCGGCCACGACGGCGGCTAGCGGCCGCAACGCAGAAGCCCTGCGTGGAACGCGATCATCCGCGCGCGCATTCAGGAATGCAATAACAAATAAGAGAGCTTCGCAATATATTTATGCTCGCTCGTACATAGCTGCAATTGCTGTATAGTAGCATACCTCCTTACGAATTAAGAAGCGCCGAGGTAACAATTCGATTGAGTGCGCGTCAATGGTAGAATGCAGCTTGCTTTATCTGGTTATCGAACGTAAGGCAAAAAAATTCCCAATGGTAACTCGGAATGAAACATGTTATTTTGAACACACTGCTTGCGTTAGCAACTTATTTTTTGAAGAGTGGCTTAGAATCCGGAGCCATTCTCAGCAATCGATGATGTTTTGCAGTGTGGCACACTTCAGCTGGTGCTCTATTTTTCACGATAACAAAAAGCATTTTGTTTAAATAGTTTATAAGCAATTCAAACAGAACTTTGTCAACGTCTGCTAAATGACGCGCCTGAGCTTCAGGTGCTTCTTTTCACGAGAAGACGCTCTCTCTTTGTTGAGTGCCTTTGCGTAGAAACGCAAACGAGTGACCAAAAAAAAATTTGTAACCTGGTTGGTGACGTTGGGGACATGCTGTGCACAGCCTATCATGTCGTTATTTTTTTGCAGGCAGGAGACAAGCTTATCCAAGCTGCCACTGTACAACTCGTTGTAACTGAACCACATCCGAGTAGTAGGTTCAAGGGCGTCTACATCGGAGAAATTAAGAGCATCTTAGAAGGGTATATCGGGCCCCGCAATGCTTCGACGCAGAACTCGTCGAAGCATTCCTTGCACGCCGTCTTCAGAACTGTTTTGCGTGACACATCATGTCGAGTAGAAGACAAAGCCGCGAATCGCTCATCTTCTCAGGGTACTCATGGTCGGGGAGCACTGTGGACTTCTTTATCATGTGAGAAGCTTCTTCTAACTTCTGACTATGGCTAGCATCCTCACTACTGAGGAGAAAGGTCACATCGCCCCCTTCATAGTTGCAACTGCTGGGAGCTTTGACCAAGGAAAAACTGAGGCTGTCCACGATGAGCAAGAATTGGGCAGAAGTGGGATGGTCGTTGCAACCAGGAAATTGTCTAATGACACCAAACAATTTCTCCATGCAGTCTTGGCTGAGCCGGCACGTCAGCAGCTACTTATAGCCAAGCTTCTCACGAAGGTATTTCATTAGATCAAGCGTGGCCTGAAGGGTGACCCTTAGTCTCTTGGCAGTGCTTTCTGAAAGCAATCCAGCTAGTGAAGTTTCCGCGTGAGCCTACCATCGGTTTAGTTGGTATAATATATCCCTGATGTGGCTTTTATGGGCAGACTCAGGTTTCAACCCTTCAAATGTAATCCGTGCTGTCATTCCTTTTACTAGCCTCCACATCAGCATAACAAAGGCTTGACTTGGTGCGAGGTCACCCCAATGCTCCTTTATTTGCTTATAGTAGGAGAAGAGGCCATGAAGCACATGCGGACTGAAAAGGTGAAATTCCAGGTTTACCTTCGTCTTTTCAAAATTTCTGGGCTCACGTGAGCAAGAGTGATCTTCGGCATCACTTTAAGGGTAAATGGACGCATTCCCTCTTTGTGTGCTGCTCTATATGTTCAGTATAAACAGAACATTCTGGTGTTTTGTACCTTGCTTTAAGAAGGCCATTTCGAACGCATTTTATCAGGCGCGGAAAATCCGAGATGAAGAGGCGTCTTCCAGTGTCAACAGGATGTGGTGCCAGTGAGAGGCTGAAACATGATCACGAGACCATGATCGCAGGGAAGATGTTTGTCGCTTTCCAGTGTGAATTTTCCCAAGTCCACCAGGCCTTCCACTTTCCTTCCTGCGGCAACATTAAAAAAATCTGGCAACTTAATTTCTTCCACAATCAGGCCGCCGTGGCATTTCAATCCTCCATGGATTTCGTTTTTTTTTTGCAATCCCTGTGATAATAGCAGGATCGAAGCCAAACCCACTCTTGAATTTCCGCACGTGAACATTCAAACAGCTTCTCCATGAGAGGATTAGTATGCCTTCCCGCCGGACGTGCTCGTAGAGCATCGGGCTTTTCATTCGCATTATTACGCAGTCCAGCAACCAATCCGGATGGTACTGCATACCTTTCGTTGATTTGCGGCGAGCGACTTGCAAGCATTGCATAACAGCAAGTCTTTGCTTCGGTGGAAGGGCTGGCAACCGGTCTGCGAGGACGCCTTTTTCAAGTTTTGCACTTTGCCTCTTAAGTTTCTCAATAGTTCGAGTGTAAAGTAACAGCTTGGCTTTCAGCCCGCGAGGTGCATGTGCGTGCGCTCTTCTACGCTTTGAATTTGCCGCAGCAGAAAAAAGAAACGAGCGCTACTTCCCACAGGTCAGGGTGCGTGACGTCACTGAAGCTACAGCGCCTGTGCCACTCGCACCGGGCGACATGTAAACGTCAGCGCACGCCCCCTCGCGGCTCCCTGCCGGCGGCTTCAATGTAGGCGCTGCGTGCTGCTCGTCGCACTTCCCCATTCTAGCCACTGTAACCTGACCCTTTGTCTCCTTTGTTTAGTGTGATCGTAACTATATTCATTACGCGATGCAAATTCAAGTAAGGTTTTGTATTGTACACCTTACCCGTTATTGCTTGTAAAACAGGCGTGCATGGTATTCCGGTTTAACTTCTCTTCCCGCTACATTTTGCATAAAAATTTTGTTATCTCTATAGTACCCGCCTTGCCATGACAAGCGCAATGCAAGTTGTTCAAACAGATCGTCACTGCAGAAACTGCTATGCTTCCGGGAGAATCGGCGTGACCCCATGAGCCGAACTAAAATGTTAAACCATTTGCACAACCCGCTATTGTATCAAGACCTAAAGTGGTACTCAGAAGGATCACTTTACGCGCCCTCACTCACTAAAATGTGCCTAATAAACGAGGGCGATACAGAAAGACTTGCCGCTATTTTTTATTAGCCGAAATAAGGTACATACAGGGCATTACGACTAAACCGTACAATTCTCCGTACCTTACACTATTCCTTCACTTAGTCCCCACACCGGTTAAGACCATCTGTCCCATCGCAGCACTATATGTGAGATGCCCCTGCGGTCCAAATCGTCCGGCTGACTGTAGAACCACCTGGCTTCATCTGTCTTTTGCGAACTCACAACACCACCACCTTGCACTTCTCAAAGTGAGACACCTTTCCCCATATGTGAGCTGCATTTCCCCGTGCATTTCGATGGGGGTTCGTTCCTTGCTCCATACAAAGCGAATCGCACTCGCTTGCTCGTACGCCGCGGACGTGTGAAGCACAACCGCCATCTTCAACAACGGACAGCAGCGCCGTGCCACGGAGCTATCGGCAGATAAGGCAGGGTCTGTCCAAGAAAGGCCCATCTCTGGGAATGGATATGTTGACTTCACATTCACAGCCGTAGTTTGGATATAAAAAAAATTGGGTCAAGAACTTTCTGATTCGCTCTCATCTAAGTTATACATCATCAAGATCGCAAAGCAAGTTTCACGTTCCAACGCGATCTTGTTAATTTTCTCATTAGAGCGGAAACCGGGCTACAGGTGAGAAGCGTATTACTTAGGGGTCAGATACAGGTTCAAAGGCATGCTATATTGTTCCTGATGCTCCAAAGTACATTTAGCGGAAATTCAAGGTCGCAGGGTCACCTAGGATGGGGCTTCTGCCCTCTTATCGTCAAAGTGGCGCTGGCACCACCGTCTCAATGGCAGTAGATGGTGGTGCTATGCGTGCGTGAGCGGTGTCACGTGATAGGCGCACACTGTGACCATACTACGTGTAGAGGTAATTTGTGTGGAGATAAAACTGACGTGCCCGTGGAGAGTGCATGAGCTCTGCGCCCAAGCCGCTAGGTAAAAACGGCGCGCAACAAGCAGCAGTAGGCTAGTCTTGCCGACTAGCACAAGCTTCGCACACTTACAATAATTCCCGTAGTGACTTACGGGTTTACTTTCTTTTTCAGTCATGGCTTCCAACCACGATATATTTATTTGCGGCGAGTGGGACCTGTTTAGCTTAGCTAAAATTTCTAATGAAAACGCTCGTGCATCAATATTATCGCATTTTGCAGAGGATGTGTAAGAATTAAAGTTTTCACTCATAAAAATACAGAGAAAAATATGCGCAAGCAAATAATCAGGATTTGCGCTATAAACAAATCAACCCGGTCACTGGAACTTAATATTTTTCGCATTAGCTTGAGGTAATAATTCCATAACTTATGCAACTGAGCGCACCTAAACGCAATTTAAATTGTTAGGCGAATTCGCATGCACAAATCGTTGTAATTCAATTTACGAAAGCGAAATAATGCGACAATAAGGCGACATTGCTTAACAAAGCAACATTTTCACATTCCTACCGCAAGCTTATGTCATACAGAAGAGTAGAAAAGAAACTGCTGCCAAAATACTTAAGAAAAGCGAAGTTTCTGTCCAACTGCAAGAATTAGCAACCTGCAGTAACAAAGCAACAAGATTTGCGATACCACAAGCCCACGCTATGTTCTGTCTGAGAAGGCAGACGACCATTTTTTTTTTTTTGCTCAGAGCTACGAACGAAAACAAAAAAATCGATCTCATCTACCAGCGCAGTAACAACGAATATTTAAGTAAGTGGTCTTTTGTTGCTACCGATTTACGAAATTGACTTAAACATGACGTAAACATTGACGTCAACATGACAACAAATTTCAGCTAAAGCAAGAACGACCAAATGCCAACAGGATTCAAACAGACTTCTATGTTGGTAATAAATATTTATGCACTAATAAGTGTTCGGTAACAAGTGTAATGGCACTCATAATTTAGGATTTTAGCGCGAAGTGACACAGACAGAGACTAGAAGCAGACATTACGAGCGCTTGTCCTGTCTGCTTCCAGTCTCTGTATGTGTCCCTTCGCGCTGCGATCCAAGATTATGTTACCGTACCAACTTTCCCAACTTTCTATCCTATTGGCACTCAGTCCTAATTGTTTTCAAGCAACGCATCCTAATGCGTATTGCCTCCTAAAAGTAGGACATTTCGAGTCTCAATATTGTTCACTGTTCGCAAGCAGCATTTGAACTGAACACGCTCGTCGAGGCCACTCCATTCTACTTTGCGTCAAAGCAGAATCTGAAATCTAGCGCTGTATTGGCACTAAAAGCGCAACTTTAGCCACCCGTAAAAGCACTGCGAACGTATAAGCAACGTGACCGTCTCGATTCTCACGTTGCTTTTGCTTCTCTCGCTTCGTTTTGCCGTAAATTCTCAAGCGTCACCCATGTACACTAACGGCACGGAGGATGTGCTCCAAGGAACGCAACGTTCAAGTCATTTAGCAGCCAGAATCTGCATAGATTAAAGGGATGATGCAACCTTTGAAAGAGAATTGAGACTTTTCTCGTACGTGTTCCCTCGAACGAGGCTACTGATGCCCACACAGACGTGCTCGGATTCGAGTGCAAGCCATCGGTGAGAGAGAGAGAGAGACAGAAGAAACTTTTGGATCAAGAAAACCAGGGATAGATTGTGCTCGACTGAGACTAGTGCCTTTTTACTCGGCGCGCGACAGCAGGAGGAGGTTACGAAGTAGGAAAATCCTGTAGCATTGCTGGAGCGATAGTAACGAAGAACTTCCACATACCTTTCTCGCGACGGCCGTAATAATGTCCTCGATTACCGTTTGCGCCGGCGATCAATTTTGATGCAAAAACAATGACCTATCTCTAAATCGCGAGTGTTATGCGATGCTGCACTACGCGATGCCCGCTGCAATCAATCGTCTAATTTTTGATTTTTGAATATTATATTTCTTTTGGAAAGCTTTCTTTCCCTACCATCCCCGCGGTTTGGCCTGCGTTGGTGGGCGGTCTGTCGGTGGGCTCCTCGCTAGTTGGGTTGTCGCCGAGTAGATCGACATGTTGCCGCCACCTCGCTTAAAAATGTTTATTAAAAAGTTATTACCCGCGGTAAGTATTTAGATAGCGGCCAGAAGAGCGGCCCCGTCTACAAGCACCCAACACTTCACCGTACAGTTATTACAGTAAACTGTTCTCTAAAAGGGAGGCAAAACGATGCGCTGCAAGCCACAACCGCGCGAATAGTTTTGTCACGCCGATACCAAGGAGAAGAAGAGGAAGACGACTGCGGAAGAGCCGGGCTTCTCATCGGCTCCTGCTGTTATGCCAATTAACGCAGTGTTAATTTGCAGTTACCGCGATATAATTGGTACCAATGTGTGCGCGAAGGTGCGGGGCATCGACCAGTACAAGTTTTGACCAAGCGGTACGTGATTCTCTCGATTTACGACGACTTCTTCTGTTGCGGTGCGGACTTTTCGCCAAGCCTAACGTAGGCCTCCCATGAGTACAGCCACCGGTGGCGACGGGCCCGGCCGCTAGGCCTAACCCGGCGACGAGCACGACCAAGATGGCGTCCGCAATGGAAGGGGCCACGTCAATGGGAGACAACATGGCGTCAGCACCAAGCATCGGCAGTCTCGACGGGCGCACGTGCATTGAAGTTCACCGAGAGGACATTACACCGGAAGAAGCCGAAGGCTGGTCTGCCTCCGGCAAGCGCATCAAGCAGATCATGACCGGCAAGGAAAACGGTGAGTCCGCCGCCATTACTCGCCAGTCTAGACCCAAGACTAGGGCCAGCTTTGCTAAGAGAGTTGCAGCCTTGGTAACGAAAGCGGCGAGGATGCCGACAGACATGCCGAAAGGAGACACCAAGATAGTCATGAGGCCACGTGGAGGTCTCAACGTAGCGAGAACTGAGGTTTCAATAATTATGTCGGCCGTCATGACGGCGGCTCGAGTAACGAAGGAAGAAGGCAAAGCAGACACCATCTGCACGAACGCGAGGCAAAACATCATCGTGGTCAGCACCCCGGACGAGAGGCGTGCCACGCTATACTCTAAGGTCAAAGGCCTTAACATAGGAGGCAGGACATACGAAGTCAGCGCTTACCGAACGGCGCCGGTCGGCACGGGCAAGGGAGTCATCCGAAGCATAGCCGTAGACGACTCCCCGGAGGAGATAGCCGAAAACATCGTGAACCCATGCAACCCCCTAGCGGTGGAGGCGCACAGAATCGGCAATACAACCACGGTGATAGTACTCTTCGCAGGACAGAAAGTACCGAACTACGTCAAGTGTGGCTCGATATTAGTCAGGTGCGGGCTTTACCGCAAGCACTTTGACGTGTGCAGGCAATGCGGCAAGGTCGGCCATAGAAGAGACGTATGCCCGAATCCCAACATCAAAGTCTGCTTCGGCTGCGGAATCGTGAACCCCAGCGAGGATCACAAGCACGAATGCAAGCCCAAGTGCAAGCTCATCGGGGGACAGCATCCAACGGGCGAGAGGGAAAGCAAAAACAAGTACAAGATGCCGTACGTGGTCAAAAAACGGCAATGGGAACGCAAGATGGAAGCCATGCAGCAATAACCGGATCCGGAAAGCTTTCCGCCGCTGCGAGAGCCGTCTCCCGAGAGATCTCGCGGGGAATCGAGGCAGCGCGACAGCAGCCGCAAGAGGGACAGCAGCAAGGGAGGCAGGAGCGCCAGCCGCCACAGACCGTCGCAGTCGAGCGAGAGAGTCGCATGGGCCGACGCAGTCAAGGCAAACATGGCAGAGAAGCGACAACCACCAGCGCAAAACGCCGCGAAGAAGATCCAAGAAGAGAACGGGGTGGTAAAAGCCCTGAGTGACGAGAACGAGATGCTAAAGCAGAGAATCGCCGCACAGGACGCAACCATCAAGGAAATCAACGAGAAGCTAACGACATTCATTGGGTTGCAGCAACAGCAGCAGCTGCTGCCGAAGCCCGCACAAGAGAAGAAACAAGAAGAGATAACCGAGGACGAACCAGAGGTCGAGGTGGACACGAGAGCTACGAAAGAGGCGGGACCGGCTCCCAAGAGGAGAGCCATAGAGAGCGCCAAGGAACGAAAGATAATGGAGAGAATCGAAAAACAGGACGACAGACTCGACCGTCTTGAGGCGACCAGCAAGGTAACCAACGAACGCCTCACTACGCTCGCGCAAACAGTTCAGCAGATGACAACGAACATACTGAGCACGATCCACAACATGATGGCGCAGATGCAAGCACAGCTGCAGACGCAGATACAGGCACAAATACAAGGTATGGAAGCACAGATCATCGCCAAACTGCAGCAATCATGGACGGGACAGCACGTACAGCAGCATCCACACCGCCAGTGAGAGACCTCTTGGTCTGGCACTGGAACTGCAACGGCTTTACCGGCAAGAGAGCGGTGCTGCAGCAACACTTGCAGCAACTAACGAGGAAACCAGACGTCATAATGATTCAAGAAACACACAGCGAAGAGACGCCGAGACTACCTGGCTACCGGTCGCACGACAGCCTGCCGAGCAAAAGGGACACGTCCAAGGGCAACGGCAGAGGGGTCTGCACTTTCGTTAAAGAAGGGATCACCTTCATGAAACACGAAATGATCGGCAGAAGCGCCATCGAACACTGCACGGTGGAAGTAATCACGGGCAAGAGGAGGAAGGAGAGCACTTTCCTGGTGAACGTCTACAGCAATCCGTCCCACGGACAACAGAAATTCAAGGCACTCTTCCACAAAGCGAGTTCAGTCGCGGGAAGCAATACGCTCGTAGTGTGCGGATACTTCAACGCTCCGAGCCAAGACTGGGGCTACCACAGAACGACGGTCAAGGGGAGAGAGCTCATGCAAGACGCCACCGACGTGGGACTGAACTTAATCACGGATCCGGCCTTTCCCACCAGGATCAGCACATCGGTTACGACAGACACCACTCCGGGCCTTACCTTCGTCAAAACCGACGGAGGATCGAGAGAAGCAAAATGGAGAAACACGGGCCAAGAGCTGGGAAGCGATCACTACATCGTGGAGGTCGTCGTACCGCTCGAAGGCCAAGGCAACAGCGGCATAAGGAAGCATCGCATTACGGACTGGGACGCCTTTCGAAATGCGCTACCCGCGGTGAAACTGGACATTACGGACATCGAGCAATGCGCGGCCAACGTAGTTGAGACGACGGAAAGACTACCAAGGAGCTGGAGACGGACGAACGGATAGACAAGATGGACAGTCGGCTGGCCCACCTGATAGAAGCCAAGCAGTCCATAAAAGCGAGGTGGCAAAAGCGACGAACCAACCGAAGTCCAAGGAAGAAGATCGCCGAGCTCAACAGGCAGATGGAGGTCCACTGCAGGGTGCTATGCACCCAACAGTGGAACGAGGCCTGCAACGAAGACGACGGACAGATGCGCAAGGGCATGACATGGAACATGCTACGGCACCTCCTTTACGAAACCAAGACCAAGGGCCACCAACACAACATCTTGGCCAGAATCCTACACAAGGTAATCTGTGAACACGGGGAGGACGAGGTCAAGGGGCGCTTGGACGCCAAGTACCTACCGACCACCCCCACGGAAAGACACCCGGATTACCAAGGCAACGAGAACGAGACGCTAGATCGAGACCTCCAGACATGGGAAGCCAGAGTTGCCCTCCAGGATCTCAATGGCAGGTGCGCCGTGGGTCCCGATCGAGTGACCAACAGAGCGCTCAAGAACCTCAACGAAGCGGCTATCGAAACGCTCACGAACTTCTACAACAAGTGCTGGCAAGAAGGAAGGCTGCCCAAGCAATGGAAAGCAGCCAAGACGATCCTCATCCCCAAGCCTGGCAAGCCGCCCAACATAGAGAACCTCAGGCCGATCTCGCTCACTTCGTGCGTGGGAAAGGTCCTCGAGCACGTTCTCATGAACAGGTGGCAGCGTTACCTGGAAGAATCGGAGCTTTACCCAAATTCCATCATAGGGTTTCGGAAGAAGCTTGGGACGCAAGACGCCATGATCTTACTGAAGAATGAGATCATCGACGATACGACGGGCACTAAGGACAACAGAGCCATAATCGGGCTGGACTTGCAGAGCGCCTTAGATAAAGTGAGGCACTCGGCTATCCTGGCCCAAGTATCCAGACTAAACATGGTCAGAAGGACATACCAGTACATCAAAGACTTCCTGACGGAACGGACCACCTCGTGATGATCGGGGTGGCCAACCGGCTAGAAAGAGTAGCTGGAGTCCGACACACCATCTACGCCGACGACGTTACGCTATGTGTACCGGGAGGAAGCGACGGGCATATCGAGACAACGCTGCAAGAAGCGGTCAACGCCATCGAGGAGCAGCTGGGCGGGTCTGGACTCGTTTGCTCTCCGGCCAAGTCAGAACTGCTGGTGATTCCACCGAGAGGAGCGGGCAGGAAAAGAAAGAATATGGAAGTCAAGTACGAGCGGCCGAAGATCACGGTCACGACAGCGGGAGGACAAGTAATACCGGAGGTCGAGAAGATTCGAGTGCTCGGGCTGCTCATCCAGCGAAACCGAGTCAACGGTGAAACGGTCAACAAGCTCGCGGGCAAAGCGGCCGCGGCAATGAGACTCATCAAGAGGGTGTCCAACAGAAGAGCAGGGATGAAGGAGGAGAGCCTGACTAGACTCGTTCAATCCTTCGCAGTTAGCCACATAACGTACGTGGCCGCCTTCCACAACTGGAGGCCGAGCGAACGTAACAAGATAGACGCCACCATACGCAAGGCGTATAAGGCGGCACTCGGCCTCCTCGGGAGCACGAGAACTGAAAAATTCATGGCGCTGGGAGTCCACAACACGCTGGACGAGATAGCCGAAGCACAGAGAACGGCGCAACTCGAGCGTCTCTCTGAAACGAGAACCGGAAGAAAGATACTGCGGGACCTTGGCCTCGAGCCGAGGGAAGGCGAGCAGCAGAAAGACGTGCCTACACCGGATAGCATCAACAGAAAGCTCAGGGTCTGCCCGAGCCCGAGGAACGTGAACCCCGAGCACAACAAGGAGCGGAGGTTGGCGAGGGCCAGGGCTCTCGTGAACCTCCACGCCAGAGAAGAAGGCGCCATCTACGTGGACGCGGCGGAGTATCGAGGGAGCAGCGACGCATACGCGGTGGTGGCTGTCGGGGCATCGACGGGTGCAACGAAGACCGCGGCGAGCGTCCGGACTCGAGAGGCGCACCGGGCGGAGGAGGTGGCCATCGCCTTGGCCGTCTCCGACCCCGGATGCACTACAGTGTTGTGTGACTCTAGAACGGCAGTGAAGAACTACGCCAAGGGTAGGGTATGTAGTGAGGCTGCGCGCATACTGCGCAATGCCGAAGACATCGGACGCAAAAGCGCTGTGGTGATCAAGTGGTTTCCGGCCCACATGGGCAGTCACGTGTCGGAACGCGGGAACGTGAACCACAACGAGAAGGCCAACTCGGCCGCGCGAGGACTAACCAACCGCGCAGCTGCAAGCACGGCCGACTCGGAGTGTTAGTCGCGATGCAGTGCCAAGGACAAGATGACCACCTTCAACGAAATAGTGAGTGGTACAGACTTAACAGACAGACTATGCCGCCACCTCACCCGGGGCTTACCCGGAAGGAGGCAGTGTTATACAGGCAATTACAGACGGGGTCCCTGCTTACCCCGGCACTAGCTAAGCACGTGTGTACGAGCGTGTACGCGAGTGACGTGTGTAGACTGTGCGCTAAGGAGAGAGCCACCGTGGCTCACATCCTTTGGGACTGTAGTATAAATCCAGGAGAAGCCAGCGAGAAGACGACGATCCCGCCGCAGCTAAGCCTGCAACGAGGACCTATGACCAAGATACACAACTCAAGGCCGTCCAGCAGGTCTCGGCAGCTCTAGAGAGGCAGCGACTTCGCGAAACCTAGGAGAAGGGGGGTAGCACCCCCAGGAAGGGGGCGGCGGCTCTCTCGGATCCGCGGAAGTAGCGAGGAACCAAGACCTCGAGGAGCACAATGCACGAGACTGACGTAGTGGCCGCGTCGCGGGAAAAGCTTGTCCTCCCTGCGTGGAGGGAGCCTAACCGACTCTGCAGGCATTTTCACTAAAATTGTTCTCTCTCTCTCTCCCCCCCGACACCAACTGGCTCTATGAGATGGTCGCCACATGTTATCATGATGCATTGCCATACTATGGGCGCCTGTCCACAGCGGGGCATTGGCGAAGAAGCAGGCAGTAGATGTCCTACCACCAACTAGCTCGTGTTGATGGTTATAATGGCTTTTCAAAATATAATACGTACCCACAAGGGGGTATCAACTAAGAAGCGTGTTCGCTTGTTGATTATGATGATAATATCTATATTATGCTTTAAACCTACAGCGAGCGATTGGCGAACAACAGGGCGGAAGACATCGTACCACGAAGTAGCTGATGTAGTTGATCGCCTTGAGTTGATAATGGTAATGATTTCCTAATATGACACATACCCACACCGAAGTATCGGCCAAGACGCAAACACGCGTCTTGGTAATGATAATCATTATTATGATGATATAGATACAATGGCGCTACCAAAGAAGCGGGCGGTACAAGCGCACATGCCCGAAACAAACTGGCCAAGAAATGCGGGGGTCACATTGTGCCAACGCCAACTACCTCTTTTAGAAGTTCACCGCGTGTTGATCGCTATCATTTTCATACTACGGTATGTACTCGCAATCAGGCATCGGCCAAGGAGCGCGCCCGCGTGTTGATTATGATGATGATTTTCATAGTATGCCGCATACCCACAGCGGGAGAATGACCTAGAAGCGGGCGGTACATATCGCGCTACCAACCAGCTTTTTGAGATCATCACCGCGCGTTGATGACGATCATCATTCCCCTACTGTAGAACGCACCCGCAACTGGGACCGGGCATGAAGCGCACATGCTGACGATGTTGGTGATGATTTTCATACAATGGCACATACAAACAAAGGGGCGATCGGCCCAGCAGTGGCCTGCACATTTGAAATAAACAAGAATATGCGAGCTGATACAAGCCAATATAAGGTTTGTCGCGTTGCACAGTCCGGGTGAGCGAGAGTCCATGCTGGCGCCAGTTTCTTTTACGAAAAAAAAAACAAACGAAATGGGCACATTTATAGCATTTTATTATAACCGCTTCATAAGAACTTCGCGTCCTATAGATCGAAACATCAGCGTTGGATCTGTAGGCTTACTTTAGCTGAGGTTTCAGATTTATATGTCCGTAACTGAACGCCTTGTTTCTGCAGCTGAATCTGTAGCGCAGCGCTTAACAATGTCATCGTCCCAAACCGTAGGCTTACAATGGACGCTAGAGACCAGGCTTTGCGTAAACTTTACAAACAAAGATTTGCGAACAAGCGTCACTTGTGCTCTCAAATGAATCGAAGATTACAGTAGCAGATAACATAAATCTAGCGCAACGCCTCACTCTTTCGCTTCACGAAGCTGCAGTTTCTACAAAGCGCCTACTTGCCTACACTGCTCCTCGAGGGTCAATATTGAAGCACCACACGCAAGTGCAAGCAGACAAGTTGCTCCTCGCGAAACAGGATTACCGCCTACATCAAAAAAGAAAGAAAAAAGAAGATACGATTTTGTGACCACGCTTGGCAGGCGTACACGTCTCGATACATGTAATAATGTAGCACCGCGCGAAGTAATGCGGCACGCAACGGTATAATTGCCGAAGAGCGTGTCGGCAACGATGAGATGCTACGTGAAAGTTTTTTTTATTTTCGAGAGGCTGCTTTCGCAATCGCTCTCTTTCGACCAAGAATTTGTCCTCTTGCTCGTCTTAACTTTGACTTGCAGCCTTTCGTGTGACCCTCGCATTTCCTTAATCGGTCAGTTAGTATGTGTGGCACACGGATTCTCGCATATGGCGCACTGCAAGACGATGCCGCGGAAAGAAGGTGGACGGGATGGACGAGGATAACGGCTTCAAAATGACACCACAGACTGGATGTTAAAAAAAAAGAAAGAGTGCAGAGTAGGAGAGGGTGAACTGACAGGTATAAGTAGCAACCGCACACTTGGGACTCCGTTGGCGAGTTCTTTCGGAAACGCGATCATCAGGTGAGTCGTCCACTGAAGTGGGATTTCAACAGCAGCCTGTGCCCGCGGAACCCCGCTTGAAAGAGGAACGAAAGTGCGCGCGCTGTTTCGAGGACGTCGTCTTGGAATACAATTGTCGTTCGTCGTTGTAAACTTCGAACACCTCTGCGGAACCGGGTAGCGGTGGAGTTCTTCGGTTTGTGGTGGCCCTGAATCTTTTATCCTATAATTGTGTGTTTGCGAAAGGGGGGGGGGGCGGCATATAGTGCAGCTTCTCGCGGACCCTCGCAAAGCGACGTAAGCTATCGGGGTGCCTAGATTACCCAACTATATTTCCGTACCAGCCAGTAAAGTAACATAAACCGTGTCCACGCGGTCCCTGTTCTTGAACTTTTACTTCCAAAAAGTTACCTCACGTGGTCAGGATCAAAATTTTACCACGCGAGCTTCGATCGGAAGTGTTCCCCGACCCCTGACAATGAGATACTTCGTGATGCAAAACTGAATATTGAAAGCACCGTTTTCGTAGTGAGATATTTGTGACTTGGGCAATGAAGCGGGCAGCGCTTTACTTGATGTTAGAGCACACTGAAATAGTCCGGTTACCTTCAATATGCTAAGTCTCAATCTTTAATTCACTTTAGATATCGCTAAGCGTGATGCAAAAGTCCATGTGCGATCGAAGTGTGATAGCTTGATCGGAAAACAGGGGTCCAATTTCTGACTGCGAATTTTTAGAGCATCTTGTCGACAGACGATAAAATTCTATTAGGCTCCAGGCCAAAATTTTGTAAAACACAACGGCATTTATCTTAAGTAAGGCATCTCTAAACCTCAAAACTATAGAAAGAATGGAGAATTCTTTTCCAAAGCCACATCTGATTATGTAAGAACGCATACAATACGCAAAAATACTAGAAATGAGCAACCGGTGCCTACTGAGGCAACGAATGCCAAACGGACATGAAGGTCGGTTTTCCCAAATAGCTAACCACGCAGTCCGAAGCAAAATTTCAAAATGCGCGTTCTGAAGTCGCCAGCACGTGTTGTCGGAATTTCTGCCATAATTTGGGTATTCTGGACCCGTGGAAGCATAAATGAATTATGCGATAAAAACACTGCATCAAATACCATTCATAAGCGCCCATATATTGCCCAGGAACATGGCCTTTATTTTTTATCGACTATGCTTTTCCAAAGACCGGATGCCTTTATTTCCAGAGCAGCAATTTCCATTGCTTAGCCAGAAAAATCAGGCTGAAGCTGCCCTTGCAATTAGTTTATTTTAACATAGGTCAAGCATTTTGTAGGCAACATAGGCTGAACATCTTGTAACAATTATTTTACATACGACTATCTTCATTTTTATCATATGTCCCGCATGTTTCGCGTCTATTGCAACAGTAGGAGCCTGGTATCGTACGAGGAAACGCAGAACAGCAAAAAGAGAGCAGGAAACGAGAAATATCATTAAAAAGGCAACCCTGACAGTGTAACCAAATAGTAAAATCCAGCTGCCGAGGGCTTTTTTGGCTCGTAGGTATAGCCCAGCTGTAGCACAAACGCCAGTCGCCTCATTCGATTCTAGCTTCATTCAATCATTATGCACCGCGCCGCTGACTGAATTCACCAGCTGGTCGAAATCCTCTGCCGCTACTGATGGCATATCCTACGTATTTCAAACGTCACCGCCGTCTTTTTAACTGTTGGTGCGCCATGCTGTGGCACAGCCACGGCACTACACGCAAAGGTATGATTTTTCTTCCGCCTGCATAAACTTTTGGCAACCATCGTTTTACTTAAGAAACTGGGAGTGTCCACAGTTTCTTCGCATGTTGTCTCGATCTATGCCTACCTAACTCCGAATCATGACAGTCAGGTTTCCATGTGGTATACAAGAAAACCTCGCCTGACTAGTAATTTCCAGCGTATGCGCTTGTTTGCGCGCTCTTGAGCCACCGATTTTTTTTAATGCTAGCTTATGTTATTACCGGTGCGCTTGGTCACATCCTAAAGGTGTAGGGAGAAAGCGAGAGTGAGTATTCCTGATCAATGGCGTGCTTATTCTTTTTTTTTCATGTTGCCGCGAACCAGCATCATGAAGGCTGCCGCTGTCCTCCTTCTGGGTAAGTTTCATCATACTCTTCAGTATGTCGCGTTAAGAAGGTATAAAAACGATAGCACACGCAATCTGATCGTGAAAGTCTTGTTTTCATGAGACGAATACATCTTCGAAGACGGGCAAAAATGAATTAAAGCTATGGCAAGCGGGAGCGCAGTCGAGGCGTAGCACACTGCCCAACATGAGCACTATAGTTCGATAGCGTTCTGACAGCTGAAATGTTCTGCCTGGCACCGAACAATTCTTCAGCTGACTGGAAGGCCCGTTACTTCAATCTCAATTCAGGCATGACATAACTGCGCGCTGCGAGCCTAGGCAGTCATGCAATATCTGCCCGCCAATATTTGATATAGCCTGGGCATACATGTCTAAAGCACGGCAAACCTGTGCGCTTAGTTTTGGTTGCCCCGTTCTACCGGGGACTCTGGTTCGAGACAAAGTTTTGTCGTGCATCCGGTAGTCACTGCTCGTGCTTCTGACTATCTATTTGGCCCTCACTGCTAGCTATCATTAATGGTCACCCTACGTCGAGCGAGAATACGCAGTCGAAAAGAAGCGAGACGACGACGTCACTGATAGGCTCTCGTGACCTATGGCTGACAACAGCGCGTGTCACCAGCGTTGAGAATACAGCATGACTCACGCTGGCCGGTCATATACGCACCGCTTACAGACGAGTAAATTTTCTTGACGCAGAGACTGTCCCAAAACAGCGAAAACTTTTACCGAACTTCAATTAAGGTTTCGCTTAGGTGGAAGGCTGTTTCACTGCTTCGTTGTCTACTGGCGTGTGTTATCACTGAAATATCGTGCAATAACTCGATTTGACCGCAATAGATATATACTAGTGCGTAGTATACAATATAACTGTCTGGAGTGTATAAGAAGCCAGCGGAGAATGTATTTCGTAATGTGCGTGCTGACGAATTCCAGCTGTTTATCACATTTTTTTTTCTCGCGGTTCCTGAGTAACACAATGACTAAATTGTAATTCATTATCTTTGCAGCCGCTCTGGTCGCTGCCGTTCCACGGGTACGTACTGCACCTATTCTTGCCTGGTGTTTGAAGATGCGAGTGTGTTTAAGCAATGCCGCAATGAGTTCATGTCGTTGCTATCAATATGTTATGTACATACGCAGATCAAAACCACAAGGTCCTAATTTTGCGGACACGCGTTGGGAATATTCGAAAGGGCGGAATTTTAATGCTTGCCAATGATGACACTTTAATGCTGCATTCATTTACTGTTCATCACATATCAAGGAAACAATCAGCATTCTTTTGCATGCTTAAAAGATGAAAGCGAACTTTGGAAATAAACTGGCGCTGCTGTACATCGAGCTTAAATGAAACCTGTTATTCTGGCCAGCATGTCTGTTCAACACCATTGCAAGTCTTGGGTTCTTGGCTGTAGATGTATTGCAGCATGCCGACTAGAACTCCTCCGTGAAGGAGTAACTAAGGAAACATGGAAGAAACTGCATTTGCAATAAACAAAACGTTGCAAGATTTTAAGGCCAACTACAGCCCTACGAAAAACGCACCCTTCTCCTCCGCCCATCACTGCGTCGCTCAGTAGCACAGAGGTGAAAGCGGTTCAAGAGCAACGTTTGTCTTATATACGGAGTTGCGTTCGTCGTAAAATGCATCAATGATACATTAATAATAACGAAAGCTACATTGTGGGTACTGAGGCTGAGGTGCCGAATTCCGGAAAATCTTTCTTCGACAGTGCTTTTTGCCACTGCGCAGCCGTATTCGCTAATATGTCGAGAATCCTAACCGGGCAGAAATTTAAGCTCGCGCACAACGTGAAAAGGAGACGTACACCAGCGCTCGGCTTTAAGTCGTTAAAACGGGATGCCTACCATTGAATGTAAGATAAAAAACATTTCTGCTGCCGTGCGGGAGACGGAAAGTGTCTCAATTTTTATTCATTTTTTGGTCTTTGTCCAGTTTTTAACTACCTATCATGCCTTCTCCCGACCCGACGTGTTCCCGTAAAACCCCTGACCTCAAACTCTAAATTTTGCCACATTTAGCAACGCTTTTGCGCAGGCTACAGTGTTTAGGCGTACCATGCTTAAGTCAGGAGCTCGGTGATAGCGGGCAACGCCCACATTTGTGGCATATCGCAGTACACGCAAGAAGTGACGTTGCTCCTGTCAGAAGAATGAGCTCAGTTTTTTCTTTTTGTTTTCGCAACTCACGTTTCTCCATGCTCTGTACATTGTAGCCAACTGACTCCGTACGGAAGCTCTCGAATTACAAGGTACAGAGTAACCCTTGCAACCTCGGTTTCAATTTTATAGTGCCCTTATTGAAGCCATGAATGTATAATCATGATCGCGTTGGATTCTAAAAATATAGAGCCCTAGCCGTCTTTGCCTCTAAACAGCAACATGGGACGCCAATCGGAACTGCTGCGTGAATAACTCGATAAAAAAAGGTCAAGAAGGTACGAAAGTAAAATGGAAGTATGCTTCGTTAGATTTAGGTTGCAGACAATCACGCCAATTCAGGCCAAACGGTATGGGCGGCGTGAACCTAAAGAAATGGACGTCACCTGTAACCAAAGTAAGATGTCAATACGCTGTGCTCCCCTCTGGAACGCAGGCTCGCCGCCAGGCCGCCCCCCTTCCCGACGGCATCGAGCTGCTGCTGGGCCGCGCCCTGCAGTCGTCCTTCCAGTGCACGCGTGACGGCTATTACGCCGACCTGGAGACCAACTGCCAGGTGTTCCACGTGTGCCGCGGTGTGACCAAGGAGAACGGCAACGTCGAATTCGAGCACCACGCCTTCGCCTGTGGCAACCAGACCGTCTTCAACCAGGCCTCCTTCACCTGCGCCTTCCTCGACGAGGCCATCCCATGCAACAGCGCCAAGGACTTCTACTACCTCAACGAGCGCCTCTTCCAGGACAAGGACACCCCCATCCTGGGAGACGACGACGCCCAGAAGGCCGCCGAATTCTACCCGGCCCGCGCTGCTGCCAAGGCCTAAACAATGGCATGTGCGAAGGAGTGCGTGACGAATGAATGTGAGTGCGTGTACAAAGAACGTATTAAATAATATCGACCAGTATAACTTCTTTGGAGTGATCTTTCTTTTTCATTAGAAGTGTAAACAAACACGAAGGTGTTCGTCCAGCTTTCCGTTTAGTTAAACAATCTAACCGCTGCGATAGTGATCGGTTTATCAACTTTCGGTGAACAGTGAACGAACATGAACATCGCCTAAATAGTTGTATGATTGCGGTGGCTTTCCATGATGCGCGAAATATGTTAGAAGGCTTAAAATGAGGTAAGTTAGACCGTATACATATATATATATATATATATATATATATATATATATATCGGCTGAGACTGTCCTAGATGAAAAGGCGTCAAAAATAACCAAACAAAAAAGGTTGCTTGACTTCAGTTCTCATGGCACACTTGCTTGCTTGCGACAAGAAAACACAAGACGCGCGAATCTATGGCGCTACGTACGTTCGGGCGTCGTCATCACGAGACCTCTGTCTACGTGTGTATTCCTCAGTAGCGTTTTAAAATTTGAACTTTTTTTTCTTTATTAGGCGCATAGAACGACGGTGCTGCAGGTAGAAAGTTAGAAATGTGATCTCTGCCCTAGAGCTCTCTGAAGACTGCTCATGTCGTTGCAGCGCGATACGGCCCGATTGAAAAAGATCGCTCTTGAAGCGATGACAATACACATCTTTTGTCGCCGTGCACTTTCTGCCATTTCTTCTCCTTTCCCCTTACATTTTTGCTAACGTAAGCACAGCCGTTCATTTAGTTGACGTCACTTCCTTTCAATCATTTCCTTTCTGGCTCGCTCCTCTCCTTTGCCTAATAGCTGTAAATCGCGCTTCCCTATTGTTGCGTGCGACATATACACCGAACGAAAGCGTGAGTTGGTAAATCATGTCTTGCCAAAGCAAGTTGTCAATACCATGTTGGTCTTCCTTCCGATGCCTTCGGATTCGCTTACGCGGCAAAGCTAAGAAATGCGCTCGCAAGACGCTGCGTGCTGATGACGTCCGTGCTGCTCGACGAATGCGAAGGCATACTCAACTAAAACTCTTGCTTGGACTACTTGGTTCATGCTTGAAGTAGTAAAGACAAGGCGCAGAAGACCAGGACTCAGGAAGAAGTACACAAACGACAGGACCGGCGAGAACGACGAGGCGCCAGTCCTGTTGTTTGTGTACTTCTTCCTGAGTCCTGGTCTTCTGCGCCTTGCCTTTACTACTTCAAGCATACTCAACCTCGCCTTGACCAGGTCAACACGAAGAGGTGGCTGTGTTTGCAGTAGCCGCTCATAGCAAAACGACAAGCATATTTCACTACCAACGAGGCTCTTACATTTCACATATGGAAAAGCACGTCACTGAAAGTGGTCTTAAAGCTAGTAAACAAAAATTAATTCGTACACCGACCCCGAGGTCTCCATGGAATTTCAAAAAGTACATTCACCATTGAGTAAAAGCAACGTATACGGGCGAGTAGCGAACTAACGTTTGGAAACAAACTCCAAAGAAAATTTAGTTTCCAGCCAGGATACATTTGACATACTCAACAAATACTGACAAGGCGAGAAAAATCAGTGACACATTGTTGTGCAACAGTGTGATTGATGGTGTGTAGATTTTTTTACCGTAGTAGGTTCGGCAACGTGGTCAATAGAGACCGATTTACGAAAGAAAATACGAAGCGTCTGCTCTCTGTGACACACACACAGACATATTTATCTCATTCAACAAAATATAACTTGTTACAAATATTACTGTGGAGCATTCCTATATACGGACTCTCCAACTAGTCTGCAGACAACAGAATTGGGTCACTGAAGCTTGCACTTCACCACCAGATTCGGCGTGGGGTGTCGAAGGAGGTAACGGCCAGAATGGCGCCGGCTTCGCGAGGGCTGCTGCTGAAGTATCCAGTTGGAGCCGAGTGTTGAGACGACGTGTCCCGATGGGCCAGGAACGTAGGCCGGGAGGCAAGTCCCGGATCACAGAGGCTGTGGTCTGTGTGCTTGACGCCCCGCAGACGCGCACCAGCGGCAATGGTTCAGCTGCAGGCTCACGAGCGCCAGGCTTAGGCAGGAGCCTGGACTCATCGTCCTACACGCTGCTTCTTCGGCCGCTGTTGCATTCTTGTCTCGGCTTATTCCCTCACAATGGCGCCGTTCTGGCGTTCCACGCTCTCGCCATGAGGTTTGGTTTCGTGCCTACGGATATGGCTCAACCCACTACGGGGAATCGGTCATGGATCGGACGGCGCAGTAGGTTAGACGGAAAGAATACTTAAATACAATTTTGTAATTTACAAGTGATTTTAAATGAATACCAATCGTTATTATCAATTTTCAGGCTCTATTATTTTAAAATTTCAAGTTAATATTTTTGTGTTCATATTGAGGAAAAGAAAACAATTAAGTTAACACGGCAGTTTTTGTTTCACATACAAAATTAAATATGGCATCGAATACGTCCCTATTGCAGTGTCCTAGTGCCGACGCCCCAAAAGACAGTGTCACAGGGAGCGTAATGCCCAATCCAAGTTGGCGAAGGGGACCTTCTAGAAGTCGTTTTCTGTGCACGTCGAACCCACGACGCGCTATAAGGAAAAGTTCCATAGTTTCAGATTCGTCGCAATAAAAACAATGAGGGGAAGGTGCCAAACCAGACCTGCGGGAATAAAAATTAAGCATTCGTATTCGGCAACGCATTCTTGTGAATTAAACTCCAAATTTTCTTGATGAACACCACTTCCTGTGCCAAGGGAATCTAAGGTGCTGGTAATCGGTGTTATTTAATACAGATAATATATCATGTTCTCCTTGAACACAAAATTTCCTAAATCTTGCAGCCGTGACGTATGCCGAAAGTTTCAGTGCCCTCTGTACGGGGCTTCTAAGAGATCCCGCCGCTAGCGCGTCTGCTGACCCATTTAAAGTGAGCGCAGTGTGTCCTGGTACTCATACCAAATGGATGAGGTGTAAATGTTGGTAGGTGAATAAAATACTCGGAGAATGGTAGATCAATTTGGCACTGTTACAGCAGAACAAATGAATAAGCAGTCGGTTATGATTACAGCTGAAGAAATAGAGAAAGAAGTTTTCGTAGAGCTAGAATGATTGCCAATAACTCTGCCTGAAATATTGGGGTAAAGTCGGGCAGTCGAAGAAAGAAGGACCTATTTAATGATGGCGAAAAAAATCACACTCCTGCCTTCTTTCTACTGATAGAAGCATCTGTGGTTATTACTGTATCTATAGAGAGGTTCTCAATGTGGTCATGTAACAAACCCTTTAGGTATCTAATAGGCAGAAGCTTAGCGTTATTAGCAAATATATTATCAAATTTAACCCTTAATGTCGCAGCCGGTAAATTGGGAAAAACCACATAACGGATTCATACTTCCAACGGCTCTAATAGCGTCTGCACCAAAATTACCTGCGGACGATGCAGTTAAGATCACCCATTCACAAACAATGCACTCGGCTCTCGAATGAACACATAGGAGGAGAGTCTCTGGGGAGAAGCATGGATATTCAGTAATGTCTGGACTGTCAGTATCCGAAATCGAGTTTCAAGAGAAGGCGAGTGAGTTTCATGATTTAAAATATTATTCGCTACAAATTTTGGAACGCCAATGCATAGACGTAATGATGCGCATTTTTAAAAAACTAGAGGGCATAATTTATAATAAGGACCTACAGAAAACAATACGCAACCAAACTGTAAAATGGGGCGGACATACATACAATAAATCTTCAGCAGAGGCTTCCTGTGAATTCCAAAATTACTGTTGCTGACTCTTGGTGATAAACCAACATCCAGTGCTCCTTAAGATACGATGCAATCTATCTGTGCCCACCACTTCAGCTTTTTTGTATAAATCATTACCGGATATTTTAATGACTGTACCTGTGGAATTATCTGCTCATCATGTCAGTGTTATCCGGACGGGAAAAGTTAAAGAGAAACTATGATGACACTTTTGTTGACATTTATCCACATTTTTATTCCCTTAGGCCACATTTAAATCTGATTCAAATACGGCTCTAGTGCTTTATAAAGGCTCTGTATATGGCTTGATACCGAAAAAATGCGATATCATCAGCGTATACGCATACCTGCACATGACGGTGTGTATGAATATGCCTTAAAAATATTAAATAAAATGGGGGAGAGTACTGCGCCTTGATAGACACCCCTCGTCTGTTTGTAAAATTGAGAAGAAATACTGTTTTGATAGCAATAAAATGTACGTCCGCTCACTAAATTACCAATCCATGCAATTGTATACTGTGAGAGATTCACACTTTCATGTCTGTCGATCAAGATGGGGTGCTCGACACTGTCATACGCCTTCGCAATGTCTAATGTCACTAAGGTCGCGTATTGGTTGTTGCGGTGAGCGAGTTCAATTCGACACTCCAAGTCAGCATGGGCACTCCAAATTGAGCACCTAGGCCGTAATCCTATTTGAGAATCACTTAATATTAGGTTGTCGCCTATGCACCTTTATATATGAGCATACAATACTCTCAGGATTAACTTTACAAGATTTGAAGTCAGAGAAATAGGCCTAATGTTATCTGTTGTGTATCACACGGCCTTGCTTTTTAGGTAGCGGAATTACTCAGGCAACATTCCAATCTGGATAAATCGATGCATTCCGAATTGAAAAATTTACAAATTTAAGCAAATCCTCGGGAGACAATTCGAAGATTATTTTTATCATTGCTGTATTTATGTCATCAGTGCCTGCAGCTGAAGCTGGCAGTGACTTTACCACTTTCACTAATTCTTCTAATGTGACTGCTGTGAATTCATCAGCTTGTTCAGGCGCCGGTATATGATAGGGTAGAATTGATGTAAATCGACTCTCTAAGCCTTTTGCAATCTCCGCCAGTGACTGCACCATTTCAGTAGAAGTTATACTAACTGATTCTACATTTGTTAGTGCTGAAACAATCTTTTTAGACCATAGAGACCTAAATAGCGTTTTTTTTATTACTTGACAGTGATACACAACTGTAATATTTTGCCTTATCATTTTCTTTCGCTTTGTCAACTATCTGCCTGAATGTATCTGCAACAAATTCATAGTCATTCCAATAACGTGGACACTAGATATACAGAACTTTTTCCGCGCTGCTTTTCTTCTATATTCGCGTTCACAGTCAGAATTCCACCAGGGGGAATAAGTACCACCTTTGTTTGACTGCATACTGAATCTGTATTTTGTATAACTGTCACTTATCACGTGACACAAACTTAGTGTCTTTACTTCATCACTTAGTCCTCCCTGTTTATTTAAATTGATCGCAATGAATATTGAAATTTTCTACAATATAGGTGCGGACATGCTTATTCCAAATTAATTTGGCACGTGATTTCGAAAATTAGGGGAAGGTGGTCGCTGTTAGTGGCCAAGGTGATGGCAGACAAGGACAAAATGACGAACCCGAACTAGAAAAAGTCAGGTCAAGCACCGAACGCGATTTCCCGGATACATAGGTTGAGGTTCTCGAATTTACACAGTTATGGTCATTTGATGAAGTTCAATCCAACAGTCGTCTGCCACAAGGATCGGACCGATATTCCTGTGATACATGGTAAGAATTGAAATCACAAGCTATGAGTATATTCTGTCTCCATGCTACAACCAGGCATCAAGAGAACCTGTATTTAGAATTCCTGCAGGAAAATAAGCAGTGACTATTGAAAATGGGCCACAACCAGGCAGCATTAAGTCCAGTGCTAGCACCTCACTTTCTGCACACTATAACTGCCAGCTAATCTTAGCTCTATGACAAGTTTTCGATGAGTTGAAAAATGCAAAACCCCCTCTACGAGAAGGGTGATCCAGACAAAACTACGATAATTCTTTAAACGAAATCTCTTTTCCGTAGATAACCATGTTTCTTGCAAAATAATCAAATCAGGGGAAAGTTCTTCACAAAGATACAGCAAATTTCTGGCTGCAGCAAAATGTAACGACAGTTCCACTGCAGCACTTTTAAGCTCCCTATGTTGAGGATATACCGGAAGTATTTACTGGCGTCTGTAAAATACTATCTTCTGGGAATTCATCTTTTGATAGGTCGTCATTTTTACTCTTTTTGGCCTTTACTTTATGAAGGATAGTAGTTCTAGCGTAGTACGGAGAAGCGCGACGTTTACATGTTAGAACATTCAAATCGATGCTCCCGATGTTTTCTGAACCGGACTCGCAACTGTTATCACCCTTGCAATCGACATGAGATGCGGAAGGTTCTGCGACGCCTGCACTGCGGTGCGAGGTCCCTGCCGATAGGCCTTTGTCGATGTTATCATGAGAAGCTATAATCTGAGAAACAACACTTGATCACGCAGCAACCTGCAAAAGTTGTGACATCTAAGCAGTGAAAACTGGCCCAATGGTATCAAAAAGGTTCTAAAATAGACTGTCAAGGGCTTTTGCCATAGGTTTATCAACATGAGCAGCTACAACATCACCAAGAAATGCATCTGTAGCTTTTGAGTGACGTGCAGCAGGTTCAGCGTACCAACATGATTTCTCTAATACAATAGCCCTAGCCTCACGACGCGAAAATCACTTCAGTTCTGTAACTTCTAGAATTTGAAGCTCTAGATCTCTCGTAGGGCCTTTCGAACGGTCCATAGGGCGGGAACCTTCGCACAAGCAGCAGCGCTTGCTCTTAGAGGGAACCGTCTTCACATTGCAATCCTCTCTGTAACTGCGGCACCGAAGCTCTGATCTACATTCCTTAATGCTATCGCCATATCACTAACATAGCAGTGGGCGGGGAGAAAGTGCTTCAACCCTATATAATAAAAGTCATGCCTTGATCTCCGGGGCCTAGTTGTGCACGCAAAAGTGACAATGACTGACTCTGTGGGGATTCTTTGATTCTCCGAAACTCGTGAACATCGGTAGACTGATAACGCACCTGCCGTTTAATCAATCAAATGTTTTATTTCCAACAAACCTGTTGGGGGTCCTCCAGGCGAAAAGCGGCGACATACAGCTTGAATGTGCCTGAAGGCCCTCACATGGCAGCAGTACAAATGCAATATACAATGCAATGGGTTACATTTACAATAATTACAAAGATCACATTTCAAAAATTTCTTTACAAAAATATGCCCTAAGCTGTTTTCGAGTCAAGGTATTTGTCATAACAATTTCTTTCCCAAATTTATTTAACAGTGAAGGCATATACCTGCAGCCCCTCGAAAGCTCACAGACCCGCGTCAACTCTCCGAACTAGCCCTTTGACGGAAGCTAGATGAAAGGGAATAAAAGGGCACCCCGTGTGATTCGCCAACATACCACAGTTTAGAAGGTCGGAGAGACAGGTCTGGTACGGCAAACAACATATGTGGAATGCCCCCCCTGCCAAATTGTCGGACATCGGTTATGCCCTGAAAGTGCGGGGCAGCTTACCGCCGCTCTTCTTGAATTGTCTTTGGATTCTTCACGTGAATGAATCCCCCACTGTTCGGCACTAGGGCAGCTGGAGCGCTGTGAATGCCACTACGCAAGAAAGCCTATATAGAGATATCACAAGTAGGAAGGTAAGCCGTCCAGAGGAAATACCGCTGGCCGGGAGAAGAAAGAGACATTAGGAACTCCCTATGGCATTAACCAGATTATAAAGGGAAAATACTAAACAAAACTAAAAAATGAACCGCTCGATACTTAACCAATAACCCGCAACACGAGACCTGGGGAAAGCGTGCGTAGAACACCAAACCAAACCGTCAACCGTGCAAAGCGTGCAAGGCACCGCCAGGAACGCAAAGCGCAGAACCGGAATGGCAGCCCTCTACTTGTGCTTTTTTGTCCTTGCGTCTGCCTTGAGGATTTCCGGAAATTCATCTTTCTTTTTTCTTTTTTTCCTTTTTCGGTTGCAATTACACGATCAATCTCGAGCCTTCGTCGTCATTGTCGTCTTCGCCTTTCTTTTGTACCACAGCACATACACCTCCTGACAAACAGGCTCACAGCTGTCAATGCCCCACACTCCTTCCTAGGCGTGTGGCTGGACCACGGGCTCGTTTCATTCCCGTTCTAGAATCGCGCAAATCTTTGATTTCATTTCGGAGAACTTTCGATCTGTCAATCGAAAGCTCTTCTTATCTGCACATGAAATTTTTCGAGGAGATTATATTGATGCTAATAAATGAGTACTTGTAAGCACAGTTTCAAGACGGGACAAGAGAAAACACCGACGCACAGGACAAGTGCTACTCGTAAATAATTTTTATTGTGAAGGTGTTGCCTACTTAAATACACAGCAGAACAACATCGCGCAAGCACATTTACCATCGAGCCAACAAATGCGTCATATCAAAGACCGTACAGAATACAGAGCATACAGATTACCACATCATTTCTAAAAACTGCTTTTCTTTGCTATGCAAAACAACCGGCATATCACTTATACAAGCGCTCGCTTTCATTCTAATATTAAATGCCTCCATGATTTCTCTCGCCAAAATAATGAGGATGAGAGTAATGAGAATTAGCGAATTTTGAGGATGAATTTTATCCCTTGCAAATACAGGTTTATAATTAAATCCGACTGCAGGAGTACTGTCCACGCAGTCAGGCTTCTTGGGTCACGCTGAACAAAACTGCACTTATAATTACTATCGAAATACATGTCATACCTGCCAATCTGTTAGATTTAAAAATTGGTAGAAATCCCGCGAATGGCGGCGGCGCATGGGAGGGGGCAGGGCACTCATTCTTAAAGGGACACTAAGTGGACGTGGATTGTTTAAATACCTTTCCAGAAACCTCGCAACGCTTGTTTCGTGCAAAGAAAAAACTTAGTTCACGCGAAAATTATATCGGATGGGTCCGAATGGCTTTTTCAAAATTCACATCTCTCGCCACAAAACCATCGCCATCGCCGCCCTTTGCTGCCGTCGGAGCAACTGCTTTTTGGTAGAGCAGCGTTGACCGTTCGGGCATCCCGCGACATCACATGGCCATTGAATTCTCTGCTACTTGTAGTTGGAGCGAGTTTCGCGAGCCAGCAAAACCGGCGCAGCAATCAGGAAAGCACTCAAACACGAAAACGTGGGCGGCGCAGATAGGAGTGAAAACGAAACCTTTCGAACGCCCGCGTCGTTGTCAACGGTAATTTCAATGAGTTCTTTTTTTCTAAACATGAAATAGAACTGGACAAGTAGCATTTTATTTCATCTATTTCATAATACAAAGATGTTTCCTTGCAACGAGTAGCTGAGTACTAGTGACCCAATTTAACTTAGGAGTGCTTTCGTCATCGGGCAAGTGATTCAATGTCCCGGGGGAGTCTGTAAACATGCCCTGCATTTAGCTCGATTTCTCGATTATTAAGACTCTGTTCGCGATAGTATTGACGCCTTAGAAATTCTCTAGCGCTAATCTATCACTTTAGCTCGACTTAGTATTTGTCTTTAGTGTCCCTTTAAGAACTTGGACCCGAGCTTACACCTTTGCTGGCATAGGTGCGCTCTTATTACTGATTTAACTTTAGCGCAGCACCCAAGCAGCAGCAAATTTGTAAAAGCAGAGGCCGGCAAGCGACACATTGCGTTTAGATCACACCTAATTCTTCAGTGAATTTGCTGTTGCTGATTTGGCGTGCTCCAGGAAACGTACTGAAGTAACTTGCTCAAGGCAAATACCCCCCTAGTATACGGCGCCTTGGGCGGCCTAAAAAGGCGATGCAAGTACCACGAAACTGCTTCTTGCGTACATTTTGTGCGACAGGGTGTGAGTATCGCCCTGTTTTCCGGCATAAAGGGAGCGTCTGCTTCTGTACACTAGAAAGTCTGCAAATGTTGGTGGCGGTATATACCGCGGCACATTTCACTATCGATCAATGTACATCAATACAAAGCTCAAATAGCCAACTTCACACACACACACACACACACACAAGCTGGCTTTAACATGTGTTTTATTGGTCCTGAGGAGGTCATGCCCACCTGAGTTGAAATCTCTTTACATGTAGTAAACATCTGATTACGGTTCCCCAATCACAACCGACGTGGCACGAGGCCTAAGGATGTCACCTCCGCAGTCTGCCTCTATAGATTTTACTTTGCAGTTGGACTCGCATTAGGCGGGAAAGCTGCCGCAAACGCCCATTTAGTCTTTGTTAAGTCATTAGTTCAAGGATTTGAATTTCGACTCACTTGTCAGAAGGATGTCAGAAAACGCAGCCATTGGCACCTTTTCTCTGTAGCGGGTGAGCAGATGTCACGACCCTTACTTGGGCACGTCTTTCAAGAAGTAACTACAGCTCACAATTATCTCAGCTCAAATCGGTTCACTTTACGACATTCTTCTACCAGGCGGCAAGGTGATCGTTATGCGTAAATTCTTCTTCGTTTTCTGGCCGCTCGTACTCACTGAAGCTACATAGAGATATGTTTAAAAAATTGATATCAATGTAATGCGCATTCAATTAGCTCAGTTAATTCTACTGAAGCAACTCTATTGCGACAATCTTGCATCATGTGAAGTTTTGTTTTGTTCTGTCGTGTCACCCAAGTTTGAAAAGAACTGCTGTACAAAATGATTTACGGTGATGCAATATTACAATAGTATGTGTCTTTTCCATCTTCCATCTAAAACAACTTTATTTTAAATCCGGCAAAGCTTGAAACCCAGGTAGATAGATAGATAGATAAAATTTATTAAAAGAATAATCAGAAAAACTGCTAATAGTCGGGGTCCTTAGTCCAGAGCTCCGCTGGCTCTTGCCATCTTCTCAGCTCTCTTTATCAGCTTGAGCTGGTCGTCGGGGGCCGAGCTGGACAGCAGTGCCTCCCATTGCTCCCTCGTGGTGTTCGTGTTTGGGTGTTCTATGTTGTGTAGATGTGCACTCCCACGTAATGTGGTATAGGGTTGGCGTGGCCCCACACCATGGGCATTCGTCCCTGTAGGCTGTGGGGTGTATCCGATGTAATATGTGTAGGTTCGTGTAAGTGTCTGTCTGGAGCCTACGCCAAGCGACGGCATCTTCTGTCTTTAGGTTTCGATGGGGTGGTGGCCATCGCAAGCGGCGCCCTCTGTGGTAGTTCACGATGGCTGAATACTCGAGGTCGACAGGATCCAGGTCTCCTGCAGCCGGCGTGATGAGTGCTCGGTTATGTACGAATCCTCGAGCTGCTCTGTCGGCTTGCAGGTTGCCCGTGATGCCAGTGTGGCCAAGTATCCAGATGATGGTTTGGGTGGTGAAGTCCTCAGAGTCCTCCTTGAGTATTCCGGCTAAGACTTGTGCAGCAGGTCTTCCAATTCTACCCTGTAGAAAGTTTCGGCAGGCCTGCTGGGAATCCGCAAGGATCGTCAGTGGTTGGTTTGCGTGTAGGCCCTTGCGCATGGCTAACGCGATGGCCAGCTCTTCGGCTTCCGTGATCGTGCAGGGGCGGGTCGATGCCGCGGAGGTAACGTGGCCTCAGTGGTCGCATGCCACTGCAACTGCGCCCTTGTTGTTCGTCCCATACATGGCGGCGTCCGTAAAACGGGCCGTGGTGTTAACCTGAACGCTTTCTCCATGTACTGGGCCCTTGCTCTCCTCCTGCCTGAGTGTAGGTTAGGGTCCATGTTGCGTGGTATCGGGGCAACGTGAAACCTGTCCTGGACTTGACGAGGTATCAAGCAGGTTTCTTGGGTTCGCGTTGTTATTGCTGGGAACCCCAAGGTTTGTAGGACCAGCCGTCCCGTGCGAGTCCGCGCAAGTCTGTTGTTGCGAGACGTAATGGCCTTCGGTCAGTTCACTGAGGGTGTTGTGCAACCCTAGCGGCAATAATTTTTCAGTCGAAGTACTCATCGGCAGGCGGAGAGCGGTCTTCAAAGCCATCCTCAAAAGTATGTCGGCCTGCTTTGTCTCGGACTGTGTGAGGTGGTAGTAAGGCAGGCTGTATGTGATTCTGCTCACCACCAGGCTACTGACCAGTCGGAGGGTGTCCCTTTCCTTTATGCCTCTGTTCTTGGATGTTACGCGGGAGATCATGCGTGATATTGCATTGACACTGGTTTTGAGGAGTGTAAGGGTGTGTGTGGCCTCTGGTTGGACTGCAGCCACATGCCCAGCACCCTCAGCAATGGCTCCTTTGGTATGAGGCCCCCGTTGAGGCCTACCTCAAGTCTTCTTGTTGGGTCTGTGGGGACTGTGTGGTTACCCCGGCCTCGCCAGACTCGTAGGAGCTCAGATTTCTCGGAGGAGCATTGTAGACCCCGTTGGCTGACGTAATCTTGGATTAGATTTGCTGCAGTTTGCAGCCGTTCTTCTTTTTCAACGAGGGACCCTGTTGTGGTCCAGAGTGTTATATCGTCTGCGTAGATTGCGTGCCGAAGACCAGCTACGTCCTGCAGTTTGCTTGCGAGACCGATCATGGCGATGTTGAACAGCGGGGGAGAGATGACACCACGTTGTGGTGTGCCCTTGTTGGCAGGGTGGTACACTGGAGTCTGGATCTCTCCCATCTTCAGCTCCGCCGTGCGGTGGCTCAGGAAGCTCTGAGCGTACTTGTACGTTCGCTCGCCGCAGTTGGTGTTGGCCAGCCCTTCTAGGATTCCTTGGTGGCTGACGTTGTCGAAAGCCCCTTTGATGTCGATTGCTAGGAGGACGTGTTCACCGCTGCGGGAAATGTTACTGAGGACTTCTTCCTTGATTTGGAGTAGCACATCTTGTGTGGGACAGGCCTGCGCGGAAACCGAACATGGTGTCCGTCAGGTGTTTGTTATCTTCCAAGTGTCTTTGTAGCCTCGTGTTTATAATTTTTTCGTACACCTTGCCGAGGCAGGACGTGAGCGATATGGGTCTGAGATTTGAAATTGTCAATTTCTTGCCCGGTTTAGGGATCATGATTATTCGTGCGTGTTTCCACATCTACGGTACCGTACCTTGTTCCCAGTGTTTGGTTGGTTGGTTGAGAAAGGCCGTGAGCGCGGAGATAGACTTCTCGTTCAGGTTTCTGATCATCTAATTTGTGATTTGGTCCGTGCCCGCCGCTGTGTTACGGGTGGTGGCTGCGATGACTGCTCTCAATTCGTTTTGGGTGATAGGTTCGTCCATTAGTGGGTTGGGTTGTCCTGTGTAGGGTGCTCTACATGGTTGTGTGGGAGTGGGATCTCCATACCGCTTGGTCTTGATGGCATCGATGAGGTCTTGTTGGCTACCTGGGTAGGTGTGTAGTAACCGTTCCAGAGCCCTGTGTCCTTCTCCTTTCGTTTTGGTGGGGTCCAGGATGGCTTTGAGGATGTGCCACGTGTTGGCCGTATCCAGCGTGCCACCGAAGGAGTCACAGAATCTACACCAGTTCGCTGAGGCGAGTTGCATGGCATATTTTTCTGCTTCCACTGTTATTTGTGCTATGCGCGTCTTCAGTTTCCTGTTATATTTCTGATTTTTCCAGCGGCGGGTAAGGCCCCGTTTGGCATCCCACAGGTGTAGTAAGTGGGGATCCACCTTTGGGGTCTCTTCCGTTCTGGCGATTTCCTTTGTGTGGCATTGTTTATGTCGACGGAGGTTGTCGCACCAGTCTTCCAGGTTCGTGATTGTGTCGGCGTCCTGTTCTTGGGCTTCCCTGATTTTCCGCCAGTCAGTGAGTTTAGCTGTGCCGATCTGCCGGCGCAGGCGTTCAGTCTGTAGTGTTATGTTTAGTATGTAGTGATCGCTGCCTAGGTTTTCGAGTGTGTTGAGCCATTCGGCTCACGTGGTTTGAGTGATGAAAGCAAGGTCGGGAGTGGTGTCGCGTGTTACGCTCTTCCCTTCCCTAGTCGGTATGTTCGGGTCTGTGATGAGTGTGAGGTGACACTGTTCAATTAGTGTTTGTAGCTGGAGACCCTTCCAATCCTGCCTCTGGTACCCCCATACCGTGTTCTGAGCGTTAAAGTCGCCTATGATTACCAGAGGACTGTATTTAGCGTGGCGGACGGTGTCCCCAAAGAGTTTTCCTATGTTTGCCCTCCTTCGGCTGGGGGGGGGGGGCAATAAATGTTGAGGACGAAGGCGCTCTATTTCTGGTTGCCTTTGCATATTATTTCGAGAAGTACATGTAGTATGTCCACGTCGTCTATGGGTTTGTGTTGTATGGTTGTGATGTTTCTGTCTACTAGTGTGGCTACCTTCCACTTGTCGTATTGACTTGTGTGGTATTCTTCGTAGCCATGTAGTGTTGGTCGGGTACCGGGCTCTTGTAGGGCTATGACCCCCGGTGGCTTTGAGGAATGGGCGATCAATTGTGTCAGCAGCCCTTTCTTCCTCCGGTACCCACGGCAGTTCCATTGCCAAATTTCTAAGTTTTCTTTGACTTGCCTGTATGGTCTAGGCATTGTTGGACGTTGTGGTCGGTGATGTTACGATTTGGTTCGGTGCTGCTACAGGTGTGGCCTTGTAAAGGTTCTGTCGCAGCGTCTCTCGTAGTTTTATGGAGTGAAGCTGGTTCCTAAACTTGCTGCCTACAGTGGCTTCCATGTGTTTTATTGCTGCATCTGTGCGTTGTATTGCAGTCTGTGTTATTTGTTCCAAGTGGGCGAGTGTAGCGTCCATGAAGGCTTGCATCTGGGTGCGGATGGCGTCGACATGGGTTTGTAGGTCAATGATGTCCTTGTGTGGAGCCATCTCTTGTGGTATTTATGTGAGCTGTATCACTTGTTGTTTGAGTTGTCTATTTTCTTGTGTGAGTGTTTGTATCTGTGCGCGCATGGTGGCGAGTTCCTGTTCCAATTTAACAGATGGTGGCGTCTGTGGTTTTTTATACGAGGGAGAGGCTACTGCTCCACAGCTTACCTCGTGTTCTTTGGTGGTAGTCCTCTTGAGTGAGGCTTCCTTGGTCTTTCGGTGGTGTTGCTGGGGCCCCTTGTCTTTGAGTGCCGCGGCGGTTGATGCTGCCTGTTGTCCTTGTTTGGGCGTCGACCGAGATCGCCGTCTGGGCGACCAAAAGTGAGACCGGGGGCGAGAGCAGGAGCGGGACCTGGACCTTGGGTTGGAACCGGACCGGGATCCGTAGATGCTCGGAGACCCCGAGTAGTCGGAGTCTTCACGCTCGGAGCTGAACCATCGCGGGCGAAGGTCAGCCGCCTTGGTTGACTGAGTGACCGGACGGGGTTGTCGTTGGGTTTTGGGTGTGGTGGTGGAGGCAAGCTTCCATCTGGGTGGAATGCGCTTGAGCTTGTTGTTGCACCCTGTTGCGGCCGTGAGATGGGCCCCTCCGCACAGGGCGCACTTCGGAACACAAGTGTGTCCGGCGTCTGGGTTAATGTTGTTAATGGTTGCAAGCGTTGCACGCACGAACCATTGGGTTGGGCCAGACGTCTGGTCGGTGTCCGGTGATTCTACAGATGGAGCAGAACTGCCTTGTCGGCTGGTAGTCTCGGCAAGGCATCTCCCATCCGTAGTAGTACACAAATCTAGGCACCTGGGGTCCCTCGAAGTGGAGTAGGGCTGTCTGAGATTGTCCGAGAATAGGGCCCGCACGATGCGGACTCCATGTGGATGGACCCGAAGATTCGCCATAAGCTCTTCTTCGCCGGTGCCTGCGTCGATGCCGTGTACGACACCGTTAAGCAGGCCCTCGGTTGTTGATACATACACCTTCACAGGGTGTGATCGTCCGTGAAAGGTGAGGCTTATAATTTTCATGAGGGTGGCCGCCGTGGCCTCGTGAGGGGTGCTCACGATGATGATGTTCGAGCAGTGTCGCAGGCGGACGATGCAATCATCCCCCTTGCAGGTCGGCGCACCTCCGGTGGCTCGGACGATCGACTTGGCCACCTGGTGGGTCTGTAGTTTTCGAACTATGAGGCCCGGGGTCGGGCGGATAATGATTTTCATGTCAGTGCGCGGGGGTGGAGGCACGCGTCGGTGAGGCCTGCTCCTTGCAGCCGCGTCTTGAGGAATAGGTGTTTCGGCTCCGCACTCTTCGCAGGCAGCTTGCGACGTGGCTTTCGCGGCGGCGGCTGGCGCCTGGGTTAGAGCTAGCCCTAACGGTGTGGCTTTCGATGGCGGGGTTTGCCCGATTGGGTCTTGCTCACCAGTGGATTGTTGTTTTTGAAGACGGCGTTTCCGATGAAGGGAAACGACCGTTTGCCACTGATAATCTTGAATGTGGAGCTGCTCCGAGAGGACGGGAGACGGCCCAGGCAAGGCCTCGTCAGGCAGGGGTCTCGGGTGACTCTCGGATACAACTTCCATGGTTTCGGTGTCGGTGGGTTGGTGAACAATGGTGCCTGGGTTTCCCGCGATCGTAGCGTTCCGGGCTGGGTCGCCCCCACAGCTCACCGTAGACACGGTGGCTGCTTGTGGGTCTCGGAGCTCCCGCGCGCCAGCGTTCGGCGTTAGGGCTAACCCTACCGTAGGCGTGGCCGAACGAATAGGGCTCTCGTTGGTCTTAAAACTGCGGCTCACCGAAGTTCGGTTCTGTTGAATCCCCTTGATGTTTAGAAATATATTCCGCTGATCCCAGTGGTGCCAGGAGATCTTGGGCGCTTGGAAAATTTGAAATCACGCAGCCGATGCAAAGCACGTCTGCACGCCTCGAGCTTCTTCTTCTTCCTTGAAACCCAGGCTCAGGTCTCCCATGAGGGGAATTCGAGGCCCTGCCTCGCCGCCGCCTGTCGCACTTGCTGGACCGCCCACTCTTGCGCCTTGGGGTTGGAGCTGCGCAGAGCGGCGGCGCACATCGACCCAACAGCCTCCGGAGCGACTGCCAACGTAGATGATGTCGCACGACACTCCCACAACATGTGTGAGAGTGTCGCTATACTTTCTTGACATAATTTGCAAAGAGCACTCGGATATTGCGAGGGGAAAATGTGCCGCAATCGCACCGGACTGGGATGTTTGTCCGGTGTTTTGTATCTTGCTTTAAGAAGGCCATTTCGAACACATTTTATCAGGCGCGAAAAATCCGAAATGAAGAGGCGTCTTCCAGTGTCAACAGGATCTGGTGCAGATGGCTTTGTGGATATCGAGGAGCCAGAAATACCAAAAAGGCACCACATTGACTGGTTCCATGAAGCTCCGTCCGCCGTGGTGTAATCCACCTTCAGCCCAGCCTTTTCAACAAGCAACGCGTTTTCTAATAAGATATTGTACAAAAGCGCAGCGTTCACATTTCCTCTTGAAGCGAAAACTCCAAGTATATCGTGCCAGGAACCAGTGTGAGGCTGCAACATGATCACGAGACCATGATCGCAGGGAAGATGCTTGTCGCTTTCCAGTGTGAATTTTCCCAAGTCCACCAGGCTTTCCACTTTCCTTCCTGCGCCAACATTCACGAACTTTGACATATTATTTCGTCCACAATCAGGCCGCCGTCGCGTTTCGATTCCTCCAAGGAACAACAAAATAAGGAAGTTCGTCAGCGTCCGTAAAAGGGTTTAAGGCACACCACATGGACCACTGCAGATCGTGCGCGGCGCCGCTGTGAATGCGAAATGCCGTCTCGCATGACCTCATAGTCCAGTGCGCCAATACACCAATGACCTTGTAGGGTCCCAAATAGCGTCGCAGTAGTTTCTCACTGAGTCCTCGTCGGCGCATCGGGGTCCATACCCAAACACGGTAGCCGGGCTGGTACTCGACGAAGCGTCGTCGGAGGTTGTATTGTCGGCTGTCGGTCCTCTGCTGGCTCTTGATCCGCAGGCAGGCGAGCTGTCGGGCTTCTTCGACGCGCTATATATAGGAAGCGGCGTCAAGGTTTTCCTCGTCAGTGACGTGCGGCAGCATGGCGTCGAGCGTCATCGTCGGGTTCCTGCCGTAAACCAGCTTAAATGGCGTGATCTGTGTTGTTTCTTGCACCGCCGTGTTGTAAGCGAATGTTACGTACGGCAGGGCCGCCTCCTATGTCTTGTGCTTGACGTCGACGTGCATTGCTAGCCTGTCAGCGAGGGTCTTGTTCAGGCGCTCCGTGAGACCATTCGTCTACGGATGGTAGGCAGTTGTCCTCCTGTGACTTGTCTGGCTGTATTGCAGAATGGTTTGCCTGAGCTCTGCTGTAAAAGCCGTTCCTCTGTCGGTGATGAGGACTTCTGGAGCACCATGTCGCAACAGAATGTTCTTGACGAAAAATTTCGTCACTTCGTCTGCGCTGCTTTCGGTAGAGCTTTAGTTTCAGCGAAGCGGGTGAGACAGTCCGTCGCCACGACGATCCACTTATTTCCGGAAGTTGATATCGGAAACGGTCCAAACAAGTCCATCCCGATCTGCTGAAAACGTCGGTAAGGAGGCTTGCTCGGCTGTAGTAATCCCGCTGACCTTGTCGGTGGTGTCTCGCGTCGCTGACAGTCTCGACATGTCTTGACGTAACGGGTGACATCGTCGGTTAGGTGCGGCCAGTAATATCTTTCTCGTATCCTCCATATCGTCCGGGAGAAACCGAGGTGCCCAGCGGTCGGATCGTCATGTAGGGCGTGCAGTACTCCTGGACGCAGCGCCGACGGAACAAGAAGGTAGTTGGCGCGGACTGGTGAGATGTTCTTCTTCACGAGTAGGTTGTTTTGAAGCGTGAAAGAAGACAATCCACGCTTAAATGCCCTAGGGACAACGTCGGTGTGCCCATCCAAATACTCGACTGGGGATTTTTATCTCCGGGTCTCCTCGCCACTGTTGGGCGAAGTCTTCCGCGCTTATTATTCCAAGGAAGGCGTCGTCATCATCGTCATCTTGCGGCGGCGGGTCAATGGGGACGCGTGATAGGCAATCGGCATATGAGTGTTTTCGTCCGTACTTGTATGTTACAGTGATGTCGTATTCTTGTAGCCTGAGGCTCCACCGTGCCAGCCGTCCTGAAGGGTCCTTTAAGTTAGCTAGCCAACACAATGCGTGATGGTCGCTGGCCACTTTGAATGGCCTGCCATATAGGTAAGGGCGAAATTTCGCTGTAGCCCAAACGATGGCGAGGCATTCCTTTTCGGTTGTAGAATAATTGCCTTCCGCTTTTGACAACGACTGGCTAGCGTAAGCTATCACGTGTTCATGTCCATCTTTTGTCTGGACTAGGACGGCACCGAGGCCTAGGATACTGGCGTCAGTGTGGATTTCGGTATCGGCGTGCTCGTCGAAGTGCGCAAGTACGGGCGGCGACTGCATGCGTCGTTTGAGTTCTTGAAATGCGTCGGCCTGCGGCGTTTCCCACTTGAACTCGACGTCACATTTAGTTAGCTGTGTCAGCGGCTCAGCGATGCTTTAAAGTCCTTGACAAATCGCCTGTAGTAGGCACACATGCCAAGAAATCTACGCACTGCCTTCTTGTCGATGGGCTGCGGGAACTTTGCGATGGCAGCTGTCTTCTGCGGGTCGGGGCGGACTCCAGACTTGCTGATGACGTGGCCTAGGAAAAGAAGCTCATCGTATGCGAAGCGGCACTTCTCTGGCATCAGAGTGCGCCCTGATGACTTGATGGCCTCTAGTACTGTCGCAAGCCGCCTAATGTGATTGTCGAAATTTCCGGCGAAGACAACGACGTCATCCAAGTAAACGAGACAGGTCTGCGACTTCAATCCTGCTGAAACCGTGTCCATCACGCGTTGGAACGTTGCAGGCGCCGAGCACAGTCCAAATGACATAACCTTGAACTCATAGAGGCCGTCTGGGGTGATGAAGGCGGTCTTTTCGCGATCTCTTTCGTCGACTTCTATTCGTCAATAGCCAGACTTGAGGTCCATCGACGAGAAGTATTTAGCGTTGCAGAGCCGATCCAATGCGTCGTCTATCCGTGGAAGGAGGTATACGTCCTTCTTCGTGATCTTATTCAGACGACGATAATCGACGCAAAAGCGTAGGGTTCCGTCCTTTTTCTTCACCAGGACAACAGGGGATGCCCACGTGCTCTTCGACGGCTGGATGATGTCGTCGCGCAGCATTTCATCGACTTGTTCTCTTATAGCTTCACGTTCTCGCGGCGAAACTCGGTAAGGGTTCTGGCGGAGTGGTCGAGCGCACTCCTCGGTGATAATGCGAGGCTTGGCGACTGGTGTTTGTCGAATCCTCGATGACGTCGAAAAGCAGCCTTTGTATCGTCGGAGCAGACTTCTGAGCTGCTGTTGCTTAATCACAGGGAGACTTGGATTAATGTCGTAGTCTGGTTCGGGAACCATGGTCGTCGGGGTAGATGTGGCGGAATCCGAGAGGACAAACGCATTACTGGTTGCCAGAATTTCCTTTGTTGATGCGCTTGAACTCCTAGCTGAAGTTTGTCAGCAGCACTTCAGTTTTCCCTCCGTGCAGTCGAGCGATCCCTCTTGCGACGCAAATTTCACGGTCTAGCAGTAGACGTTGGTCGCTTTCGATGACGCCTTCTACGTCAGCCGGTGTTTCGGTGCTGACCGAAACAAAAATGCCGGAGCGAGGCGGGATGCTCACTTGATCTTCGAGCACACTCAAGGTGTGACGACTACGAGGGCTCTCCGGCGGTATCGCTCTATCTTCCGACAGCGTTATTGACTTCGACTTCAGGTCGATGATTGCGCCGTGTTGGTCCAGGAAGTCCATACCGAGAATCACGTCTCGTGAACACTGTTGGAGGATAACGAAGGTGGCAGGGTAAGTCCGGTCATGAATGGTTATTCTTGCCGTGCACATTCAGTCGGCGTGATGAGGTGTCCTCCAGCGGTCCGAATTTGAGGGCCTTCCCATGTAGTCTTAACTTTCTTCAACTGGGCGGCGATGTGTCCACTCATGACGGAGTAATCAGCCCCTGTGTCCACTAAGGCGGTAACTGCGTGGCCGTCGAGAAGCACGTCGAGGTCGGTGGTTCTTTGCCTGACGTTGCAGCTAGGTCTTGGCGTCGGATCACGGCTGTGTCGCGTTGACCTCTGGCTGATATGGGACGTCGTCAGGTCGTCTTTCTTCGTCTTATTCTTTGCTTCGACACTTCGTCGGGACGGTGGCGTGTCGTTATGTCGTGGAGGTAGTTTTTTCGGCGTCTTCGTCGGCGGCGGAGGATCTTCGTCAGCTCGACGAACAGCAACCGCACCTCCATTGGTTGCTGCTTTTAGTTTTCCGGATATGGGCTCGCAGAGCGGCCCCAGGCTGGGCTGGTGTATGGTCGGCGCTGCGGCGACAGGTAGCGGCCTGGTGACGGCGAACGGGACAGTCGTCGAGGGCTCCACTGAATGGCGGCGAGGTAGTCCGCGATATCGCGAGGTCGTTCGCCAATCTGTGGTCGCGGCGCATTAACGGCGAACCCTCGGAGTCCCATCTCCCGGTATGGGCATCGGCGGTAGATGTGCCCGACTTCTCCGCAGTGATAGCAAAGCGGATGGTGGTCGGGGGCGCGCCAAACGTCCGTCTTCCTTGGAATGCCGCGTGAGGCTTGGCGACGGCTTGGCGTGCTGGCGGTGGGGGTGGTGGTGGACGACGGAACTGTGTCGTCACTGGGCCCTGCCGTGGGCGCGGTGGGGGAACGTGACGGTGGGCTACAGCAGCGTATGTCATCGCTTGCGGCTGAGGCTGCGGCTGAGGCTGCGGCAATTCAGGGCCTACTCCGAGTTGTTGTTGGAGCTCCTCGCGCAGGGCGTGGGCAATCGAAGAAACTTGAGGACGTGATGAAGGCGACAGCTTCAGTAGTTCCTCCCGCACGACCGCTCGGATAGTCTCGCGCAGGTCGTCGGTGGCCAGTGACGCAACTCCGGCGTAGTTTGTTGAGTTCGTGCGGCGGTTCAATTGCCGGTTCCGCATTTCGAGTGTCTTCTCGATGCTGGTGGCCTCGAGAAGAAACTCGTGGACCGTCTTCGGTGGGCTCCGTACCATTCCGGCGAAAAGTTCCTCCTTTACACCACGCATCAGTAGGCGGACTTTCTTTTCCTCGGACATTTCCGGGTCGGCGTGGCGAAATAGGCGGCTCATTTCTTCTATAAAGATCGCGGTACTTTTATTAGGCAGCTGCACTCTGGTTTCTAGTAGTGCTTGGGCTCGTTCTCGGCGTACGACGCTCGTGAAGGTCTGCAGGAAGCCGCTTCGGAACAGGTCCCACGTCGTTAAGGTGGCTTCTCGGTTCTCGAACCACGTCCTGGCAGCGTCTTCCAATGCGAAGAAGACATGTCGCAGTTTGTCGTCGCTGTTGCAGCTGTTAAAAGCAGCGACCCTCTCATACGTCTCAAGCCAGGTTTTCGGGTCCTCGAATATTGAACCGCGGAACGTCGGAGGCTCTCTGGGCTGCTGCAGCACGATGGGGGACGCTGGGGCTGCCATTGGGGTCGCCTTGGCCACAATCGTCTTGGTCTTCTCAGGCAGAGGTCTGGGCTCCGGGAATAGCTGTTGAAGACGGCGGCTTGCTCGATGGTCTGGGACTACGTTGGTGTTCGCTTTGTGGTCAGGGCTTGGATCGCGGCTTGTCGGGGGCGTCCGGTACATGAACGAAAAGCACCTCCACCAGATGTGACGTGGTGGTGACGTTGAAGAACGCAGTAGCAATACTGTGAAAGACAAAAACTAACTTTTATTGGGCGAACCTGTGCCCAGAAAAACAGGCTACACTTATAGCGCAACGATAGCGGCGAACACGGTCAGCGATCGTCGAAAATCTGATCAGTAGGTCAAGCGCGTCGGCTTTTATACGTCAATCGTCGAACGTTCCAGATTAATTGTTGGGACCCGCATGCCTTCCACAAAGTTCTACACCATTCGCGTCAGGCCATGAAATCAGATAACATAAGGTTCGACGACAACAGACAGCGGATAGAAGCATCGATAACTTTCCAGAAACTTCGGATACATGCAGGCGCGTCCCGCGCTGTGCGATAACATTTGTTAGGCGGCGAAACGTCGTCCCCCGATAAAGATAAGTACACGTGTCAATATGACGCGGCGTCTTCAACGTTGAAAACGGATCTGTGAGATGTACTGAGGCGGTTTAAGTCTGTATGGCCGGACTTTCTGCTGGCGTTGAGGCAGACGGAGCACGCAGCGCGATGTGTTCGCGCATGTTTGAGCCTACAGTCAGCCTCGGAGATCAATTGTGCATTGCTGATAGTTCCATTCACTAACGCGACCTAATTGCAGCATTATCGTCTAGTTCTAAGCTGTGGTTTAGGAGCAATAAAACATACGCGACGATCGTAACAGCGAAGGAACCTTTCTGCCATGATAGTCCTGAGCTGTGCTGTTATACCTTGACAAGCGTTCAAACTGTTAGCTGCAGATTACATTGCGTGACTGCTTGGTTCTATGCAAGAGGTTTCCACCCATGAATAAAATAGTTTTGGTTACAGTAATAATAGCATACCTTACAGTGGGAACTGTACTTGTCCAGCAAAGGGACCGTTTACGCACTATCCGAGCATCCTAAGCAGTGGTAGGTGCTGCGGATTACAGATAACTTTGTTCTATACAACGTATTTTCCAAGCATGTGGCATCAATGTTTTTAGATCTATAAACGCTGTCCGGCGTGACTATGCGAGCTCGTACTGTGGCGTTAGCCCGTTTTTCTTTATTTTTCGAAAAAGAGGATGATAACCCTTTTTTTTTTTGGTTGTGTTCGTTTCGTTCTCTACGACACACTCACACGTATTAACGAAATTTTGTCCTCAATAATAGTCATCACTTTCTTATCATGCGATCCCTCTCATATATTATGGCTTTACAGGGCAAAAAGGCAATGCCGAAGCACATAGCTTATATGTGTATCATGCTACTTCACCAACCGCAGTGACCACTGTGTTGAGCAGCGCCATCGGCCTCATGCAGGAAGGCTAGCGTAGACATAGTGATTTCAAGCCTACTAGGCTTGAAATGCGTGAGAACGATGCCGGTGTATCACAATTATTTCATAGCGCCTGCCACTTAGATGTTTCATGGTTGCCTTAGGTTGGCCGTACACGAGCATGCGCTCTTATGTTTTATGTTTTAGTACCTACGCCAAGCGATCAGATTTACCATTTCATGCTGATAATACAGAGACACTGGCTCTCTTCATTTAATTAAAACAGATATACGCAAAATAGTTCACAACATACACACACCGCGGCTGATAATGCGCGTCACATGTTTGCTTCCCCAAGAGATATTTCCGCGTACTGTAGTTACCCGTGTACCGAAAGGCTTCCCTGACGACCTTATCTGAACGGGCATGCATAAATTTCACAAAGTAAGACCTAAAACATCTCGAAATCGTTCCGGAGCACGCGACAACAATGCTTTCAAGCAGGGCTGCGCCGGATCGCACAAGCCACAGAGGAGGAAAGGCTCGCCGCGCGCCCTTTCCTTCTCGCCCGATGAAAAGGTCTATATTATGGTTTAAACCTACAGCGAGCGATTGGACAACAGCAGGGCGCCAGACATCGTACCACGAACTAGCTCATTTAGTTCATCGCCTTCGGTTGATAATGGCAATGATTTCCTAATATGACAGATACCCACAGCGAAATATCTGCCAAGACGCGGACACTCGTCTCGGTAATGATGATGATGATATCGATACAATGGCGCCTACCTAAGAAGCGGGTGGCACAAGCGCACATGCCCGAAAAAGGAGATTGGCCAAGAAATGCGTGGTGCATATCGTGACAACACCAACTACCTCTTTCAGAAGATCACCGCGTGTTGATCGTTATCATTTTCATACCACGATATGTACCCGCAATGAAGTATCGGCCAAGAAGCGTGTCCGCGTGTTGATTATGATGATGATTTCCATAGTATGCCGCATAACCACAGCGGGGGACTGACCTAGAAACGGGTGGTACATACCGCGCCACCATCGAGCTCTTTCAGATCATCGCCGCGCGTTGATGATGATCGTGATTTCGAATCTGTAGAATGCACGCGCAACTGGGATCGGGCATGAAGCATGTCCGACTGCTGTTGATGATGCTGATAATTTGGATACAATGTCACATACCAACAAAGGCCGATTGGCCAAGGAGCGGCCTGTAAATTTGAAATAAACATGAATATAGGAGCTAATACAAACCAATGTAAGGTTTGACGCGTTTCGCAGTCGGCGGGAGCGAGAACACATGCTCGCGCCAGTTTCTCTTACGACAAAAAACGAAAGAACGAAATGGGCGCATTTATAGCATTTCATTATAACCGCTTCGTGAAAGCTTCGCTTCACATAGACCGAAACATGAGCGTTGGATCTATAGTTTTTCTTTAGCTGAGGTTTCAGATTTCCATGTCAGCAACTGTGCGCCTTGCTTCTGCACCTGAATCTGCAGCGGAGCACTTAGCAATGTCATCGTCCCCATCCTTAGGCTTACAAAGACGCTGCAGACCAGGCTTTGCGTGAACCTTACATATAAAGATTGGCGAACGCGCGTCACGTGTGCTCTCGAATGAATCGAGGATTACAGTAGCTGATCACATAAATCTATCGCAACGTCTGGCTCTTTCGCTTCACGAAACTGCTGTTTCTACAAAGAGCCTACTTTCTTACATTGCTCCTCGAGGGTCAATACTGAAGCACCACACGCAACTGGAAGCAGGCAAGTTGCTCCTCGTGAAAACGGGATTATCGCCTACATCAGAAAAAAAGAAAGAAAAAAGAAGATACGATTTGTTGCCACCACGCTTTGCAGGCGTACACGTCTCGATACATGTAATAAAGTAGTAGCGCGCGAAGTAATGCGGCACGCCACGGTATAATTGCCGAAGAGTGTGTCGGCAACAATGAGATGCTACGTGAGAGTTTTTCTTTATTTCCGTGAGGCTGCTTTCGCAATCGCTCTCTTTGGACCAAGAATTTGTCCTCTTGCGCGTCTTAACTTTGACTTGCTGCCTTTCGTACGACCCTCGCATATTCTTGATCGGTCAGTTGGCATGTGTGGCACACGGATTCTCGCATATCGTGCACTGCAGGAAGATGCCGCGGAAAGAAGGTAGACGGGCTGGACGAGGATAACGGCTTCAAAATGATACCACAGACTGGATGTTAAAAAAGAAAGAAAGAGTGCAGAGAAGGAGAGGGTGAACTGACAGTTATAAGTAGCAATCGCACACTTGGGACTCCGTTGTCGAGTTCTTTCGGAAACGCGATCATCAGGTGAGTCGTCCGCTGAAGTGGGATTTCAACAACAGCCTGTGCCCGCGGAACCCCCTTGAAAGAGAAACGAAAGTGCACGCGCTGTTCTGAGGACGTCATCTTGGAATACAATTGTCGTTCGTCGTTGTAAACTTCAAACACCACTGCTTCATCGGGTAGCGATGGAGCTGTTCGGTTTTTTGGGCGCACATGAACGGACATCAAGGTCGCTTTTCCCAAATCGCTAACCACGCAGTCGTCAGCACGTGTTGTCGGAATTCTTGCATAATTTGGGTATTGTGGGCCCATGGAAGCATAAATGAATTCTGCGGTAAAAACACTGCATGAAATAGCATTAATAAGCGCCCATATATTGTCCACGAACCTGGCCCTGATTTTTTGTCGACTATGCTTGTCCAAAGACTGGATACTTTTATTTCCAGAGCAGCAATTTCCATTGCTTAGCCTCAAAGATTAGGCTGAAGCTGCCCTTGCAATTGGCTTATTTGAACATAGGTCAATCATTTTGTAGGCAACATATGTTGAACATCTCGTAAGAATTATTTTACATACGACTATCTTCATTTTTATCATATGTCCCGCATGTTTCGCGTCGATGGCAAAAGCAGGAGCCTGGTATACTACGAGGAAATGCAGAACAGCAAAAAGAAAGCAGGAAACGAGAAATATCATTAAAAAGGCAACCCTGACAGTGTAACCAAATAGTAAAATCCAGCTGCCGAGGGTTTTTTGACTCGTAGATATAGCCCAGCTGTAGCACAAACGTCAGTCGCCTCATTCGATTCTAGCTTCATTCAATCATTATGTCCCGCGCCGCTGACTGAATTCGCCAGCTGGTCGAACACCTCTGCCGCTACTGATGGCATATCCTACCAATTTCAAACGTCACCGCCGTCTTTTTAACTGTTAGTGAGCCATGCTGTGGCACAGCCACGGCACTAACCGCAAAGGTACGATTTTTTTTCCGCCTGCATAAACTTTTGGCCAACGATCATTTTACTTAAGAAACTGGGAGTGTCCACAGTTTTTTCGCAAGTTGTCTCGATCTATGCCTACCTAACTCCGCATCATGACAGTCAGGTTTCCATGTGGTATACAAGAAAACCTCGCCTGACTTGTAATTTCCAGTATATGCGCTTGTTTGCAGGCTCTCGAGCCAGCTATTCTTTTAAATCCTATGTTATGTTATTACCGGTGTGCTTGGTCACTTCAGAAAGTGTATGAAGGAAGCGAAAGTGAGTATTCCTGATCAATGGTGTGCTTATTCTTTTTTTTTTCACGTTGCGTCGAACCAGCATCATGAAGGCTGCCGCTGTCCTCCTTCTGGGTAAGTTTCATTATACTCTTCAGTATACAGCCTTAAGAAGGTATAAAAGCGATAACATCGCTGATCGAGCTGATCGCGGAAGTCTTGGTTTCTCGAGACGAATACATCTCCGAAGACGGGCAAAAATGAATTAAAGCTACGGCAAGCGGGAGCGCAATCGAGGCGTTGCACACTGCCCAACATGAGCAGTATAATTCGATAGCGTTCTGACAGCTGAAATGTTCTGCCTTGCACCGAACAAATCTTCAGCTGACTGGAAGACCCGTTACTGCAATCTCAATTGAGGCATGGCATAACTGCGCGCTGCGAGCATAGGCGGTCATGCAGTCCCAGCCCGCCAATATTTGATATAGTCCTGGGCATACTTTTCTAACGCACGGGATACCCTTGCGCTTAGGTGTGTGGTTGCACCGGTCTACCGTGGACTCTGGTTCGAGACAAAGTTTTGTCGCGCATCCGGTGGTCACTGCTCGTGCTTCTGACTATTCATTTGGCCCTCACTGCTAGCTATCATCAGAGGTCACCCTACGTAAAGCGAGAATACGCAGTCGAAAAGAAGCGAGATGACGACGTCGCTAATTGACTCTCGTGACCTATCGATGACTACAGCGTGTGTCACCGACGTTGTCAATACAGCATGAGTCACGCTTGCCAGCCATGTAAGCGCCGCTTACAGACGAGCAAATTTTCTTGACGCAGAGTCCGTCCCAAGACAGTGAAAAGTTTTACCAAACTTCCATTTAGGTTTCAGTTAGGTGAAGGTTGTTTCACTGCTTCGTTGTCTACTGGCATGTGTTGTCACTGAAATATGGAGCAATAATTCGATTTGACCGCAATAGATATATATCAGTATGTAGTATGCAATGTAACTGTATACACTCTAAGAACAGTTTGCACCCTTTGGCGTGCCCCTTCTGCCACACAACAATAATCGTCATCTGCCTTGATGCGTTTCCTTTCTTTAACGCTGCGAGCCCGGAACTTCCCAGTACTAACTGCACGCGCGTTATCAGCATAGAATTGTTTACACCCTTTGGAGTGTCCCTTCTGATAACGCGCGTGCCGTTCGTTACTGGAAAATTCCGGGATCGCAGCGTTAAAGAAAGGAAACGCATCACGGCAGATGACGATTATCGTTGTGTGGCAGAAGGGGCACGCCAAAGGGTGTAAACTGTTCTTAGAGTGTAGAGTGTATAAAAAACCAGTGGAGAATGTATTTCGCAATGTGCGTGCTGACGAATTCCAGCTGTTTATGACATTTCTTTTTTCTCGTGGTTCCTGAGTAACACAATAAGTAAATTTTAACTCATTATCTTTCCAGCCGCTCTGGTCGCTGCCGTTCCACGGGTACGTGCTGTTCATATTATTATCTGGTGTTTGAAGATGCGAGTGTGTTTAAGCAATGCCGCAATCAGTTCATGTCGTTGCTATCAATATGTTATGTACATACGCAGATCCACACCAGAAGATCCAAATTTTGCGTACACACATCGGGAAAATTCGAAAGGGCAGAATTTTAATGCTGGCAAATGATGACACTTTAATGCTGCATTCATTTACTGTTCATCACATATCAAGCGAACAATCATTATTCTGTTGCATGCATAAAAGAAGAAAGCGAACTTTGAAGATAAACTAGCGCTGCCGTACATCGAGCATAAATGAAACCGGTTATTCTCGCCAGCTTGGCTGTTCAACACCATTGCAAGTCTTGTGTCTTTAGCTATTTGCTGAAAACGTGTTACAGCAAGCCGACGAGAACTCCCTCGGGAAGGCAGAACTAAGAAACCATGCAAGAAACTGCATTTGCAATAAAAGAACCCTTGCAAGGTTTTAAGGCCATCTACAGCCATACAAAAAACGCACCATTCTCCTCCACCCATCTCTGTGACGCTCAGTAGCACGGTGGTGAAAGCGGTTCAAGGGCAACGTTTTTCTTATATACGGAGTTCCGTTTGTCGTAAAATGCATGCATTATCCATTAATAATAATGGAAGCAACATTGCAAGTACAGAGGCTGAAGTGCCGAATTCCCGAATATCTTTCTTCGACAGTGCTTTTTGCCACTGCGCAGCCGTATTCGCTAATATGTCGAGAATCCTAACCGGGCAGAAATTTAAGCTCATGCACAACTTGAAAAGGAGACGTGCACAAACGCTCGACTTTAAGTTTTTAAAGTGGGATGCCTACCATAAAATGTAAAATAATATATCTTTCTGCTGCCGTGCAGGAGCCAAAACATCTCTCAATTTTTTTTTATTCTTTTGGTCCGTGTCCAGTTTTGAACTACTTATCATGACTCCTCCCGACCAGACGTGTTCCTGTAAAACCCCTGTCTTCAAACTCTAAATTTTGCCACATTTAGCAACGCTTTTGCGCAGGCCAGTGTTTAGGCGTACCATGCTTGAGTCAGGAACTCGGTGATAGCGGGCAAAGCGCACATTTGTGTCACTTCGCAGTACACACAAGAAGTGACGTTGCTCCTGTCAGATGAAAGAGCTCAGTTCTTTCTTTTCGCAACTCACGTTTCTTCATGGTGTATACATTGTAGCCCACTGAATCCGTAAGGCATCCCTCCAATTACAAGGTACAGAGTATTCCTTGCAACCTCCATTTCAATGTTATAGTGCCCTAATTGAAGCCACGAATATATAATCATGATTGCGTTGGATTCTAAAAATATATAGCCCTAGCCGTCCTTGCCTCTAAACAGCAACATGGGACGCCAATGGAATTGCGGCGTGAATAACTCGGTAAAAGTTCACGAAGGTACGAAAGAAAAATGGAAACATGTATCGTTAGATTCAGATTGCAGACAATCTCGCCAATTCAGGTCAAACGATATGGGTCGCGTGAACGTCAAGAAATGGACATCACCTGCAACCAAAGTAAGATGTCAATACGCTGTGCTCCCCTCTGGAACGCAGGCTCGCCGCCAGGCGGCCCCCCTTCCTGACGGCATCGAGCTGCTGCTGGGCCGCGCCCTGCAGTCGTCCTTCCAGTGCACGCGTGACGGCTACTACGCCGACCTGGAGACCAACTGCCAGGTGTTCCACGTGTGCCGCGGCGTGACTAAGGAGAACGGCAACGTGGAGTTCGAGCACCACGCCTTCGCCTGCGGCAACCAGACCGTCTTCAACCAGGCCTCCTTCACCTGCGCCTTCCTCGACGAGTCCATCCCGTGCAACAGCGCCAAGGACTTCTACTACCTCAACGAGCGCCTCTTCCAGGACAAGGACACCCCCATCCTCGGAGACGACGACGCCCAGAAGGCCGCCGAATTCTACCCGGCCCGCGCTGCTGCCAAGGCTTAAACAACGGCATGTGCAAAGGAGTGCGTGACGAATGAATGTGAGTGCGTGTACAAAGAACGTATTAAATAGTATCGACCAGTATAACTTCTTTGGAGTGACCTCTTTCTTTTTTCAGTAGAAGTGTAAGCCAACACGATGGTGTTCGTCCAGCTTTCCGTTTAGTAAGACAATCTAACCGCTGCTATAGTGATCGGTTCATCGACGTCGGTGAACAATGAACGAACATGAACATCGCCTAAATAGTAGTATGCTTTCAATGGCTTTTCATAATGCACGAAATATGTTAGAACGCTTGAAATGAGGTAAGTTAGGCAGTATATATCGACTGAGAAGGCCCTAGATGAAAAGGCGTCAAATATAACCAAAAAAAGAAAGGATGCCTGACTTCAGTTCTCAGGGCACACTTGCTTCCACTTGCAAAGACTCTAAGACAAACCGGCTAGAAAACCCAGGACGCACAAATTTATGGCACTACGTACGTTCGGGCGTAGTCATCGGAAGACATCCGTCTACGTGCGAATTTCTCAGTAGCTTACTAAAATTTTAACTTTTTTTAGGCATTTAAGTGACGGTGCTAAACATGCTAGAGGCGGGAAGTTAGGAATTTGATCTGTCCTCTAGAGCTCTCTGAAGACTGGTCACCTTGTTGCAGCGTAAAAGGGACCGACAGAAAAAGATGCTTGTTCAGGCGATGATCTTTTGTCGCCGTTCACCCTCAGCCATTCCTTCTCCTTTCCCCTTACATTTTTGCTAGCGTAAGCGCAGCCGTTCATTCGGTCGATGTCACTTCCTTTTAATCGTTTCCTTTCTGTATCGCTCCTCTCGTTCGCCTAATACCTGCAAGTGGCACTTGACTATTTTGCATGTGGCATATACACCGAATGAAAGCGTGAGTTTGTAAATCAAGTATTGCCAAAGCAAGTTGCGAAAACCATGTTGTTCCTCCTTCCGATGGCTTGAGATTCGCTTACACGGCAAATCTAAGAAATGCGTTCGCAGGACACTGCGTGCTGATGACGTCCATGCTGCTCGACGAATGCGAAGGCATACTCAACCTCACCTTTACAAAGTCAACAGGAAGCGCTGGCTATGTTTGCAGTAGCCGCTTATAGCAAAACGACAAGTATATTTCACTACCAACGAGGCTCTTACATATCGCAAGACGAAAATTTATTTCAACACTGATCCCGAGCTTTCCATCGAAGCTCAAAGCGCATTCACCATTGAGTGAAAGCAACGTATACGGGCGAATGGCGAACTAACGTTTTGAAACGAACTCCAAGGAAAATTCAGTTTCCAGCCAGGATGCATTTGAGGTACACCACAAATATTGACAGCGCGAGAAAAATGAGTGACACATTGTTGTGCAACAGTGTCATGGTGTAGATTTTTTGACCGTAGTAGGTTCGGCAATGTGGTCAATACAGACCGATTTAGGAAAGAAAATACGAAGCGTCTCCTCTCTGTCACACACACACAGACATATTTATATCATTCAACGACATATAACTTTTAACAAACATTACTATGGAGCATTTCTATGTATGGAGTCTCTAACTAGTCTGCACAGTACAGAATTAGGTCACTGATGTTCGTACGTCACCATATGATTCAATGTGAGGTGTCGAACGAGTTCCACAGCCGGAATGGTGCAGGCGTCGCGAGGGCTGCTGCTGAAGTATCCAGCTGGAGCCGAGCGTGGAGACGACGTGTCCCGACGGGCCAGGAACGCAATTCATGATCATAGAGGCAGTGGTCAGTGCTCCGCTGGACGCCCCGCAGACGTACACCAGCTTCAATGGTTGAGCCGTAGGAGCCCCAGGCACAGGCAGGAGCCCGGACCCTACATCCTACACGCAGCTTCTGCCGCCGCTGCTGCTGTTTCCTTACTCGGCTTCCTTCCTCACAACGGCGCCGTTCTCGCGTTCCACGCTCTCGCGGCGAGGCTCCTCGGAAATTCTTTTTTTCTTTCCTTTTTCGGTTGCCATTGGACGATCATGCTCGCACCTTCGTGGTCGTCGTTGTCGTCTTCGCCTTTCTTTTGTAACACAGCACATACACCTCATGACAAAGAGGCCCACAACTCTCCATGTCCCACATTTCCTCCGTGGCCTGTGGCTAGACCACGGGCTCGTTTCATGTCCCTTCTAGAGCCGGGCAAAGTATTCGATTTGCTTTCGAAAAGCTCTCCATCTCTCGATCAAAAGCTCTTCTCATCTGCATATGAAATCTTTGGAAAAGATTGTATTGATGCTAATAAATGAGTACTGGTAAGCACAATTTCAAGACGGGACAAGAGAAAACACCGACGCACAGGGAAAGCGTTAGTCGCAAAAAATTTTTATTGCGAAGATTTCGCCTACATAAATACACAGCAGACCAAGATCGCGCAAGCACACTGGTCATGAAGTCAACAAATGCGTCATGTGATAGAGCGTACAGATTACAGAGCATACAGATGACAGCATCCATTTATAAAAACTGTTTTTCTTTGCTACACAAAACAACCGATGAATCGCTAATACAGGCTCCCCCTTTCTTTATAATATCATATGCCTGAATGATTTCTCCGGCTAAAGCATTGCCACTCCTGTCTAGAATTAAGGCAATAATGAGGATAAGAATAATGATAATTGGGAAATAATGAGGATGATTGTTATCATTGGCAAATGTAGGCTTCTAACTAATACCGGCTGTCGGAGCACTGTCAATGCAGTCAGCTTTCTTGGGCGACGCTGAACAAAACTGTATGTATCATTACTATAGAAATGCATGCCATACCTGCCAACATGTGAGATTTAAAAATTAATACAAATCCCGGAATCGGGGGGGCGGGGGGGGGAGCTGGTATGTCACGCATTCTTAAGAACTTTGCCCTGAGCTCACACATTTGCTGGCCCAGGTATGCACGCATTATGGATTTTACTTCAGCGCAGCAACCAAGCAGCAGCAAACTTGGAACAGCAGAGGCCGGCAAGTACCACATTGACTTTATACGCACTTACATAATAAGCTAATTCGCTGGTGCTGATTTCGCACGCTTCAGGAAATAAAATGAAGAAACTTGCTCAAGGCAAATATCTCGCTAGTATACGGCGTCTTGAACTGCCTCAACAAGCCGGCGCAAGTACCACGTAATTGCTTTTTGCATACATTTTCTGCGACAGGGTGATAGTATCAGCATGTTCTCCGGTATAAAGGAGGTGTCTGCTTCTGATTCATTAGGCTCTTGTGCGCTACAATGCCTTCAACTGTTGGTCACCGTATATGCAGCCGGATATTTCACTATCGTTCAGTGTACATCCTCACGAAGCAAATATCCAACTTTCCACAGACACACACACGCACACGCACACACACACACACGCACACACACACACACGCACACGCACACCCACACACACACACTACATCTTAATGGTCTCCAAGGCAATGTAGTAAGCAGACTTTCACAGGTGTTGTATTTGCCTTGAAAAGAGCATTTCAACCTAAGTTGAAATCTCTGTACATGTTTGTGAACATCAGATTATGGTTCCCCAATCACAAACGACGTGCCACAAGGCCTAAGGACTTCCCCTCGGCAGTCTGCCTTGATAGACTACTCTGCAGGTGTATTTCCATTACGCACTAAGATTCCGCAAGCACCCATTTAGTCTCTGTTAAGTCATTAGTTCAAGGATCTGAATTTCGATTCACTTGTCAGAAAGATGTAAGAAAAAAAAATGATGCCATCAGTACCATTTCTCTGTAGTGAGTGAACAGATGTCACGTCCCTCAATCGGGGATGCCTTTTAACAAATAGCTACAGCGCACCAATATCTCAGTTTAAATCTATTCACTTTACGACATTCTTCCATCAAGTCGCAAGATGGCCTTTACTGCGTAAACTCTTCTTCGTTCTCTGGACGCTCGTACTCATTGAAGTTCTGCTCAGATATGTTTAACAAATTGATATCAGTGTAATGTGCATTCAATTCGCTCAGTTAATTCTACTGAAGCAACTATATTACGACGCTCTTACATCATATCAAGTTTGATTTTATTCTGCCGTATCGCCCAAGTTCGAAAAGAACTGTTGTACAAAATACTTTACGGTGACGCAATATTTCAATAGTATGTGCCCTTTAAAGCGAAGATTTTTTTGCATACGTCACCCGGTCAAGCGTTTAATGTATGTGCCCACGCACGGTTTATATAGCACTGAATATTGACCAAATAGCGCCAGCGAGTGCGCATCTGCATAATAAAACAATAAATGGCGGCATCTTCGTGCTTGCCCAGGCAGGGGTGCTATGCAGGATGCGCCCAGCTTGGTGAAACTCGGGATCTTCACAAGCTCTGGCCACACCTTAAGATGAAAGCACAAATGGTACCGAGACACAGTTTATCATTCGACAAGCCTCCAGTTTCATTGGTTTATCTAGATTCACTCTGGATGGCTATCATTCCTTGGGCGTTGCCTTCTGGGCGGTCGATAAACTGGGGCTCACGTCATCATAGCGTCGGTGCATGGTCGGGCCTTCTTTCACGTGTTTGTCGTTCCACCGAGTGCATATACATTCAGAAGCAAGTTATGAAACAAACGCACTTGGTACAATATTATTAGTTACTTTAACGCGGTTTAAAACCATATTAGAGCTTACAAGATGTACACTTAATGCGTATTAGACTATTTTGTAATTTATTACGCTTCGCATTAAACCGAAAGGGAACGCTGTGGTGGCGTCATCCCATCCATTCAGCGGCTGAACATGGCGGCAAGCATCGGAGAGGCCCAGTGTAAAAAAAACTCGTACAACGAGCTTGCAGTGCGCGACGTATGGATCAGGCTCGACGACAGCCACTGTTCCTTGGATAGTTCTGTTCCTTCGTGAGCCATCTTTCCGTGCACCCCGTAAGACTGCCAATAGCTTCGGCGATTTTACAGATCGCAACGCGCTCCTACTGTTCACGGCGTAATAGTGATAAAACAACTTGTTCGGTGCTGTTTCTGTGAGTGCGCCAAGTTCCTCCACTCTGCGAGCGTCACAAATGTTACATAATTTGTGCAAAAGGAAGACAGCCTATATTAGCTACGATGCGACAAGGAGGTGGCGCCGACGATGGATCTCGCAACCAACGCAGTGAAGGAGACATCGACAAACTGCAGGTAAGTATATTTCTACTGTTTCATATTTAGCATAATAATAGTACACGGATTAAGTCACCCTCGTAGTAACGAACTGAATGTCCAGCAGTTTAAAAAAGGCATTGAGAACCAATGAGTGTTCGTGCTTTTACATACACGTGGGTTCACGAAAATGTAAAAGTGATCGCGTTTGCCCGAGCTTCGGAGCCATGCCATGGCACAATCATGTCACCAATCAAGTAATTGAAAAATCTACAGAGCACAAGAAACTTTTTACATGGCTTAATTTATAGGAAAATGGCATTTGGATTAATTAGATACACATACAGTCATAAACGTTGTACATCATAGAGCACAAGAAGCACAATACCTTCGGAAATATCGAGGCTATGCAGCTATATTAATTCGCCACTAGCAAAGTGGAATAGCAATAAAAAAAGGGTCAGGCAAGGAGGCAAAATCTCCCAGGTGCTATTCACTGCACGGTTAGAAGTATTCGAACTATTACACTAAGGCTGACCTAGAGCGAGCATTGGAAGGTTGAATAATATGGAAGAGATAAAGGTAACCTTCACTTACTAGGTGGGATAACAGAAATTCAAGAGTGGCATTCAGCCCGCAGAATCTATGGAAGAATATCTTTATCCAGGTGAAATATTAATAGCAGGTACTGATATAAAGCAGGAAACTTATAAAAAATTTCACGGGTTGAACAGCACGTGGAAGGCATTACCGAATTGTGATCGCGACGTTACCGATATCCTTTAAAAAAATATAGCATTATTGCATTCTACCGGTTAGGCAATATGGGACATAAACCTGGAGGTCAACAAAGAAACTTGAGAAGTCGAGGACAGTGCAGAAAGCGAAGTTACAAATATTGTTGGGGATAGCATTAAGGCATGAAGACAGTGGCATAGTAAACAGTGGCAACTGATATGCTAGTTTAGATTAAGAAAAAAATGGAGTCGGCGGGCCGGCCATGCATGTCTTCAATCCCTTGTTGCCAATTCATAACAGGTGATTACATAAGTGTGACAGAATGGATGTCAAGGACAGAGAACTGCAGCCGAGAATGGTAGAAAATTGCGTAATGGGACAAAAATATCATGTTTGTAGGCACAGGATGCAATCAGCTCGCATAAGACGGGACTGTAGGGAGAGGCATTTGTTTTGCAGTCAACAAAAATAGGTTTGTGGTGCTGACAGTAGAGACACGTGAAGGTGCGGGGACACCTCAGCTGCTGGCACACTAATCGACATGACAAATGGCTCTGAAAAAGACAACCCCAGTTATGAAAACTAAAGCAACGTTGTCCCGACACATTGTTTTATTACGCATACTACACCAAAGGCTTCCACAGTTAAGGGCGCTTAGTACCAATAGTGCAACGAGCATTTTTCTTAGCAAATAATGGTTTATATGCGGTTGATTCATTCCAACAATCCACCTTTTTTTGCAGCAAAGCATTCTGTCGCTGGAGGCACTCAACCGCCTGGTGGCAGTAGGCGAGCGCCAGGCAGGTTCTCTTGAGAATGTGGCAGAGGTCCAGAGGGCTGCTCTGCAACAGCAGTATCGGTGCCCTCACTGCTCTCCAGTCGAGCCCTCAGAAGACACCTTAGAAAGGAGCTTTCAGTTTATTACTTTGTTTATTATTCAAGAGCATGAATAAAATTATTGCAGTAAACATTGTGCTGTGCATATTAGGACACTTCGAAAATATAGTCCACCTCGTCATAAGGTAGGCCAATTAAAAATTCCAGTAATTAAGGCGAAAACGTAAGTGCTACATCACCTGTATTTTTATCTTTCAAAATGTTGAATGGCTCTAAAGACCGTGCCTTTCTGCTCATACGACACTGGACGTAGCCTTTGTTGATGAAAATTGGCACGATCTGTTTACACTTAAACATCATAAATATTATTCCAGGAGATAACGATAGATTTTATTGATAAGAAAGGCAGAGAGGTCGAGCTGAACTAGGGTGCTCTGGCCTGCTACTCTGCACTAGGGAAGCGAGAAGGGGAGTCAAAGTACTGGGATTGATGATGATAATAAGAGTTATGGTGAGTGCTTATGTGCATTAGACGGTGACCCTACTAGAGCCGCTCGTATAGCTTCGTGTCATGTAAAAACTTCAACACGGCTTCAGTTGCACGCATTAATGTTGCAGCGTCGGGCCATGAACCAAGAATAGCTTCCTCCGACACTATTTTCCTGCCAACGCTGGCTAGGGAATTACCCAACGTCCTTCGCTTGAGCACGTATGCTGGGCAATCGCACAATTTGTGTTCCAGCTTTTCAGGCATATGACATTGTTCGCGATCAGCTCGACTGCCCGATGAGGTGAGCGTAGCAACGCACAGCCGAATCCTGCGTAGCAATGACGCTTTGCTCCGCGTACGCTGACGTATTTCCATTCCACTGTTTCTATTGTAGGGGATTCTCGGAGCTTGCGCGCGCTTTGTTACCAGAGTGCCAGATCATCCATAAGTTGCAACCTGTGGTCATGAAGTGCAAGCTGCCTTCCGATGAACTGTCAGGGCCCTTTTGTGCCTGTGCCATGAAAGCGCTATGTATGTAGGGGAAAAAATCCAACACACCCCGCAACACTGAGTCGCGACCCCCCTGATCTTTTATTGCGATAGCAATTATATGGACACACTTGGCGCATTTCTGCCGCCGCCGTCACCGTTAGGCTTCTTATAAAGTCCAAGGGCGATAAAATCGTCGTTGCGCGCCGTTACTGTATGCTCGAGTGAAAGCGTGGGAGGGTGAGCCCGCGATCGCGGCACAATCCGCCCGGGCCGCCCGGGCCGCTTTCTCTTGAAACATATATGCGGGGACTGATTCCACCCGTGCGCTGTGTCTACGCGGCTTAGTTTGCGTTGATGCGAGACGCAGCGCGAAGGTCAATTCGCTCAACGCTGCTGCCGCGCCTCCTCACTCCTGCGTTTTCACAGCGAGTTTCCGCGGTCTTCGAGTGTGATATGTACACGTTTGCTTGTGCGTGCGTTAATTGCTTGTTAATTTAGTTAGTATGCCTGTGTTTACAAGTTGACACGGCCCATAAAACTACTTTCTTTACTTCGTATAGCTGTCCACTAACTTGGTAACGTAACCGATGCTTCGGCTTTCGGGCGCAACTGCGACTTTTTTATTTCAAAGCACAGTTAGGTTATCAGTGCACGCAGAGTGCGTTTTCCCGGCTTTCAGTGGCATAATTTTCAAACACTAACCAACGCAAGTAAAAGAAAGCATAGGTGCATTATAAAGGGTGAAAGTGAAGCCGCTCTGAATTTGTCTATAGAACTTTCTGGATGTGTGTCCACAGCGGCAACCACTGCAATCGCTAGGGACCACCTCACCCTGACACGTATTGCAGCTGAAGCGCTAAAGCACCTTTCCCATGTAGCCAGTCTAACTGCGGACAAGCCACGTGTACCATTATACTGCGAGACGGTATTCGAGCATCGCAAATAATTACCTTCCTGATTCACACCTCCTGTGAGACCTTCGATTCATCCTTGATGTCTCATTCAACCCCAGACGAACCTGACTATACCAGGTGTCCGAAAAAAAAAATGTCATCACCAGTTTTCAAGTGGCTCATCTTACTCCTCTTACATGAGAAGTACCGAAAGCCGAACAATTCTCTGTCGCAGCTGTCGTTATCCAAGTAAAAAGGCACCACGATCAAGTTCAATAGACCTCACTTGACAACATCGATGACCGCAGAACTTGCAGCCCTCCGTGTCGCAGCTCATCTTATTGATTACGAACCGTCACACAATTGGTCCGTCATCTGCCACCCGAAGGTGGCCCATGCAGCACATACGGGTAGCCTTGAGGCACGCTCCGCATGAACAGCTGGTTTTTTTTTTAGTTAGTTACAGACGCCATACGGCACCTTATCAGAACTCGCGGGTGGAGCCCCTCGTTTAGACCGCGCAGAAAACCGCCACGTATCAAACACATATTTTAGGACAGACGTTGTAAAGGAACCCCCTTCTGAATGCACCACATCTGAAAATGGAATGAACAACACTTAGGGCACGTCGGGCTATACTGCCTGGACCATACCTTAAGGCTCCGGGTTCTATCCAGACTTCTCGGAACAGACGTGACTCCTCTGTTTAGGCTATGATTGGGCGTCACATTCACCAATACCTACGCGCTCCGCGTACGGATGGCCAACACTGAAGCCCGAAGTGACCAATGTAGCGACAAGGAAACATATTTCATATAAAACTTAACACTTGTGTAATGATGCCGTCTTTTTTTTTCTTCCGAATTTTGAATTGCGTTTCAGATTCTAACCCCACTCCTATCTTTAAAGCTTCGGCGAATGAGAGTGCGCATAACAAATAAGTAAACAGGTCATATTTTTTGCCAGTGCCTGTGCATTGATGTGCGCAAAGGCTATCACTACTTGTGGCGCTCCACCACATGGACGACAAGGCCTGTGCCGGAAAAGAAAATGTTCTACAGCATCGACGGGACATCCAACCATGCGTATCATCGACGCCATGCAAGCGTTATTGCACTTATTACGACCCACCGGCCTCTGTGAAGGCTTATAACTGGAACGTTCTTTCATTTCCTTCCTTTCTCTTCTTTTCTTTTTTGTCTTTCTTTATATCCTATTTTCTACCCCGCTTTCTCCCGTCTCCGTGCAGGGTAGCAAACCGGGAACTCTCATCTGGTTAACCTCCCTGCGTTTCCTTTTTTTATGTCTCTCCCTCTCTTTAGATATGTGTGGTTCACTTCTCTGCACGTATGCCGCTCGTCACCGCTCTTCCCTCGACAAGCACCAACATTTGCCTCCGTCCTTGGTGCGCTCGACTTCACTCCGTCGACTTCTCGCGGTGTTCATCCATGGGAATTGGTGTTTGCACTTCGGCATAGCTTGTTAACAGTACAGTGCAAAAGCATAAACATTGCAGGGCATTAAAATTGTGTTTGCGCGTAACGTAAACCTGACAACGCTGGCTAGGAAACTGTCTAACGTCCTTCGCTCCAGCATATATGCTGGGCAGTCGCACAGTACGTGTTGCAGTGTTTCGGGCATCTGGCAGTGTTCACAATCAGGGCTGTTCGATCGGCCGATGAGGTGTGCGTAGCGACGGGTGAAAGCGACGCCAAGCCGAATCCTGTGTAGCAATGATGTTTTGCTCCATGTAAGCTTCGGGGGCAAACAGAATTTGCAGTCTGGGTCAATCATATGTACACGTCTGTGAATGTTGTCATAGTGGGCTCTGTAAGCCTTTGTAAGGTCCTGCATGAGTGCCTTGATCATGGAGTTGGTGTCAGGTCGCGTGTAGGCAATCCGTACTTCATCAGAGGAAGAGGAGGCCGATCTTGCCTCACTGTCAGCGAGTTCATTGCCAAAAACACCACAGTGACTAGGCACCCATTGAAAGGTGATCACGTGGCCACTTAACTCGGCACTGTGATGAATTTCGACGATTTCCAGCAAGAGCAGATAGCACTGTACATAAATTGCACATCGCTTAGGATGACAATAAGGACACTTGTGCCCATCGCATTTGTTGTATAGCGTAGCAATAACAGCTCCGCTTCACAAAACTTGCAACATACGTGTTCAATTTGAGTCATTCTACGCCAGACCGCAGCGCACACGTTTGAACTTGGGGTGGATAGCCCATATCCGGTCTACGTACCCGGGAATTCCTATTCTCGTGGGTGGAGACTTCAATGCCCACATACAGAATGGGGGTACAAGTACAACTCCCGAAGAGGATACCAAGTAATAAACATCATGAGCGATGCCACTTTTACACTGCTGAACCATCACGCTGTGGCTACCTGTGCTGTACCCGCAGTATCTAGAACAAACGCTCCAGACCTCACGTGGTGGTTGGGTCCTGGAATGCCGCAGTGGCGGGTGGAACCAGATACATGGGGCAGTGATCATATGCCAATAATACGTGCATAAAGAAAATTCGACGACCAGTAACAGTCACGCATTGGGATAAGTTTCGGGAATCATCGATTGATAAAGTACCCTCAGAGCCCTGAGAAATTCTTCCCGCTTTGCAAGAACTGCTACGGAGGAACACTACTGTAACCACAGTTGACGAGGAACAACCTCAACCGCACCTAACCCTTTTGCAAATTTGGGCAAAGCGACGTCAGGCAGAATTGTATGCGTCGAGGAATCCCGATGCACCAGGTAGCCGTGCATGTGCTAACCATATAGCGGCGAAGGCGCGTCAGCATGAAAAGCAACTTCCTCGACGACGATGGTATGAGTGGTGCGAGAATCTTGGATCGCGCATTGGAAACAGCACTTTTGCTTACGTTCCGGTCAATGGAACGCGGTCATAAGCAACCTGACCCTGCAGCGAGCGTTAGGTTAGCGATGCCGAGTTCGCCACATCAATTTGCAGAACACGCTGCTAGAGCGTTTTTCCCGAAATACGATCAAGCGTCACCCATAATCTGCCCCGAAATTGATGAGTCTGACACAACCTCCAAATCCGAAATATCCAGCCCTTTCAGCATGGCCGAACTAATAGCGGCGATTGAAACTTCGAAGCAACGAACAACACCTGGTCCCGATGGTATTCCTTATGAGGTTTTCAAGAACATGGAAGGAGCAGCTCTCGACGCACTTATTCAGGCTATTAATAAAGTATGGGAGACTGGAAACGTTCCATCTGATTGGAAGCATTCAATTGTTGTCGCGATTCCGAAACCAGGAAAGTCTCCAAATAGCCTGCAGTCTTTAAGCCCACTTTCACTAACCTCAACTGTCTGCAAACTCGCTGAAAAGATGCTAGCCACACGAGTTTCCTGGTGGCTTGAACGCCACGATAAATATCACCCTGCTCAAATTGAATTCCGTTCTTACTTCGGAACTGAAGACGGACTTTCTATCTTATCAGACGATGTTTTACAGGTTTCTCCACACACTCACGCTATGCGCATGGTAGTAGTACCAGACATAACGAAAGCTTATGACAATATAGACCATGAAATCATTATATACAACCTCATCGACCTGGGAATTCCACCACGGGGGATAAGATTCATCTACTCATTCCTTCAGAATCGCACATTTGCGATTAGAGTAGATGGAAGACAAGAAGGATACTTCACATCGAACAGAGGAGTCCCACAAGGTTCGGTTTTGGCTCCTCTTCTCTTCAACGTTGTTCTAATACCTCTAGCCTGGCAACTACATCGGATTCCAGATGTGAGGTTCTTAATCTATGCGGATGAGGTCACTTTGTGGTCCATGCATAAAGATATATCTAGACAAACTCAACAGCTTCAAGAAGCCCTTGATGTGCTGAACAACTACGCTCGGAAAGCAGGGTTGAACATTTCCGCCCAAAAATCAAGCTATGTTGCGGTGACCAACAAGAAAGGACGCACAAGAATGACGCAGCACCCCTTTACATTTAGACTCGGCGCAGTGACAATCCCTGAGGCTTCTGAGGTCCGCATACCGGGTCTCGATATTCACCACTCCGGCAGTGGTGCACACTGGCTCCATAAAACCAGACAGAGTTCGACAAAAACACTTCACCTTATTCGTCGCATTGCATCAAATGCAGCTGGAGCTCGTACTGACGTGGCTCGACGGTTGGTGCATGCAGTCTTGCAGCCACGAATTTTATATCAAGCACAATTTCAACGGCTGACTTTGGCACAGCTGGCACAGTTGGAGACGATTAATCGCGATGCTATGCGCACAATCACAGCACTGCCCCGCATCACTCCGATACCAACCTTACAGGAACATGCCCAGCTCAACACAATTGCAGAGCTAATTTTGCAACGTGAAAAAGCACGTGAAGTAAAAAAGCAACTTATTCCGGCTGTCGCTGCGTTGCATGCTCATTTTCACCGTGGCTCTCGGATTGACAATCAGCCCTATCCAATGCCTCCATGGGAATTCACCAGCATTACAACTAATAAGCCAATGAAGTTACGACGCAGCGATACAACAGGTACTATTGACGAACACAATATCGTCGATGCATCATGCGCTAACACCTGCAAAGTCTATACGGATGCTGCCATTCTCCCAGACGGCGGAAGGACATCATTCCTGAGTACTACGCATAATTTCATCAGCGGCCACCAGCGCTATTTATCTACGGAAGCCAGCGCTCTAGTAATGTAACTTCAAGCCATCCACGACGCTGTGCAAGATGCGACATCTAAGCTACCTACCATCAAGCAACTAGATATCTTCACTGATTCTTTAGCGGCTATTCAGGAACTTAAGAAGGTTGATACGGCGATGGAAATCTGCGAGACAATACACACTATGAATAGTATGACAGCTACTTGCGTCAAGGTACACTGGATTCAAGGCCATTCAGCGAACCCTTACAACATTGCTGCTGACCAGCAGGCACACTGCCCTCCTAATCCTGATCTTCCGCCTATTCCCCTCCCACCTCAACCCCTTAACTCGCTCCGAGCCCGTAAAAACTTTCTCCGGCAGGGCACACGCGCTCTTATCCCACCGTGTGTCTGCTCCCTCCGCCTTCACCTTACTAGGGCGAAGGAGGTTGTGCTTAGGAGGCTTCGGGCCGGGGTGGCCCTTGCACCGGCTGTTATCTCAAGGTGGAACTGGTCGGATTTACCACTGGGTGCTACGTGTCCATACTGCTCCGTTCCTGTGATGGAAGCAGGTGCATACCACCTAATATGGACATGTACAGGTTTAAAATCGGAACGCTCGCGTCTCCTACTGCAAGCCGGCCTCCGCTACAGTGTGACAACCAGCTATGACCGCTGGATACATGAAAACAGATTCCACAAAACACTGCTTCAATTCATACACAACACAGGCCACACAGCACCCATATAATACACATATACGAATCAAGAATTATGCCTTAAGGGCAAGTCTTTATCGCAATAAAAAAAATAGAATTATTTATTTATTTACGTATTTGTTTACTTCAATATACCATACGGGCCCCATGCGGAGCAATTAGGTAACATTACTCTGTAATTATTCGTGCAACTAGCGTCCGCCATTTGAAGCAACCTGACAGTGGATAGCGGCAATGCGCAAAGCCTTCCCGGACACGTCACTTCTCTCCACGACAGCACTTTGTTTCGTACAATGCAAGCGCGCGTAACGCCATGAGTAACAGCGCTCGTCGCGTCACGGACGCCCACACGATGCGTCCTGCTGCCGCCGCCAGCTCGTCCAGCTCCTCCTCCCGCGCTTTCCGAAATTCATCTCGGCGAGTAATTTGCCGAGGAACGCTAGTCGACTCGTCTCCTCCGACGTTCGTCCGCCCGTTTTGTACGCTGCCGATGCGCGGCTGTTTCCTTTGAACGCCCGGACAGCCTGAGCGATGGCAGGTCAAGACCCCTTCCGCACCGCTGACCCTTTTACCCTTTCCTGTGCCCTCCTCTCATCTGCCCTTTATTCTTTCTTACGTCCGTCCGCTACGCCGAGTAGGTGCGTAGGCTGTGGCACGGGAAGTATATACGGGAATCGCCATCCACCGCGCTGCGTCTAAATTGCGCTCGCACGCTCGACTTCTTGGGCAAGCGGCCGCGTCCCGACAAGCTTTCGGCTTCGCGCTCTAGAACGCCGCGCCGTTTCTCCGAGCATCGCCCGTGCCACGGATGAGCGGCGGTCACGCGGTACAGTTGTGCACACACTTTTCCTTTAAACAGCCCGTTCGTGCTTGCAGCGGAGGGCGCCCGACGTGCCCTTTCGCAGGACCCCCATTTGCCGTCGCCCGCTGTCTCCGCAGCGGAAGGGTGCGCGCCACACACTGAGCTGTGGGCGCCGACCGCTGGCGCTTCGGGACGTACGATAACGGCGCGTGCACGAACCCCCGACTTTTTCGGACGACGTCCTTGGTTGCGTTCCGAGAGGCTCCGCCTGTGCGCACCCTGCGCCGTATACAGAGCACGCGCGGGTCGTGCTGTGAGCGGTGCGGCTCTCGTGTGCGCATAGGTATTTGCGCATCGCGGGAAAACAATGCGCATCGCGATGATGGACGGCTGTTTGGCTATGACGAGAAATGATGAAAGCCACGCCTCGACGCCCTCTCGATGGCGGGTGTATATCGGCTGGAGCACGTCCACTTTGCAAAGTTTGGATAAGCGGACGAGGAAGTGATGCTTTTGCGTGAAAACATGGGTAAATAGACGCTACGTGGAACCTGCATGGGCAAAGAATCTTTTGTGTGTGCGTACGTGTGTGTGTGTGTGTGTGTGTGTGTGTGTGTGTGTGTGTGTGTGTGTGTGTGTGTGTGTGTGTGTGTGTGTGTGTGTGTGTGTGTGTGTGTGTGTGTGTGTGTGTGTGTGTGTGTGTGTGTGTGTGTGTGTGTGTGTGTGTGTGTGTGTTTGCGTGTGCGCGTGCGCGTGCGTGTACTAAAGTGCAGATACCACGCACTCTGAGAATCGTTGTTATGCGAAGCTTGTTGCAGGAACGTGGTTATCATGCATCGTTCGGGCGTCTGCAAAGCGTTCCCAGTGGGACTAACATTTTTGTGAAAGCGGAATCGGTGATGACCGTATATAGCATAGTGACGTCATCGTGAATACTCATTTGTTGTACTCCGGCCAGGAGACGTCATGGGCGAGTTGAGCGGCTCGGCAGATGACGTAAATCTCTTGCGATGTCTATGTTTGCGCTGTTCATCGTTATAAGTCAGGGTGAAGTGGAAACGGCAATTCAGGCGAATGCACGGTGTGAGGCGTCGAAGCATGGGACGTCACGGGGAGGGAGGTGATATTTGATTCTTGGCGAAGGAAGAGGTTTGACGAGGCGCATGCCCCATATGGCTAAGTACAAGTCGTTCCTCTTTAAGAGGAATATCTGCTTTTTTTTTCTTTTTTGAGAAATCATGCTAGGCCCTTGTGGCTTCGGCTTTTGACATATGCTTGCGGGGTAAGGCGGACATTTGGAGCAAGAAAAAGTTAGAATAATGCTTTTTCCTAAATCGAATGTGCAGATGAATTGTTTTAATTACTGACTCTGTTGCATGTATGACTGTGAAATTGAAGTTTAGAAGCAGTGAGGTCGTGCCCGCTTGGTAGAAATTCTATAGGCGGCAAAAGTTTAGAAATATGCCTTAAGATGTGCTACAAAACACGTGGAATTTCCAGTTCGCAGTTTCCTAAAAGCGTGTCTCTAAAAGTTCGGGACAACATTAACTGGAACGCCGAGGCATCTTTAGCAGATTTTGGGGACCTTGTCGAAAGTTCTCTTAGTCTTAGGATCTCTGCTGAACACACGTCAATCTCGACTTCAATTTTTCCTTCACATGCGTCATAAAGTAAGACATTCGAACGGTGATTAGCATATTTAGTCAACTCGCGAAGATGCTGAAATTTCTCTCGCTGCTAATGTCCACCTTGCAGCGTGTCCTATTTCCAAAAACAACATGGCCCCAGATTTGGCTTTTCTTTCACAAAAGTTAGGCAGATTCAACGCACATTCCGTAGGCTGTGTGAAGCGAAGCTTTCGCGAAGCGGTCAATCAGGTGCTGTAAATTCGCCCCATTGCAATCCTGCGCCTTTTGGCGCAAAATAAAGTGATGCGCTCATCTAGTAACGCGCTCCCGCGCTGCGCAATGCGACAAATCTTATATCATTGCGTCGTATTTCTTCATTTTTTCTTATGTATTTCAAACGTGCCACCCCTTTCTAGGCCTATTCCCCGTTGTGTGGCACGCGGCATAGTCTGGAAACCATCTTCACCATCATCACGTGGCGGTCATCTCAGCGAGCTAGCTGGCGCTGTCACGACAGAAGTATACGTGCGATTCTAGCCTGATGATCAGGAAAGTCGACGTAGGAAGGTCAGAAAGGTTTTCTTTGAAAAAAAAAAAAGAATACATGATTTTCACGCATACGAGTTGAAATGAGGACGTTTATTTATCATTTGTTTTTTATCACCCAGCCAATCTCTAGAAAACAAGACCAGCAGCCTGGACACCCATAAGGGTAGATAAGTAAAGATGGCAGCGCTGTCCTGCGAGCGAGCTGTTCTGCAAGGCAGCGGCAGCGCTCGGGAAAGCCCGGGCGGGTTAGAAAGTGTTGTGCATAAAGAGAAACACCTGACATATCTAAACATTGTACACCCATTGCGTCCCAGTGGCGCGTCCGCTTTCTGAAGAAATAGGACGCATGTTTATTTTAAAAAACCCATATGACCGGGTCTGCGCTGTAGAGGCAAAATTGAGTATCTTCCCCGATGATGCGGCGACAAGATGGCGGAGGAAAGCTGTCCACGGCGAAGTCGTTTTGCCTAGATTGTCAACGCAGTCCCCCCACCATGCATGGACGAAAGAAACAGCATAAAAGAAGCCCTGACGTCACGTTTTTGAAGCCGGAAATGCAGCCATGATGGTGTGCATCTTCCTTTGCGCCTCCAATCAGCTCGCGGGAGCAGATAGGCGAGAGATTTGAATTTGCATTGCTACGTGCCGCCGGAAGTGCGTGCTGCCGACGCGCGTCAGAACAAGGCCTACGAGACTTCTGCAACAGCTTCAGTGAAGCGCATGCGCTGCTGCGCTTTTCCGTGGCGCATTGGAGAACAGGACGAAGACCCGCGCCGTGATTACTCGAGTGTCTCTGTAGCTGGCTGACACTCGCACTCGTGGACCATAAACACAGTTTTCAAGCATATGCACCACGCTACAAAGTTAGCTTGCCTGGCGAACAGTATGTGCTGCGATGAAGAGACAGGCCGAAAAAACCTATCGCACTTTCTAGAGGCCTAGAGCAGCAGTGAGAGCTTCAGGAACGCGGTTGCTATGGCAACCTTGACGTTTGGCACACCAATCCCAGTACTCCTTTGCGAATAACACCTGGTAACTTCCGCCACACTCTCTTGAAGTGATGTGGGTTAGCCGGGAACTCTCCTACGCTTTCCTTGCTCCTTGCCCCCATATAAGCATGTTAGGACGAGATGAATGACCAAGAATGGTAGCAGGCTAGCCACACGCCCTGCTGGCCTACTTCTCTTTTTTCTCTCTTGATTAAAACCTAGCAGGTTCGACTCCCAAATGTACACTGCTTCACTGATGTCAATCCTCCTCCCTGGCAAATAATTGGTGCATTCTGAGTGGTCCAACAATGTAGTAACCCATATGAAAGAAATTTAAAATCGGAAATGATGTTGATTACTGTGCGCTGTTTTCTTAAAAGCAAGGTCTGCGCGTTATAGACACATCTGCAAGATTACGTTAAATGAACGGGTTTGATTTTGTTATTTGATGTTTAATTACGCAGAACAAAGAGTCACTTACTGGCACTCACTTCGTCATTCAATATAGTGCGCGACACCCAGTGTTTCACGAAATGCGTTCGGAAATCCCCAAAAACAGGAAACATATTGCTTCTGTCACATATAGGCCTACTTTTGTAATACGGCTACAATTAGAAATAAACAAATAATCAAAAATACGCTAATTAGCTTTTTCCCAAAATAGTTATGCAGTTGATCTGGATGGAAGAAGATTTGCTATGAGCCGTCCGATGAGCTCGTAACTGTTTCCGGACATGCTAAGTGTATATAGTCACTGCTAATTTTTACAGCGTAAATGAATCTGGCCAATTTCACACATGCTCGGATGACCATGAAGCGAGGGAGGTCGCCGCTTGATAAGGACGCTCATTTGGTTCTCACCCAACAACGGGCTGCATGCAGCTATGTCACTAACGATAGTCTATCAAGGGCTCGCATTTGGGCTCCTGGGCACTAAGGTTTCGATTTCCCGCATGAAATTGGCTGGAATTCGTCACGCTATGAAAATTAACAGTGGCTACTTTTAGCATGCCTCGAGATGGTTCTGAGCTATTCGGATGGCACGCTTTAAATCTTGCATTGCACTTAATCGTCTTGTTTTTTTTGTTTTTTTTTGGCTAAAGAGGTAAGCCTAACTTTCGTAATCCCTGTCTAAATATAACAACCTCAAGTGTTTTTTTTTTAATATTTTCGTCTTTGCGGTAAAAGCAACCGACAGGAAGTCATTTAACTATATCCTTTTTTATTTAACACTTTCGAACGCATTTCGTGAAGTCCCCTGTGTAAGCCGCAGCATCCGGTGGCACATACAAGAATGGTGTAACCCTAATATGAGAAACCGAAGGAGACGTTCAATATCATGCGCTTTTTGATTAAGATGTCTGAGTGCTTGAAGATACCTGTGAGCTGACCTTACATCAAGTAGTTTTATTTCACCAGCCATGGTGGAGTAGTGGGTTTGACCTTGCGCTGCCAAACTCGAGGGCGATCGATCACATGCCGGCCGCGGCGGCCGCATTCACATCAGGGCAAAATGCAAAAAGCACGCGTACCATGAACAGGGTGCGCGTTAAAGAACTGCAGATAGCAATCAACCGGGAGCCCCCCACTACGGCGTGCCCCGCGATCGCATCGTGGTTCTGGCACCTAAAACCTAAGAATTTATTTTAAATTTAAGTTTTATTTCGTGAGTTATTGTTTCATGACGCCTTAGACAGTTGCACTGACTCGCACTGCTTAGTCGCTCGGGCAGACCATAGCACCGGGGCTCTCCATAGAAAACAAGGTCTGCGATTTCAATCAGGAGTCTTCGCTTACCCCCGCATTCGGAAATGCACCTTCATCTTGAAGCCCGTGCTCGAGCTGATGTAGGGGTCTCTTGACACGAACGTGCCCAAGACGCTCATTGCGTTTCGTTCAGTGCGTTCACGCACGGCGGTCACCTAGACCGTCAATCGTGGGCTTCACGTTAAGGCGCATTTAAGAATACGGCTGTTAAAGGCTAGCGCGGGCTGGTTAGAGAATTTATTTTTGGCGGCCTAGTGCGGAGCTACGGAATTCTATTAAGCAGCGAGAAAGAAAACCTATCCGACGCCACCGCTGCCTTCGCGCTCGAGGTCGGCTGCTTGCTCGACGTACCAGCGCAGATAAAGGCACTACGAGAAGGTGACACCACGGGCACCTAAATAAGGACTCTAACTAGCAAGTGTTGACTTGGGCTAGTTAGAGTGTTTATTTCGGCGCCCATGTTGTGTCACAGTTCGTGGAGCTCAAAGGCAGTGGTGACGGCGGCACCGTTCTCCTTTCTCGTCACTCATTTCAATCGCACAGCAATAGGCACCTTATATATAAGGTAGAGGCTGCGCGATTAGACTTACAAACAAATGGACGCACTCTCACGTCACGCAAAACTGGAGAAAGAAAAAGAAGACAGCCCCCTCGAATGTGAGCCTTCGGACAATGGTCGTTGCACAAGGAGAGACGACACGATCCGACCTCCGCTGGGGGCAGTGCGCGAGCAGTCCGTGCCCTTTCCGCATTTTTCCCGCGAGTCACCCAGCGCGGTCCCGCGTCCGAGGAAGACGTTGCCGTGAGAAGAGACGCTGCTGCCCGGGCGACGAGCGGCGACCGACGCGGGCGAAGGCGAGCGGCAGCGGCGGCGTCGGCCTGGTGTCACGACGTCGTCGACGACGCGTGGGGACGCCTCGCCGAAGGACACGGAAACGGAGAAAGTGGACCGGTCCCGAGCGCGCGTGAATCGCGGATGGCGGCGATGCGACGGCGCCCGTGAAGGTGCACGTTAGCGTGGCCGACGCTAAACGCGAGGGGCTTAATAACGGACAGGTGCATTGTTGAGCGGCGCCGTCGACCCTGGGAGTGTCAGTCGGCCGGGACGTTGCTCCGCCGGCACCGGGACATGTCGCGGACGCAGGGATCAGTCGTGAATGGGAGTGCAGCGACAGCAAAAAGCAAATGCAAAGGGTCCCGCCGCTGCTCTCGCGGTAATGACGTCAGCGCCACGCAGACGTCTCTGACGTACGGCGGTGTCACGCGAAGCATTCTTTTGATGGCGACCGAGCTCGATCGGGATCCAATTTCTCGTCCGCGATTGCCTTACTCCAGCAGCTTGCGTCAAAGGTCCAATCACAATCTGTAAATTCGATCCCGATCGAGCTCAATCGCTATCGAAAGTGCCCCGTGTGTCGCCGGTATGAGATTTGTTTCGACTTTACAGCCACCCTGTTTCTATACGACTATATCGGAGCGTTGGGAAACGTTATTTGCGTGTTTTCTGGCGGCCCAGTGATAACTAAGTTAGTGAATGAATATATATTTTTAGAGAACGGCGTGCGCGTTAGGGTTATACTGTGCGATAACCGCTGTGGAGACTTAGTGGCTACGGCATTTCGCTGCTAAGCACGAGGTCACGGGATCAAATGTCGGCCGCGGCGGCCACATTTCGATGGGGGAAAAAATTCAATAACGCCCGTGTGCCCTGCTTTCGGTGCGCGTTAACGAACGCCAGGTAGTAGTCAGAATTACTCCGGAGTCCCCCACTACGCCGTCCCTAATAACCGCGTAGTTGTTTTAGCACGTAAATCTCCAGAATCTAAATATTACTCCGCAAGGAAATTGTGCAATGTTAACGTGGGCAATGTGCACTGAAAGCTGCAATTATGGGTTACCTAAGCGCTTCGCAATAATTTTCCAGAAACTTCGTTTCTTCCTCTTTCATTGCATTACCGAAATTGGTACTGTGCTTTCCCAGTGCCCTAGAAGACATAAACGGAGCTCCCAAAACTCAATTTGCGTGATCATAGCGAGAATATCAAATACTAAACTGTATTTATTAATTGGGTCTTTGTGGAAAACTGACTATGCAAGCTGCGGCAGCTTTGCAAGCATGTTATAAGAACTGCGTAGAAAGTTTGCACGGTGTCCTAAAAGAACACCATTAGGCACAGATATTGCAATAGGAAGGAATAAAGGGCATGCTATGAATGACGTGCAAACTAACTTGTAAACGTGTCAGTTAAATATGGGCAGCGCAAAAAATCACCTATTAATGTAGTCGAAATCGTAGTGGACAGCCCTTCTATGAAATGTCTCTCATTGTCCTGGTACAACTGAATGCGCCATCTAGTCGATGCACAATAAAGAGGGAGAGGGGAAGGAATTAGGGCTGACGCAGGGTAAAGGTCCAGTGCTTGTCTTATGTCAATTCTTTCGTTCTCCTCGTAATTCGCATTGCCCTTAATCTTTAATTACTAGCATTAAAATTATTATTACAATGCAACTTCTTGGAGAAAACGGATTCGTAGAAAGTAACGATGTGATTCTGCAAAGTTGGACAAATCTCTGTTTTTCCGGTGGCTTTTATTTGTGGGGTTTCTTTTCATTTTCTTCTCTTGTTTTTTTTTTATTTCTTCCTCTGCATCATACGCTATGAACAAACATCATTTTCTGTTCTATCAACTCTGTTTCTCAACAGTAGTACAGCGAGTTCTTGGCATTTGTGTTCAGCACGGAGCAGTCATGCCGGAATTAGCTGACAAAATAAAATCACAGTAATCGAATAAATGATTATTTAACAATTTACACGCTCTGAGCCGTATCTGCTGAAGTTGCAGCATTGGAGCTCATCACCTTTTATGACACTCACATAATCGCGAGTGAATCTGAGGCCATTGGGCGTCGTAGTATGTGCTAACCTAACATTGTCAGCTGTATCGCTCTTGACCCTATCCGCCCTCGACTGCATCGTGTTCCTGATTAGACGAACTTACCTCTTACGCTACTACGGAGCCTTAAAATGCGGTTCATTGTGCAAAAGACACGTGAATCTTATTAGAGAAAGTAGGCGGCGATAACGGGGCACCGTCAGCATGTGTCCGTCTTGCCTCCACTTCCTCGACACTCACTGGTGTGCTTCGGTTGCGGGCCCATCCTGAAATAAAGATGGCGACTCGCGCAGTTCCGCATAGCTGGAGCTCACTGCGTGCACTGGGCTTGTCAGACCGCGCCTCGAGTATGAGTCAAAAGCTTTGTGAACTCCACACACCAAAAAAGAAAGAAGAAGAAAAAGAGAAAAGAAAGGTCTTGCCAAATTAGAAGCACTGCAGCGAATAGCAGTTAGGTTCATCTGCAACCGCTACAAAAGAACTGATAGTGTGGCGCAGACGCTGAGTACCCTTCATCTTAAATCGCTGCAGTCGAGACGCGGCAAACAGAGACTAGAACTGTTGTATTTAATGCGTTACTACAGCGTCCACATTAACAATTCGCTTTAGCTGTCTCCTGCTTCACGAGCAAACTCTCCTCAGTACCACTGGAGAATGATACAGGAGCTACGTGCCTTGAACGACAAATATGGATATAGATATTCTTTTCCTAGGACTCTAAAAGAATGGAATAGATTGCCTATAGGATTACTACTGAAAGCAGCAATGCTGACGTATTTATGGTATCGCTGGCTTGTTTAGCTATGCACTTTTCGTTTCCAGTGTGTGTGTCTTCCTCTGTTCATCGGCATTCGCATTTTCCGTAATTTGACGCTTGCTTGGATTCAAGGGATTCTGCAGCATTCATAAATAAATAAATAAATAAATATCCGACCTGTGGTGCAGCACTGCAGCGGCATTGCCCCACCAGCCACCTACTTGACGTCCATCACTATACCAACTCACGCAGCGCACGGTCTGCAAAAATACCTGCGCCGCTAGAGTTGGAACAGTAGCCTGGGAGCAGGAAGAGACACACACTCACGGCCGGCGATGCGGGATATGTCGCATTCCGACTGCTTACTTAGCGCCTTTAGCCTTTTTGCGAGCAGCTTCTGCGAGCAGAGCTTCCGACACCGTGCACGATTATTTTTTTCTTGTTACGCTCTCCGTGCTTCCCGTCTATTTCCTTTCCTGCACTGCTGAACTACACTCAGGTGTCCGCCGCATGTTTTCCTTTCGAACAACCTCCCTTCCTCTCTCCTCAAAATAACAATATTTATTCGCAGCCTCCGCTGACGGACGTCTTCAACCTGAACCAGGCTAAAAATATTTCATGACGTCGACTAAGGATTCGCGAATTCAAACCTTAAACACGTGGCCTGACGTTCGCATTCGAAAGTGAAACACTAATAAGCGACATTAAATAGGAAATATTACGACAGAAAGGAACACGGACAACACGCTGACAATCGACTGAATAATTATATTGAAATCACGCTATTAAATACTATACTCGTTTAAACAACTGGCAGAAACGCAAGACAGAAAAAGGCCCCACCTAAGATCCTCAGTCACATAATCTTTCTCACAGGAACGCAGTGGTAGATACGGCCAAGAGACTTCTATTTGACTCGGCCTGCCTATAAAAAATGGTTCTTCGATGCCACGTGGCGCGTTTTTCTTGCACTAACAGAACGCAGTCCAGTATCTGAAAACACCGATGTGCAGCCGCATTCTGCAGCCGGGGCTGTAGATCTGGAAACTTCACAGTGAATTACTCGTATATGTGGGATGCCATAGTTGAGGAATACAGGTTTTAGCTTGATCACCACGGGTTCTTTATGCGCGCTCAAGTCTAAGCACAGCAGTGTTTTTGCATTCCGATCCCATCGGGGAGCGGCCGCCGCAGCTGGGACTTGCACCCGCGACCTCAGCGCAGCGCCAAAGCAGCATTTCTATCTGTTTTTACAATTGAAAGATAGGTTAGATCGAGCAGTGATTATTAGAGCAACTTCAATACAGTTCTTCACTTAATAAGCAGCACTACACTTGTCGCTTTTCCTTTCTGTCGCATTATTATTACTTTAATTTTATTGTTTCTCCCCTCAAGTAAGGAATGCCAACACGCCCGGTAAACCAACCTTCCGGCATAATTGAGTGTTTATTCCTTAACTTACTGATTATGACGTGTGCGCCAGTTATGACCGTCTATTGCATATATTTGAAACTACGCCATACCTTGCAACCCAAGCTGTGAGAACACAGAGAATACTTCTGGAACGCAACCAACCTGGTGGACCCATGCGCAAAAATTAAACCGTAACCCGAAGCTTATTCTTTCCTGCGGATGCTAGTCGTAAATATTTTGCGTGATCGATTCCCCGACACGGGAAAATCTTTTGTTGTTGTTTATTTTGTTTTTCCACCAACCCCCTCTCTACGGCTGATGATGGCCCTGAGGGTATATTGTAATAAATAAATAATAAATCAATCAATAAACGTTTTCTGATTTTCACCTCGTAGTTGTCGTGATTTATATTGCACGAACCCTTCTTCCTTTACACCTCGCGCAAAGGACTGACCTCGCCTGCATGCGTCGATTGTGTTTGAAATGCATGCATCCATTGTGTTCGAGGGTACTTGTGACCGGGGCGCTGAAACTATTCATATCATGGTGTTTGCATTTGTCCTCTTATGCATGTTTGCAATACAGCCTATAACAGCAATGTGAAGTATCATTTTTAGCCTCTCTTATTCATGTTTTATATGCGGTGCATTAAAATTTTCTTTCCTTCCTTTTGAACCCTTCTTTTACTGTTCTAATTTCAACGTGTCGCTCAGCGTCAACACCTCGATGCCGCGCTGTGTTCGCCATTTCATCAATGTCAGCGGGCCGTTATGCGAAGTGAAATAAAGGTTACCAATGCCGCGGTTGGACTCAAGCTTCCATGTGAATAATCGAACCTCGTCTTCATATCTGTATCATATTTAAAGCTGACTTAGTCTATCACGTATTAATTTAGGCTCGAGCAAATGTACGTCTGGCTAACGCAATTTAGGAGCACAATTAATGTTACTGCCACATGTGCAAGTTGTGCCGATCTATGCGTTGAACAATACTTTCTTCAGAAAGTTCGGCGCAGCACCCTTCAGACAAGCAGCAGAAAAACGTTACAGCTATTCCTTATATATACAAGGTTTCCCGTAACCTTAAGAAGATAGCTGAGCGATCTACAGCTAAAGTTCTTTTTTTCTGCGCCTTGCGAGATTCCTAAACCTTGCAGGCGCTTGAGCAGCCGCGGTAAGATAAAATTGTTCTCCAATAAGAAACGCAGAATTCATGCAGCTCTTGGGCTGTATCTGTAGCGTTGTGTATAGATCTACCCCTATTTCATATGGGAAACTGTGCAAAGGTCAGACCGGGCACTGCACTATAGTGACCGGCTCAAATGACATGCTAATAATTTTAAAAACGCACGTAATGAGTGAGTGAAAAAAATTTATTCGAGGTCCGGCGAGGACGCGAACTCTTTGCGCACCTGGCTGGTCCCACGTCGGGACCGGCGGGTCTAACCCACCGGCCCGGCTGGCTCGGTCGTGGCCACGCCGGACAGCCAGGATTGGCTTTCCTCGAACGGAGCTACGCAGAAGCGAGTCCCACTCCTCCTTGCTGAACTTGGGGTGTCTCGATCCGCACTCTCAGAACATGTGTGCTAGAGCGGAGGTCTGCCCGCTAGATGGGTAGATGTGCGTCGCTATGGACGGGCGTCGCTGTGTAAGCCGGGGTAAACTTTGTGTAGACGTGATGGCTAACTTGCACATCGTTGCAAAAGCTGCGGTTGCAAGACGTGCTTTAATATACGCATTATTGTAGATAACGACCGCGACAAGCTGGCATGCGAAATTATTGAAGTGGACGTGGTCTTAAGCGCTGTCAGATTTTTTTTTTTTTGTAGACTTCTGTGTTCTTGTGCGAAAAAAGAGGTTGAATTTTTTTAGAAGGTGATGCAAGCATGCATGTCATGTGTGGTCACTAAAATGTATAAATAGCTGTTTCCTGGAATAAATAAAAATTGGGTTTTACTTGCCAAAGCCACTGTCTGATTATGAGGCACGCTGTAGTGGGGGGACTCCAGAAATTCGGACCACCTGGGGTTCTTTAACGTGCACCTAAAGCTAAGTACACGGGTGTTTTCGCATTTCGACCCCATTGAAATGCGGCCGCCGTGGCCAGAATCCGATCACGCGACCTCGTGCTTAGCAGCACAACACCATAGCCACTAAGCAACCACGGCGGGTCCGGGAATAAATGCTGCTGGAACTTAGCTCTCTGTATTAACTATTCTTTATTCTGCCACGCGTAGTTGGCTATGCAACAATCAGAAGCATCCACAGCTGTTTTATGCACACAAGTTAATGCAAGAACACAACAGATATGTGCAACCTTGCAGAGCCACAAACCCATTTCAAGGGATGGTGCTGCTTGCGAACGCTTGTAGTAGCAAGCTTTTTTTTTTACAAATTTCGTTATTAACATACGCAGAAGAAGCATCGTTCTCACGTCACGTGTAGCATCACCCCTACTTTCGCGTAAATTGAAACTCACTGATCCATTACTTCCGGGGCAGCGTACTAAATTCTACGCGCTACGTAAAAAGTCTTCGAATATGCAGAAAACAATGATTTAGTAATTTTCTCGCACTGCTGCTAATAAACGGACACATGTGAAACATTGCCAATACATCACCCACATTTCCTCCTAACTTAATGTTGGTGCATTGCACATTTCTTTCAGGGTACCACTTAAATATGCGTATAACGCTATCGTGCGCTTCTAGTCTACATCGCACAGCTTTGCTATTGAAAATTCCTGTTTTGAGATTTACAAGCACGTTAATCAAACACAGATGGTCGACCACAGTCATTCATCACCGCGTCCCTAATAGTACACACAGTGGAAAGCTGGACGACTACAAAATGGCACAGAAAGTTCAGTCAATTTCGCGCAGACGCTTACAAAAATTAGGTACAAGAAAATGGCGAGAATACTGCGCGTCGTTGTCTCCGTTTACTCCAGTTCCCAGAATATGGTCCGTTGTCCGATCTTTTAGTGGTCCAGTTACCCAGAGCCATCCCTTTCGAGCCCTTGCCGTAGCTCGAAGCACTCCGGAAACATCTGTTGCTGACGAATTTTGTCAACTTATATCCAGACCAGGAAATCCGTTTACTTGCCTACAATTTGCAAGTTCGACAACACTAGCAGAACAGAAGCTTCGTGCGTGCTTTATGTCACAACATCCACAACTTGATTGTGAGTTTAGTTTAAATGAATTGAAAAGTGCTCTTTCATCATGCCGTACAAAGACAACCGCAGGCCCAGATGGTGTTACGTATGTGATGTTAAAGAACCTAGGTCCAGTAGGAAGAATGACTCTTTTGGAGATATTTAATGATATCTGGATAAGAGAGACTCTACCGGATTTATGAAAATTAGCTCGGGTAATTCCAGTGCTAAAACCAGGAAAGACTCCACTTTGTCTTGACTCCTACCGACCCGTCAGTCTCACAAGCTGTTTTTCCAAACTAATGGAGAATATGATAGACAGTCGACTGCAATGGTGGTGTGAACACACACGTGTTTTCCGACCACATGACCGGTTTTCGGCAAAATCGTTGTACAATGGATGCAGTATTAGATATTGCCACATACGTCGAACATAAACGAAGCTGCGGAAATGTGACAGTAGCAGTATTCTTAGACATTCAAAGAGCATTCGACACTGTAAGTCACATACACGTCCTTGCTGGTATGTTAGAGCTTGGCCTACACGGTCGAACGCTGCGATGGGTGTCAAACTTCTTGAAAGATAGAAAAATATTTATGGAAACAATAGAAGGAGAAAGTAATTATCACAGCATCACGCAGGGCGTTCCGCAGGGCAGTGTTCTCAGTCCGTTTTTATTCAATTGTGTCATGGCAGCCTTGCCAGCAAAGCTCCCGTCTGGTCTACGGTATTCTCTGTACGCAGATGACATCTGCATATGGGCCTCTGGTTCTAATATACAAGACATTCAAACAACGCTGCAAGAGGGCCTTGATAGTATCGACACCTTTTTAAAAGAAAGAGGCATGAGTCTTTCATACGCAAAGACAGCCGTACTTCCTTTCACTAGACGACAGTTGATTAATTTCCAACTTAGGCTTAACGGGCAAGCTTTGGTGTTTGTGAAAGAGCATAAATTTCTTGGAGTTATTCTTGACCGCCAACTTACATGGGCTTCACACATCCGCGCAATTGAAAAACAGACCAATGCAGTAATAAACGTACTTCGGCGACTCGCAGGCACAACGTGGGGGGGGGGGGGGGGATCAGTCTCCTCGCTACTGCAAATTCATAACGCACTCATAAAACAAAAAATTGCTTACTCGGCACCTATTCTCCATGGTTTATCGCAAACTTCTGAGGAACGTCTTCAACGTTTACTAGCAAGGGGGCTGCGAGTGTGTCTTGGGGTTCCGCAGGCTACCTCGACTTCTTTAGTAATTGCTGAAGCTCGTCACCCCCCATTTCCAGTCATACGAACGGTTGAAACATGCCGACATATTTATCGCATCTTAACCCAACACGAGAAGCATCCATTAAACCTTGCGCTCACCGAAAGAAACAAAAGCAAAATTCACGATGTTGTTCGAGAACATAAAGCATTATTACCAAGATTTGAATTATGCAAAGTGGATGTTAGTTACCCTCCCTGGATGTTAACATACCCTAAAACAGAGTTATCGGTGGACGGGATTATATCTAAGAGAGACATGTTCATAGTAGCCGCACAGCAACTGGCACTCTACCAAATTTACTCATTATATCCCCAGTACATCCACGTCTATACGGATGGTTCGTGTCATAAAAATTCCTCGACTTCCGCATTCGTCATTCCACATTTAGCGCTAGAGCAAACATTTCAATTATCCCGGGAGGCATCTTCCACCATGGCAGAACTATTTGCAATCCTGTGTGCTTTGCGTTCATAACTTTAGAAAAACATTCGCAAAAATGGGTTATCTTTAGCGATTCGCAAGCCGCTCTCACATTACTACAGAGCAATAAGAAAAATACTTTGAACACTTCGATATTGTATGCGACGCTCAAAGAACTTACAAAAGCAAGCGCAATGAACCCTGTAATTGCATTTCAGTGGATTCCTGGGCACTGCAATATTCCTGGTAAAACTGCAGCGGACGCAGCTGCGAATCGAGCGCACAATAACGCAGAGACAACCAATCTTCCCCTATTGCGTAGTGAAGTCCGTCTGATCCTGAGACAGATTTCTTGTCTTCTCAGCATAACTACTTGGTTTGACCAGCAAACTAAGAACTCGGAGTTATACTCAATAGACCCATGTATAAACTTATCAATGCCGGAAACTCTAAGAGACAACAGAAAATTTGAAACTTTGGTACACCGGCTGCGTCTTGGTACTGCATTTACGAGACACTTCTTGTACAGAATAAAACGTGTCTCTAGTCCGCAGTGTTCTTGTGGCCATGCAGACGAAGATGTGCATCATCTTCTTCTCGAGTGCTCGAAATACGATACACAAAGAACGGTACTGCAAGCTAATTTGCTTATATTAGACAGAAGACCATTCACTCTAAAAAAGATACTTGGCCCATGGCCAACTGCGGGCCTTCAAAAAAGAGCGCTTCTTGCTCTGAAAAATTTTTTAGAGGAGACCAACATTTTGGGGAAATATTAAGTATTGGATGATCCGAATACGCTAAATGAGTTACATAAACGTTGTTCGTGGTGCGTAGTTGGTTTATGTGGTGATCGCAACTTTTACGCAATACGTATAATTCTGTCCTGTACTTGGAGTGTATTACAAGTGTTGTTGTGTGTTTTGGCTGTTCAAAACATCGGACTTCATATATGCGTACGTGGACTGAACTCATGCACAGAACTTTGCGACTCATGTACTGTTGGACTGTAGAGAGAGAGAGAGAGAGAGGAGAGTTCAGGAAAGGCAGGGATGTTAACCAGTCAGTAGTCTGGTTGGCTACCCTACACTGGGGGATGGGAGAAGGGGAAGAGAAAGAAGGGAGAGAGAAGGTGTAGATACGTGTACGGACAGCACTTCAGTTAGAGTCGCTCGAGCAAACCAGAAGTTCTGAGAAAACACAAAAGTGCCTTCACTGCCTTCTGAGCCGATGATCGGTCGGGACGGTGCTCTAATATGGTCTGTTCACTAAGAGGACGATCATCTAGTTTCCTCAATGTGTTGGACAAAGACTGTCTTTGTGCTTGAAATTGAGGACAATGGCACAATAAGTGGTCAATGTTCTCCTCGCATCCGCAAACATCACATGCAGGAGTATTAGTCATTCCAATTAGTGCTGAGTAGGCATTCGTGAAGGCAACGCCAAGCCATAACCGGCACAGAAGAGACGCTTCACGTCGGTGTAGACCCGCTGGAGGCTTGAGTTGAAGTGACGGGTTTAGTCTTTGCAGTCTTGTGCGCCTTGTACGTGCGGCGTTCCACTCTGCCAAGGAGATCGTGCGTGCTAGAATGCCAAGTTGCCTCGCGGCGTCGGTCCTTGACAGAGGAACGGGGACGCAGCGGTCTTCTTGGTTTGACGTCCGAGCTGCCTTATCGGCGTCATCATTTCCAATGATACCGCAATGACCTGGTATCCACTGAAAAGAGATATCATGGCCTTTTTCTATTAAGTGATGAACAAGTTCCGCGATTTCGCACGTGAGCTGATCGTGAGTTCCATGTCGGAGAAACGACTGCACACATTGCAAGGCCGGCCTTGAATCGCAGAAGACTGCCCATTTTCTAGGACTTTCAGCATTTATCACTTGAAGCGCGTCGCGGAGAGCCGCGAGCTCTGCAGCTGTAGACGTAGTGACATGGGAAGTCTTGAACCGCTTGGTTATTCTCATTGCTGGTATAACTACAGCGCCACCGGAACTGGTCGATGTAGTTGATCCATCAGTGTAGACGTGTGTGCAGTCGTTGTATTTCTCGTACAAGAGAAGTAAAGTTAGTTGCTTGAGCGCTGATGATGGCAAGTCCGACTTTTTCTGAAGGCCTGGGATTGTAAGGTTTACTTGAGTACGGCGCATACACCATGGAGGACTGGAAGGCCTTGCCGCAGGTGTGTAACCTGACCTGAAAGAGGCACGAGGCGCGAAGACAGTCGCACTGAATGTCGTGTGGGGCCTATCTACTGGGAGACTTGCTAGGTGGTGGGTAGGGGTCCGGGCAAAGTGTCGTATGTGCACACGCATTGTTTCAATGATAATGTGCGTTTTAATAGCGAAATCTTGAGCGACTGCAATAACCTCAGTCGTTGACGCACTCCGCGGTAGACCGAGACATATCTTGAGGGCTTGGGCTTGGATGCTTTGAATTATATTCAGGTTAGTTCTGCAGGTGTTGGACATGACCGGTAGGCTGTACCGTAGGAATCCAATAAAGAGGACCCTGTACAGTTGCAGCATAGAGTGTATTGGTACTCCCCAGGTCTTTCCTGCAAGGAACTTAAACATATGACAAATTCCTGTCAGGCGCTTTTTCACACAATTCACATGAGGGGTCCAGGAGAGATTTTTATCAAGGACCACTCCCAAAAATCTGTGACTCGTGTTGTACGAGATCATGTGTCTGTCGACGGATATCACGTATGGAGACGTTGATTTCCTGGTAAATGCCACCGCTGCGCACTTTTCGTATGATATACGAAGTCCTTGTTCTCTAAGGTAGGATGATGTTAAAGTGGCTGACTTTTGAAGCCGCGCGCGAAGCTGCAGTCGCGTCACAGCCGACGTCCAAATGCAAATGTCGTCGGCGTAGATGGAGAGCCTAACGGTGCCTGGCAGGATGTCGGTGAGTCCAATGAGTGTTAGACTGAAGAGCGTTGGGCTGAGTACTCCGCCCTGAGGCACCCCACGGTTACTGTAATGCTGCGAGGTCGGGCCATCCTCGGTAAGTACGAAAAAAGGCCTCTTATGTAGATAGCTACTTATCCAGAGATAGACTTTGCCGCCAAGTCCTACTGCCTCTAACGCGTTGAAAATCGCTTCGTGCGTTACGTTATCGTACGCTCCTTTAACATCCAGAAACAGGGCAGCAGATAATCTTTTGCAGGACTTCTGGTGCTCGACGTACGTCACTAAGTCGATAACGTTGTCTATGGAAGAACGGCCACGCCTGAAGCCGGCCACTGCATCTGGATATACCTGGTAATGTTCGAGGTACCATTCTAGCCGTGCTAGAACCATCCTCTCCATTAGTTTTCCGATGCAACTGGCAAGCGCAGTTGGTCGGTATGATGCAATGTCTACAGGCGACTTGCCAGGCTTGAGTAGTGGAATTAGGCGACTGGTCTTCCATTCCTGGGGAACCGTACCTGTCTGCCAGGAGCTGTTGAACAAGAGCAGGAGCACTTTTCGAGCCTCTTCGCCAAGATTACATAGGGCACGGTAGGTTATACCGTCGGGTCCTGGTGAAGATGAACGCTTGCACAAGGCCAGTGCAGCTTCGAGCTCTTCCATGGAGAAAGGACTATCCATGCGGGGGTCGCGTGAAACCGGTGAGTGGTGGAGCGTCGATGTTCCAGCGGAACTAGTTTCGCCAGCAATCCTCCTGCAGAAAGCTTCCGCTACGTCAATCTCGCTGCATTGTTGGTGAAGGGCCAAAGACTTAAAAGGGTGGCGCTGCTGAGGGGTTCCACGGAGACCACGAACAGTTCTCCATATGTGAGACAAAGGTTTTCGTGGATCCAAAGATTCGCAGAATGATTTCCATCTTTGCGATGCGAGTTTGTCCATGCGACGCTGAATCTTCTTTTGAGTTCTTCTGGCCAACCTCAAGTCATGTACAGACGTCGTGCGCCTGTATCTTCGCTCTGCACGACGACGAATTGCACGAAGCTTCTCTAGCTCGATGTCGTATTCGGTGCGTGTATACGTTCTCAGAAGCGAATGTTTCGCAACCTCTAGGGCACCTTTTATGATGTCATCTAGGCTAGAGAACAAGTCATCACGACAGCCGTCTTCGACAATTGACTTGAACATTGGCCAGTCGATACATTGTGTGACGCCGGCTAACCTGGAGTCCGTCAACCCTTCAACCCTAAGATAAGTGGGTAGGTGGTCACTTCCCCGCGTTTCAATATCCGGAAACCACCTGACCTTTCTAGTGAAAGAGCGTGAAACAAAGGTCAGGTCCAGGCAGCTACAGTAGGCAGTTCCACGCAGGAAGGTGGGGCTTCCATCATTTAACAAGCACAGTTCTTGTTCGGAGGCAAATGACACTAATTTTCTGCCTCTCGAGTTTATCTTAGAACTTCCCCAGAGATGGTGGTGGGCATTAAAATCTCCAGTAATCACCAAAGGCTGCGGAGTCGCCGTCGTGATTCGCCGTAATCTCTCGCAGTCCAGCCGACTTGAGGGCGATAGGTAGGCTCCAATTAATGTGAAAGTGAGCTTGCCTTTCTTTACTGTCAGACATACGTATTGGTTTTCTTGGTCAGGCGACACTGGGTGATGGACATACGTAAGATCACGTCGCATGAATACGATGATCTCGCTGCATTATCCGTGGGTGGCGGACATAAAACACTCATACCCGGACAGTCTGATGTTATCTGATAAGGGCTCGCAGATGACGATGATTGGGAACTTATTCGTGAACACAAACTGTCGAAAGTCCGACATGCGTGACTTCAGTCCTCTAGCGTTCCACTGAAATATCGACGCGTTTCGGACTTCGTCACGAAACGACGGCTTCTGGAGAGCCATATTTTTTATTGATCCGGTGTTCTACTGAGTGTTATATTTAGTGTCGCTATTTCTCCCTTTTTGCACAAATTTGTTTCGTCAACCAAGTGACAAGGAGTAGCCGGTGCCACCACATAAAGGCGCCAACCTCTCCTAACATTCACTTCAATAAAAAAAAATTACACACTGAAGCTCTACAAAAGTTTGCAATTAGATGAGCCCTCCAACAGATTAAAAATGTCCCAAGATGGAAAGTCACGGGAAGCAGCAGCATTCCTTGTTCAACCTATTGCTGTCTGTTAAGCTTTGGAACACAAAATTCCATGGTACAAACAGCTTTCGGCCTCCCACGAATTCGAATAGGCTGCACATTAAATTAGCCTCTTCGATTGAGAGTTTCCGCGTCTCTACGGCTATTTTCGGACACACCGAGCGTACTCACTTTGGCTTGTTTCGGGACGGCTACCACTATGTTGGCCCGGCTCCATCTGACCACCGCGATGAGATCCCCGCATTTAACAACGGTACAAATCCGGCCTCGACCTACACACAGAGTGTCTTGCGATGCAACTCGTGTACAAAGTGGTCGTTTAGCGATTGTCGGTCGCGATACCGAAGCGTCCTCGGCGTCGTAAAGCATGTATACGACGGAGGGATCTCCTCGATTTTCCGAGCTGTAATGACGCAAGCGTCGTGTCTCCGCTCGTCGTTTTTCATTTAGCGACCACGTGACCACTTGAACTGTTGTTTTATGATAACGCGACCGGTTATTATTACGGGTGGTTCTTTTATGTCGTTTTTTTCTTTGTATGTACAGATTTTTGTAACATAGAAAGCACCAAACCAATGCGTCCTGTCTACACGGGTTAGATGATGAGGTGGGTATCATTTGAACGATTGATGGCAACGTCCACACAGCTCTTGAAAGGGATTCGATAACTAAATTTTTAAATATTCTGTCAAAGGAAAACGTTGAAGTTAAAAAATTGAGAACGAGCAGTATAGTGAAAGTCTGCTAAGCAGAAACTGAAGCACTAGCATCAGTTTCAAAACACCCGTCCAAGAAATATGCGGAAATAAATGCCTTACCTTATCGGTTCATATCCCCCCCCCCCCCCCCCCGCATTGCTAGAGGTGCGCTTTTCGGAAGCTGTTAACTGGGACACCGATTTATTTAAGGACGGGTCATCTCAAAAGTGGCGCAGGTCTTTGTATTTTTTGATAAGTAGACGTGGCTTCACTGGCTTACTCAGTTTCACAATTTCAACATGCGCCATTAAGTGAGTAGATAAAAAAGCTAACTCGAAAACCATTTTCAATAGCCAGGTGGCCATGGCGATTTGTCGTGCAAATTATTTCCTCCTCTTACGGAAATTCACCTGCAAATTTCGAACAGCGCAATTTGTCAGAGGAAGTTTTTAGAAAATATGTTTGAAGTTGGACAAAAAGAAAGGAAAGAAAACACGCCGATCCAAGGAAATTTTGGAAGAAGTTGAGCCCGGATGGATTTACGAAGACCTGCAGGTTCCGCGTACAGGGGATACACGTTTCACAGTGACAAATACACATGCTGGAGAACCGGCCAAGAATGTGCACCTATACTAAACGGCCAAATTTGCCTATTCGTCGCGAAAACAACGTTACGCTTACGTACTAACAAGCAAAGCCCGGGAAGCATCGCTGTAAGAAAACGCGGCGATATAGTAAACAAGCGCGGTATCAACACATTCGCTTTCACGATTCCGAGCGTAGGCGTGATAAAGATGTGAGAAATGCGCGAAAGTCTCACTGACGCTTCCGGGATCTCACTGACGCTTCCGCCAAGCAAAGAGGTGCCCGCTGTTGTTCTTGTTGTCGGACATTGCGAAGAAGAAACAATAGGCCGCTATAGCGGCGATCAAGGGCCAGGCACGAAATTGCTCTCAAGTGGAGCGTCGCGAGTTGCGAGATCACGCTCGCGCGTGGGTGCGTTCTACACGTCGTTTTAGCACGAGCATGCCCCCGCCCCCCACCCCCGGCGTGTTACAGTACAGTGTACAGAAGATCCCAGCATGTCCTGCGTGTTTTTGCGCCGTTTATTTGCGCACCTTATACTTCCTTCTTTAACCTGCGAAGTGTGAATGACTTCTCGCCCCGCACGCGGAGAGCAACCGCACGCCGATTTGAGTTCGCTCTCATACGGCCTGCTTACACTAGAGAAGTGTGGCCGTATTTCCACGGATTCGCGTGCATACGATGAGTCTACGCTGACGCGTAGAAACTCGAATTTTGCGGGTCGCGTCCTATGCGAGACAGATTGCGCAATCTGCAGCAAAAGCGTGCGCGTAGACAACGTTCGCGACCTGACCAGGCCTCTGGCGACGGGCAGTGCGTCATGCCAAGACATTACACTAAACGCATAACATACTACAAGAGCCATTGCTACAGAGAACTCTGGTAGAAATACACTCGATAAAAAAAGTACATTCCAGTGAACCTACAACTGTATCTATCAGTTTCAACAGAGCTACACGATGCGCAACGAAGCCTTTTCGAAAAATATATCGAAAAGGCCTACAATGTATTTCGTCCCAGTAACGACATACATATGAAAACTGGAAGGATACCATTTTCTAGATGGTTACTAAATGTGCCCACTTCGACATGGTCCGGCGGCGCTCCCTGTTTATGAACTTGCGCTCTGAACTAGGAAATCACAGAAATTTTAACTGCGTATTTATTGATTGTAAACACTTACTTGTTCCAACAAATAATGTATGACTCCTTAAGCAACACATTAAAATTGTAATCATTCTGATTTTTTTTTTCATAGATAACTTTTCAGCACTATGATGCCTGAAAATTTTCAATAATTGCAACCACAAAGGCCTCGTGCGGTGAAGTTATTACTGGTAAAGTTACTACTGTTAAGTATTTTCAAGAAAGGTAAAATGCAACTTTTACCCGGAATAAGTGCTTGTAACTAGACTGAATCAACCCTGTTGATTGTAGAGTGTGTAGTTGTTCCATGGGGGTCGCTATATTGCGCTTCCATCACAAGTTTTGTTCTAAACCGGGCTCCTCGGTAAATCAAATATGGCATCAGTATTCAGTTACAATATTTCGTAATTATTAGTTTTATTTTCCATTATCTGCATTGGCCACGTCATTGACAGATTCAATCGAATGACTACAAGTCTCTCTCAAAAAAAAACAAAAAAAACACGGCCTTTGTACTTTTCTATTGACGAGAACGGACTGAATTTATCTGTTGTGCAATGCTTTGTTAAGGCAGAAAGTCCTTTGTTAACGAAGGCATCTGTTTACTTGGTGGGGGAGATGCGGAAAAAAACCCAGACTGTGTTAGACTGTAATAACAAACGCCTGCCATGCAAGCGGAGTCGTACGTGTATTGATATATCCTTGGGCAACGCACCCACTGAATCGAGCATCGTCGACTAAGTGCGCGTCGTTCATTCTGATGGCGTTGGAAGTAAGGGCTTGCGAATATTCGAACCTTTTGAATAAGCAACCGAACAGGATCGTATTTTACTCAAAGACCGAATCGAATCGTCACTATTCGCAAATGCAAGTATTTTTTGCGTGCCTTCTAATATTTGAGTGCGTCAAGTGCGCCCAGCTAAACATAAAATGTCAGCACAAATTTAGTAAACAATCAACCCGCCGGCATAGTATAGACATAAAGCATGAGAACTTGCCTTGCGTAACAGGCTACACCACTTAGGTAGCTATAAGTTACAGGCTTTACAGCAATTTTTCGCACTCTCTTAAGAGCTCTGTGCCTGCGAAGAAACTACTTGCTTGCTTCTAATGGTCCATTTGTGCTTTTTCTTTAATTAACAAAGCTTCATAACGTACTACTTACTGACAGACACTTACTAACTTTAAGAGTCCTGCAGGATATGAACATCGTTTTATATTAATTCTTATAATGGCTATTCATTATTCCAAAACTATTCAAAAGTATTCGATATTCGATTCGTATTCGATTCGCTACTGGCCCTATTCGATTCGTATTCCATTCGGCTTCAAAAATCCTCTTTCGCCCACCCCTAACTCGAAATGTCGGCATTGGTTGTGGCATCGGCTTCTCCACAAGCTTTACATTGTCCAACGAGCAAATGATAATTGCATGAGGTGATAGAAAGAAATAAAGAAACAAATAAACGGCCCGAAAATAAAGTACGTTTCATAAACATGCTGAAAGCAGAACAGCCAATATAGAGGACAGCACATTCTGCACTTTCTACGGTTAAACACAAATACATCTATAAACCACACTGAATGCTGCGACAAACAATAGTAAACAAGGGCATACAGAGTGTTCATAAAGAGACAATGTCGCTTAGAACAAAGAGGGTGATTAATGCTTTCGGAGCTGATTGCTGTAATGATGCATTAACCCATGGCTCAAGCAACTTTTATGTTGTAAGGATTATTATGTAGGGTCATCGTGGCTGCCTTAAAAACACGCCTTTGCTGTTCTAACTTTGCACAGCTTATTAGAACCTGTTCTAGATTCTCTCATGAATAGTCGCACGTGCAACAAGGCATATCTGAACGACAGTATACGATACAAAAAGTTACTTGTGGGCGCTACTTCCAATCTGGTACGAAGAATGTGAGTCTACGTCACGGCCAGCGGAAATCGGAAACTCTACATGGGGGTGAATTTTATACAGAAGACGGTTCACAGAATTTCCTTCAAATTGCTGAACTTGCGCTGTTGAGTTGCATAACTGTTTTGTTATAATGTTATAGGATCAGCCTGATTGAATTGGGTTAGCGTGACAAGAGCAGAATGATGCGCTTCTGAAGCCATTTCCTCGGCTTCAGGGTTTTCTGCTATACCAACATGTCCAGGAATCCACTGCAGCTTCGTTTGATGGCCTGACGATGCAGCTCTAGCTATTTTTACAATAAATCCGATAAGTCAGCATCATGCTAAATGATCCGTGCACAGCGAGCAAGTACACCGTTGGGACATTGCTTTGCTGTTATGCCCAATCCCAGCAAAGCCTTTTAAGATTCGTCAATGACCGCATCAGGTAAGAAGTAATCAGAAATGACATACCACACATGCCCACTTCAACTTCGAAGCTTCGCCTGGTATATCAACATTTTAGCAAATCTACCAAGTGCATCTCTTCAAATCGGCGATTAATATTAGAGACCTGTATATAAACAATAACAGTGCTCCGTAGGTCACAAATATTGAAGGAAACATGTTGTTTAATAGCCTTACTCTGCACTACCACAGCTTTTTCACCACTTTGAGCTTAGATTTTCCCGAAAAGTAATAGGTGATTATTCCAAAAACACTGCAGTCGACATGCGCAATGACACTGGCCGCTTATATCTGTAATAACATTTCGTGTGCCCCGCCCCATGATAAGAGACAAATTAGTCTATGGTACATCCGGTGTCACTGTTGCTTTTTATCACATGTTGCTGCGGGAGCAGATTCATTGAAACCCTGACTGTTGCGTACATTCATCCATTGTATCGTAAGTGTATGACTGCCGTCCTTCTCGAGGACGGATTTGGAGAGCTTTCCGACACTCGGCCCTGGTACTAATTAACAGAGGTCAACGATGCACTTGCGGTTCCAGTCGTGACCGATGATTATCGCATATGAGCTACCTCTGCTTAGATCCGAAATAATAACCAAAGCTCTGCTCGTGGTTTATATCACCGCCCACGCGTGCGATTAGCGCGGTACAAATTAGTAGGCTCATTACCACGTAAATACTGTGTAAAAGGGCCGTAATTATTGCGACGGGCAACGGTGAAAGGTCGGCATATTCTGCGCCAACTCCCGTAACTGGCGCTTCAAGGATGCAACTGGGAACGTAAGTAAAGTTGCGTGTTCGGCAACCCCACACTGAGAGAAATAAATAAAACCTCACCCGCGTACCTATCTTTCTTCTTGACGTCCTTGTCTCATAGAAACATACAGAAGGTGCAGTGTCATAGCAATTTCATGCGACTTATGTGCAACTAGGGAGACACAACTATCTATACAAGACTTCTTCTTGTCAAGACAATCTATTAAGAGAAAGGTTGAGCTGAAAGGTCAAATGAAGTCGATGGGGATAGCTATAGTATCTTGTTGGTACGGTATAGCTTATTTTGTTGCTGAATAAGCTGAATAAGGACCTTGTTCTGAAGCTGAACAAGGACCTTCATTTGACAAACACAGCTAGCGCTGCGCGTGTCAAATGAAGTTACATTCTGGAGTTCTACGCACCGAAACCACGATATAATTTTGAGGCACGCCGTAGTGGGGGACTCCAGGCTAATTTTAGCCATCTATGACTTTTTGCAGCGAAGCTGTATACGGCTAGCTGATTCGTCCGTCCGTCCGTCTGTCGCCAGTACGCCGAAAACTCCTCCAGAGCCACCCCACGCGTGCGCGAAAAAAAAAGTGAAAGAGAAACGTGCGATTGGCTGCGCCAGTAGTGACGTCATTGCTCTCCGTCGCAGCCGAGGGCGCGCGCGCAGCAGTTTCTCTCCGGCTCCTAAATGGGTAGGCCTCGCGCCATACGTACTCCTGAGTAGCAGGCAGCTTTCGTTCAGCAACGCCGCGAGCATGAGCGGGAGCGATCTCGTCTCCGCCGTGCAGATGCTGCAGCGTGGGCACAAGAATAGGCTCGTGCAGCCGAGCGCAAGCAGCAACTGCGTACTGACGATCCGGTAGCCTACCAAGCCGTCGTTTAATGAACCGTCACGATTAACCCAGTGATAAATGCTGTGGCCGCATGTTTCAGCTTTGCTGGTTAACCATCTGTATAAGGAGTGCTTGGGCGGTGATTTTTTTTAAGTGCACCGAACTATAAGACGTCATGATCATCATCACCACCACCACCCTATATTTTTATGGTTGCTGGACGGATGCCTCTCTCAGCGAACCCCAATTACCCATGTCTTGCGCAAGCTCATTCCAACTTGCGCCTGCAATTTCCTATTTTCATCATCCCACTTAAATTTCTGCCGTCCTCGACTGTGCTTCTCTTCCCCTGGCATCAATTGGTTCTAATGGTTCACCGGTTATTTCTGCTACGCACTACATAGTCGGCCCAGTTCCAATTATTTCTCTTCGTGTCAACTAACATATCGGCTATCTTCTTTTGGTGTCTGATCCACACCGCTCTCGTTACGCCTAACATTTTTCGTTCCGTCGCTCTTTGCGCGTTCGTTAAAGTGTTCTAGAGCTTCTTTGTTAACCTCCAAGTTTCTGTCACATATGTGAGCACCGCTACAATGCAATGGTTGTACTTTTTTTCAACTACAATTGTAAGTTCGTAGTCACACTTTCATAATACCCGCCATTTCGTTCCTGTGAGTAACCCATTTTTATTCTTCTATTTATTTATAATTTTATTCTTCTATTCTATTCTATTCTATTCTCATGATAAGGGTATGTGAGTAATTGATCTAGATATACATACTCCTGTAGGGACTATATAGGCTGGCTAGCGAGCGTGAATTCTTGATCCCTTGCCAGCCTAATTAACATCATCTTTGTCATCATCAGCTCAATATATATAATTACACACATGGGCACACACACACACACATGTATATATATATATATATATATATGTATATATATATATATCTTAGACTCCATATATACTACATATATATGGAGTCTTTAAGCCCTGCCTCTAAGCCTTCCCAGTTTTAATAGCTCGAATACTTATTCTACGCATGTACTAAATAGTATTGGAGAGATTGTGTATACATGCCCGACCCCTGTCTGGATAGCTGATTTTCTACTTTCCTTGTGGAGAAACAAGGTAGCTGTAGAATCTCTTCAGATATTTCTCAAGATATTTACGTATGCTTCCTGCACTTCTTGATTATGCAACGTCTCCGTGACTGCTGTTATCTCTATCGAATCAAATGCATTTTCATAATCTACGATAGCCAAATATATATGTTGATTGTACTCCGCAGATTTCTCAATTACGTGATTGATGACATGGACGTGATCCATTGTGGAATATTCCTTCCTGAAGCCAGCCAGTTTTCCTTTCTTTTAGTGATTGAAGTTAAGTGTTGCTCTGATTTTATTGGAAATTACCTCGGTGAATATATTATATAATACTGAAAGCAAGCGATTGGGCCTATAATTTTTAATTCATTAATGTCTCCCTTTTTATAGATTAATGGGATGTCGGCATTCTTTCACCTGTCCAGTACACTTGAAGCCATGAGGCATTGTGCATAAAAGTGCACAAGCTTTTCAAGAACAGTATCTCCTTTATCTTCGATTAATTCAACTTTTATTCCATCTTCTTATGCAGATTTTGCCCATGACGTGTCTTGCAAGGTCCTTCTCACTTCATCGCTAACTACACACTCTTACACAAAGGTACACCCTTTGGGGTGTATATCTGCCACACAACAATAATCGTGATCTGCCTTGCTTGCGTTTCCCTTTCTCGAAAACGCCGCGCCCGCTACTTTCCTGTCGGGAATGCTACGTAATGCTGATAACGCGCATGCTGTTCGTTACTGGGAAGTACCGGGCTCGCAGCGTTAAAGAAAAGAAATGCGGACAAGACAGATGACATTTATTGTTGTGTGGCAAGGTACAACCCAAAGGGTGTAATTTTGTTTTAGAGTGTAGAAGCAGCCTATGGTATCCTGTTCGTGACTACTTCCAATGAAGGTTGCGCGTCTGCTCTGGGTATTTCACGGCACACATCTTGCCCTCTCCTATGCCAACTTTTCTTCTGATTGATTTCATTCTGCGGCCATTTTTTGCTGCTTCCTCAATCTTTCGCACGTTATAATTTGAAACATCGCTTACTTCCTTTTTGTTTGTCAGTTTTAACAGTTCAGCTAGTTGTATATAATCTATTGAGGTAGACGCTTTCATGCTTTGGCGGTTCTTTATTAAATCTTAAATCTAAGCACTCGAGCATTTTTGCACTTCGACACATCGATATGCTTCCGCCTGGGCCGGGATTGAGTCGCAACCTTCAGCTCAGCAAAGAAATATGTTGACAGTTACTGAGAATACTAGCCTATCAAAGGCAAGCTAGCAAACTATTCTCTCGAACACCCGATTTTAACGCGCGAAGTTCTCACCACACTGCAGCAGTAAATGGGCAAGTACGTTACGTGCCACTGATATCGCTTAAAAGGGTGTGCGAGCATAAGCGACAGCGGTAGCAGACTAAAGCACGAGAAGAACTTGTCGGAAACACACAACTCCGCAACCGGAGCTGCCGAACTAACCATCCGCTTCGCCTCGCACTTGACGCTAAACGCCTAGAAGCTCCGCGTCAATGAAAATGTTGGAGGAGGTGAAACATTATAATGTGGAAGTAACAGCGTCCTTCGGAGCTGGTGTGTAGTGCCGTCTGGTTAATCTGAACGAGGGTGGAGTGTCTTTGCACGTGTTAGTCCGTCAGAGAAACAACGTAGAACGCACTCGCGAATTAAGTCACTCGAGCTCGGCAGAAGACGCGCTGCGAAATTTCAGCGGAAAATCTGCGGAATCTGCAGAATCTCAACACGCAGAAGACGCTGAGATGCCGGACAGTGATGTTCCGTGCAGCGTCCAATGTTTGACTAGCAGGTCCTCAAAATGACGACCTCAGTATGAGTTTATTGCATATCGGACATGAGAAGCAATTTTAGCAGGGCCCTTGGGCTAGTGACAAACAAATGTATACAAGTAGACTCGGCGGATGGAAGAAATTAAACCATAATAATGATTAAGCGAAACCTGATTATGGACGACAACTAGCCATAATAGCACGGCTTTCTGTACTCCTGCGACTACATTCTGCAATGCCCTCAAAGACCCTAAATGTTTTTGAAGGTGAAAAAAAATTTAATAATAAATAATCCTTGTCTATTAACTTTCGTATGTAGATGCATACGAAAAACAGTAATGATCGCTTTAGGCAAAAGCTGAAGCAATTTGCACAGCAGAAAATCAAATTTCAATTCTAGATGCAGCCGTACTCGTTTCTTGTGTTGTTGTTGTTGTTTTTGTTGTTGTTGTTGTTGTTGGCTCTGAAACGTACGTGTTGGAGGAATTCATGGAATTCACTAAATTAAATCTTGTTTACTGCTTAATGCTCGCAACTTCAGTAGTCAGCAACATACATTGACAAATGTTCGAATATTCAAAGTGAAAAAATAAAAAAAAAGAGTAGCATAAATCATACAAGCAACGATCAAGTGCAAACTGAGAAATAATTTCTCGTAACATAGTGTTTATTGTAGAGATATAAAAATCATTTAAAAATGTACTCTTGACGGTGTGTCGTTTCAGTTTGTGTCATATAATTGTACCAACTGGTGCGGCTTTCCATTGTGCGGCGACCATCCAAAGTTACCGAAGATCACCTCTGTTGATCCGGACTAAGAGGTTTTTCAATCTTGAATGAGCCAATAGTAAACGCCGGCTGGTTGCACAGCATCCTTATCATGATTACATTATCTGTGATCAGGATCCAGTTCGCACGATCTGCTTCGAACGAGCATATTTTTACTCATTCAGTTTAAGCCATGTGCGTGTGCAGTAACATCACTCTGGCGCTGCCCGTTTAGATTAGTGTTTAGCCTAATTTTTATGGCCATACCCTATTCTCCCAAACCACGTCTAAGGACGCGGTTCTTGGCACGTCATCATCGCGCGTTATATACTGCTGTAGCCAGCATCCCTGGCACTACGACAGGAGATACTCGGTTACAGATATCGCTTTCCTTCTTCCTTTCTGGCGGACCCCTTCCGCCTCCTCGGTCAACACATTTGCTACGTTTCCCGCCAGTCATACGTTCATTGAATCTGTAATTAAATGCCATGTGACACTCAACACGCCATTCGCATAAACAGACATTTTTTTTTATGAATTCATCTTTTTTATCTTATAGTGAACAGTAGCTTCTAGTTCTGTTACAAACATAAGTCGCAGGCTTAAAGGTTTGATAATTAACGCTGCAGCACCAGCAGGCTTTTGCCTAGCTAATTATGTGCAAAGCTGCGAAAGGCGCTGGATCGACGCGGTAACCAATATACATAATGGGAGTTTAATTCAACAACCCCCTATTTCTTTTTTGCTTTGTGCACAATGTCGAAACCCTCAGTTACTGTGTGAGCGTGGCTTCAAGGCCGGCAGTACGCAAGGAAAGACTTTCGTATTTTTTTTTTTCGCCACGTGAGACCTGCAGCAAATTATTTGAAGGCGAACGCAACGCGTGACTTTGAGCTCAGCGAAATCGTCCCGAACGCTTGGCGTCAAACCCGACATTCTTGAGTGGTGATGCAACGTGAGGATCGCACCTCGCACAGATTTAGCGTGCGAAAGACTTCCGGCCTCTCCCGTGGGTGGAGCGACGAGAATACAAGAGCCGCCGAGTTGGCTTGCTTACTACATGGTTTAGTACATAACCCTTGCTTACTTGGGCAGCCAGCACCTAGAGTATACGCAGGAGCTATGCGCCCGATCAGCAACGGAACGTAGCCTGCGGAATCAGTTGACACTAAACTGTCATTCACCTCTCGCTCTTTCCACTTATACAAACAGAGTTACGAAATTCGCGGCATATCCAGTGTTCTAGAGCGCCATCGTCGCACGTGTTCCCGCGATGGTCAGACACGCTGATTGCGCAAGGTTTCGCTCTCCGCGCCGAGCCAAGATAACGGTCGACGCGGAGGCGGGCGTGACGGTTAAGAACGGGCGATGCATCGCGTTCTTTTCTCGAGCGGACAGAGAGCGAAAGGCTGCTTTCGTCTTGGGTCGAGCACGACGCGACCGTGGGGTCACGTCAGATGGCAAAACAAAAACCATCACAACGGCCCCTCAGCAGCTTTCTTCGAGCGTCTCCTCTCAAGGCCACTACCGCGCTGTCATTCGCGGAATGGAGAGCGAGGCAGCGGGGAACAAAAGCAGATGCTGCGCCCCACCGCCGCTAAGCAGACGACAGCCGATGAGCTCTGATACGGTCCGCTTGCTTCGGTTACGCGATTCATGACGTCACCGCGGGTGGCCAAGCGCCATTGGCACCGCGGTGTTCTAGCAGTAGTAGAAGTAAAGAAAGCAAGAGACGCGCGCGCGACCGTTTTGTCTCTCATTTCTCTCTCTCACACACACACGCACACTCTCTCGCGAAAACTGCAACGTTAAAGGAAGATGGTCTCGGCCAATCAGAGACTCATCCGGCGCCCTCTCCTTACCACCACCTCTCGAGTTTCGGGTGAGAGCATAAGCGCATTGTTTCCGGGCGAATATGATGCGTTGCTTCCTTCCGGGCTCATAAAAGCGCGCTCTCTTTTGGGTGGCCACGCTACATCATCTCTGTGTGTCAGCGAGGAAGTCGGTGCGTCCCCAGGATATCACTTACGCTGCAGCGGCCCCCAAGATCTCAGGATCTAGACTACCTGCGGTCAACTGCGCGAGGTGAGTCGAGGTTTTGTCAGCCCGTGTAGTCGAATGATAGAAATGTGCTTCACGGTCTTTCGTGTCAAAACATCTGCTTCTTTCGAAAAGCCCGTGGAGGTTGCTGGTAGGCGCGGTCAGTTCCAGCAGTAGCTACCGTAAAGTGATAATATCGGCAACTTAGATACAGTCAGTGCAAAGGAATACTACTCAATGAAATGCACTGCTCAGTGGTTAAGTAGCAGAGAAGTGTTTTTATTATAATGAGCAACACTGGTGTACATCACCATTGGCGGCGTATCAAACATTTTTGCAAATGTGTCGCCTCAGCGTAGTGTTCTTCTCGAGAAATTTAGTGTACGATATTACTCTGGAATTTTAAGGCACTTTCTTGTTGCAGTGACGGAATGAAAAAAAGAAAATTACACGGTACACGTTGCGAAAAACTCAATTAGCAGAAATGTGAAAAACGGCAGCATGTTTAATGAACGCTTAAGACGTTACGTTTCTATTCTTTTCAGACAGTTCACGGAAAGTGTGATCACAGAGTAGACACAATTTTCATTTTTTAAGCGTAACGCCTAGCAATCTACAGCTTAACAGTTGGCTATTCGGGGCTAGGAGTTACGGAGTCGCCATCTGTCGGAACCGCCCCCTTGCATGGTATGAGGGATCACGCGGCGTGCTCCTCATAGGTTTCGCTTACGCGCAATAAAACACCACGCGGCAGCCCTCCTGGACATTTCTAGGCACTCTCAAAACGAGGGAAGTTTTTCACTGTCCATGTAATAATCTTGGACAAACTGAAAGCACAGAATCGTTTACAGACGCTGTCTCTTTACCGAATACGTACAGTGAACGCCACTGCGCGCGCACGCCGCGATGGAGTCTCCCGAACCGGCTTCTTGCGTGAAAGGTAGGCATACGCTGAGAGTAAACTATGTGAAATAGTGGGCTGTCTGTATAACCAAGTGGAGCGTAACAGAATGAAGCCTCAATGCGGCGATCGCACGGGTTCGTAGCAACCGACTGCGCGTTTGCATGCATGTCCGCGCACAATGTTTTGCTTTCCCTGTGAGCGCGTTTTCGCAGCGTGCCATGAGCATTTGACAGTACACTAGCAACCATTGTTCCGTGGACGCTATCAGAACTGTTGAAAAATAATTTCGTTATAGACACCTCGACCCCTACGGCGACTGTGATGTGCCGTCGCGACGATTCAATCTTTTTTTGTCTTCTAAATCCTTGGACATTTCAATATTATTTCTCAAGTTGCGTCGCACTGTATGTTTATCGGTCTTCTCGGCGTGCGATTTCCCTCTGCTTCTTTTTCGTAATCCGGTGCATTAATTTATAATACAAACATGACCATATGCCTTGGCTTCTTTAATGTGCGTCTTAGCGCTTACTTCCCGTTCCAGTGGACTTGCCAGTATCTGGTGTCAACAAGTTCATATACCAAACCATCATGAGATTAGCCGGGCAGCGGGTGCGGGCGAGCGTCTCAGTGCGTGTTTTCTGCTGCTCACCGAACATCGCGCAGTCCCGTCGCCGTAGCAGAAATCTTCTTGCCGTCTGTGCTTGCTGCATACCCAATTTGTAGCCGATGGCTGTGTGCCAGTTCGAAGTTTCGCCAGCCCAGCTTCACGCAGCTCCTTGTCCTGCGGCTACGTGTGAATAAGGCTGCACTAGGCTTCGTTGCGTACGTCCGGCACTGCGGAACTGAGCAGTAAGTAGCCTACCATGCTGCACGCCTCCAAAGGCAGCCACTACCTATTATAGTACTTTTAAATGTTGTCAAGCAGACACCCAAGGCGGTAAAGCCTCAGCACTTAATCAGAACCGCGGCGCAGGTGCGACTTTAAACTTTCGTTTTCAGCTCGCTTCGGCGCTTGCGAAGCAGCCAACGCGGCCGCTGTGTCCACGTGATCCCTCATGCCACATCACGCCGACGGTGGCGCCAGCTTTTCCAGTGATGGAGCTCGCCCCCAATATCAGAAATCTCCAACAGTAATAGTTACATGGCGGTACATGTGAACGCTGTAAGCCAAGCTAAAGTTGGTAACAGTGCAATCCCGTAACCTGTATTATCTGGTAAACCTTAAACCCCAAGTGGAGAAGACGACGAAGTCGAAGATTGCGGACGTGCTTCGCATGGGCTCCCGCTTTGAGACCGTTTTTCGGTGGAACTCCCTGTGCTGTGGACTTGCTTTTTGTGGGGTTGTCCACAGGAAGTTGCCCTCTCCCTGCGGACACCTAATTTCGGCAAGTTTGCCCCCTTTTTAGGGGTTTTTCCACGCTTTTCGTGCTCAACCACCGCGCGGCAAAGTTAGGCCTCATCATTAGGCCGAGCCGCCGCCGACGGCACCGGGCTCCGGGACGGTGACTTGTGGTTGTGGGCCTCTGTGAGGCTGAAGACAATGGAGTACTCCGTTGAGGGAGAGACTATAACGCCCGAAGAGTTCGAGGCGGGAGAATGGGCCTGGGTTTTGCGGGCTCAAGATAGATTCCAGAAATCTGTATACGGGAACAATCCCGAGAGTAGGCCTAGCGAGAAGCAGGCGGGCAGCGACGGGCGCCAGACGCACGGAGCAGAACAAGTCGCCAATCGTAAACAAGGCGTCAAGGAAAAGGACTTGTGTAAGCTGGTACAGGCGTTTGTGCTCAGTAGAATAGTGTATGCGACGCCTTATATGAAGATGGACGCGACGGAGAAAGGCAAGGTGGAGGCTATGATTAGACAGGCGTATAAGGCGGCCCTTGGGTTGCCTAACAATACTTCTACCGAAAGGCTGCTGGGATTAGGGGTGCACAACACCTTGGAAGAACTGCGGGAGGCACACTTGGCGATGCAACTCAGTAGACTTTCCAAAACGAAAGTAGGGAGGGATATATTGGAAGGGATCGGCATTGGAGTTGATCCTCCAGCTGGGGACATGAAAATTCAGGTGAAGCGAGAAATGCACAAGGGCTTGTACATAAAACCTTTACCTAAAGATATGCATCCGATACATCACGAGAACCGTAGGAGGGCAAGAGCCAGAGCTTTACATGCTAAGTACGGGAAGTACAACGGGGCAGTCTACGTAGATGTCGCCGAGTATGAGAACAAGGACGCATTTGCAGTTGCGGTGGTGGACGGCCGGGGACGCTTACTCACCTCTGGATCAGTCAAAACCCGCTCCTCAGAAACTGCAGAGGAGGCGGCGATAGCGCTAGCTATAGGTAATACTGAAGCTGACCTGATTTTCAGCGACTCTAAAACAGCCATCCGAAATTTGGCGAGGGGCAGAATCTCTGCCACAGCGGCAGGATTACTAAATCGGGCCACGGGGCGAGGGACTACGGAGGTAGAAATTGTCTGGGTACCGGCCCACTCTGGGAACCCTGGGAACGAGGCGGCTCACATGAATGCTCGAGGTTTCGTCAGCCGAGCAGGTGAGCCGGACGTTCCAGGGAGGTCCACGAGAGATGGGCTGGTGTCCTTTCACGACATCACTAACCATTACAAACTTGAGCGGAGAATTTACCCTCCACCGGACAAGCTATTGGTGAAGGCGCAGGAAAGCGTCTGGCGAAGATTGCAGACGAGATCTTTCTATAGCCCATACGTGTTAAACAAAATTTACCCGGACGTTCAGCCGGAATGCAAATGGTGCCAGGAACTGGCCACCTATGACCACATATTATGGAGCTGTAGCATAGCGCCGCCACCGGCGGATATTATGCGTGATCCTTCTCTCGAGCAGTGGGAGGCCGTGTTGGCCAGCTCAGACCCGGTCGTCCAGACCAGGGCCGTGGAGTGGGCCACCCAGGTCGCCGTCAGCCATGAGCTGATGGCCATCTAGCACGGAATCGTCCGCACATGCGTTCTGACGAAAATAAAGTTTTTCCATCCATCCATTAAACCCCAAGTGCACCTTGCACAGAGGAGCTTGTGTAATCTTGCGGTAGGTCTACGTACTGTTTCGACTAACCAACACATACAGTCTTGGGGAAAACTTGGAGGGTCTCAATGCGAGCTCTCGTAGAAAAGCTGTCAATTCGTTTCTTTTTTAACACGCCTTATCGCTGGCCTGTGTATGTAGTACGTCCGAGTACGGCACAAACTGCTGTCATGGTTGGCACACGCCGATAGAGGACCGCTCTCTGATGCTTCTCTATTGGCGGGGGGGGGGGAGCAGGGGGAAGGACGGGGGGGTGGTTGCTTCGCCTGACACAAACAGCGTAGCCGTGATTAGAAGAGCAGCTACAAACTCTCTAAGTGCCACTGGGTTAAATGCACGCATTTAGAGTTGCCTCAGCGGTGTTAACCTGTGCAGACGCACATGCACCCTTCTCCGATCAGCCTCGTCATTCAGCGTTCTCTCTCTCTCTCTCTCTCTTTTTTCTGCCCGTCCCTTTTCCCCAGTGTAGAGCAGCAGGTCAGAGAAAGGTATGACTGAGGCCGACCTCTCTGCCTTACGAATATATATTAATTTCCCTCTCCCCGTCTCTATTTTCTTTTCTATCTCTATTATTGCGTGTTGGGGCACACCTACTGATGATGATGATGATGATGATGGTGGCGATGACATGTCATCAAAGTGGCATGCTCCCATAATAGGGAATTGCCCTAGCATTGGATAGCTGCAGTAAACTCACAAATAATAATTATAATAATAATAATAATAATAATAATAATAATAATAATAATAAAACAACCGCTCCAACTAAGAATTCAATGAAACGATTAAACAGTGAGCAAAAGTAAGATAGAAAGAAACATTCATTGAACGATTCCGACCGGAATGAATTTAGGAGCGAGATGATTAGTGAGCGTAATACTTCTTTTTTTAGTCTTGTAGGCAGGAACTGTTTACTGTTTAAAAAAAAAATAATTACCCTCATCAGCAAGCATTCTCTAGTCGTAGCAGAAATTTCGCAGAATACGGAAAGCGATTGTGTTCGATGTGCTTTTCTCCGTGCTGCTCCTAAGCGCAGTGCGAAAGAGCTTATCGAAGGAGCTTAAGCGCTCATCGAAGGAGCCTCGTGCAGCATAAAAAAGGCATATTTTTTGTGCCGTTATTGCAGCCATTACGGCAATTTCTAATAGCATTTACTCTTTTGACTTGCGCGTTTTCATGATCCTTCTCTAAGCTTAACCTAAGAATCAGAGGCATCCTCGTTGGTGACGGCTCGAAACGCCGTTCGGCATACCAGCCTATTCACAAGCTGTTTACATCTGCAGGTTCCGCACTGACTATTTCTCATATTTACTCTTCCCACGTAACTTGTGGCTCTGTCAATGAAACGGCATGTTTTTTACACATGAAGAACTATCTATTTACCGATGGCACTTAAGATGTGTTTCAAGAGCTGTAACGCGTAAAACTAAATCCACTGTATAAATTAAATATATTTTGTGATGGGCATTTCGAAAGGAAGTTATTGAAGTTACATAATTCAGTGAGGAGAAATGGGAATAAAGTGAAACACAATTATATCAATCCCGGACGAATCAAGTTCTCTTTTCTGTATACATAACAAAAAGAAATTCTTAACATTGTGATAGCTGCGCTCATAATACATATTAAAAACGTACTCTTGTATCGCGCGAAACTAGCCTCCACACTCGACAGACCGGATTCCGCGCTCTGCCACGCACCTTCGCAACTTGGTCTTCCCTCGAACAGGGAGGGATGTGTCTTGGGCTTGTTGGTGTATGTAAACACGCAAGCACTCGGTGTACCGCTGCTAGCAGATGGAAAACTAAAAGAGGAACAGGAAGTCGGAACAGAAGGACAACAGAGACGGGAAGAGGGGAAAGTTAGCACCGCGGGTGCGTCCGGTTCCTTTCTTCTGCACCCGTGTGCTGGCGGCCCTAAACTGAACGGTTTCCTGCGAACACACGACACTACCGCATGCGCAGTGCAGGCAAAAAGAAAAAAAAGCATAAGAAGTCCTTTCCTTCTTCATGTCGTGCTCCGTGTCAAGACGTGCCGTGCCAACAGCTTCTCGAAAAGAAAAGAAAGAAAATAGAATTCGGGTCTCCATCTGCCGGCGCTACTCGCGTCAGTTTTTACACGCTATGACCGCTGGATTTAGTGACGTCACAACGTCTGCCTGACCGACAATCTGCCGTTTCTCTAGTAAACTAAATTCATCTGGAATGTTAAAAAAAAAGCCTTACTGTGCTTTTAGGAGTGAAACCTCATAAAAGTTTTACAACTAATTCCGCACAGAATCTATCCTGCATTTTCCGGAAGTTTGACATGTATAGGCGAGTTTCGTTCTACACAATCATATCCGGCATTCATTGCAACTTAATGCGGTGGCTATCATGGAGCACCGCGATGTCGCGGGCAGCAGTGCACAAACGCTCCCGATGATAACAAAGGAAGATGATAACGGAACAAGTGACGTGGTCATAGTTATATAGCGCTACGTTTATTTTCTGTCGAACATACAGCAGCATCACTGTACACGCCTTCATCATACGCCTGAGGCGTCGCAGCCATGTTGACAGCGTATATTCAAGTACGACGTTCAGACATAAAAGCTTGCCCCGTTTTTTGAAAGTTTTTTAAGAGTTCTAGCGCACGTCAGGCAAGTGGGCTCCCCCCCCCCCCCCACAACAAACTGAACCACTAAAAAAACCGAGCTAGTTGTCTCATTACAAACAAGAATCTATATAGTCAAACCGTACTCCGACCGATCTTCCCAGTTATTATTCATTTCTATGCGTGTATTTTGTTCCCTCACCTTGCTTCATCCCACGGCTATACGAATGGGTTGTTAGGTGACTCGATAGTCATCAGGAAACTTTTTGCCGTTTTTATTATCCGCATATTGCTCAAAATTTGGCGTTGTTGCTTTTACTCGCGCAGGTTGCTTTCCGTTTCAACAAAATCGTGCGTGCTTCAACTGAGCATTTATATAAGTATGTAAAGCAATTAGGTGACATATAACTACCACCTTACTTGAATTTAGCGCACACTCGAGGCCCCTATCGTGCTATAGAATTTGCTGTCAATGTCACTCCGAATTTGCTATTCTCTTTGACACCAAAGCAGACTTATCGTACTTTCTTGCTGCAAAATCACTTATTTCGCCCCATCACCCAACTTCCTAAATACTCATATTGCGTCTGAATCCATCCGACAATGTTGCAGATCACATATGTATGAACTTGACACAGCAGTACAGCTATAGCTTTCTTTTTTTCGCTGGAAATGTGTTTTGCGATGAACAAACACTTACGGACGATGGCCAGATTGTGACCTGGTTAACTGTGCCCCCTAAGGTGTTGCAAATAAAAGACCGTTGAGGTCAACAGCAGTAGGCGCACCCGCCGAGAGAGGGGTGAGGGGGCATCAGTTAAGTTCGTGATGGCAACCGTCGCGCCAGCCACTGCTTGACGGGGACCCGAGGCATCCATCGTTGCGCTCATACAGCCTCTCTGTCCTCCGCAAATAAGAACGTATACCTCGTCATGCAGAGAAGTCGCGCGATACGCGCTACGTTAATGAAAGCCGCCACTCTTGGGTTTGCTCGAAGAATACCATGAACCACGTTCCCGGCATTATCGGTCAGGAAAAGATGACAAAAATAGAAAAGGAAAAAAGAAACAGTCTGTAGGGACGGCAAGTGAAAGTGCTTGCAATAGCGGGTTCGGGTGGCTCCTGCATCATTGGCGTGAGTGCACTTGTTCATCAATCTTCACTTACGGTGGACGACGTCGACGAAGTTGCATTACCAAGGCGAAGATGATACGCGCCATGGCGAAAGCTTCTTTAGGTGCTGCACAAAGCCTCCCGAGTATTCAGGGGGCTTATGCGACGCAGTGTTGGGACGACTCCTCGCTCGCACTCTCCGAATGACGGCTGTGGCCTCCGAGATTTTGGCGCACACATTTGCGCTTCTTACATTTTCGGCATGTGTGTGTGTGTGTGTGTGTGTGTGTGTGTGTGTGTGTGTGTGTGTGTGTGTGTGTGTGTGTGTGTGTGTGTGTGTGTGTGTGTGTGTGTGTGTGTGTGTGTGTGTGTGTGTGTGTGTGTGTGTGTGTGTGTGTTTGTGTGTGTGTGTGTGTGTGTGTGTGTGTGTGTGTGTGTGTGTGTGTGTGTGTGTGTGTGTGTGTGTGTGTGTGTGTGTGTGTGTGTGTGTGTGTGTGTGTGTGTGTGTGTGTGTGTGTGTGTGTTTTGTCATTTCAGAAATAGCACGAACCAACCGGTTCGTGCTATTACCACTACCATTGCCATCGTACTCCTAGATTTCAAGCTGCATAACTTGACACGGAATTTTTTTTTAAATGTCTTTGTTAGTTAAGTGCAAAACGCCAACTTTTGCACAATGTGTTATTTTCGAACAATTTATTACGCTTCTATTTTTCTTAATTAAACATAGCATTCAGGCTATTTTGCCAGACGACGTTGTTAACCTCCAATACCTGCGTGTTAAAATATCTTGATTGGGGTCACTGTATCATATCATATGATTTAATCGGCCTCTGGATGCCACGCCAGATCTGTCACACAGAATAAACGTAGAAATGTCCAAGCATTAGACAGGCAAAATTGTCCTGCGTTGTGGTTCTAGCCAGTCGGGACTTAATTGGAATTAATTGGACTTAATTAGGATTACGCCAGTAGTCGACGTAACGAACATGTTAATGCTACCTTCAGTATTATGTGAGGATACAACTTGGTAGGTAGTCTACAAGCCATCTCGAATACAAGGTGCTTCCATCTCGGTGTTGGATTTGGTTCTCCTCAGTTCTCTAACTATACTGTGCAAGTCGAGCAAAGGCTTTCCGATCACCATTCCGTTAAAATCAGAACGCATGCTGTACAACCAACATAAACATTTCCTCTATACTCTACATTTGAAAATATTTTACCTGCCATTGCCGCATGCATCGAACAACACATGCAAACCTGTTTGCATGGTTCAAGGCGATGGCACTAAATACGCATGTTCACTTATTTGGAACAAGTTAAATTAAATGTGCCACTACTGTGTGGTTAACTTTGTCCCGAACAAGCTGAATAAAGTCAACAAACGCCTTGCACGACTCAGGACGTCATTCGTATGACACGCATTACCAAACGGTTAACCAATAAAGCTGGCGCAATGCACTAAACTTAGACACATGCATAACAAGCTTGCCCGTGCGGCCAAGACCACGAAATATAACTATTTCTAACCTTCGCTCCAGATCTTCATAAAATAACTAGCTTCATAAATTTTGACAGTAAATCAAAGAAAAAAACAGAAAACCCCGGTTTCACAAATATCAGTTGAAGGGAGCGTGGTCAAACGTGAAGAGAGCGTCATATGTCCCATAGCTCAATATTTTAAGGATTACTTCAATAGTTCGTTTTCTGATGCAACAGTGTACGTATGCGATGCCACATTGCGTCATATAAGACACGTGTATTTTTACATATAGTGCTAGTGTCATTCATGTGCTGCTTCACTTAGAAACGAACACCTTTGTTATGGTCCCGACTAAATTCATAATTCTCCAAGCAACATGCTGAACTTCTGGCGACATTTCTTGGGATTTTGTTTCTGGTTTCACAAATGACCTAACTGTAAGGGGGCTGGGTGATTTCCCGTGTTGTCCGTGTGTTTAAGAGTCTGGTGGCAGATAACAAACATAGAATTATTGTCCGATATCTCTAACCCCTCGACGCTGCAAGCTTGCCGAACGTATGACTGCTAATCGAATACGCAAGTTTTTGGAAGATCGTGCTTTATTAACAGAGTACCAACAATGGTTCTGAAAGGGTAATCAATAATAACCCTAATAATAATCGCAGTTCACTCATTCGCTTTACCTCTGGAATGCAACGGCCAGATAGACCTACTATTTCTTGACTTTAGGTAACATTTTCAACGGGTTCCGCATAATAAAGTAATTTCAGAGCTTCGAATAATTTTAACCCCCCCCCCCCCAAAAAAATGGGAGCAGCTTCGCACTAGTGGCGCGAAGACTGGGCAAACAGCAAAGCTGGCGGCCCAACCCAGGTTATTCTTGGTTCGGCTAAGTTTATGCGTCGCTATGCGTGGTTTCTTCTGCGACAAGACATGTCTGAAAAGAGCTGAGGTGTCATTTAGATACCGACGTGCTACCCCGAAGAACGCGTTCGCATGGATTTCCGAACTTGCCACTGAAAGTTTTCCATGACTCATGACCCGGATCGTTTTGTCGACGCGTCTAGTTTCACGCAGACTTTTGCTCGGTAACACGAGCTCGCAACTCTGGGTCTTCTGCAACTCGCTGACGTTTCACCGCCGCTTCACCGGCGCGATATTCGGGATTGGACCGAAGTCGTAGCATCCGTTCTCGAATAGCGGCGCGGCGGCTTTGGCGCCGCGCTTCCTCTACTTCGGGAGTGACGCTCTTCTGTCACCCATGGCTCTCTTCGTCACAAACCAGGCTGCGTATTTACAATTGCTAGTAGGCTCAGCGGGGCGTGGCACTTGCGCAGACGCCGGAAGTTTGCTTGCATGCACGAGTAAGAGCGGGTGCGAGAGAGGGAATGTGGGGACTTTTGCGCCCTGAATATATGACTCTGCCTTGGCACTACGCAGGAGTTTCTTAGCGCGTGTTGTATGCGTTTGTCGCGGGGCGCGGTAATGCTGAAATTAGCCTCACAAGTTGGCGGCTGGACATAACTATATCTATTCAATCGTGCTTTTTACTAATTGTAACAACGTGTCATTATTTCGCATCATTGGCGGCGCCTCCAGGACATCAAAGCTGGAATTCGGACTGGTCCGTGGGTTGGGGCTCGCCGAGACCTGCGCGTGGCAAGGGCTGTTCCCCCCAAAAATTATACACCGCAGCACTACCGCGCCCCGCGACTTCTGCCGGCACGCCTAGGATAGGATAGGATAGGAATAAACTTTATTTGTCCAATGGTTATTGCTGTTGGTGCTTGGGGCAAGGCCGCCAAGGGTCCATCGCCCGAGGAAGATCTTCCGAGATCCTCGGCAATGGCCCTGGCCCGCTGGACGACCCACTCCTGGTCTTCAGGTGCCCCGCTGAGGAGGGCGGCTTGCCATCTCTCAGCGAGGCGCCCCGCTTCAGAGGGTCCTGCTGTTGTCTTCCCCCTTCCTCATGGTCCTTCTTCCTCATGGCGTTGGCATTCCCAAAGCACATGGGCCACATCGGCCCGTTCGTGCTCGCACCACGGGCAGGCGGGCGACGGGTGCAGCGCGGGCCACAGGCGGTGCAGGTGGTCGGGGTTGCTGAAAGTGCCCGTCTGCAACCGTCTCAGGTTGACCACCTGGGACCTGTCCAGCCGCCCGTGGGGTTGTGGATATTTGCTTCGTTCCTTCCTGCAGTGAGCAGGCGCCTCTCGGTGCGTGGCCAGAAACTCCTCGACATCGCAGTCCGCGCCCGCGTGGTCCCCGGCTCCATCCGCTGCGCTAAGAAACTTCTCCGTAGTGCCTAGGTAGAGTCATATATTCAAGGAGCAAAAGTCCCCACATTTCCTATCTTGCACCCGCTCTTACCCGCGCATGCGCGCAAACGTCCGGCGTCTACGCAACTGCCACGTCCCGTTGTACCTAGTAGCAATTGTAAATATGTGACCCGGCTGTTCTGTCGGCGCGGCGGCGTAGCGGAGCTGCTTTTATATCCCCGTGGTCACGTCACGGCTTAGATCCACATCTGCGCATGCGCGGCCTCCGTACGGCGCGGCGAGGCAAAGCTATGGTGCTACCGGCGCACGAGATGACGTCATCGCTCGGCGAGGTTCTGCTGCGCATCTTCGGAGGCCTAACCACCACCTTAAACAGCATCACCGTTAAAAATGTTTATCAACTTGACTTCCACACACCTAACCGGAAGAATCGCACAGGCATTGGAGAACAGCTTGCTGACAGACTTCCAATCACGTCAGGGTGCCACAGGGGTGTGTACTGGGCACCGTGCTCTTCTTGGCTTACCGTGCTAATTAACTTCATGTAATTGCTCCTTTTGTGCTAAATAGACTGTTTGCAGATGACAGCATTGTGTTGAAAAAGGTTTTTGTCCTGGTGACCAACTTGAGATAAATGGCAACCTGAATAGCATATTGAAGTGATGCAGGGAATGCTGGATAGTTAACACCGACAAGATATCCTTTCCCATCGCGCGTAAACAAACATGTCTCTTCTTCTACTTACGAACTTGGTTCATCGTCGCTGAAAAGGTTAACAATTGCTAATGCTTAGTCGTGACATCGACAACGAACTTATTCTGTAATATGCGCGTTAATAAGTGTTCCTTCATCTGCCTTTCGAAAATCCTGCTTCCTAAAGCAAAACTGAAAGCCGCCCCAAGCAACGGTAAACTACTCTGCTACTATTTGTTTATCAGACCCCAGTTACGATACACGTATACAGTTTGGAACCATATTCTCAACTAAACATTGAGTGCCTGAAATATTACAAAGGAAGGCAGCCTGGTTTATTTAAAACAAATTCTCAGGATGTAACTCTCCATTCGAAATAATTAACGGCAATGGCATTTCCCTTCTGGTCAGTTGACACTTCAATGGCAGTTCAAAATTGACATCCTTTCTCTGCTTCTTTACAAAAAAATTTACCATAGACCCATAATCCTATCTTTTATCCTTACTAACTGGACCCACAAGGCTAACATCAGGCTATCTCTCTAACACCTTATTTAGCTAAAACTGATCCTTATAAGTATTTTTATTTTCCACGCACAGTTTCCGATTGGAGCAAATTAATCCAAGCAGACTCTGAGTCTGTGTTACGACACCAAGTTTCAGTGCTGTACCATTTCAAATCTGTGTAATTGTACGGCTGTTATCACACTTTTCTACAAACATGTTCCGTTATTGTTCATTTGTATTCCACTGTGCCTGTTATTACAATAATTATGTAACAGGTTCCAGTCTAGCTGTCTTAATGTTTAAATTCCATCTAGTTGTGCCAAGAGTCTCGAGTGCATAATAAATAAAATAAACAAATAAATAACTTATACATTGACGGATATCATTTCGCAAGCCTAGGTCCACAGAGCTGTCCCTCACTGCAAATAATACAGTTTAGAACGTTTTGTGGCAATATAAGGTTGTGTTTGATCTTTTTCTTCACTCTACGAAAACGTATGAGCGAGAACAGCACACTTAAATTTCAAAAAAAAAAATAAATAACACATAATAAAAATGGTAGGCACACTTTTAAATCATTCCTGTCTGTAACGTTAAAAATGTATGTCAGATTACCAGTTTTGCTTCGGGAATACGTCCCTAGGCTAATGAATTCCTGGAAAGCAGTCATTCGGATCAGATATAATAAAAAGATATATTGAAAATAATTTAATGTTCGATGACAACAGTGCATTACGAAATTTGGAATTGTGTTCGAGCGGCAATGCGCACATTGTCGGCCAAAACTCAGGGTAATGGCCTTTCAACTTAAATATAAGACCTGCATGACAACAATAATCCACCTCTGTAAACTGCATGGTACAAGTAGTAGAACCTATTACATCACATTCTGCGTGCTTCTAAAGATGCATGTAATGGTGGGATCGCGTAAATCGTTTGTTGAAACCTCGTAGGTTTGTATAGGCTTGTGTAGAGTGCATTTTTGCCTTATTAGGTGGTTCGATGAGAGTAACGAAATTTCAGAGATAGGATAGAGCCTCTTAACGCAAGGTTAGGGTGAGTGTTCATCACTGAGACAAGCCTTCATTCTAGAAATACAATATTATCTGATAGTGCTCGTAGCAGCGGGGATGACAACAATAATAATCGTCACTTTCACCAAAGCCATATTTTTGTGCCATCGCTATGTCGTCCCTTCAAAAGCCTTGAATTACCAATTGTGTATTGTAATAACATTTTATTCTCATCTGAATCACTTCATATTAATCTATACAAGATAGCATTATTACGGCTTGCATAGATAAATGGAATGCTCTGAAAAGAGCAGCCCGCATTGTCCATAACTTCCAAGTCGACACACAACTTTTCAATCGCTTGGCATTATTGAAGTTCTCAGGTTTTATAATGAGCCTAAAGGATATTTGACTGCCATAACACCCAGCAAGAAGCACACCCATAGTCGATTTCAATGGGGCCGTCAACGCAGCTATTTGAAAGGCATTGTCTATAGAGCTATAAATCGGAAAGGACATTTTTCATCACGAAGACAATCTGTCGCTGTCGAAGAATTGCTTACCTGCAAGAATATCGCGAAAAGACTTATTGCTGTTTAACTTTCCCCTTACTACAATTTCACGTTTGCGCACGTTTCTTATCCCATGACAAAGTTCGTGATCATTCTGCCGGCCCTTGCTTTACGTTTTACAAATGTATTTTTGCCCACTGTTTCATCTTTAACAATGCGCAATCAAAATGGAGCATCTCACGTCACTTTCATTTTCCGTCTTGCTTTATAGAGCTACAGAAATGGTTATGTGTGCTATATATTTGCCGCCTATTTTCACAATTGCTTATTGTGTCCCGCTAACGTATCATGTTCTATCAGCGTAAAATCACACGTAAGCAATTCCGAAACTACTCTAATGCGTTGTTCCGTTTCCAGATTCCCCTGCATTTCTAACAGTGGCTAGATTCACACTTCAAAACGCACACTTAAGTCCACTCCATATTTAAAGGCCGGCTAAAGAGCGAACACAAATCACACATCTATGTAATTTCGCGTAACAGCAGCTCTGATCAGTTTAATGTCCGTGTTTCATTTTTGTGCCGGTGGTGCAGGAGGCGAGATCGTATAGTCGATCAGGTTGTCACTTTCCCTTGTTATTTTATTCCCTCAGCGTCATGTATAATTATGTATTCAAAGTGAACAATCTTCAACTCACAAAACAGCACATCTTTCATGGACATTTTGCTCTTTTGTGGTATTAGATTTACCGGCTGGCGGGGTATCGCAGTAAAACGGATAGAAGCTGATAACCAGTAAAACTGATTTTCGTACGTTCGTCTCTATGTGGCGGCGACTCGGCACTATTTCGGCCAAAGAATGGGGTCACACTCTGCAACGACACTGGCATTACAGACTTTCAGCGCGTCATTATTTTTGAAACGTTAGCGCCCCGGCCAGGCACTTTCTGGCGGGGTGATAACGTTAGCTCGCCCACGCACGGAGAAAGTAAACGGGATTCCGGCTGCAACTACGTATGCGGCGGTTGCGCGCGGTCGCAACGGCCGTATCTTGAGAGCGATATGCGTCGGCGGCAGAGTCTAGGTGCGTTGACGGCTCGCACCTTCGTGCGTGCTGCGTGTTCTCAGCGGTCAACTTGCACTGAAGCGCTAGACAGCGCGCAGGTCACCTCGCTCGCTGCTGCTGCAGCGCTTGCTCACGGCAGCGGTTCGACAATGAGTGTCCGCGGTCATCGAGTCTGATGTGTTGATATTTGCTTTCCGCGCTGACACCATGCTTATTAATTTAGTGAGCAAGCGAATGTTTACAAGTTGACACGACCAATAAAAGTGATACCCTTATTTCGCGTGGCTGCCTGCAAATTTGCTATAGCAATCGATGCTTCGCTTTTGTGGCGAAACTGCGACTTTTTTTCTATAACAAAATGCCATCTTAAACAGAGTAGCACAATTTAACTAGAACACCAATGCACTTCGTCGTACATTTTCGTAACGCATATCTCTAAACTGAAGCCACACTCAGCATTCCCTATGGGTGCATGCGCTTTGCGACCTCGCAATAATTCGTCATTGCAATGGGAGCCGTAATGCGGTTGGTTGAGGTTAGTTTACACATTGGCTCATAGGTTCAACCACGAGCTCCTGTATATGATAGTATGCGGTGCTCCGCGACTAAGGACAAAGGAGCGAATTCAAACCCCGGCCTCGGCAGTCACATTCCTAATTTATTTATTTATTTATTTAGTACCCACAGCGCCCATTCAGGAATTACGGAGGGGGAGGGGGGGAGGTGCAGAAATCGGCGAATTTCTGAAATGGGAGAACAGTTGAGGATTGCTAAGTGTTCGATAATATCATGGCACGCCCTGTTTCTTCGTCTCTCCTATGCCACAAGTTACTGTATGAACCTAAAGCCATCAAAACGCTGCAGCGTTTAAAGCTTTGTTTCTTTGTTTTTTTTCTCTCTTTTTTTCACCTTGTTCTTTTGGTTCTCTAAACCTCGTATGCATCAATTCAGTGATTGGATCTCGCAGTCTCGCAGCAACCTATCAGCAGTGACAAGAGTGATCACCTGCATGTCCTAACCAAATATCCCTCTCATTTCAGCGGCCAAAATTGCCTTCACATCAGGCGTCATGGCCTCCGTCTCGTGGCAAATAGCTCTTCTAGCAGCAGCGCTGGCTATCTCCGTGGGCACCACACCAGCGCGGAAGGTGAGGCGCATTATTTGTTACCCAGGGGCGGAATTCAGACAGCCTTTTTGTTCGCGAGTTCCGTTTAACAATGACCCGAAACCTTCGGTATTAAATATGTACTCGTACATGACGATACCCTTACGAATAGCTCTATACCGTAAAGACATTTTGAAAAAAATATTGGCCGGTGTTGTCGAAATTTGTAAGCTCCATCAAGTTCTCCTTTCTTACGCCGATTCCATATTCGTTGCGGCGCGAATAAACGCAATTAAGGAAATTCCGGGTTCGAAATCACCTAGCTTTTTATATATAAGAGCTGCTTCACATTGAAGTCCATTCCAAGGCACTTCCCATTTTTATGGCGATAGCAATTATATGGACACTCCAGGCGCATTTCCGCCGTCGCTGTCAGTGCCGCCGTTGCCGTCGGCGTAGCCGTGAGGTTCCGTATGACTGAAAGCGTGTGAGGGTGAGCCGGTGAACGCGGTTCACTCTAGCGTGCGCTAGCGAGGAACGCGGCCTGGATGCGTGCCCTCTCCAGTCGCGCGCGAAGCAGTGGGTCAGGCGAGGGAGGAAGGGCGTTCTTCTCCGGCGGCTGCTATAGGCTGCCTCGATGTCCTCCTCGCCCGCCACTCCGTACAGAGTGGAGCCAACAGCGTATTTCCGCGCTCATCGAGCGAGATGTGTTCATGTTTACCTGCGAGCGCGTGACACCGTGCTGGTTAATTTAGTTAAAACACGTTGGCGGCCTCGTTGGTTTGAATATGACAAAATGTATAAGCGCGACTGACCAGGGACGTAGAAATAAGCTGACAAAGACAGCGCTGTCTCTGTGTGTCTGTTTCTTTCTGCGTCCTCGTTGAGTCGCGCTTACACATTCCATCATTGTTAATGTAGTTAATAAGCGAATGTTTACAAGTTTATACGGCCACTAAAACTACTATCCTTACTTCGTACAGCTATCTACTAATTTTCCATCGCAATCGGTGCTTCGCGGGTGGAACTGCGATCTTTTTTCGGATAGTTGCATCCTCGTGCCGCTTATTATACCACGAACACTACAATGGTAAATGTATCTTTCAAGGAATATAATTTGGTGCCTAAGACCTATTTTATTCTATTCCACAACGCGAAACGCTTACAGAACTCTTAGGGACATATTTGAAGACCCGGCGACGTTGAACTTTCATTTCTCCACCTGTTTATCGGCGCAAAGCTTTTACAGCGAAGTTGTGACCCTCTCATTGGTCGGCATTTTTCGTGTCCATGTCCGTGAGCACAACTGTGGGCCGATCCCAGCATGTAGTGCAATTCCGGGCAGACCCGCGGCGGAGTTGAAGCATGCTTGAAGTATTCAGCAAAGTCAAGCGAAAATTGCATGCATTCTTTGGAATCACGGATGCAACGTACAGAACAGCGTTCGTTTCAATAAAGAATAGGCACAAAACAAGCATCCGAATCACATAATTGATTATGAGGCGCTCCTGATAACAATGCGAAGCACGTAGCGCTCCCCGCATACGTTTCCCGCAAACAATTACTGTGCGCATGCAGCCGCGACAACGGCAGCTTGCGACGTGGGAAGTGACGTCACTAGTCTTATGTATATAAAAGAGACAGTTTGGCAACTGATTTCATTGTAGTGATAGCACCGCTATAGGTAGGCAACGCATAGTTATGACTCCCAAGGAGCAGTGTGAATACGAGCAGCGGCTAAGGGGAAAAAACCGCAATGCGATCAGCGGTGCTGTGCTGTCAAAATTATCATTACTGTCATTACTACCATTACTCTAAATTACCATTACTAAATTTACTCTCAGGCAATAAAGTATTGCTTACATCTCTGAGCAATTGTGGTGGTCGTTTTCAACAGCTTCGCTAGACATCCACTTCTGCCGGGTCGGGATGGCGAGTCAATTTTTTTTTTTATTTAGAATGAGAGCGCCTGGGCATACTAGCAAAGGAACAATGTACGCGAGTTTATGATGCTCTACTTGAAGTTAGGATAAAATACTCATGTCAGAATGTTTGAAGCGTACATATAGCAGTTAAGTGGTGGTTTGAAACAGGAAAGTGATGGACGCTTAACAGTGAAAATCGTCTGAGGGTACGGTGGACGTACAAAGAATAAACAAAGAGAGTGTAGAGTTCACAGGGTTCGGATAAGGCTTGAATAATAGAGAGTTCTCGCGGGAGGTTTGTACCTTGCGGAGTGCCTAACATTAATGATTATGATGCAATGGCAGTAACCAGCCGCTTCACTGCCTGGCCTACCTGCACATTCCCTTGACTTCTCTTTTTTTTTTTTTTCCAAAGCGTTCCAAGCGACAGGCGTACGAGCTTCCGGCTGGCTCCGAGTTGCTGCTGTACGCCCCGCTCTCCACCAACTTCCGGTGTCCGGGTGAAGGGTACTACGCCGACGTGCAGAACAACTGCCAGGTGTACCACGTCTGCCACCAGGTGAGAAGGTGGCGACAGCGGTCACGCTCCACAGGAGACGCCGGCTCTGTTTGCAGAGCAACATTTTTAGCCTACTTCTTCCTGTTTTTATTTATCTGCATGCGAATTTTCTAGAAGACTGCGAATGATGTTTATAAGGTACTGCTGCGTTGGATATTCATAGCGAGCGCTATAGTGGTATTTTTGTGGTTTTCTTTTCTTTTTATACAGCACATGTGATGAAAACCACACACGCTGTCAGATAAAGGCTGGGAGCTTTCTGGTTAAGCAAAAATAACGCATGTAGAGAGAACCGCCATCGCTTTCTCATCGAAATCATGAGTAATGCGAAAGAAATTTTCAGCAAGAAAGAAAGCTGGGTTATCGCAAATCTAATCAGACAACACAGTATTGCAATATACATATATTTACAAGTTCTGCGAGATGAAGTGATTTTCGACAGGTACATGTATTCAGTTCACGTAATGCTCCATTTATTTATTTATTTATTTATTTATTTATTTATTTATTTATTTATTTAAACTATCGGTTCAAATCACTACCGCAATAAGTGATAGGATGTATACAACCTTTATAAATCACATACAGTTGACATAAAACTATGACCCAATTTATCTGGCTCATAGTTTCTGAGGAACAGGTAAGACTAAAATAACGAACATATGGTACTCATACTGTAACTCGTTTGAGAATGCCTTCTCGTCAAATTCTCGGAACACCATATCACTAGTCAAACAGCACGTGCATTTAGTAGATAGATAGATAGATAGATAGATAGATAGATAGATAGATAGATAGATAGATAGATAGATAGATAGATAGATAGATAGATAGATAGATAGATAGATAGATAGATAGACAGACAGACAGACAGACAGACAGACAGACAGACAGACAGACAGACAGATAGACAGATAGATAGATAGATAGATAGATAGATAGATAGATAGATAGATAGATAGATAGATAGATAGATAGATAGATAGATAGATAGATAGATAGATAGATAGAAGTTTCTTTACCACATAATTACACTGCTGTACTTAGGCGGTGAGAATGGCAGGATAAAAGCTGCATAATCGCCGCTTGACTGGTCCCACCTCGTCGTCACTGGTCCCACCTCCAGGTCTGATAACGGCTGCTGGTCCTGCTCTGGTAACGGCAGCTGACTGGTCCCACTTCCATCCCACCTCCCCCATCACGCTAGTCATGACTATCGGTGCCCTCTTGTTAAACCATTCAGTACTCCATTACACGAGAACTGCAGTGCCACAAGTTTCAGAATAATTGAAGTTGCGCACAAAGAAAGAAGAAGACAAGACAGAAAGACCTCCACGTTCTTCTTCATACGTAGCCGCGAAAAGAAAAAAATGTCATGACCAGCGAGCTCTTGTGCCGTGTATGTTGCATATGCTGTGTATTTCACTACGGGATGTTTCCTAAATATTTGCACTGATTATCTTACAATGCTGTCAAAAATAAAACGCGTTCGACTACCTAATGGAGCAATGCAGGTATTAAAAAAAAATATGCACGTACCCGCTTGATCGCAGGTGACGCGACCGGACGGTTCAGCCGACACGCAACACTACAGCTTCATGTGCGGCAACCAGACCGTGTTCGACCAGCTGTCCCTCACGTGCGCCTTCCCCGAAGACGCCGTGCCGTGCGCAAGCGCGCAAGATTTCTTCTACGTCAACAACTACATCGGCGTGGAGAACGCGCCCTTCCTCACCGACGACGACGTGCGCCGAGCTGACGCCTACAAGCAGGGGTGATAGACGGCCTCGCTACGCTGACTGTAGAGCGTACTCGGCTTCACGGGACACGCGTTATACATATATCTGTGCTGCGCTGCCTTATGCATTGCACGGCGGTTGTGCTTGCAGTGGCCGACAAGTGTCTTCTCGGCCGGACCGCTGGATTCGCGCATTTGCAACTGCCTGATGCGTATCGAATGACTTCAGAGCACGAGTAGGCCTACGAACGTGCTTCGGCCAATGCATAACTTTGAAGTGCACTTGTACTCAAGCTTCAGCTCGAACACTGCTATTACAGCGCACGGTGTCGTAGGTCTAGCTTGTGACTCTGACTTCCTGCTTTTACTACAAAATTCGAAGTTACCTTCGTAACGCATCGCTGCTGCTGTGCGTTTCCTGCTTACGTGTTTCAAACTTTCGTCTTTGTCTTGCGTCTCAATGGCTTATTCAGCCGCCAACTATTTAACGCCATCACGCGTTTTCGAGCTGCTTACCAAAGATATGAGGCAACTATAACTGATCTTCACTCGTCTAAACCCCTCTACTTTCTCATGAAACAGATAACGAAAGGACACGTGGAATGTTTTCGACGTGTACTTTTTTGGCATTCTCTTTACCGCTTCCGTTCATTTCACATGTTATAGTGTGTGTGCCATGCGATTCAGAGCAAAGATATAGGATTGTGTTTATCCCAGCATCAATTGTTACTCCTACCTGTTTGTTCCTTCTGCTTATTTTTTCTCTAGTTCTTGTCCAATGTCTCTTGATGTTCTCTTTCCTTGCTCTCATCCACGTTCACGGCAGTCAAAAGTGAATAAGCGAAGCGATCTTGCACTCAGAAACATTTACGCAGAATTGTGGCTACACCTGTTGCAATTATCTTGGATGCGGAGCGCACGATTTATATCGGGGAACACACACAAGATGAACGTCCGATTATCGTATCCTTAAAAAATTGGTCCATTTAATCTAGGTGTTATTTGACTTGGCAAGCAATTCATCGTGCGCTGCTTTACCGAAGACCATTAGATCCTGTCGGTAAAAGATCTGAAGTCATTCGCGTAATGATTTACGAGGCTTCTGAAGCTGTCTACTTTCACATTCACTTGAACTGTGCCAAATATTATTCTTTTATTTTTTGGCAGCTCTACAAGCCTTAGACATTTCCGTCCCACTTTCTTTAAACAATGCTTCCCTCTCTCCCCTTCCCCTTCATCGGGCTTCAACAAATATTAAACTAGACATTTTTTTTTATTATTGTCCTTGCAAACGTCCGAAATTCTATTCCCGCATTCCATCTTTCCTTTCATTCTTAGCATGGGTATATCATTCTTCACTCAGGCATTCCCTTTCAGCAGCTCCAATTACCTGTTTTGCATACTTCGAACTTTCTTGCCCTGTTTCTTCTTTATTAAACTTTCACGTTCTGAGCACGTGCGTGTGTCATGGAAGCCTTCACCTACTGACACATTTCATCTTTATGCCTTATTTATTTCTCGCTGCTTCTCAACACATCAGATATTTGCACGATGTTCTAATCCCCGCGTTTTTTGTTGTTTGTGTCGGTAACGTTCTCCCTCTAGTAGCTGCTGGCCAGCGAGGGAAATTTCAACTCGCTTTGCCTGATGCTGCCATCGTATGCAAAGTTGCCTCGCGCGCCTCACTGGTGTTTTCATGTACGCACGGTGAGCAATACCATGTTTTTAAGTGAAAAGAGCTACAGTTGTAAAACACAGTGAAATCGAGATTATGTTTTTCTTTTCGCAACGCACAGCCGACATCTGCGGACGTAAGAAAATGTATGACAATCAATTATTGAGGGATACTTCCACCATGATCTGGTAATTGATGTATCGAATACTTATTTTAGAGCACTTTTAATTCCTAAATCGAAGCCGGTCAGCAATTGAGCCACACTCACTCAGTAAAAATCCTGAGACAATAGCAGCAATATTGAGATATCCGTCCTCGAACTTACCAGCTCACAAATTCGTGTTTGCGCTTATTTTTGCCCCGCTTGCGCAAAACGAGGGTCGTTTATATGAAAAATATTAAGTGTAACGCATTTCATCGCAACTTCGGGGAGTGGTATCGCCTTACTGATGCAGTGTCTCCTTAGTGTACATGTCTCGAACATTGAGCGATTCCAGTGCTGCATTTCCAGCGAATGTCCAAAAGCAAATATTGCAACTCCTTATAAGCATTTACCGTGACTAATAATTTAAGCGAATATCGCATCTTTACTCAGAAGGACGTCATTGCACGGTCAAACAGTTTGACTCTTCCCATTTAAAACGCGTGGTATAAAGGTCTAAGACCATGAACACTCAAGAGATGAACGCTCAAGGAAAATTGCGCTGCTCATCAATCTACGGGTGTAAGAACTGCACAACATGTTTTCAAGGAGATTTTGTGCGTATGTGCAGAAGTCTGTGGCACAGTAATATCCTAAAATATCATATCTTTGTTTTGTTTTGTTTTTGCAGTCAATTAAAAGGATTGATATGCGTGACTTTCACATGGCGGCACAGGAGCCAGTTGGATCACTGTAGACTGCTTTCACTGCGTTACTAAAGATAAGCGATAATTAGACCGATGGGACTAAGCCGCCCGCCTTTTGCGAGACCTGCTGGCGGCAACGATATCACGATATATGCGGCAACGATATAAGTGCAAGTCACGTGTATTAGGCTAATAGGCTGCCCCCCCCCCCCCAACCGACCCCTTACTGAAGAAAGGTCAAAATTGGGTAGAGTTTCATGGGCTCCAGGAGAGGAGCGAAATAAGAAATAAAAATAAAAATAATTCTTAACCGCCCTGTGCACGTAGCTTTAGATCATATTTGCAGCCAAAGCCAATGTTTGGTAAGGCTGTAGAATGTCGCTCTTTACAAGACTGAGTGTTCCTGCTTCAAGAACATCAGAGCTTATCTGTGCCTGATCCCCACCACCCCTAAATCTTTGTGCCCAATATTACGCCCTCGCGCTGCTTAGCAAACTTGAACGTTGGGGCTGTCTCTCTACTGCCGTAACACAAGCTCCATCCTGCCCCAGATTTCGCAATCGCGCCACTGAATATCTTTACGGCTCACACTTTCGTGTTGTTTTGTCGAAGCTTAGTTGAAACCTTCCCCAATCCCTCCTATCCTCCTCTACCTTCAATATCTGCATAGCTTACGCCTGACCACATTTCTTTCAGTTGAGATTGATGACCCCCGCCCTTAGAATGTATGCTGGTTGTCTCATAACGAAGCGAGAAATTACCCTACGAGTGACAAAACTCTTACTCTCGATTAAAGTGGCGCAATTTAAAATAGGGAAAGGGAGAAGTAAGCTTAATGAGCGTTAAGGTGCCGAGGTTAACGGGAGGCTCGTGCCTTGGGGACAATTAGGGCTACAGAACATAATTATCGAGACATAAACCACGAACGCGTCTTTCATGCTCCTATGTCGGCCTTGCCGCTGTTCGGTCCTAAATTTTACCGCTCACCTTTACTGATTCAGAAAACATGTTTCTGTCTGGAACAGCATGTTCATTTATTCGTAATCATGTGCTGCATTTCGGCGCTTCGTCGTGCACCTGTCAGGAGCCCATATTTATTGCCGCAGCAAGCGATTGTCCCTCAGCTTTACCGTCTTTCGTGAGCAGCCAAATGGGAGCCTTTGTAATGGCAGCTGGCGTGGAACACTTTCGTCGGCGAGTACTTTCGTAAAACTCACTTTACATCCTCTCCGTCCCCTCTATTGTTACTTCCAGCTTAGAGATGTCAGATACTCTTCTTCTTAAGTTTACAACCGACGCTCCTGGCGTCTATCGAACTTTTCGTGAGTCGTCAGATTCGGGGCTAGACATGTAAATGCCAACAAACTTCCTCGAGCTAATACATGTGGTATTGTTGTCTTCTTTTTTTTTTTATGCGCACACAGCACATAGGAAAATTCGGTGTGTTCAGGGAAGGAACTCGGAGGGGCGAACATAACTTGCACAACATGTCACAATGTCCACGTAACTAATTCAAAAGGTTCGTGAACTAACTTTTAAACTATTCACTTTAAGACACAAATTCCAGTTGCGAAAGCGAAGCCGAAAATTAGTAAGTTTATGCTCAACTAGAAGAAATCCAAACACTAGCATCATTTTCAGGATGATCCATCGCTGAAATCTGCTACAAATGCACAGGTGTTCCAGTTAAAACCAGCCTGAAACGCTTGACGGACGCTTTTGACAAGCTTTTAGCTGTACACTCAATGTATCTTCAAGCGCATTTAGCGTATGTAGTCTTAAGAGAAAGCTTTAACTCGGATGCTCCTATCTAAGCTCATGTAAAAGGAGAATTCGTTTTTCTCGGCAACCACTGCATCAAGTTTTACGAGGCTTGTTGCATTTAAAAGAAACACTTAAAATCTAGTGACTGCTGGTTTCGGATGTCTTATTTACGTCATCAGATTTTATTAAAAATTGGGAAAGACCGAAAATTTTCAGAAAGCGAAACTATCATGTTTGCAACTCTGTAACTCAGCAACGAAAAATTATAATACAATTCTGTGAATTGCATCTGATAGTACATCTAAAGCGGACAAAATTGATATTTACACATGAATATAAAAAAAATTAGTAATATGTAAATACAGCTTGGGCAGAACCCTTGTAAACAATGTAACGAATACACGTAGGATATAAAATGACGTATCAAATTTGTCCGCTTTCAATGATCTAATGGATGCCGTTTACGGAACCGCGATATCTATTCTTGATGCAGAGTTATGAATTCGTAAACTTCGTGCTTCTATTTTTTCAAACTTTCTAATTTTTGAAAATCTTTTAAAAAACATTCAGGAGCTAAATCGAAATTGCGCTTCAAGCAGTCGTTACAATTTAAATTTATCTCTCAAGTACAACAAACTTCATTAAAATTGGCCCAGTAGTTATCTCAGAAAAACGTTTTTGCGTTTTACATGTATTTGAATAGGCCGCGATGGAGTTGGGCCCGAGATAAAGCTTCCTCTTAAGGTTTCTGCTAAGCAAGCATCCATTACGGATGTAATGTAACTCCATTACAGCTCGGCGTCAATTTCGACATTGCAACAAGTGTCCTTGGAGTGAACAAATGAAGACTTGGCTAGGGAATATATTAATTATCAATCTGAACCTTGTCCTTTATTATGCAGACAATTTCCTCTTCTTCCAGAAATGCATTAATAACGTACAACAGTGGTATCTGTAACGCTCTACTTAAAAAAGGATTTGTATTAAATAAAGTAAAAGGTGGTACACCGCTACACTACGGTGTAAAGATGGCCGTGTAATTTGCACCTCATTGTTTCATTGATAAAAGAAAGCGAGATTGAAAACGAGCAGATTATACTTCTGTGCACTCATTTTAGGTCTTCGGTGCACTTGTGCCTAAATTTATAATATGCACCACTTCCAGTGTCCACCTGTCCATAAACGGTTCGAACGTTTTCCTAGTTAGCCCATCGTGAAAATCTTGAACCAGCGGAACTTGGGCTTGTCCTCTTTAAAGCGTGTTAAGACACCCATGTTTTGTGCGTTAGAGCTTTAAAAGTGCCGTTCTCTTATTTCTTAGAATGGCTGTTTGTAACCCTGTTATAGATCGCGAAACGCGATCTAAATTGTTTCTTTTTTTTTTACTATTTGTCGGTGAGTAATGCACGTGTCTGTTATTCAAATTGCATTTTGTATTCTGAACGCCATTTTTGTCATTAGCATCAGCAGGACGATTAGATTTACGGCCTAGGAAAGTACCGCAATGGCCAATGGTGACACCCTTCGCTCGCTGAGTGAGATTTTACTGCATAGTGATACGGCAATGCAGCGAAATGAGCGCAGTTATTTATTTTGTTGTTATGAGGCGTATTGAAATAGCACGTGTCATTGCAGTACCTTGCGCTGTGTGCACAAGGCACTGCAACAGTATGTAGTGGTGGACAGATGCTTTCAATATTCGTTATGTGCGAGAGTCCGCAAGCAGGTATACTTATTGTTACCACCTGTTCGTGATTGTTCGTGGTTTTCAAGGTGTCGTCGATTGCCGCGTGTTTAACGTGAAGCATAACTCGGCGAGTTATGCAGTAGAGAAACATTATAACAGCCGACAGGCTGTTGGAACTGGCGCAGTGTATGTACAACAGAAGATGTTCCCACTGCGTCAAATAGTATGCTACTTCTGGTTTACGACTCTCTATTTTTGTGGGTCTCTTTTTTAAGGATGTTGAGAGGAAGCTCTGGCTCGGGTCCTCAGTGTTCAGATGCATGTGAAACTCCGAAATATTCTGTTTTGGCGCCTGCTGAATTGATTTGACTGACATTTGCTGTCATATCTTAAAGAAAACGCGAAAATATACTGACTGCTTCGGACATTTAGGCACCTCAACTTTCCGCTCAACTTGCAACAACGGGCATACACAAGGCAGCAAATTTCCTTTAAGTCAATTCGCTGGTTCTAGGTTGTGAGCTCGTCCGAGTTTTACGTGTATTTCAATAAGGAAATCTGATTTGGACTCGAGCTAAAGGTTCCTCTTAAGAAGATGTGCGACTGTTATTGTTATAAATGATTACTTTGTTCCGTTGTTGGATACACGCGCTTTCGTTGTTCACGTTAGGCACGCTTTGTTGCTTGTTTTGATATTGTGTTTATGGAGATCGCAGACAAACGTTGGACTCAACAGCCCCACGTATGTATACTAACAACTCTATGACAGGACGGCACATCGTACTCATATGCATGATCAAAAACATTTAGTATTGAGTACCCTTTTCGGGAATGTCACAGCGCTTGCGATTTTTATTTACGCCCTGCGGTGTGCCCTTTCGCTGTAGTCGTTGTATGAGCTCGAAATGCATTGTTTGCTTGACTGCAATAAAAGCGCGCAATTCTGACTTGCGCCAGTTCGTGTATTAAAGAAAGTTTTATTTACGAGAGAGGAATGTGTGCGTTCCGTGTCACTCAACGTGATCTTTAGAGCGCTTCGTGTTGTTACATGTTTCTGCTGCACGAAAAATAAAAAGGACGTTTTTCTGAAACATCAAAAGTTGCACATTCCTTTCAGCGCTGGGTCACCGAGGGTAACAATTCAAGCGCTCGCAAGTTCCGAACTGTTGCAACAAAACTAAGTCTCTACAGCATATCTACCTTCAAAGAAACAGGCCCATACACATTTCGCATTCCTTTTAGCGGTGCGGAAACAGACACCAACCACAGGGCACGACCCAAAGAAGCCTTGTTTCTTGTGTGTCCTGTGCTCTGCGTGGTGACTGCTTTTGCACCGCCAAAAGTAATTCATAGTCAATTGCATCAAATTTCCAAGCAATAAGTTCTCTAGAAAGAGGCCTCTTCCGCAAAAAAAAATTTAATAAAGAAGAAATAAAGAGAAGCAATAGACAATTTTAAGCAGCTTTTCAAGTGATTAATTTTAAAATATTGAACGTAATAAGTATGCGCCAACAGCTACAGAATGTTGAGTGAAGCCGCGATGACTTGCCCTATGGGAATGTTCTGGTTCAGCGTTGTCCTTGAACATTTCTGACGGTGTTTTTAATACGCTAGTGCGGCATCTTGACGCAACGCGGCGCGCGAGGAAACACCTGCATAGAGTTGCTGTATATGGCTCCCTCAGGGGGAGCCATGCACAGTAACTCTACGCCTGCAGTCCAGATGGTACAGCGCCAGGCGTCTAGCAACCATCACGCCATGAGTAGCGCCGCCAGTGCTACTGCAGGGGTCGCACCTCGTTGGCGCAGGAGATCAGACCAAGCAGGTTGAAAAACGGCGGCGGCAGAAAGGCGTGGCGCTGCACAGCGGCGGAACACCTGTGGCTCGCTGCTACTAGTGGCGCATGCACAGTAGTGACTAGGGAGCTAGAGAGAGAGAGAAATATCCGCGGCGAGGCGCGCGTTGTGACGTCATGTGCCTCCTCGGAGCACCGCCATGGCGAAATCGCAAGTTCGCTGTCAGTAAAGCTTTCGTTTGAAAAAAATTTTCTTGGAGGAGAGCGGCCGAAAGACTGCGGCGTTATTCAGCGCCCAGTGAAATATTACATAACGTTTGCGTGGCGTTTAGAGCTCAGACAAGAGCATGCACATATCCCCTCAGCAGAAACGCTGCCTATAAGCATGCGTGTGGACAACGCCCATGCCAGCAGCAGAAGGCTGCCCTAGCTCGGCTACCAGGATGATTGAGCGTAGCGTTGAATCCGCCTTCGCTTCGCTTTGTTCTTTTAACGCGACACAGGAGCTCGTATCGCAGAAAAGCCGGTGTCGGCGGCGTTGGCCATGAGTGAAAAATCCAGGAAGGCAATTCATATTGAAGCAAATACCGAACCACGCATACCCAACCAATTTTCTGCCACCAAACTTGCTCACACCTTGTCTTTCTTTCTTTACACCGTTATTCCTCGGAATTTTAAGAAGGGCAGCCTACAAACAAATGTAATGGAAAAAAACATCAACAGTGCATGTCCTTTATGTTAGCTCTTCTCAGACTGAAATATTAAAGGTGCGCAACAATAACAGCTGGGAGATCGATCCACGCAAGAGGCCGCGTTTCTACCAGGAAGCTCGCCATCGTGCATAGCGTTCGCAGCCAGTGTTTCCCGATAAAAGTTACGGTTACATAACCTGCAGTTGCCGGGAAACATTAAAAGCAGTAAATGGTCTTTGAACGCTGTCGCGTTCCGCCCTTAAACGCGAAGCTTAAGCGTCCTCCAAATTTTTTGCGGACCAATGTATACTCGGCGTCTCCGGAGATCCTCTAACCATACACGCGCGACACACCCGTGAGCTGTCCTTGGAACAGCACGACAACGGCGGTGGTGGCGCCGACAGCGTGCATACGCCTCGAGCGTCATTGTACTATTCGAATAAAATAGAAATTTATGCAAAGAAACATCAAAACATAGTGTAACCTTGTAACATCTCTAAATATCTTACAGTGGCTGGTGCGAAGAACCACAATGTATAACCACTTTATTTTGCAATCTTTTTATATTTACCATTGAGAATGTTTCCTCGCAAAATATTTCTCGCCTAATTATTCACCCTCGACTGTACATCAACTTTCCGATTAAAAAAAAAATAAACTGCACTGTACGAATAAATACGGTAGACGCCTTAGGAGCAAGCTTTAGCTCGAGCCCAACTCCGATGTGGCCTATTCAAATGAATGTAAAACTCAGAAACGCTTTTCTGAGATAATCACTTCACCAATTTTAATGAAATCTGTTGCATTTGAGAGAAAATTGTATCCTAGGGACTGGTGGAAGTTGAATATTGATTTAGGGCCTTCGTGTATCTAAGGAAATGTTCAAAGAACTGGTGAGTGTGAAAAAAATATACGCAAGTTTACAAATTCGTAGCTCTGCAACATGAACAGATGTCGCAGTTCTGAAAACTGCATCCGTTAGCCCAATCGGAGCGCACAAATTTGACATATCAATTTTTATCTTACATGAATTTGTTGAGCTGTTTACAAGGATATTGCAAAAGTCTTACTTACATATTAATGGTAAACTTGAGAGACATGTATAATACATCAATTGTGTTCGCTTTAGATACAATGAGACATGAGCGTACGCATTGGGGAAAGAACACTGAATGTTCTACTATCCAAAGGTAAATGGATTAATCGAGCTTAGGTTAAGCTCCGCTTAACCCTAATTCCTCCCCCTAGGCTCCGTTAGATCTGCATATTATAACGCAGCTCTTAGCGGCCCGTTCCTGCGTTGAGCTTCGGCGTCAATCGGTGTTCTCGGCGTATCTGAGCGAACGAGCACAGCGAAGGTTGAAAGAGCGAACGCGGAACACAACGGGGGATGAAAGACGGCGATAGCGAAGAAAGTGTGAGGAGGAAAGCGGAGGATGAGGGTGCAGCAGGACTATGAGGCGGTTGAGCGGAGAAGGAAGGTATGGCGAAGGCTTGAGAAGATAAGCGTAGTTCTTAGAAAGACGTGCTATGCGGCGGCGACCGCTACGAGACGGCGCCAGAGTAGCGCGCCGTACATAGTCTATTCACCGATGACGCCATCGATAAGGCATGCGGCGAGCGCGTCCCCTGATACCGTATACGGAAACAAAGCGCTGCATGAGCGGAGGTCTGTCTGCGGCGGGTGCTATAAATCGCACCCACGCATCAACCACGCGCTGCCTCTCGCGATCTCTCTGTTAGTGAGGCAGTCACGCCACACTTCGCTCCGTTTGCAGGATGCCGCACGATACAGATTGTCTACCCCAGCCACGCTACTCACAGCGCTCCCTTCCTAATATAAACCATGTGTCTGTATAATCATAATACGAAATATTGACAAGCATACTTCTTTCACGCATACAGCTGCGCTCAAATTTCGCATTAGGAAGTATCGTAATAGCCGGTGAATTTTTGTTATATTGTTGTAAAATGTGTCTTGAAACAACGCGCAATTAATTAATTGCACGACGCTAATGGCTTCCCATATTAACTTTAATACACCTCTCCATTGTTATTATTAACCGAGGGTCCCGTGTAGTCTTTGACTTTTGGACCCTCGTCTGTATATTGCCTCTTACCCATTCATTGTATTTAAAGAATAATAAACTGAAACTGCATTATCTAGCCACAGCTGTGACGATGTGACGACGCCGTGACGACGACCGGCGTGGTATGCCGTCACTCTTTTGCATTTTTGCCAAAGGCAATACGAAGTGAACGAAGAAAGGCTGCAGCGACCAGCCCCGGGAGAATGCGCGCTTTTCTTTCGTATCTCCTGAGGCGTGCAGAGTAATCAATGATGGCGATGTCTCATGATCGACGACTGATCGACGATGTATGTATCGGACAAGCAATTCGTCGAAATAAATTTCTCGGCTCTGCGTTCTTCCAAAGCAGGTGCGGTTCGAAAACTTTAGACACCTTCGAATGAACACCTTTCCGCCTTCAACTGTTCCTGTACATCGTGCGAGAGCACGTATAGAAGTTTACTTCTTAACTGCGCAACTGGTTTCCCCAGGCTGGGGATCTTTTCATGGACCGCAGATCACTTTATTTGCAGCACCAACACCACTAGTATTGCATGTCATGTGAGCATGCGTGGCGGGATGTATGTATGCTTGCACCAACGCAGTTTGGATGTTGACAGCAACATTGGCGTGCTGTAACTTGGTGCAGTGTTCTTATACGTAGCACAACCATGACACCTCATATATACCTCATACACCACACACACCTCATAAAGAATACAGAAGACTCGTGTGACATTGCAGAATCGTAGGCAAACTTCCAGTGAAGCTGTTAAGTCCGAGCAGTTGCATCAAAATGCATTGAATGTCGGATCTGGGTTTTACTTGCCAAAGCCACGATTTGATTATGAAGCACGCCATTGTGGGAGATTCCGTAATAATCTTGACCACGTGGGTATCTTTAACGTGCACCCAATGCACGGAACACGGCCGTTCCTTCGTTTCGTCCCCTTCGACATGCGGCCGCCGCGGCCGGGATTCGATTCGGGCTTGGCAGCACACGACCAATCAAGATTTTGCTTGTATGTAATTAAACCACGCACTTTAAGACGTTCGCCACATTTGACTGACCCGTTTGCGTTACGCTTTTCGATCACTTGCTTAAAGAAGTTTCAGCGAAGGTCGTACTTCATTTAGACTCTTTTAACTTCCCGTGCACACCAGCCATAATAATCCCCGCATTATCACCAAATTCGATCTCTGTGGCTGTTATAGTACTCGCATGACAGCGCGCTAAATTCTGTGCCTTAACTAAACTACAAACATTGAACTTTGCCTGCACATGAACCAACATCAGCTCCCTTTTTCACGAAATATGTTTACATTTTGCCATTTTGCCAACATTGCCACAATGTATCATGTGACCAGCATACACCTGTTTAACGCAGTTCATAAAATTACAAAACTCTACAATCGCTCTATCGGCGAGACGCATTGTTACTGAGCGTTCCGGACATGCGGACACAATGTTCTGCATGGTCGTTAGTTGCATAGCATTTCCTTGACCGCTTCACTAAATTGAATTCATTTCACGTTTATATTTGCAAAAAACATCGTGGAAAGGAATATGGGCTTAAATTTTAACCAACACCTTGACTGGGCCAATAAACATTTACAAGGCAGCTGCGTACAATCAAACACAAACGTACACATTAGGGAAGGTTCTACAAACCCAAGGTGAATCGAGTAATCTAGTCTGGGTTAAACGGAGCTTAAATCTTAAGACAAACTCGAAGTAGCATCGTTACTGAGCATTCTAGACTTCAGTTGTCACCTCTTGTCACGTAATATGCCGAAGCAAACACTGCTTTTGTGTGCATTCTTCTTCAAAGCTTCAAGTTTGAAATTAAATATACAAGCAGTACCAGGTGCTGCTGCAGTTGCAGCTGGCGCATTTTTTTCGCATGATGTATTGGACCTTTACGCTTCCTTGAATTGTCAACTTCTCCTTTTTCTGATACCCAAACCACGATAACAAACACTACACACGAATTAATAAACTTTCTATCTGAGAGGAGATATGAGGTCCTGCATTCAATTTTCACGTGCATGTTGGCCTAACCACAGCCGCAGCTGGTGAAGCGGGAGTGGTTGTTTCTTCAAACTACCATATTACAGGGGCCGCTACCGGCAGACTATCCTCAAGCGAGCAATGCCACAGTTGGGTTCGAAAACATTTGCATCCAAATGGTGCCGTTTGGACAGGCCGCCATTGGAATATTAACCTGGCAACGTTTAACGATAGAACGTTATCTAGTGAGACGAGTCTAGCAGTGCTATTGGAGGAATTGGAGGGCAGTAAATGGGATATAGTAGGGCTCAGTGAAGTTAGGAGGCCAAAAGAAGCATATACAGTGCTTAAAAGCGGGCACGTACTGTACTACCGGGGCTTAGCGCAGAGACGAGAACTAGGAGTCGGATTCCTGATTAATAAGGATATAGCTGGTAACATACAGGAATTCTATAGCATTAACGAGAGGGTGGCAGGTCTTGTGAAACTTAATAAGAGGTACAAATTGAAGATAGTACAGGTCTATGCCCCTACGTCCAGTCATAACGACCAGGAAGTCGAAAGCTTTTATGAAGACGTGGAATCGGCGATGGGTAAAGTAAAAACAAAATACACTATACTGATAGGCGACTTCAATGCCAAGGTAGGCAAGAAGCAGGCTGGAGACAAGTCAGTGGGGGAATATGGCATAGGCTCTAGGAATAGCACGGGAGAGTCATTAGTAGAATTTGCAGAACAGAATAATATGCGGATAATGAATACCTTCTTCCGCAAGCAGGTTAGACGAATGTGGACGTGGAGGAGCCCAAATGGCGAGACTAGAAATGAAATAGACTTCATACTCTGCGCTAACCCTGGCATCATACAAGATGTGGACGTGCTCGGCAAGGTGCACTGCAGTGACCACAGGATGTTAAGAACTCGAATTAGCCTAGACTTGAGGAGGGAACGGAAGAAACTGGTACATCAGAAGCCAATCAATGAGTTAGCGGTAATAGGGGAAACTAGAGGAATTCCGGATCAAGCTACAGAACAGGTATTCGGCTTTAACTCACGAAGAGGACCTTAGTGTTGAAGCAATGAACGACAATCTTATGGACATCATTAAGTTGTGTGCAATAGAAGTCGGTAGTAACTCCGTTAGACAGGATACCAGTAAGCTATCGCAGGAGACGAAAGATCTGATCAAGAAACGCCAATGTATGAAAGCCTCTAACCCTACAGCTAGAATAGAACTTGCAGAACTTTCGAAGTTAATCAACAAGCGTAAGACAGCTGACATAAGGAAGTATAGTATGGATAGAATTGAACATGCTCTCAGGAACGGAGGAAGCCTAAAAGCAGTGAAGAAGAAACTAGGAATTGGCAAGAATCAGATGTATGCGTTAAGAGACAAAGCCGGCAATATCATTACTAATATGGATGAGATAGTTCAAGTGGCTGAGGAGTTCTATAGACATTTATACAGTACCAGTGGCACCCACGACGATAATGGAAGAGAAAATAGTCTAGAGGAATTCGAAATCCCAGAGGTAACGCCGGAAGAAGTAAAGAAAGCCTTGGGAGATATGCAAAGGGGGAAGGCAGCTGGGGAGGATCAGGTAACAGCAGATTTGTTGAAGGATGGTGGACAGATTGTTCTAGAGAAACTGGCCACTCTGTATACGCAATGCCTCGTGACCTCGAGCGTACCAGAATCTTGGAAGAACGCTAACATAATCCTAATCCATAAGAAAGGGGACGCCAAAGACTTGAAAAATTATAGACCGATCAGTTTACTGTCAGTTGCCTACAAACTATTTACTGAGGTAATCGCAAATGGAATCAGGAACACCTTAGACTTCTGTCAAGCAAAAGACCAGGCCGGATTCCGTAAAGGCTACTCAACAATGGACCATATTCACACTATCAATCAGGTGATAGAGAAATGTTCGGAATATAACCAACCCTTATATAGAGCTTTCATTGATTACGAGAAAGCGTTTCATTCTGACGAAAGCTCAGCAGTCATGGAGGCATTACGGAATCAGAGTGTAGACGAACCGTATGTAAAAATACTGAAAGATATCTATAGCGGCTCCACAGCCACCGTTGTCCTCCATAAAGAAAGCAACAAAATCCCAATAAAGAAAGGCGTCAGGCAGGGAGATACGATCTCTCCAATGCCATTCACAGCGTGATTACAGGAGGTATTCAGAGACCTGTATTGGGAAGAATTGGGGATAAGAGTTAATGGAGAATAACTTGCGATTCGCTGATGACATTGCCTTGCTTAGTAACTCAGAGGACCAATTGCAATGCATGCTCACTGACCTGGAGAGGCAAAGCAGAAGGGTGGGTCTAAAAATTAATCTGCAGAAAACTAAAGTTATGTTTAACAGTCTCGGAAGAGATCAGCAGTTTACGATAAGTAGCGAGGCACTGGAAGTGGTAATGGAATACATCTACTTAGGACAGGTAGTGACTGCGGATCCGGATCATGAGACTGAAATAATCAGAAGAATAAGAATGGGCTGGGGTGCGTTTGGCAGGCATTCTCAGATCATGAACAGCAGGTTGCCATTATCCTTCAAGAGAAAAGTGTATAGCAGCTGTGACACGAAGGAGATATTGTGGAGAGAGAAACGTGTACCGTCCCTCGCGTTCTTTGTCACCGTTTTCAACTCATGAATAAACCAACTAGCTCAGCATAAAGTTTTCGCCAGAAGGTTGACAAACGTGGAAAGTGGAGAATCTAGATAAAACGATAACCAAACGTGCTGTCAAAATGGCCCTTCGTGTAAATGCTCCTTTCTGCTCCCTTCTGCAACTTCACATTGCCCTCGAAGGTGTGAAAATAAATAAATAAATAAATAAATAAATAAATAAAATTACAAGAATGAGCAGCGGATGAACAAGAAGACTTCTCGCTTACATGAAAACCCCAGCAATCTATCAGCAATGTGTGAACCCGCAAGCATTCTGTCGTGTCATTTTGTTTATCAGGAGCAGCCCTAATAAAATATTTTGGTATTTACAGTTGTTCGCGTCTAATATATTGACACTACTGCAGACTACTGTAATGAACTAACAAAACGAACTCGAAGACAAATACTACGCGAAAATTATGATGTGTACGTTGTTATTATCGTTACCACTAGCTATATATTTGACGTAATTACGTGATTGTGAATTTCTCTCACAAAACTTGTTTAATAAGTCAATTATCTTATGCAGTTCATCAGCACTCGAAAATGTTCTTCCTTTTTTTTTCTTGTTTTTTGTTGTTCTTTCCGATTCTTGAGGGTTGCCTCGTTCATATGGCATTTATTTAATAAATGTTATTCTCGAAGCAACAGAGAGAAAAAAAGACGTAGCTGTTAAGGTGAAAGAACAATGCTGTGCTTTTCCCACCGACAGCAAGCCAAGGATATACGTGATCAGGTAGCAAAGTACGACTTCATGCACTTGGGCACGTCAGCTAAGATCTGGATGTCAAGTCTCAATCACCCAGCACTAGAAGTTCTGTATTTATTTTACAGCGAAGCTGTTTATGGCTAGGATCTGGAGGATCGCGTCCGCGCGTAGACCAATAGTTTTTCATACGTGGGCCGATCCCGAAGATAGTGCAATGCCGGGCCGACCCGCGGCGGAGGTGCAGTTCGCCATTGAGGTGCCCACATACACAGCTTCGCTGGTCATCCTTGATCACAGAGTTGAAGGGCACTTTGTTTTTTTACAAAATAACAGACTGCACTCTACAAAAATTTTGCACCCTATTGAGCTTATCTTGTCCCTAAACAATAATCGCCATCTGATTTGCTTGCGTTTCCTTTCTTGAAAACTCGGCGCTCGCTACTTTCCTGTCGAGAATGCTGTGTCAAGCCCTTAACGCACAAGCTGTTCGTGACTAGGAAGTACCGGGCTCGCAGCGTTAAAGAAAGAAAATGCGGCAAGACAGATGATGATTAGTTTGGCGACAATACAACCCAAAGGGTGTAAATTTTTCTTTAGAGTGTATACGCTTTCGGTTGACTCGTTGAAGCTCGAATCAAGCACGTTGATAGCATTTTGCAGTACCATTGAAGCGATAAAATTCCCACTTCATTCGTGGTGCACTAATAAAATGTCTCCGTCACCGTCGAACCCGGAACCAAAATAGCAAGTTCAACCGTTCAGTTAGTTAAGTGAACCGGTGTCGCCATCTGTATGAGTAGCCCCCTAATAGTTTTACTGTGCTGCTTGCCTTTCTTCTCGGTAGGTGAAGACACTGGTATATTTTACGAATATCAAAGCTGTCCTGCTAAAGGAATTGTTGAAATGCATGCTGGCAGATTATATTTAGGCGGAAACAGCACACAGAGCACAGACCAAAATGAAGGCACATAGAAAACGACACGTTGCACTGTGCCTTCACCTTCGTGTGTGTTCTTAGCGCTCTTCCTGCCTATACATGAACAACCAAGAAGCCGACGCCTTCACGTTGACATGCTGAGTGGTTGCCGTATAGTAATGCATAGCTATCGGTAATCTGACTACCCATGGTATAGATAGCTTTTTGTATCATTAACAGTGTAAAAAAAAGACTTTCGATGGCATAATGATATGTCTTGTTGTGAAACTACCGATAGTGTCGCAGAACTATCTAGTAATACTAACAAAAGTGTTATGATAGCTCGCTATTGACAGTGTCATCCATTATCTTGCAACCCCTGGCTATTGATATTACGAGAAATACTGCGATAACTTTTTCCTCTTTTTATTTTTTTGAAAGAGCGAAATTCGAATGCGCAGTTGCCACATTCATTTCCACAAGTTATACATCTGATTGTGCACCACACCCCATCCAAGAAGCTAATGTTGACGAGAAAACCAGTTCTTTTTTTTTCCGAGTGGACCAATACCTACAAGGCTATAGATGTCTTGCAAGTGCGTGACCAATATTGAGGTTTTGCATGAAGTCCGCAGGCGACGTTGCCCCATCTGTGCTATCTCGCAGAGCAACATCGCGTCTCGAGATGATAAAGTCAGTTCTCACCGACAGTTATTTGTCACAAGTGGCCATGTATCAGCTATCAACTCCACAAAGTGCTGCGATGCACACCTCGAGCTGTTTTTCCTCTTGCTATAATGAGCAGTTTTCTGAGCAACGAGCCTCCATTTCCGGGCAAGTACAGAGCGAAAACAAGATAAGGATTTCGGGATAGTCACTGCTCTGTGTGCAATGTTGGTAAGCGTTCTAGGCCTTAACGTAATTGTACCTGCAACAGCTGGAAGGTTTCTCTCGTTTGGACCATTAGGCACTTCTAAAATGCCATAAACTTCATAGCCGTGACGTACATGCAAGTGTGTCATTATAAACGTCGAAAAAAAATTTCTTGCGGTTAGTGCTAATCTTAGGCAAAAACGAATGCGTATTTCTAATGATCTTGGCCGATGAACTTATGGAAAGATCTTTCATACTTCTGAAGCAACACAGTAAACTTTCTATTCCTGTTTTCTTCGCTCCTTCCAAAAGAAGTTGCCCGACCTGGACTACTTAATACCAGTCATGTACTGTCCGATCTTATCAAAATTGGCTTCTAACATTTTCCCTTTCTCTTTAGAAAATGTACACCGCATGGTCTCGCCAGCACGTTTCTATATAGCTCAGCACATCAATTAGATTCTACTGTAAATCAAAGTGTAAAGAACAAGTGACTAATTTCTGTATGCCGCTAGCGCGTCTAAATCACACAGTTTCCGGGGTGGGAACAGCAGTTGTACGAGTATTGTTGTTTGAGGCTTGTGCTGACCTCTCGTTAAGAGCAAATGCGGCAGAAGGTGATGCATGCGCTCAAACTAACGGAAAATACACGCTTGTGAACAGATGAGGAGCCACGTGACATTATTTATTTATTTATTTATTTATTTATTTATTTATTTATTTAATTTGCGTTGCACCGTAATGACTGCCAATATTTCGACTGCCAACAATTGAACATTCATTGACACCGTAAGTTAGAAAGGCTCATGGAGTCGCTTGTTCCTGCAGCAGCACTGCGATGTACCATGTTGCACTGATTTCCACCATTATGGCCATTGCAAGAGCGCGGAACAGTAACCGAGACGACAGCGGAGAACCACGAGCGTCATCCTGCAACTGAAGTTCATTGTGATATGCAGATGCACTGACGGAGAAAACGTGATAACGCCAGGTAATTTATTTATCTAACAACCTCCCTTTTTCAAAAGCGAAACTTTTGTCTGCGAGCCTCGTCAGGCTTTCGTGGCCATGAGTGCTGAGACGGGGGTGTTCTCTGGCCGGATAGGCCAACCAATCAGAGCAGAAGACGCGCGCGCCCGACGTCACCGCTGGTAGGTTCCTTGCCCAACCACTGGATGGCGCGAGGCTTCGTGACTCTTTAGAGGGAAAAAAATGAAAATCAGGAAAGAAACAATTTATGATAACTCAGAGGGGAACTCCTTACTTTTCGAAGTGAGATCAGGATGCCTTATAACACGTACTTATAACACAACAATGAAGAAGAAGCATGCGCTTGCTGCGGGAAAGTTAGGTAAACGATGGAACATGTTTTATTAGAATGTGAAGACGTCTGCCCAGTGGTCGATTTAGGCACCACTGGCCTCCTTGGAGCCCTTGGGTTAGGCGAGAGCAGGGGGAAAGTAAACATGTCCGCAATAGTGATTAGTAAGATGCGATTGGAAGATTGGTGGAACAAAACTAGGGAAAAGACAAGCGACGGATGCGCACAAAAAGAAAGTTCACAATAGGGGTTTAGATATTTTGGTTATGGGAATTCATCGTGGTTTTTTTTTCTTTTCTTTTTTTCTTTTTTTGACATACGTAGGACATTAGGCATGTAATAACAAGAGCTTGGTGGCGCAACCCACCACTATTTTCCAAGAGGGACGCTAATTGCATCCATCCATCTATCCATCCATCCACCCTGCATTAGCAAATGCGGTTGTTTGCTTGAAATCAGAGATACAATTAGCATTCAGTGGTACCCAAAAGTCAGTGAGACGCCTCGCATTTGGTGCTCACGGGAAGACTACAAATGAAGCTGTGCAGAGTGATACGGGCGGGACAAGTATTGAAGGGAGGGAAGCTCACAGTAAAACTGTTTATGAATAACAACTGAGGACTATGGAAGAAACTAAATGGCCTGGGAAAGTGTTGAGGTATCTGTACAGGAAAAAACATTGATTCACAGTGGAGAAAAAGAACTAGGAAGCTTACAAACAAGTATGCGGCCCGTAGGGTGGGCAACAAAGCAACAAAGAACGTCAAGCGGAAAGTCAGAGAGGCTGAGCTAATCTCATGGGAGGCGGCAAAAGAAAATAAACCTGCCATGAGTAACTACTTAAGAGGAACAAACGAAAGCAGGAAAGGAACAACCCATGATAGCTCAAAGGGAAGCGCATTACTTTTGCAAGCGAGATCAGGATGCCTTAGAATGCGCACCTATAAGACGAGATATAAGAAGGAAGAAGCATGTGCTTGCCGCGATAAAGCTATAGGGAAACGATGGAGCATGTTTTATTACAAAGTGAAGATATCTGTCCAGCGGCCGATTTAGGCACCTCTGGCCTACTTGGATCCCTTTGGTTCAGCGAGAGCAGGGGAAAGTAAACATGTCCGCAATAAAGACTAGTATGAGGCGATTGGAATATTACTGGAATGAAAGTAGGGTAGTGAAATAATAATATTGTGGGTTTTACGTGCCAAAACCACTTTCTGATTATGAGGCACGCCGTAGTGGAGGACTCCGGAAATTTTGACCACCTGGGGTTCTTTAACGTGCACCTAAATCTAAGCACACGGGTGTTTTCGCATTTCGCCCCCATCGAAATGCGGCCGCCGTGGCCAGGATTCGATCCCGCGACCTCGTGCTCAGCAGCCCAACACCATAGCCACTGAGCAACCACGGCGGGTGGGGTAGTGAAAAACAATGGGGGTGTAGAAAAACAAAGTTCACAATAGGGGTTCAGAAACTTTGGTTATAGAAATTCATCGTAGGTTTTTTTTTTTCGTTTCTTCTTTTTTTATTTTTTAACACAGGTAAGACAGCAGACAATATGAGAAGAGCTTGGTGGCCCAACCAACCGTCCCGGGACGCTCATAGCATTCTGCCATCTAGATGCGTCACTATCTCGAGTGATGCCGATGATTACGAAGGGAACACATGTGCCGACAGGACGTGCTTTCTCAGCGCAGCAGGAGCAGCGCGCCAAGGCGATAAGCTTTTCTTATTTGAGTTTTCGCTCATTTGATTGTTAGAAGTGTTACGTTAAACAATGTACAGATATTATTTTTGGTGCTTTCCAGTTTCCTGGCCTTTTTGGTTAGATATCAGTATGTAACATATAACTGTATTTCTTTGTAAATTTTTCCACACATGGGGTTACTTTTATACTACAAAATGATAGTCAGTACAAGTAGGAATCCAGACATGCGCTGTTCTTAGCGCGTGCGTTACTGCGCGCTGCAGGAAAGGCGGTTTGGGTCACTACACGAAGCAAACGGGGCAGTTTTTACCTGCAGGATCCGTGTGTTATGGTCGCGACTACACCATTTAGAGCTGAAGGATAGGCTAGCTAAGCGGGTTGGGAAGCTAGAACAAGAAATCAAGAGCGAGCAGAAGCAGACGCAGATGGTACAGAATACAAGCTAGCCAATGTAGAAATGAAGTTGAGGGCCACCATTCTGAAAATCAATGGTGAATATTTCGATGCGAGCACCGCGAACGGGGATGACTCCGAAGCGAGACCGGTAAGGAAGCCGAAACCACCACGTTGGAAGGCAGTGGTGAGCCCTAAAGCCCCTCCATACACGTTTCCGGCGACCAGAAAGCGGCGGTGGCGCGTGGATGGAGGGGCTTTAGTGAGCACGACAGTGATTGGCGCGAAGGGGGTCACCTCTGACGTGCCGGCCACGGAAGAAGGCAACAATGCGAAGGGTGACGATAAGACAGAAGGGAAGGCATCGCGCCCTCAGGTGCAGCTTTCAGCGGCGAGAAGGACGATAGGCGTTCAGTTGTCTTTGTTGGGGATTCAAACTTACGTAAAGCAGAACCAATGATAATAAAGAGTGTCGGTAAAGGCGAGCAAGTCCAGATTAACCCGCTTCCGGAAAAGCCGATTAGGAATGTGTTAGCGAAAGCCAAGGAACACATGTGGGACGCAATGGAGGAGGGGCACCTAGTGGTGATAATAGGCGGAGTGATTGACGTACTGCAAGGACGGGGGAACAGGGATCGCGAATCAAATAGCCAAAGGGGCTACCGATTTGCGGTATGTTTCAAGGAAGTGTAAGTCGCAGTGTGCACGGTGCCTGGGGTTGAACGGCAGGGGTATGCAATTGAAAGGGCAGTGCTTGCAATAAACAGGGCAATTTGGGCGCTAGCTAAGGCAATAAATCAACTGAGAAGTGCACCGAGCAGGCCGCGAAAGCGCTTTTGTGCGCGGCGGGATACGTTTTAGCGATAGTGTAGCAACACCAGCTGGGCGTCGATTTGGACGTCGAGCTGGATTCGCGGCACGGGCACTATAGCTTTTTTAGAGGGGCCCCAGGTTCTCGGGAACGAAGATTAATTAGGTACTGAATGCAGCGACCCCACAGCAAGGAGCAGAATTAGATCACAGAGTTAAGCCGCACAAAGGATAAATATAGAGACGGGAAATTTTACGTAAACATGAAGGGTGACCGCGAGCGGGAAAAGCGGCTGGAAATTGAAACACAGCTGAATGACAAAGCTATTACCGTGTACGGCTTGACCACGGTGGAAGTGTGCTTGACTGAAATGCGTCTACGAGATTCTGAGCAGCCGTCTCCTGTTACCAATTGTGTATGGGATGGGTGCAACAGAATGACTACGTCAAGGAAAGGCGTAGGCATGTTAATTAGGCGAGGTATGAAGTGGAAAGGTTACAAGAGATAGGTAAGCAACTTTTATGGATTAGTGGCACGTGGGACGGCAGAACGATATGGCTTGGAGTTGCTTACCTGCGGACGGGTAGTGATAGCAGAGATATAAATATACAAATGATTTGTTGCATTAGAAGCGACGTTCATGTGTTTAAAAATCTGGCCAGGTGGCCTTAGTAGGAAAAATTGGGGCTCTCTAAGGCTGTCCAGGCCGGTAGCCTTAAATGGCCCCAATTACATTTTCTTGTGCAACATGTGCATTGCCATCTTGTCACGTAGAAAAATTCAGGGCGCATCCCCGTGTATCTCATTAATAAATAAGCTACATGCAGTCATGAGCAAATCTTAGTGAAGTTTGCAAGTACCTGTTAAAAAAACTTCGAAGCCCTTTCACAGTGTTTGTTTGCTCTGGATCACTACCGACCAATTTTCTTGGTTAACAATTTCCAAGAACAGCGAGTTTAAAGCCGAAACTTCCCTTCAGTAGTCTGTTGCAGTCGGGTACAGCTTATTAAGACAGGAGAGGCCCCTTCCAAATGACCGAAGTGCGGCAGGAGATTGCCTCTGTGGCTAAAGAAATAGCCCCGCTGACGCATCACGGCCACCGTGGTCTCCGCCCAGTTCAAAGAGCGGGCTGCCATATTCTCCGTCGGCGGGGTCACTGGATGTCCGGCTCATGACGTCAAACTAGAGTGCGCGCCCATTGGTGGAGGATCGTGTGCGTCAGCCTTTGAGGGGCAAATGCCGCCGCCTTCTAAACTTGTGCACGTCTATAGTTTCCATTAGTTAACTTCGTTTTGAGCAGGCGATGAACGACTTCGCTTATCTTCATTTCTCCCGAGGAGTCGGCGCATCAGCTACTGTCACGTGACTCTGGGAGGCACGAGCGCGATGGACAGCTTGTGAAGCGCGTTCTGTCAGCCCTGCGTTACGACGTTTTCGATGCGAAACGAAATCCGCGTCGCCAAAAAGGATAACCAGAACTGGTGCCTCGTACAGCCAGTGAGTCTAATGAGTGTCTCACACTTTCGCCGACGCCGCACCGCAAGCGACGAACGCCTCAAACCCCTAAATTAGAAAGTAAACGACTTCCTGTGAACTTTGCTACTTTCTCTCACGCCTGCCACACATCCGGAGAGTCGACCCTCCTATTGGTCGAAGCGCCGTCCTCATGTGCTAGCGCGTGCTTTTTTTGGTCCGTAGGGCTTTAGTCCATAGCAGACGCCGGCGCCATTCCCGGGTATCGAAATCGCGCTTCGGAGGATTTCTGGCGGCGGAGTTTTTTTTTGTTTTTTTCTTTTCGGGAAGCGTTTCGTTAGCGCTGGCGCTGTTTACGTATTGCGGCGTTGCGTAGCCTATGTTGTGCTTATGGGTGCAGCAACCGAGGAGGCTTTTCGTTATTCCATCCGGAAGAAGCAGCGCGGCTCGTCGAAAGGTTGGGCTGCACAGGATTGGCCGGACAAACTTTGAAAATGCGCGGGAGCCGCGCCTTTGTGTGGAAAGTGGCCGTTCATCGGAAGGTGATCACTCGTATCTTTTCGGACGATTTGGTGAGAAGCGCGATTGTTTGCATCCTTTCTGCGCACTAAATAACGTTCGGCATGGTTGTAGTCGGAAACGTTCACTCACTGCACGAAAGCCGTGTTTCACGTTGTCTGAGCCGCGCCGTCCACGCTTCTGGTTCGGCAGGCTTCATTATTATGTTGCGCACATTGCATATGGCGCACTCGTTTCGTTGTAGTTGAAACCGTTGCTGGACTCAGGCACGAAAGTTGCGCTTCGAGTGTTCGTTCGACCCGCCGTTCAGGGACGCGTATTGCATACTGAAGTGACGCGCATTGCTAAACGTACCTTTTCTTATTGGACTCCGCTGACGAATTCGAGACTAAAACGGCGGTTCTCATTGTTTGAGTCCCCGCTGTTCCTGCTACTCGCGGTGCTGGTCTAGCTTTTATGTAACGCGCCTTGGTGCATGTATTTGTTTTGCGGGGTTGTTACCAAAGTCGGCAGTTACTGTGCCGAGGCACAGCAACGGCAGCTATATCTTGAGAACGCCATATCTGCGCCATAATAAACCAGAATGCAGACATCCACTAAACACAGCCGAAATTATATTAGGTTCAAAGATGTCGTGCAAATCAAAGCTGAATGAAACATTTTTGACGCGAATAGGTCCGGTAAAAGAAACCTCTAACGAAGGGGCGCCCATTGACCAAGACCGTTTTCAACGTTCCACGTTGATAAAGTTGTTATGGCCACATACCACGACGGGCTGACATATCAATAGTTCTTATCTTCAAAATTATTTGTGAAATGTCAGGGTGTATATTTTCTTCCGTGCCTTGTATCATTTCTCAAAAAGTTGTGCCATACCAAATCTTAATTTATTCATGTTGGGATATCACTTCGCCGAAGACCAACTTGAAAGCCAAATCCTTCGAAATCACGGCATCAAGAAATTAAGGTCCGATGCATTACCAAGCCTTTTTGTAGTACGAGCAAACACGCCTTTGACAGAGTATGTTATGGAAGTAGTACACCACCATCGGTCTGTGTTTTCAAAAGTAATTATCCACATACAAAGCGCATGTTGTTCCAATTTCTCTTGGCGGCGTTGAAGTTCAAATGAAGCTTATCAAATGGCGCCGTTCGAGAAAAAACACTCCGTTAGCTCGCTTGAGCATACCACCTCCACCATTGACACCGCAGTCGAGGTGATCTCATTGGAAGGATCTCATTGGAAAGACCCCGGCAGTTATTGCAGTAACTCATTTATGAGTCTCTCCTGCCACAAACGCAACAACCAAATCCTCCAGGCGCGCAGTGCACAGCACGCCAAACAAGCGAATGCTGGGAGCATCTGCTACTGTACCCGGCCTAGATGCCGCCACTGTCGGCGCCCGGGAAGAACCGAGAGAAGTAGAACTGGCATGGGAGGAGGAGAGAAGAGATGTCGTTGCTCTTAGATCATTTAGGGGTTTTATGAACGCCAGCGAACGATGGCGGTCACGGTAGCAAGCGTATGGCTGTTCCAGTAGGAGGGGAGGGGGAGGGAAGGATGCTTTGCAGGTCAGTCCAAAAACCTCTCCCTGCCTCCGTCTGTATGTCTCTATGCTGCTTTCTTTTCTATCTGCTAATTATGTTAATAAATAATGGTAGATACAGAGCATTCCTAAACTAACGAATCAGAATCAGGCGATGTTCTAGTTAACTATTGGTGGCGAGGAGTTACGGAGTCGCCATCTGCCGGAAGCGCCTCCCTTGCGTAGTATGAGGGATCACGCGGCGCGCTCCTCATAGGTTTCGCTTACTGCGCTCAATGCAAATACCACGCGGCAGCCCTCCTGGACATTTATGTAGGTACTCTCAAAATGAGGGAAGTTTTTGACTGTCGATATAATAATCTTGGGCGAACTGAAAGCACAGAATCATTTACAGACGCTATGCTATCTCTTTACCGAATACGTACAGTGAACGCCACTGCGCGCGGTCGCCGTGATGGAGTCACCTGAACCGGCTTCTTGCGCGAAAGGTAGGCAAACGCTGTAAGTAAACTATGTGAAATATGTTCTTATAGTAGGCTGTCTGTATAAATAAATGGGGCATGACAGAATGAAGCCTCAATCGCCCGGATCGCACGGGTCCGCAGCGACCGACTGCGCGTCTGCATACATGTCCGCGCGCAATGTTTTGCTTTCGCTGTGAGCGCGTTTTCGCACACTGCCGTGAGCTTTAGGCCGCAGCATATGAGCATTTGACAGCACACTAGCAACCATTGTTGCGTCAACGCTATCAGATCTCTTTAAAAATAATTTCGTTATAGAGACTTCGACGCCTACGGCGACTGCGATGTGCCGTCGCGACGATTCAATCTTTTTTGTCTTCTAAATTCTTGGAGATCTCAATATTATTTCTCAAGTTGCGTCGCACTGAATGTTTATCGGTCTTCTCAGCGTGCGATTTCCCACTGCTTCTTTTCCTTAATCCAGTGCATTAATTCATAACAAAAATATGACCATATGCAAAGCCTTTCTTTAATGTGCGTCTTACCGCTCCCCTTCCGTTCCAGTGAACTTGCCAGTATCGGCCCTCTCTGCAGAGGGGGTAGCCATCTCCTTCCACTGGCTGCCTTCCCACGTAGGGATCTCTGGAAACGAGGAGGCGGATGTCCTTGCTAAGGCCGCCCACCACCCAACCGTTCCACTCACCAGAGCAGTCGCAGCATCGGACTCCTCCAGGCAGCGACTCAAACAGCTGCTCACTTCCAGCCATCTGTATAGCAGGGTAGCTACCAACCGAGCCCCAAAACTCCTCCCTGAGAACGGTCTCTCGCGACGGGACCGTTCCACACTCCTTCGTCTGTGCACGGGCTCCGTGTGGACGGCAGCTAGGCTTCATGCCAAGGGACGCATCGCCTCGCCGGCCTGCAGAAGGTGCGGTGACGCCGAGACCCTCGAGCACCTACTCTGCACCTGTCCTGCATTAGCCCAGGAGCGCGCTCCAGTCACTGCCACCTACCGACGGTATGGACTCCCGGCTACCTCAGAAACACACCTACTCTTCCCGGCCCGCTACCACCTTCCAGCACTGACAAGCCTGCTTGAATATGTGTACTCAAACGGGCTCCTAGATCGCCAATAGACTTCGGCCTCCCATGGCCTCTGCCTCGCGCGCCGGCCATCGCCCCTGGATGATACTGACTTATGCTGCCTGAAACCTACTCTCCCTTTCCCCTCTATCCCCTCATCTTTCATCCCCCGCCCCCATCCCCAGTACGCTGCGCCGTGCTCCCATATGGGCTGCAGAATTGAGCGTACTTTCCCTCTCCCAAATCACGAAGGAGCAGCAACAAGCTCATAGACTAAACCGTTATGACATTAGCCGAGCAGCGGGCGCGGGAGAGCGTCTCAGTGCGCGTTTTCTGCTAAATCACCGTACATCGCGCAGTCCCGGCGACGTAACAGAAATCTTCCTCGCGTCTGTGCTGCTGCATACACGAGTGGTGGCTTTGGTTGTAGCCGAAGGCTGTCTGCCGGTTCTAAGTTTCGCCAGCCAAGCTTCACGTAGCTCCTTGCCCTGCGGCTACGTGTGAATAAGGCCAAAGCCACCTAGAAGGCTGACACCGGGCTCCGTTGCGTACGTCCGGCACTGCGGCACCGAGCCGTAGCCTACCATGCTGCACGCCTCCAAAGGAGTCACTACCTATTATAGTGCTTTCAAATGCTGTCAAGCCGATACCCTAGGCGGGAAAACCTCATCACTTAATCAGAACCGCGTCGTAGGTGGGACATTAAACTTTCATTTTCAGCTCGCTTCGGCGCTTTCGAAGCAGCCGACGCAGCCGCTGTGTCCACGTGATCCCTCATGCCACGCCAGCTTTGCTAGTGTTGGAGCTCGCCCCCAATACCTTTTGTGTATCGACAGTGCCACAGGTCTCTAACACTCAAAATGGGCACCTACATTATGAAGAAGCCACGGCCATCCGCTGAGGAATCTTCCATACCTCGTAGCACGACAGATGCCTCTGGCGGCACTTGATCTAGCATAGGCGATACGTGCTCTCCGTTGGTGGTCGGCATAATTCCAGGGATGCTGCTCTCTGAACTCCGCATTTGGGAACTGGCGGTGGGGGACTAGCCGTGACGGCCACGGAATCAACGCGCCAACCAAACGCTCATTATCAGAATGAGCAGAACCGGCCGGCACCCGCTAAAAAAAATTAAGAATAAACTTCATTAATTTAATTTAATTTAAAAATAAATTTAAGAATAAATAAAGATCTCGCCCAGAGACCTGGGCAAGGTTTCTTTATGAATTTCAGTTTCACCTACAAATGTAGTCCCTACAATGCCGAGGCCGGTGAAGTGCTACGTGTGTACAATCCGTCAGCGACAACCAGTTGCCCCTCCGACGCATCATCATCATCATCAGCCTAGTTACGCCCACTGCAGGGCAAAGGCCTCTCCCATACTTCTCCAACTACCCCGGTCATGTATTAATTGTGGCCATGTTGTCCCTGCAAACGTCTTAATGTCATCCGCCCACCTAACTTTCCGCCGCCCCCTGCTACGCATCCCTTCCCTTGCAATCCAGTCCGTAACCCTTAGTGACCATCGGTTATCTTCCCTCCTCATTACATGTCCGGCCCATGCCCATTTCTTTTTCTTGATTTCAACTAAGATGTCGTTTACCCGCGTTTGTTGCCTCACCCAATCTGCTCTTTTCTTATCCCTTAATGTCACACCCATCATTCTTCATTCCATAGCTCGTTGCGTCGTCCTCAATTTCAGCAGAACCCTTTTCGTAAGTCTCCAGGTTTCTGCCCCATATGTGAGTACTGGTAACACACAGCTGTTATACACTTTCCTTTTGAGGGATAGTGGCATCCTGCTGTTCATGATTTGAGAATGCCTGCCAAACGCACCCCAGCCCATTCTTATTCTTCTGGTTATTTCAGTCTCATGATCCGGATCCGTGGTCACTACCTGCCCTAAGTAGATGTAGTCCCTTACCACTTCCAGTGCTTCGCTACCTATCGTAAACTGCTGTTCTCTTCCGAGCCTGTTAAACATTACTTTAGTTTTCTGCAGATTAATTTTCAGACCCACCCTTCTGCTTTGCCTCTCCAGGTCAGTGAGCATGCATTGCAATTGGTCTCCTGAGTTACTAAGCAAGGCAATATCATCAGCGAATCGCAAGTTGCTAAGGTATTCTCCATCAACTTTTATCCCCAATTCTTCCCACTCCAGGCCTCTGAATACCTCCTGTAAACATGCTGTGAATAGCATTGGAGATATCGTATCTCCCTGTCTGACGCCTTTCTTTATAGGGATTTTGTTGCTTTCTTTGTGGAGGACTACGGTGGCTGTGGAGCCGCTATAGATATCTTCCAGTATCTTTACATATGGCTCATCTACACCCTGATTCCGTAATGCCTCCATGACTGCTGAGGTTTCGACTGAATCAAACGCTTTCTCGTAATCAATGAAAGCTATATATAACGGTTGGTTATATTCTGCACATTTCTCTATCACTTGATTGATAGTGTGAATATGGTCTATTGTTGAGTAGCCTTTACGGAATCCTGCCTGGTCCTTTGGTTGACAGAAGTCTGAGGTGTTCCTGATTCTATTTGCGATTACCTTAGTAAATACTTTGTAGGCAACGGACAGTAAGCTGATCGGTCTATAATTTTTCAAGTCTTTGGCGTCCCCTTTCTTATGGATTAGGATTATGTTAGCGTTCTTCCAAGATTCCGGTACGCTCGAGGTTATGAGGCATTGCGTATACAGGGTGGCCAGTTTCTCTAGAACAATCTGACCACCATCCTTCAACAAATCTGCTGTTACCTGATCCTCCCCAGCTGCCTTCCCCCTTTGCATAGCTCCTAAGGCTTTCTTTACTTCTTCTGGCGTTACCTGTGGGATTTCGAATTCCTCTAGGCTATTCTCTCTTCCACTATCGTCGTGGGTGCCACTGGTACTATATAAATCTCTATAGAACTCCTCAGCCACTTGAACTATCTCATCCATATTAGTAACGATATTGCCGGCTTTGTCTCTTAACGCACACATCTGATTCTTGCCTATTCCTAGTTTCTTCTTCACTGTTTTTAGGCTTCCTCCGTTCCTGAGAGCCTGTTCAATTCTATCCATATTATAGTTCCTGATGTCCGCTGTCTTACGCTTGTTGATTAACTTAGAAAGTTCTGCCAGTTCTATTCTAGCTGTAGGGTTAGAGGCTTTCATACATTGGCGTTTCTTGATCAGATCTTTCGTCTCCTGCGATAGCTTACTGGTTTCCTGTCTAACGGAGTTACCACCGACTTCTATTGCGCACTCCTTAATGGTTCCCATGAGATAGTCGTTCATTGCTTCAACACTAAGGTCCTCTTCCTGAGTTAAAGCCGAATACCTGTTGTGTAGCTTGATCCGGAATTCCTCTAGTTTCCCTCTTACCGCTAACTCATTGATTGGCTTCTTGTGTACCAGTTTCTTCCGTTCCCTCCTCAAGTCTAGGCTAATTCGAGTTCTTACCATCCTATGGTCACTGCAGCGTACCTTGCCGAGTACGTCTACATCTTGTATGATGCCAGGGTTCGCGCAGAGTATGAAGTCGATTTCATTTCTAGTCTCACCATTCGGGCTCCTCCACGTCCACTTTCGACTAACCCGCTTGCGGAAAAAGGTGTTCATTATCCGCATATTATTCTGTTCTGCAAACTCTACTAATAATTCTCCTCTGCTATTCCTAGAGCCTATGCCATATTCCCCCACTGACTTGTCTCCAGCCTGCTTCTTGCCTACCCTGGCATTGAAGTCGCCCATCAGTATAGTGTATTTTGTTTTGACTTTACCCATCGCCGATTCCACGTCTTCATAAAAGCTTTCGACTTCCTGGTCATCATGACTGCATGTAGGGGCATAGACTTGTACCACCTTCAATTTGTACCTCTTATTAAGTTTCACAACAAGACCTGCCACCCTCTCGTTAATGCTATAGAATTCCTGTATGTTCCCAGCTATTTCCTTATTAATCAGGAATCCGACTCCTAGTTCTCGTCTCTCCGCTAAGCCCCTGTAACACAGTACATGCCCGCTTTTTAGCACTGTATATGCTTCTTTTGTCCTCCTAACCTCACTGAGCCCTATTATATCCCATTTACTACCCTCTAATTCCTCCAATAACACTGCTAGACTCGCCTCACTAGATAGCGTTCTAACGTTAAACGTTGCCAGGTTCAGATTCCAATGGCAGCCTGTCCGGAGCCAGGTATTCTTAGCACCTTCTGCAGCGTTACAGATCTGACCGCCGCCGTGGTCAGTTGCTTCGCGGCTGCTGGGGACTGAGGGCCGGGGTTTGATTGTTGTATTCATATAGGAGGTTGTGGCCAAGTACTGCACCAGGGTGGCCAATCCTGCTCTGGTGAGAGAGTGCGTTACCGGTTCTGGTCACCGGGATCAGGCCGCACTCCAGGCCTGTTTGTGCAATTTTCTCAACACACGGTTTTTTTTTTGTATTTCCCGGTGGAGAATTGCGCGGCACCGGGATTTGAATCACGGTCCTCTTGCACTGGAGACGGATACTCTACCGTCCCCGCAGGAGTTAAATTAAAAATTGAATTATGGTGTTTTGTGTGACAAAACCACTTTCTGATTATGCACGCCGTAGTGGAGGACTCCGAAAATTTAGACCACCTGGGGTTCTTTAACGTGCACCTAATTCTAAGTACACGGGTGTTTTCGCATTTCGCCCCCATCGAAATGCGGCCGCCGTGGCCGGGGTCCGATCCCGCGACCTCGTGCTCAGCAGTCTAACACCATGACCACTGAGCAACCACGGCGGATCCCGCAGGAGTTGTACGCCTCATTTAACCTACAGTGGTGCCCTATTTGATCAATCAAGGTGGACCAATCTGAGCTCGGTTATACCGCATGGATGGCACGCGGCTAGAGAACCTGGTATTTATGACCTGCACATGTGTTGCCACACATAATTGAGAATATATAATTTTTTTTTTAGGAGGGTTTCCGTACAGTGATAAAAGGAAGGAAAATACATTAAAAGAAAAAGAAAAAAAAGGAAGAAAAAAGGAACATAACATGTGATTTGAACTCGTGATCCTTGAATGTTGCCCGGAAAGGTAGCTCAGTCGGTTGGTTCGTCAAGCCAACGGTTACTTTCAAGCGCCAAAGCTCCTGCTCCGAGCCTCATACTTATGTGGAAAGGGACTGATGTTGTCCGCGGCAGCCGATTTTTGCTGATTCTGATTTTTGCTGATTCTGATTCTGAGATTTTTGCTGATTCGACGCACATTGGGACACAAAGACTCGTACTGTGCTTTCACTGAATGTGGCTTCCTACACTGCAAAAACATCAGTACGGAGATTTAGAAGAGATAAATTCAGCAATTTATCGTTACAGCTGCAAGCGCTGGAATGAACGTGGGCTATGTGCCGTAGACTACAAGATCTTCATGAAAATTCTGGCTAAAAGACTCCAAGCCGTGATGCAAGAATTAGTGGGACCACATCAGACCTGTGGTATCAAAGGTCGCACCATATATACCAACATACACACAGCCCGGTCCGTGCTCGAGTGTTGCGACGCTTTGCATGAAAGCATCGCAATGCTCCAGCTCGATCTAGAGAAAGCCTTCGACAGGGTGACGCATGACCTCTTGTTCTCTGTTTTAGAGCACGTTAATGTCGGATCAGTCATCTGCCAAGGCGTAGCCATGGCGTACAGAGGATGCACGACGCGGTTGTTAGTAAATAAGGGGGTGGGAGCGCGCATCCAAGTGCAACGCTCTGTGCGTCAGGGTTGCCCCCTGTCACCATTGCTTTTTTGTTTGTATATTGAACCTTTTTGTTTGAGCGTTATTGAAAGCAACAGCGTTCATGGTTTTCGTTTGCATGCGGCGGAGGTCCGCATTCTCGCGTATGCTGATGACATTGCCGTATTCTGTGCTGACTACGAAAGCGTTCGTGTTGTGGTTCAAATTGTGAAAGACTTTTGTTCTGTGAGCGGGAGTGCTGTGAACTGGGCTAAGTGTTTGGGGTTCTGGCACGGCGACTGGCCCTTAACCCCAACGAATTTCGCAAACATGACTTGGACAGCAACCCCAGTAAAATATTTAGGAGTGCCGCTGGAGAATTATCGCGACAGTGAGCCATATTGGAAATGCCAAGTTGCTGAAATGCGTGAGAAGGCCGACAGGCTCAAAGGCTTCAGCTGGTCTATTTTCGCGCGTGCCACAATTTGTAACCTTTTTTTTGTAACCAAGCTGTGGTATGTCTTGCAAGCAATTCATTGTTCTCGCGTCAATGTGCAGAAGCTGCACCGTGTATTTGCGGTTTTTGTGTGGGGAAGCACTTGGGAGCGGACACGACGCACCAATCTGTTTCACCGCGTCCGCTCTGGAGGACTAGGTTTGGCCCATCTATATCTGCGCCAGTTGGTTAACCGATTTATGTTTTTTCGTGACACGAATGACCCCTTTTTGCGAACTGTGTGTCAGGTTAGGTTGGGCAGGGTTTTGCCAAATTTGGTTGTTAGTTCGGAGAGTATGCAAGGGAGCATTTTTGGCTTCCTTAAAGAGGTGTACATGGCATGTCGCGTCTTGCAAGTGCGATTTTCGTTTGAATATTTGTCAGTGGTGTCGCGAAAGAAACTTTATAAGGACCTGTGTGAGGTCTTTCTTCCGGTACCGTTGTACAGGTCGTTGTACTGTGCAGGTCCATGGCAGTCAGTTCTAAAACGTGTGAAAAGAATGACTGTACCAGGCGGAGTTAAAAGTTTCTTCTTTAAGCTCCATACGAACACTCTTGAAGTCAAGACGTATTTGGAAGCGAAGGGTTTCTTTGTGCCTTGGGGAAATCATTGTTTCATATGCCGGAAGCCGGAAACTATCGAACATGTTTTCTTAGATTGTTGGGAAGCCCTTTTCTTTTGGGACATTCTCCAACGCACGATTAAAAAAGACTTACCGGTGGATGCTTTCGGAATTAGATTTCTGCCCGTCGAGAGTGAAGACGGGGTTCCTTTTGACATGATTATGATATTGGGCCTGTACAGTATTTGGCGATCCAGGATGGCGGTCAGCCACGCAGACATTGATGCCAGGCCGATAAGACAGTATTTTTGTGAATCTGTTAGCAGAGCTATTGAAGGATACAAGATACAAGACCCAGTGCCTGAGTGGCTTCCAAGAATGGAAGCTTTGCTACACATGCGTGAATTTTAATCTCATCACGTAACCCCAAGTGAGGGTGACGTATTTTTAGCATACGTGTTGTGTTCTTCGCGCGGACTGATTTTGTAAACTGACGTGTTGAAGTCGGCAATAAAGAAAAAAAAAAGAAAAAAAAAGAAAGGTAGCTCAGTCGGTTGGTTCGTCAAGCCAACGGTTACTTTCAAGCGCCAAAGCTCCTGCTCCGAGCCTCATACTTATGTGGAAAGGGACTGATGTTGTCCGCGGCAGTCGATTTTTGCTGATTCTGATTCTGATTCTGAGATTTTGGCTGATTCGACGCACATTGGGACACAAAGACTCGTACTGTGCTTTCACTGAATGTGGCTTCCTACACTGCAAAAACATCAGTACGGAGATTTAGAAGAGATAAATTCAGCAATTTATCGTTACAGCTGCAAGCGCTGGAATGAACGTGGGCTATGTGCCGTCAGACTCGAAACTTCAAGGAGTACTGACACAAAAAAATCCACGTGGTTTTTTCTGCTTTAATAAGTAGTTAATGACTCAGTAATCACGGCACGAAACCTCATTTACTTCAGAGCGCGACAGGTAATTATGTGCACTCTTTTTTTGTAGCGACCATTCGAAGTTTCGCTTCCAGAGAGCAATGAGACGGGAGAAACGGGAATGTAAACAAAGTGGTCACGTGTTCGCAAAAAGTCATGACCTATGCTCTGACGCGCAGCCAGCGTGCGCGACCAACTTGCTGAATATTGTCGTGGGACTGCCGCATCGGTCGGACGACCGCAGCCAATGACAGCGCCGGTAGCGTGAACGTGATGGCGACGTGTAGACCCGGCGGGGCGGGGCCGGCGAGCGGGCGCCTCGCCGCTCTGATAATCATGTCTGCTTTCTTTCTCTCTCTGGTCGAAACGCGGGCCTCTTTCGCCGCTGAAGGCGGCACATAAATCGGCTACAATTTGTTTCTGACACGAAATAACTTATAGAATAAAGTGACCTCGAAAGAGTGCGAGTTATAAAGCGTTGCGCGAAATAGTAAACGTTGGCGTGATTTCTACTCGGACGCGGTAAGCGCAGACGCGCCAGCAATCGTCTGTATACGAAGCGGCTCGCCTGACTGGCGTGTTTACTCATCGCTACTAACGGCACCCGGAAAACTAACCGTATTTTCACTTAAGAGAAACATAAATGTTCAGGCATTGCTTGTGCTGATGAATTTAGGCGCTTTGATACGAGCTGCGGACGCATCGCAAGAACCCTCGGCCCCGGATAGACGGCCGGCGAGCTAGGCCTACATCGTCTCCCAGCGATCGCAACCTCGCCTGGCATGCTCGTTCGCTTCTGTCGGCGCCAATGAAATCAAATGTGCTGCAATTTAAGCGTGACATAACTGTGTACACGTTGTGCCGACTAACATAGGCGCTTCGTCATGCGAGCTGCAAGCGATCGTGTCGCAAGCGCAACCGGTGTCGGATTCGATGGCCCAGCGAGCTGTGCCTGCCGGCTCCTGGCCATCGGCGGCTGTCAACCTAGTCGAAAAAAACAATTGAAACCATTTGGAAATATCAATGGGTCCAACTGGAAACGGCAATTTCCAATTGGAACAAGTGTTTTCTCCAACAGGACCATTTGGACAAGTTAGAACGGCCAATTGGTTCATATGGAAACCCTCCCTTCCAATTGGGCCAGATGGAGTCTCCAGCAGGACCATTTGGGTAAATCCGAATTGCCACATGGTCCAATTGGAGTGATCAAAACCATTTGGATAAAATTTAAGTGAGAAAATGTTAATGTCTCTTGTGTACAAAATTTGCAGATTTCTCTTTTCATTTTGAGATTTCTCTTTTGAGATTTGGACGCGAGATTCGAGATTGGATTCGTGAGATTGGAAGACACTATTTGGCATTTGGAGGGCAAGTAAATGGGGAACAACCGTAAAAAAAAGTGGTCGCGATGTATTGATCATATGTTAAACAGTAAAAAAAAAAAACTTGCACTTCTTTATGTATTTCTTAAACACACGACTCAAACAACTTTTAGGCATAATGCAATTTGTAATTTAGCAATATTGTTTAAATTTTATATTTCATATCTCTGAAATAATTCTTCCTTGGAATTAAATTTTGTCTCAGCGTCATTTTTTCCTTGGTGACCGAACGGGACAGCATAATCGACATCAACATTAGCAACATGTGCTCGTGTGTGCAGCAACCATGGCAGCAACAAAAACAGTCGTGCATGCGTGCTGCACTACATTCTGCCCTTTGTCCTGATCGCCTTGCGTGCTCGTGCGGCACGAAATCGACAAACATTTGGCAATTGTGCCAGTGACAGACATAAAGAACTTCAAGCCTGACGACGACTTTTCGGCGGGTTTTTATATGGTGAAGTGGACAAACGCGGCCGGCACGTGTGCCCACTACCTTGCCAGAATTTTGCAGATCGGAGGTAAGTTTCCGCGTTTCCAAAGCTCTTGTAATTAATTTGCATTACTGCACTACACGAGTGCACGGGTCACGCACACTCGTTTGAGTTAAATGATTGCACAGATATATGTATACGCTTTTGTGTAATGTAGCAAATATGCATGATGCACTGAACTAATTTCGACAAAAATGCTTCAAGTGTATTGCATGAGCGTTTCTTTAAAAGCAAGGTTTCCCCGAGAGCGTCGTGACAGCACTGGTGAAACGTATGAATCACTACGTGGGGGAGAACATTGCTGACATTGACAGAACAGCGAAAAATATATACTGATTAGAACAATTTTCTTGCATTTGCTGCTTGAACCTTAGCTACATAAACCGCAAATTGTGACTCTCTTCAACCTGGTTGGATTGCTGGATATTAAAATTGAGGTGCCTTTTTATCTAATATCAGCTTGCCTGTCGTGCCAGCTTTTGAGGGCAACAGGTTTTTCAGGATTCCATACACAATGCTGTCTTTCTTTTTTATCCATTTCTGCAGGTTGTGGCGCGACTAGACCAGAAAAGGACCGTGAACAGTATCCCGAATTGCATTTTTCTCAGTAATAAAGCTTTAAATCCTACTTTTCACTTGTTGCCTCATTGTCACATATAGTTATCATCTTAAGGAAGTAGTGGCTCCTTGTGTGATATGATGTGAAGCAAGAAAAGCATGGGGAAGAGTATTAATGAAGAGATTCTCTTTCTGTGCTGTTCGTATTGTATTGCATCATATTAGATCACAATATATATGAACCAACTAGCCGAGCAACACGTAATAATGTGGTTCCTTATTGCTGTGCTAGTTTGCCAGATTCACACAGCGCAGGCAGGCGGTGCACAGTCGAAACCATTTGACCCGTCGAGCAGCTCCATTTGCACCATTTGGTTCCATGCCAATTGGCCCAATTGGTTCTATGCCAACTGCACCATGTGACCCAATTGGCAACAACCAATTGGTTTTATGCCAACTGCACCATTTGAGCCAAATGGTATACAACCAATTGGTTTTATGCCAACTGCACCATTTGAGCCAGATGGTATACAACCAATTGGCCCAATTGTTCCAAGTGGCCCAATTGGGTACTAATACACAAATGGGACCAATTGGAAACAAGTGGAAATTTTCCAATTGGGTCCAATTGTTTTTTTCAACTGGGAACGGATCCGATACTGCTAACGCGGCCTTGCGAAAGCACGTCTACAGGGCTCGCATAGACGTGTTTATATTGTCATCGTTTGTTTCAAACAAGATAGCTGCGCAAACACGGTTGCGTTGACTTTCTGTTCGAAGTTAACGCAGCATTCCGAACTTCCACGCAGGGGCGCCGGTTCTGGGCGGAGCTACCCGCCGCTCGCTCATTCGTACCATGTGTCGGGAATCGCCGCATGCGGCAAGTCGCACACGACGCGCCGTACGACAGATCGCACGGTAAATCGCGCCATGTGTCCCGCGCTTTAGACGTGGCCAATCACTTAGCGACTCAGATATTGCGGCCGGCGATGGCGAGGACGAACCTCAACAAAACCCTCGCGTCGGCCACGATAAATGGTAAGACACAAAAAATCGGCGTTGAACGTTGTGGCAGCGCAGTCAAGCTGATAGTGTGGGAAATGTCCCGATGGACACGACAAAAACTGCAGTTGCAGCGACACGCAGAGCGTCCCACTAAAACAGCTAGAACAAGCAACAACAGAGAAGAAGAGCACATGTAAGCCGCATGGCAGGCAACGAAAATTCGTGACGTAGCCACATGACGTAGCATTTTCTTGGCTATTTACAATCCCGGTTGATGTCAATGTCGCGAGGGGCTCCGTTTTGCGGTTGGCTGCGCGCACGTACATTAAAATTGATTTTAAATATGTTCTAAGCGATATTCGCCGCTGATATTTTATAGACGATGTGTGTGCGACCGACTAAATCGATCTCACAAGTTATCTCGACTTCAAATTTTTGTGTCAGTACGCCTTTAATCAAATGAAGGAAAGTCGCAGAGAATTGTTGGTGATATTATCCTCCGTTCGCTTTTTGGCGTGCCACGGTCTGGCTCTTCGCAGTCATGATGACGACGGGGGTAATTTGAAACAGCTTTTACTTGAGACAGCTTTTGCTGTTGCGCAAGACCGACATACCCGGGCTAGGGACACAGTTAAACAGAGAAGGCAATGAATGGATATCATCACAGAGGCGGAATGAGATGCTCGAGCTAATGACGCACAGCGTACTTCGCTTCCTTATGAATGAAGTTACCGAGGCGATGTTCTACGCCGCAATGCCGATTAAACTTCAGACATAACTGTGCAAGAACAGTTAGTATTCTGCCTTAGGTACGTAAAAGAAGACCTGAAAGCGGAAGAGATATTTGTTAGATTCTATGTCAGGGCGGACACCATCGCATGTACCCTTTTTCCTATCGTGAAGGATGTGCTTTGCAGGCTCAAACTTAAAATCGAAAACTATCGGGAGCACTGTTGTGACGGCTGTGACAATGTTTCTGGCGAGGCAAAGGGTTTCAAGCTTTAATGAATGACATTAAACCAAGTAAGTGCATTGCCCTGAACATACACTGAACCTTATGTTAGAAGAATTGTGCATGAAAATTGACGAGTGTCGATGTTTCTGTGTTTTTTCAGAGATCCAGTCAATTTTATCAAAACATCACGAAAGCGGTTCGGCTGGTTCCAGCAATTAAAAGGGAACGTGCACCTGATCTAGGGCAGTCTTGCGAAACTAGATCGACGCTAAAGCAGGACACACGGTACGATTCGGCCTCCGATCCGACGTGCAGCGCCGGCCGCATGCTCCGGCATGCGGAATACAACGATTCGGGGCACACGCGGTGCGTGCATCCGAAAGATTGAGCGGCGCGTAAGCTCCGCCCAGATCCAGCCCCCCAGCTTAACTTCATAGCCCCACGTCGAGAAACTCAATATAATCTCAGCACAACACAGCTTCGCTTTACGTGAACAATATAATAAAATTATGCCTCTGCGAGTGACAGACACTTCACCTCGGCGCGTTGTCCACTGACGACTCCGCTAACAGCCAGCGATAGGGCCGGTAGGCCTAGATAGGCAGACGCCGCGGCCGACGGCGCTTACGATCCCACCCGAGCTCGTCGAAGAGCGCTTATGTTTGCCAAAACAATAAACACTGTACGCTTAGGTCACTTGTAATTAAATACAATTGGTTTACTCGACGCAGTCGTTGCGAAGGGCAAACGTGCAAGCGAAGCGAGCAGCCTCGCTCAGACTGTCGGTGTGTGATGTCTGCCCGCGAAATGCCCTCGCGTCGCGGCTCCCGATCTCGCCAGTAGCTTAGTGCTAGTGTACTAGGCGCTGTTTTGCATAACAGGCACACGTTCGAGATAATTTTACTGAACTGGCAACTATATCGTGTCGGAAACAAAATGCAGCAGGCAAAGAAAAAAAAAACACTGCGAGAAACCGGCCAGCCAGCGCCGCCTCCGTGAGAGGACGTCAGAGAGTGTCACATGCCAGCCGCGCTGTCATTGGCTGCAGCCAGACGACGGTGCGGTTGTCGGACGCATCCGACGACGAAAATCTGCCCGGTTTGTCGCACGCCGGACAATAGAGGAGGCTATGGCCGGACGTCCTATCCCGCGCTTCGACACGGCAAAACACCTCGATTCCGGCTGCCAATCCGGCACGTTGGACGCCAGATCGGACATCGAATCGGACCGTGTGTCTCCCGTTTAAAGGTGTCTTCACTGTGTTCCGTGTCCAATAATTACTCTGAGCTGGTGCAATTGTTCTTTGTGCTTTCTTTCAACGACAAGGATGAAGCAGACGCTAAGGCAAGTGACTACAAAAAGACACTCCGAAAGTTTGATGCCTACATATTTCATGCTGAGGCTTATGGTCTTTGTGTTTGAAAGGCTGTAAAGTGTTACTAGAGCACTGTAGTACCACTCTCCAGAAGAAGAGCCTGTAGTTTAGCCACGCAAAACTAATAGTGAAGGCGGTTAGAAAGAGTATCAGTCAACTTCGCAATGGCTTCCCTACTTTATGCGGTGGTGTGACAACTAATGCGGGGGCAGCTGAGGTTGGAGATGCGAGCTTTCGAAAGAGACAGCGGAAAGTATATATATACTAAGGCGTTAGGCGGAGAACAGCATGAGCATGAGTTCAACTCCATACATTTTTACATGAAACGGTTCTACCTCGTCGTCAACATGGCGGATGATTCCCTGAACACGCCCTTCCTGTCAGAAATGTGGGATCGCATGACGCAAGTGGAAAAGTTTCTGACGGGTGAAGTCGACAGCACCTATTTGTGCATGGCTTCAGGGAGTCCGTGATGGCGTCAGGTAGGAGACCGGTGCACGCCACCTCTACAGGCTGGATCGTCTCCTCTACCGTCCCAAATTGCGAACATTCTGTCTCTAAATTAGCCGCGAATCTCGCGCGCCACACCTGCGTCCTGAGGCCACCGCAGCGCGCCTCGGCCAGTAGCCTGCTTCCTAAAGAGTTATCATGTCTTCTTTTTCCATGGACTGCTTCTTCGTAATATATATCTCCAGCGTCGTCTTTTTCTTGGCCGTTAGACCCCACTACGCAGTCTCTGCGAGCCACACCATGTCGCGAACCTTCAGACCTGAGTGCCCGCTGAGCGATCCCTTTGCCGTCAGGTTGACAGTCGGGAGGCCGTACCGGTCACTCGGGCTCCGTGTTCTTTTCTCCCAACGGGTGGAGCAGCTGACATAGATGGCATGCGTCCACACCTAGCGGGCAAGGTGGGCCTCCGGTAACCGAGAGAGCCTCAGTTCAAATAGAAATTTGGCCCAACCTCTCTCGCTACGAAAGTAGACCATCCCAGTTCACCCTGGATGGCTTCCACCGCTACGTGCTTCTGCACACCCAAGGCAAGCCTGCCATCACGTTGACGCCTCTCGAGGAACTCCCTCGTTCCGGAGGAGAATCACAGCGCCGCGTTGACATAAGTGAGTCCCGGAACGGCCACCATCTTCCCAAGGCCTCTCACCACTTCTTACCTATTGAACGACCAGAGAGCCTGTTTACCCAAGACCGCTGTGCAGCGCACCGCCTTCGCCTTTATCTGCTTCTCGTGCTGGAGGAGTTAGGGACCGCACTAAGGTAGACGTCTAGGTATTTCGTCGCGTCCGTCAAGGGCACACTGCTGCCTTACAGAAACCACTCTGCCACGATCGGTTGCTCCAGACCCCATGCCGTCACCCCATGCCATCACCCCACGCTGTGCCTGGTTAAATTTTAGGCCCAGATAATTCATCGCATCGCCGCATACACCAAGTAGCCTCTGCAGATTTTCCGCACTGCCCGCTAGCAGAGCGATGCCATCAGCATACATCGGTATCTGCTGGACCACCTGCTGCCCCTGTATCCTGTGTTGCAGTGTGAAACCGCACTGCGAAACCTCGAGCCTTTGGGTGACACCCACCAGGTAAACCATAAACAGGAGTGGGGACAGTGGACTCCCTTGCGAAGTGCACGTTTAATGGAGAGGGGATCTGTTGTGATACCGCCCCATTCCGCCCTTGCCGTCAAACCAGTGTACATGGCCTCAAGCAGCTGCCTATCTGCTACACTGAGGCCCATTTCCCGCAGTATCTTCCACAGGATGGGCGTGTGCACGCTATCATATGCATTCTTAAGGTCCAGAAATGCCGAACGGGCTTCGGGTGAGCTCAGCGCTTTCAATGCACTGCACTTACAGTCTGCACTTGCATGCACTTACGAACAGATTGTCTTCTATACGCCACCGAGTGCGAAAACCCATCTGGAGCTCTCCCGGGACCCCTTTCCGCTCAGCTCAGCTCTGTAGTCTTTGTCGTACTGCTTGGGCGCACATTCGATAAAGGACTTGTGTGACTGCAATTGGTCTATAGTTAATCAAGTCTCTTCTTTCTCCCGCCGCTTTATACAGTAGTATCACCTGGGTCATTTTTCACAGTTCTGGGATTCGTGCGTCCATCATCACCTGCTCGAGGAGGTCGACCAATCTCTGGCGTACCTGCTTGCCCAAAACTTTGACTTGACGCATCTGAACTCCGTCGCATCCAGATTTCGTTTCAGCGCTCACCCGTGATGACGCCCGTTCCCATCCCCGGGCTGTTGGTGCTCTCCGAATGTCCGCTTCGATGTGTTGATCTCCAGCATCAAGTACGGATTCGTGAGCATCTTCCAACAGGACCCTGCTGGTTTCGATCGCCTGTGGTTTATATAACCCGCTGGCTGCTTATGGTTCATTGGGCTGTGGAGGGCCTTGCAGAGCCCGTAACCATGGCTCCAAAGGAGGTGCGCAGTCTTTCCCTGTAACTGCATCCACCTCAGGGGCCGCCCTCAGTGATCGCTGCAATGACTGCCCGTTCCCAGCCTTGATTCGCCTCTAGAACTTCTATGGTGCCTCTCTACCTATTGTCTTAATCTCTGCCATGAAATACTCATTGAGTTGTCGAATCTTGGACGGCATGAGCGCTGCTGCTTCTTGTTTGCATGCGGTATACCTAGTCCACGCCTGCTCTGTAGCATCCAAGTCTCCCCTTCTACACGTGGCCATGTACACGGCTGGCCTCTCGCCTCTGACGAATTGCTGTGGTTATCTCAGGGCACCACCATGCCTTCAACCAGTGACGACCTTGTGTCCTGGTTGCCTGCGTTTTCAGAACCGCCATCAATGTTGTGATCAAAGATTCATAAGTGCCCATTGTAGCGGAATGTAATTCCAGCTGAGTGGCCAACTCGTCCAACATCTTCTCGCTCAAGAAGCGTACAGTGGTCACCCGCTTCTGGGCAACTAGCTTGGTACCTCTGCCAAACATGCATAGAAAACGGTTGTGATAACTTCCCAGGTTCCCACTGCCATCCTCGTCAATGATCATGGATGTGCACGAGCTCACTGTATAACCATTCTCACATCAAACAGTAATCGATGCACGACTGCTTACTCGAACCAATGACTCGAGCCACCACTGCTGAATACCCGTTGCCTTTCTGGCCATGTCGAGTGACGAACCCTGTCGTTGTTATCCCAGGTCTTGACAAACTCCCCAGGCCTGACATACTCCGCGCACGAGCTCATTCCACCGCTGACAATTCCGCTGTACCATTTGGTCTGATTGGGGAGCTTCCGCTATGCCAAACACCAGGTAAAAGTGCCGTGGGAATTCCTCGACCCACTGTTGCAGCTGCTCTCTGATGTACTGGACCTCAGCCTCCGGTTCCGCCCCATCCAGGAGCTCCACGAGTCCAGCGTGAACCACCAAACTTTATTTTTCCTGCTGTACGTGTATCTCTTGCTGCAGCTTCCCGGCTGCCTCCTCGAACGTCGCACTCTTGTTTGTATGAAAACCGACACGGTTGTCCTCATTCGTTATCTGGCGTACTGTGGGCTTGAGTCGGAAGGAATTCGCATCTCCTGTCACTATCACTGTACGAGAGCATTATGCCCTGCTGTCACCGTCTTCTTTACGTCCCGACCATGTGCTGTTTTTCTGGGAGTGCTGCGCTTCGCCGTCTGAGCCAGCAACGAAAGCTCCGGTCGAGATTGGGCTTGTGTGTACAGACCCGCCGTCATCGGCCGCAGATTCTGTCGAAGTGCATGCTCCACCCAAAGAAACCGCCTGACTTAGTCACCCGCGGTGTTAACCCGTTGCTCCTCAACCAGCGTATGACCAGTATTTCTGGCCGGCGTCCTCTCACATTGTACGTCTAGTGTCATATGTTTAGACAGGCCGTCCTCAGCTCCGTAACCTTTTTCTGGAGGGCCTCTCGGAGGCTGCGTTCCTCTCGTAGCGTCTTTTCAATCGCTTCTCTTGCAGATATCCCTGCGTCCAAAAGGGTGCTCAAATTAGCAACGGCGAGCTGCCACTCCTCCGTCACCGTCTCCTTCTGATGTGCGAGCTCCGACCGAAGGCTGTCAAACCGCCCACACGCTTTCCAAGCAAAGGCCGTCAACGCATCAGCCTGGGTAACCGACTCAAAGGGGGCATCCATTGGGGTATCGCTCAGCATGACCACAGTCCTTCCATGGAAGGACTCTGGCATGACCCATGATTTGCAGGTCGTGTTTATTTGGACAGTGTTGCCACCGCAATAATGGATTCTGGAGTTGCCAAAAGAATTTCGTTTTTGCTACATATGCTTCGAATCCATAATTCCGTCAAGGAGAATCACGTAATATTTAGGTTTAGCATGCTTCAGGATTGCATGAGCTCTTTCTGAGCGTTGGTGGCACTATTCCTTAAAAACGCTTCGTATGGTGTTTCTTTAACCGTACCATCTTTGGCATATATATATGGAGGAAGAAAAAGTATTTTTTCTTTCCTCCATGATCTTTAGCAGATGCGATGTCATTCATGGCTTACACCCGCGTTTTGATTTTTTAACGTCATTATACGGACAGTTATTTGTATACGGAGCAGCATTTTCACTATAAAACGTTGATATGCTTCATTAGCTGATATGCACAAAAACTTGTCGTTCCACTTTGTCAAAAAATATTTCATTTTTAAACTGTGCAAGTGCCTTCTGAGAAATATCTTGAAAAACATTCTTCTAGTTTGCTTGCACATGTGGGTATAGGTTTTGAATGATTTTCGTGCGTGTGTTCCCTGGTGCTCAAACCGCGCTACAGGGCCTTGCCAATGTAAGCATGCTTCAAATTCAGCTGTTTGAATCGCATGTCGATTCGCGCCTCGTTTTGATGCAGATGGAAAGACCGAGACACTCCAGCCTCTGAGATTGCATTTCGAAAAGTCCTTGCCTGCGCTGTCCGTCGGGTTACAAAGTCCAGCAACTGCGTCGAACCGGTAGTCTCAGAGGACACCATATGAAGCAACCCGATGCAGAGACGCAACGCTGTTGCCCCCTGGTGACGCGCTATCAAAGGAGCGGAAATAAACCAGCTATCCAGCGACGACGCTTGCCGCAGCAGCTGAGCGAGCCAGGTCCAGCCAGCTGACAAGCTTTTCCAAAAGACAACAACAAAAGGCGGGCCAACATGGCGACCCATAGCGCGGACAAAGAGTGAACGGCTGCGGAATCGCTGCTTTGTTTTCAGTTCTCTCACCCCTTCACTTCTGAACTCGTCGTCGCGTTACCGCAGCTGATGCGGTACTAGAGGAGTCGTGCGTGCACCTCGCAGCAGCAGCAGCACGCGTGAAAAAGCCTTCAAGGCGCCTTCATCATGCTCGAGCTCGACGTCGTTCCCGAGAAGTCGCTAGGCAATGAAAGCTGGGAGCTGGTTCTCGGTGAGTATGTACCAACTGCGCCCGTCGTGAGATCGACTCCGTGCTTTCGTCTCCATTCCTTTCTTGCTGCGTTTTGGCTCGTCCGTGTGTGCTTGTGTGTGATGTGTACGACAATCGATTCAAAGTGCACCGTTTCCTCCGTCGTCTGCTGTTTCTCCGTGCGATTTTGCATGTGTGTGGAACTGAAACCCCCCTCTTCGCGCAACAGTCTACGGCGTAGTGAGTATGTGGTAAGCGTGGTCACCTTGTCTTTCGATTCCGGTTGACGATGCTGGACGAGTGATCAACGGGAACTATTCGAAAATAGAATCGAGCGGCCTAGATCTGAGCAAATTTCAGTGCGTCGTAGGGCTCAGGCGCTGCGCTCGCGAGTCGTCTTTGCGGTCCTCGTCTGCAAATCCCAGCTGATCGCTGCAAGCTCGCTGGCATCGCGACGTTCACGCCCAGATGAATCGCTCGCGGTCGACCGTGCGAGCGAGAAAACGTGTTGCGTGGTGTGTGCGTGTGTGTGTTTTTTTTTTTTTTTTTCAATGCTTGCCCTTCATCTAGCCGGAGGGGGCCCCCTTTTTTCACCGGAGAAATCGGCCGTCGGTGAGCGAGTGGTCGACCTTGCGTGCTTTTTCGCCTAGCGTTGTGAGCCAGCTGGCTTCTTTCTCCTTTTTAATTTCTTTTTCCCTCGCAAGCAATATGCCTGGGCGCGGCTTTAAAAGAGAGTCAGCTGACTGCGATAACCTCGGCAACTTTTGCTTCGCGAAGCGCGAGAGGTCAGTACGGAGGCGAACGTTTGGGATGTCGCGTCGCTGTCGAGACCTGCCCGAGACGAAACCCTGCGGGCGGTCCACTGTTCGTGGTGGAGTCCGTGGGATGGTGCAGCAACAAGTCCGCGTAGTACGCGGAATTACGTCACGAGGCCGATAGCGAGCTGTTGCTGCTGGTATACAGCTTAGCTGTCGTTCGACATTGGATACGCGCGAGGGAGTCGCGGAAAAACAGCTGTTCGCCGCGGAACACGTCACCTTACGCGCGGAGAGGGGGAAAAAAAGAAGGGGAGGCGAGCGAAACAGCTGCCTGCCGTTGACCCGCGGGCGAGCAGTAACTGTGGAGCCCATCGATGTCTCGGAAGACGACGTCCGCGCAGCAGCGGCAGTATCAGCAGACGACGCCTCTGTTTCCGTCTGCCTATGCCAGCGCACGCAGTCGCCAGCCAGTGCCTGCTTCGCCCCTTTCCGCAGCAGGAGCGTCGTCGAAGCGATGCTGTCGCCCACAGAGCCCGTCCTTGCCAAGGCAGTCGGAGTGCCGAGCGGAACGCTGCATATGGGTGCTGTCGTCATTCTCTAAGTCGTGTTTTTTTTTCTACCCCCCCCCCCCCCCCCCGCTTATCTACGCCGTCACGTGCGTGCCCAGTCCTTATCACTGTTTTGGGTTTCCCGTGTTCACGGCGTGGTGAAAGTCTGTGTGTGCAACTCCCTTGTATCGCGTGTTGACAGTTGTGCATGAATTGTGTTGTCGTTCTTGCCTTTGTCTCTTGACGCTTCATAATTGCGAGAAGATGTTGTTTCAGTGGTGGCTCACTTTGACATAGTGTTTCTGCAGTGTCCTATGCATGAAAAATTGTCCTTGCATTTGCTATGCTAGTGTGTCAAGCTGTTATGTTAAAAAAAAGGACTTGAGTCCATACTTGTTGCAAAATGCCTTAATGAAAAGAGAGCGTGCAGTCATATTGTTTCTGTCTGTTTTCATTTGACATATTGTTGCAACATGCACTAGGAATACAGTGAGAGAATCTTCAAGGCTGCTGATTACAAGTTCAGATGGCTGTACCAAAAGTGGGGCAGAGTCGAAATAATGAAGGCTGAAACATGACAGTTAAAAGTGCCCCTGTCACATTTTGGAACGATCTAGAGAAAAGAAACAAAGAATACAAGCAAGATCGCTTGCTTGCAGTTGCTTTACAGGAGCAAAGTCGTGTCATTTCACCTTCCTTCTGCTCCTTTCTGATAGCACGGTGCTCAAACAATTGGTCTGCTGCTTGGTTCTATCATTTTCTTATTCAGATTCCTTTTGGTCAGGTACTTCTTTATTGATTTGAAATGTCTTTATAAAGATTGCCTGATGATGGAGTAATCTTGCCGTGGGCACCTGCTTTTCTGCTGCGTTTGAATTCTTGTTACAAGGCATGCATCGTAAAAATTTGCACCCCTGACTGTTGCTTAAATGCGTGATAACGGAAGCTAGGCGTGTTATCTTTTTTGCTTTACCAGGGAGCCAAGGGAGGCAAAAGAAACATAACACTAAGCTAAACTGATAAGGCTGTTGAGTGCTAAGAAAAATTTTAATGTAGGAAAGAAATTGTAATTGCATGCAGCAATGCATTTCTTCAATTCAATAAATTGTTTCTAAATAGAGGGGTTGATCCCTTTGATGCTCTATTCTTTGCTGCCTGACTATGGCCTTGGAGATTTTTGGCATGGCCAAAGGCATGGAGCTTCATACAAAGAATATTGGAGGTAAATGTGACTCTAGCATCTACATATGCTGCCAGTATGGCTTTCCCTGGTACATGGATTTGCCTGAACTGCTTGTGGCTTCAGAAGACCAGGTTATTATTAGCATAATATCTTAATGTTTTTTATGTGTACATCTTATCGTAAAAGCTTTTTATGGCAATAACGTCTAGGTCAGCCTCCCTGTTTCACCATTCAAGGGTTTTCAGAACATTAAAAAAACAATTGCTTAGAAGAAAAAGAAGAGTAATTATACTTGGTGAGCACGGCCTTTGGAAACATAATCTAGATTTAGTGGCATGTAAGCTTGAAAATGTTGGGACTAATGGGTTGGAGGTTGTGTAGTGCAGTTTATTTTGAGGGCTAAACATTTGACTGCTAAAATAAGTGGTAGGCAGTACACTACACAGATAAAACACAAAATAACAATGAAGGCAGCTGCATTGTACTGTCTTAATGAATCCATGCCAAATCGTAGAACAATCCACGTGCTACCTGCTGTTCCCATGGGAGTTTAACGAGGGATATGCATAATTCTACAAGTGGGCTTCCCCACACATCTCGTTTGACCAGCACAACAATGCGAACGTCACCGTAGATGTGGAAACAAAGCAGGTTTGCATGACATGGCGCTGCTGTCCTTGCCATCATCTCTTCCTTTGCTACATCCTAACTGTTTGCAAGTCTATCATTGGCTCAAAGGCGCTGTGAGCAGGAGGTTGGCCATCTTGTGTAGGGCAGCCTAATGATGTGAAAAGGCCTGCTTCTGGTGTTTTGCATATCGCCCATTAGTGCCTGCATTCACACTAGTAAATTTAGCATGGGAGTCTATGGCTAAGGGTTCCTGACTGCACCGAATATTTCGCAGGCCATTGCTTTGCTTCGATTTAAAACAGGTCACGCCGACAGCGTCGAGCTAAGCAGCAGTGCCAACAAAGCACTGGAAAACCCAAGGCAAAGCTAATAAATGGCATTCCGGCTTGTGCAGCTGGTGAAACAGTAACTGTGGTTAAGTTCCTCGTAACCGGTATCGTTGCCTTCGACAGTGAAGCCCTGGCCGAGGACCTGGTTTAGTAATTTGAGCTAATTGCAGCGTGAAATTAGCCCCAGGGCTCAGACCATTGGCATTCGCACACAAGCAAGTCATCCATAGGTCATTAGATCTTATCACACTTCCAAAGCCCTTGAATAAGTGACATAAATGAAATTCTTGTCTGCTCAGCTTCTTTGGCCCTTAAGACCGAACCCCGATATGAAAACACGAAGGTAAAAAAAAAATTGTTGGATTATATCAGAAGTAAATCTGAAATCTTTAGCTGATATTGTCATGTAATGATTATATGCTTACAACAAATATTGGATTTAAAAGGTATTTTCATCTCAGATAAGCCTTCATTTTCATGAGGTTTACTGTATAAATCAAAATAATAAATTTGGTCTAATGTCCCGAAACTACCCACCGTGGTTGCTCAGTGGCTATGGTGTTGGGCTACTGAGCACGAGGTCGCGAGATCGAATCCCGGCCACGGAGGCCGCATTTCGATGGGGGCGAAATGCGAAAACACCCGTCTACTTAGATTTAGGTGCACGTTAAAGAACCCCAGGTGGTCACAATTTCCGCGGAGTCCCCCACTACGGCATGCCTCGTAATCAGAAAGTGGTTTTGGCACGTAAAACCCCATAATTATATATATGTCCCGAAACTGCACTTCATCACGAGAAGCACTGTAGTGGAGGGCTCAAGATCAATTCTGATCACCTGGGGTTTGTTAATGTGCGCCTAATTCGGAGCACACTTTTTTTTTCCCATTTTGCCTCCATCGGAATGCAACTGCCCTGGCTGGGAATTGAACCCATGACCTTTAGCTCAGCTGCACAATTTTCCTTCATTCTTGTATACAATGCAGTATAGTTTTCAGGATTAATCCTACTCTTGTCAGTTAATTGTCAAGGGGATATACAGTGGAGCAGTTCGTTATACAGTTAAACCTCGAAACAAAGAAGTCGACAAAATCGGCAATTTACCTCGTTATATCGAAATTTCGTTCTATTGAAATTGGACCGTTTATGCAAATATATACAGTCGCCGATCGATTTTTCTTACACGGAGTAGGGCCGAAGAATTTTCCGAATTATTGGGCAATCGAAAAAAAGCAAATTCGAATTAGCAATTCATTTTGATAAATTTGGGAGTCTGCGACGAATGATACGGTTTAATGCCACGTACGTCGACGATATCTTCTCGGCAGTACGAATTAAGCAGATCCAGCCACGCTTTCGCGCGCACTCCGCCTCCGCGGCAGATAGCGCCGTCCGCACTGGGACGACGCTATCAGAAAAAGCTCCGGCAGCAGAGAGCGAATGCTTCGTCTGCCTCTCGCTCCAACGGGCCACCGAAACTCGAGATAACATGACCTCCAATACTAAACGCGCGTTTAAGCAGCTTACGTGGTGCCACGCCGTCTCGGTACTCGCACTCTTTGCACACACGGCAGATTACCTCTGATGCAGGGAGCGCGGATGCATATGCGCTCAGCCGCGCTTACAGCCATGCGCAGCCAGGGCCGAGACCCGCGCCAACTTACCCCCCCGACTCCGCCCCGTCGCGCACGCGTGATCGCGTTACGGCGAGCTTGCTCCCCTCCCCCTCTTTCCCTTTGCCCACGCGGGAAGGCGGCACTCGTGAAGCCGCCATCTTTCTTGTCTCACCCTCGCACGCTTTCACTCGCAAATAGAGCACGCAGTGCGCGGGGCGTAGGTAGGGTCTTATCGCATTTGGACTTTATACGGTACATGATGCGGCTCCACTTCGGCAGTCGTTCTTGTCGCGCGGCACGCGATTTGAAAGGTGCGTTTACAAACAGCCGCTTGTAATTCACACATTTGTCCATCTGCGTTCGCGGAAGTTTCCGTTTATTGTCTTGGCATTCCTTTGCGGCGGCAGTGAAATTTAGTTATATTGGAATCGCCTATAAACACACTTCGTTATACTGAGGTTCTAAATACATGGTGTTCTATGGACAAGAGGCAATGAAAAGTTAAACACTTCGTTATATCAAGAATTTGGTTATATTGAAGGTTGTTATATCGAGGCTTTATATGGGATGTGGCAGTGATGGAAAAGCTGTTTCAATAGTACCAAATTGCCCAAAACGCACTTAGAAGGGAAAGTTACAGTAATAAACCTTGCTCATGCAGTTTTTAATGGGCTCAAAAACTTCTGACAGGTTAGATAAGTGGGTATGGACGCTGCTGGTATGGACGCTTGTGATAGCAGGAGACTGACGCTGGGCTATCTTGTTTTCATTTAACATGGGGAACAGTGCTCACTATGGTAGAAGAGATATGGCGTGTTTGTCATGTTTGCATACCTTATCTCATCACCTTCACTGGGGCATGGGACGGCCAACAAGTCGCATATTTCTGAAGCTGAACATGTTGTACACTGTCAAGGGCTTCATTATGTGTTAAAGCACGAGTGCCTTCTTCATTTGAATTACATATTTTGTGCCATTTGGTGGGTTTATTAAAAAGCACCAGTTTACCCTACATTAGGGTCTCTTTCAAACTGTGTGACTGATTAAGTGTGTTTGTGGGCTTTCTTTTGCAGGCATGGCATTTAGCCAGGTGGTCCACATATTGCAACAGCAATTCCGCATCATCAAGGGTGTCCAGATTATCTACAATGAACAGGTAGGCTCAGGTTGTTTTTACCATATTTACTCGCGTAATGATCGCACTCCTGAATTTTGTCGTCAAAATTCGATTTTTTTTAATTTCCCTTATAATGATCGCACCCCGAACTTGCTGCAGTGATACGTTGCGTGCCAAGTCTAGCTAATAATGATCGCGCTTGCCATCTGTCGAATGCTACGTGAATGACTCTTCAAGACAAACCAGACGGTCTGCACGCACCAAACATTCTTAAGCAGATGCCCCATTTCATTCCTTTTGTCACTTTCTGCACTTCCATGACAAAAAAAAAAAAACTACAACCAAACTTGTCTTTATTATGTGTAGGCTTTATAATGGTTGTGGTCAGCAACAACAAAAAAGGCGCCTTTCGGTTCTTCTCATCTGCACTCGTGGCCACGCAATAAATCGCGAGCGGAAACGATAGTAGCCACATTTGCACTGATACGTTAGAAGTGTACCCTATTCATACGCCGACGCTTGTAACACAGCTAAGATATTCGCCCACCCTTAGCGGAAACTTGCTGTATTAGGATAGTAGTGAAGACAAATGCCGCAGTTTCCACAGCATGCCCGCCATGTGTTTCTACGTCACTGGCAGCTAAGCGCACCCATCTGTTTCTGTCCCCTCAAAGTGGATATGGGTACGTTATTGCCTCAAACGTGCCGATATTAACGATATTATTCATTACTGATACGGAAGAAACTGTTTCAATGCACGTAATGTACTCACGAGAAGAAAAAAAATTGCGTTCAGTGCGTTCTGCACGGCGTTCGACTTGCTTCGCCGGCCGTCATCTTTGTTTTGGTGTCCCGCACTAATACAATGGCAGCCGCCTATTTGTTGACCTGTTGCCATCCCGCAGCAAATGCACGATGAAAAAAAAATTTTGTTTTTCGGCAAATTTAATCTGCGTAATGACGCACTCCTGAATTTGCGTCAACTTTTTTTGACAAAAAAGTGCAATCATTATGCAAGTAAATATGGTAATATTCATGAGCTTTGTACTCTATAGCCGGCTGCCCAAACATGTGGCTCACAGATTGCATGAGTTTTACCTAACGCCTATTAAAGAAACAGACCACCTCTCCGAACCTAAATCGAGATAAACCTGCTGATGGGAAGATTGCCTTTCGTATTGGTTAAAATGAGCCACGCTTTTCTCATTAAATGTGGACTTATATTTTTATTCTTCACTAAAATTTGTGAAAGATTATTTTTGGTGCACCACGCTGCAAAAGCACGAAGATGCTTAAGAAGCCTATCACGCGACCTTCTGTTAGTGTACGCGGTTCCTGGTTTCTTTATTAGTATTCAAATACAGTACACTTTTTTTCTATGGTAAGTTTTTACCAACTTACAGTATGCAGATAAGCCTTCGTTTGTTGCAAATAGGAAAGTGGCACTGCCTTTCTTACGGTGAGTTGGCGTGGCTCGTCTATCGACAGAATAATGACGGTGTGGGGCCAACCCGCCATGTTGTAGGTGTGTACTTCGGGAAAAATGCAGTACAAGTATAAGAGAGGTCTGTAGAACAATGTAATCTTACAGTGCCATCTTTTTGTTTTCAAAAATAGTTGAAAAAGGTCAAATTGTAGTTGGTTAACCCGAGTTGCACTCACTCCTGGTGGCTTTCACAATTTGCGAGGCGGGCTATCGGCATCACTTTCACTTCTCAGCATTGCTGCAGGAGGGACCCTTCCTTTTTTAGAGGCTGCTCAAATAGAAAAATTCTGCTTACAAAATATCCATGCGCTTTCGGAAGTAACCTCTGCAGATGTAAACACTACCGAGGGTGAGCTTTGTGTTGCACCATAAAAAACTAGGTCCTTAAATATCAGTTGTCAGTCCCTTTAAGCGTGGCTCGGGTTGCTCTCAGAGGTTTTTACCATCATGCCAGCTGCATTCTAAAGAAAGTTTGAACCCTCCGGGGGCTTATCTTGGCCCTAAATAATAATCGTCCCATCTCTTGCATGCCCTCCCCTTTCATAACCCAACGCACTCTCTCTTACACATTCCTAAGCATTTTCTTTCTTCGTATATGTGCTTTAGTTTGGGCTGCTCTGACCTTGATGCAAAACCAACTAGCCCAGTCTTTCGCCTCGCTATGCACCCAGTTCTTTCAGGTCACTAATGACATGCGCCTTATCAGCGTGGCAAAGCATTCTTGGCAGGAAAGTTGCAAGCTGTGAGTTTTCAAAAAAAAAAAAAGGAAGGAAATGTAAAAAAGACAGCTCAAGATTATTGGTTGGGGACATGATACGGACCAAAGGGTATAAGCATTTTTTATTTTACAATGTAGCTTGCCAAAAATTTAGGCTACCGTAAACCCATCCTGCCACATTGACTTGTCACTGTGCAACTTGACGTCTCGCATCACAAGTATGCCTTTTGAGTGCAATTTTGTTTATGATCTTAGTGGGGGCCTGTTGATTGTGCAGTTGGTAGTTGGTATATCACTTTTGAGAGTCGGAAGGTACCAGGTTTGAAAGTAGCTGAGGTGCCTTCATTTATTCAGATTTTCTTTTTGGTCGCAATGAAGATAAAAGGAAGGGGACACCAGAAGGAGTTTCACAGAGAAGGCACATGCAGTTATATTACCCTGGAGTGTCCTAGTTGAAGGACCATACTCATTGTCTAACGTAATTATTTTGCAGCGCTCTCCTTGACTACACAAGTCTGAGTGTAAATTATGTGTTCTTACTTAACCACTTCAGGTTTCATTTAATGTTTGCCACTATCTAGATTCTTGTTTGCCATGGTCTGTAAAATAAGGTACAAGTTTTTGGTGCTGGCTTTATCCAATACTTTAGTTTATCCAATAGTAACCATTTTGTTATTCAGGGAGCCACAATATCCCAAAAAGGCATGCAGACCAGTCAAGGTTTCCCATTGTTTTGCACATGCTACTAGCCTTAATCATTCTACTAGTCTTAAGCCAACAGTTGATAGAAAGGAATTCTTCTTTTTTAAACTGGGTGTTTCACGAAAACTGAACCGCACTTAAAAAAAAAAAAAAGTGGTACATCTCAGGCAATTGTGACCGACAGCATAGTGCTTCTAGGCGCCTCTAGTTGCTCAGGGTATTTTTAAAATGTGATTGGTTGGATAATCAGCTGTTTAATTCAGCAAGTGTTCAAATATTCCTTTGAGGGTATGAGTGCAACTGCAAATATTGTAGAGCGTGCTCTTAGTACCCTATGAAGTTATACGAGGTTCTTTTCTGGCTCCGAAGAAAGCCCGCGAAATATGAAAAAAAAAAAAACAATAAAGTGATGTCACTGGCATGTCTGTGCCTTTCGTTTGCAGTGGTTTCAATCACATTTACAAAAAACAAAGGTTGAATGTTCTTTTGCAAAAAGAGGCAATTGGCCCCAGCAACCAGTCAATCACCTCAGCATAGTCCAAAATGATAACGAGATAGGCCAGTGCTGAAGGAGCACCGAAACGCATGTGTCACCTTCAAAACACGGTTGAAAGCTGAAAGCTGGTGTCAATTTTTTTTACTCATATTTCGCAGGCTTTCTTGACAGCCTGTAAAACAGAAGTGCAAGAAAGACGACACCATGGAAACAACTTCATTGGGTGTTGTTTAGCGTGCTCTGTAGCTTTTGATCCACACTTGCAATCTAAAACGAATGCCTAAAATATTGCATAATTGAACTCGTATAATTAGCTAACTAATTGTACTTCAAAAAGTACTTAGAGTAACTAGGGATGACTATGAACAATATGCAGGTATTCTCAGTTGCATAAAATGTACTACCTTTACTACCTATTAAAAATCTTGGTTCTACTTATGGAAACACTTGGTATACGAGGCTTTAGTGGCTGCTCACCTGTTCCTAAACTCACATACTGTGGGATGCTTGCGCGTTAATTAACATTCTGCATTTGCTGCCATGGCACTGAGTGACGCCAGCTAACAAACAGTCCAACGGCTAAATTATAGATACATATGCTTAAAATACCTAAGAAAGTGGATAGAGGGACAGCCTTCTCTCTATTCTTAAGTATATTGCGTGCACGTATAGTCGAATCCCGATAATTAGAACTTGAAGAGGCCCGAAAATTTGTTCGAATTAAAAGAAGTTCGAATTAAAGGAAGCTAAGGAAGCATGCAGTGGCACATGTGCATTGAGTTAACACATGAGTGGGAAGCTCCAGGATATTTATTCACACGCATTTACAAATTGCAGTGAACGTCCTCTTTTTCGGACTCCATAGGGACTGCGAAAACGTCAGAAAAATTGGGCGGTCCGAAAAAATGAAAAAATGCCTTTTACTACCCCCAAGGGCTGACATCACCACAAGGACGTCCGAAATATCTCTAAAGGCCTGCCAGCACACTTGTTAGGCGTATCGGTGCTTGTACTGTGATAGAAGGCGGGTGCACATGTGTATAGTTAAAGGAAACATACCATGTCCCGTGACAATTGCTCCTTCTAACTTTTGGTATGCTTCAATGCATAAGACTGCTACATTGGGGCAAAGCTGACTTTCAAGAACCAGCATTATGCAACGTGCCATACTTTCCATGCTCTGAAGCTATTGGCAAGGATTACAAAGATGGAGTCAGCGCCATTGCGAAAGCAGCAAATTGTTGCAGTGAAAAGCACGGCACCGAACAGCAAGAAGCTTGGTAACGAACGTCGAAGTAGCTAGGTCTAGCGTTACCGCGGTGTGGCTACAGCTGCTAACGGATCTGCTGGTCGGAGGCACCGCCGTGTGATTCAGCATGCTGCTGAGGGCATTGTCAGAGCGCAGTATGTTCGAATTAACTGTTGCAAATGCTTGCAGGTTCGAATTAGTGGGCGTTTTTGCCCATTGGAGTGCACTTAACTTTGATGGGACCACAGCGTCAGTTCAAGTAAACTGAAAGCTCGAATTAAGCGTGTTCAAATTAATGAGATTCGACTGTATATGTATTAGTAGAACTTACAGGAATTCTAAGAAGGTTGTGGGTGGGGCTCCCGCGGGCCATAGTGTTTTTGTTTTCATGTTTATTATTTAACTGTACTACAATGTTATTGTAGATTGCATCATAATCCTTTAATTAACTTATAATTCAAAAAAATTAACACGCGTAATATACATTATGCTTTACTTAGCTTCATTCTTTTGTTGGAATCCTGTAACTGTTCCTAACAGTCAAGCATCTTGGTTAACCTTATTTTTCTCGCTAGTAGTCACTAGTAATACACATGGGCTAAATTTACTTACATATATAATGTATTTGTACAAACAGCTCTGCAATTCACTGTGAGCATATAGGAAACAGCGTGGCTAGCCCTTAATGCATTGTTTTGTGCAGTGCCCACTGGATAGTGATCTCGTGATCCTCCTGTCAGAGGATGGGATCCGGCTCAGCTTCGACTCAAGCTCGCAGAGGCTAAAGGTGAGACGGCTGTCTGGACAGTCTGAAATTGATTGCTGCACTCATCCATTGCTACTCTTGCTTCTTCAGTTAACGTTGAGGGTTTCAGTGGCACTCTGTGAGCGTGGAGAGACCTGCTTCGAGAAGAAGCCCTCTGCTCATTTCTTGATTCCCTTAACCATCACATGCAGGGGCAAACAAAAGTCAGACACCTGTAAAAAAAAACGAGGCACCTCAGTTTTTATTTGCTATAGCACTGGCCTCATTAAAGACAAGGTCTCTGATTTGTCATTGTAGACTACGCAAGACTGCCCGGTATGTTGCATATGCTGACACTCATTGGCACAAGGCATTGCCTGGGACAGTCCTGAGCAGTTCGGGAAGCAAAATTCAATGGTCATACACTCCCATTTCACTCTCAACAAATGCACACTCGGAAGGCTAGAGAAGAGATTCCTCCTACTGCACGCATTCATGACCAAAACAGTAGTGTGTCATATGTTAAAAAAAAAGATAAGGTTTGTACAAATCAACGGAACACTTGTCTTGTAAAATATGACATCATTTTTAAAGCCTGAATGCATTTACCACCTTATGAAGGGAGTGGCGTGTTTATGAAACCAGTGGCCACAGTGCACTGCGGGCACTTGTGACCAAAATGTAGTATGTCACACACTGGAAGCACGAAGGTGCACAAATAGTGCTCTGTTTGATGTAACGGGACGTCCACAAGTTGTAGCGCTTGAAGTAGTTGTTCTTTAGGAATTGTCGCAGACCGGAGCAACTGGACTGCGAAATAAGCCGAGTGGGACTTCTAGGACCGCATTCCTACTTGCACAGCTTCCACGGCATTTTCTGTCATGTGTGAAAAAAGAGTATAGTTTCCACTACCGTGCCCAACAAAGTAGGGCATGTTTCTTTTTTTTTAACTGTTACACGATTTTGTTTTATGAAAAGCTGAAACTGAAATTTGGTAGATTTAATAACCCAGAAAAGCAGCCTGTAGAACGCTTGGCTCGTGAAAAACTCAATATCAGAAGTGCTGTGTTGTTGTAAGGCTGTATCGTGAACTAGCCTTTTTTTCTTCTGCAGGTGATAGAAGTCACCGACATGTCGAAGGTCAAGTTGGCATATTGGTGAGCTCTCGGTCTGTCACCTCTCCTACATGTTACGATTCAGTAATTGTGCTTAGACATTGTGAACAGTATGGGTAAGTATATACTTTTAGAACACAGTAACCTGAAGATGATATTGTTTTTGTTGGAGTTGTAGGTTGCCATCAAGCTGGCAGTTTATTTCTCAGTTTGGAAATTTACTTCTAAACGAAGTTTTGCTCCAGAAGCCGAATTTTGAGCTAGTTGGGCAACATTAACTTTTTGTGGACTAGTGCTGCCTACAGGCGACAGACCAGCAGAATATTCTTTTTCTTTCCAACTTTTCGTACTGAGTACGGAGTTTCTGGATAAATACCTTCCGGCAACGTTCAATGACAGTCGGCAAACGTCATATATAATGGATTAGAGGAGGAACACAAATTCAGGAAGTACTTTGTCACACAGCTCGCTTTCTTCTGAAAAGCAGTGTCATGTGAGACACAGCGATCCAAGATCTCCGGCTGCAGTGGTATCATACAGATAATGTAAAGCAAATGCAATGTACACCATTTTTTTGCATCTGATGACAACTTTCTGTACAAGGTACAAATGAAACCACAGGTGGCTTGAGGTAAACAGTGCTTCCAGTGTTCCGCCTGGTGTTTCCTCCCGTATTGCTCAAAAACTTCCCGCAGTATAGTTTTTCTTTTCAATGAACATGCTCATTCTCGATGTATCTTGCACATTTGGATGAGAACTAAAGCTTTCCTTGAGGTATCTATGTGTCTTGCCTTAAAAGGGTTAATTTGCTGCAAAAATCCACACATCATCCAAAAGCCCGATGCGACAGGCAAATCACGGGGCTAGGAAATTGAAGAGAGAAACTTCAGCCACATTCATTAGTGCTTGTCCGGTGTGATCCCATCTCTGTCATCGTCGTTCATGCAGCCCTTCGTCATGATTCATCTGCACGTGGCACATTTTTGTGCGCAGACGATGTTGACGTTGGCACCACTCTCGAAGATGTTTTTTAAAGCCTTGCGTGCCGTCACGTTGCTTTTAGCCAAACCCAGAAAAGAAAGCTTGATGAGGATGCGTGAAAACTCGTTTGAAATAGACTGATCTTGCCGCAATCCATCGTGGTAGCTCAGTGGTGATGGCGTTGAGTAGCTGAACACAAGGACATTAGTTCGATCCTGGCCACTGTGGCCGCAATCCGATAGAAGTGGAATGCAAAAATGCTCGTGGGCCGTGCTTTGGGTGCCTGTTAAAGAACCCCAGGTGGCCATAATTAATGCGGAGTGCCCCTGCCATTCTGTGCCTCATGATCAGATTGTGGTTTTGGCACGTACTAGAGCCCCAGGATTTGATCTAATTTTGCCATGTTCAGAGCAAGTCTGTTCCGTCCCTTCTGGCTTAACAATGTTGGCAGTTGCTGTTTCTCTGCTACATTCAAATGCAGAGGCTAATGAAATTCCGACTCTTAAAATTTTTTAATCCAGCTTTATCATTTTTTTGAGGGAGGGGCATTTAGCTAGCACCTCTTCAAAACTACTTTTACTCTCAAGTCTTCTTATTTCGACCTCGCTTTCCCGTCATCTCTGTGGCTTACTTGGTTCAACAACAAGATGGGAAAGAAGTAAAAACTGAAATTTCTGGTTCAAACCATGGTAGCACTTCGATCTGCTAAAGACTGCCACTACGAGAATCCTTTGCAGCAGCAGTGCCATAATGAAAGTCATTGTGAGATTGCTCTGTTAGCTGCATACGTCATATGCAAGCAGGCAAAATTGAGCCTAAATATTTTCTGGGAAGGAGGCTGCAGCCTTGCAGGCCTACTGATGGGACAGGTGCTTGATGCCATTCTATTTATAGCGATCATAATAATAATAACCTTGATAAGCAATGATCCTATGCTGAAATGTTTTATACATAACAAGCGACTTGAACAGTTTGAACACTGGTATTATTTAGGTATTGACAACTTCTTTTTAGTAAACTGCAGCTTTCTTTTATGTATTGAGCAATATCAGGAAACAAGTGAGCCTTGTCCTTGTGTACTAGCTGCGCTACTTGCATAGGGTTGACGTGGTGTTTACAACTGCTTGTTGATGCAGCGGGAGCACTTTCTGCTCACCCGAGGTGTTGCCCACCAGACAGCAAATTGACGACTGCTTTGGCGCCACCCACCCCGGAGGTACAGTAGTTTCCCACCATTCACTTGGCTGCCTGTGTAGCATTTGCAAGTGTCTTCACACATATGTTCACGAGCTGCAAAATGCGGTGTGCACTATGTATAGTTTTGAGTGCTCTCTGGTTAGACACTGCATCACCAGACATTGCTACCGACACTGTTGCTGCCCTACACCTGCCCGTGAACCCACTATTTTGGAAACGTTAGGAAGCATTCAGACAAACTAAAAATCTCTTGTTAAAATGAGAACGCAAGTTATTCAGTTTATGTCACCGAAATATCTTGGTGGCAGTCACTTTCTTCTGTCATGCGTGGTGGCTACATTTGCCATCGGGCATAGAGTTTAGCCTCAATAATAGCCTCTTCAAAGCCATTAACCGTTTTCAAGATACGTGGAGCCTTCAGGAAATTCTGTCAAGTCAAAGACTTGCATGAAAATACACAATGCACTTATGTGCGAACAGAGCCCGAAGAAAAGGTTTATGGCTGAAATTTTGGGACAGGAGAGCTTGAGCTAGCGAGTGCTTACTGTATCTGTGGACTTAAGGATTAAGGAGATGCTGAACAACTCTTTTGCCACCAAGATTTCTAGCCCAAATGAAGGCTTGGATGCTGAAAGTGGTTGCCGCAACCGTGTCTTCAGGCTGAAACTAGCAGAAAATAACGAATTTAATTCATTTTTCACAAAATACCGCGTCTAGCAGCTGCGCCCTGAACCAGATGAGGTGACCTGTCTGTGCCGGATACTGGCATGCCAGCCATCACCCGCGTCTGTCCACCCACATGGACGATGCCGGTTGGCAGCAGTGACAGCGAAGCAATTGCGCAGTTGCTTGCAGCCGCATACTTGTTTCTGCAAGCGTAGCCTGTGCCTAAGTCTTCAATATCGCTGTTTTTGTTGTGTGCGGCTCTGTAATGCAATCAGCGAAGTGCCTGGCACAACGCAGGAGAGTGCCTCTATGCTGCTGCACGCAGATATGAATTCACACTGCGCGCCCGTCAAAGCATGACTTTCCGTGCTCCGAGCACTTCGAGGACAGTGACTATCAGACTATTCCTGCTTTGCTGCAGAGCTGCGGCTTGTCAGCTAAAGGACGCTGTGCCTTCGTAGTAGTAGGTTCCTTCAATACTTTTCATCTGGTCAGATAAGAGTGATCTAACGAAGGAAAAGACCCTTAATTTTGCAGCACCTGAGGGAACACGGCCATCTGGTCATGAAACTTATGCGTAATGCTATGGCAGAGCTTCATATAGTGTCTGCCGTGGACGCACCACCGCACTGGCACAAATAGAAGGTGGACTGGAGCAGACTACAAATGGGCGCCACAGGTGTTCTGTGCTTACGCTTGCTATTGCGCACTGGTCAACTGCCAGTATCGGCGTGTGAATATTGTCGACACATTGTGCAAATCGCCGCTCTTTTTCTGTACAGTGTTCAGAAACTTAAGCGCGAACAATTTCTAAACAGTTTCTGCAGTTGTAGAAGGTATATCTGATCATCTACTTGTCAGTATCGATATATCCATAGTCTCTTCCACCCCATCTGAAAAACCTGTGAAGCGTTCCTTCAAGGACTACTCACGCGCAAATGATGCAGCCATAATAGAACATATGGAAACATGTCTCACCGACTTTAACGACAGTGATGTGACAGCACTCTGGCACCGTTTTAAGAACATGTGTGAGTTCTGTATTCATAAATTTGTGCCTGATAAATACAAACTAGTCCGCAAACAAACACCGTGGATGACACGTGATATTATCCATATGACCCGCAAGATAAAAAGGTTAAAGAAAACACGATTACAACCTGATTGAGTTAAAGAAATGAAAGAAAACCTTGCGCGTGCAGTATGCACCTCGAAGGAACACTATTTCAATATAGTACTACCAAACTTTATTGTTGAACAGCCCGAAAAGTTCTGGAATTACTTGAGCGAAAAAAAGAAGCCAGTAGCACAAATCTGCATCGATGGTTCAATCATTACCGATCACAGGGAAATTGCGAGTCACTTCAATTATTATTTTCATAGTGTATTTTCTAACTCTGGCATTAGTTCATCTACAGACAAAACGTTTCACCCATCCAAAGCTAATTTTATTTCATACCCTGGCTTAGTTTCGATGCTAGTTAACTTAAAAACTAAATCTTCTTGCGGTCCTGACAACCTTCCGAACATTTTTTTGAAACGTTATGCTGAAACTATTGCAAGGTTCCTTCTTATTATATTTCATGCTTCGTTGCTTGCTGGAAAATTACCGGATGACTGGAGGGCAGCCAGAGTTGTACCCGTATTCAAGAAGGGTGACTGTTCATTGTTAGAAAATTACCGGCCAATATCATTGACATCCTCATGTTGCAAACTAATTGAACATATTATTGGCAATCAGATTAACGAATTTCTAGATAAACATTCAATACTGTCTAATTTTCAACACGGATTTAGAAAAGGCTATTCAACAGTTACACAACTTGTCACCGTAATTCATTCACTCGCCTCATGCCTCGATAATAATGGTCAAATTGACGCCGTATTTCTTGATTTTAGCAAAGCCTTTGATACAGTTCCACATGACAAATTAATACTAAAACTTAGACATTTTGAGCTCCCTGAAATATTAATCGCATGGATAACAAACTACCTAACAAATCGCCGCCTGTTCGTGGAAATTAATCAGCAACAGTCTGGCTGTCTTCCGGTCACCTCGGGAGTTCCTCAAGGAAGTGTCCTAGGGCCGCTGCTCTTTTTACTCTATATAAATGATATTACTACTTCAATCCATCCCAGCGTGCAAATTAGGTTGTTTGCTGACGACTGTGTGCTTTTTAGGGAAATCACTTCAACCAATGATCAAACTGATTTAAATGCTTCTCTAGCTGGCATTACTGATTGGTGCAAAACATGGGGAATGCGGCTTAACGCTGAAAAGACGGTCTTTCTTCGCTTCACTCGTCAGAAAGCTCCACTAACCTTTAGTTACACGTTAGGTTCGTTGGCCTTGCAGGAAGTAACAAAATATAAGTATTTGGGCGTCACAATTACTAACAACTTATCGTGGAATTTACACATTGATAATATCTGTTCTTCAGCCTTGCGTAAATTATACTTTTTGCGACATAAACTTAGAAATTCCCCACCTAATGTAAAACTGCTTGCTTATTATTCATTAATTAGACCTAAACTTGAATATGCATGTGTTGTTTGGGACCCGTTTACTAAACAAAATATTAAATGTCTCGAAAGGGTACAGAAAAAAGCCGTACGATTCATATATTCTAAATTCTCTCGCTATGATTCCCCCTCACGAATAATGCATGATAATGGCATCGAAGTCCTTCAGCAGAGAAGGCAACACTTAAGAATTCGATTTCTTACCATGCTTATTAATGGAGACTTATCAATTAATCCTGCATCGTATCTGTTCAGTACAACGTCTAGGCTTACTCGACACCATCATCCGAATTCACTAACACCTTATTTTGCACGGACGGATGTATTCAAGTATTCTTTTTTTCCCCGAACTATAACAGACTGGAATAACTCGTTGTTGCCTGTTTCAATTGTTTGACTCATTGTATTACTGTTGTGTCTTACCACCTTACTTGATTGAATAATGCATTGTAATATTGTTGTGTTTAACCACCCTGCTTGGACCTGTTTTAGGTCTGCAGTATGAAATAAATAAATAAATAAATAAATAAACGAATTGAACGCTTTGTTACAACAATGCCTGCTGCTGCTGCAAGCTGCCACACGTGACGTCACGGTGGGTGACGCGCAGCCTCGCACATGCCGGCATGCTGCTGCCCGGCACTCACAATCCTCCAAAAATTCGGCTACTTGTTGAAAAATATGTGAAATAAGCGCTGTGTATCAGAACAGTAGTGACTTGCGAGTCGAATTTCGATGCTTCCCTCATTTCAGATTTTTGTTCAGTAACACTTTAAGCAGGGACCTTCCTAAAGTGAAATAAGCATATCAGTGCAATCTTTTGACGATGCAGTGCTCCATGTTCTGCATTTCAGAGTATGATGCCAGCCAGCAGATGTTTGTGCTGCACTTCCGGGGTTTGTCCTTCTCGTTCTTGGCTGACCCCAAGGTGAGAACAGCAGTCACATACTCATGAAAGTAATTTGTGGAAAACTTAATTTTTCTTTCTTTATTGTTTCCTTCCTGATAGCTTGCTGCAGAGGTCCAGAAGGCACTGCTTTATTTAGTATTTTGCTGTGACACCACAACTACATGCACAGTGTGCTGCTGGTGGAAAGTACGAAAGTACGGAGTTTTCAGATCTTGAAAGGGCCCTGAAACATTTTTTTAATTGTCCTAACTGACATGCTGAAACAATTGCAATGCCTTTGAAGGGGTCTGTTCCCGATGAATTTTCTGAGATGGATGCAGCATAAGTGGAGATATAATGGCTGAAATGTTAACTTTTACAGTTCCCCCTCACCTGAATGTTTCCTCTCAGCTCGAACTGTGCCAGTAACAACGCCCTGGTTATCGCTCCTCCAGTTCTCTTATACAATCAACTCTCGTTACAAGGGACCCTGATAATCTGACAATATGCGTCCGTTTTACAGTTGAATCTCACAATAACGAAATCGGCGGGGAACGCGAAAAGATTAGCTTTCGCGAGAATTTCGTTGTTGCGAAAAGATACAGCACAGATAGGTTATGCATTGCAGAACAAAACCTTACTGTCAAAATTCCGTTAGCTTAGTTTGCAAGCTTTGCTCGAGGATATAGAACCGCATTGCCAACAGTACAAAGTGCGCCGCTTGCGTCGACCAGCAGTGGCAGTACCGCTGCAATGCAGCATTCTCGGTCAATTGCTTTCGGAGATGTGATCACTCTTGTGAGGTTTTGTGGAACTCGGCACTGGACGCAGAGCAACAGCGCACGCTGTTGCCTGTAGGCGCCGACACGTCTGGTGCCGCGCACAAAAGTGATCGCATCTTGTGTACCCGAAGGCAAACAATCGAGATAACAGCCCTTTAGTGCAAATCTACGTCCGGTGCCGAATCCGCATGCGATGCCTGTCGGGGGGGCACCAAAACTAGCGCTCATGAAGCAGGGGATCTGTATTCCCAGACAATTTCTCAATCATGGCCCGATGCGTGGCACTCCATATGCTGCGACCACCTTCTCAAGCGCCATAAACAATTCCATGTTGGTGGGACGTGTATTCCTTGTTTTTGCTGCGTTTTCCTCACTGAGGTTCACATTATGCAGTGCACTGCCGCGATCAGTAAATGTTGTACGAAATGCGCATTCCGTTTGCGTTTCATTTCGCCTCACATGATTTGCCTAGGCCTCGCCGATTCGTCAGCCGCAGGGAACGCAAACTGAATGCGCATTTTGAACAATCATCTCCAATCTTGCCTAGTAGGCGTGCAAAAGCCATTGTCACATGTCAGTAGCAACATGCATGCTGCTTGAAACGGGCGATCAACAAACAAGATGGCGGCCGTGACGTGTTTCCAGCGCACTGATTGCTTCTGGCGCTTGGTTGTTTTTGTGAATGAAAATGGCGGTGCCCACACAAGTGTAATGTAGTGGTATATTACACAATTTGAGTGCAAAACAATCGCATTTCAGCACATTTTAGAGCGTGCTAGCCTTACACAAGTAGGTAACATGCAGAGATAAGTTCCGACAAATTTCTTGATGCGGGATTGCATTGCAGTGACATTTTGTTGCCGACAGATACGAAATGCATTGAATCCTATAGGCATTTGCCAGAGATATGAAAATGTTTTGTTGTCGCGAGAATTTCGTTGTTGCGGCATTTCGTTATCATGGGTTTCGATTGTACTTGAAGTCCGTAATATCCGAACACCTCACTTCCGAAACTTTAGTCGCGATGTGTAACAACGTTAATGCAAAGAGTGAGTGACAAATGTCTGAAGTAAAAAACAAACAAAAAGAGCCGCAGTTTTGCTCAAAAGCATCTATTGTGTAAGCCAATTAGTACACAGCTATACGAAGTAAGAATAGTAGTATTATTGGCCGCATAAAGTTGTAAACGTTTGCTTGCTAACTAAATTAACAAGCATGGTGTCACGTCCGCACAAGTAAACATAAACACATCTCGCTCCATGACCGTGGTATGCACTTTACTTTCGACATTTAGTTTGCATTGAAGCAAGAGACAGCACAAAGGTCAATTCGCTCGCTGCTGCTACTGCCCTTCCCCGCTGCAATGCTTTTAGATCACTTCTTTCCACGGTCATAGAGGGAGATGTGTTTATGTTTACTTGTGTGCACGTAACACTATGCTTGTTAATTTAGGCAGTAAACAAGGGTTTACAACTTTATATGGCCAATAAAACTACTATCCTTACTTCGTATAGCTGTCTACTAATTTGCTATTATAATTGATGCTTCGTATCTCGAGTGAAACTATGACTTCTTTTGTTTGTTTTTTACTTTGGACGTTCGTCACTCACTCTTTGCAGTAACGTTGTTACAAATCGCAGCCTTTGTTTTGGAAGTGAGGTGTTTCTGATATTACAGATTTCACATAAAACGGCCATTTTCGTTGGATTATCAGGGTTCATTGTAGCGAGAGTCGCCTACTATGTTCCTATTGGCAGCCATCATAGGCGATTGGGCGTGAGATCATGTGAGTCGACTGTACTGATGGTCACAAAAGCAACATTCAGGTCTCCGAGCGACCAGCCTGAAACTTCGAAACTTTTGCTATTCAAATATTGATATTTATGTATTTTGTTCCACTAAACTGATTGGTAATTGGCTAGTAGGTAAAGGGTTAAAGGTACAGTGTGCAAAGCATTGAAGCTTTTTTTTTTTCTCCAGTTCCCATGTTCTGTGAACTTTTGTGAGCAGATGTACTAAGGTTTAGGTACACATCATAGAGCATAACAAGTTATTTGAGCACCACCGTTGTGGCTTCTCTCACAGGCTTTAGTGTGGCGTTGGGGCATTAGGCCCCACTGATTATCATTATAGCCATGTGTGATGACATCAAGCTCTTTAAGTAGTGGTGAGCATAATGCTGCTTAAGGGAGGCTAATTTGATGTGTTGTCACAATTCTGTGTTAGGTATTTCTTTGTGTACCATTTAGTGCTGTGTGTTTTGGCACCAAACAGTAATGATGTTTGCTAAAATTTAATGTCATCAGCAAATAGTATACATTTTGTCTTACTAAGAACAGTAGACAAGTCATTAATAAAGAGCAGAAATAAAAGTGGCCCCGGAATTGATCCTTGGAAGACTCCTACCTTGGTAAGATTGGTTGATGATAGGTGACAGTTAACTTGTATCCTCTGAGGCAGGTTACTCAAGCAGTTTCAAGTAGAGTAGTACCAGATATGCTGATTGATTCAAGTTTGACAAGCAATATGCAATAGTTTATGGTATCAAACGCTTTCGTCAGGTCAGTAAATGCGGATGCCATAATTAGGCTTCTGTCAATAGCCTGCTTAATTTTTTTGGTTATAAGGATAAATGCGAGTTCTGCAGTAAATCCTTGAGGAAATCCAAACTGCTGAGGAGATAAAAGCTTACATTATACTAAGTAATGCATTAAAAAAGTGTGGAATAGCTTTTGAATCACTTTACCAAAGAAGGGAAAATTACAAATTGGCCTATAATTTTCTGTTAAACTATCATCACCTTTCTTAAACATGAGAAAAGTTCTGCCAGTTTTAAAACAGCCCGGAAAAACCCGACAGAGAACAATTTGTTAATGACTAAAGCTAAAATTGACATTTTCAAAATGAACTTTGCTTTAAAAGGGGGATATAGTCTAAACCAGCACTTGTAGTCTTCAAACATATGATGAACTTTGTCTGCCGTATACAGGCAATGTTTCTTAAAAGATTGTTTTGTTTGCTTGTAGGAGTAGGGAGCCATGTTGATTGAAAGTCGGTTTAAGCAAGGAACAGAGGAATATCTAACGCAACAGACCAAGGTCTTTCACACACGTAATGCGAAACATGTGGCTGTCATCAGTCATCTGGCCTTTGGTTGCGCAGTTATCTGTCCAGAGGTGCTTCCACTGGTGTTCTTTTCTAAGTGCAAGCGCAAAGAGACGCTTTCGCTCGGGCATGAGGTGATCGTTCACACAGGCAGGCTTGGGGCTCGTACTCTGGAAAAACCTCCAAGTTTATGGTGGAGAACCATGCCTTTGTAGCGTTTTTTAAAATTTTTTTTGCGATATCAGCCTTGTCCCTCGAACAGAATAGCACAGTATGTGGCTTCCATTCTTTGTGGGTATCCGGCCTGCACCGTCAATATCTGTACTACTGGCAATTGGGCAACTAATCTCGCCAATAGTTTGCATGATTGCCAGGCACTTTTCACCCTTGATCTTGGGGACGCCTTTCAGCTCAATAACATGGAGTTGCGAGTATTGTTCAAAATTGCTCATTCGTTAATCATGAAGTTTCTTAGTTTTGTGTCCCAAGACCGTGCTTTCTTTGGTCAGCGCCTCATTGTTCTTTTTCCCACGTTCATAGAGGCCATTGAATGTGACTAGACTAGTTTTCAGTTCCGTTCAGTTCGGCTACCTCCGCTTGGAGAGCCTGCATCATTTCCTTAGCCAGTTCAGCACAATACCGCACAGTCAAGATTAGCAATGCGACAAAGTAAACGCAAAGTAGAGGCAGCAGTGGAAGGGGCAAGAACGCAATACAGAATTGTGTCAACAGAAATGTAACGAACCAGAACGGAGCGACCGCAATGATGAGTGCTTGCACGCAGCCGCAGTTACTGCTGCCCAAATGACGAGCAGTGACAGTCGGTGGCCTTCTTGTAGGATTTCTTGCCGAGTAGATGGTGAACACAGCATACGAGGTTTGACAGTGTTCTCGAAAGACGTGCACGTGCTGGGTATAGCACCAGGGGGAAGCCAACCAGCAGACAGTGCAGATTACGCCCACCAGCTGAAGGGAGCGAACACAAGGATCTGTGCTTACACACTGCTTCAACCACTGCTGCCCAAAGTCGTGCTGTCTTGTGCTATCATTTCATGAAGGTCACTTACAGCGCCGTAGCTCCGTGAGAAGTTGCCGATGGCGCAGGCAATTATGATGAGAGGGTTCTGCCCATGGTTAGTCATGTATCTGCCTGTTCTTCCTAAACCTTGGAAAAGCTTTGTACACTTTGTTTGGCACGAACTCGAATTCAGGAATGTTGCCTTGCACCGGAGCATCTCCTCTGGCCTCGGCAACTGTTCAACATTTTTAGAAACATTCTCTTGCTTGTTTTGCTGTGGCCAGTGCAAGCTGGACGCGGCCCTTGGCTCCTCCCCAACGGGGCAGCTGCCCAATGGCAGCTCACCACTGGTCTCCCGCATGGCCATCTACTACGGAAACAGCCTCACCGACACCAGGTTAGTTTCAGACATAATTGAAGCTAGTATCGTCCTCAGTTGTGCTCACACTGTGTGCACTGTGCGTATTTACCATGACGATGCCCCATAGTGGTTTTGAAGCTGTCTTAGAGCATTTGAGCACAGTATACTCCCATCTGTAATTGAAGCTAGCATCATCTACATTCTGGCTAATTAACATCAATGTGAAAATGTGGGTTGACTTGTTATGCTCTTAATGAATTTTGAAGGGCTTAAAGGGCACATCGCCTGATTTCGGCATTGTGAACAAACAAGCGCGTTCCTTAGATAATTGGGAGACAATGTATTGCTTCAAAATATTACAGCAATGTGCACCATGAAAACTGCTGAAAAATCGAGCAAAACCCCACACACCCTTCTTTATGCCAGCAAGAATGATGTCGCAGGCATGACGTTTTCATGTGAACAGCGTAGTGCTGCCTACAGCACGCAAATATCCAGTACAGTGAAACCTTGTTAATTCGCATTTCACAAGACTTAAAAGAAATGTCCAAATTAACCGTATGTTAAATTATCGAGGATATCAAGAAAACAATGAGCACATGCTGTTATATACTAAATTTATCGGCAAATCCCGTTTCTGTTTTGCACAAAATCAGTACAAAAAGTTCCATTCTCAACTCCTGACTGATTAGCATTCAGAGCTGCGAAGGCCCTGCAATTTCCTTCACAGCGCGGCCACGATGTGCGTTTCATTTGAGGCACACTTTTCACTTGTGCGCACGTCCCTATTACTTTTTTCTCCAGTGAGCTGTTACGCCAACAGATCACCCACACATCGCGATGTAGCCGGCACTCTTCATCCCCAACAGCTTCCACCGTGTTTGTGACATTGAGCGCACAGCCGGTGGACTGAGTCAAAACAAAACTGCTGTTTGCCATTTCTTACTTTCACATTTCGCATGCACATTTCTTACTTTCTGGTAAGCCGTAGTGCAACTTAGCATGCCATTTCTTCGCGTCCCTGTCGGGTACGGTTTAATGAGCTTCCACTGTATTAGTGGCAAGCATTCCGCGTTGACTTGGGGCCCATCACTCCTCTGACACTTGGAAAGCCGAAAAGCTTCTTTGCAAACAAAAGCGAGTGCACGGGATGGCAAGAAAGTTGTTTGTGGCCATCATTTTTGTGACACACGGAACGGCGGCCTCTCGTTCCCGATGCCATTCATAGACGCACGTCGGTCTCTTTTTTTTGTAGCTTCGAGCACCCTGCCACAAGACTGGCTTTGGATTTACACAGCGGGTGTGAAAGTGTCACGACCCAGTTTCATGCATTTGCGTGGAGGGCGGATGTACAGATGGGGAGGGGCTGGGAGCGTCGCACAAGCTTGCTGTGACCCTCCAGATTTCAGAATCTTCGACGGGGGGCAAATCATACCGAAAGTGACGATGAAATGGCACGGACGGTGCCTGATCTTTACCATCAGTGCCAGCTACGCGCGGAACTGTGATTGTCTCGCATCATGTACGGTCCTTTCGTCTGTCGCACAGATTGGCCTTACGATGCTGCCTGCTATAAAGTTGGGCTAGCCCTTCTATATGTAAAAAAAAAAAGCTGGAAAGCAAAACTTACTTTGCGATAACTAAAAGATTGCCACAAAACACAGGTCCACTATTAAACTGAAGACCTCATCAGTATTCAGTACAACAGAACATCACTAATTAATTATTTTCCAGAGAAAAAAAGAGTACTTAATTCTGTCCAACAGAATTTCTGTTGATAAAAAAAATATCTTCTAGACCTTCATACACTGGAACTGAACTGTATTCAGTGCTGGCACACTAATTTGACATTCTCTTTTGTAAGAGTAGACTGTACTGTATATCATGATTTCTCTTTGCTTAAGTTACTGATAGCTGGCTGCATTCTTGTTATGCAATGCTAGGAGACTCTCAAGCATCTGCAACACCATGTTTTCTTGCCCAAAATTTGTAAACATTCATTTTTGTGAAAAATTTTCAGATATTCGATTTGATATTCGGTTTTCTTTTCTTTTTTCTCAATTCGATTTCAGATATACTATTCGTTACTATTGCCACACCCCTAATATTAAACAGTCCATGCTGTTTGCCCATTTCCTTCAAACTCCAAAGCCTATCTGTTGAAGCAGATAGGATGTGGTCAGCTTGCCCCTGACCACACCCGACTCTAATCTGAAGTTCTGAGGTCAGTTTTTACGCATACAGTCGACTCCTGCTAATTTGACCCTTACGGGACTCACAAAATTGACCAAATTGTCCCGTGCGTTGAGAAAAGATGTCAAAACGCACCACTGATTCATTTGACATTACGTGGTACGCTTGTGTTATGCGGTAAAACATACAGATGCTGCAAAGGCAGGCTTGGTTTTGTATCCGATTGCACTGTGCAAATATCAGGTCAAATTAGGCCACCTGGATGCACAAAACCTAGACAGTCAAATTGCCACCACCAACACAAAGCGTGCACACTTTCATAGGGTGCAGGCATCTTTCATAGGGTGCAGGCACATGCATACTGACTCTTCAAGTTCTAATTATCCACCGAAGGTTAATTTTAGCATTGAAAAAATGAAAGTTTGGGCCCATAGAAATGCATGGGCCCCTGCCATTACCTTCAGTCAGGATTGAATTATCCTTAGTCAAATTAAGGAAGTGTACTGTAATCACTGACACATCCAGGATGCAGGTGAAGCGGTTCCCAAAGAAGCATGCTGCACCTTCTTTTCCATGCCTTCGCACTCCAAGAATATAGTTTCAGTTCACAGGGGCACGAAGAGGCAGCATTCTTTCAGTTTGTCAACAAGCATGCTGTGCTCATGAGACAGCCAATATTGGCAAGGGCACAAATGAATGAGGCAGCTTATAGCACACACACGCACACACACATGCGCGCACACACACACACACACAGTAGTAGAGGGAGCTGCAAAGTGGGAATTGCGAGGGGAGATATCTGACCTTGCCTGTCATCTAAAAACGCACCATGCATACTGATTAAAAGGTGCACCGCAAAAGATGGTCCTTTTACAGGTGGGCCTACTGTTTATAAATTCCATTTTCAGGGTTAAAAATAGGCAGCAGCTGAGAAAGGTGAAGGTAGGGACAGGAATAGCAGAAGAAGCGAGAAGCGGACTACTCAGGTGAGGTGATTTGTTGGTGCAGAAATACACGATCCCTTTGAGCCAGGCAAGACAGAGGTCCACAGGAAGATGGACAGTGACTGAAAAACGGGAGCTTCAGCCTGGAGAGCCAGCATTTTGACAAGAGGAATTCCCTATGTCAAAATGTTGGGTAGTTTTAGAAATAGTGTACCCAAGCGTCATTGCGTGCCCAAAGCCTCACGCCCTGCTTGCTTTCTTTTTGTACACCTTTGTGCATTCTTTTGTATGCCCACCAGTTTGTTTCTCCTAACTTTTGTTGTAAAATACCTAAACCTTGCTATTGATTCCAAACTGAGGCTCACCTCATTCCCTTTGATGGACATTTGATATACTTCATTCCTGACCAGTTTTATGACTACAGTTGACTTGTGCCTGCCTTTTTCTTGCGTCACTGTTGTTTGCAGTTGATTTGTGCATCAAGTGATCTTCCCCTTCCTCCCCATTTCATTCTTTATTTTTTTTTCTTGGCTTTCTTATCACTTCGTTTACCTTTCCCCCAGCAAATATTGGAAACCAGCTGCTTTGTTCTGGTTAACGTTCCTGCTTTTCCCTTTTTGTCTTTCTGCCTGCAGCTGTTTTCACCATCATCGTCATCATCACCACCACCACCACCATCCACGGAATGTTGCGTTGCATGACAAAGGCCTCTGCTGCCCAATGCTCTCCCTGCCCTGCAGAAAGAATGCTTGCTTTGCCACCGCAAATTTCCTAGACTCATCATCACCTCATCTGCTTCATACTTCCAGCTGCCGGCCGTTGTTTCCTTGCCCTCGGTATCTTTCCTATCATTTAATCTGGGCTGACTATAATGTAAGGATTCCTTTCACTCAATTCTGTTCCTCTCTTCAGCCAGACATGACCAGCTCATTCTAGCAATAACACAGATACTGATAAATTGAAAAAAAAAAAAAAGAAGAATTGGAAGGGAATCACTACATCATCATGGCCTTTTGTGTGTCATTACCCGTTCTGTTCAGTTTTTCCTCTTAATAGACCCTTTTCATAAGTGCAAAGCTAGCTTTCCTGCAAGGCTGTTCGACAAACTAATGGTGGTGTACTCATCTTTGCGGTCATGGTGTACAAGTACGTCTTGCTTGTATTACGTCAAGGAAAATGTTGATGGGGCTGTCGTGATGAAACCATGAACAAAAGAGGAAGTTGACATGTGTAGCTAACAATTTGTCATCATTTGAACGATGACCGGTGTTGCCCATATTTGGGTGAATGTTAGAAAATGTGTAGTGCAGAGAAGTACACTTGCAAATTATGAAAAGGGTTTATTTCACCACTAACCCCCGTATTCAGAAATGTGCCTTAATGTGTAGCCAGTGTTTGACTTTGTCAATACAGTGAAACCTCGTTAAACCGTAGCTGGCCAGAGCTTAAAAAAAGTATGTACTAAACAGTAGTACTGTTTAACCGAACTAGCATAGATCGCCCACTTAGCTGTCGAAAACGGAACTCAGAAAGAGTGCGATGAAAGGGAAAAAAAACATGCAGTATTTATTCACTTCATGTGACAAAATTGTTATTTTCGTTTGATGCCGCGGCGGCCTAGCACGACGACAATAGCGGCCTCAAACTTACTGAAGCTGCATGCCAGCTTTTCAGCCAGACCCCTCTTCTTGGCAAACACTCGCATGGCAGATTCCTCGTTGGCGTTACGTATTCACCGTGCACGTGCGCAGTAGTGCTGCTGAAGTCCCGAAGGTGCCTTTTTCATTGTCGGGTGCTGGAGTTTGGAATACTTTTCATTTGGAATAGAGTTACGTTATCACGCCCCTGTTCTCGTCGCGATGATTGCATTCACGAGGCTGACATAACACCCAGCTTATGTCACTGTCGGGCCTGAATCGCCCGTGCTGTCGCTTTCCGTGTCGTCCTCATCACTGTCGCTAGTCGACACTTCAGCAACAACACAGGCAATGATGGCAAAAAGCCGAACCTCGTAGCCGACATGTCTTCGTGGTCGCAGCAGCTCTGCCAAGCAACTTCTTCGCATTCCAAATGCCACACACTATAGTCAACAGCAGATCCCTGTTGCATGCCAGTGCCGACTTCTTTGTGTCACGTTCGATAGCATGGACGATGTCTAATTTTTCTTTTATGCTGAGCACCTGGCATCTTTTTTATCAGAGCTTTGCAACGACGCAAGTCCTCGCTTGGGCGGCGCCATAACGCTCTCTGGCATGGCGTCGAAATGATGTTGATGTTGATGTGGCTTCACGCGCAAACGCACAGGGCACTTGGAGGCCGTTCTTCCGATCTCTGATGCTTATTGTTCTGCCGAGCCACCCGATGGAGATGGCGCACCGCTGTGTTTGCGCGACGAAAAGTTGAAACGCTACGTTTTAATCGATGCGTACGCAATAAGCTGGTACTGTTTAAGCGGATACAAAACACATTATGTTCAATGGCCACTGAGTCGGGGATTTGACTTTACTACTTTTAAAATGAAACTACTGTTCAAGCAGGTATGGTTTAACGAGGTTTTACTGTATAACACCTAATGAAATATGAAATGGGCATGCTTATGCCAGGCATCGTCTAGATCACTCAAGCATGGGCTTCAAGTTAAGGTGCATTACTGAATATGGGGTAAGACCATAAAGTTATGTTTGCCCTACTGCATTCCGAATCAAAATTGTGAAAGCCTGTTTAATGCACTACGATTCTGCTTTGCAAATTGTGATCTGCTTTGTGGCTATGACATGCTGCTGGTGCTGAGCCCAACATGACGCATTTCGTTCCTGGCCACTGGTGCTGCATTTCGACTGGGCCAGCTTCCTGTCCACTGAGATTCTGGCGCATGTTAAATGGCAGATGCCTGAAAGTAACATCAACCAACTCTCGAGTACAGCATGCCTCATAAGCAAACCATTGCTTTGGCTGGTAAAAACCGGACTCACTGTGGTAACACAGTGGCTATAGTAGCATTGTGTTGCTTATCTCGAGGTTGCAGGTTTGCTGCCAGCTGTGGAAGCCAAATCTCGATGGAGCTAAATGCAAAAATGCTTGTGTACTTCGTTTTAGGTGTATGTTAAAGAACCCCAGGGAGTCAAAATCAATCTGGAGTCCCCCCACGATGGTATGCCTCGTAATCAGCTCATGGTTTTGCAATGCAAAAACCCAGAATTTAATTTTAATTTTTTTTGCCTTGCATCTCTCATCAGTTTTTTTTTTCATGCTAATTCTTGCAATGGCTGGCACTGCAGGAGTGTGACGAGTAGTTGGACTCACATTGTTCCAGCTTTTTCTCTACTGCTGCATCAACAGCCACTGTTCCTAGTAGAGTGAACCATTGTGAGTTGACATGGTTATGTTTAAGAAAACAAGCATCAAATAAAGCTAACGACAAGAAAGCATCCACACGTTCATCTTTGATGTCATCGTATTGATTTCATGCTTCTTTTTTTCTTGAAATATGAGCCTGTGTTCCCAATCGCATATACACTCTCTGACTCGCACATTATCGCCTACACGACTTGTTGCTACGTCAAGCACAGCACTGCAGCAGAAATTTCTAGCAAACTCGTACTCGTCAGCTACCATGAAGACTCCCTGTCTGCCACCGCTAGGCCAGAATTGCCAGTATAGTGGATGGAATGTTGAACAGACTTAGCTCAAATTTGAAATTTTCGTATGGCATAACCATTTCAACATCTCAAATTGCCGGGGTCTGTGGTCCTGAGGAAGTAAGAGTCACAAATGATTGTGACAGGCAAACCCGCACTGGCCGGTCTAAGTGGCAGTTGAACAGTGCACCTAGTCTTACTCTTAGCCGCACTCAAGTGTTCTAATGCTGCAGTGTTGCCATAAAGAAACTAAATGCTCCTAGTTGTACAATCGACTTCAAAAGCTTGCGGTGTGCGGATTCTGCAAGAAAGTTGTTATACGGAGCAGTTGGTGACTGTAGCAGGTAAAGCTTTATAACACTGTGTTGTTAGCATATACAGTCGAGCCCACATATAATGGCCCCACATCAGACAAACTTTCGCTTAAAACAAATGAGGGCTGTGTGACCGTCAAAATAGACATTATTTCAATGGCATAAAATCGCACGTATAACGAACGTCTTTGAGCCATGCCAATCGGTTACAGCGAACAGACGGCGTAAACCCACTGCCGCGATGTGAAATAATGACGGCCTCCAACCCCTTTACGTGCGCTCTCTGTTTTCCCTAGCCTCCTCGGAGGCAAACTATCCATTTTGTGCCCCTCTCCCCACCATCACGCGCTGCCCACGAGTGTCAGTGTGTGTCGCCCAAGATTGCCCTCCCGCCCGTCCTCGCAACTCCACTCCCCTCTCCTCGCTCTTTCTTGCAACTCCGTCTACCCTCGCTGTCTTGGTGCACGCTACGGCGCCGGCTAAAGTTCAGAAGTTTTGTTTTCTGGTCATTACCAGGAAAGCAAGCATCTGCACACTAGTCATCTCGCTTCCGCGCTTCGTTCTAGTCGGGCCCGAGTAATAATTCAGGATGGTGGACGGGAATGCTTTGCCTGCAACATTCACGAAACAAAAAGCGCTGAACATGGCAAAGAAGCAAGCAGTTTTGAAGGAAGTGTCTTAAGGTGTTAAAAACTGTGAGTTGGTGAAGAAGTACAACATGTCCGAATCAACTATCTCGACAATTCTAAAGAACAAGGAAAAGATCGCCAGCTGTGCTGTCGACTCGATGAACAGAAAGCGCCTGCGGGAAGCCACCTATGCGGACGTAGAGGACGCCCTGCTTAAGTTGTTCGGCGACGCACGGGCTCGCATCGTTCCGATAAGTGGGCCGATGATGCTGGACAAAACCAAAAACATTGCGTTCCTGCTAGATTTTCCCGACTTCTGTCCAGGCAATGGCTGGCTACATCAATTGAAAGTGTGGCATGGGATTGTTTTTAAATCGATTGTCGGCGAGGTGGCTTCGGTAAGTGACCAAGACGTTGCCACTTGGCTTGTAAGAAACCGAGCCATCGCTGCAAGCTACAAGGAGCAGGATGTGTATAACACAGGCGAACCTGCATTATTTTATCAGATGTTGCCAGGCAAGACGCATGCCATGCAAGGCGACCCATGGGTTGGCGGCAAGCACAGTAAGGTGCGCGTTACAGTACTTCGGTGCGATCGGCACGTGCCCTTTGTAATTGGAAAATCAAAGAAGCTGCATTGCTTTCGGAGCTGCGTACCAAGGCGTGGATGACGCAAAATTTATTCGCAGAGTGGCTGGGGAAGTTTGACCGCGATATACAGAAGGAAGTTGCGTACTGCAAGTGCTCGACAACTGCTTGGAGCTTAACGTGCGAACTTCTCTGACAGCAGTTGCTCTACTTTTTCCTGCCCCCCAATACCACTGCGAAAGTGCAGCCGCTTGATTTGGACGTAATGCGCGCATTTAAGGCATCGTATAGGCGCCGCATTGTGGAGTGCTTGCCTATCGCTGTTGACTGCCCGGCCACCAGCTTGTCGGGATGTGCACACGGTGGTGAAAAGCCTGTCTACTCAGATGAAGGCGCATGGCGTGGCCAAATATAGGCTGCACTGTGAAGGAAGTCGCAAGGCCCTTGCCGCTGTGATTGCTAATCAGTCACGAGATGAGAATTGCAGCCTCTGCACTGTTGTTGTGCGAAATAGATGCAAGTGTTGAGGATTTATCCAGTAAATAAAGGCGGATCGGCGTAGCAAGCGTTTATTTGTTCTTTTATTGATACCTTCGAGAATTTGGCACTCTGTTTATTATGACTTTTCTTTTTCAGTCCCATGAAATCCAAATTAATGAAGTTTTACCATAGTGAAATTTGATCTGAAGTCAATACTGAATAGCATAAGGATCTGAACATTCAAAGATTACATTGTGTTCTTTAAACACATGTAAGAGGGCCTGTTGGAGGAAGAACATTGTTAGTTGTCGTCTAAAATATAAAACTGCTACGTGGCTGGACTGCCAAAAAACACAAAGTGACCGACTGCAAACAAAATGACAGGTTGTTTTGTAGGCTTCCACTTCGACGCTGCTGAAAGAAAAGTTTTCATTTTTTGTTATTTTCTTTCATTGCCTCGAAAACAGTTGTCACTGTTTCCTTCTAATAAGTTGTGATACTTTATTTAGCAGACAGAAAAACTGGAAACTGACTTTATCATTTGGTTGTTGCGAAACATTTGGTTAGTTTTGAGTGTTTGAATGTACTGAATAAGTTCCTTTCTAAAAGTAAATATGCTTAAGGACTAATTATTTGAACGCCAGATTTTTCGGACATGTCCGATGATTCAGATGCCTTCGCGGCACTGGCACATACCCCATAAAATCAATGCATAAGAACGTCTGAAATTTCAGCTGCTGAAACCCTTCGCTGTTCGATTTTGCGGACTTTTTGCCGTGATCGCAGGCCCAAAACAGCATTAATTGAAGCCACCACTGCCGTTATTTTGATTGTCCCGCAGTCTTGGAGCAATGCTCTCGCACGCTGATTTAGTGGCAGCTTTATCCACCACTGCGGCAACAAATGCTAGGCCTAGCTGCTTTGATGCTTGCTATGAAGGTATGCATTCGGTGCGGTGTTTTTTAATGAAAGTATTCATCGTTGTTAGCAATGACGCTGACATAGCCTTTGTCATCCTCACCGATGCTATCAAAGTGCGGAAAGCTCGACAAGAGTGAAACGTTGCGTAACGCCTGTTTGCAAAAGTCAGTTTCGCCACTTCACAGCATTGTTAAGTGGTGAAGCATATCAAGGATGAAAAGGCGCCACTGTTACGGGACCTGACATGTGTACCTCAATTACACATGCGTGCACCCGCCGTCTCTTGTCGCAGTATGAACACCGATGTGCTTAATAAGTGTGCTGCCAGGCCTTCAGACCTATTTCAGTCAGACGTGCCTGTGGCAACTTGAGCCCTTGGGATCAGTAAAAAGCATGAATTCATTTTTTCGGACGTTCTTGCGGTTCCTGGGAGTCTGAAAAATCGGACATTGATTGTGGTTAGTCTGTGGTATTCAATTTGTATTTGAATCTTTAAATGTTCACACACCCCTAGTTTTATGTTGTTTTTGGGTGGTGTTTGCAAGTGTAGTTTCCTGGGTGACTGTAAACACAAGCAACTTGTCATATTGCCTGTGGCGTCGGTAAAAGAGTTTCCCAAGCAAACATTGTGTTGTCCTGCAGGCCTCCTCCCTTGCCTCTGTGCTGTTTCGGCAACCAGAGCTTCCTCGAGGCACTGGAGGTGCTTCGGGAAGGGGACACGACCCTGGGTGTCCGGCTCACCCTGCTCACCGAAGGTAATTGAAGCATCGTACATTGCCTCTTAGCCAATGTCAGACACTTAGCCGTCACAGACTCCTTCGCTCACTAACCGATTAACTTAGGAAACCTCTCAGTATTACCTACTTTCTCTTCCCCCTCCTCATTATTATCACCATCATGGCAAAGCTTTTACTGTCAATATACAGCCACTCCTGTGACAGCTCTCTGTGTCGTCTGTGTGCAGCTTGCCTAATCCGTATGATTGTTTGCCATCCTCGGCTGCATTTTCTTTCCTCTATGTGGCCTAAATATATTGCAAAAGAAAGGATGTTTGGTTTATAGAGATACCTGTAGTCACCAGGGTATTGTAGCCGTAGAACAGAGGAAGTACAATGTACGAGTAACTTAAGACGTGTTTGCAACTGCCATAATTTTCACGAGAGGGATAAACAGCAAGAAAGGGTGTCCCGCATGGGAGCTATTCACTGAAAGCTTGGAAGAAGTACCAGAACTGTTCGACTGAAAATTATCAGTGTGAAAGTCAACAGGGAAAATCTTGCCAAGATGCAGTTTGCAGATGACATTGTCCTGCTCAGCAATACTGGAGGTACTGTGTTTACTCATGTAAATTCTGCATTTTTTTTTGTCTGTTTTACAGGGCGCTACTGGGTGTTATTGGGTGTTTGTCGTTACAGGGCGTTTAATCGATAGTCCCCCATCATTAAATCGGGCAAAATTCTGTTGCGATACAATGTAAAACATTTTGCCCAGCACCACCGAAGCAGATGCCCCACATGTGATATAACTTTCCATGGCACTCGGTCACTGACGATAGACGGTGCCACAGTATATCCTCGCACCCAGTATGACCACTTGTATTGAAGAGTGTTTTGTCACGTTTAAGAACATCTTTGTGTGCAAGCGGAATGGCAAATTAGGCATGGTTGTCGCTGCTAAACAGCTGATACTCCCTACACTCTCGCGCAGCGTACGAGACATCTCGGCTCTCTGGGCCTATCCAGAAGAAGTTGACACGGTGTGTGTACTTCGGTGACTCCGTTCAGGTAAGGTGTAGCATGCCTCGATTTAAAGTCTGGGCGGTTTCAAGTTAATACTGCAGTCATTAGTTCACTCAGAGCACCTGCTTCAACAAATGCAAAGGTTTCGGCAAAAGTTAGACGCCAACCTGCAAGCGCACTTAACTATTTAGACTCACTTATGGCGCTGCTGGTACTGTATAGAGCCAGAGTACACTGACGACCGAATTTTGTGACGTTTTGGCGCTGAATTTATGCTGATAGTACCTGTTAATTACCGTGAACATGAGTTAAAAGTTAGCAAATGTGCTGATAATTTTGATTCATCCTGATCAGCAGAGGAGGTTAAGTATACAGCTGCCATTTCAAAACCTAAGACATTTGTGAAGCTTGCGTAATCGCTTCATCTCACCTATGTAGCTTTTGTACTGCAACTTCACTGCACCACATGATATGCAGTGAAGGAGCAAAGTAAAGCAAGGCAAGGCCTCAGATTTAATTTTATGGCGAACAGTAGGTGTGCACCAAGAAATCGGATACATGTTTGCAACGATTAGCACATGGGCTGCCGAGTTCAGGCTCATGGCATAAGAGGCAAGGCACTCAGACTCGGGCTACACAAAGTGATTTGAAGAACCCGAACGAGGGAAAGGGCTGTGGCATGGACGGTGCGAAGTGGCGAGGAGTAGCCAGGGAATGAGAGAGGAAATGCATCACCATTTGCTAAAATGGGAGGCAGAAGATTGTGCATGGTAGATTAGGTGCAAAAGATGCACACAAGCTGTGGACAATAGAACAAAACAAATGCCACTACCAAATCCTGTCTGTGTGTTTGTTGCTTGTGTACCGTCCTTGCACCTGATTTACGTCATCAGAGCACCAACTCGGCCAACAAGTTTTGCTAAGGTAGTGCAGTCGCATAAGCTGGACAGGAAGCTTCATAAGATAGGAAAGTAAGAAATCGACTGAATGGGTCTATGTGGAAGAGTACATAAAGATTGCGGGAGCTTTTTGCAGCTTGAGGAAGGGGGCTTGTAACTGCGATGTGTGTCTACGCTCACATTGTCTGCATACTTATCCTGAATTCGCACTGCTGTTTGCAGTGAATGAATGAAGAAAATCAAAGAGCGACTGCAGTGTGGTATCTTTTTCTGTATGCCTACTTAGATTGAAGTTAACAGCAAGTAAATATTTCAGGGATTCTAAATTCTCCTTGTCTATTGACGCATAAGTTTAACGGCAAAGAAACATTGCCCATATTATCAACCAACCTCAAACTCTCGTGCACCTGGTGGGAAATACAGTGGAACCCTCCTGTTGATGCGCTCTTCAAACGACTGTGGAAAAAAAATTCACTGACAGTTACGATACTCCCTTATGCAAAATTTGAGCACAGCCCTATACGTGTTTTTATTTCATGATATACCGTATTTACTCGCATAATGATCGCACTTTTCTGTCAGAAAAATTGACGCAAATTCAGGGGTGCGATCATTACGCGGGTTAAATTTCCCGCGAAAAAAAATTTTTTTTCGTCCTGCGCTTGCTGCGGGATGCGGATGCGGGACACCAAAACAAAAATGGCGGCCGGCGGAGCAAGCCGAAGACGCCAAACGCGATTTTTTTCTTCTCGTGAGTACACTACGGGAATTGAAACACTTCTTTTTGTATCAGTAATGAATAATATCGTTAATATCGGCAACTTTGCGGCAATAACGTAGCCATGTCCACTTTGAGGGGACAGAAACAGATGGGCGCGCTTAGCTGCCAGTGACATAGAAACGCATGGTCGGTGTGCACCGGAAACTGCGGCATCTGTCTTCACTACTATCCTAATACGGCACGTTTCCGCTAAGGGTGGGCGAATATCTTAGCTGTGTTACAAGCGTTGGCGTATGAATAGGGTACACTTTTAACGTATCAGTGTAAACGTGGCTACTATCATTGCCGCGCGCGATTGTTGCGGGCTCATGAGCGCAGTGAAAAGAATGGAAAAGGCGCCTTTTTTGTTTTTGTTGACCACAACCATAATAAAGGCAAGTTTGGTTGTACCTCTTTTTGTCATGGAAGTGCGGAAAGTGATGAAAGTAATGAAATGAGGCATCTACTTAAGAATCTTTGGTGCATGCAGGCCGCTTGGCTTGTCTTGAAGAGTCGTTCGCGTAGCATTCGAGAAATGGTAAGTGCAATGATTATTAGCTAGACTTGGCGCATGACATATCACTGCGGCAAGTTCGGTGTGCGATCGTTACACGGGAAATTTAAAAAATAGAATTTTGACGACAAAATTCAGGGGTGCGATCATTACGCGAGTGCGATCATTATGCGAGTAAATACGGTACCGTATTTACTGGAATCTAACGCGCACTTCTTGTCCGATAAAAACAGGTCCGAAAATTGCGTGTGCATTAGAATCGAGTACGACCCTGAATATGCTTTAGCATATCGCCATCCGCATTTCAAAATGGCTGCCTTGTATCCGCTTCGAGCCTAGCTTCCGTAGCTTCCTTCATGTGCTGTAGTACGTGTGCTTAGGTTAGTCCACCGTTCGTCTTCCCGTTTTGTGTGTTTGCTCTATCAGCATGGAAGTGCCGACTGCGAAGACACGCCAAGTTCATCACGATGCCACTGTTAAAAAGAATGTGACAACCTGTGTGAAGATAGACGGAAATCAGGCCGTATCACCGGTGTTCAGAGTTCCGAAACTTGCGTGTGGGACTGGCGCAAACAGGAGAGGCATTGTACTCCTGTAGCTGCTGCGTACGCTGTGGCCACGCAGCCCCCCATCTTGAAAGCGATCTGCGATGGAGAAAGAGTCTACGCATCTAGGCGTGCCACACTGTTTTCTCGTTGCTTAGTTCGCATTGAAATGAAAGGCCGCACAAAGATGAATTCGCTCGCTCCTGCTACCGCACTTCATCACTCCAGCGTTTTGATAAAACAGTTGTGTTCATTGAGTGAGACGTGTTTATGTTTGCTCATGCGCCCGTGCCACCATGATTTTTAATTTAGTTAGTAAGTGAATGTTCAAAAGTTTACAGGCCCATAAAACTACTATCCTTACTTTTCGTACAGCTGTCTACTAATTTGCTATCGAAATTGATGATTCGCCTTTCAGGCGAAACTGCAACTTCCTTTATTTATCGGAACTTGTTGTATTTCTGTGTGAAAGATAGAGGTGCATGGTAGTGTAAAAGACTTTTCTTTTCTTTGGTCACGGCAAATGGGTGCACATTACATTCGAGGGCAGTTTTTTTCCATTTCTTTTGGTCATGTAAAATGGGCACGTTACGATCGAGGGCACCTTGGAATCGAGTAAATATGGTATTAGCTGATGCGGACAATCGGTCTTATGCGGCAAATTCCAAATGGAGTGAAGTGTGGTGCGACTGCCTCGCTAATTGGGAGATCATGAGAGGCAGCGCGTGGGCACGATTTACAGCAGGCGTCACGGACGGACCTCTGTTCATGCACTGCCTTGGTAAACGGACTACACTTGGAGTGCCACACGCAGCCCCGCGAATAGAGCGGAGGCGAGCGAGCACATTGAGGCACCCTAAGATCGCGCACTACTCTGGCGCCATCTTGTAGCGATCGTCGCCATCATCCATCTTATGCAGCACTGCTCTTTTCCTCTTAGGCTTTCGCCATGCCCTCCTCCTCCGCTTTCCTCCTCACGCTACCTTCGCTCTCGTAGTCTTTCATTGCCCCGCTGCCACTTCATTTTCGCTCTCATCTTTAGCTGTGGTCATTCGCTCGGTTACGAGGTACGATGCCAATGCTTGCCGAAGAAACAGGCACAAAAAACGTAACAGTCAGGAAAATAACAATGAGGAAGGCCCCAAATCACCACAGTATCAGAAACAACTCTGAATGGCAGCCAGTACCCTTATAAGTTGTCTTGGCGCTCGTACTGCAACCGGATACGACATGTGCGTGCATGTATAATTAAGGGACACTTACTGCATTCTGTGACAGTGGCCCCTTTTTAATCAATTTATTAATACAATAGCATTATACGTTTCTTGAGGTGTGATCAAGTGATGGTACCAAAAATGGCCGACGGTGCAAAGAGTAAAAACGCGTCGAAAAATGTTCGGATTGATGTCACATTTCTCAGGGAGGTTCCTGTAAACAAACTAAATTAATTCCTTTGAAAATAAAATTTGACAAGTTTCGTCCTCTGTGGGACCCAAACCCGGACCTCCAGGGTGCGAGACGAGCACGCTGCCCCTACGCCACAGTGGCTCCACAGTTCTGAGTAAACGTGTGGCCTAATGCGTGCGTCATTGGGCACGTGACAGCGCAGCCAGTGGGGAGGAGGTGGCATCATCAGAGTATTGTATGATCTCAGTAGCAATACAAAAGATGGTAAATGGTATAGCGTTAATTATTTGTAATTATAGATAATCAATGTGAATTAAGATGAATTACAGTGAAGTAAAGTGAATTAAAGTTTGAACAAGTTAGCGTAAGATTACTTAAGGCAGATTAGGGTGGATTAATGTTGGTCAAATTAGAGCAAGGTGCATTAATATGACTTAAAGTGGAGTAAATTGAATTAAGGGGAAGTAATGTTAATGAAGGTGAATTGAAGTGGAATAAGGTGGATTTGAGTGCTTTTGCATTCAAGTTAGGACACTTAAGTGACTGTCAATTTTTTGCTTCACCGCTTAGACTATATTGCGGCGAAGCACATATGCTTCGCCTCATAGCAACCCTGTCCTGCAGCAAAGCTGATTTGAGGGAACCTGTAATAACCACAATCACGTCAAGACGTGCTTATCCAGACTGACCATTGCATGCTTCCTGCATTTCAGGCCTTGGCAGGCTTAATCATGTGTGTACATTTATTGTCTCTACAGTAACGCACATGAGTGAATTTACCTCTCCATAGATTTACATGACAGCAGAATTCATATGTAACATATGTGGGACCATTACAGAATAGTGACTCATCAAATGAACCACCATTCACCATTGAGTCGTGAATTCACAAATGAGTCACCACCAATGAGTGCGCAGTTATGTACGAAGCCTCGAGCTGCTCTGTCGACGTGCAGGTTAACCGTGATGCCAACGTGGCCCGGTATCTGGATGATGGTTTGGATGGTGAGGTTCTCATTGTCCTCCTTGGGTATTTGGGCTAGGACTTGCACCACATGTCTTGCGATTCATCCTTGTTGGAAGTTGCGGCAGGCCTGCTGGGAATCCATCGGGATCGCCAGTGGTTTGTTTGCCAACATGCAAACAAACTACTAGGAGTGAGGGAATCAAATATCGGTGAATTGAATCTAATAGTGGACATTTAAATAATTTGAGTCACGAATTGAATATCCGCTATTTGATTTTTTGAATATTTGCTGCACAGTGGCACAGGTCGCATGCGCAGTGAATTAAGTCCTTCGTGCTTGATGCCACGCAAGCCTCACTTCATTGTTTTCGGCACAAAGGAGCTCTGCCACGCAACAGTGCCACGGATAGGCCACCCCACTCTGACTGATGCATCCCCGAATTTCGGCTCGGTCAGCGCTTCTGCCTTAGGTGCTCCCCAACAACAGCCCGATGCGGGGATCGCACACATAATGCCCGAACACTGCAATCCGCAGAACAACGCCACTGTCGGCCGAGGTTGTCTCTGTCGGTCCAAGATTCATCCAGGTCAATGGGATTGATCGACACAATAGCCCTGTGCAGATAGAGCGAATGACAACAGAAGCAGCCCATATTCCAGAGAGTGCGAAAGCATGTCTGAAGATCGGGCTGATTAGCCACCGGATGGCAATGAAATCGTGTGGCATTCACGGTGACAGAATTAATGCCGCTTCAACAGCTGTCAGTCTAACCCATACATGCGATGTTGGGACTAATCACGGATAAGCCACTAGTACGAACATATTAGCGGCAAGCAGTCTGCAACGATTTGTGGCCGGTTACCACATTGGCCAGCGGCAAACTCTTGTCACAGCCACAATGCGTAGGCCATTAGGCCTACTCGGCGCTGCTTCATCGGATGTTGGCGACTTCTATGGTTAGATGCTAAATAGATGCAGGTCTATTTGCAGTAGCTGCACAGCACTTCAAAAGCCGACAAACAGCTTTGCAAGTGAAAGCTAGGGTGCGGGATGGCAACAAAGTTGTTCACGGATGGATGCTATCTTCGCGACACAGTGTACGGCAGCCTCATTCCTGATGCCATTGGTAGACACACGTTGGTCTCTTTCTGTAGCTTCGCGCAACCCCTCCCAAGACTAGCTTTTGGTTTGCATTGCAGGCATGAATGTGTCATGTGGCTAGTGTGCTTACCACCGGGCTGCATACATTTGCGCAGATGGCAGATAAATGTGAAAGAGTCGGGAGCGTCACAGAAACTTGCCCTGACCCTCCCAGTTTAAGAACATTTGACAGGTAGCAAATCATGCAGAACCTGACAATGAAAAAGTGGCCGCTCTTTACCATCAGCGCCGACCACGGTCAACCCACACAGCCCCTACGATAATTACACATGGAGTGTTGATAAATTCACGTGATCGACGGTCTGCACTTTCGTCTGTTGTGCAGATTGAGCTTACAATAACCCATCTGCCATAAAGGTGGGAAAGCCCTTATGCATTTTAGAGGAAAACTGGAGAGTAAAACTTTCTATGCAGTAACAGATTGCCATAAAACACAGGTCCTCTATTAAACCGAGAACCTCATTGGTAGTATTCGGTACAAGATACTGGCAGTAATTCTTTAGCTTTAGAGGGATAAAAAGCACTTGATTCTATTCAATAGACCTTCTACTGATTAAAATATATATTCCACACCTTCATATGCTAGAACTGAGCTGTAATCATTGCTGGCATACTAATTTGGAATTCTCTTTATTAGGAGTCGATCATACTCATAGGCGATCATACTCATAGTCGATCATACATCATAGGAGTCGATCATACGCCCTCGCACCTGTGAAAGCTTTTCCTAGACGCTAGAGCTATACTATTCCTGCGCAACCTTGAGCGATCGGAAAGCGCGTTTTCCACGCCTGGCCGGCGGAGAGGGAAGGCTTCGTTCCGGCCGCGAAGCTCTCCACATCCCCGTAAGGAGCCTGGTGGTGGTCTCGTGCTGACGATGCCCTCTCGGTGAGCGCATATTTCCCCCCTCATCTTTTAAGAGATTCAATACATACAAGCATTTGTCTCGCAAACCAGATTTATTTCAAGGGAATTTTCCACGTCTTAATAATTTCTCTCGTCGTATTCGAGTGCTGATTGCCGTGTTATAGTTTGTTAACGAAGCTTCCCCTCAAGTCTAAATATTGTAAGGCAGTTTTCCTAGTCTCTAAAGCCGCTCGAGTTCACGCTGCTCCTCTGGCGGCCATTTTTCCAAGAAATTATGCCTTCCAACCACTGTCGCGGACAACACCAGCCCCTTTCCACATAAGTATGAGGCTCGGAGCAGGAGCTATGGCGCTTGAAAGTAACCGCTGGCTTGACGAACCAACCAACTGAGCTACCTTTCCGGGCAACATTGAAGGATCACGAGTTCAAATCACAAGTTATGTTCCTTTTTTTTTCCCCTTTTTTTCTTTCTTTTTAATGTCCTTTCCTTCATTTTATCACTGTACGGAAACCCTCCTAAAAAAAAAAAAATTATATATCCTCAATTATGTGTGGCCACACATGTGCAGGTCATAAATACCAGGTTCTCTAGCCGAGTGCCATCCATGCGGTATAACCGAGCTCAGATTGGCCCACCTTGACTGATCAAATTGGGCACCACTGTAGGTTAAATGAGGCGTACAACTCCTGCGGGACCCGCCGTGGTTGCTCAGTGGTCATGGTGTTAGACTGCTGAGCACGAGGTCGCGGGATCGGACCCCGGCCACGGCGGCCGCATTTCGATGGGGGGAAATGCGAAAACACCCGTGTACTTCGAATTTGGTGCACGTTAAAGAACCCCAGGTGGTCGAAATTTTCGGAGTCCTCCACTAAGGCGTGCATAATCAGAAAGTGGTTTTGTCACGCAAAACCCCATTCTCCAATTTTTAATTTAACTCCTGCGGGGACGGTAGAGTATCCGTCTCCAGTGCAAAAGGACCGTGATTCAAATCCCGGTGCAGCGCAATTCTCCACCGGAAAATAAAAAAAAAAAAGAACGTGTGTTGAGAAAATTGCACAAACAGGCCTGGAGTGCGGGCTGATCCCGGTGACCAGAACCGGTAACGCACTCTCTCACCAGAGCAGGATTGGCCACCCTGGTGCAGTACTGGGCCACAACCTCCTATATGAATACAACAATCAAACCCCGGCCCTCAGTCCCCAGCAGCCGCGAAGCAACTGACCACGGCGGCGGTCAGATCTGTGACGCTGCAGAGGGTGCTAAGAATACCTGGCTCCGGACAGGCCGCCATTGGAATCTGAACCTGGCAACGTTTAACGTTAGAACGCTATCTAGCGAGGCGAGTCTAGCAGTGTTATTGGAGGAATTAGAGGGTAGTAAATGGGATATAATAGGGCTCAGTGAGGTTAGGAGGACAAAAGAAGCATATACAGTGCTAAAAAGCGGGCATGTACTGTGTTACCGGGGCTTAGCAGAGAGACGAGAACTAGGAGTCGGATTCCTGATTAATAAGGAAATAGCTGGTAACATACAGGAATTCTATAGCATTAACGAGAGGGTGGCAGGTCTTGTTGTGAAGCTTAATAAGAGGTACAAATTGAAGGTGGTACAAGTCTGTGCCCCTACATGCAGTCATGATGACCAGGAAGTCGAAAGCTTTTATGAAGACGTGGAATCGGCGATGGATAAAGTCAAAACAAAATACACTATACTGATGGGCGACTTCAATGCCAGGGTAGGCAAGAAGCAGGCTGGAGACAAGTCAGTGGGGGAATATGACATAGGCTCTAGGAATAGCAGAGGAGAATTATTAGTAGAGTTTGCAGAACAGAATAATATGCGGATAATGAACACCTTTTTCCGCAAGCGGGTTAGTCGAAAGTGGACGTGGAGGAGCCCGAATGGTGAGACTAGAAATGAAATCGACTTCATACTCTGCGCGAACCCTGGCATCATACAAGATGTAGACGTGCTCGGCAAGGTACGCTGCAGTGACCATAGAATGGTAAGAACTCGAATTAGCCTAGACTTGAGGAGGGAACGGAAGAAATTGGTACACAAGAAGCCAATCAATGAGTTAGCGGTAAGAGGGAAACTAGAGGAATTCCGGATCAAGCTACAGAACAGGTACTCGGCTTTAACTCAGGAAGAGGACCTTAGTGTTGCAGCAATGAACGACAATCTCATGGGCATCATTAAGGAGTGCGCAATAGAAGTCGGTGGTAACGCCGTTATACAGGAAACCAGTAAGCTATCGCAGGAGACGAAAGATCTGATCAAGAAATGCCAATGTATGAAAGCCTCTAACCCTACAGCTAGAATAGAACTGGCAGAACTTTCTAAGTTAATCAACAAGCGTAAGACAGCGGACATCAGAAACTATAATATGGATAGAATTGAACAGGCTCTCAGGAACGGAGGAAGCCTAAAAACAGTGAAGAAGAAACTAGGAATAGGCAAGAATCAGACGTGTGCGTTAAGAGACAAAGCCGGAAATATCGTTACTAATATGGATGAGATAGTTCAAGTGGCTGAGGTGTTCTATAGAGATTCATACAGTACCAGTGGTACCCACGACGATAGTGGAAGAGAGAATAGCCTAGAGGAATTCGAAATCCCACAGGTAACGCCAGAAGAAGTAAAGAAAGCCTTAGGAGCTATGCAAAGGGGGAAGGCAGCTGGGGAGGATCAGGTAACAGCAGATTTGTTGAAGGATGGTGGTCAGATTGTTCTAGAGAAACTGGCCACCCTGTATACGCAATGCCTCATAACCTCGAGCGTACCGGAATCTTGGAAGAACGCTAACATAATCCTAATCCATAAGAAAGGGGACGCCAAAGACTTGAAAAATTATAGACCGATCAGCTTACTGTCCGTTGCCTACAAAGTATTTACTAAGGTAATCGCAAATAGAATCAGGAACACCTTAGACTTCTGTCAACCAAAGGACCAGGCAGGATTCCATAAAGGCTACTCAACAATAGACCATATTCACACTGTCAATCAAGTGATAGAGAAATGTGCAGAATATAACCAACCCTTATATATAGCTTTCATTGATTACGAGAAAGCGTTTGATTCAGTCGAAACCTCAGCAGTCATGGAGGCATTACGGAATCAGGGTGTAGATGAGCCATATGTAAAAATACTGGAAGATATCTATAGCGGCTCCACAGCCACCGTAGTCCTCCACAAAGAAAGTAACAAAATCCCAATAAAGAAAGGCGTCAGACAGGGAGATACGATATCTCCAATGCTATTCACAGCATGTTTACAGGAGGTATTCAGAGGCCTGGAGTGGGAAGAATTGGGGATAAAAGTTGATGGAGAATACCTTAGCAACTTGCGATTCGCTGATGATATTGCCTTGCTTAGTAACTCAGGAGACCAATTGCAATGCATGCTCACTGACCTGGAGAGGCAAAGCAGAAGGGTGGGTCTGAAAATTAATTTGCAGAAAACTAAAGTATTGTTTAACAGTCTCGGAAGAGAACAGCAGTTTATGATAGGTAGCGAAGCACTGGAAGTGGTAAGGGAATACATCTACTTAGGGCAGGTAGTGACCACGGATCCGGATCATGAGACTGAAATAACCAGAAGAATAAGAATGGGCTGGAGTGCGTTTGGCAGGCATTCTCAAATCATGAACAGCAGGTTACCACTATCCCTCAAAAGGAAAGTATATAACAGCTGTGTGTTACCAGTACTCACATATGGGGCAGAAACCTGGAGGCTTACGAAAAGGGTTCTGCTGAAATTGAGGACGACGCAACGAGCTATGGAAAGAAGAATGATGGGTGTAACGTTAAGGGATAAGAAAAGAGCAGATTGGGTGAGGCAACAAACGCGGGTAAACGACATCTTAGTTGAAATCAAGAAAAAGAAATGGGCATGGGCAGGACATGTCATGAGGAGGGAAGATAACCGATGGTCATTAAGGGTTACGGACTGGATTCCAAGGGAAGGGAAGCGTAGCAGGGGGCGGCAGAAAGTTAGGTGGGCGGATGAAATTAAGACGTTTGCAGGGACAACATGGCCACAATTAGTACATGACCGGGGTAGTTGGAGAAGTATGGGAGAGGCCTTTGCCCTGCAGTGGGCGTAACTAGGCTGATGATGATGATGATGATGATACTGTATATCTTAATTTCTACGTACCTAAGTTATGCAATGCAATGAGAGTCCTGTGCACATGCAGCATCATGTTTACTTGAACTTTATTTGTAAGCATAAAATTTGTGATAAGTTTTCCGATAGTCTATTTGATATTGAATTCCATATTTAGTATCGGTATTTGCACACTCCTAAATTCAAGACCCTTTGTTAATTATTCTTTTTGACAATATAGACTACTGCAGCAATAGCTATGCAGAAGAAAGAGTGTAAAATGCACCATTAAAGCTATATGAAATGCAGAAAAGTAGAAATAGATTATGAAAGACGGGTCATTCAGTTAAATCAGAAAATTTTCAGTTTCACCCAAAGGCTGAAGCATTTATAGCGATAGGGAAGTACTATACAACTACACAAAGCAAGGCTCGTAGTTTTTATTGGCCATATAAATTGCAGTAAACATTCGCTTAAATTAACAAGCATGGTGTCACGCATGCATGGGTAAACATGAACAGATCTCACTCGATGACCACAAAGACTCGCTGCCACAATGCTGACGGGATGAAGAGCGGCGGTAGCAGCAGCGAGCGAATTTCGCTTCGTACTGCCTCTCACTTCAAAGCTAAGTAGGCTCACAAGAACAGCACACATGAAGCCATCAGCCATCTCGGCTCACACATGCTTTGTAGCCATTGCAGATTACCTCCTAGATGGAGTGCACTTGGCCCCAGCAGGCACATGCATGCGCAGCAGTGGTTGGACTAAAAGAGAGAGAAAGCTAGCCCCCCCCACCTTCCTCCTCCCCCCCACCCCCGACCTTATCGCACTTCATGCGGAACCTCACGCCGCCGACGACCGTGGAAGTCTGCTTGGAGTGTCCTTATAATTGCTATTGCAGTAAAAATGAGAAGGCAAACAAGCATTGTGCATGCATACCCTTTTCCCTCCCAGGACGTGGTGTGGGCCCTCGGCTCCCCAAACAAGGTGTTCTACAAGGAGGAGGACAAGATGAAGATCCATGCCCAGGACTCCCACAGGCTGCTGGCCGCCAGGGCCTCTGACTACTTCTACAACTACTTCACCCTCGGCATGGTGGGTGGGCCAAGTGTATGTGTGTGTGTGTGTATCTATGCGTGTTTCTTTTTGTTTTCAAGTTCTGTGCAGAAGCTGTTCTTGGTAGCGATTATTTCTTCCACGTTTGGCTTGCTCACACGCAATGTGGCACAGTGATCTCTTGTTTCGTTGAAGTGCTCAGATTCGAGCAAACATAAACTGCCTAAGTATTAACTGCTAGAGATATAGAAATACACTGGGATTGGCATGAATGTTTCAAGCTGCTCGTAAGAACGCTATTGGAATCCAGCCTTTCCCATTGTGCTTACAAATGAACAAATTTATTAATACTTCTCTGCTTAAAAGCAAACTGCTTGTTTCATAAAGTTGATATTTTGGCATGTTAGTGCAGTTAAACTACGTACTTAGTAGGCATCATTAACCACGCAGGACAAATGATGCCCAGTGGGATCCCATGTTGTGCAGAGCTATTCCTTAATCGTTCTTGACATTCTGTGTCATTTAATTAGGCATGCCTGTCGAAGCATTTTCCCAGCAAACTCCAAACTAATGGGACACACTGTCCCGATGCACTGAAAGTGGGAACTGCAGGAGGAGCATCCCTATTTCTTCAATTACGATAACTGATGCATTCTCAACGGGCAAGCTCAGCCTTCATCATTCCTTGATCCCACTTCTATGTGACCTCAACGCCATTGACTTTGTCATTGTCAGATTGGGTCAGGACTTGTAGGTGCCGAGGTAATGTGGTGATTCTATTCCAATACTACAGTTGAACCTCGTTCGTACATTTTGAAAAAAAAAAAATAAGGGTTAAGAATAATGTATTAGCTGGGATAACGTACGATCCGAAGTCACTAAAAAATTTGGTAGACTCAACCGTAGTTGACATCTATGGCAAATGAATTCTGCAGACTTCCACAAGGTTTCTTTTACAAAGGAAACCCCCATGAGTTTCTCAGAATGAAATCTTCATTGATCGAGAAAAATTTGACGCATACCGAGATGATGGCGCCGGCATTTTCACGTGACACGGGCGGCAAGTGCTGCAGGGAAGCTGCTGCGATGAGAGGCTGCTGTTCTCGGTCGCGTGTGCCTCGCACTTTTTTTTGTTTACACAGGATCTAGTGACCAGAAAATGTATCATAGGATTGCAGCTTGCCGATGTAGTGAACGTTGGGGCCAAAAGATAGTGTTTTCCTGTAACGTTTCAACCGGCAAAAAAGGACGTGTAGCCGTATTGAGTCAGTTGTTGTGCTCTCAATCACAAGCGTTGGCGCTGGGAAGTCATATGAAACAGGATCATTTCTTTTTCTGCTTTATCACTCACCTGAGAGATGCTCGGCCTACTGCCTACATTATCATTAGGATCGACTGGTGATAACAAGTGGGTGGTAAAAAAATACGAGAATTGAGTAAAAGGACTCATTGCATCATACCATTTACTCACCAAGGACTCGGTAACATTCTCCCAGTCCTTTGAGGTTCGGATCAAGCAGGCATACAACTGCTGCAGCTGTCTAGTGGCTGAGGCCTTTTACATCTCGTTGTCTCCCCCTGTGTGCAGGACGTGCTGTTTGATGCCCAGCGGCACGTGGTGAAAAAGATAGTCTTGCAGAGCAACTACCCAGGCCACTTCAACTTTCAGCAATACTATCGATGCCCATTTCGGCTGAGGTTGCGCCTCCCTCCTACACCCGAGCAGCGCCGGGCCACCCTGGTTGATGTGGCTGACGAGGACGAGGGACACGCGGTCACTGCCTTCACCAAGGTGAGGGAGGAGCCTGAACGTTGTGCACTCGTCATCTCCTCTTTATGCTACCATTTTGTCACGCATCAGCAGTCGTCCTCTATCTTGTGTGTTCATTCCCTTGAGTACTCGGGCTTTGTTTTTCATGTGGGTATATTTTTGGAAAGATGCGTTTGTTACGGTGTGGTGTCACTTATGGTGTGTGCATTTTGCACCACCAGCAGCTTACATTGCACCCACACCACATAGTATGTGCATATAAGGAGCGGTCAATTGAACTTTGAATTGTAGTTGTGCAGCTTCACCGACTGATGTAGCGAGGACTGTGTGGTATGGGTGAACTGCTGAAATATGCAAAGCTTGAAAGCGCACTGTGAAATGTTGCGCTATTGTTCGCACAGTACCTTCACACCTTGACTGGTCATCACTAAAGACCGGCCAATACCGGTCATCTTTACTGATTTCTAGAGTGAAAAAAATCACTTAATAGAAGTGACTGGTGGGCTACCTGGTACTACATAACTTGAGTTATAGCAGGAAGGGCACAAAGGACGAAGGATGCGACTGTCCTGTGCCATCCTGTGTGACCTTCTGTGCTATACCTCAAGTTAAGAATAATTTAATTTGTTTGTTAAAAGATGTTCCTAGTACAGGTAAAAATAAACGTAAGGCCAGTTTTGGCTGTTGAACACAAAGCAATGCTCTAACCTCTATTTATAGTTTGTTGTTACAATACGTAATTGTTGTCGTTGATGATCGTTCGGGAAGGCACTGCCGTTTGATGTATATACTGTTGTTTACTCTTCAAGTTGCAGTTATACAAATAAAAGCACTTCCTTTAAAACATATTAACATCTCGTCAGAGCGGCCATCACAAGGTGCTTGCGCGCCAACTCCTCCGAGTCATTCTGCCTCCGTCCGCTCTCCCAGCTTCCCACAGCCCCGCCTCCCCGCCGAGATGTCCCCCCATGGCAAGCCCAACCAAAGTTGTGAATTTGAGGAGAGTCTCGGGGTATGGGGAGGCTGTTGGTGGAAGGAAGCACCATTCCGTTCTTACGGCAGAGCAACTGGAGTGTCTCAATCCGCGATACAAACTGAATGAGCGAGCTCATTCTGTGGTTCACAAATCTCGAGGGGGTATAATTGCTGAACTGGACGCCTCACAAGATTGCCCTGCAGCATCCTGACAACACATGAGCGGACATTCCCGTCTTGCCCAGGGAAATAAAGCAAATGACCCCGTGTTTCCATAGAAGGTGGGGAATTTTTTCCTGCACCAAGACTGCATCCCTGATTTTCGGCCCCCCATTTCTAGTTTGTTTAGACGCATAGGCAGAGCACAGCTGTCACAGATACTCATGTTGTCAGGCCTGCCAGAATGCGTGAAGCATCTGCTTTCGCTTCTTCCAAAACATTCGAAGAGAACACGTTCGAACCCAGCACTCGCGTTTCAGTTCCTTGCAGGGCCGTGAGACATCTGCCAATAACGAAGCTGACCGGTGTGAACAGGGCGCCGGCGTTTGGGTCGTCTGGTACGTGGGTCAGGGGTCTGGAATTTATGACTGCTTCCACCTCGGCCAGTACTGTCGACAGCTCAACAAAATCAAGACACTGGCAGCTGACCACCTTCTTCAGAGCAGCTTTTACGCTGCGTACTAGCTGCCCGTAGAAACCTCCCCACCACGATGCATGCTCTACGATAAATTTCCACTCTATGCTGGCATTGGCAAAATAACTCAGTGCCTCACGGTGCCGCAGGATTTTCCAAAAAAGAGCAAGCTGCCTTGAAGCGTGCTTAAACGGGAGTGCGTTGTCTCAGTAGATGCTTTTACGCAGCCTCCTACGTGACACAAAACGACAGAAGCCCTGCAAGAAGCTCTGAGTAGTCATGTCGTTTACGAGTTCGAGATGCGCTGCCCTAGTCACCGCTGCACGTAAAATGTGCAATGTATGATTTCACTTTGCACTTTTTTTTCCTTCACAAAAAGGGGGCCAGTGAAGTCAATACCGACCGCCTCAAAAGGGTCCGCCTTGGTGGTCCTGTCAGGTGGGAGCAGTCCTGTCGCAGCTTCAATACTCGTGGCACTGAAACGCTTACACACCACACACAGCCGTACAACACTTTTCATCAACAGGTGTCCACGCACAATCCAGTAGTTCTTGCGCAATTGCATGAGTGTATGTCTGGAGCCGGCGTTGAGAAGTCGGTGAGCCCGCTGCACAAGTAGCATGGTGTACCAATGTTGCTTGAGTAGTACAACAGAGTGTCATTCGTCGTGTGTCATAGTCGGTGAACAGAAACGCCCTCATATGCAAAGCAGGCTGTTGTTGTCAGTCCAAGGCATGAAATCCTTAAGTGTGGAGTTTCCTGGTAGCTTGTTTCCATTTGCGGTGCGTTGGAGCTCCAGAGAGAAGGATGAGCCTTGCGCTTTCTTTAGCCAAAGGACATGGGCGTGACTGATCTCTGCTGTAGTTAACGGACCAGACCTTCAGGCATCTCCGCGGAGGTTGTTTACGAATCGCAGAACCCCTGCAGTAACCCAACCCAGCTTGGAAGCAGTATTAAATCTGGCAAGGTTGAGCAGTTCACCTTTGTCGTCCACAGTAATGTGCAGGACCTCTATCTCCCTTTTCTGTTCTAGTTGTTCCGTTGTGACGTCCCCATGTTGCTGCTCGATGGGCCATTTTTCTTCTGCCTGCGTCATCCACACTGGCCCGTTCCAGCACAACTGGCTCGATTTCATATAGCTTGCGCCCCCCCCCCCCCCTTCCCCCGAGTTATGAGGTCTGCTGGGTTCATTTTTCCAAAGCAGTGTCGCCATGCCACAGTGCCGGTGTTTTGTGACGCGGTTTCGGACAGATTCCTTCCATCTTGATGCATTTCCTTGGATTCAGCTTGGTGCAATCATAGAATCAGTCCACAGGTAGAAATTATCTATTTCCAAATCAAGATTCGACTGCACAAATTTGTAGAGTCGGGATGCTAGCAACGCTGCCATCAGCTCCAGTCTAGCAAGTGTGATTGTTTTCAGTGGCACTACACGACATTTAGCCAGGACAAGCGTCGAGCGGTGTGCGCAAATTTCAGTCTCTGTGCATAGATAAACTGCAGCGCTGTAAGCTTTGGTGCTCATGTCGGCAAAAATATGTAGCGTTCTACGCACCGATTTTCCCTTGGCGCCAGCGTCATACGTTCTAGGGACCTTGATTTCACGAAGACAAGTGAGCTCTTCACACCATTTGATCCAGACGTTTTGGGGGGGGTCTCGCAGCGGCTGGTCCCACAACAGATTTTCTTTCCCTATTTCTTGGAAAAGGGCCTTGGCTCTCATCGTATATGGGGAAAGGAGTCCCAGAGGGCCATACAGATGCACAGTCGTCTGTAGAACAAAATGTTTTGTGTTCTCATGCACCGTAGCGTAGTCGATTAGAGTGTTGGAAAAGATCATTAAAGAATCTACTCTCGGGTTCCACGTCAGACCAAGCACCTTCAGCAGTTTGGCACTTGACCTTATGAACCCCCATCAGAGTTTTCATGAGCAAACAGCTCCCTCATCTTCGCACTATTCGACCCCCATTTATGAAGGCACATCAACGCTGCTTCACAGATGCGATTGGCCTCTTCATGGATTTTCATCTCCTCTTTGTCGTTAGCGGTGCCACAAAGCAAGTCGTTTACATAGATGCACTGCTGCAAAATGGCCGTTGTTACTGGATAGCTTTGTCTCAACACTCAAAAATGATGTTGAAGCGTCGCTACCAGAAAAAGAGGGCTTGATGTGGTTTGCGAATGGGACTCTTGCCATCCTGAAGACTGCGAGCTCAGGAACTGGCCTGCCACTTTCAGGTTTTTCCATGAACCACAGAAACCTCAGTGCATGTTGTTTCTCGTGCCAAACGCCAATCTGAAGAAATGCCTTCTCCATATCGGCAACGAGTGCCACTTTGCGACGTCGAAAATTAAGTTGCACACGGATGAGGTCAGGATTTAGGCTATGCCCGCTGTCCAGATTTTCGTTAAGGGGCTTGACACTTGCGCCATGCGATGACGTGTCAAAAACGATGCGCAGCTTGGTCGTTTTACTGCTCTCGCAGAGTAATAGCTGAGGAGGCATGTAATAAATGTGCTAGCAGTCATTATGGGTACTGTCTAGTGCCCTTTCGGCTGCACCTTCAGACAATATTCGCCTCATTTTGTTGTCATGCTTGTGCAGTAGGCTCAATGCTATCAATAGGTGCTTGGTCAGTTAGTGGAACTGCTTCTCCGCAACAATGTGGTTGTCTGCAAGTTGGACTTGCTTTTCCACGGCAGTCTGACCTCATAGCAACCGTTCACACTTTTGATGCTGTCGGAAAATTCCTTGACTGCACGCTCATCTGAGTTGGTTTCCAATGAGTGGGATACTCCAATAGTACTTTCAAGCTCCCAGAACGACTTCAAAATCAGGCACCTTCAGGCACCTGCTAAAGGCCTTTGCTTGAATTGCCCACCCAAACACTGTCTCGAATGCTGTCAAAGCACCGTTTAGCCTCTTTACTTTCCCCGAGAGGAAATTCCAAAAATGGTCCGATCCAACTAGCACCACGATAATGGGATTTTCACCCTGCGGAGAATCATTGCCTAGAGGTAGTGAAAGCTCGAGAAGTCTTGCCTTGATTTCTTCAGGACAAGGAATCACCTGCTCGCATATCAAAGGAGTTTCTAACACCTCGATCTTGTATACTCTATCGTTGTCCGCAGTGACGAGGCGCACTTCAACCCTGCGGGACGTGCATTTGCTGTACGTTCTGCCAAGAACTCTGACTGACAGTGCTTCAGTGCCGAGTAATTTGCATCCGAGCGTTCTGGAGCATGCTTCAGTTATGAATGTCCGTTGTCTACTGCTGTCAAAGAGTATCCTTCAAACTTTCCTTTTATTCATTCCCTTGGTCACTGCAGTGACGGTTGACATCAGGACTGTTCTAATCGGGGGATTTTCTCCAGTTTTCAAGGCATGAAAAGTGACCTGTTCTGCGTTCTTTTCAATAGTTACTTGTGCCTTTGTGGCACTGTTGAAAGGAGGATTGCACATCGTAGTTGCATGTCTCCGTTTACATTTCTTGCAAGTCTTTGAAAGACTTGCACACTCTGCAAGTCTTTGAAAGATGCCCACGCTTAGTACAGCGAAGGCAACATCCCTTTACTGTAAGAATGGCTTTCTTCTCTTTTTAAATCTAATTTGGCATCGCACTCCTGGCTTGTGTGGGCCTTTGAGTCACAGAATTTGCACTCCATGCCTGATGTGGCACCATGCAACGCAGCTGCAGACGACGTGCGGGCAATAGTACCTTGTTTCGGCATTTTTGTGTTATATTTGGGAGGTGGCTTACTGCTGGTATCGTCAGGCCAGTCCTCCAGAGTTCATTCTCGGCTCTCCAGTTCCAGCTCGAAAAACCAGAGTAGATGACGAAGTGCCATTCAGCGGCATGACTCTGACAAAGATGAAGTCGTTGACGAAGCGTCATCATCCTCAGCAGAGGTCTCGCACTGTTCCTGTTTTTTCTCTGCCCGCGACCGATTGTAGTTCAACACCAGCTCCCATGGGAGTGCGTGGAGTAGCACAGGGTAGAGCATCGCTTCGTAGGATTCCTATCCAACGCACAGGGCTTGCAGAACTCTGATGTGTACTTGAATGCAATTGAACATACGCTGGAGATCGCGCAGTTTTGTTGCAGAAGTGACTGGTGTTATGTCGATCAGGCATTGCATGTGGCCCTGTATCAAAGGGTAAGGGTCCCCGAAACTTTTCTGCAGGAGGTCGATGGCATTTGCATAGCACTCTGTAGTCCCACCTGCAGTCCGGTAATCAATGCAACAGCTTCTCCAGTGAGCAGAGATTTTAAGAGGTCGTTGAATCAGTCGACGTGACTCAGATCTGGATTCTTATGAATAGCGACCGCAAACTGCTCCAAGAAAGGTTGCCAGTTCCTTCTTCTTCTGTCAACTTTAGTAGCTCCAACTTCGAGAGTTTCGTTCTTTGAATTCGCGTGGCTGAAGCCTCCTGGATCATTGGTTTGTTTTGGCTGGCACTTTTCGTTTCCGTCTGTAGGGAGCACAACTTCATTCTATATTATAGTTTGCCCACATAAGCTGTGATTTTCTCACTACATTCCAAAATCGTTTCTAATTCACTTTCTGCATCCTCTTCTCTGAGATGAGGCTCTATCGCAGCGTCTACATCCTTTACCGTATTTACTCGCACAATGATCACACTTTTTTGTAAAAAAAAATTGACGCAAATGCAGGGGTGCGATCATTACGCAGGTTAAATTTCCTGCGAAAAGAAAAAAGAATTTGTTTTCATTCCGCGTTTGCTGCGTCAGGACAACAGGTCAACAAATAGGCGGCTGCCGCTGTATGTAGCGCGGGACACCAAAACAATAATGGCGGCTGGCGGAGCAAGCCGAATGCGCCAAACGCGATTTTTCTTCTTCTCGTGAGTACACTATGTGAATTGAAACACTTTTTTTTGTATCAGTAATGAATAATATCGTTAATATCGGCAAGTTTGCGGCACTAACGTAGCCATGTCCACTTTGAGGGGACAGAAACAGATGGGCGCACTTAGCTGCCAGTGACATAGAAACACTTGGCCGGCATGCTGTGGAAACTGCGGCATCTGTGTTCACTACTATCCTAATACAGCACGTTTCCGCTAAGGGTGGGTGAATATCTTAGCTGTGTTACAAGCATCAGCGTATGAATAGGGTACACTTCTAATGTATCAGTGTAAACGTTTCTACTGTTGTTGCCACTCGCGATTTGTTGCGTGCCCACGAGTGCAGACGAGAAGAATTGAAAGGCGCCTTTTTTTGTTGTTGTTGTTGACCACAACCATTATAAAGCCTACGCATAATAAAGGCAAGTTTGGTTGCAGCTTTTTTTTGTCATGGAAGTGCGGAAAGTGATGAAAGGAATGAAATTGGGGCATCTGCTTAAGAATATGTGGTGCATGCAGTCCGCCTGGTTTGTCTTGAAGAGTCATTCACGTAGCATTCGACAGATGGTAAGCGCGATCGTTACGTATTAGCTAGACTTGGCACACGACATACCGCTGCGGCAAGTTCGGGGTGCGATCATTACACAGGAAATTAAAAAAAATCGAATTTTGACGGCAAAATTCAGGGGTGCGATCATTACACAAGTGCGATCATTATGCGAGTAAATACGGTAGTCGCTGCTCTGAAATCTGTAGAAGTTTTATAAGAGCACTCGCCTCTTCCAGGCTGACAGCAGAAGTGGCGCCAGAAGTTTGTCCGCTTCTTTCACGAAATGCATCACTTGAGCTTGAGTGACTATACAATTTTTCTGTATATATCCATCCTCGTTCAGTGAATCGTTGTCGGGTCCGGTCAATGGTTCTCTATGGCCTTGTTTGATTCATTCCCAGGTTTCGGCACCAAATATTTTGTTGTTATAATACTTCATTGTTGTTGTCGTTGATGATTGTTCAGGAAGACACTGCCGGTTGATGTGTTTACTGTTGTTTATTCTTCAGTGTACAGTTGTGCAAATTTGAGCACTTCCTTGAAGATCTTAGGATCTCATCAGTGTGGCCGTTACAAGGTACCTGTGCACCAGCTCCTCCAAGTCATTCTGCCCCCGTCTGCTCTCCCAGCTTCCCACAGCCCCGCCTCCCTTGCCGAGACATCCCCCCACGGCAAGCCCAACCAAAGTCGTAAATTTGAGGAGAGTCTTGGGGTACGGGGAGGCTGTCGGCAGAGGGAAGCGCCGTTCTACTCTTACGGCAGAGCATCTGGAGTATCTCATTTCACTATACAAACAATAGAACCATACAAACACAACAAATAAGACCAGTGAGACAAATGTCTCAACAGTGAACATGGTTATAACATATTAGAAGGTACACGCACTAAATATAATATGGTTCTCTCTGAAATAAGCATAAAGCATTTATATGCTTATCACAAGTATTGGATGTAACGAAAGTACAGTTAAAGCTCGATATAACGAAGTAGGTCAAATCAGCAATTTGCTTCGTTATATCAAAATTTTGTTTTATAGGAATTCGACCTTTTATGCAAATAAGTACAGTCACCAATGCATTTTTCTTACACGGAAAGGGCCCGCAGAATTTCCCGAATTATCGGGCAATTGAAAAAAGCAAGTTTGAATGAGAAAACAATTGATTTTGATGAATTTGGGAGTCGGTGACGAATGGTACTGTTTCATGCCACGTCGACAATATATTCACATAGGCGGTATGAATTAAGTGAAGCCAGCCATGCTTTTGCTTGCACTCCACCCTGATAGCCTCGCCCGCACTGGGACGACGCTATCGTGAAAAATGCTTGCAGCAGGGAGCGAAGGCTTCCTCTGCCTCTCGCGTAATGGGTCACCGAAACTTGAGGTTACGCAAATACTAAACGCATGAGAAGACAGTTACATGGTGCCACGCCCTCTTGATATGCCTACTCTTTGCACACGCAGCAGATTACCTCTAAAGCAGAGTGTGTGGCTGTGTATGCGCTCAGCTAGACGTACAGCCATGTGCACCCACGGCCGAGACGCGCGGCAGAAATTGGGATGGGCACCAACTTACCCTGCCCCTCACGCCCCATGCCCTACACCCTGCCCCTCACGCACGCTTCATCGTGTTACTGTGAGCTTGCTCTCCTCCCCCACCTTCCCATTGCTTGCGCAGGGAGGCAGCACTCGTGCATAGAACCACCATCTTTCTTTCTCACCCTTGCACACTTTCACTCAACCTAAAGCAGAAAGTGTGTGGTGCGATAGGATCTTATCACACTTGGACTTTCTATGGAACATGATGCGGCTTCACTTCGGTGGTCTCTCTTGTTGCGCGCATGCCATTTGAGAGGTGCGTTTGCAAGCAGCTGCTTTTAATCCAATCGTTTGACCGTCTGCATCCGCAGAAGTTTCCATTTATTGTCTTGGCATTCCTTTGCTGCGGAAGCAAAATTTTGTTATACAGTCTACGCTTGTTACAACGGACTTTCATATATAATCGACCATATTTCAGCCTTAGTTTGCTCTACTATTTTATTAATGCAATGAAGTTCACTTTTAATGGACCACGCTAAAACAGACTATCGGCTACAGCAAACGAAATTAGCGGAAATTTTTGTCAAAATCGGGCGTATAAAGGGAGGTTCTACTCCAGTGGCTGCTGTTACCGGCACAGCCGTGCGGGTGCCATATCTTGAAACCGATCTGCAATGTGGACAATGTGCGCCCAGTGCCGGTAGCTTTGTATGTGCTGTGCCGTCGACGTTTACTTCGCGTTGAAGCGACAAACAGCACGAAGGTCGATTAGCTCGCTGCTGCAGCCACGTTTATTTTGCTTAATTTGCTATCGCAATCGATGCTTCGCCTTTTGGGTGAAATTGCAACTTCTTTTGTTTGTTTTTTGCTTTGAACATTTGTCACTCACACTTTGCAATAAAGTTGTTAGACATCACGACGAAAGTTTCGGAGGTGAGGCGTCTCGGATATTACGGACTTCGGATAAAACAGACTCTTTTGTCAGATTATCAGGGTCTGTTGTAATGAGAGTCGACTGTATTGAAATCACTTACAAACACACTTCGTCATATTGACGTTCTAATTACACGTTGTTCTATGGACAAGAGGTTATAAAAAGTTCAATACTTCGTTAGATCAAGAATTTCATTATATTGAAGTTTGTCATATCACGGTTTAACTGTATTTTTGTGTTAGATGCGGCTTCATTATAATGAGGTTTGACTGTATGTGTTCCTCAGCATACACATTATGCCAGCCCTGTTCATTTCGCATTACGAAGGGAATAAAAACAGCATGTAGGACAGGACCAAAGCTGAGACGACGTCCTTCGCCCTGTCTTCATTCATTTCATCGTGAACCAACCAGCCCAATTCAGCACACTCCAGCACTTCACATTGCATCATTATGATGACTGCTGCTGCAAATTCACAGGCCGTCTTGTCATACTCAGTACCTACATCATACTCGCTGTAAATACGCATGCAACAAATGGACATTTCCAGCAGGTTTAAGGCATGTTGCCTTTTAGCCCGAACTTGTGAGCTGTGCTCACCTGCATCGTCTGTCCTTGCAGTGGGACGAGCTCCAAGAGCGCCTGGTCAAAGCATCCGAGCGCCCAGTTGTCCTGAACAGAACCTCCTCGACAAACACCACCAATCCATTTGGATCTACCTACTGCTATGGATACCAGGACATCATCTTCGAGGTGAGAGGAGTCCGCCTTCAGCATACTTTATGACCACTTGTATGGTAGATGTCCATGCTTCAGCATTTGACTGTGTGTTATTAAGGTAATGCGGTTGGGCCTTGTTTATGTGTCACTGTGTTCAGTAAAGTCAATGCTCATTACAACAGACACTTATTAGGGTCTGATATATAGTGCAGTCCACTTGTAATGATATATCAGTTATAACGATGAGTCAACTTAAGAGTATCAACTATGCAAAAAAAAACTATGCAGTCATTGTCAGATTTTCCAGACGTCCGATTAGACATGCCCAATAATTCTGACTCCTTTTTGGCACCATCGGTGCCCCTTAGAGCCAGTGTACAAAAAGTCTGACATTTCGGACTCTCAAACCCTTTGCCGTCCGGACTTTGTACCCCTAACCACAGGTCCAAAGTGGCACCCATCACCGCCATTTTGATTATCTTGCAGCCTCGAACTCCCACTCTCGCATACCAATCTGTTAGCTGTAACCAGCCACAGCACCGTGGCCACCTATTGTATTCAAACCTCAAACCAACGCTCTCGCACGCCCGTCCGTTGGCAGCAGTAGCCAGCCGTAGCTATGGCCATAGCTTTTTGTATTTATTCGCACATTTTTTTTATTAGCTTTGTGATAGGTCGTGTGATCGTGTTGTGCTGCTGTGCGCTCTTTTTGACGTTCAATTTGAAGCTTCGCGCTGTTTCGTGCTGTGCTTTTCATCGAGCGTATTAGCTGCTGAAAGCGATGGCTCTTACTATGCTTTCGTCATCTTCGCCCGTGGCTTTGAAGCGCACAACCCCTACTGTAGGTTGACGGTGGAAAAGAAAGCCGCCATCATCAAGCAAGTTGAAAGCGGCCGGTCAAAAGACGGCGGGGGCAAGGATTTCAGAATTTCGAAGCAAATGGTTTCAGATTTCATAAAAAACAAGTTGAAGATCTTGGAAGCAGCGAGAAAGTCAACCGGGGCTCAAGAACAGAATGCATGTCAGGGTGTTTACCCAAAGCTTGAGGGAGCGCTCCTTATGTGGCTAAATACCGTGACCACAAGGCGAATCCCTGTGTCGGGTTACGTCTTCAAGCAAAAGGCGGAGGCTTTTGCGCTTCAAATGAACGTCGAGGATTTCAAGTTCTGCGATGGGTGACTCAGAAATTTCAAGAATCACAGTGACCTGAAGTTCCAAGAAGATGTATAGGAACAGCGGTGCTATTGGCAGTTCAGTTGTCGCCTAGTATTGGAATAGAAATTTGCAGCCTTTGTTGCAGAAGTTTATGCCTGAGAACATTTTCAGCTGCGATGGAACTTGATTGTTCTGTAAAATGTTCCCAGGGAAAACGCTTGCATTTGCTGGTGACCCCTGCCATGGCAGCAAGCACAGCAAAGAGTGGCCGACCGCCCTCGTCAGCAGTAACATATCAGGCAGCGAAAAACTTCCGATGCTCGTCATAGGGAAATCGAAGAATCCAAGGTGTTTTAAGGAAGCAACTCTACCTGTTCAGCACGATGCCCACAAGAAGGCCTGGATAACACAGCAGTTATTCGAAGTGTACATTCCCAAGTTGGACTGAAGGTTCTAACAGCAGAATCGAAAACCTCTGCTATTTGTAGACAGCTGTGCTGCGCATGGCCACATCAAAGACCTAAAGGCTATACAGGTGGAATTTCTGCCGCCGAATGCCACATCAGTCCTGCAGCCAATGGACCAAACCGTGGTCCACAACCTGAAGCTTCTGTATGAGTCGCGCCTGCTCAACCACATGGTGCTGTGCTGAGACAGCGGCAAAAGTTACACTGTTGACCCTAGGTCTGCTGTTGGCATGTTTGCAGACTCGTGGAAGACGGTTACATGAGAGACGCTTTGCAACTGCTTTCGCCAGGCTGGCCTCACACTTCGCACCGAGATGGCCGACTCCCCCGGAGAGAAAGACGGCGTGTGTGATCAGTCTCCTTCCATGGACTTTGTTTTCGACGACCTGCGAGTCACTGGTGTTTCGATTACAACCAGGATCATGTTTGAAGGATTCGCCGACAATCTCAAACGCTGTGCGGAGTTAACCGATGATGAAATCATCTGTTGAGTGACAGTGGATTGGGCGACTCTGACACCGAGAATGAAAAGCCAGCATCTACATAGCCGACGAGCTCCGAGTTGATGCGAGCACTTATGATGTTGTCATCAATGTGCAGCAATGATATGACCCCAGCTGAAATTGAAGCAAACATAATTGCGTGCAAGCAGAGCACCATGCAAAAGAGGATCAACAATATTTTCGCAACGCTAAGGCAGTAACAGGCAACGTTGACCCAGCTCAAGATAGCGCCGACTACATTGACAGCACCAACTGTCGTATTTTAATTTTTTTTGTTTTTATAAATGGCTTTTTTCAGAGCCACCTCAATGATGCATTGGCAAAGTTGTGCAAGTCCGATGCTGTGTCCGTGACTCTATGCGAGTTTGTATCTGCTGCCGTTACCGCACAGCGTGTCCCGCCCACATGCCTATTGCGAATGCCACAGAAAGCATTGTGAGTTGGCGGAACGTCCCACATGATGGCACGAGCTGCTTCCTGTCCGCACCTCGCTTCGCCCACGATCGTGCTCCATAAGCATCCAGAGAAGAGAGAAAAAGAGAAGCAATAAGTTAGAAGCGAGGTGTTACTGTAGTCTTTTCCACTTATTCCCAATCTCTCGGCAAGCACAGAAATGCCCACCACTCTGAAGCAGTGGTCTGCCCAGTTTGTAAGACATGGTACCAACAAGGCGCAAAGCTTTGTTGCTCGCAAGGCTCTAAGAAGTACGAGCTCGTGCAGTCAACAATATTGACGATGTCGGTGATTGTGAAACCAGGATCGCCGCAATCACGAAGCCTGGAACATGTGGCAAGGCCGATCGATGCAAAAAGGGTCAGGGACGCTTTTGCACCATAAACAACTGTTTCAGATAGACGGGCTTTGTGCGCCAGGGCGAAACCCCCCATGATAGTGAAACCAACACAGTGGAAGCTGCTTTCATTAACGAGCTCTGGGAGTGCATCAATACTAACGATGAAACAGATGGTGCTCCAATGGAAGCGTTTCTGGTTGAGATAGTGCTGTCTCATTCTGTAAAGGGATCTCCTAAAAGGCAATCATGGTGACGGATGGCAGCGTTGTGGCATAGAGAGAGTAGCAGCAGCAGCAGCAGTTATGACGAGATTGATAGCTTACCCTGATGTTCACGCAAAGTGCACTGTCGTCAGTCGAGCCGCTCACTGATTTCATGCCCGCTAAAGGATTGCTGCAAGTGTCCGCGCAGCAGCTGGACGCAGTGCATGCCGCGGTTGTAAACCTAAAACTGCCGCGAAAGCAAGTGCAGATTTCTGACTAATTCAGCATGTCTAACGCTTGATACACTTTTGAGAAGTATAAATAGACATCTTAGTTTTCACAGCGCACTTTCTACGTCTATTCTTTAACACAAGTGGCAAATTTGGGTTTGGAGCTACAGAGATATGTTCGGCAGTTGTTATTTTACGGCAGTCTACATATAGCCATGATCGGTTATAACAGTCGGATTCCTTGTTCCTTTTGATATCGTTATAAGTCAACTGCACTATTTGTGAAGTCTGTTCTATCCAAAATTAGGGCCACAGTGTGTTCTGAAGTTATAGAACAGTCGGCTTCCATTATTTAGACTTTGATGGGGCCAATGGAATCAGTTGAATTATCCCTCAGGTAATATTATAAGAACAGCAGAAAAAACTGTTCAAACAGTTAGCTGCTTCATTTGGCAGCATTTAGTCAATTCTAACATACCTTTGGTTACCTGCTCCAAAATCTAACGTTCACCTGGTTCTACAGTGCAGAAAAAAAAACATAGATTGTCTCCGATCCTGGCAAATAGAAATAACATGGAATAATATGCAACTGGCCTCGCAACTGCGCTTTAATCTTTGAGGGTTTTTGCCATGGTACACGAACAGCGTCGCTGATCAGTTCTGTATACATCTTTACATACTTGAGCAGCACCGATCTTATGTTTGATATTTCGTGTGTATTTGACACCACTGGTTGTTGAGAGGTTGAGATTGCATTTGCGCTCACGGGGGTGCATGCACGTCATCCGCTACCCCCAAGGCGTGTGTGGAGGAGATGCTGTTTTCTTGTACAGTAAAACCCCGTTAATTCGGATTTCATGGGACCGGAGAAAATGTCCGAATTAGCCGAATATCGAATTAACGAGGTTTCAACAGTAATAACTAAAAAAATGCCTAAAACATCAACATACCTTTACTTCATGAAATAACTGGTTATTGTTGCTCGTTACGCGCAAGAAATTTTCGCGGAAAGCACAATTTTTCGGAGTTCTTGTAGGTGGTGCAGTCCGCGCGGACTGTCCGGAAAAACGACACAGATGTCCTGCAAAACTTTAAGGGTGTCATCAGCCTCTTTAGCAGTGCGGCGCGGCACTTCACACGCATCCATGACGGGCGCATTTTCGCTATCAGAGTCGGGCTCTTCGTCGCTTAGTACATCCAGTAGTTCGTCGTCGTTGAGGCAACCGGCAATGGCAACGTCCCTATCGATGTGGATGTCTTCGTCCAACAGGACGTCCGGAGGCAGAAGTCCGTCTAAACGACTGTCATCTTGCTCGGTGTTTTGCTTAAGATCCACATCCCCGGCTTCCGAAGAATCACCGTCACGGACAAAGCCGCTGTTTCAGAAGCAGTTCGCAATTACTGCAGGCGGCGTGTTGCTCCGCACATGCGCCACCATGTGCACTGCACTGAGCAGAGTTACATCATATTTTTTCTTTGCCTCCATACAGAGCAACTTGCGCTCAAGCACTTGTCTTCTGTATCGGCCTTTCACATACCAAATAATTCCCTGATCCAGAGGTTACAGGGAAGCCTTTGTGTTAGGCGGCCAAAAAGGCAGCTCTATGTTTGTCAGCCCTGACTCCTTATTGTGCGCACTACAGTTATCTAGAACAATTAGCGCTTTGCGCGATTTTGTACAAAAGTGGTGGTCCAGTTCACGCAGCCAGGCCTCAAATATCGCTGAGGTCACCCACGCCTTTCGATTCGAGCGATAATCTACAGAAAGTTTTTTATGCTTTTCAAGCATCTCGGCTTTTCTGCTTTGTCGATTATCAATAGTGGTAGCCGCTTCGTGCCAGTCATGTTGGCAGCCAGCAAAACCCTTATTCTGTCCTTGCTTCGTTTACCGCCAACGCAAGGGTCCCCCTTGAAATTTATTGGTTTTATCCGGCAGGGCTTTGTAGAAGAGGGCCATCTCGTCTGCGTTAAAGATGTCGCAGGTATCATAATGTGCTAGGTGGGCGGTTAATCTGGCCCTCCAATCTTCGACAACGCCCTCATTCACAGCCCCTTTCTCGCCGCACACGCTTCAGAAGACGAGGCCGTGTCTTTTCTTGAATGGGTCAATCCAGCCTTCTGATGCCTTGAAGTCTTCGATGCTGAGCTTCAGCGCATACTTTTCGGCCTGCGCACAGATAAGGGGGCCACTCAAAGGCAGCTGTGCGTTGGCAAATCGGCAATCACTCTTAACAATGCTTCTTCATGTTTCGGGTGTGCTGCCATTCGCAGTGTCTTCCTGTTGTCAGCGAACTTGTCGCTGTCGTATGCCTGAAGAATCTACGCTTCATTTTTCACGTATGAGCTGAGCCTGCTTCTCTTCACGTTGAATTTATTCATTATGACCTGCCCAGGCACCCCTGCCTTCAAGGCTTTCAATATTTGTACTTTCACTGCCAAATCCTTCGCCTCATACTTCGCCCGCTTCGGTAGGGCATGAGAGCACATGGTGACGCGGCTTTGCGCAGCAACGAAGCGACAGGTACACGCACAATGTCAAGAAAAAACAAAGTATAAACGGAAAAAAGAAAAGTGCAAACAAAATTTAACACACACACACAAAAAAAGTTCCACCATCCTTGTACACGCACCTGATGCAAACCGGTAAACATGATAAAAATGACAACATAAAAAAACTGCACAACTCCACAACCACACAACTGCACAAGCAAATGACAACGTCGGAAATGATGGACAGCAATATGTGTGTACAAAGAAAAAAAACGTATGTATAAATTAGGGTTGCTAGCATTGACCGATAACTACCGTGCCGATAACCATAGCGATGCAGAGGTAATGCCAAGCGCCAAAAGCGACTGCAAAGCCAGAAGTACGTCATTGTCGCCATGTTTTTTGAGACGTAAGTTTGTATGTTATGTTGCAATAAAATAAACACAGCGGCCTTTACGTATTACCGGCCTTTCGGCACTCCCAGCACATGCAAGCATGGCCTTTCAGATTGGCGCACGCTAATCGGAGACGCCATCACTGGCGGTCCGATTTGAACACCCCCTAGTGCCACCTGATCCTATATGCCTCATGTGCCTCCGAGCTCCGCGAACTGTCCGAATGAACCTGAGTACGACCAAATGTGTCCAAATTAACGGGAGATTCGTGCCATAGGGTTATGTACATGTTTGACGGCACCAGACGGCACGTTTGAATTGACCGAATTTCCGAATTAACGGGGGCCAAATGAACGAGGTTTTACTGTACTTGCCGCTCTGTGTTAGTAGCATAGAAACAGCCATGCATGGCAAGAGTTCAGAGATAGTACTACAGTAGAACCCCGCTGTTACGTTCCTCACTGCTGCGTTTTCCCGGCTGCTACGTCGTTTTCATCTGGTCCCGGCATAGCTTCCATGGGATCCAATGTATAAGGAACCCCGCTGTTACGTAGTAGCTGTGAAAACGTTCCCGCATGATGCGTCGCAACCTGTACCCGCCTGGGCTAAAGTAGGCAACGCGCTCCAACCGCCATTTTGGTTTTTGACGAGTTTTGACCGGGCTTGGCCGGGCTTGGCTATGGAACTGGCTGCAAGAAGCCGCACGCCAATTCGAGAGGCCGCCAATAGATGGCCATACGTGAAAAATGCTCTCACTATCACTGTGATTACGGTCACCGCATGGTTTGTTGGACGGGTCGACTCACGGAGGAATGAAACTCAGGAGAGGCCTTGGTGTCACTCTTTGTGAAGCTATAGCTAAAGGGAAGCCGGAAGTTGGCGTTGCTCATGGCGTTGCTCCGCCTATCGGGCCAGCTCTCCTCTCTTGTTTACATTTCTCACGAAATCACGCCGCGCTTCGCGCAACCGGCCTGCTCGGACGCGCGCGCTCCGCAGCAATACTAAACAATCGTTAGCACATTAGCATGATTACGCCAAAGCGGGCAAAATTTCCCGCGGATATTCCTTCGTCCATTGCCATTGCGGTGGCGCGGTGACGATGAGGAGCACGAGCCGCATGATCCCGGGGAGTTGCCAAATCCTAGCTTTGGAGAAGCCGTCGCGGCTCTGGACCTCCTCCGCAGGTACGTCGCACCTCACAGCGACGCTGACAGCAATGCGGCCTTCCAGGCTATTGAGAAACGTGCGGCGATTTCTACCGAGCGAAAGAAACGGCAAGCCACCATTCTGGACTTCTTTAAGGTCTAAGTGCACTCTGTGGAAATAAATTGTCTATAGTTGAAGCTGCACTTCTTTCATTGATTTTCGGAACTTTCCTCACTGTTGCGTTTTCCCGGCTGTTACGTTTTTTTTCCTCGGTCCGGTGAAAAACGTATGAACGGGGTTCCACTGTAATAAGTTTTCCGTTTCCTTGCCTTAAGTTGCAGTTGGCATATTCCCGTACACTAGGGTGCGAGCAGCGTGATTTCAGTACTGCCGCACACAGGGCCTCTTCTCGTGGCGACTGCTGAAGCATTTCTTCCGACTTTCCTTTGGCACGTTTCTTATTCTGATGAAACTTGTGTTTAGGACAACAAATTGATAGACAAATTTGCTAGGCATTTTTCTTAATCCCTTACGGCGTCTCTTACTGCATCTGATCTCTTACTCATACAGTTAGTGCAAGCAAAGAGTTCTTGATACAGAATATCGTTTGCGGTAAACTTGTGCATTCGTGGGTATTCGATCATTTTCTACTATACACTGGAAAGGGCAATAAAGATTGACCACAGAGGCACGGTTATTACAGAAATAATTCTACCCTCAAAGGGTTAACCACAATGCAGATGGGGCCGCTGCGGCTGGAAGGCTGTAAATTTTGAATACAGCCAAACCTTCTTATAATAAACGGAAGAGTTGTGCGAAAAGTGGCTGCTGTATCGGTAGCTTGTTACAGTCGACGACCAATAATTTGGATACCACGGGAAATGTAAATAAGTCCAAACTAACGAATGTCCGAAAGAAACAAATGTATAAAGAAAATACAATTTTATGTCTTAAGGCCTCTGTGCAAGGAAAAAGTGGTCGATTCGTTGCTGCATGCACTTCTACTTATGTGCAACCAAGTACGCTTGTATTTCTGCCAGTTTTGTGCTGTCGCTGTATGCCAATGTAAGGACTGGAAAGGCTCGCATCAGATCCGCATATGAACGCTCTGGAGCACACGTCACATCATCATCAGAGTCACTGTTTGACCGTGGGAGAACTTGCTCAATTATTTCGCCATTGGTCAGTTCAGCACACGACAACACCGCGCTGTCTACGTCTGCAAAGTCTTCAATTGTAACGGCGGCAGAAATTGGCACGCCGCAGCCAAGCAAGTCATCAGTGATATCCGCATTTGAGCTCGTTGGGTTAGGCAGCAGTTCAGGCTCTTCAGTTGCGGAGTCAGGCTCATTTGGACTGTTAATGCCATTTGACATGGCTTGCCAATAAGTTCACGAGAAAGATTTCTTGGAACCAGCAGAGCACTGTCAGGAATGCAAACTGAACAAAGACGCACAGAATGGTGGGATGCTGTCCGAAAGGCGAACTTGACAAATAGAATGGCGTGAGCAGGCCATGCGCAGGGTTGCCGTAGTACGCTGGAATAGGATGCGATATTCGCGATGTTGATGCGACCTACGATTCAGGCAAAGCCTCCAAGACTGGCATTTGCAGTTAAATCTCTGAGGCGTAGTGCTGCTACCAAGGCAAGGCCTCAGAGATTACCATATGGCGTGTAATCTCTGAGGCTATACTTTATGCCTCGCATCTCGCATCTCTGAGGCCATACTTTATGTCTTGTCGAGGTTGCCAGAGCAGATAATGGTGACAGAGTTGGCGCACGCTACAGCCACGGACGGAGTCCAGATAGTTGAATGTAGAGCTGGTGGCTGTCCGAAATATCAGTCGTCATTACACATTAAGTCTGTGGGGCCATTGACGAGGCCGTGAAGATGTCCGACTTAACGAGCATGTCCAGATTATCGGTCTCCGATTTATCGGTCGGCGACTGTATATGCGGACTCGCCTTTCAATATGTAAAAAAAATGAACAGCACTCTAGCTGGCATTGGCACTTACGATCGGACACCATTTTTGGTATGAAATTAGGATTTTTTAGTGCATTCATCTTTGCTCTTGGCACTCTTCCAAATCTAACTGCAAGTTTGCATTGAAAGTGTAATCTAAACGACAAAAATGTGGCATTGTAGCCCCTCAGAAAGTGCGTCCGGCCGGTTCTGATTGCCTGTCATTTCGAAACTACGACTGCCCCATAATCATCATCGCCGCCATTTTTTTCTTCTAGAGCATGTGGTATATCTTACTGTCAGCGGGACATGAGTGTATTCTGCATACAATAGCAAAGCGTTGTAGTGGCCTGGAAGCGGAAAGTAGTGCGTCGTGCAAAGACCTTGCCATTGCGGGTGCGGCATCTGCCACATGCACACTGAGAGTTTATCTTGCTTCGGCCGAAAAAGTGCGAAGTTCGAAAGGTGCAACGGCATCGTGGACCCTTGCCAGCAACAATGTAAATGAAGCCACGTGTCCAGTTAGATCACACTTCCAAACTTCGCGTGCGGCCTTCATTTGCACATAGTGGATATGAAGCGTTAGTTGTAACAGTACGGGTACTTTTGAAAATGTTTGTTACATCTGGAAGCAGTTTCTTAGGCATGGTAGGAAAATCGTAAATGCCGTGAAATATGGTCATTATAACTGATGGATCGCTGTATCTGGAATCGTTATAAGTAGTTTCGGCTTATTCTCTATTTCATGCACTTTTCCAGGAAGCAACTTTGGGGTTTGTGTGAAGGGCTTCAAGCAACCCTGTAACAAATCTTGCGTAGACTGCAGGCTGACAGGTCTATATGCGTGCAGTACTTAGGCAGGCAGCCCCTGCTAAATTTCAGTGTTCGTTTGGCTCCATTTGCACACTGTGCATGTTTGACTATCAAGTGTGTGGTTTCTGGTGGTTTGCCAAAATTGTTGCATGGCGATAAGGGAAGGGGAGGAAAACAACGAGGGTAATGATGTGCTTTGAAAGGTCCCAACATCGGCTGAGATAAGGCACTTGCTAGTATTGCTGCGAAATTGAGTAGGAGCAATGATGGGCACAACTGGCATTTAGTATGTGGGAAACAGCTTGAGAATGCTTTTCTTGGCTAAAGTGCTGGCATGAGGCATAGCCTCACAGAGCCTTTTTGTAATAAGTATTGCCTATAGTATTAACAACTACCTTGATGCTTAAAGAAATTGCGACTTGCTGGTGTGGTTGGCAAGGTTAGAGAAAAAAGCTTCATTTCCTTCCTACTTAAAATGACTTTTCTCTTTTGCCCAGTTTTCTAAGGCTGCTTTTGCAGTGTATATGACTGCTTCTATCAATAAATTGGGGTAGCTCTTGAAAGCTTGAGTAAAGACGGCAACTAAGCTCTACGGTGAGCATAATTAGGGTCCAGAAGAGGTAACAAAGCCCACTGATACCGTTGTTCGAAGCACTGTCATAGCACTGTGAAACGAACAGTTGTGCAAGCCATAACAGTTAAGCGTGACTAGTCCTTCGTTACGTGACAGTCCGCCACCGTGGGATTCCTGTTTACCAAGGCAACCGCCCCCTTTTCTTGTATGGTCGCAGGTGATGCGGAACAAGCACATAGCATCGGTGACGCTCTACCAGCGCAACGGCCGACTACACAGGGCCAAGGGCACGGCCTCATGACACCACCTCCCTCGTACATCGTCTTTGGCGCACATCTCCACTAGTCACCACAATGCCGCTCCTTCTCCGCCGCCCAGCCCGCCTCCCTTTTTCCGCCTCTTGCCACAGCAGCAGCAGCCACCGCCGTTGTCGTCGTTGCGTGAACCCCCACCCCGTCGCTCACCTCCGGGACTCTGAGCTCCCGTAGGGTCGTTGTGTGTGTGGCATGTTTGTGTGGATGACAGTGCCATTCGGTTAAGGGTAGATGGAAGCTCGCCGAAACCCAGGCCAGCGTTTCATGAAAAGTGAAAGAGAGCAAGGACCATGATGGTGCACAGATGTGTGGTGTGTGGTATTCTTATTTTCGTTTTAATATTGTAATTGCCTTTCTTTCTTTATCCGCGCGTTGTGAGCATTGCAGTTTGGCAGCTGTAGATAGCACAAGGTGATGAATGAAGGCTGCTCGTCGTCTTGGAGGAGCTGCTCGGATTCTCAAATACACTTGCGGATTTCATTGGCATTTTTGCCAAATTTTACGAGCCCAAATCTGCCAGTGGAAAATTTTTCGCTCCTCACTGAATCGCAGCGGAAGTTGCCATGCGCAGTCAACAGAATGTGGTAGGTGGAACATTTGGTTCAATCCCCTTCCCGACAGTCTTGCGTGAAATGTAACCATTTGCTGTGCAGCGAGCCAGTTAGAAACGACCACTGAGATACGCTGGAATTGGCTTTCGCTCTCTCTACTTTTGTGAAGCAATTTCTTTTTTTGCCAAGTCTTTTGCCTCAAGGTTCAAAGACAGATGTGCGATGCTTCTTTGTTGCATAATGTTTCTCTGTGGAGAACAGGTGCTAAAGGTGTGAGAAGATTTAAAAAGAAGAAAAAGAAAAACTTCAGGGTTTCGGGAAGTGCATACTTGCATGTGACGCCGTCAATGAAGCTCTTAAATGTTCCCAGCAGGACCTAAAGACAGCTTAGTGAGAGGAAAAGGCAAACTGTAAGGTTTTATGTCTGCAGTGCTGACACTATGTGAAAAAGCGCCCATATTGCGGCGATTGTTTTGAAATTCTGTGAGAGTCGCGAGCTGTGCCCATGTGTGTGTCGCTGCTCATAGCGAGTCCTGAATGCTGGAAACATGGCACTCTAGTGTTCAGACGTGACTTCGGAACTGAGACAAACACTATGTGTACTGAGCTCAGTCAAGTTTGGTAATGATAATACCTAACCTTTGTTGTCATATTATTTTACATGCAAGGTAATGTGCCTTGCCTAAGCAAAGATGTGCTTGGGGTGTGCGTGCAAAGTGGTTGACCAGTGCCTGTACCAAAAAATAGGGCAATTAAAATTCTCGAAATTAAAAGAGAAAAAGGAAATGCAAGGAAACAGATTTCAATCCAACCTCCAGAAAGAAAACGACAATGAAGCAAAACAGGTCGTCCCGGAATTGCAGCTTAAGAGGCTGTGAAAAAGACGCCGCAATTAGTAATGGAAAACCATTCTTGTTGACAAATACCTTACATAGCATCTGTCATACTATGCGATGCCTCGAGAAGATAGGCACACGTTACTTCCCATCTTTTTAAAATTCTTGCATTTCCACAGTGGGCTGAACAACTGGCTGAACCAGCACGAGACAGGATACAGAAACAATTGCAGTGCCCCCTGGATAGCACTGGTTTCCCTATACAGAACAGTGTTGGTTTGATTGAGAGGGCTTGGGACAGTGTATCGTGGGCTCCGGCCTGTGCAATTTTGTAACAAAGGCTCCCCGGTAAACATTATCACAACCTCTGTGCATTTGTAAGTGCATGCGAGCCGTTGTTTGAAAGCCCTAGGGAGTGCTGAGGCACATGCGTTTTTCCCTAGCATGCAGCATTGTCTGTATACAATCTACTCTCGGGCCTCGTAAGGAAGAAGGTGGGCAAGCAAGCTGTGAGTGGTTGCAATGGAAATGGTGGGGCATAGCAAGCAGTCTCTGTGCGAGCCAAACAGGTCCCAGTTAAGATATGTAAGGAAGAAATTAGCTTGCAGGCACGATTAGTGCGCGAACGTCTTGTGCTGGTTGGTATAGGACAGGCAGTATAAGAATAGCAAGAAGGGTCAAGCTCAAACTACTGACGGGTGTATCCTAGCTCTCTGTGTCACCGTATCACAGCTGGGGTCATGTGATACACACAAAAAGAAATTTTAATTGCATGGCCAGTTAATAAAGCCTTGGCATACATCACAGATGCATGCATATCTGAGCAACTCGTACATTGAAGACAGTGAAGCTGTAAAAGGGAGTTCTGCTGCCTCGTGAAAGTCCTAGAAGTCTCGTTTGCCACCGCCTGAAATCTGCCCGAGACTTTCCAAACACTTTACTACATTTGAACTTAGCACTCCTATGCTTTCCGCAACATCCGGTGCATGTTCCTGTACGCTGTGTACCCACACTGGCATCAAGCTGCATGTACCAACAGCATAGTAGGGCTCCACTGCTGGCTGCCTTTAGTGATAGCCCATCACTGAAGCTGGCATTTGGTGTGCACTCTCAGTGACATTATTGTAACGGGGCCATTTCGGGGCTTCGACCGAGGCTACATTGATAGCTGTTCACCGACTGACATTCGATGCTCACCATGCTGTCATGCACCGTCGCCCGCCGCCGCGGCCCCCTAACAGAAACGGTTGTGGAACACCCCTTAACAGCTTCGTTGTAAAAAGAAACATGCAATTTTAATTTTTTTCTGTGCCAAGCAGTTGTGAAAAACCAAACCTGATTGATGTTTTGGTGAATCTGTTATACATTGATGTGTTCGTTTGCATGTGTTGGCAGTATTGTCGACGTAATGTGTAAGCCAGGTGGCAGGGAAAGCTATCGCGCAGTATTGACGTCAACGCTGAATGGTGCATCATCAGCTCGTAGAAACCACACACATCTGTCGGTGTAGTGCAGCAGTGATACCTCTGACTAAAGTGTGGAAGTTGTTAGGGCCTGATAAAGCTAAGACAGGTCGTCGGCATTAGCACACCCATGCCAAAAATGGCCATGCCGCTTTGAAAGAAAGGACAAGAGCGCATTGAAACCGTTGCATAGAACTGGCACATTGTCAGGGGTTGTCCAAGGGGCACGTTGAATGAAAGTTTAGGGTTAACCGAGTGTGGTCACGATATGAAGAGGTAGTCGTAGGGGAGGGGGGCTTGCTGAGGAATTATGTGGGTATTGTGTTTGAGCTGCGAAATAAAAAAAAAAGTTGCTTGGCGCACTGCTCGACTCGGGGTTGCCGCAAGGCTGCCTCATTGTGGCTGTGTCATACGACCCTAGCTTTGGTGCACTGGTACAGAGAGCTAGGATCCTTCACCTGCTGATATTCTGGGCCTAACTGTCTTGCTCTTATCGTACTGTCTGTCTTATGTGCCACGCAGCCCATTGTGTTTGTGTTCAGTAGCCAACTAGACCAAACATCTGCGCAGAATTGGCACAGTTATGACGAACTTGCATCCTGAACTAATCGTAGCAATAGCCGTACTGAGAGGCAAAGCAAATGCCTGTATGCAAGGTTGGAAAACATTTATTTTATGAATACTACATAAAGAAAGGCGAGTCACATGCGTAGGACCTTTTCAAATGCAGAACCTCCTTTGCCAACCTTGAAGCAAACCTTAATGTTTCAGTCTGTCTTTCACAATGAGGCAGCTTTAAATTGGTTGGGGAAATCTTCCATGGAGAGAATCGTTAAACTTATACTGCTTCATTTGAACCACAGCTTCATATGGGCACACTGAGTCATACCATTAGGTTGCACACCAGTTTAGGTAGCAGGACAATGTTCCGATATATGTCGTTGCGTTCTGACCGGGCTTACCTGACATTTCTTCCTAAACAGATTCATAACCAAATGTGAGCTGTGGCGTGTGTGTTTTCTAGAAGTGTTGTGGTTATTTTATGGGATTGTCCTAAAATGTAATTTTTTATCTTGCAGAGATGGAAAATGCCTGGCAGAAGCATGCGCTCTTATTACTTTACTATGAGAGCATTATGTTGGCTTAATTTGCAAGAGTGATTACGTTGCTTTGCTTGGCCTTAAGGAGTCATTAAAAAGGGACACACAATTTTTTTTTTTTTTTGAAATAATAGACCACATTCTTTCTAAAGCATTTGCATTTCTGTGGTGGAGAGATCTTGATTGCTAGTAGACAAAGTGGAGAGCCAAACTTTCGTAATTCCATGTCCACGCTGAAGGGCTCATTAGTGACATCACAGATATTGATGTAGTAGCACACATGCTACTGGATTCGGGCCATTATGTGCAGGAGATGTTTCCAAGGTTGCCAAGTTGAATCTTTGTTTATTTTTGAGCACAGTGCACATAATCTCTTTTAGTTCATAGAACCGGCCACTCCCAAGTAGATCCTGTCGAGGTCGACGGCGTTAGGAGAGCTGTCTTAGTAACTGCAAGGGGGGGCATCACCTTTGATCATTCATCATTTCTGGCTTATCAAACCTACGGATCTGAATTTATCTCTCCCTCTCTCAATTCTCTTGAGGCTAATATAGAAGTGAATCATTCTGTTAAAACATGGCGGTAAAAAATGCAGTGGCATCAATTGTACAGCCTGTGATATTGGTGCGCAAAGGTCGGTGGCAAGGAGGAGGCGTCTTGTTTTCAACATTCATGTCACCTTGTCTGCGGTGCGATCATACTGAAACGTTTGAAAGGCTGCTTTGTGTTGGTCCATTTTATGAGTGCAGTTGCACGCTAGATGAAAAAAATAGCATGAATGGCTCAAAGCATCACCGAAGATGCCAGCTTAGAGCACACCATTTGTCCCTAGGCTTGTTTCATAAACTGAGTGGTTTTGAGCACCCTATTGAGAGATTAATATGGAAGCAATGAGCTGCATTTTCATTCAATCACTTCATTGCCCCTGCACAGCGACAGATATTCATTCACGTCAAGGTGTTGGTTTCCTTTCTGTCGATGCATTTGACACCGATGTGTCAATTAATGTTGCAAAAGTTGGGCTGGCTTGTTGGTTGTCACAGACAGAAAGAGCACAGAAATTGGATGAGTAGAAAATCACAAAACACTTGTTGCATACTTTCACTGTACTCTCAAACTTATTGGAATTGCAGCGCTTCGGGTGCGTCTTGTTTGTGCCAGAACTTCTGTCCTCGTCTGTTGCTGCATTTACGAAAAACATATTGCCCAACCGAATCCCATGATTGGTCGCCACGACCGTTGTCTTGCTATCCTGCCAATCGCTATCACAATGAGGGTGATCGAACACGGGCCACTGAGGAAACGCTCCTGCATGAAAGAGCGTTTTGTGCGTACGGATCACGATTTCAGCGTGGTTTCTTTTTACCCACTCCACATCTTGTATCACACATTTTTCACGCACCTGTCGCCTCTCTGCAAGAAGTGTCAGGAGAAAGCGTGCACTGCAGGGTAATTTGTTTGCACCTCTAGTTCTTCATTGATCGGAGGCATCTTTCTATTCCTTGTGCCTGTAGGGAGGTGACTTAAGACCATGGTGAAGCCAAGATGCAGCATTAAAGCTTAACGAGCAAATCTTGTTTTATCGGCATATCAAGAACAGTGGATGCAAGGACGTGGAGTTGTTGCACGACTGCTCCCGTCATCAGTTTTATGCTCCTAATATCCATTTTCCGTTTTACGACGCTGGTTCAACGTGTCGAGCCAACTAGCGCACCAATTCGTGCTGAGCAAGTCCTGGGTACAGCGAGGCTGATGTTGCCATTTTTTGTGGGTTTCACATTGCTGGACATCTTCTTGGCCACCCAACCTTTCACTTGTGAAGGCAACGGTAACGTGGGGGCCAATTTGCAAAGCTGCAGGCAGACTGGTGTGGAATCCCTGCCAACTTCTTCATTCCCTATAGAAGGACCGACATTTGGGCAAGTTGGTACTGGTTGAACATCTTGAAGGGGCAGCGCAAAACGACGAAGACAGTAGGTGAGAACACACAGGACAGCGCTGAACTCATAACTTTCTTGGAAGGCATACACAAACTTGTGTACTACAACCCATAGCCACGTGCTCTCCCATCGATGGCTTCATTACCAGTGCGTAGGCAAAAACGCAAAATCCTGCAATCTAATGCTACACTATGAGGCAGCTCAAAAACTGAAATTCACTGTCATACAAATTTAGTGATGTGTAAGCATACCATCGTTAAATTTGTATGACAGTGAATTTGAATCTTTAAGCTGCCTCACAGTGAAGCATTACATTACAGGGTTTTGCGTTTTTGCCTGCGCACTGATATGACGCCATCGATGGGAGAGCACGTGGCTATGGGTTGTAGTACACAAGTTTGTGTATGGGCCTTCGAAAAAAGTTAGTTGTGAGTTCAGCGCTGTCCTGTGTGTTCCCGCCTACTGTCTTCGTCGTTTTGCGCTGCCCCTTCAAGATGTTCTTAATTCCTGGACAGGAATATTTTTTGTGATCGTTAATGAAGTGGTAATGCTGAAAGCATGTGTTGCCCATGTTGATGTAATACCACATTTACTCAATCATAATGTACCTGGTAATGCGCGCATCCAATTTACATGGTCAGGAAAAAGGAAAATGTAACTTCTTTAATAGTTCTGTGCAATATTTTATTTCCCATTCTTTCCAGCTGCCTGGGTTATGTGCAAAGGCACCATGTACTTGTGCGTGAATAATACCGGTCAGTTGATCGAAGTTTCGCAGTAAACACTCCTCAGCGAGCACTTACGGAAATTAACCAATGGCCGTTATTTGCAGTCATGTCGCGAAAAAAAGAAAAAAATTATACACCCTGATTGGCAACCAACTTCCCACTGAGCCTACTGTGCACGGCATCACAAGTCCGCCCCCTCTACGCTCTGTTTGGTCACTGCCTTCCTCCTCTACACCTGTGCTGCCAGCAGTGACAGTGCCTCCAAAGGCTCAGCGATTACCACTAGAGCATTTCGACTGTATCAACTTCTTCATTGAAACCTGCTTACAGCAAGCGTACACACTATTAGCACATCCAGCAAAGCATGTCTGGGTCCTTCAGGTGCTTCAGGTACTATATACACATTCTTCGCTGCATGGTTTTTGGCTCAGCAGTCATTGTTGGCGATCCTCTTTGCAGTGATATCTGTTTGCTGTCTTAGGTGTCAGTCAAATAAGCGTCGACGAGAAGTGCCTGATTATTTTCAAGCAGGCCTGCATGTCTTCCCTCTGGCTGAAACTCCTAGCCGAGGTATCGACAAGAAAAAAGAATTCGGCGTGCCACGCAGTAACTTTCTGCAGTTGCTCATCGCAGACAGCAAACAGGTGCCAGCAGTGCTTTCTTTCAGCACATTGCTGGTATGCAATTGCCCTGTTCACCGTGATCGGGGCTGCAGGCAGAGGGCTTCACCTACAGCTCGCACCACGCTACACCACAGAGAGTGGGCAGGTTTGTCATCAAGGTTGCGGAAGACATCCATTCACTGTAAAAATGCTATGCGCACATGTCGAAGCTCCCACACGCATCATCGTGCTTGCGACAATGCCAGTGCATATGCGACGACACTATTTTGCATGCGGCAACAGCAACTACTCCAGGAGATAGGTCTGACCATGACACAGCTAGTGTAGGGGAGCCTCATCCTCGCACCCTAATATATATGCACGTATGCTTAAGTTTTTTTTCCCCATTTTTCAGGGATGCAGGTGAGCACTACAATTGAGTAAATTTGGCAATGCAAGCTTCCTCGTATTTGTCTTGTATACGTGTGTACACTAGTTTTCAGCACCTCTGCCATCCGAGTGTGCAGATCTCGCATGTATTGATTTGGCTTGAAGAAAAGCACATTGTTATTATTGTTTAAAAATTGAGCGCAGTGTAGTTCTCATGCTTTTTATTGTAATTGTATTACTCTCACCTGTGCACCAGTGTTTACCAACAGTGCTGAACAGGCTTTTACTTGTAGTTTTGTATCGTCCGACATGCATATGTGTGTGTGGCGGGGAGAATTTTCACTTTTGTGCAACATGGTGTTCTTTTATTATTGTGCTGATAGGGTGTGTTGTCAGAAAGGAGTGATGAATGTGTTTTTATGGCTTGACCATATTGTCTGCCCGGACATGTGGAACTAGCTGGATTCTTGCACTGTCACTCTCGTGTAACCTTTCACATTTAATGCCATACAGCTCCTTGAAGTGTGTCATTGCGGATGTTGCATTTTAGGTTTCCCACAGCTTTTCATTGCTTCCAAAATCTGCTGTGCAGTTTACTGTTGAAGCTCTCTTTAATACCATTCTAGTGGTATGGGGTGATTTACATAAGATGCTATGTATCTTCATGGTGCTTGGGTCATATTGATAATGGCATGCTACGCTTAAAATGACATGTGCCAACATTGCGTTTTGTGATAAAGGACATCCGATACTGCACTCAGCAAAATGAAGCTTTGCTTCTTGTCACACGAGAAAAGAAAAAAAGCATGATGATAACTTGTTTAGTGTGCGAGGTCTATGTACACCTGTGTGTAGTATTTAAGAGTGCTTGTTTTTTAACCAAAAACACAACTTTCTGGTGTCTGAACGTTTTAACAGTTGTGAGGCATATATTTGTGCAAGTGCTTTTTGTTTGGTCGAGCTTTAATACGGCCGGCTGCTGTCTAGTGACAGCTTTTTGTGTTTTTATTCTTTGGTTTGATGTATCGTTTTAGAACATTGCATGGATGTATGCGTCGACAAAGCCGCCGTGTGCCCTGTGCGAATGAGAAGGCACATTGCCGTGATAGAACACAGATTACAATAGTTGCGTTCGCAGCTGGTGTCGTGAACGCGACATGTCTTTTCTGAGCCCTTCACCACACCACCTTTTATTCTCTGCTTGTTCGTGTGGAGCCCTATTACTTATGTGCAAGTGTGTCAATGTGACTGGCTTGTAATTTTTCCTCTTTTGCCAGGCGCATTGATGTGTGGCTTCTTTCTTCTGCGTGTTGAGTGCACAGAGTGAGCCCCTCACTGTCTACGGCTGCTTGGTGCAGTACCTAACTTTCCGTCAGTAGGGTAGCTCTCTCTGAGCGTCGAGTGAATTGTACCATTTGGGGATGTGTGTGTACTTTTCTGTAACTTTATTTGTGACTTTAGTGGTGCCTGGCAAGAAACATGTCGATACTTTTCCTTTGTTTAGACATTAAAGATGATATTTTTTGCGTCTTTTAATGTCCTTCTGTTGAGGCTACCGAGCTGTTAATGCCTCGAGTTACATGTTCAGTCTGTGCATCATCTGAACGTGAGGAACAAATTCACATGTGCGTGTCAAGAGACTAAGTGGCGACATTTCCCGGAAGTGTGCCGGTGTTTCTGATATGTTTCCTGGTCGTGCGCTGTGTATTTGTACGTATCATGTACTCTACTGCATAGCCTGTGACCAGTTGCACTGGAAAGTAAAAAGAAAAAAAAAAGAAGAAAAGAAAATTGTCTGTAATAAACACCAATTGGATAATAGGGGTCGTTTACTGCGTTTCTTATACAGCAAACACACATTCTTATTTATAAAGTTGATCAGAAATACCATATCTTATGTGAAATCAAATAAGGCCTTTGCTAATCAAAGGTTACTTCCAGCTTACCTACGAGTATCCTGTACAGCTTGCAGGAATTTAACCCAAGTAGGCCTGTGCGACAGGTCCCGTACGTACATTCCATACTTGCTGCTATGGCACGGTGTCAAGTATCAGCCACACGCAAACGGGAGTACATATTATACATAGAAAGTGTTGGTACAGGGTGGTCCTTTATGAAAGGGAACATGCGAGTGCAAGGCCTGTGCTTTGCGGGGGCTGCTTAGAGTGCCAGCAGCAGGCAGCAAGGGGAAGCATGTGCGCTTATAGCGCCATCTATCGCCGGCCAGAATAAGCAGACACGCCTGATAAGCAAGCAGCTGCTGGACTACCTCCGGCACCAGATGGATGCGCAATAGGCAAGGCCTGCCCACTCATTACGCTAGTGCACTGGAAAGGACCAACATATGCCCACTAGTTAATACACACTCCCAGCGCATATTAATGCAAAAGCATTCTTTGATGAGTACCGCAGCAAGATCAGTCCACCATGAGAAAAGTGAGTCTTGTATCGGCACAAATATGCGTAATGTGCAAAGTTCTGACATTTAATCATTAAAATAGTGTGAAGATGATTGATAGCTTTATAAGGGATGAACAATTGAAAAGTTTGATTAGAGACAATAACCATAGAGATACATAGGGTCCAGAGAAAATGAATGGGGAAGTTTATAATAAGAGTGGGCCAACTTAAATTTAGAGTTGGGCCAGCATAACTTTGTGGGTGGGCCAATTTAAATTTTGGGGTGGTTAAACTTGAAATTTGAGGGTGGGCCAATTTAAAAAGGGGGTATGATTATGCACACTTTGACAACTCCAGTAGTGTTTCTGCATACTTTTTACAGTACGAAGCCTTAGCTACCCACTCCCCCTGTAGCATGAATAAACCTAACCTGATTTGGAGCGGTTTAGGAGCTATAACTATATAGTATATGCTTTTAACGTGAGGAGTGGAAATGGAGCATTGCTCGTGCGCAGGATCTGCTAACATGGGCGCCTCTACATTTTATGACAATCGCAGGTAGTGGTTACGTGGTATCCCTCGTCAGTCAGCCTGGCCGAACGGTTACAAGTCGCACAATGAACGCGTAAACGAAAGCTGAACGCATGCATCATAGGCCAATATTTCCTTCTTGGCTGCGCGCTTCTCCGCATTCGACAATCGGCAGTCACTTCTCTCAGCGCCCTTATCATCTTTTCTTTGATATTGCTACGGAACAGTATTTGCGATGACAAAGAGGCGAGCAGGGTGAAGACGACGACGATTAGAGGCTAGCGCGGGCTGTTGCCTCTTGGCCAAATGCGGCGTATATTGCCTTGTAAGTATACTTGTATATAGCTTTTCGCTGGCATCTTCCTACATAACATATCTAATGGAGGTGGACATTCCCTGTACCTCGTCACGGAGCTTCGCAGCGGACGGTACGTCGAGCCTTCTTTCGTGGCTCCCGGTGACGACAACTCGACTCCGCTGGCTTCGACAATTGCTTCCACTTCGATGACCTACATCACACTCCCCGCTCCCCGTGATCCTGGCGTATTCTCGGGTAAAGATGGGGAAGACGTCGAGGACTGGATCAGCTTGTATGAACACGTCAGCCGCTATAACCAGTGGGACCCTACTGTCATCCTTGCCAACGTAGTCTTTTGCCTCGCTGGCGCACCTTGAGTTTGGTTTCGGACGCACGAAGATAGCTCACCAGTTGGGATTCGCTTAAGCAAAAGCTCCGAGACTTGTTCAGCAATCCCTACGGTCACCAACTTGCCGCGCAGAAGGCACTTTCAGGCCGTGTGCAGACGTCAACAGAGCCCTACGTCACGTACATTCAGGACGTCTTGGCTCTGTGCCGCAAACTTGACACACACATGACTGAGTCAGATAAGGTTTCCCACATCCTCAAAGGTATTGCCGATGACGCCTTCAACTTGCTCGTTTTCAACAACGTGGCGATGGTGGACGCAGTTATAGAAGAGTGTCGCCGCCTGGTACTCGCTAAAAGCTGACTTATCGACCAGCAGTTTGCCCATCTGCCCAACACCCCAGCGACATCTTCCTGTGCCGACGCTCCTCGTCCCAACAACACTGGCGATGTTACCAGAATTGTCCGGCGTGAGATCGAGACCGCCTATCCAGCTGCCTTCGACTCCAGCCCCTCCAACGCACCTGCAGTCACGGTTTCCCTGATCCAGGCAGTTGTCCACCAGGAGTTCGCAAACATGGGTCTTCACACCATCTGCTCAGCCCATTGCCCTGATACCCACCCAGCTTCTTCGATTCCGCCCCGTCCCGCATCTTCTTACCCACCATGCTTCCGCAACCCGTCTGAATGGCGCACTGCTGACGACAAGCCCATTTCTTTTCACTGCCATCAAATTGGGCACATTTCTCGGCAATGTCGCAGTCGCTGGAGTTCGCCGAACCGGTCTACTCTTATACTGCCTACTCTCGCCCCCCAGGTTGCCGTTCTCGTCCCTATGCTGCCCGCTCTGATAATGCCACCACAGATTCTCTTGCGCTTAACCGCTCCTATTCTCGTTCGCCTTCGCCACAACAACGACACTCTCGCTCCCACCAGCCAAGTCTCTCCTATTCGCAGACTACCTTCGGACGCCGCTCCCAGCCGGAAAACTGGACGATGCAGCGCCTCGAGGTGTGACGCTGCCCATTGCTCCCTACGTTGCCAAATCCTCCACTGGTGTTGCCCACTCATCTGAACCTGCTTAACGTGCAAGTCGACGGTATTTCTGTATCTTCTCTGATAGACACTGGGGCACATTTGTCGGTAATGAGCGCTGACCTACGTAGCCAGCTGAGGAAAATAATCACGCCCACCACGACTCCTGTTGTCCGTGTCGCCGATGGCAGAACAGCCCCTGTAATTGGTATGTGTGCCGCTCGCGTCTCCTTCGCCGATTGCTCCACTATCGTACTATTCGGTCATTGCCCACTGTCCCCACGACATGATCCTCGGCTTAGACTACCCCTCCGCACATTCTGCGCTCATCGATTGTTCCACCAGAGAGAGAGAAACAACTTTATTTGTCACTGAAGGGTGGGAATTAGGGCAGGTAGGCCTAGCGTGGCTCCCAGTTGGGGGCGACGTCTTGGGCCCACGAGACGAGTGCGAGTTGCGTTTTCTTGTCTGCTCTTGTCAGCAGCTGGTTCCAACCCTCCTCGGAGGGAGCTGGCAGCAATGATTTTGGGGGAGGGTTACCCTCGCATCCCCAGAGAATGTGTGCTCGAGTGGCGAACACTCCATGGTGACACTTAGTACACACGGGGTGGTAATCCCCTCCAGTGATTAAATAAAGCCTAGAATGACTGAGAATTGAATCGGTCTGCAGTCTGCGAAGCATGGTGGCTTGCGCTCGGTCGAGGTCGGGGTGGGGAGGCGGGTACATGCGTCTCGTCTCCTTGTAGAAGTTGGTGATGTCAGCATAGGACTTTGGGGCCTCTGCGAGATCTGGGTTCGAGGGGCCGGCCTCCCGGTTAGTTAGGCCTCGGGCTAAACGGTCGACCCTTCGTTCCCAGAGTTCCCCGCGTGAGCAGGTACCCACACTAGGCTTACAGTTCCGTCGAGAGCGCAACCGCGGAGGATGTGTACGGCGGGGCGACAGAGTGAGTTTTTTGAGAAATTTTGGATGGCTTGTTTAGTGTCACTGAGAACCGTGCTCGTGCGGGGATCCGCGATGGCTAGCGCGATCGCGACCTCTTCGGCAACGGTGGAGGAGTGTGTGCGCAGTGTAGCGGCACTGATGAGAGTGGTGGCTGGCGTCGCTACGCAGGCTACGTCGCCGCGTTCACGTACATACATGGCATGTTCGTCGGCGGAGTAGGTGACGTCTAAGGTTTGTGCCATCAGTTGGCGGCGCCTATCGTGGCGGCCAGGTAGCATATGGGTCATGGGTTTGATGACCAGCCGACTGAAGACTCCAGTCGGGAGGGAAGCAGTGGGGTGGATGTCACTTGTAGGGTTGATGTTAAGACGATTAAGAATGTAACGACCGTGTTCGGTGCGAGAAAGACGGTGTGTCTGTGCAGTCTTGTGTGCCTCTATGAGGGTGTTGTATACTCCAAGCTGGAGGAGACGCTGTGTGCTGGCGGACTGGGGCAGTTCCATTGCTGCCTTGTGGTAATAATGGTATGGGAGGCGGAGGTGGTAATAAGGCTATGTGTAGACAATCCTACTAATGAGGTAGGCTTGTGTGAGGCGGCAGAAGTCGGTCTCCCGCATTCCCCCTGCGGCGAGTGGCAATGCGGCGGATTAGGCCGTTGATTTGGTGGGCTGTGGTTCGGAGGCGTTGGATGGCTTCCGAGTTCTGCATGTTGTTCTGCACCAGCATGCCTAATACGCGGATGGTCTGTACGGGGGCTATGGGGTGGGTGGCAATGTGGAGCGTGATCGGCTCTTGTGGGTCGGGGACGGGTCGGCGAACACGTCTGTCTCGTATAACTAACAGTTCAGACTTGGTGGGCGAACAAACGAAACCGTTTGCCTGCACGTAAGTGTGGACGGTGTCGATTGCCTGTTGAAGTGAATCTTGTATATCCTCTCCAAACCAGAGTTTGTCCAGAAGGTAATATCGTCGGCGTTTAATGAGTGCTTAAAGGGAAGCTGAAAGCTTTTCCAGAAAAAATGAGTGGGGAGCAGTACGTCCTGGTTTTCAACCCTCTGAATTCGAATATATATCGCATCGAAATTGACCGACAGAAAGCGCAAACAGATTTTATTTCGACGAAAAGTGCAGCAGCAGACTCGGGGCAGCTCGCGCGCCTCGTTTCCGCCTGTGATTGGTCGGGCGCCTCGTGACGTCAATAATGGTATTCTTCCGGACCAACTGCTGCCGCTACACACGAAGCACGGTGCAAGGTAGTTTGGCGCTATTTTGCTGAGACGGTCATGAAAACTTTCGAGAGCTTCCGTTTCTCTGAGGAGTTAGGCGTTAAGTCCAAACCCCACGAGAGCGATTTTGCGCGTGACGGCGACGGGCAACGGCTTCGAGCGACAAAACAGGCCGTCACTTGAACAGATCTCTCGGCGTTGTCGCTCGATCGCTCTTTTCTAGAAATCTAGAACTCGTCGCCCGGAAGTGCCATGAGCGACTAGCCAATAGTGCGAAGCCGGAATTGGATGTACATAACTCAAATATTACTAGCTGTTTGTCGCACGGAACGAGCAAACTATTGAATTTTATACGTGCAAGAATAAGAACCTAGTGCATGACCTTCAGAAATATTAGAGAGTTTTAGAATAGGGGCCCCAAACGTTTTGGGGCCCCAAAGAAATAGCGTCGAAGCCACTGCGCATGCGCAAGACGCAAACTCCGTTTGGGTTTTGCGTTGGGAACGCTATTTCACCGATTTAGCGAGAGCCCAAATAGCGGCCCCAAAAGCCCCAAAAGCTTTGCGTCGGCAAACATGGCGGCACCCATCGAAGCGACGGCTCTAACCTAGCACAAAACTGGGTTCGATTCGCGGTAACGCGTGAAGTTCGCAAGCTAGGAGAAGTGAGTGCGGTTATCGCTTTCTCTCAACTAGCGTGTGTTATGAAGATTGACTCATTAGACGCCGCTGATTTTGAATTCGATTGTGGATTTTATGGCTAGTAAGGCTGGTTTGGTCAAAACTAAGCGCAACTAATTGTTTGCTGCTTACAGAGAATAACCTCTAAATTGTACTTAAACGCGAATACACGCAATTAAAAATTATTATTCCTATCATAAAATGGTATATTTTATTTAATTATATCTAATAGTTTTTCTTTGACGCCGTAGTGGCGCTGCAAGCGCAAGACGCTATCCGCAAACGTCACACCCTATTCTAAAACTCTTCACTCCTACGTGCCCCAACGCTAACACCCGCAAAGCTCTTTGGGGCCCCAAACTATTGGGGCCCCTATTCTAAAACTCCCTATTTTATGCTCCTTTTTACAGTAAAATACATCAACTTAAATTGATAAAGCACGCGTCACGCTAGTTTCGGCGCGTGTATTGCTTCCCTCATACCGGGAAGTCGTCGCTCAAAGCCGTCGTTCGCGTGGAGTTCGGCTTGTAGGCGACGAGCGAACGCGACAGCCATGCCTCGCTTGTCGCTGTCGCGTGCAAGATCACTTGTATGGGGTTTATACTTTACTCCCTACATGTACGAGCCGATTGCGAAGAGCCGGCCTCTCCGAGAAGCATAATATGCTGGTGCAAGCAGTGCTTTCCACGCGAACGAGGGCGAAGTGTTAGCATCTCCTTATGTTGCAAATGTTCTTTTGCGAGTATGTTTCTTGCTAAGCTGCACTCAGCGATCCAGTGAGCACGTTTACGGGCAAAGAACTGTAGTGATATGTTCCTGCATGCCTCCTCGTAGAACGTAAGCGGCATTTGTGCGCTGCCCCAAAGCTGTCGGTAATCTACACAGACGGTTTAAACGCGGTAAAAGTTTACCGGCTGTTGTAGCACGTGTAGTATAGAACCTTCATCAGCGCGCCATCCGCACTCTACTCGTAACCGGCGAATTCCGTCGGCTATGTGAGATGGTCGGTTTCTCTATGTGCGCGAGAGAAGGGGAAGCGCAGCGTCCTGGCGTGAGCCGGCTTTCAAACACATGCAGACTTTACACTTGCACTGCGTTATGGTAGCTGCACGCAGGCTGTTTCACAACACACGTGCGAATAGAAAATTTGCGGCGCTTGGCGATGAAACGTGCGTCAAGGGTGGGACACATGCACCTTCCGTTCAGCGTGCTAACAGGAAGGAGAACCAAAAGCACGCATTATTGATAAACTCTGGTAGTAATCGTCGTCACGGAAGTGGTTAGAGTACAGCACTGTTGTTCTTGAGCGCTTGAAGTTCTTTCGCTTCACAGCTGCCTCCCGCTTAGCTGAAAGCTTCTTGTTCTGCGGGAACTAAAACATCGTCGTGGCCGCTGGTGTTCGTGCAACCGTAGGCTGCACAGAACGCCGGCATGATCGGCCTACAAATTCACTTGATGCTGCGCACGTCAACTACCACTCTACATACGCACAAACAAAGGAATGTAGGGTGGAGCGAAGCAGATTAGGACGGCACGCACGTAGAAATAAGCACGGGCAGGCACGGTCACGGAGACTGCGAAGCAACGGAACACCAGTGCTGACGTCACTACGCCGCGGTTTCGGGTCTCAGCTCGCATCGTCAGCGTCAGCAGCAGCGCGCAGCGCTGGACGTGGGGCGGAGCTGCAGGGCAATTTTAACCGACGATTACGTCGCTCCTAAGCGAAAAAACCCCCAAAATTTTACCTGCATGGTTTATAAGGTTCCCGCATCTGTATATGAACGTCTTATTGAATTCCACAGACTATTCAGCTTAGGGTATGCTCTCGAGAAGTGTGGGAAGGCCTCGCATAGTAATGTTGAATAGGAACGGGGACAAAACAGCTCCCTGTGGTGTTCCGCGGGTGCCCATGGTGACTTTGTCACTGCAGAGGTCTCCAATGTGGAGTTCAGCAGTGCGGTTGTGAAGAAAGTTGGCAATATAGTTGTAGGTGCGAGTGCCTACATTCATCTGCGAGAGGGTCAGTATAGACGCGTGCGACACATTATCGAACGCTTTACTGACGTCTAGGCCGAGAATGGTGCGTGTCGCCCGGATGGGACCCGGGTCGAGTATGTCGTGTTGTATCTGCCACATGATGTCTTGGGTAGAGAGTCCAGCCCGGAACCCAAACATGGTGGGTGGGAGGAGATCCTCCTTGTCTCTGTGAGTGTGGAGTCTGTTCAGAACTACGTGCTCCATAACCTTCCCCAGGCAAGATGTGAGTGAGATGGGTCGGAGGTTGCCCAGATCCACGGAGTAAGACATTTAGGAGGTGAAACTCCCCTCAGCACGAGCGAGCGCGGGCGGCCAGATAAGGTCACAATTGTTGTATGCGCCGACGGGGCCGCATACAGTGGCGGCGCCATGCGGCGTGTCGTAGAAGCCGCAGCAAAAAAATAAATGCATCGCCCGGGCAGGCGGCTCCGGCGTACTCTCAACGGCAGTAATTTCTTTCCAGGCCGCCAGGCGCCGCCAGCACGATAACGGCTCCGCGGGCTTGTGACCTTTTGTGGTCGCCGCAAACAGCGGAGTTTCCACTCCTAAATGTTTCTTGCTCCGTGCCCAGATCGAGTCGTTTGCCTGGTTTGGGTATGAAGATAACCTTGGCATGCTTCCAGGAGTCTGGTAGGCGACCTTTATGCCAGTAGTGGTTGAAAAGGTCCGCAATTATGTGCTGCGAACGACTGGTCGTCGAGGTTTCGGAGCATCTTGTTGGTGATATGGTCATCGCCGGCGGCCGCGGTAGTCTTGATGCGGTTGAGAGCGGCGCGGACTTCCGACGCCATGATTTCTCTGTCCATGTCTGGGTTCTGGGAGCCTTTGTAATTTAAGGGGGTGGGAATGTCGGTGGAGGTGTTTATGTATTTGTCTTTCAAGGTAGCAAGGAGTTTTTGGTTCGTGCCTGGAAACGCGTGTATGGTGTGGTTGAGATTCTTGTGTGATGCAGATTTGGTGTGGGTCGGATCAAGCAAGTCCTTGAGCAGAAACCGTGTGTTCTTGCATCCCAACTGCCTGTCGAGTCGGTCGCAAGCCTGATGCCATTGTTCCTGACTAAGTTTGGTGGAGTAGGCATCGATCTCTCGTTCGAGGCGAGCGAGGCGAAGCTTAAGTTGAGGGGGCGGTTGTGTTTGCGTCGGAGCCAGCGAGCGTGGAGGCTGCGCTGGGCCTTCCACATATGCATGAGTTTAGCATCTGGGGTGGGGCCACCCTCCTTCTGGGTGACTGTGGAGGTGGCGTTGACTGTGTCCCGGAGCAGAGTATCTGTCCCTGTGTCGAGGTCGTCTATGGGGCTTTGCGGACGCTGAGCTCGTACGTACCGGAAAGCGTCCCAGTTGGTGTGTTTGAATGTGCGGCCGGGGCCCTTGCTGTGTGTGGCTGTGAAGGTAGTGCTGAGAACTTTGTGATCACTACCTATGTTCATACCGAGATTTTCCCAGCGCGCATCTAGGATGTTGCGGGCGAAAGTGAGGTCGGGACAGCTGTCTTTCGTGATGCTGTTACCGAAACGGGTGGGCCGTTCGGGGTCGAGGAGGAGCGTCCGAGCCAGTGTTTGGGCAGTGTCCCAAGCCTTGGCTCTTTTACGACCGCAGGCTTTGCAGGAGTAGCCCCACTCGGCGTGTGGTGCGTTAAAGTTACCCACTATAAGTAGCGTCTCGTTCCGCGCGGTCGCACACGCCTTGCGGAGGAGAGTGGCTACATTAGTGCTCTTGTCACTTGAGGGGCTGTACACGTTTAGGATGTTGAGTGGGGATTCGGTTCGGCTGTTTGGAAGGACCTGCACGAAAGTGTATGGGACTTCGGAGTACTCAAGATCGAGTTGATTGGCGGTGAGGTTGCGGTGTACAAGGATAGCGGTGCTCGGGCGGAGATCCGGCGTCACCGATTGTTTGTAAGCGGTATAGCTCGCGAGTTTGGTGTCGATGTATGTTTCCTGGAGCTCTATAATCTGGGGTGTAAATGGCTGGGCCTGCAGGGTATACTCGAAGGCTCTCCGCTCTGCCTTGAAGCCCCTGCAGTTCCACTGCCATACTGTGATGGGCGCGCTAGCCATCGCGTTTCCTGTAGGGTTCGGGACGCTGCGGAAACGCTACGTCGGTTTTGATAATACCGCCAGGAGACGCGCGCGCGGCTGCACTCTCGGTAGAGGGAGGCACCCTAGTCGACTGAGTTGGCTGTGGTGTAGTGAGGGCATCAGATTGCGGAGAAGCCGTGAGGCGGTCGAGGCGTGTGGTTATGGTGTGAATATTGGCTGCCATTTTGGTGCAGCCTTCAATGAGCTGGTCGATAGTGGGGGTCAGCAGTTTCAGGACGTCCTCTAGTACTCTCCGCCTTGACCTGCCTGTTCTGGATCCCGCTGAACCACACCCCAGTCGCCTCAGTTCCGTCGACTTCGTTCGCTTGCCACCTTCGGCACTGACTTACGTTGACTTCGTGTCATCCCCACAAGTCCCCGACGGTCACTACATCGCGGCTCCGATGCGATACGTCCTCTTTACACACGGGATCACAGTACCTCATACAGTTTTATCTATTACGGTGAATTGCGTCTGCCTGCCAGTGGTCAATTTTGGCTTGACGACACAAGTTGGGCCAAGCGGGATGTCTCTGGCCCAGCTTTGCTCCTCCGAGGATCACTCAGTAGCGTCTATTGCAGTAGACGAAAATTCATCCGATCCTCCTCTACCGTCGCAGTCGGCAACTTGTACCATCGCCGACTTACAGAAAATGATTGCGCCCGACATGCCGTCCGAGCACGCTCGTGAGCTCTACCGCGTTCTGTTTTCCTACCACGATATTTTTGACTTTAAAGATCGTCCTTTGGCCCAAACTACAGCTGTTAAACATCGTATTAATACCGGCGATGCCCCTCCTATTCATCGCCGTTCGTATCGAGTATCACCAGCTGAGCGTCAAGTTATTCACGCCGAAGTTTGCAAAATGCTTGCCTAGAACATTACTGAACCGTCATGTAGTCCATGGGCGTCATCTGTTGTACTGGTAAAAAGAAAGATGGATCATGGCGCTTTTGCGTCGATTATCGGCACCTTAACAGGGTTACCAAAAAGGACGTGTCTCCCCTACCTCGGATTGATGATGCCCTTGACTGCCTCCACGGTGCTCGCTATTTCTCCTCTATTGACCTTCGCTCCGGCTAATGGCAGATTGCCGTGGACGATCTCGACTGCCAGAAAACTGCCTTTGTAACACCCGACGGTCTTTATCAATTCTAAGTGATGCCGCTCGGTCTACGTAACGCTCCTGCCACTTTTGAACGCATGATGGACTCCCTTCTTCACAGTTTCAAATGGTCCACGTGCCTGTGCTACTTGGACGACGTTATAGTATTCTCCCCAACGTTCGCTACACACCTCGAGCGCCTCTCAGCAGTCCTGGACGTTTTTCGTCGAGCCGGTCTACAGCTCAACGCATCGAAGTGCCAATTCGGCCGTCGCCAGATTACCGTCCTTGGACATCTCGTTGACGCGAACGGAGTGCAACCGGACCCAGGCAAGATCCATGCTGTTACGCACTTCCCTGTACCAAAATGTGTCAAGGATGTGCGCAGCTTCATCGGCCTTTGCTCGTACTTCCGCCGTTTCGTGAAAAATTTCGCGGCCATAGCACCACCACTAACCGAGCTTTTGAAAAAAGACGCCCCTTTCCAGTGGGGCGATAACGAGGCCTCTGCATTCTCGCTTCTAATCGACCTCCTCACAACGCCTCCCGTTCTGGCCCATTTCGATCCTTCAGCGCCTACCGAAGTCCGTACTGATGCCAGCGGTCATGGAATTGGCGCAGTGCTGGCACAACGCCAGCGTGGCCACGACCGTGTTATCACTTACGGCAGCAGGCTCCTCTCGCCCGCGGAGCGCAACTATTCCATCACTGAGCGTGAGTGTCTGGCCCTAGTTTGGGCGTTTGCGAAGTTCCGCCCATACTTATATGGCCGCCCCTTTTCCGTTGTCACAGACCATCACGCGCTTTGCTGGCTATGCTCACTGAAAGATCCTACAGGAAGACTTTGTCGCTGGGCCTTACGCCTCCAAGAATATTCATACTCTGTCACCTACAAATCTGGCTGACTACACAAGGACGCTGACTGCCTGTCTCGCTATCCGGCAGACGAGCCTGACGACGCCGACAGTAGTACCGCCAACGGCATTTTCTCTGTGTGTGCCTTCGCTAACATCGCCGATGAGCAGTACCGAGACCTATCGCTGCGAGTACTCATCGAGCGTCCGCTCTACACCTACCGACGCATCGGTTCGCCGATATGTCCTCCAGGGCGGCATTCTGTACCGAAGGAACTTCGTCCCTGACGGCTCTGATCTTCTTGTGCCAAAACATCTACGACCGACTGTGCTCTGTGAGATGCATGACGCACCCACTGCAGGACATCTTGGGTTAACCCGCACGTACGACCGCGTCCGCCGCCGCTTCTATTGGCCTGGTCTCGCTCGCTCCGTCCGACGCTATGTTTCTGCCTGTGATCCCTGCCAGCGTCGGAAAACACTTCAGGTGCTACCTGCCGGTCATCTCCAGCCGATCACCGTCCCTGGGGAACCGTTCTTTCGTGTTGGATTAGACCTCCTCGGTCCCTTTCCCACGTTATCCTCTGGGAACAAATGGGTAGCCGTCGCAACTGATTACGCCACCCGATACGCTATCACGCGGGCTCTCCCTACCAGTTGCGCCACTGACGTCGCGGACTTTCTCTTGCGTGACATTATCTTACTTCATGGCGCCCCGCGACAGCTGCTTACTGACCGTGGTCGTAACTTCCTGTCGAAAGTTATCGCCGACATTGTGCGTTCCTGCTCCATTCAACACAAGCTGACTACCTCATACCATCCTCAAACCAATGGCCTGACAGAGCGGTTAAACCGTCCTCTTACCGATATGCTGTCCAAGTACGTTTCCAAGGACCACCACGACTGAGACATTGCCCTTCCTTACGACACATTTGCGTACAATTCTTCCCGGCACGACACCACCGGATTTTCTCCGTTTTATCTATTGTACGGTCGCGAACCGACCTTGCCCCTAGACACGGCACTTGTTCCTGCCTGCTGCGATCTCAACAAGCGAGTATGCGCGCGACGCCATCGCCCGCCCTCGCCGACCATGCACGCCAGCTTGCCCGTACTCGACTGACGGCCTCGCAAACCACTCAGCAGCGTCAGTACAACGCCCGCCATCGTGACGTACAGTTTTCGCCTGGTGCGCTCGTGCTCCTATGGTCGCCCTCTCGTCACGTCGGACTTTCAGAGAAGCTCCTTTCGCGATACACAGGGCCCTACCGCTTGCTGCGCCAGGTGACGCCTGTGACGTACGAAATTGCTCCTGTGCGTTCAACCTCATCCTCTACTCTGGCATCTAGTGGTGTTGTGCACGTCAGTAGGCTCCAGGCCTAGTATACAGTGCTTCCGAGTCCGGCGTTTAGTAGCTCCAGGACGGCGCTTTTGCCGCCGGGGGTAGTGCTACGTAACAGTATTTGAGATGACAAAGAGGCGAGCAGGGTGAAGACGACGATTAGAGGCCAGCGCGGGCTGTTGCCTCTTGACCAAGTGCGGCGTATTGCCTTGTAAATATACTTGTATATAGCTTTTCGTTGGCGTCTTCCTACTTAAGAATATTATCTTTGTCGTCTAAAGCTTTAGGCAAGGCGGTCATAATCTGGAACTGACAACAGGAACAACTTGTGTATCACTGATACCACGTGGCAACCACGCTCCGGTTTTTATAACGTCAAGAGAAGCCTTTGCAAACAAACAAAATGCAAAGAAGCAGCGCTTCATTTGGCGGCGTTTCGAAATTTGTATTATTAAACGATAGTTTAATTCTTCGTAAGCCTTCCGAGGAATTTGAGCTTCACAATTGCACCATGGTTGCGGCGTCGGCAAGTACCTAAGGAAGCAGAAGAAAGGTCGCACTTTCGCCAGAGAGCTGAATCATTGATTGCGATAGCAAATCAGTAGAAGTACGAAGTAAGGATAGCAGTGTTATCGGCCGTGTAAACTCGTAAACATTCGCTTACTAACTAAATTAACAAGCATGGTGCCACGCGCGCATATTTCATTCATTCACAAAACTATATTAGAGTCCTGAAGCCCGGTCTTTTCAGACCGAGGAAGGCCGCGTAAAGAAACATTTCACTCGGTCAGCGCGGACACTTGCTGTGAAAACGCTGGCTTCAGGAAGAGCGGCAGCGATGGTGGCTCAATCTTACGCGCGCAGGCAAGGAAAGTGAGAAGGAAGCGCGTCGTCTTCCGTCGCGCACAACACATATGAGGGGGGGGGGGTGAGTGAGGGGTAGGGGGCGTTCTACTCCGGCGGCTGCTGCGTATGGCGCGGCGGCGAGGGCCCTATCTTGAAAGCGACCTGCGATCAGTACAGCAGCAGCGAGCGAATTGAGCTTCGTGCTTCCTCGCGCTTCAACGTGAACTAAGTGGAGAGGACGTAGCGCACACGAAGCTAAGAGCCGCGGGCGCACCTATAGACTCTGTACTGATGGCAGGTCACTTTCCAAATAGGGCGCGCGCCCCCGCGCCATACGCACCGGTCGCCGCAGTATAACGCCCCCTACCGCACCCTCCCCTTACCCCACCCTGGTGCCATGGGCGCGACGGAAGACGGCGTGCTTTCTTCTCACTTTGCTCGCTTACGCGCGTAAGATTGAGTCGCCATCGCCGGTTTACCCTCGCACGCTTTCGCTCGCACATACAGCGTACGGCGCGGCGACGATGTTATCGCCCTTTTACTCAACTTTTTACTCAACATCATGGCGACGCAGATGGTGAAGGCGGAAATGCGCTCGGAGGCTATATATATAGTTCCTATCGCAACATATAGAGCCGGCAGGACTTACTTGCCATTCGTCCTTATAGGAATCGATGAAGAAGATTTCGTGGAGGGAGGTGGTGCAGTCACGCATCTGATAGTCGCACAGGACGCCACGAAGCTCACCACCAGTCATGTCTATACACTAGGGAATGAAGCTTCAGTCTTAATTTCTTTTCTGTTTATTGCCTATGCACAAAAAAATAAATGTCTTCTGTAGTTCTACAAAGTACTGAAGTGCATTTGTATGTTTCTTCAGTAGCACCGCGTGGCACACGTTTTCCCGGAAATCAATGTCCCACGAATTTCCTTTCTTTTTCAGCCCGTTTGAACCCGAGTGAACGGGTTCAGAAAGCACAAACTGGTTGGAACCGTTTCAATTTTATCTTCGTAGCTGAACCTGAACCGACCCAAAAAGTGTTGACCTGAAAGAAACCAGAAAACATTTCGTTTCGACACCCCACATCGTGTCGCATACAGACATACGAGTTCACACAGTGCACAGGGCAATGGCAAATGCCTCTTTTATTCTGGTATAAACATGTCATCAATGGTGACTGGAGCTTTAGGTACAAGAACTACCAGGGCCCTTCCGTGAAATATTGTCACATGCCGAGTCGACTGTGTTCTTGCCCTCTGGTGTTGCATGTGGGACGACAAGTAATGACGGCAGCCTAAAGCCAGTTTGCGCTTTTAATTATTGCCTCTCGAAAACACTGCGCAGTAGCGGTCTTTGAGAGCTGTAGAACACAGAGAGTGTGCATGAATATTAATGAACAATATTGGAATACGTAACCTCCTTCTGCCCCATTTTAAATGAGAGAGAGTGAGATATATAAATGCTGCCAAGGAAAATAGTTGTAGCCCTAATGTAGTTCCCTTGTCGCAAAGTCGGCTCCAGTGATATTCCTTGTTCGACCACTGTTGATGAAATCTCAATTTTCATCTAATCTTTAGTATAGACACGTGTTCAGTAAAATAAGCTCGTCAGGTGGTGTTGGCAGTCCGTAGTACATAACCAAAAATACAATACGCGGCAAAGCCCTGAGGCTGCCACTGAAGTCTATTCTATGTCAATGATGTTGTTATGTATGACCGTAACGCCGTGCGTAGACGTCATTTGCAGTGAAGCATGAAGACACGTGTCAATTTTACTGAAGGGACACAAAAAGTGCCGACCCACTGCAAGCTGTCTACCGAGCTACAACAAAGTGTTCTATAAGAGACAAGGAATGCGTCGCCATAATTGATGCCACCTGGTGTAGAATTGTCGTCATCAGCCGAATTTATGTGCACTTCAGGACGAAGGTCCAATTAATCCTGTCTTGCACCAGCTGACGCCATCCTGCAAGTTTCCTAATATCATCAGAGCACCTAGTTGTTTGCCGTCCTGGACTAAATTGCCCTTTGCTTGGCGTTGAATGCGCAACGCTAACCTAGACGCACCATTTGGTGTATATGAGAGGCGAGAACTGTGACGTCACAGTTATAGACGTGTTCGGAACACATTCGCCTGCAGCACTGATGCAGGTGCGGCGCGGACGATGCCCCAACGACAACGACGTACGAGAAACTGGGAGATGGCTAAATAATTCTTGGAATTAAAGGCCGATATACTCGGCCGATAACAAAAATAAGCGATAAAGCAAAATATAATAAAATTGAACAAGAAAGGTATTTAAATAACAAACAGAAATGAATTCGTAAGTCTGATAGTAAAGTCCGACAGTCCGTTACAGCGCATATACGCTAAGTCTGGCTGCATGACGTGCCCTTGTGGAGTTGAGACCACGTGCGGCGTGACTGAGGTTGAATCGTTATGTCCATCCACTGTGGCCAGCACAATTTCTACAGCCAAGCATAAGTTTTCACGGTAGACGTTTCTGTAGGTCAGATATGTTGAATTGTATTGTAGCGCAAACAAAATATGGGCAAAAGAAAGGGTCATGAGGAAGCAGCCACATAGACTCCATAGCTTCGAGAACGTGTTCATGCCCCCCCAATCGTGTTAACATTTTGTTTTCGCAAGGGTATTCATACTCTAGTTCCTCGACTCCACAGGCCCTTTGTACAGGGTCCAAAGAAGTATGCAGTGTGATAAATAATGGTGAGCTAGAATATCCATCTCCTGGTTCCCATATAAGTAGAATGTGTGGTCGACAAAGCCAAGCGTGCTCTAGCGCTGATGCACCACGTAGGTAGTGAAGAAAGATTTTGCAGGTTTTATTTTATTCTGTAAAATGCTGATTTTGTGCTTTGGACACACCTTCAACCTCGTTATAAAGAGACCGGATATAGTGAAATAATAAATATACTGAAATGAATGGAATTGCCCTTGAAATCCCCATTGAGATCCACGTATTTAAAACCTCATTTTAGCGAAGCATAATTGTTCTGCCAATGGATACAACAGACTAGATTCGTCTCTTAAACTAACAACGTCGCACTTTGACGCGAAAGGCGAAGTAGTGATTGCGATGGCAAATTAGTTAACAGCGCTATATGCAGTAAGGATAGTAGTTTTATCGGCCGTATAATCTTGTAAACATTCGCTTACTAATTAAATTAACAAGTATGGGGCCAGCGCGCACTGGCAAAAATGAGCACATCAAATTCGATGACCGCGGACACTCGCTGTCAAAACGCTGGCGTGAGGAAGCTCAGCAGCAGCAGCGAGCGAAGTGACCTTCGTGCTGTCTTTCGCTTCAACGCAAACTGAGCGGCGAGAACGCAGCACGCTCAAAGGTATGAGCCACTGGCGCTCATAGGCTGCCTAGGCTGCCCCCAACGCAGATTGCTTTCAAGATAGGGCGCGCGCGGCGGTACAATACGTAGGTGCTGGCGGAGTACAACGCCAGCCGCCTTGGTGAGGCTTTACCACCTTGGGTGTCTGCTTGACAACATTTGAAAGTACTATAGTAGGTAGTGGCTGCCTTTGGAGGCGTGCAGCATGGTAGGCTACTGCTTGGTGCCGCAGTGCCAGACGTACGCAGCGGAGCCCGGTGTCAGCCTTATTCACACGTGGCCGCCGGGCAAGGAGCTACGTGAAGCTTGGCTCGCGAAACTTAGAACCGGCAGACAGCCATCGGCTACAACTTGGGTATGCAGCAAGCACAGACGCGAGGAAGATTTCTGTTACGGCGTCGGGCTGCGCGATGTTCGGTGAGTAGCAGAAAACGCGCACTGAGGCGCTCGCCCGCGCCAGCTGCCCGGCTAGTGTCATGACGGTTTGATCTAGGCACTTGTTGATGCTAGATACTGGCAAGTTCACTGGAACGAAAAGGGAGCGGTAAAACGCACATTAAAGAAAGACATAGCATATGGTCATGTTTGTGTTATAAATAATGCACTGGTTTACGAGAAAGAAGGACAGGGAAATCGCACGCTGAGAAGACCGATAAACATACAGTGCGACGCAATTTGAGAAATAATATATATTGTCCAAGAATTTAGAAGACACAAGAAGATTGAATTGTCGTGACGGCGTATCACAGCCGCCGTAGGCGCCGAAGTCTTTATAACGAAATTATTTTTCAACAGTTCTGATAGCGTCCATGCAACGATAGTTGCTGGTGTGCTGTCAAATGCTCATATGCTGCGGCCTAAAGCTCACGGCACGGTGCGAAAACGCGCTCACAGCGAAAGCAAGACATTGTGCGTGGATATGCATGCAGACGCGCAGTCGGTCGCTGCGAACCCGTGTGATCACTGCATTGAGGCTTCACTCTGTTATGCCCCGTTTGGTTATACAGACAGCCCGCTATAAGAACATATTTCACATAGCTTACTCTCAGCGTTTGCTTACCTTTCACGCAAGAAGCCGGTTCGGGAGACTCCATCGCGGCGACCGCGCGCAGTGGCGTTCCCTGTACGTATTCGGTAAACAGTTAGCGTCTGTAAACGATTCTGTGCTTTCAGTTTGCCCAATATTATGTCGACAGTAAAAACTTCCCTAGTTTTGAGAGTACTTACATAAATGTCCAGGAAGGCTGCCGCGCGGTGTTTATTCATTTTTATTTAGCGCCGTAAGCGAAACCTATGAGGAGCGCGCCGCATGATCACTCATACTACGCAAGGGAGGCGCTTCCTGCAGATGGCGACTCCGTAACTCTTCGCCCCAAATACCTGCACGGATTGGGACAATGTTTCCAATGGTCCCCTTCGCAATCTTGCGGACTCAGATTATGATTTCCTACTCACTGTTATGAATAACGCCCGCAGTACCGGGGACCTTCCTTCTGCATGGAAGCATGCCGAAATCATTTTCATATCCAAACTAGAGAGACGACTCGCCCTTCTATCCCTTCGATACACCTCTCTCACTTCCTGCATCGATAAGTTCATGGAACGTTTAGTACTACGCCATCTTCAGCGTTTATTAGAGGATTCATCCCACTTACCTCCTACTCTCATTGGCTATTGTGAACACATCTCCATGCGAGCTGCGTTTTTAGAAATAGAACATGACGTTCTTTCTGGACCCAGCACCTCACAACTGCGCGCTATAGTAGCTCTTGATCTTTCAAAATCCTTCGACAACGTGACCAACGATGCAATGTTGCAGGAACTTGCTCGCACAGGCGCTCGAGTGTACAGTTATGTTCGCTCGTTCCGACGTAGGACGCTCCTACTCCCTGCAATTCATCGATGCCCCGACATCATCCGTATATTTGTACCCTCAACGCCGCGTACCGCAAGGCTCAGTTCTCTCTCCTGTCCTCTTCAACCTAGCTATGCGCGTCCTTCACAGCGCCTTCGTACCATTAACCTCCATTCGCTATACTATCTATGCAGATGAGATAACTATCTGGTCTTACCTATAATTTCACCGGAATATGTACAAGACTGCCTACAGGACGCCCAAGCCACCGCTCCGGCTGCCGCCAAAACAATAGGGCTTTTTTGCTCACCTGCTAAATCTGTTCTCCTTCGTTTCCACCATCCTCAATGGCACCTCCCTCCCCAACCCCCTAGCACTACTGCTGGATGGTTATGCCATTGCACTATAACATCCAGAAAAATTCTCGGCTTCCGCACTGTTTCTGCACTTAGCATTCGCAACAAAATTCACGTTGCCCCAATTCCCCGGAATATGCACCCTGACCGTCATAATGTCCGAAGAAAGGCAAGAGCACAAGTCCTGGCTCGGCTCTTTGGCCATCACCCATCGGACACACCGTTCCAATAAACCGACGTGGCCCGGTACCCACAGAGACGTGCCCTATGACTAGTCGTACTAGATAATAGAGACATTCTGAGGGCTTCGGCCACGCTCAACACTGTGGAAGGTGGCACGGCGGGAGAGGCTGCTATCACCTTAGCCATAGAAGACGCTCAATGGTCACTGATTCACAGACCGCATGCAGAACTTTGGCACAAGGGATGGTGACACCCTACACACACCGCATCCTTACATCATTACACCCCACAGCGTTACAAAAGATGCGTATCGTCTGGTCACCTGGACACGCCTCAATCCATGCTAATGAACGCGCTAATGCGGTAGCCCGAGAGCTCGCCAACCGGGCGCCATTGGAAGAGCTGTCCAACCCAGATGTCGCACCGACAGAACCACTGAACTACACTGAAACTCTACAACATTACAGAGATAGCAAGAGACACTTCCCTCCCCCACATAACTCCCTTAATCAAGAAGATGCCGTCGCGTGGCGACAGCTTCAATCTAATTAATTTCCCTCCCTCTTTTACCTTCACCTATTCCACCCCATACAATATCCCTCAACTGTCCCTACTGTGGAGCAAAGACCACGGTAGATCATTGTACCTGGGAGTGCCCGCACCCTCCGGGTTACGCGCCTATTGCTTCACCTTCACCTTCCTCCTGGGGGACTGCGCTGACCAGCTTAGACCCGCAAGAGAAGCCACGGCTGATACGGCGGGCACGCGGAGTGGCGCGAGACAATGAGGCCCTGAACTAAGGGCTCCACCCTACGAGGAAGTCACCCCACCTCATTAGAAATAAATGTTTTCTCTCTCTCTCTCTCCACATCCAAGCAGAGGGCGGAGCCTCTTCAGCGGCCCGGTAGATTCTCCAGCCAGGAGAACAAATTTTGAATGTAATGCGTCGCGTCACGCACCGAGTTAGGGGCCTACTTGAATCTGAACTTCGTCTTCTAGACGCACACCTTCTATATCGCTATCGCTAACGGCTCCCTTATTTATCTCTTCGCCAACAGGAGCTTAATTATCTTGACACACTCATACTAAAAGCAACAAAAATCACCACCTCTTCCACTACGTGAAGATGGTCGAACAGCGAAGCTGTGTTAGTTACACCGAGTGTTACACCATGCAAGTCGCAAGCAATCTATATTGTAAATGTTTTGTTTTCCCATTCTTTCACTTTATCTTCACTTTTGCGTGCTTCGCGTGGTGAGCATGCTTTAGGAGTTCTTTTTTTTGCGCGTGTTGGTTTCTACATGTGTTTTGCAGTGTTTTTCTTTTGCTTGCGAGTTGCTTGTCTTGTCTTGTCTTGTGTCCCAGACAGTGGCGCATACCCACTATGGGGGATTGGCCAAGAAGCAGGCTGTTTTTCGTATGCTTAGCAGTAAAGCCAAACTAGATTTAAATTGTGGAGCGTGAGACTAGAACTGTAATTTAGACGTGTGATGAAAATATTGTGAAGAATTTTGATAAAATAAGTTAACGTAAATAAATGAAATAATAGAAAATATTGATAATTTGAGAAAGTCAGCAAGGTACTCTGCGCTCCTTTTCTGCGGTGATGCTCGCGGTGTACCCTCAGGTGTACCCTCTACTCGTGGTCTTCCCGTAGTTGTAGCTGGGATGGAACGTGCAGAACCACTAATCCAAAACTTCTTATATTGGTCGCAAGGCCCACCACTGGAGATGCTGGCGTTGCAACCATTTTGACGATTGCATGCATTGGTCTGGCAATTGACGTGGCTGTCGGCTCTTCTTGGCATTCTCACAGAGGGAAAAAGGGGTCACTCCAACGCCTTTCCCCTTTCCTTCTGTTGAGTTCTTCTTTTCCTCTCCCGCTAGGTCATGTGGCTCCTATTTAGCGAAGTCCGACACTCGGCTCTGACATAGTGGTTCTTTCGAGCAGCTGTGCTATCCTTCATAGAGAAGTCCTCTCGGTTACGGATCCCATACTTGCTGAACTACATGACATAGTAATTGCTTTCCGCTATCTTCCCTCCGTCACCCCTCGCCTGCGTATCATTTTCACAGACTCCATGGCCGCTTGTCGGCTTCTCTTACGCGGGAAACTTCCTACCCCTCTGACACACATTCTCCAAGGTGTCTTCTTACACCTGTTGAGATCGAGTGAGTACCTGGCCACGGGGGACTGCCGGGCACCGAACGGTCTAATTGGCTCGCCTGTGACACTCTTCGCTAGGTTCCCGACTTCCCCGGCCCAAGCTCACGTGACTCCCTACATTTTACCATTTCTGTATTGTAGCATGCAATAAATATATTTACATTTTTCTTGAAAATGCAGCATATATCTTACCAGTCTGTGTTGCATGTTATACGGATCTGGAAATCATGATAACCGTTGGTGTTGATATTGTTACAGAAAGATAAAAGAAGACAGAGGAAGAAGAAGATCGCGAGCTCGCTGGCAGCTGCGTGCTGTTGGTGGTCAGCCATCTTATCTACACTGACTCGTCCTGTATATATATTGTAAATACAGTCTTTATATACTCCCGGCATCCCCGAAACGATATACATGCTCAAAAGTGTCAAATTTGCTAGGTTGTATTTGTGCAGAGAAGACAGGTTTTGCAATATACACCGTGAATTACTAATATGTAATGTGAGCCACACGTATAGGTGTTGTGTATGGCCATCAAAGTTTCAAGGCCGGCTGTTGTAGGGTGCGTTTGGTAGCCGAACTTGAACCGTCTCGCACACACGCATCCGGTGTTAAACCACCGGATACACACCTGAAATAAAAGGGCGCACACCCTTCCAACACCCACATAGTTGGGTTTTAATGTGGACTAGCACCCTTACACCCTAAATTTATTTTGCTGGACACCCTTCCTCTAGGGTACTATAATTGCACCCCAACTGTAGGGTGTAGACGACAGCAACCGTAGGGTGTCCGCCTGGCGACAAACTGATTTACACCCGTAAGGGTGCTAAAATGTTTAGTTTTCAGCCCTATTGATTTGCCTGACGCACGTTTCAGCCTTTACAATTCGATCTATCTCACGCACGCGGTGTCCTTATCCGATAAGGCCAGGCGGGCTCTTTTTTGTTCCCACACGTCTGCATCTCCTTCGCGCATTCGCGGAATAACCGCCTCCGAGATGTCACAGGCGTGGCGGGAAACACAATGGTTCTCACATAATGTGGTCTTGTCATGCTCTCCGCCCCCCCCCCCCCCACGGCTGCTTAGTTGATCACGCAACATCATTGCTAGCTCAGCAGTACCTGGCAACCTTCATCGCTGAAGCGATGAAACGCGTGCATGCCGTGGTTGCTTAGCGGCTATGGTGTAGGGCTACTCGAGGTCGCGGTATCGAATCCCGGCCACGGCGGCCGCATTTAGATGCGGGCAAAATGCAAAAACACCCATGTACTTAGATTTAGGTGCTCGTTAACGAGCCCCAGGTGGTCCAAATTTCCGGAGTCCCCACTACGGCGTGCATCATAATCGGATCGTGGTTCTGTCATGTAAAACCCCATAATTATTATTTTTAATGAATGGTGTGCCCGGCGGGGCCCACGACTGAGGTACCCTCTCCACAACCGCTACTCTTTTCATTGATAATGTGTATCATCATTCTCTACGAGCTTGCGAAATTACGCGAAAGTGAAACAATTTGCGAAAGTCTTGGAGGCCGCCAGACAATACAGCCCCTGCTAGGTATACGTAGTCGGCGCACCGTGCTGTGTGTCACGTGCTGCTCGATCACGATAGATTTCGTTCGCATCACAGCGTGCGCTAGCTGTTTCCATCGAATGCGCGCTGTTTCGCCGGGTTCACGACAATATGAGCGAGACAAGTGGAAACAAGAAGTGAAATACCATCAAATTGAAACTAACGACGCTGTCGTGACGACGTTCAAAAGTCGCATGTTGCACACGCTGGATAGTCTTTTGCTATTGTTTTAATAAATTTTCATCACATACCAGGAAAAGTAGCAGTTAGGTGGGCCGCGGAGCCGTAGTCTTCTCTGCGTGTTCAAAGTTGCGCATACCATTGGCCATATAATGCAGTAAAGGGCAATATAGTCGGTATAACGAAGTAATTTCAGCTTCCCCTTTAGCTTCGTTATAACGCGGTTCCAGTGCATTTTAGAACTACTTCCGTTACGCTCTGAATATAAATAAATTTTCATTTCAGGATCTTGCTTAGGGGTATCATTGAATATTTATTAGCTTAAAATATGGTTAGGGTATACAGTGCATATTTAGCATATACACAGAAAGTCGTCTCAGAGTGAAGCACTGTAGCGGGACCTCTTGTCATAGCGACTTTTACGAACATGTTCGGAACATCATCAACAGTGCCTATGAAGGACGCGCCTGGTTTCGCCGGCACAAATTCTTTCTTTTATGGCGATAGAAATTATATGGACACTCCAGGCGTATTTCTGCCGCTGACGTTTTCCGTGAGGTTTCATATATAAAGTCCAGGGGCGATCAAAATCGTCGCCGCGTGCCGTGTGCTGTAGGTTCGAGTGAAATCGTGCCAGTGTGAGTCGGCCATCGCGGCCTGTGCATGTGCCACGTCATGCTTCATAACTTAGTTACTAGGCGATTGATTACAAGATTATACCGCAGATAAAACTACTATCCTTTCTACGTATAGCTGTCTACCTACGTATAGCTGGGTGAGTCGGCCATCGGCGGCCTGTGCGTGTGCCACATCATGCTTGATAATTTTGTTACTAAGCGTTTGATTACAAGATTATGCGGCAGATAAAACTACCATCCTTTCTACGTATAACTGTCTACCAATTTGCTATCGCAGTCGCTGCTTCGCCTTTCAGGTGAAACTGCGACTTTATGGGCGGGCAGGGGAGGGGGGGGGTGATCTGCTGCTTACGTTAGTAGTCTGCACACTGCACACGAAACACAGTTAGACTGGATGTCTTGCTTGGACGCTCGCACGTGCGTGCCTGACTTTTGAATGTGCTTTTCGTCACCTTAAATTTTTGTAGTACTAGGTTTGTCCTAATGTTTCGCTCCCATGTAATAAAGCAAAGAAACAACGGTTGCGGTCTATTGGTCAGAGCTTCCGGTTGCTGCTCTGGGAGACCCAGGTTGGAACCCTTTCGCCGGACATGGTTCGTTTCTTTAAGCGAATATGAATCCACCCGACGAGAACCCGACCAGGGACCGACCGACCGACAGAGGCGGAACCATAAAGTGGCAAGTAAAGAAAGCTTCTCTTTAAAGGCAATATACTAAAAACGGCAGTTGTGTCGAGGAGCTCGCCGTCATGAGTGCATTACTTTCGCGCGATGCCACGAAAAACAAACTTAGAGCGAATATTTTAAGGAGCGTTTATCCAATGTCGCGTAGTGCGCACAGTAGCTCGGATATGAACAGATGGAGCAAAGCACCTCACCCTCCTTAGTATTTCGTTAAAGGCAACAAAGGCCCGTACATTTCTCTCACCCAACTCACGCATGCGAACAAGAGTCGGGCGAACGAACGCGAGAAAATCCTCGTTGGCTGCATGGTTCACAGTGCATTCGAACACAACGGCTAACAGTGGCCATATTTTCTTATGTAAGCAATTGCAGCTGCTCAGGTATATCAGTATTCAAACGCGGAAATATGAATACAAGGGGTTCTTGCTGCAACCGTGCGAAATAACATTCTTCTGAGTGGGTCAAGCAGGTAAAGAATTAGAACGGAAAACACCTACGATGTTTTTCAATGTAGGCGACTAGCTGAATGCTCCAAGAAAACGACCCTCTTTATTGAAGAAACGGCAAGCTTCAAGACGCATATTCTTTGTAGTGAGGACCGATAGTAGTGTTTGTTCCATTGCGTAGTACAGAGCCTATGCGTAGGCTCCTTTGTTTCAACCACCGGTTTGTCAGTACCTGTCGGAAAACACTGACATCAAACCACCGGTCACGAAAAGGGCAAAAGAGCAAAAGAAATGTATTCGCTTTAAAAAAGAAAAACAGCAGAACGTGTAGAAATTAACCTTAGGTATGCCGCGGCATTCGCTTAGGTGGAGGTTGTGAGGCTGCAGTGTGACCCCAATATCGTCTGAGAGTCTGCCAATGACTCCGCTGGAACGAATGCGTTGCCGACAAAAGCATCGTAGGGCCTCCTGAAGATATTTTGCTTCGGCGCTGTGTGTCCGGGCGCCCACACTTTGGGGTCAGCTGTCGGGAGACGTAGGCAAGCGAAAACGGCGTGTCGGCCTACAGTGTCTGCAACTTTAACATGAATGTGGAGGCCATGTGTCGTTCAGCTTGACCGACAGCATCTGTTGCCGTACACTGCCAGAAGTAAAATACGTATTATGGAGTAAAATGAACAGATTTAATTTCTTGCTGAAGCTTTTGGGTTCCTTCTGCTCCATTTTGTTTTCTTCGAGGTAATTGAGTGTGCGCTTGATGATAACATGGCACCCTCATTATGTGCTTCACATTGCAGTATGCATGTCCACAATTTGGCGCACATAAAGTAAGGTGTCGGCATTCGTGTTCGAAATTTTCTTACGGCCCCATTTCGTCACCACCTCATAAAGAATCCTCACGTCACCATCTCATACAGAGCACAATTGTGACTCTGCTCTTTATGAGGTGTAATACAGTCATTTAATTTGCGTATACACTTACGGTGCCGTTTATTAATTTGAATGTTATATCGCTTAATTGAAATGTGCCCTTTAGGAAGAAATAAAAAAGGTTGAAAGAGTTCTGTTGTGGCAATAGTATTTTACGTTTACAAATGCAGATATCCACCCGCCTACATGTCTGAATATTTTCTTTTGGGAATTTTCGTGTACTTATTATAAATGACACCAGAAAACACACGATGCGCAAGGGGTGAGCACACGACGCGGTATGACACTGCATGTCGTGCACTCTAGGGGCCCCAATGCCTCAAGGTTGCTGTCTTTGCGTGAATGAATGCTCTAGCTGTGCAACAATAAACTTCATTAGTTTATGTTCACTTGTAAACGTAGCTTCTACTTCCTACATGCTGTTGACGCTATCTTCAGCAGCCCTAATTTCAATGCGGCATAACACCAAGGAGGAAGTGGAAGAGGTAGGAGAAAGCGAGTGAATCAATCTAGGAAGGAGATTCAGTGAAAAATTGAAGCAAGCTGGTCGGAAAGGCTTCCTAATTTGCCGAGGACTATGCTGTGTGAATAATCTCTTGAACGCCGTCCATTAGAAGAGGTACTTGGACGTTTCAAAGAGGAACATTATAGTTTATTTCCACTGCGCTGCATTCTTTTGAAAATAATCAGGTACCTATACTCTAGGACAGCCTGTCTGTCAGTGTGGAGGTGAGTGGATGAACTCCTCTGAAGAAGGAAGAGGAAAAGTTACAACATGAGTGACGCACTAACTACTCCAGAGCGCGTGTGTATGTCAGGAGAGCGGCAGAGAGTAAAGGTGACGCGAGAAACTTGTTTGGACCTTTGCAGCGCTTCGAATGTGTACAGTGTCCTCTGGAGCTTCCTGGGCGTCACCTCATTAGCCTCTTGACAGCTGAAATTATCAGTGACCTCCGCAAAATCATTGCCGAAATTGCAGCGCTTACCTTTTAATAACCTGCAGGTCCAGAGGGAAGCTATGATGGGTAAAAGGAGGGGGAGAGGAGGTACAAAATGGGTAGAACCGAAGCATTCGCGGAACAAGTGAATAACAGCCTTGCCATTCTTCACTCGCAGTTCCCATACTAGGGGAGGGGAAGGAGGGGAGAGAGGGGAGATTGGAAGAAGGTGACGTGAGAAGGCAAGGAAACGCTACAACTACATACACGACAGTGGTTGCGGGCAACCGTATAATTTAAGTTCAAGATACAGTACGTAACGTTTATTCTATTTCTGAAAAATAAACATCGTGCAAATTTGTCAAGCAGACAATTTACACAGGCCGTGCAGAAGCAGACCCGCATGAAAGCGCACCGTAGGGTCTAGGCGGCACTACGGAACCGGTCACAAGTGAAATCAACACTTCTGTGCCCGCCGCGGTAGCTTTGCGTCTGTGGCATTGTTCGATGTGGCGGGTTCGATCCCGACAGCGGCAGCCGCATTTTGACGTGGACGAAATAAATAAAAAAAAACGATCGTGCCCTTAAATTTAGGGCCAAGTTAGACAACACCATGGTGTCAATATTAATCTAGAGTCCTCAACAACGGCGTTCTTCGTAATGCGATTGTGGATTTGGCACGTACAGCCCCATAATTCAAGTAAAGTTGCATACTTCTGCCCCGCTGCGATGTGCCATGTGAGGCAAAGACAATGCTCAACCCTCTCAGAGTTTATGAAGCTCGGCGCACAACAACTACTCAAGCAAACTCCTCCCCCTGTGTATTCTGTGTACTGCGCAGACAAACAGTGGTGGTGCACGGAAGGTAACGTTAACATCAATTCACCACTATCGTGTTGGACTTAAAGTTTAAGAAATTAAACATGCGCCATCAACATCACCACTATAATTATCGTAAATCATCCCGAACCGCACAGAAACTTTCGCTTACATTGATTCCCACATTGCGTGGGATCTGCCCATATCGTCATTTATTTTTATTTTATACATACTTTCAGTATAAATAGGGATTAAAACAGGAGGGCGAAAAGAGACAGGTATTTAATACAAGGCAAAAAATATACACTATACAGCCATACGTGGCCCAATTTATGGCTGTAAACGTACGAGAAACTAAAAGTAAACTGCACAGACAAAATGACATTGACACTTGACTCATATGAGCACAAAGGCACAATCCTTTAAAATTTCGAGAGTAGGAAATCGTTTAGAGTTGTTTAGAGAAACGGGCTAAAGACGTGCAACAGGTAATGGAGGGTGTCAGCTTATTCCCGTCTCTGATCGCTAGGAAAAAAAAAGGTTCTTTGAAGGCGTCTGTGTGGAAGTTGTAAGCAGCAATGTTATAGCAGTGTTTCTGACGAGCAGTTCTTGCTGCGTATTGTTTATTATATGGGACCTGTCTATATTTAGGTGGTTGTCTGATAGTGTGTACGCTACCTTTAAGCGTGGAAAGTTCGCCCGGTTTCTTTGGTCAGTAATCCAGCCTTCTTAAGCAGTTCTGAGGGCGAATCTGTTCGGTTAAATTTGTTAAAAATGACCCTAAGGGCTTTTTTCAACTCCTTCGAGCTTGTTGGTTAGTTAGTTTGTGTACGGAAACCAAGCAGTGTTTGCGTATTCCAAGATGGGTCTGATAAGTGCATTATAGACCGGTAACTTTGTGTCTGGTGGTGATAGCTGTAATTGTCTCTTTAGAAAAAGCAGTCTTTTTAGTACAGATGATGCGATGTATCGTATATGAGAATCCCATCGTAGGCCTTGTCATATTATGACATTTAGGTATTTATGCTCCATAACTTTAGACAGGGTAGTTGAATTATTGGTATAATTAAAGCCGGATGAATGCTTTTTTTCTAGTTACGTATCATAACTAGAAAAACGTAGCTAACGCAGAGGACTTTTTCTCATTGATGTGCATTTAGCAATCGCTGCACCACACCGAAACTGCCTCTAAGGCGGTGCGGTATTTAAGGTGATGTGGTCACCATGAGAATTGATTTCTTTGTTTGGAATGCAGTCGTCTGCAAACAACCTGCATCTGACATTAACAGATGAACGCAGATCGTTCACAAAAAATAAGAATAATACCGGTCACCGCTGACCTCTGGTCAGAGGTGACCGGTACGACTAAGGATTTCACATGATTGAGTTGTAGGAATCGCGGTCTGTTTGTGAGGAAGTTAAGGGTCGAGTCAAAAATGTGTCCTTTGCCCAGGGAAAATTGAAGTTTCAGAATAAGTTTGTTATGCGACACCCGATCAAAAGCTTCAGAAAAATCCAGCAGAACGAGATCAATTGCTTTTATGATCAATGCTTGAGGAGACGTCATGGCCCAATTCGATAAGTTGGGCTGCCGCGGACATGCCCCGGCGGAAACAGCGTTTAAAAGGAGATAGAATTTTGTATTCTTCAAGGCGATTCGTTATGTGTATTAGGATTATGTGTTCGAGCAGTTTACCAATTGTACAAGTTAATGATATTGGTCTATTATTAGAAACTTCCCTTTTACTTCCGGAGTCATATACAGGAATTACTTTTGCTATTTTTCATTGTTTTCGGGTGGTGCGCTGCAACAGTGATCGGGTAAAGCGCAAGCATAGGTATGTTGATGTCCGCTCGGCTTATTTCAAAAAAGAAACGCATTAGGTATGCTATCCGGTCAGGAGCTTTTTTTCCGTCCAAGTTGAAAAGTAGATTAAGGACTCCCACTTCTGAAATAACAAATGTTTAATGCAGTTTTCCTCCCCGTATTCAACTTTCTGTTAGGCTACTTTTCGTAATCAATGGTGAAAATAGCTTTAATGTAACTATTTAATCTGTTTGCAGAATAAGCACTTTCTTCACGTGTTTCTTGAGTTGCTTTTTGGACCTTGTGATTAATTGAATTCCTTCATACATCAAGCACGCCTCGACCAGCAACTGCTCTCCATTGAGAACTGTTTAGTCCAACTCATGTCTTCCGCGGAGAATCGCATCTCCGACCTAATCATAAGTGTTTCCAGCCTCGTGTCGTCTGCTTCCACTGCTCAAGCTCCACCGGTCTTGGCACTTCAATTTTCCTTTCCCAAATCCGTCACGCAGCAATGTCGGGGATTCTTCCCAAGTCCATCTAACTTCAACGGTACCACGTCGTTTTGCTTTTCGTATGCAGTTTGAGTCTGTCTCTGCCCTCCACTACTGGTCACCTCACCGTAAAGCTCAAATCCTCGCTGCTCAGCTCCGTTTTGCTGCCGCTGAATTTCTGTCGTTCCTGCCGGCATCCAACCGTCGCACTTATGCAAATGTCGTCTCGGAACTTCCTGCTATGCTGGTGCCCATATTCAGCACTTACATCTTACAGAACTACAGCACGTGCAACAGGGCCACTACAGCCTGTAAGACACCACTGCTCATGTCGAGCGCCTGTCGTGGAAGGCCATGGCAGGTTGTCCGAACTCCACCGCCGACTTCATTGCTGCCAAAGCGTTCATCAACGCCATCAATGACCTCAATATCCAACGCTTCGGCCACCTCGTCCGCCAGTCACAGTTCGCGCTGCCTTACTCCTTGCCTTGGAGGCTCACATAGTTGAACGCCCAACTGCAGTGCCCCTCACCCACCATTCTCCAAGTCAACAAGCGTCAGCAGGCCAAGCCAGTCTCTCCAACACATACCGTCAGCAGTCTCCAGCCAGGCGCTGCTCTCAAATTAACGAGATCAGCCATTCCAGTCGGGACATTGTGCGTCGCACCCCTTCGTCGGAAACATTCACTGCTGGGCACCGAAGGCAGGGCCCCGCGTAAGTCGTCAAGTCCCTCTTCTGTCACTGGGCCCTTTTACAGGTATGCCCAAGTTGCAAGTCCAGCTAGGTGAGCCACCGTAAAAAGTTGAAGCTCTAGTGCACACCAGTACAGCTTTTAATTTCGTGACACCGAATTTGCTCCCCTTTCAGTACCAGCTGAAGATTGCTACGGTCGCAGTAGATGGCCTCCTCCTTGCTGACGGAACTTGTCTACCATCCCTCGCAGAAATCTCAATGACTGTGACGGCTTTCGGAGAAAGTGTAAGTGTCCCATTAATTGTGGTGCAAAACCTCTGCGCACCCTTAATTTCGGGCTGCAACTTGTGCTCAACACTGGGTGTATGCATGGAATTTACCCACGCGGATTGCATAGCAGGATTGCTCCTTCACGAACCGTCACCTGACCTGGCTGCCAACACAGTAACAAATAACATGCTGTCCTCACGTGTGCGCTCTATCTTTAACTGGGCCAGCCACGCGGCCGCAGGAGCTCGCTCCTTTCTGGGAAATGGCACTTGGTCGTTGCGTAAGCATTTATCTTGCTTTTATAGGAGAGTATACGCGCCGTCTCAAGATGGATATGAGCACTAAAGACCGTGCTTCTACCATAACCCTCAAAAATGAACATGTTCGCCCTCCACTACCGCTTCTTTTTCCTCTTATGGCAACATCTACGGTAATCCTACCCTTGTATTCTGCTGCGTGGGTACCCATTCGCTGTGACATGGACGCATGCTTAGATGCGGATGTCTTTGTTTCTGCACTACCCGCTCGCGTCCGGGCAATTCATTTGCCGTCTCCTCTTCTTCTTCATTGGCTGTCCTGATGTTCAATTTATTAGTCAGCCCGCTGCACCTACACTCTGGAACTATGTTGGGGCCCGGGTAGTCTTTCAGCCCTGCTCCGTCCTCGCAACAGTGCAACACTGCACTTCTCCTGACAGTGGCGGTGACTCGGTCGACTTGAATGTGTTCCATTTCGCCCGAAACCTAGCGACATCCGAGAAGTCCGATAACCATGCACTGCGGGTGAAAGTTTGAAGGTGCTTGGCGTTATTACCGAGCGAACTTGTCTGTACTACTCTCGTTCATCGCAAAATCAACACTGGCTCGCGTGCACCCGTTCGACACAACCCTCGTCATGTTTCTGCTTCTGAACGCGCTGAAATTACAACTGAAGTGGAAGATATGTAAGAGCGTGGCATCATGTAGGCTTTGTCCGAAAAGTAATGTCAGTGATTATACTGTGAGGTGAATATGCGCCGTAGCACGCTAGGACCAGTTGGGATTAGTGGAGGGGAAGTTACCTTACGCACGCACGGTAGCTCAGTCGTCCGCAACCACCGGGAGAATAAGGACAGGCTTTTCCGTGAGACTCGTTTTCATTTCCCGTGCAAGCCGTCATGCAGCGCTCGTCGGAACAAAGGATTGCAATCAAGTTTTGCGTGAAACTCGGCATGTCCACAGTAGCATGTCCACAGTGAAACTCGGCATGTCCTTGGCAGCAGCGAGGGCAGCGAAAGTTCGTTCCTCACACGCCTGTTTTCGTTTATTGCAGTTGACGGCGCGCTGGCAAAATCGACGCATCTACACGTGGTCTACTGACTGTACCGCCACGATACACACGTATCGTACACACGTATCGAGAGGCAAATCGGCGCATCGACACGTGCCGAGGCACGAACACTGCCTGACGAAGTAGGGACACTACCGACGCAAGGCACCGCCAGGGGAACCTTCCTATAAAACCTGCTGCATTGGAGCCCTGCACCTCACTTGGCAGCAGCGAGGGCAGCGAAAGTTCGTTCCTCACACGCCTGTTTTCGTTTATTGCAGGTTAGCAATCATTTTCTTACTACACAAGTATCATTCAATTGCTGCCTCTCTGCTGCCAAAGTGATAATTTGGTGTTTTGAATATGAGCGAATTAGCAAAGTTTCGAGAAGAGATGAGAAAAGAAATGCTTGAATTCAAATCTGCAATTGAGAGAAAACTACGGAAGGAAATAAGAGACCTAAAAAACAGTGTGAGCTTTTTGAATGAGGAACTCGAAAAATTAAAGGGAGGAAACGTTGATCTTGAGAGGGACAACAAGTCTCTAAGGATCATCAATGAAAAGCTAACAACTGAGTGCGAAGCTTTGAGGAAACAAATGTCTCAACAGGATCAGAGGATCACTGCCTCAGAACAATATTCTCGCAAATGTAACCTTGAAATTAAGGGAATACCCAAACTTGCTGATGAGGACCTTCCTAGTACCCTTCATGAGATTGGCGCACTGTTAAATGTTCCCATCTCGAAAGATGATGTTGAAAAGTGTCACCGTGTACCTGCAAAAAATTCCACTTCAAACCCGAACATAGTAGTCCAATTCAAAAGCCGCTCCAAACGCGATTCGGTCCTTCAAAAAGCAAAGAAAACGCGCATTTCGACAAAGGATCTTGTCCACTCCTCTAACACGCCTGTGTTCATCAATGAACACTTATGCCCAGTTTTAAAGCAACTTCTTGGCATGGCAATAGCTAAAAAGAAAACAGCAAACTGGAAGTTTGTGTGGACGAATGATGGGCGTATTCTTGCGCGGAAAGATGAAAACTCGCGTGTTCTGCACATTCGTGAAGCATGTGACATTGAAAAGATTGCTTAGAATCGCTGTGCGCTGCTGTGGTGCATCTTTTCTTTCGCCATGGCGATATCATCTCGTGACGTCAATAATCTTGTAGCGAGTCGCTTTCGCGACAAACTGTGCTGCTTTCATCTAAACATTCGTTCAGCACGACACAAGGAAGATGAACTATCTGCTTTTCTTAACACCTTTTCTTTTACTTTTGACATCATAATGATTACGGAAACTTGGTATACTCTAGAAGACCAGATTTACAGGCACGATAGGTATAACACTTACTTCCTCAACCGTACGAATAAAAAAGGGGGTGGACTTGCTGTTTTAGTAAAGAACGACATAGACTCTCGAATAGTATCAGAATTTTCTTTTATTAATTCCGACATTGAATACTTAACTCCAACGTCACGAAATTACGTTTACTCTGTCATACACAGACCACCTGATTTATCTGTAAATAATTTCACCAGTGTTCTTGAACAATTATTCAGTTACGTAAACGACAACAATTTAAGACTAATTCTTGGTGGCGACATCAACATCAACGTACTAGAGTCTTCTCCCCTCGTAACTGAGTTTGTGGCTATGGTTGTGTCAAATGGTTACGAGATAGTAACAGAGACCCCCACACGTATCACACCAAATTCAGCAACTTTAATTGATGTTTTTATTACCAACATAAACAAAGATAACGTGGAGTCAGGTGTATTGTATTGCGATATAAGCGACCACCTAGCACTTTATTTTATTACAGACAGTACTACCAAAAAGCCGACGGAGTTACCGACTAGAACAGTTCAAGACGTCACGCCTCTTACCTTGGCTGCTTTTAGCACAAGTCTTTCCCAAACAGATTGGAGTACAGTCTACCTTTCATTAACTGCAGATTCAGCCTACGAGACATTCATAGCTATCCTTAAACAAATTTATTTGAAGCATTTCAAAGAAAAGGTTGTCAAAGAATGCCGTAAAAATCGAAAACCATGGATAAATTATGAATGTTTAAAAATGATCAAAAAGAAAACGAAACTCTTTAGTAGGTTTTTAAGAACTAGAGACATATCGGACCTTAAAACATTTAAAGAATTCCGAAATAAAGTAAATGCGTTTATTAAGAAAGAAAAAAGAAGTTATTTAAGCCAACAATTCGATAAAGACTTCTGCATGGGAGTGCAAACATCTGGAGGAAACTTAATATGTTACTTCACAGGACCCCTATTTGCCCAGAAATTACGGAAATAGAAATAGATGGCCGCATTGTTAAAGATCTAGAGCTAGCTGAAAAATTTAACCACTTTCTCATAAACGTTGTACAGCCAACGCAACAATTACAGCCAACGTAAACTCGTGCACAGACTACAGAAACGAACAGCATCTTTTTCGCACCAACCGACGATCAAGAAATAGTGTTAACGTTCTCTACGCTAAAGAACACCAGCGCACGTGACATAGATGGTTTTCAGATATCTCCGATTAAGCATGTAATTCATATTATAGCTCCTGTGCTCACTCACATTTATAACCTGTCTTTATCGACAGGCTGTTTTACAAAACAAATGCAAACGTCTGTTGTCACTGTGCTACCTGAAAAAGAAGACAAAAATGACCTTGGGAACTACCGACCCATCTCTATATTACCGATATTTTCAAAAGGCTTTGAAAAAATTATTTTTAAAAGAGTTATAAACTTTTGCACCAAATTTCACATAATAACAAAATCGCAATACGGTTTCATGAAGGGCAGGTCGACTGAGACTGCTTTACTAGCCCAAAAAGAAATAATTCTAAAATCTTTTGAAGATAGGAAACTCTGCATTGGAATCTTCATAGATTTTTCTAGGGCCTTTGATCGTCTCTGTCACTAAACTTTAATTGAAAAACTAGAAATGTATGGTATTCGTGGCATCCCACTTTCACTCTTGAAATCATACCTTAAGTGCCGATCGCAATGTGTAAAAATTAACAATTACTGCTCTTCTCTTCAGCCTATAATAACTGGGGTACCACAAGGTAGCATTTTAGGGCCGCTGCTTTTTAACTTATACATCAACGACATTGTAAAAATTAATGATAAACTTAAAGATATAATCTATGCCGATGACACTAGCATTTTCTTCACTGGTAACGATATGGGTGCATTGACTACACTTATCAATGCTACATTAGAGAACCTATATGCATGGAGTGAGCGAAATTCATTAGTCATTAACGCATCAAAAACAAAAGCTGTTATTTTTCACTCGCCGATGCAGCTTACTTCTCCACGCGATGCCTTACGCTTAGGTAGCGCGACGGTTGAAATTGTAGAGACGGTTAAAACTTTAAGAGTGTTTTTTAATTGTATGATGTCATGGGAACCACAAATTAATAAGCTAATAACTAATATTTCCAAATGTGTAGGTATACTTGCACGACTCCGTTCCTTGCTTCCAGTTTCCGTTAAGATAACACTTTATAACAGCTTGTTTTTACCGCATGTCAGTCATTGTTTTTTGGTATGGGGAAGTACAACAGCAACGAACATTAATAGACTATACAAACTAAGAAAAAAGCGATTAGGCACATTGCTAATGTTGACTACTATGCTCATACGGTTGAATTATTTAAGCGGTTTAACATTATCCCAATTCATCAGCTTTACGAGTATTACCTAGCAATAAGATATAAAAAATCCGTGCTCAATAGCAATCGAGCTTTTTTGGATATTTTTCAACTTGAACCATACACTATCCCATACTCTACTCGTCACCAATAACACTGGATCATTCCATTGTGCAGAACACACTTTGGCCGACAAATGCTTCGCTTCATTGTTCCTGTTTTATTAAACAAATTAATTAAAAAAAGATGATAATTGAAGAATGTGGAATACGTGTTATTAGGGAAGCCCTTTTATCACGAAATCAACGCAATATTATTTATCACTAACTAAACTTTCAGTGTATATTGGAATTTGTCTTCATGTATTATACTGTATAATTTAACCGTAAAGGAATCTGTATATCTATATTTTCAGTTCATGATGAATCTATGTGTATTACGACTTGTAAATATTAACCCCTTCTTGCTATGAACGAATTTTGTTCGTCTGTCCTCAATGCATTCCATGTATCAGGGAGGCTCGGGTTCCCCTCAAGTGACTGATGTCACTTTTATCCCGAGCCTGCCCTCATGCTTGAGATGAAAAATAAACTGATTTGATTTGATTTGATTAATACTTTCTTATGATAAAGACTGCCTTTGGTTATAATGGTTTGTCAGAACGTCAAGTCTACCGGTGGCACAAGGCCCTTTTCGAAGACCGTGAAGAGGTCAGCGATGAAGCCTGCTTAAGACCGTGAAGCGGTCAGCGATGAAGCCTCCTTTGGACGGCTATCAACGACCATGACCGCCGAAAATGTGACGTTTGCGAGAGGTCCCTTGAACTCAGACCATCGTTTGAGCGTTCGTTCATTGGCACACGCAGTAAAGATTTCAAAAATACTTTTGATCAGATTATGACGAATAATTTGCAGATGCAAAATGTGTGCGCGAAGATTGTGCCCAAAGTGTTAACGGACGACCAAAAACCGCGGCGCGATGATACGTGCCAGGAACTTTGGAAATTGTGGACACCATCAACCAAGAGCGCCAAGCGACCAGCTCTTCCGAGACCCATGTTCTAAACGGGCGTGCAAAGGTCTTCGGCCAATTCACCGTTCTGTTTCGATAGAGCATTTATCTACCGCAACGTCATTTTCCAACGAGCAGGAGACGCAATCGGTGACGGAGAACGCCGCTGCATGTTCCTCGGCAACAACGAAGACGCCTGAGGTGGATACCGCGAGACTGGCCGCCGATCCCCATCGTCGTCAATTTTCCCTCCCAACAACGAGAGGTGGGCGCTCCGACCGGGGAAAGGATAGAGGAAGAGAACCTATTTACGACGACAAAACTGATGACGAGGCTGGTGGCTGTTGGAAGACGGTTATACATAAGCGACGCGTCCGTCAAACGCACGCTAAGACTCAACCTTCCCAAAACATCTTGGGCATTCCGGACGCCTCTCAGCTTACCGTACGCAAGGGCAGTCGGAATCTGAACCTGCCTCGATTTCCTTTGTACGATGAAAAGATAATTCTGCTGCCTCACGGAGGACTTTGTCTCGATAAGGGGACGCGCCCAGAACTCGCCAGTGCTCTATGGAGTGCAGCCGGCTTGACCACCGAGGATCGTCAGGACTGCATATTCCGACTGCGGCCTCAACAGAACTTGGAAATTATCAGCACACCCCAATCACACGTAGCCGACGCACTGTACAAAGTGAGGGAGCTGAAACTTGGTCAGTGGGTCTATCCCATCACAACATATTTTGCGTCCCCAGACGACTCCTGCAAGGGAATTGTTCCTGGTCTTTTGCCCGGTACACCATCTTCCAAGCTAGTGGATGAGCTTTTGGCTCGTGGAACTCAAATACTTCAAACATTAGTGATGGGTCAAACCAACGCTGCGTTGGTCACATTTGAAGGAATTAAATTGCCTCAATACCTGCGTTTCTATGGTGCAGAACTCCGCTGCTACCCCCATCGCCCCCGCCAACTGGTTTGCAAGATATGTCACATGCTCGGCCATTGGGCTGATTACGGTCCTACGCCGCACGTGGTCAGTTGCGCGGCGTGCGGGACTGACAACCCCACCCCGTCGCATCCGTGCGCCCCACACTGGAGATCCTGTGACGGGACCCACCCAACAACGTATCCAAACGGCCCGCGGCGTGCTAGGCCGACGCTGAACAAGGCTTGGGTGCCGAAAGCTCTCGAGAAAGAGCAGCGTGAACTCCAACCCTCCAGCCACCTGACCACAACCACAGATACGGCGGAGACCCGAACGTCACGCGCCCCAATGAAGGAGACCGGAAAAGTCCGGTCAGAGAGCCGTTCGAGATCCCGTCTCAAGTTCCGGACCCGCTCCAAGCCTCGGTGCCGATCCCACGAGGCATCGGTGCGCCTCCCGGAGAAGCGCCCTCCTTCCCCATCTTCCCAACAACCCTACAAGAAGGCCCTGCAGACCAACGCCCCGGCCAAGGTGACCCTGGCCCCTTCAGGGGTGCAGCGGACCCCGGAGAGGAAAACAGCAATGGAGGCGCCTCGGGAGGTAGGTCGGGCGGAGGGTCCCCCACAGCTCGCTCCGCCCCGTAAGTCTCTCTCTAGCCCTTCCCCTACTACTAATTCGTTATCAACTCCGACTCCTCTAATAGAAATAGCCCGCCTACGTCGTGATATGGAGGCGTGCTGTGAGCGCCTGCAAAAACAAATGGACGCGCTGGTGGCAAACATGAGCACTAGTATGCAGGCGGCCCTGGAAAGGATAGAACCTGAAAAGGAGGACCTTCGAATAGGGATTACGGAGCAAGTGAAATCATGTATAGAGTGCACTTTCGCACGCATGTAATTTCCTGAGCTTAGCGGTTACAGCGAAAGCGGGCTTTCCGACCAAGGCTCTCGGCCGCAAACGTTCAAATGTGGGCACCCGGCGCCCGATCCCTATGCACGACCTCTTGCTTCTTCTCACGATGATAATGGCGCCGCGCAATGCGGAACAACTAGTCGTGCGGCAATGGAATTGTAGGGGATTCCTCCAAAAAGAAGGTTCCCTACAGCAGTATATCGCCACGCCCAGGAACCCTCCCGATGTCATCCTCTTACAGGAACTCAATTGCACCCCTTCTTTATCCGACTACAGCACACTCTCGGGTGTCTCTCCTCTTGTGGGAGCCTTAGTTTCGAAACATGTTACATGTCGCATGCATGCGACTAGCATTGACATTCCTCACCAAATATTGGAAATAATTACGCAAGCTAAACGCAGCGAGAGTCTGTTTATACTCAATGTATGCAGTTCCCCCCGTTCGCGTACGCAGTTTTCAGCACCTACTAACAGAATTTGGTAGTTTTGGACGAGTTTGTGTGGTGCCCGGCGACTTTAACGCTCCGCATACTGCAAGGGGTTACGTTAAATCGCAGGCTGAAGGGACCCGCTTATGGAATGCTATCTGTAATATGAGATACCCACTGCTTACCGACTCAGAGCACCCCACTCGGATAGGCAACGCCGTATCTCGTGACACATGCCCTGATCTTACCTTCGTGCGCAATACTGGCCCAGTCGTTGCACACGGGCCTTTAGAGGAGCACCTTGGTAGTGACCACTACATTGTGGCGACCACCTTGTCATTACGGGGTGCGCGCAGGCCCGAGCGAAATGGGCGTATAACGGATTAGGCGAAATTCAAGGAACGTGGCCAGGACCCACCTGAGGGCCAGGGGCACGAATGCTGGCTTGACTCTCTCACACAAGATCTAGAGGCCACCGCACGCACACTACGTAACACAACCGAGACACTAGACATAGACCCGCATTTGCTTCATTTTTGAACGCCCGCAGAGGGTTGACACGACTATGGAAACGACAACGTCTCAACCGCAAACTTAGGAAACGTATAGATCAAATTACATGATAATCCCTGGAGTATGCAGAGACAGTTACGAGGAATAACTGGCGAGGATTTTGCGATCGCCTCTCAGGCACATTGAGCACAGCAAAAACGTGGTTGATTCTTCGCTCACTCACAGAACCCCCACAAGAAAGGGAAAAACATTTCAACAGCTGCACATCCTAATGCACGAGAACATGGACGATGTCTCGACACTCCACAGGCAGCTAGAGAAGCATTTCGTTCCCACAGGCCCGTCGCCGCAGAACCCTGTCTATCCTTATGTAGGCGAGACGAACGAATTGCTCGATGCAGACATCAAATCCGTCGAGGTGCGGATGGTCTTACAAGACCTACGCCGCAACACGGCACCGGGAGCCGATCACATTCGATTCGCCACCCTTCGTAACCTCAGTAACACGGATATTAACCACCTCGCCCATATCTTCAATGATTGCTGGCGCAAGGGCACGCTTCCCGAAGCATGGCTACACGCGGACATCACACTGATCCCCAAACCGGGCAAGCCTGTAAAGGCTGAAAACTTACGCCCCATCTCCCTAACATCCTGCATTGGTAAGTTCATGGAACATGTACTCTTGCGGCGTCTGCAGTTCTTCCTCGAAGAAAAATCATTCTTTTCTCACTCTCAGTTCGGATATCGAGTTCATCTGCCTGCCAAAGATGTGCTTTTGCAATTGCAATTTTACAATTTTACAATTGTACAATTTTGGGCGCACGACCTCCGTCGTGCGCCCAAACGAGAGCACTCATCGCCTTAGACCTAAAAGGGGCATTAGATAATGTTAAATATGACCTCATCCTTCGCAATGTTGTACATTCGCACAGTGAAATTCGTATGTACAACTATGTCCGCGCATTTCTTACAGAACGCACAGCCACTGTAGGAATGGGACCGCATCGATCCGGTGCGATTCGCCTTGTAGGACGTGGGACACTCCAGGGCTCAGTTTTTTCCCCTACTCTATTCAATATCGCGCTCGCAGGGCTCCCCTGGCTACTCGACCAGATCTCTGATGTCGCCCACGCTATTTATGCGGACGACATTACTATCTGGTCGACACGGGGTTCCGACAGAGCCATCCAGGACCGACTGCAGCAATCCGTCGACATAGTTTCCGAGTACGCGAGAAAATGCGGCTTAAGATGTGTTCCGCGAAAGCCGGAGCTCAAAGTCATTCGCCCGCGCAGCTGTTCCTCTACTCCCCCTATCACTGGGCACGTGGATGGCATACCAGAGGTTAATCGTGTGCGCATCCTCGGCCTACACGTCCAAGCGGATGGCAGATCTAACTATACTGTTGCCCTTCTATCCGGACAGATTGAGCAAATTATGGCCCTCATCCGGAGGGTCTCGAACAGGCGCTCGGGCCTTAGAGAAGAGGACCTGCTGATCAGCCGGCTTGCATACTAGCTCCCATTTCAGCGTTTGACCCAAGCACAACAACTTCGCATAGACGCAATGATTCGCAAAGCGACGAAGCTGGCCCATGGCCTCCCGAACTATACTTCCAACACACCGTCTCCTTAACTTAGGGACACAAAACTCAGTAGGCGAGCTGCTACAGGCACATTGGGTCAGCCATCGTCAGCGCCTCCTACCCACTCCTACTGGCCGCCATCTTCTCACATAGCTAGGATACTCTGTCCCACCCCTTGAGTCTGACACCCGTCCAACGAACTTGTCGTCCGCGATACGCCAAGCACTACGTATTCATCCATTGTCACGTAATATGCACCCTGAGTATGACAAAGGACGGCACAAAGCCCGCGTACGATACCTTGGCTTCATGCTAGAAAACATCCCGGAAACACATGCTTTATACACAGACACATCACGCACACAAGACGGCTATACCCCGGTAGTTTTGGATGGCACCGATTCGCTGAGAGACTCTGCTGCAGTGCGAGGAACAAATGTTGCTTACGGAGAAATTCTCGGTGTTGCTCTTGCAATTCGATATACCATCTGTGTCCCTGAGGAAGTTTATATATTGACGGACTCGCAACAGGCATACCGGGTGTTCCTATCAGGACATGGCATCCCGAGAGCGGCACACCAAATTCTCAAACAGATCCCGCGAAATGAGCGAACCACACCTCCCGCATTCACTTAGTCTGGACCCCTGGTCATACGTCGCTGTCGGGTAACGAACGCGCACATGTGGTTGCACGAGGAATTTCCCTCCGGGCGGCTCGGCATGGTGAGGCGACTAGTGCAGAGAGGGGGATCCCTTGCTCCGTTACAAAGACATACCCCGTCATTATACACGCAATCGTCGCACCCATGCCGCACCACCGCCGTCCTCTTGAGAGGAAGCAGTGGCATTACGCCAGTTACAAACCGCAACTTTCCCAAAGCTTGTCTCTCTCAATAAATCCTACGCACACTGTTATGCAGATCGTTGCCCTTGCTGTGGCAGCTCGCCCACAATCTTCCACGTCACGATTGAGTGCACTGCAAACCTCTTTCCTCCCTTGACAACTCTTACCCCCTGCGCAACAAAGGGCTGTGGAACAATGCCCTCCGCGACGGACCTCCCGACCTCCTCCGAGGTGTGATACAACGGGCTCGAAACATCGCCGGAATCATCTTAGGAGCACTGGACTGAGGCTTCCTCCTACACTGCTCTCTCCGTTCAAATAATAATAATAATAAAGATGTTTTACTCTCTCTTGGAACTTGCGTGAAAGTTACCCCCACTTTTTAGACAATGTCATCAATGTGACAATTCTTGGGTGCTTGAGTATGACCGCGAAACAAAAAGGCAAGGTGCCGAATGGCACAGCTCGATGTGCTCTCGCCTCAACAAGGTCAGAGTGAGGAAGTCAAAGGTTACGACAATGCTCATTCTGTTCTTTGACATCGGAGGGCTCGTTCACCATGAGTTTGTACGATACGATACAATGTCAACGCTAAATTCCACGTGGAAGGGCTCAAGAGCATCAAATAAAAGGTTCATCGGGCCCTACCTGACATCGGGGGCGATTGTAAACTTCAAAATGACAACGCGTCAGCCTGCAGCGCTTCCTCGTGATCCTTCTTTTTGAGACTTCGTGATACTTTTTGTGTCCGCCCTTGAAAACTCTCATGAAAAGACATCATTTCGGGACAGTTGACAAAGTCAACGAGGCTTGCACCAAGGCTCTAAAGGATATTCCGGTGGAGGGCTACTATGATGCCTTCGATGCCTCGAAATCTCACTGGAAGAGATCTATCGGCGCAGCAGGAGCCTATTTTGAAACCTTTTAACGTGTTGTACAGATCCAATCATTATTGTTTTTTTAATCGAGTCACTGACATTACTTTTCGGACTTATCTTGTATTTCGCTCGTTCAGTCCTTGGTCGTCCCCAGTAATTCTCGCGAGAAAGAAGAATGGCACTACGCGGTTCTGCGTCGATGATCGCCGCCTAAAGAGCATTACCAAGCCGGACGTACACCCTCTTCCCATCTTAGAGAACGCTTTAGATCGGCTTCAAGAGGCCAGATTTTTCACTACACTCGACCTCTTCTTGGGCTACTGGCAGGTCGCGCTCGACGAGAACGACGCGAAGACTGCTTTTATCACACCGGACAGCTTGCACAATTTTATGCGCCTTCTTTTGGGCTCTGTAATGCACCTGCAATGTTCCAAGGACTAATGGACCGGGTCTTTCGATGCTTGAAGTGGTCCATGGCTCTGGTGTAGTTGGATGACATCATGGTTTACGCTCCCGAGCACCAAAGGCGTTTGGAGCGCGTCTTGCGCGCTCTAAATCTTGTAGGGCTCACCATAAAGCCTTCAAAGTGTTTCTTAGGCTATTCAGAAGTTGCTTACTTTGGTGATATGCTGAGCGCCCACGGCACCAGCCCGGACCCTTCCAAGTTACAAGCTTTAGCAAGCATTCCGCCTTCTACAACGGCGAAACAAGTTGAAAGTTTTTTGGGATTCACATTCTACCTCCCCTGTTTCGTTCATGGCTTCGCGACTTGTGCTGCGCCCCTCAATGAATCTCTGAAGGAAAATCAGGAGTGGCATTGGGGCTCCGACAAGCAGTCTGCATTCCAGAACATTCAGGCGGCCCTGACGTCCCTACCGGCAGTCACACACTATCAAGAGGACGCCCTAGCATCCTCAACATTGACGTCAGTGGTTTTAGCCTTGGGGCGGTTTTTCTGCAATCCGACTCCGAAGGGAACGATGAGCACGTTGCTTATGCCAGTCGCCCCTCAGTCAACCAGAGAGTCGTTTAAGGCTTCAGAACTTGAGTGCCTTGTTGTAGTCTGGGCCGTTGCGAAGTTTCGGCCTTCCGCTTACGTCAAGCATTTTGCTGCTGTTACTGACTATTAGTGAACTGTGCTGGCTACAAATAAAAAAAGACCAAAAACCAAGCTCGCCTGGTCGGCGCTCAAACTGCAGGACTGTAGCCTCACGGTCGTTCATAGCAGTGATTCTTGTCACCAAGCCGGCGATTATATTTCACGCAAACCTGTCATTACTAACTACTCTTTGCCGGCAATTACAGTACCCGATCTCGGAGCTGCACAATCAAACGATACCGGAATCTGTGACATCGTCTGGCGCTTCTCTGGTGATACCAGTACACGTAAGCGCCGCCTCGAGAGACTTCCATCAGACTATGCAGTCCGAGATAGCATTTTTCATCATCGACGCACAGGAAGTGAATGGTACCTTCCTGTGGTACCTGTGGCCATGCATCCACCCACAATTTCGATGGGTCACGACACCCCATCTACTGAACATCTAGGTCTGCATAAGACTCTGGCTCGCGTTAAGAAAAGGTTTTGGTGGTCTGGCACACACACCGATACCTAACCATGTGTCATCCTGCACCATATGCCAAGTTCGTAAGGTCGACACGAACCCACAGCTTGTTTCGTTACCACCAATCGCGCCTCCTAAAGAGCAGTTGGATATCGTGGGCATTGATTAGATGGGCCCGTACCCTCGCAGCAAGCATGACAACAAATTGATCGTTGTGGCCAAGGACTACCTCACTAAATGGGCAAAAGTTCGAGCCGTCCCTAACTCGGCAGCCACTCATATCATGACCTTTATTAACGAGTGCCTAATATTCCGGCATGGCCCTCCAAACTGGCTGATTTCCGGCCATAGTACGGTATTTATGTCGCGTTCTTTCCAGACTTCCTTGTGTAAACATGGAATACGCCACCCTGCAGCGTCCCCCCATCTTCCACAAACAGACGTACAGGTAGATCGCACCAATCACACCGTAAAATACACTATATCTGCTTACGTCTGTCCCAAACACGACGACTGGGATGACTACGTCGTTGCTGCGATTTCCGCTCTAAACACGTCCCAACAGGAAGTCACTCGCGCCATACTGTTTCAGCGGCTGTACGCGAGGATGCCAAAGTTATCGCAAGAACACGTTCTTGGCTTGGACACGCCTCTGTAAGAACGCCACACAAAAGTGGACTCAGTGAGGCCGGGCGCAGGGCTCGCCTCCGAGCTCGGTTAGCAATGCTGCACCACCAAGCGCAGTTCAATACGTATTCTCAGCAATGTCCTACTCGCTCTTTCAACCGGGAGATTTAGACCTGGTTCGACGGGCACTGCGTTTACCTCGGCGCGGAGAAAAATTCTTACCACGGTTTTCTGGCCCTTTCCGTGTTGTGGAAGCTCTGGGTCCCGTGACGTTTAATTTAGCCGCGATTTCCAAACTCGATTTCCAAACGTACGCCAGCCAGATGATGCTTCACGTCTCTCGTGAAACCTGTACTGAACTACTGTCTAGCGCTTGTGTGAACTCGAGGGGAGAGGGGGCGGCGAGTGCAACGGTAACGAAGAACGCCCCAAATGAAAGAAAAGGAAGAGAAGGGCAAGACAGAAGGATGGAGTAGGCGTGGGTCAGGGGAATAGTTAGTTTTTGGGACTGCTGAGATTCGTGTGCGTCGTGGACCGCTTGGAAGCTGTTCAAGGCACCGGACTCCCGCTACAATATATATATATATATATATATATATATATATATATATATATATATATATATATATATATATATATATATATAGTGGCTCGGCGCCACTAGTAGCGCCGAGCCACAGGTGTTCCGCCGCTGCGCAGCGCCGCGCCTTACCGCCGCCGCCGCCGCCGTTTGGTATGACGTCACACCGCGTTCTTCGTCGTTGATCTCGCCTCCGCTCTCTTCGCCTGCTGCGCCGCATGCCTGACAACATGCCGGAGGGTTGAAAAGGAGAGCTCGCGTGCGCCGCAACTACAGTTCAGGCGGCAGTATGGACGGCAACAATTCTTATATAAGCAGCAGGAGGCCTGGAATCGACATCGGAACGAGATGAAGAGGAAACGAATCGCCCAGAAAACAGACGAACATCACGCGGAACGACTGGGTAAACGGCGTAACACAGCTAGACAACCAGACTAACCTGAACTTGCAATCAAGGTTAACTAAGGCTAACCTTGCTATGCCTTGGCTTTCGCAACGTATATCCTGGCATAGCCGAGCTAAGCCACTGCCAATTTTTTTACAAAGGCTTTGTTTGCTGAACCACTGGCTAACTTCGCACAGAGAGTTTCCATAGCGTACTACCAATTGTCGGTAAATTTCGTTTTGGTAGCTTTTATAGTTCGGCCATGGGAGTAGGCTAAATTCTGCCCCGCTCATTAGAAACGCTCATAACTCTTTAGAAGGGTTGCTTTGGTAATTTATTGCGAGAGACCCAATTTCCCATCTATTTGTAACTTTACCTACACATCGCCCATTACCTTGTCCTGACATTCATCAAACGTGTAAAAGCTGCCTCCTTTGTTTCATTGAGGGCACCAGGCGAACATAAAGTGTCCTGCATTAAAAAATAAACAAGCATAAAAAATGAGGGTTCAACACCTAATCGTAACGCTTCTAAATACTCCAGAAACGTTAAAGCTACGCAATACATTGCACTTAAAGTGACGCGTATTCCTTCAAGGTATCAAATATCAGAAACGCAAGGTTCATTTGGGACAATGCGGAAACTAGCTGATAAGAGCAGAGTGATATTTGGCATACATTCTTATAATTTCTTTAAAAGTTGTATTTGATCAACATATAAAACGTTGCCAGTCATTGGGCACGGCTGAGTATAATACTTTATTCGGACCTCCCCCTCACCCGCAGGTCAAATATGGCAAGCTGACTGGGTTTTGAAACATAATCGTCCCAAAAAGTTGGGCACATTGCAAGTAGTGCAAGCTGCCGTTTGATAGGGTGGGAAGTGCCCAGAGCCAGGCTTTCTCCGCAACGTGAGTGCGTATTGTGAATCACGCGTGTCGTCCGCTACAGCACGGCCCGAGGAGGCACAAAAGCCAATGCTCGCTGCCCGAGCAGGGCGCACGTAGCAAAGAAAAGCATTACTTACGTGGCCCTCTATTAAGAAAATTTAGCATTTTAGCTGTAGTTTGGTTGGACTTTCCAGCATGCAGCCGAAAGTACCCAGTTTTAAAAGTGGGGGGGGGGGGGTTGGAATATTCTGCCTACTCCCCCACCCTCCGCCTTTTGACAGTGAGGGGGCAAGTGCCCCAGCGGTGAATGCGCATATGTACGCCTACCGTAGTGTCAGCATCTGCGGCGCTTCTCCCGTATGGGCACGCTTGCCGTCCTCGTCCAGAAAGCGAAGTGGGGAACAGTTCTACAGCGATTCTAATTCGTGGAATATCACCGTTACTCGTAGAATGCTTCCCCGTTAAAATGACTCGGTTTCCGTGGAATATGTTGGAAGATGTTGCTAGCTTTATTTGCTTTTTTCAAGAGCTTCCTTTGCGGCACAATTTTGAATCACTTCTTTTAGTGCAGGTTCTTGGCCGCAAGCATTCCTGTAAATAGCCTTACACGAATTAGGCATAACAGTGCCTTCAGTTGGATGGCCCAGAAGAACTATGCAATCTTTTCCTGAAAAAGAAAGAAAAGCACAGAAGAAAATGTTTCACAGGACGTGGTGAACAAAATTTAACGCTTTCTTCCAATACCTTCACATGAACTTTCTGATTTGAGATAAAAGGAAAGCAGTGCTTCATTTGCTGTTTTCAATGCATCTCCTAATGTTTATTAGAAGTACAATTTGTAAAATAGTTTTCTAGTTTGCTCGCATATTGGCGCAATGCAGACATATCACTGTACTAAGTGTCACCTTTTCGCAAAATCGCCCTGTATTTCACAAAGAACTATCGGGGACATTGACGGTCGAGACAAAGCCCGCGGACGCCGCGGTTCACCAAGCGCGCGTCATATTATTTTCAATACTGAACTCGGGCCGCATTCACAAAGGAGTTTTGCGCAAGAACTGTTCACTGGTGCGCATTCTAGCCAGTCCTAATTTCCAACGTATCATTAGTAAATGCTCTTGTCGAATGACGATAACCATCATTTACGAACATAAGTTTCTGCGTCTTTGGTTGTTCTTGCCTTCTAATTTTAGGATTCTTGAAAGTTATTGCACAACTAAAGTGACAGGGCGAGACAGGCCTGGCATTGTTAATGAACGCAACGTCTTTTATAGGTAGCAGCATCACTGCGAGCGCTAGTTTCATTAATGTCTTGTCAATATCGTGCTCAGCTTCCGAGGAATTGAGCCCGGTACCTTCGCATTGTACCTTTATTCGACCTTTTTATTGCGTTAGCCTAGCACTGCCCCCTCATACGTAATGCAGGTGTTATTGGTATTGTAAATCCCGCAACATTTGATAGTTTGTTTCGTTATTTTGTGTGCCCACTCCCCACTGTAGAGGTCTGTGCACTTCAGGCTGTATAAATAAATAAATAAATAAATAAATAAATAAATAAATAAATAAATAAATAAACTGCTGGCTGCCTACTCATTAACATTAGCGAGTGTTGCACAGGTTTAAGTTTATTTGATGCAAGAAGAGTTTCACCGTCGGTGTCATTTTTTCGTCATCATGCGTGTCATGTGGATGATGAAGCGCTATGAGTTTATGCTGAGAGAGGTGGTTCCCGGTGAACGCGTGTCCAAGTGGGCAGCGGGGTCTCTACTTGCAAATGATGAATAAGCAGGAACAGCGTTCTTCCCAAACACCAATGATACTTCGCCTGAACTATTCCCACAGCGCGTGGGATTCGCAGATCTTTGGTCGAGAGCTCCTTGCGTCGCACCTCCTCGTGAAGGACTTTTGCTATTTTCAGGAGTAACGACGCTTTCCCCTGTTCACCGACAATTAGCCAGTCAACTGCGCACTATACTGTTGACGAATGAACTACTTGCCACGAGAGACTAGATAGTTAGCTTGTCTGGCATACGAGTGAAACCTATCAATGGCGTAATGAATATTGCAGAAGGACTGAGCCGTGTAGAAAGAATGAAAGCTGCACCGGTGACACAAAGCATCAGCATCAGTCCGCGACAAAGAATTGCAGCGCTTGCACTTAACGTCAGCGACTTTGCACTTTGGAGGTGCCCCTCTCACGGCATAATCATAACAATCACGTATGACATGGCCAGCAATTCAAGGAGACCTTTGGTGCTACTCTCAAACAGGCGAAGCATGTTTCAACGTTGTCATTCTTTTTCTCACCCCGCGTGTTATCAGAGCACGTCAGAAACTCGTCGCTGAATGCTACGTGTGCTCTAGGATGAGCGTTGACCTGCGAAAAGTGGACTCCAGCTTAGTTGCCATAACAAACAAAATAAAACGCTACAACAGAAGCCGTTTCAAAAACTCGAATTACAAGGCAACTGTTTCTTCAAAGTGCATGTAGACATCGTCACACCGCTTCCTGCCTCCAATGGACACTGCTACCTGCTTACTATCGTTGACAGGTTCACTAGGAGGCCAGAAGGAGAACTGTCAGCGATGTCAGTGCTGGAGTCCCCATTAAAGCTTTCTTTTAACTCCCAGTTGTCGTGAATTGGAGTTCTAGCGTAAATGGTGAAGCAAAAACCATCTTGTCTCATGCACTTGAAATTTGTTTTCGAACTCTTCCGACTGGTGGTGCGGCAACAAGATGCAAAACCCATTCGTCTTGAAGGAGAAAGAGAACACTTAAATGAAAGACAGAAATTTTAGCCGCTGTATAGACATTGCTGACATGCTACTCTGCGTGGGGAAGAGAATTTGGGAGAGAAATACAGAAGGAGAGAGGCACAAGAAAGAGTAAGTAAAAAAACTGGGGACTGAGTTTTCTTACTCATGGGAAACGGCGTGCAATGGTAGAGTCCTTCAGTGTATGCACCGTCCCCCAATGAGGTTACAGAATTCGCCACGTGAAAGGTACATGGGGGGCGAGAGACTAGGAGTAAACTTTGTCAAATTGGCTAATATTTTGTAAGTATGTAAACAAAAAGTTCATCGCACGCCTTTGTTGCTTGAGGCAGGCTAAAGGGCTTAAGACACAGTCAAATGATAAAGGTCTCTGTGTAAGTGAAGGCATGCGTTGTTCATAGAACGCATGCTCGTTAGCAGACGCTCCACACTCAAACAAAATATGCTCCATGGTTTCAATTGAGCCACAGTTGTTGCAGTGTGGAGTTGTCACTTGACCTATGCGGTACCGTAAGCCGTTTCCATGGGCGTTCAGGCGAAGGTGACGATATAGAGATTCCAGATGGCGAGGAATGCTGGATGGCAGTCAATATATAAGATGTGGGTCGATTGAATGAAGGAAAGAGCAGTGGTGGGTCGGCAAGCTCCAGAGCTGATCGTTTTCTTCAGAAGCAAATCTTTTATCTGTTTGGGAAGCATCACATCTAGTGAAATAAATCCACTTATAGTTTTGGTGTTGACCTTTGCGTGCCGCTTTATCTACTTTTTCGTTGGTCAGAAAACCACAATGAGCCGGTATCCACTGAACTGTCATACAGTGGCTTGATGCAACGGCGAAGTTATGTAAGTACGCGATGTCGAAAGAAACGGGTGCATGATTGTTTTTTTTAACAGACTGAACAATGTTTGTGGTGCTGTTCCCTTGGAGTCAGTGAGAATCACCCTTTAGTCAGGAGCTCGGCACTGTATATAGAGGACAGCTTCTTTGATGCCGCGAAACTCTGCTGTTGTTAAGGATTTCTTCCGCTGCAGTCGATAAGAAAGGGTTTCCGTTGTTGAGGGCACATAAAGGCCACAGGAGGAAGTTTCCCGAGTGGTTGAGACATCAGTGTAGATGTGAGTGTGCTGAGTATGTATCTCGGATAAATGTCGGAGAGTGGTCGGCAGCAGCGCGGCCTGTGGCATGCGACTCTTTGTCCCATTTACACCGGGTACAAACAGGTTTATATCTAGAGGCGAGAGTGTCCAGAGAGGAAAGGTCGGAGGCAGTAATTTCTGCGGCTGAATAATCGGAGGGTTCAGGAGTCGCACAGCTTGACCATAGCCAGACTTAGTGTGGGTTAGGTAGACACGGTACATGAGGTGCTTCCCCACTTGGAGCACATGCCGAAGATGGGCACGTATTGTTTCTTGAGAGAGAAGTGGTTCTTTTGAGGAAGGAAGGAGGAAAGGCTAGCACTATCTTCTGCAACCCATGCGGGAGCACGGCTCCGCGCTAGCAGGGTAAGGGAGTGGATGGGATTAAAAGAGAGAGAGGATAGGGAGGAGAAAGGTAGAGAGTCATCCTAGGAGCATCAGAGCAGCCCGGCCGGGAAGGCCCAGTGGGTTCGACCGGAGGAGTAGGCTGGAGGTAGACCGTATACGAGGTGGCCCAGCAGAAGCGAAGTAGTGATAGATCAGGAAGCCCGAGGTGATGGGATGGCTGTTAGGCCATCCGTCTTTGTAGAAATTTCCTATAGTCTCGCCGAGAGCCCCGACGAGTCGAGGTACTCGACGACACTTAATAAGGCTGGTAGCTGATTACGACAGGGGAAGAGAATATATTCCTGTCGTGAACATGGGAGCCCCAGGCGGTGGAACTCTTGCAGAAGTCGGCCGCGGTGCTGCAGGTGAGCAGGGCAGGCCAGCAGGAGGTGCTCCAGAGTTTCTCGTTCAACACGGAAGGCACAGGCTGGCGAGGTGGCTTTCCCAAGGCAGCGCCGGCGGGCTGCCGTCCAGTAGCAGCTAACTCGCAGTCGGAACAGCAACGAGGCATCCCTTCGTAGGAGGCCGTGCTGTGGAAGAGGCTGTGGAGGCCGGCCAAGGGATATTCGTTTGTCCGGGTGGCAGGCGATGATGTTCCGGCGCAGCCTGTGTCTCGAGAAGTCTGCGGCCTCTTAGCTAGGTTATAATGCTGCCATTTAGAGGTCCAATACAATAGTTTGAGAGAAGCTCTGCGAGCTTGGCTCCTCATGCATATGCGTTTGAGGTGCCTCAAATTTCATTGTGACCATTAACGTCTCCGCAAAAAATGCGAAACCCCTTTCTTTAATAAAGATGGTTGAACGCGAAGCTTTCCCCCAATGCAAACTGAATCAAAGTCGAAAGCCAATGAACACGCAACGAACCCAAGAAATGCGGAGAAATGCTTGCACGTGCAGCACACAAGAACCCCAGCTGGATTGCCTAGACCCAGATGGTACTCGCGAATCACTTCGAACGGCTTGCCACGCTGATCGTCTGCGCAAATGCCTGACAGCGAGGGCACCTGATTGTTGAACCTGAATCAATGACAAACGTCGCACGGCGTCCCGAACTCGTGGTCCAGGAAATCGCGCTTGAACTGACTCATGACTCCCGTCAAGATCTCCTTCGGGTCCCTCCTTCGTGCTGCTGGTGGTTCTGGCGCCGCGCTTGGCACGCTCTCCTCAGGGGGTTCCGCATTGAATTGCTGGTGTTTGGCCACGTTTTCTCGTTTGTGAACCTGGGGATCAGCGCCGTAGCGACGTCCGGCTTCTGTCTCATTGATGCGCACTTTCGGATCGGATTGTCGACGGATGCGCATGATTTCCGCATGCCATTGCCAACAGACGGGATCGGCCTTACGGGCACAATCGCGCTTGCGCTTACGTTCGCGTACGGCTGCCTCTTTTTCTGCCATGCTCTGCACCCGCGAACTACCCGTGGTGACCGCCGGGAATGCATTGCGTGACCCGCGTAATGCAGTGCAGATATATACAGTTCCTCTGGGTAGGGTGGAGTTTTCCCATTGGTCGAGAGCATGGCATTGTTCCATTGTTCCCATTGTTACGAATGCAGATGCTGCAGGAGGAAACACACGAGCACAAGAACCCACAGAAACCGAACGAGATCTGCGAGCACAACTCCAAAATCAGCAAGCCCTCATTGACAAGCTCATAGAAAGGTGCAAAGAAAAAAACACCGCCAATCAAGCCTCAAAACCACAAGGAAAACCAAACATCCCACCGCCCCTTACGGAAGAAAAAATAAAGGAAATTGTAACAATGCAGGTGCAGAAGCAGATACAGGAGGCCATGACTACTTTTGCAAAGGAGATAACACAACAGCTCCAGCAACACATCACCGTTCAGCTGGCCCCTATCCATGCTACCCTCCAAGACCTCAGCAACTTCATGTCCTATGCCCAGCAGAACCACGTAACGAATGCCACAGTAGAAAAGCTGCTCAACAACACTGACACGGCTCGCAAGAAAGCACGTAAAGACCTCCAAAATGCAGCCAGACCAGAATCCATGGCCCGGGGCGAAAACAACGATATCGGACAAGATGGCGAGTAATACCAAGAAGATATTACCACAACACCCAATGAAGCTCTGGCAATGGAACTGTCGCTTTATCCGAACCAAAAGAACAAACCTCCAAGAACTGGCCAAACTGGAACAACCAGATATCATCGCTATCCAAGAAGCTTATCACAACAATCTGCGCATACAGGATATGATACACACACCGGATCTCAGAGAACAGCCATCCTGACGAAGAAAAATCTCACCACGCAAGGTCACACAATCCAGGGAACAACCGGTAGTGGAAGTGCTACCAGAGAAGAAGACACACCGAAGACTGACTATACGTACTATGCTTATATAGTCTACCCAGGGATCCATTATCCGACTTTGTAAACTTCATCTCGCAAGCCAGAAGACTATATAAAGGCCATAAACTCGTAATAATGGGGGATTTTACTGCCCCACACACAGCATGGGGTTACCAGCACACGACCAAGAAAGGAGCGCGAGTGTACGATTCGGCGCAACAGAATCCCCTCACCCTCTGGAATGATCCTAAACTAAGGGCTCGAATAGGCAACAGTGTGTCCAGGGACACAAATCCCGACCTCACCTTTACAATAGGAATATCCAAGGCAGAATGGACCCGACTGGAAGAAAATCTCGGCAGTGACCACCACATCCTTCAGCTTGAAATCCTGCACCATAAGAAGCCGAGCAGAACCGGAACGGCAAGGCTGACGGACTGGAAGGCCTTCCGAGAACATGACATAGAAGAAAACATCGAAAATATCGAAGAGTGGCTCACCGAAGTGGTCAAGGCGGCGGAGAAGCATACTTAAGTCATCCAACTCACAATGGACACGCCGGCCGTAGACTCTCACCTTCTGCATCTTTGGGAGGCCAGAAGAGGACTACTGAGGCGGCGGAAAAAGATGAAACTTAACCGCAAACTGCAGAAACGGATTGCTCACATAACAAAGCAAGCAGAACAATACGGAGATCAACTGAGCAGTCAGAACTGGCATAAGCTGTGCGACCAACTTCAAGGCACACTCAGCACGAAGAAGACCTGGCATATACTGCGAGCCCTTCTAGCTACCACCAAAACCAAGACTCAGCAAAGACATGACCTCAAGAAAATCATTAACTTCCATCCAGGAACTGACAAACAAATTCTCAAAGGAATCAAGCGTAAACTTGTCGGAGACAATGCCCCAAATGTTACCGATCCCCGACCGTACAAAGGCGAACCAAATCTCACCCTCGACAGCCCTTTCACGCTTCCTGAACTCCACGCCGCCCTTGCCAAATTGACCCGTAACACATCTCCAGGAAATGACAAGGTGACCAACAAGATCCTACGAAACCTCCCAGACAAGGCCCTAAATGGACTCCTCGACTACATGAATAACTGCTGGGAAAAAGGTAAGCTCCTGGCAGAATGGAAGCACGCAGAAGTCATTATGATCCCAAAACACAACAAGCCACTACAAATCAGCAACCTACGGCCCATATCTCTTACTTCCTGCGCCGGAAAGCTTCTCGAACACATGGTTCACGATCACCTCACCACATACCTCGAAGACTCAGGACTCATGCCTGACACAATGTTTGGCTTCCGACAGCACCTCTCAGCACAAGATATACTACTACAGCTCAAGGAAGACCTCTTGGACTACCTAGAACGCCACAAAAAGTTCTCTATTTTAGCAATAGACGTTAAAGGAGCCTTCGATAATGTGGTGCATGAAGCAATCCCCCAAAATCTCCAAGACACAAAATGCGGAATCCGGACCTACCAATACGTACACGACTTTCTCAAAGATCGCACGGCTACGGTGGGTATCGGCAACATCCGAAGCGACAAGTTCGAAACGCCCAAGAAAGGAACTCCACAAGGGTCAGTCATTTCACCTCTGCTGTTCAATCTCGCCATGATCAAGCTCCCACAATGACTCGAAGGAATCGAAGATTTAAGCCATGCAATATACGCCGACGATATAACGTTATGGACAAAAGCGTTCACAACCGGCCAACAGCAAACTACCCTCCAAGAGGCAATCGATCAGGTAGAACAGTACCTCTCAAGATGCGGGCTCCAGTGCGCCCCCGAAAAATCAGAGCTACTTATACTCAAGGCAAGGACCCGGGGAAGACCACCATCCTACGTCGCTCCAGGTCCCAAATCAGACTCAATGGAATCGATATCCCTCAAGTTGGCTCACTCCGCGTCCTTGGCCTCACAATAAATAAAGGCGGTTCTGGCGCAGCTACACTTCCGAAGCTTCAGAGGACCGTAACACAAGTAACCCATCTCATTCGGCGTATAACCACCTAAAGAAGAGGACTTAAAGAGCAAGAAACCGTCCAATTAATCCAAGCACTCCTTATAAGCCGGATAACATATGGTAGCCCGTATCTACTCCTCAAGAAAGCTGAAATTGAAAAAAATCAACATCATCACCAGAAAAGCAATCAAGAGCGCACTAGGACTACCCAGTACGACCTCAACCACGACACTCCTAAAGCTTGGCCTTCATAATGCCTGGGAAGAAATGAGTGAAGCGCACAGAGCCAGCCAGCTGGAACGCCTTAAGCTGACTCAAACAGGCAGAGCAGTACTTCGCAAACTCGCATACAGCGAAAACTTCATAGCAGACTCAGACGCGAAAGCCCGACTGCCGCCACTTCTTCGTGACTCTATCTCAGTCGCTCCAATACCTCGCAACATGCATGCAACATACCACAAAGACAGAAGACAAGCAAGAGTCAGAGCGCTGAGCAAGAAACACTCAAAGGACCCCAACACGATATATACAGATGCGACAAAATACCCAGGTAGAAGAGCATACGCAGTTACCGTGACCAACAACCAAGGGAAGGAGCTAATCGCTGCCACCATACCGGCCAGAAATTCAGAAACGGCGGAGGAAGTGGCCATCATCCTCGGCATCGTCACATGCAAAGACACAGCAATCATCTTGAGGGACTCGCAAACGGCATGTAGAAATCTATGAAAAGGCCGAATTTCTGCCGCAGCAGTGAACATTCTGAAAGAAATAACAAGACGCCAAGAACTACCCGAAACCTACGTCGCATGGACCCCAGGCCACGAACACCTGGCAGGAAACGAAGCAGCACATGCTGTTGCCTGAGAGCATACCAGCCGGGATTTCCTGCCGCACGGTCTCTGGAAAGCGACGAGGGTGGAGGACGTTCCCATCAACTACGCCGCAATATTGCAACATTACCGACTGGAAAGAAGACAATATCCTCTAGCACATCCAAATTTAAGCGAGGAAGAAGCCACCGCCCTCCGCAGACTACAAACGAATACTTATGTCCATGGAATTATCATGCACCGAATGCCCCCCCCTCCCCAATTCTCATACTTATGCCGATATTGTGAGGTACCAGACACCCTCCAACACATGCTGTTGGTGTGCCCACACTGCGAGAACAACAGTCAAGATGATGCCCCATAACCGCTACAAGTGATCGAAGAAACGTGGGAGGCAATGTTAAAGGCACAGAGCCTGGATCAGCGAAGTCTGGTGGACCGGGCCTGGGCTGCGGCATTAGCCAACGGCTTTCTGGACTAAGAGAGCCGCCCACCTAGGCCGAAGAAAGAACACTTTCTCGCGGTTTCACACAATAAACGTTCATTCCTCCTCCTCCTCTTATCGGTACAACTGCCAATGTATACTGTAGTGTTATACGCAGATGTGTAAGTTCACTTTCCTGTAGTGCGTTTTTGACATCAGAGAGACATAGAAAGCTTCGCTTTAATAATATGTGGAGAGGATGTCGTTGCAATCAAGTTTTCAAGCCTCGAAGCGTTGAATGGCTTGCCTGGCTCCAGCTATCCCCCAATAAGAGTACATTTTTGTTGGCCTGTGACGGCTATGGCACACACATATTCATTGTCCCTGTGAGGAGCGTATCAACCACGGAAGCCGGAATATCCTTGTGAAAGCCTAAGAGTGATATGCTAATGCAATCCGATCACTGTGAATGATGAAAATAGCACCCTTGCATTTGGAAATACTCCTGGACGTACGAATCAGAGTTGACTATGAAAGGGAAATGGTGCGGTTGTACCAGCTGCCGGAAATTTGAAAGCTTCGAGTGAAGATCACGAGCGTTTCACTAGAATATGGTGCATATGCGAAAAATATTATGGATGGTGAGCGCAGGTGAGGCTGTAGCTGCAGAAGCCATGCTTAATACATTGAGATAGTACGCCCTTGCGTAGCCTAAGATGCCGACACCAACGGCTCCATTGTAAGAACGGCTTGTACCTTTGGGAGACATCTTGACGAGGATTTGGCGCGGACAAGAGCTTTGAGGGCTTTAAAGAAACATTGCTATCAGTAAGCGTGTAATGTCGTTTTCGGTGCTTCCTTGTTGCCTTTCGCAGGTCGTCATGTCATGTTGTGGTGCCTGAGGCTGATGGTGGCAGTGGTCGTTTGGTGGGTCTTGCGCGACACGTTGCGGTAGCTTTAGGGAGTCACTCCAACCGCCGTACGCATGCCCACACTTGGTGACCAACAGGCATAATAAGCGTTTCTCAATGTGTATGGATCCCAGAGAAGATAAGTCTCCATCAACACGCTCAAGCATGCCATCGTCCATGCTACCTTGGTCTGTGCCGTAATTCCCGTCTTCCACCTCCGCTCCAGATTGTCCCAGGACAACTACATTGAAACGAAAACACATATATGCTAGTCGTGTGACCGAGCCCCGTCTTTACGGCAGGACCTAGAAGGAGACTAGATTAAGGTTGATTGCGACGGACGATGCTCTGCCGCTGAGGCGGCGCTTGGCAAAAAGTTGTACGAGAGAGCTGGGAGCGAAATGAATTGGGGCGGAGACGCGCTCCGTGGCATATTCAACATACTTTTGCTGCGGGCGCTGAGACATTTTACGCACGTGCGATCTTACATGGTGATTTATTTGAAACGCAAATTTGTGTTTACACTCTTTTGTAACGTACATATATTTGAGACAACAACAGGGCCTTTTCAAGGTTGCTATCATTGCGAAATGCGTTATCCACTAGCGAGCGTGCGCACGTTGCCTGAATGCCCAGCTTTAGGTTTGTGTAAATTCGCACACTACATTTTGATTCATTTATTTGCTCCGGCGAACCCAATATTCTTGTTAGCACTGTGAACTGCTACGACAGCAATCGCTGATCTACAATATGAAACTATGTAAGAAAATTTTATTGGAGCCGTATAAATTCGCACCCGCTTCTTGTTGATGGAATTGTAAAGAGCAGTGACAATGACCGATGAAAACGTTATAGTCAATCAAATAAACCAAGTATATTAACTACAAGAGGAGAGCGTAAAACTAAATTTTCCGGTAAATCCATCTTCCAACAGTCAAAGGTCTAACATGTTGTGAATAGACATATATATATATATATATATATATATATATATATATATATATATATATATATATATATGTATATACAGAACTACGCTACCCAATAGTAACACTGGTCGAGGTTCGAGAAACAGGCGTCGCAACACCCGCTACAACGGCGGCACGCGCACTGGTGCTGCGCAGCGACCGTTTTCTCCCTCCTTGCCTCGTGCCAACGGGAGCCTAGCTGTCGCTACTACCCGCCCCCTTCCATTCCCCGACTTGTGTCTCCCTCCTCCTGTGTATTTTTTTTCTTTTTTTGACTGACCTCCTTGCCCTACATACATGGGACTCCGCCTTGCTATTACCCGCATCGTTGCCAATAAGGCAGCTGTAAATCTGCCAAGGCGCCGAGAGAAAGTCAGTCACTGTCAGAACTGTCCCTTTCGGTTTGATTTACCTGAGAACGACCGGGCACCCGGTCTGGTGTATTCACTATCAGCGCCGAACGGCCATTTTCTTGTAAACCCCGATGAAGATCGGTCCACCAGTCCAAACTTTTCAAATTATATGCTTGTTCTGTTGACCTTGTAGCGCCGCTCAAGTTCTTTACGTTTGAAAGCTAGCCTGAAGAATTCCTCTTTACCTACTATATATATATATATATATATATATATATATATATATATATATATTGTACTGTAAAATAGGGAGCAGTGGGGCTGTGGCTAGGAGAGAGACAAGGACGACGAGAAAGAACAACCTTGTTTCGGTGCTCGGTCGGCTACACTACCTCTCGCTGCTCCAACGTTCTAGTCGCGAACGCTTACTGCTCAAAGTGCTTCGCGACATTTGGTGGAGGTGCTGGACTTATTGCCAACCTGGAACTCCGAAGCCACACGATCCCTGTCCCATCTCCCATGCCTGAGGAGACTAGCCCTACCGCGCCACCCATGGCACCGCCTCCAGTCGTCTGTCCTGGTGCGCCACGCCAACGGGATCCTCCCATATTCAATGGAACTGACGATCATGACGTAGAGGACTGGCTGTCGTCATACAACCGAGTGAGTGCCCACAACAAGTGGTCTGAAGCTGACAAGCTTGGCTACGTCCCATTCTACCTTTCCGGAGTCGCCCATCTTTGGTTCCGCAACCATGAGGCTGACTTTTCCACCTGGTCAGCATTCCGAACGGCACTTCAAGAAGTATTCGGTCGCCCTGCTGTGCGCAAACTTCGGGCTGAACAACAGCTTCGCTGTCGTGCCCAACAAAAGGGCGAAACTTTTACGAGCTACATTGAAGATGTAGTTGACATCTGCCGGCGTATAGACCCAGATATGACATAAGATAACAAGGTCAAGAACATCTTGAAAGGCATAGAAGACGACGCCTTCCAGATGCTCTTGGCAAGGAATCCTCAGACGGTCAACGACATCATAACGCTTTGCCAGAGCTATCAGGAGCTGCGCAAACAGCGGCTTTCTACGCGCCGAGCTCTCGCTCCGGATGTCGCGCTTTCAGCTCTGAGTGATGGTGTCACTTCGACTCCTTGCAGTTCAGAAATTTTCGACAGAATCAAGCAATTTGTACGAGAAGAAGTGGCGCGCCAACTCTCTCTTCTGCCAGTCGCTCCAGCCTCAGAGCCGCGCTTGTCTCCAGATCTCCGTCACCTGATACAAGAACAAGTCGCTAACGCATTACCACTTGCTCATCAACCGCCTCCTACGCCTGTGCCACTTACGTACGCTGCCGTTGTCGCTAATCCAAGGCCTCCTTCTGCAGGTAATCAATCCATACTTACCAGCGCCTTTCCCTCACCTCCGCAAGCAGCTGCAACATATTCTCCTCCCCCCATCCCCCCCCCCAGCAGCTACTGGCCGCCACAGCAGCCCGTGCGCCCACCTCGCCAATATTTCCAACAGTCTACGCCCGCTGTTCTCAATCCATGGCGCACCCATGACAATCGGCCTATCTGTTATTCGTGTGGCCTGCCTGGGCATGTAGCACGGCTTTGCCGCCAGCGTGGATGGTATCCTTCGGATTCTCCGAGAGCACAAAGTAACGGTTTCGACTCTCCGTCCCGTTCTGCTCCTGCCGCTCAGCCCTTCGAAGCCTCGTCTCCTCTTTCCCGACCCTTCAATACCCGTCGGTCTCCGTCGCCCCGTCGGCGTTCTCTGTCGCCGCTTATCCGTCGTCCTGAAGCTATCCGCGAGGAAAACTAAGGACCGCAGTTCCGGAGGCAAGAACTGCGATCTCAGCGAACTCCTCAAGACCTCATTTATTTCCTGCGAACGTCCTTGAAGTTTATGCAGAAGACATTGCCGTTCATGCGCTTGTAGACACGGGAACAGCAATATCAGTGATTTCGGACCAGCTTCGTCTTACCCTTAGAAAAGTCGCGACGACTTATTCAGCCATTTCATTACGTACAGCAAGCGCTGCGCCGATTGAACCCTTAGGGAAGTGTACAGTGCGTGTTGTTATAAGCGGCGCTTTATACCATATTGAGTTCGCTGTTCTGCCTCGCTGCTCCCATGCCATGATTTTAGGCTGGGACTTTCTGTCCTCTCATCATGCCGTTATAGATTGTGGCCGTGCTGAACTCGCGCTGTCGCCATTCGGCACCAACGTTTTTGAAGATACTGATGACACTTCCAGTCGTGTGTTCGTCACCGCCGACACCGAGATTCCTCCATACTCTGCCGCACTTGTACCCGTTTCCTGCGTTGGGTTTTCCGACTCCACAGTTCTTTTCACGCCGTCTAAGCTTGTTGCTCGCCGCCATCCTTTCTTGCTTCCTTTTGCCCTTCTTGCCATTCGACAAGGTTCGAGCGCACTTTATGTATCGAACCTGTTTCCTTGCCCTGCTAGGCTGCTCCACAATGAGTGTCTTGGTTATGCCGACGAAATCGAACCAAGCTTCCTTTACGATGTGCCTGACGACCCGGCTTCTCCTCCGGTTGACGCTCTGGCCCTTCAAGTTCCTCCTCCCACGCCGCCATGTGACCCAACATTTTACCAGAGTATTGATCCCAACCTCACTCCAGCGCAGCACGCCCAGATCGTCCATCTTCTAGACCGCTTTCGCACGTCATTCGACCTACAACAATCTCGCTTAGGCCGTACTTCCACTGTTGTCCATCACATCGACACCGGCAACCATGCGCCTTTACGCCACAGGCCGTATCGTGTATCCGCCACGGAGCGTAGCGTGATCGCTGAGCAAGTTGCAGACATGCTCCAACGCGGTGTCATACAACCTTCGCACAGTCCCTGGGCTTCTCCTGTAGGGCTGGTAAAAAAGAAAGATGGCACAATTCGCTTTTGCGTGGACTACCGGCGACTTAATAAGATCACACGCAAGGACGTTTATCCGCTACCCCGTATTGACGACGCGCTAGACTGCCTCCAAGGCGCTGAATTCTACTCATCCTTAGACTTACGATCCGGGTACTGGCAAGTGCCAGTGGCTGAGTCAGACCGTCCGAAAACGGCCTTCATCACACCTGACGGTTTATTTGAATTCACCGTGATGCCATTTGGCCTGTGTAATGCGCCTGCCCATACCGCGTGATCAAACAAACGTCTCCAGTCAACTATATTGTGGAACGCCTCGAGCTACCTTTGGATCATCGCCGTCGTGGCCGCGAAATTATGCATGCCCAGCGTCTCAAGCCCTACTATGATCCGCCTGTGCTGTCCTACCCGTAGGTCACCGGGACGGCTTCCTTTTCCGCGGGGGAGATAACTGTACTGTAAAATAGGGAGCAGTGGGGCTGTGGCTAGGAGAGAGACAACGACGACGAGAAAGAACAACCTTGTTGCGGTGCTCGGTCGGCTACACTACCTCTCGCTGCTCCAACGTTCTAGTCGCGAACGCTTACTGCTCAAAGTGCTTCGCGACAATATATATATATATATATATATATATATATATATATATATATATATATATATATATATATATATATATATATATATATATATATATATATATATATAGTTCAGTGATTAGGACACAGTTCTATAAGGAGACGTTGTACCCAGAAAAACTATACGCTCTCCGGTAGATGCGGTCGATTTCACCGCATCACTATGCAGAAAGGTATTGTGGTGTCATGCTTGTTACCGCAAACGCGCTTATTCTACCTTTCTGCATAGTGGTGCGGTGAGATCGGCCGCATCTACCGGAGAGCGTAGAGTTTTTCTGGGTACAACGTCGCCTTATAGAACTGTGTCCTAATTACTGAACTGTGTTCCATTCATGACACAGTTTTAGTATTCTTTGGTTCTTCCTCGTCACTTGCTCACTTCAATGAGAAAATCTGACTTAGAACGGTACACATTCCATAGCTTTAACACAAATAGTCAAACACACTTAGCCGAGTAAAAAATTCGGTTTGCAGGTCACTCTTTAAAAAAGAAAAAGCAAACTTGTTAAGCTTAATAGACCACATACCTGCTCCCGATTGCAAAATCCGCAAAATGGTGCATTCTTCGCCGTCTGTGTAAACCAATCTGAAGTTTTCCCCGTAGGTAGGGTCTGGTGAAAGAAATGTACAGGTAGAGCATCGTAGTTGTTCCTGACTCCTAAAATGACCTAGTTTATAGCAGAGATATTATTATGTATTTATTAATTTCATTATGCACTTTCTTCGGCTTATGTTGTTTACCCGGGCGAAACCGCGCCAGGATTATCGCCGCGATAATTTACCTGATGATACGCAGAAGAAGGCGAAAGAAAATGAAATATTGCAAAATAAATACTCAAATGAGGATTCTGAAAATTCAAAGTAAACTATAGGACAACGCACCATATGAAAAACTTACAGTACCGTCTCTCTGCACACCTTGTTTAACCTAACCAATGGGGTAGACCTCGTGATGGAATTGTATAGTGAAGGCGTTAACATGCGATCTGGGGACATAATTCCAGCCACACTCTGTTTTCGGTAGCGTCGGAGATTTCTCGAAGACATGTCTCACATCTCAAATTATAACTAGCGGGGATGCCGTCATCTTAGGACGAATTCGAAGTTAAAGAAAGGTTTGTGATGGATTTTTTTCCATATTATCGATTCGGGCAAAACTTGTGAATTGGGCCAGGGGGAAGCCTTCTAACTTTCAGTTTTGACCACACCTTTCCAGGCCACACTAGATTGCCTGTAGTTTGGCTTTTTTATTTCATTCTTTAGGAAACGGCGCTGTGTTGAAGAAAATGAGCGCACTTTCTGAAACGCCGTGCTTCAAGCATAGCGATATAAACCAGCAGAAGCACGGAGAATACAGCTTGCTCTTGGCCTAATTGGCTTTTGTATAGTGACATACTTGTCGCTCGTGTCATCGTGTGTATGTTTATTTTACCTATTGCAAGCGTGCTTGTTTGGGCAATTGTTTCACTCAGAAGCACAACTATAAGCCATTTTCTGCCAAGGACGACCCGCCCAATTATTGGCGAGAGTAGTTACTGCTGCCGAAATACAGCTCCAAACGTGAATGTAAGTTTCCCTATTAGATTTTAGCATTTGACTTTTTTTCAGTCCGACACTCCGTTTAACCTTCGCCTGTCGTGCAATCACGTTTTTTGTTTACGCAGCTTCCTGACGTCCAAGTGCTCGAAGACGGTGACCACCATTACTTCAACGCAGTTATTCCTTCTAGAACAAATAGCCAGAACTACAGGTGCTGTTGTTCCCGGACACAGGCAGCAGAGTAGTTAAGGTAGGGTAGCTAAGACAACATTCTTAGGCAGTATAGCCGAAGCTCACTTACTAAACATCTGCATGTAGTCCGTAAGTGTAAACACCTGTAGGCGATGTAGAGTGAAACAATATGTAGCGCTATCTTCATTTATTTCCACATTGAAGTATTGCGCACGTTGTTCACAGAACGAGTAAAATAATTATCGTTTGTCGCTCATTTGGATACATCGGCTTTGTAGTGTCATTTCTTATTTCCCTCCTCCTAATAAAATATGCGCCTTAGTTAATTGCCTCCCACCAGCAGTGGCTTCTGGGAATCAGCACGAGCTGACGTGATGTCAGCTGTTGGTTAAACGTTCAAAAACCAATGGGAGGCTCTGCTGGCAACGCAAGACCCTGAGAACCCGTTACGGTTGGTGAACAGGGCTCGGACGTCGGCAGCGAGCCATGGCTACCTGGACTGAGGAGGCCACCCACATTTGGGCTCAAGAAGTCTGGTCTAGAAATAAAGTTTATTTCTCTCTCTCTCTCTTAGTGAATTACAATTCATTGGCATTGAGTCTTTCTAAGTTGATCAAAATACGTATATCAAGAGCAAAGGGACGCCGTGGTGCATTATGGTTTTTTGATTAGGGTCGGCCGCATGTAATTACGAACTAAGTGGCTAAGTGACACTACCAGCGCAAGTATGGGACTGATCGCATAAGCAAGCGATTGCCCTGTAATGCCAGCAAGGGGGCCCTCTTTGGTGAGTCCACCAACTGTATTATCGGGAGGATTGTTGCAATGCTTTCGGTACGAAGCATATGAAGATAGGAAAACAACTGCGCGAGAAAATATGGCGCATAAGAAATATGATTGATTTCTTAACTGCCTTGCCAAACAGAGTCGGTATTTTTGCGGATTCAATCACTTTCGTAAGCTTTTGCGTGCAGCACTGAAAGCGTTGACGATGTCAAGAACCCAACCGCATCATCGAAAGTGATCTATCAAAAATGCCACCCCAGGTTAATGTGTAACTAACTTTTCGTACTCGTACATAAGGCACTTGCGTAACGTTTGCCACTTGCATGGAAACACCTGGCACTTCGACGCAAAAGAACAGACAAAGGACTACGCCACAGGCTTCGAATTGCTTGAAATGAGCGAGTACTGCATACTAGCCACCTCATGCTTTGTGTTTCAAAACGCACTTTTTCTTTATTATCATGAACCACAGCAACAATGTTTGTTTCGGCGACGGCCACACGAAACAGAGTGTCTGGGAGGATGTGATTGTTGCTAAATGAGAAGACTCCTTTTGCTAAGGCTTGACAGCAGTCATTCGTGCACTGAGGGGCAAAGGCTGCAGACTGATTCTGTCGCAAGCCGCTAACGAGGACAGCATTATGAAAGGTACGTTTTTCCGAAAGGTAAAGGGTCCTGCTTTCAACAATGAATAAATGTGCAGGCTGTGGAACAAGAAGTCGTTGAAGGAACAAGTTTTTAGAGCGCAGCTCTTTGGCGTCCGTTCCTGGGTTTCGCGTCGTCGTCGGCGTTGTCGTCGGCCTCGTAACCAGCTCCGCCCCCCTTTCATCCCCCCAGCGCTAGCAGCGACCGACTGATACCGCTGGATGCCGCTGACGCCGCTAGAGAGTCAAGATAACGTGACTGCATAGAACACCGTCGCCGCCATGCAGAAAGAGGAGGAAAGGGTACCCCCCCCCCCCTGTTCTTGTGTGGCGGATAGGGTGCTCTTCAGTTGCCGACGCGCCGGTTATTTCACGTAGGCCCCGGCACGTCGACGAATACGTGACCACCTTCCCACGGCTAGACCTGGTTCTTAGCGCTGCGGAAGCGAGGGTATCATATTGTTTGTGTCGGCATCGGCGGCGTTGTCCCTGAAACCAACTCCGCAGCTGGGGTTGACTCACTATCGGCGTCAGCGGCATCAGTCAGTCGCTGCTATCTCTTCCCTCCTCCCTTTATCGTGTTGTCCGCTTGCTGCGCGCGCTTCTGCCCCCATCGTTTGCCGCTGGGTGTACACGCCGCCCCCCTCCCCCCTCTTCCTGCGAGTCTCCGGTTGTCAAAGCGCCGGCTCGAACTTAATTCCTTTCTTCGCTCCTCCTCCAATGCAACCCCTGTGCGGTGGCAATCAGAGAGCCAGATCGGTGGCGGCGGATCTGTATATGTGCACCGCCCGAGCCGAAATTGCCGCTGCCGTTCGCCCTGTGCGGTGGCAATCAGAGAGCCAGATCGGTGGCGGCGGATCTGTATATGTGCACCGCCCGAGCCGAAATTGCCGCTGCCGTTCGCCACTGCGAAATTATCTGCCAGTTCTTTCTGAGCCATGAGCGAGACGACCGATGGAAGTCCTCCGTCTGCTGCTGCTGCTGCTAAACGAGCTGCCAGAGCAGAGGCCCAGCGCCGTCGCCGTCAGAATCCAGAGGTGCGTGCCGCCGAAGCAGAAGCTTACCTAGTGGAGTCTTTGTTAAAGGAATACGTGTGAAAAATAAAAAAAATTCTGTGATAGCGCATACATGTGTTGCTCGATTTCTTTGCCTCAATCTATCGAAAAGGTGAAACAGCTTATTTGCTGCGCTCAAATTTCGCATTAGGAAGTAGCGTAATCGTCGGTAATTTTTTCGATAATCAATATTTCGATAATGGTGGACGATGGCCCATACCATAAGATGTACTTATAAAAAAAGGCGTCGTAATTGTTATGAAATAGTTATCTGTTGGATAAGTGAGAAATGCATATTTTTTGTCTCAAGGGCAATTAAAGCCATAGTTTCTAAGCTCGGTAAGCAGCACAGACAAGTGTGTTCATAATACATGATTGATTTTCTCGCTAAATCTGCCAATAATGGCATCATGAGGGTTTCCGAATGTAATTGCCAACTCAGTCCTATCGAACTGATCAGGAGCATGGTGAAAGATTTGTCGTGACCAACAATACTACATGCACTTTTGCCAACCTCTAAAAACTGCTACATAACAAAACGGTCGCGCAACGGTAGAAAACTGGCTCTGCGGCTGGGATCGTGAGCCCGTTAATCTCAACATTAAAACCTCAACGACATATTTCCAAACATCTAAACACGATAAATAAATCAGATATTTCGTACCTCTCGGGGTAATATGAACGCAGTTCGGGTTAGCTCGCTGGTTTTGGCCATTTCCCCCATACATATCTTCGCATTCATAGAATTTTCCTTTGAAATCTTTCTCCATCCTGAAAAAAAAAACGCCATATATAACCATTTGTAGCCCCCGTGGAGGCCTTAAATCGGCGCTTTTTAAGCACTGAAGTAGCACACCTGTACTGATAATTCAACACGGAACATAATTCGGCAGCGATAGAAGCCGACAGCCATAGACACCGAAAGCTACTTCACGGAGTTTCGAGACCGTGCCTGCTGTGTGCTGCTGCTCTACTGCCAAAAGGCGAATAGGCTGAACATCACTGCAATCTTTATTATCCCTACAGGTGTCTTGCCTGCTGGCCTTGTTTTCTGCAGAATTACGCAGCGATAAAACGAATGGTGCCCCGTGTCCTCAATGCGACAAATATACTGTTTCTGCGAGTTGTTGTTGGTCAGCCATCTGAACTACTCAGACACATTTTGTATATATATTGTAAATATAATCTTCTATACTCCCAAAACTCCCGTGACACATTGGTGAGAGGTGCGGGGTACCACGGCTGGAAACGGAGCTCCGTAGTGGACATCGCATCACCATCCCCACCATGAATGATGGTAAGCAGTCGGGATCAACGTGGCTACCGCCTCCTACGTCACCGTCGCATGCTACGTCGCTGTCACCTTCGGTTGCCGTTGTGCAACCCAAGGATCCTGGAACTGTCTGCGGGACAGATGACGGCGATGTTGAAGAGTGGATGACCATGTACGAACGCGTGAGGGGAATCAACAGATGGGACCCTACGCTTATGCTAGCTAAACTGTTCTACCTAAGAGGCCCGGCCAAGGCGTGGTACGAAAACCCCTAAGAGGAGCTAACCAGCTGGGACCAATGCAAAAACTAATGGCAGAGTTTTTTGGCCAACCAGCCGGCCATAAAATTGCCGCAAAGCAGGAACTAGCCTCCAGTGCCCGATTCCCACAAAGTCCTATGTCTCGTAGATTCAGGACGTGCTGGCACTTTTTGTCGTAAGGCCGATCAGGACATGACAGAAGCTGAGGCCGGGCACGTGCTTAAGGGCATTGCTGACGATGCGTTTAATCTGCTCATGTGCAAAAGCTGCTCTACAGTTGATGCAACCATTAAAGAATGCCGACAATTTGCGCATGTTGTGTGTCTCTTCTTCGTTGGACGTCCTGTCTTTGTGGACGCAAAGTCTAATGAGAACCATGTCCAACCAACTAGCCCGAAACGTAACGCTTTTGGACGATTCGAGCAGGCCAGAAGCCGATGCGTCTTGCAATAATTCACCAGACTTCCCAATACTGCCGCAAGGTCGACATGTGAAGATAAACCCGCACAACAGCATGTGTCGCTATCAGGTGACGTGGTGCGAATCGTTAGATGTGAACTGGATCCGATGGCGCCCGCAGCTTTCTGTTCGCGTAGCCCTGATGCTACCACATTTTCAGTTCCCCTCGTACAAGCCATCGTTCGTCAGGAACTTGAAGACATTGGTTTACATTGTGTGCGTGCTGTCGCCAATCCCAGAGCTAACAAATGCCCTTCTACTATTTTCGCTCCATCCTGACGCTTCTCTCCGCGTTATCGCAACGCGACTGAGTGGAGAACTGTGGACGACCAGTCGATATGTTTCACCTGTTAGCGCATTGGTCATGTCGCCCGATACTGTCGCAACTCGTGGCCCTCACCAATTCGCACGCCGACCAACCTGAGCCGTTTTGATGGAATTTCCGCAATCTTACGCCCACCGCCGAGTCTAACAGCGCCGCTAACTCTGCTAGGAACACGTGGTACAGCCTCCCACCATCGCTGCGCATGTCGCCCATCTTCCAGTTCGCCGCAGCCACGTCGCCTTTGGTCCCCTGTGGCTTTTGGCCGCAGCCTTTGGAAAACTAGGAAATGCAGCCCTCGGAGGTGGTGCTGCATTGCCGACTACTGCTGCAAATTCTCTGTCTGTGCCCACAAGGAGAAGTTTATTTGACGTTAAAATAGACGGCGTACCTGTCCAAGCACTCGCAGACACTGGAGTCAACGTATCTGTGATGAGTGCCAGCCTACGTAGACGTTTAAAAAAGGTCCTCACCCCAGCAGCTGCCCGAGGGCTTCGTGTGGCCGAGGGCGGCGTGCTGGTTGTTCTTGGAATGTGAACTGCATGTTTAAGTATAGCCGGCCGCCCTACTTTTGTTCTCTTTGCTGTGATCAAGAACTGCCCTCACGACGTTATAGTTGGATTGGACTTTTTATCCATTCATTCTGCTCTCATCGACTGCACGACTGGTGTTCTTCAGTTTGAACTGCCTCAACTCGCCGCTGCTCCGAGCACCGCCCCACCGCATTTGTGCTCGCTTCACGATGTGCGTCTGTCACCCGAGGCAGTCACTTGCGTCACTTTGACCACCCAGCCACAGGCTCCTGACGGTGAATATTTGCTTCGCCCCATCATCGACGTATTTTTGAACCGGAACGCTGCTGCTCTGCATACGCTGGTCACGCTTACTAAGAACGACGTCGTTCTCCCGGTTCTGAATTTCAGCCTGTGCCCTCAAGTGATTCCAACTGGCATGTTCTAGGCCAGTGTTTCTAGTGGTTCCGAATTTGACATTGAGGGTCTGAATGCCGAGGGTGGTTTATTAGCGCCAATTGCAGCTTACAGCTCTGGTTCTTTAACGGATGACTTTCCGAAAATGATTGCATCTGACCTCTCCTCTGCACAGGCCACGGACATACGTCTCCTGATTGAATCTTACAGTGACGCCTTTGATTTCGGCGACAGGCCTTTCTGCCAAACATCTGTTGTTCAGCACCGTATAAACACTGGAGACACGAATCATATTCGTCGGCGTCCCTATCATGTATCGCATGCTGAACGTCGAGTCATCTAATCAGAAATGGACGCAATGCTCGGCAAACGACTCTTCGAGCCATCAGCCAGTCCTTGGGCTTCGCCTGGCGTCCTTGCGAAAAAAAAGATGGTACCTGGCGTTCTTGCGTCGATTATCGCCACTTAAGCAAGAGCACGCGAAAGGACGTCTACCCACTACCACGCATCCATGGCGCCTTGGACTACTCGCACGGAACTGAATAGTTCTTGTCCATCGATCTTCGATCCGGCTACTGGCAGATTTAATTTGATGAAATGTACCGCGAGAAGACGGGCTTCAGCACGCCGCATGGCTTATATCAGCTCAAAGTCGTGCCCTTTGGCCTATACAATGCTCCTGCGACATTTGAACGTATTATGCACTCTTTTCTACGTGGCTACAAATCGACAACCTGTCTCTGTTACCTTGACGACGTTATTGTTTTTTCTCCCACATTCGGCAGCCACCTTACCCGACTCGCTGTTATTCTTGCGGTCTTCCCGAAAAGCTTGCCTCCAACTGAACTCCACGAAGTGTCAATTCGGGCGCTGTCAGATTACTCTGTTCGGACACCTCGTTGAGGCATCCGGTGTCCAACCAGATCCGGAAAAAGTTCGCGCCGTACGCAGTTTCTCTGTGCCACCTTCTGCTTCTGGCATGCGCTGCTTCATCGGCCTGTGTTCTTAATTTCGCAGTTTCGTTAAAACTTAGCCAACGTTGCTCGGCCCTTAACGCCCTTAACAGATATTCTAAAGTGGAACACGCCATTCTCCGCCGCTTCACGCCGCTTTCATCGGATTTCAGAGCACCCCTCCCATGCTTGCCCACTTTGATCCATCTGTACCGACCGAAGTCCACACTGACGCAAGCAACCATGGCATCGGCGCTGTTCTTGCCCAACAACTGCATGGTACCGAGTGCGTGATAGCTTACGCCAGCCGCCTGCTGTCACATGTCGAGAGAAATTACTCTATCACCGAGCGGGAGTGCTTGGCTTTAGTTTGGGCTGTCGCCAAGTTCCGGCCATATTTTTCCGGCCGCACGTTTTCGGTCGTGACAGACCACCACCCACTCTGCTGGCTGTCTTCCTTCCGGGACCCGACAGGACGGCTTGGTCACTGGGCTTTGCGGCTCCAGGAAGTTTCGTTTATTGTCAACTGTAAGTCTGGACGCCTGCACAAGGATGCTGGCTGCCTCTCTCGTCACCTCGTGGGTCCCCCTGATCCTGCTGTGCATGATCCGGCGACCTAAGTGATGGCTTTTACTGGCATGATCGACATGCGCGCTGAATAACAACACGGCCGATCCTTACAGTCTATCATCGGCGGAGTGCAACCTGGCAGCACTGACGCCACGTGCCGCATGTTAGTTCTGCACGACGGCATGCTGTACCTCCCCAATATAAACCCTGACAGTCCTAAAGTTGCTCCTTGTCCTTCCTCGTCATTTATGATACCTCACTCTCGAACAACTTCACGACGCACCGACGGCGGGACACCTCGGCGTTTTGCGTATATACGACCACGTACGACGCCGGGTCTTCTGGCCGGGTCTCTACCACTCCGTGCATCGTTGTGTCGCAACTTGCGAATTGTTTAAGTCCCGGAATAAACCACCCGTGCCTCCTGAGTGAGTGAGTGAGTGAATAAACTTTATTGTAGGTCCGGCGAGGACGCGAACTCGTCGCACACCCGGCTAGTCCCACGTCGGGACCGGCAGGTCTAGCCCACCGGCCCGGTCGCGGGCACGCTGGACGGCCAGGATTTGCTTTTCTAGAGCGGGGCTAAGCAAAAGCGAGTCCCACTCCTCCTTGATGAACTTGGGGTATGTCGACCCACACTCCCACAGCATGTGCGCTAGAGTGGAGGTCTGGCCGCAGGAGGGGCAGGCGTCGTCGCGATACACGTCCGGGTAAGCCTCGTGGAGAACGGACAGACACGGATACGTACTGGTCTGCAGAAGCCTAAGCGAAACGGCTTGCGCCCTATTCAACTTGGGGTGAGGGGGTGGAAAGACCCTTCTAGACATGTAGAAGAATGTAATAAGCTCGTTGTGAGTAGCGGGAGCGTCCCTGTGGCCGTAGGGAGGAGGGGAGTCGGTGCTTCTTGTAGAGGAAGCGCGGTCGGTGAGGTCACGCGCAGCCTCGTGAGCAGACTCATTGAGGTTCGGGGGAGCACCCTCGACCGACCCTACGTGAGCTGGAAACCAGTGGATTGAATGATGCGTGAGAGCATCTCGACTCGAGCTGCTAAGAAGACGAGCAGCTTGCTTGGCGATGCAACCCTTCTGAAAAGCCTTAACTGCTGTTTTGGAATCGCTATATATCTCGGATCCACGACCGTCTAGCAGGGCGAGGGCGATGGCGGCTTGCTCGGCGACACCGGGGTCTGAAGTGAGAATGGAGGCGCAGTTGGAAATCTTGCCGCTGGAGTCGACCACAACGATGGCAAAGGTCTTCCCATCGCTGTACTCCGCGGCGTCGACGAAGCCTGCTCTAATGTCTCGTTGCTTGATCTGTTTGAGGATGGCTGCTGCTCCTGCCTTGCGTCTTCCCTTCCCGTTATGGACGGGATGGACGTTTCGGGGCACAGGGGCCACTTCGAACTTGTCTCGAATGCACCTGGGGATCGGCCCGTGCCTCCTGTTGGACGACTCCATCCAATTGAAGTTCCCTCTGAACCGTTCTTTCGCGCAGGCCTTGACCTGCTGGGCCCTTTTCCAACTAGGACTAAATGGAATAAGTTGATCGCCGTCGCGACTCATTACACGACACGCTACGCGATAACAAAGGCGTTGCCTACTAGTTACGCAACAGACGTCGCCGATTTTCTCCTCCACGACGTCATTCTCCACCACGGTGCACATCGACAGTTGCTAACAGACCGCGGCCACTCGCTTTTGTCTCGAGTTGTGGACGCCCTCCTCCGCTCTTGTACCACTGAGCACAAGCTGTCCACCACCTACCACCAACAAGCGAACGGTCTTACGGAAGGTCTCAACCGAACAATCACAGAGATGCTGTCGACGTCCGTCTCCAACGATCACCTTGACTGGGACGCCACGCTGGCCTGCGTGACGTTTGCGTATAACTCATGCCGAAAGGACAAACAGGATATTCACCCTTTTATCTTTTATATGGTCGCGACCCCACATTGCGGTTTGACACCATCCTCCTTTCTGGACCACGTGTTGCAACTGAGTACGCTCGCAAAGCCATCGATCACGCTCACATGGCACGTGAAGTCGCCCGATCTCGTAGCCTCACAGCGTATACAAAAAGAGCGCTATGACCGGTGCCATCGCGATGTTAAATTCGCGCCAGGTGCTTGCGCGCTCCTTTGGTAACCATGTAGTCGGGTCGGCCTCTCAGAAGGTTCTCAAAAGCCTCTCAGAAGCTTCTATTTCGCTAAGCAGGGCCTTATGAAACCCTACGCCAAGTTAACGACGTAAATTATGATATTGCGCCGCTATAGTTTAATGCATCCTCAAGTCCGACACCTGTTGACGTTGTCCACGTTTCTCAGCTCAAGCCATACTTGGCTCTCAATTCTTCGCCTACCATGCGCCGAGACGGTGCTTCACTACCCAGGGGTCCTCTTACGGAAGGATGAACGAAGAGAGGAAGATCACGAGACGTTGGCTTCTGCGGTTCGTTGGTGGTCAGCCATTTTATGTACTCAGACCTATTTTGTGTATATATCGTAAATATAATCTTCTATACTCCCAACATACCCGTAACAATAAGTCAGCAACAACACAATTCCTCTGAAAAGGTAAACATTTCTATGCCTGCATGCGTAGCCTTTGTAATTTGGCGCACCGGCTTGGTCAATCTTTCCCTGAGCTAAGTGAAGTTCCATCATCATCATCATCATCATCATCATCGTCGTCGTCGTCGTTTGTACGCCCACTGCAGGGCAAAGGCCTCTCCCATACTTCTCCAACTATCCCGGTCATGTGCTAATTGTGGCCATGTTGTCCCGGCAAACTTCGTAATCTCGTCCGTCCACCTAACTTTCTGCCACCCCTGCTACGCTTACCTTCTCTTGGAATCAAGTCCGTAACTCGTAATGACCATCGGTTATCTTCCCTCCTCATTACACCCTGCCCAGGCCCCCATTTAATTTTCTTGATTTAAACTAACATGTCATTAACTAGTGTTTGTTCCCCCACCCAATCTGCTCTCTTCTTATTCCCTTAACGTGACGCCCACCATTCTTCTTTCCATAGCTCGTTGTGTCGTCCTCAATTTAAGTAGAACCCTTTCTGCAAGCCTCCAGGTTTCTGCCCCATAGGTGAGTACTGGTAAGACACTGCTGTTATACACTTTTCTCTTGAGAGGTAATGGCAACATGCTGTTCATGATCTGAGAACGCCTGCGAAACGCGCCCCAGCCCATTTCTATTCTTATGATTATTTCAGTCTCATGATCCGGATTCGCGGTCACTACCTGCTCTAAGTAGATGTATTCTCTTACCACTTCCAGCGCCTCGCTACCTATCGTGAAGTGAAGTTTACTATTGCGCGATTTCCATGATCAGCTGGCTTTGAGCGGCGCATCCACCATGGAAACCGTGCCCTAGTGAAACATGTCAATCCTTGAGGCAGTTTAATGCGCGGTCATGGAGATCACGTGGAGTTGATTTCCATGTCGTCCCTTCTCACTTGCAGGGAAATAATCACTGATTATTTCTGAATATTAATGCGTCGTATGACATTTCCTTATCCGCGTCACAAAAGCTTCGCTTCTCAGTTTCTAGCATGTCGGTTTGATCGAGATATTATTGCGATAGAAATTATATGGACGCTCTAGGCGCATTTCTGCCATGACGCTCCGTGTGACGTCCATGGGCGACAACATCGTCGCCGCGCACCATATGCGTAATGTAGGAGTGAAGACGTGCGAGGGTGCGCCGACGATGACGCCTCAATCTTGCGGGCGTAAGGTGCGAAAGCGAGGGGGTAACGCGCCATCTTCCATCGCGCGCAAGGCCCCAGGGGAGTGGGGAGGGGGGTCCACTACTTCGGCGGCAGCTGTGTATGGCGCTTGCGCGCGGGTGACATATCGAATGCGATTTGCAATGGGGCAGAGTATGGCGAGTGCTGATTGCCTTGTGTGCGCTGTCTTTTCGCTGCTTCACTTGCGTAGAAGCGAGAGAGACCACAAAGGTGAATTCGCTTGCTGCAGCTGCCGCGCTTCCTAGCTCTTGCACTTTGACAGCGAGTTTCCGCGGTCATGGAGTGAGATGTGTTCATTCTTGATTGCGCGAGGGTGACACCATGCTTGTTAATTTAGATAGAAAGCTAATCTTTACAGGCTTAGACGGCCGATAAAGCTACTATCCTTATTTTGTATAGCAGTCTACTAATCTGCTATCACAATCGTCGCTTCGCCTTTTGGACAAAACTGGGAGTTTCTTTATCCTTAAGGTAGCCTGGACGGCAAACGTATTTTCCTGCTTACTTTTACCTTAATCAGCCTACGGCTCAAATAGAGACTGCTCACATAAGCTTGAACGGGAAATATACTAAAGCATAGGCCCCTGTACTTTCCTGTATACGAGTTTCTTATTTGTACTCTGTTCTTTTTTCGTAATCATTGTCTATACTATATCAGCAGGTTATGGTTTATTTCTGAGCACCTCTTTGAACAAGCACTGATAGTAGCGAATGCCCCACGCTGAAGCGCCACGTGAGTCACGCCCGGTTACATACTTTGTGAAGTATAAGAAATGCTTTATTTACTTTTTTGTGCAGCCTTGAGACTGCATGTTCTTGCGTTGTCCTTTTCTTTTAGGCGCACATGCTTCGCTTCTGACATGTAGCGCGAACACGCAGCGCATCCATCAGCCGTTTATCCATCGTGGCCTTTTTAGGCCGCTCCTGTATTGCGGCGTGGCTTATCAGAATATTCGGCGCAGATTAGATTTATGCGCCGAGGCACCTTGAGTATTTTTGTGATTTCTTCTGTCCCACTTACACTACGCATTACCACAATTTACAACCGGAAACCCTGGCAGGAACGCTATCCCTGATATTTAAAGCAAACATGCTCTGGCATGCACGTTTTTGTGGTGGGTGGTGTTTTTTGATGGGGCTTAAGGAAAATTTTTTCAAGTGGAGGCTCGCGCAGCTTCTTAGCAGCAGATGTGAAGCTAGCGCTATCACCTCTAAAATGTAGACTTGCAGTGTGGCCGTTCACACATGAAGTGATCTCGCTCTAGTAATGAAATACATGGCCAATTAGAAAACAAGAAGTGATTGTTCTCAATGAAAACACTACGTTCTGCTCTATAATGACGTGATCTGTAATAATATCTACCAGGATCTTTAGGCTTCGTCCTGAAAGAGTAACACCAACGTACATGTCAACCAATAGCTGTAAACAAAACTAACCGTTTAAAACTTGTGGGGATACTGAGAAAAGCGGTTCTTCTTGTTCCCTGTATATGCTCATATCTTATTGTACCTCTCGCAAGGTGGCTGGGCCTTCCCTTTAGGACATTTTCACAACATTTTTTTTTCATCTTCGTTGCAATTTTTCCGCTAAGGGCAAATTTGCTGTGCAAGCGAGTGGAGAAAAGAGTCCCGTCGCTTAAAGTGAATTTTTGGAACATATGTGCTGTTCATTGGAAGATTTGTTGCCATTGAAAGTAGAGAGAGAGAGAAGTGGTTCTTGTGGGGAAGGAGAAAAGGCTAGCGCTATTTTCTGCAACCCATGCGGGAGCACGGCTCAGTGCCAGCAGGGTGGAGGGGATGGGTTTAAAAGAGAGAGAGGGTAGGAGGGAGAAAGGTAGAGGGTCGTAGAGATGGAAGCGAAGTAGTGGCCGATCAGGAAGCCCGAGGTGGTGGGATGACCGGAGCCTGGCTCATGCACAGCAGCCTGCGTTGCACCGGCCCTACGAAAGAGCAAGCTGTGCCGTCTCCCGGGGCACGCAAGTTCTACCGCAGCAGAGTTAGCAGGGCTTTGAAAGTAGAGATGCTACGGTTCGGTGGTGATGCTGTATCACTGTATCGCCGACCTGTATACTCTACCTCAGTATCATTTTCCTTACAGTGCTGTGGAAGCTGCAGGGCTTCTTAGCTAATAGAGAGGGTAACAGTCCATGACGAGGTGTTCATCCGGGCCGTGTCTCACTATCGTGTCAATGCATGTTATTCTGGTACGTTGATGTAACAGATGATTTGGCTCTGTGACGTAAGCCCAATTTACCCGAATGTGGCAACGGGTTTTTGCATCATATATGCTATTTCCCAGCAGTTGCTTGCTGACTTCTTAGTCAATAATAGGGGCCCACAGCCCTTTCAATATGGTCGTCCACGTGCCATCGTCTGCTCTGCATCGATTTGGCAGTTGATCGCCACCGTTATGGCCACCGTGTCTTACAAGGTGAAAGTGTTTTGTATATTCTGCTGTGTTACATAAAAACAATCTTAGGTTACACCGTATTTGACGCCTACAACTGAACGCAAAGCATAATTTGCTTTTGAAGTATTAATGGATTGTAGCAGGGTAAGGATGCAGGGCTATTATTCTTTCGCACCCATGACCTCGTGGTTGACTGTCCATATCGGCTCCTCGGTCACATGGGTTCAAAGCCACATTGCCGCCCTTTACTGAGTGGTTATCCAAACGTGCACACTCGCAGCCACCGACCGACGCTCAACGTCTTTATAGGGTGAACTATGCTGGGGAAGGAGCCTACGTCATGCAAGTCCCATCGAACACTGCGGACAGAATAAAACCCTGAAAGAGGCGGTCTGGGCAGCTAATACGGCGCAATTTCGCATGTAACATCAAGATCGCGTGTGATGTGAAGTCACTCTTGGTTTGTGGGGAAACACCGCTTCCCATGTGGTGTAGTCCCGTAATAGCCGGCATCAGGTCGGCCGCGCGCTTGTTTCTATTTTACCGGAAGGGAGCTGTGCTTCCTGCGTGAGCTGGGGAATGCTCTACAGAATAACATGTCTGGTTAGAGAAGAAGTAGAGCATGTTATATTTTAATCCTCCACTCAACTGGGACGATACGTTTTTCTCTATGCAGCACAAAAATTAAAAAGTGGTCTTTTCCAGTACTTACGTGTGTTCTTTCTTGCTGTCGGTGACTATTAATTCAATATTATCGCCCTCTTGGCTCTTTTTGTGTAACTTTATGCATTCATGGACCTTAGGCTCCCCTTTAACAAGGTAAAAACCGTACAACCACCAATCTTCATGCGTTTGGAAGACCTGAAAAAAAAAAAAGTTCGGTTGGTGTTTCTCTCCTGTAACACAATAAGGCGAAAGCTTGATGCGCATCTGGAAATACATGTGGTTGTACAATCGGGGTTGTCGTAGGCCGGCTTCTTCCGCTCTCGTACCGGTCGTTGTTCCGCTTCTCGCTTCCACGTTTTGGCATCCGCCTAACTTGGGCACCATGCTCGTGCATACGCATCGGGACGCGCTTTTCCACAGTGGCGTACTTGCGCGGCTGTCCTTCCGAGCCGCAAGAGCGTGCACGCTCCTCCATCCCTGGCCGCCGTCAACCGCAGCAGCCCCTCCGACTGTGACGCCAATGCGCAGAGCACTCGCGCCCGCTTTTCTGCGCAACAGCACTTGGCGCGACAGCAGTTACTAAACTTAAAATTCGGCAGACCCTTATGGCTACTTGCGTGTGGGAATGCGAAAACATTATACTGTTTGTAGACATCGGAACGTCATCAACGTGCTCATTTTATACACCCATGACGTGGCGCCACCTCTTCCGCACCATCACGTGCATCGCCCAATGGCGTGCGCAGTAGGCCACACCTTAAGGGAGAGAGATGACTGTGGCGTGACGCGTTAAATCCCGCACGCACTAGGAACACCTTCATAGTAAGCGATAACAGTGGAGCAGAGATGACTTAAAGGAAGCGTGCTCGTCTCGCAGCCTGGAGGCCAGGGAACGATATCCAGCCAGACAGAATTGTACCCAATTTTATTTTCAAAGCCACTAATTTACATTGTTGTCAGAAAGCCGCCTGAGAAATATGAAATCAATCCGAGCATTTTTCGACGTGTTTTTATTACTTGCGGCGTCGGCCATTTTTCCTCGCGGCGCAGTTTCGCACAATGTCAACCGCCCACATAGACACCTAAGGCTTTCGGCTTAAAATATTAGGTTATTAGCACTTCAATCAGAAAGGAATGACTTCCATATTTCACGGCATTTTATGTTATTGTCGCGACGTAGGAACGGTGTTCCGAGAGAAACACAAGGTGAAAAGGTTATTAGAAAAAAACAGCAATAATAATTGGGTGCAGTGTTGCCGTGGAAGCAAAGACATTGTATGCCTTTCCAGCTGCCCCGGAAAGGCGGCAGTCCCGTGTTCGAGTCCCGGACCAGGATGAATTTTTCTTCAACTGTGAAGCTTTTCTTTTGAGAAACCTGTATGGGTTTCCTTTGTAGCACTTAGCTACGTTTGAGTGGATGTCTCATTTTCCCTTTAATAATTACTTCTCTAAACCTTGCGGGTTTCCGCAGAACTATTATGTCAAACTCTTGCTTTGCTTTTGAGTTGCTGATACATTCGACTTCGCCTGCCCTCTCCTAGCCGCCTGATTAGCTCACATGGTAGAGCGGCTGTCCTGGAAAGGCGGTGGTCCTAGGTTCGAGTACTGGACCAGAATGAAATTTTCTTGAACTGCGAAGCTTTTCTTTCGAAGAATCCGTATGGGTTTCCTTTGTACCACTTAGCTAAGTTTGGGTAGATATCTTATTTTACCTTTATTAATTACTTCTCTGCACCTTGCCTATCTCCGCAGAACTATTACGTCAAATATGTCATCTCAGTCACGCTATCTACGTCGACGAATTCCTCCTCTAGTGTTCAACGAGCAACCTCGGTGAGCAAGATCTCACTATCAAAGAAAGACTAGAGGTCGCCCACGCACATGTCTAGGGCTTGGGGCTTGAATGCTGATCGGAATAATAATAATAATAATAATATTTGGGGTTTTACGTGCCAAAACCACTTTCTGATTATGAGGCACGCCGTAGTGGAGGACTCCGGAAATTTTGACCACCTGGGGTTCTTTAACGTGCACCTAAATCTAAGCACACGGGTGTTTTCGCATTTCGCCCCCATCGAAATGCGGCCGCCGCGGCCGGGATTCGATCCCGCGACCTCGTACTCATCGGAATAGCGTGAATACTTCGATGTGAGCAACTCCAGCAACAAAAGGTAGCAGACACATGATGAACTTCAAGTGGGGGAAACCCCTACTTTCCAGAAACGTTACACCAGTATACTGGTCGTTTTATGGGTATAAGACACAAAACGTGGGGAGTGGATGAAGGGGCTAACGTATCAGCTTCGTCAGATATACTACATACTCACAATAGTCACAAAGCGGACGTGTAGTCTGTGTAGGTTGACCATAGAATGATAACACAGGCAACACTTTACTGCATGGCCCAAAGGCATTTCCTTACATGCGTCTACGGCAGTCCCTATTTGCAAAACTACAACCGACCCTCAGAAGCTTCGAGCGACTCGAAATGGGGGTTGCTTCCTATGCCAGAACATGAGATATTCATCATGGATTCTCAGTGTTCAGCTCAGTGTTGATCAATTTCCTAATTTACAGGCAACTTGTGAAATGCCGAAAACGCAGAGCTCAAATTAAACTTGCTGTCAAAGAAAGCATTAGAATCAAAGCAAGATGCGTCGCGAAACACGCCATCAAGTCCACTGAACGCGTTCCGGAGCTGTTCTACTCCATTTCGCTTAGCTGCGACAAACAGTACATTGGAGAGACAAGATAATGTTTTAAAGACAGAGCGCGGCAGCAAAAACTAAGTCTTAAAAAATGCAATGCACTGCACAGAGTGTGGCGCCTTTCCGTTTATGTTTATTGTTTTGGTCGATTGAGTTCATCGGGAGACAACTAGCCAAATTGAAAGGGAAAGTATACAGGCGTATCACACGAAACGTGAATGTTTAATGTTAGTCAGCTTGACATTATTTTGCCTTCACGAAAAAAAAATTGCTGCTACATGGCTGTCTCGATCAGTGTAGATCATGCATATATATGTGCATCAGTGATCAGTTTTTTGTTCTTTTAGATCGTGACAGTAGCATGCGCATATAGATGAATGTGTGTTTTCGAATAAGAGCGGTGGGTAGATCGTGCCCGCGTAGTAAATGTTTCGAGCATGACCTTAGCGCCACCAAGTGCATTTGCTGTATGTAACGAACTAGCTCAATTCAGGATTATGATCAACATGGAACGTACCGACAGTCGTCTAAGATAACCGAGCTTTTAGGCTTGAGAATGGCTTGCGGTGTTCCTCTGGTTATGAGGCCAGTGCCGTGGAAAGGCGCGGTCCTATGAGGCATGTGCGCGGCGCTGAACCGCATCTAGGTCAATGGCCGCGGCACCCTAATAGTGCCCGAGACATTCAGAAAATTCGCCGCACTTGCGCAAATTGCTGTCAGCGTCCGGTTGCAGCGGGTCCCAACGCACTGCCGCTTGCTCAACTGCAAGAGCGCCGGTAGCAACAGCCGCCTGTTGACTACGACCCCCCAACAACAGCACCCCGTCCCGCATATTGCACTAGAAGTGAAGCTAATATTCTTCTCACGTGCCTCTAAATATTTTTCAAAGCTCAAGAAGAAAATATAAGAGTTCATCGACCATCGTCGAATGGTTTCAGTCGAACGACGTGTACTTTATTTCTGGACCTTGGTGCCATGACTAGAACAGTGTCAGTCCATCGGGGACAACTTCATAAATCTAGTTCACCCGGTCATCGTAACCCGGCCATTGGACAACTGTGTATGGTCCGGCCATGCAGCAGTGTCTATAAGCCAAAACATGATCACCGGGCTTGGCGCCTCATCGACCAATGCAGAATCGGAAAATGTTTCTCTTTTGGTGGGCACCTTCGGCCCACTGAAGCTAATCGTTGACGTCGAGATTGTCTTCATGAGGGTTGTTCGGCAGCAATCGTCGTTGCGTCTCGTCTGTCTGCGGCGGCTGCTGTGAATCGCGCCAACGCGTCACCCACGCGTCACCCACGCGCTGCCTCTCGTGCTCTCCTGATTAGCCAGGCAGTTGCGTCAATCTTCGCTCCGTTCGCAATGTGCCATACGAGACAGATTGTCCACGCCAGCAAATATACCGCGAAATGAACACACGTGCAAAGCTGCGCTCAAATTTCGCATTAGAAGGCATTGTAATAGTCGGTGAATATTTTGGTTCACCAGCTTCCAACAGGGTCATCTACAAAATTTCATGCTCTGGCGTGTTGTAGGTAAAGGATGCATATGACAGATGGTCTCAGGCCTTGTGTCGGATATTTACGTATATTTCTAGCTTGTCGTCAACGTGCAGGACAGACTCGGCTCAATGGCTCTCAAGGTCTCTGAGATCTTGAAGCGACGCCCGTTTGCGCTGGGCGAGGATGCAAGCTCTTATGTTGTGATAAACTGCAGGGTATGGGTTAGCTCCGATACAGCCGTCCCCTCGAAGAGCATTATCCTGTATCCATCATACGGTGCAGCGGTCAGAGTGATGCGAAATGAATTACGAATAACGCTCAATTATTCGACAGCCCATCACAAGTAGTAAGTACACAGACCCCATAGAGCAACTGTTGTAGATGAAAAATGATCTTTAATTTCCGGATCTGTGATTACACTTAGAACAACGAGGGAGCAGTGCGGCGCTGCTACTGTGGCGCCAGGCGGTAGAAAACTGCTCAGGCAGTGACTCCAGAATGGTCAAGTGTTGTCATTTTCTCCTTCCGATGTTAATGTAAGCTGCGTTTTCTGTCTTGGCAGTGACGTTGGTTGGAGTGTCTAAAACACGGCTAAATTGAATAATTAAGTGAACGGTAAAAAAAAATTAAGCCGGAAAGGAGGAGCCACTGCATAGGCTGTTCGTGAGACAAGTGACTGAGAAATTGAGCTTCAGCGGCGGTGTCGCCAGAGAGCCGCTGGCTATTAAAAAAGCTGGGGTCCTTTGAATTTGCGCGCCTACCTTCGCCGTAAATATTTCCTCCCTACTAAAAACAACTTATAAGCACATATTTTGAGCATTTATCTATATACTCATGTGGACAACTGAGTATAATAAATTGTAAGTATTTATGTGCTTACCATGTGAAAAAAACCGTCCGCCCGTCTGTCGGTCCCTTACGGCGATCGTTTTCAATATAGCGTCCGCAGCAGCAAGTGAATCCACGTTCATGCTGCATATCGCTTCAAAGCCAACGAAGCGGCAAGAACACAGCGCTTACGGAGCTTTCAGAACACGCTGCCCTCTGTGCCTTTGGAAGATCACACGCTGTGTCCTCGCCGCAGTAAGTCGCGAGGACACAGCGCGCTCAGTTATCAGCAGTCGGCGCTCTCTGCCGGCATCACAGAATGGTTTGAAGATGCGGTCCTCGCGGCCGTACCATATGGAGACGCCGTAGGAGTACGTTTGGTCACGGTTCATCATGCTTCGACGCTTCATCATGCGTCGACGCGGATGGACAAAGCGCTAATGATCGATTACGGCTTACAGTTATCGAAACGTAATCAGCGTAAATGGCGCCGCCAACTGCCAGTACTTTGCTCACATCATCAATGCACTTTTCACCACCGTCGGCATCAGTTCGTGTCGTTGCAGCACTGTCGGTTGCACTGGCCAGATCAAGCTTCATAACTTTTATGATAAGGTGGAAGCTTGGGCGAGTTGGTGATTCACTATCGACATGGTTGCCCAGCGCAAAAAACGAGGACTGAAGGAAGAACACAACACAGGCGCTGACTTCAACTGATCTTTATTTGCGAAATAGTTCTGGCGATTTCGCAAATAAAGATCAGTTGAAGTCAGCGCCTGTGTTGTGTTCTTCCTTCAGTCTCCGTCTTTTGCGCTGTGCAAACATGTCGATTTTGATGATGACACTGGGCTGCGTGGACATTAGCAAACGGCACAATGCTTACGCATACTTAGACAACCCCCAGAGAGTTTCTGCGTGAAGTTTTTAGTAAATTCTCAACAGTGAAATGTTATAGTTGTTCAAGCTCTGTGTTCTGCCAAGAATAGAACAGATTAACTTAGAGAAATACAAATTTTACTAAATAAGGCATATTATAACAAAAACTATAAACGTTGCGCGAAATATAACAGCGGAAATTTCGGAACCTATATATGACCCTATTGAATGTTACCTTCACAAAACCCACTAAGAATTATAAACTTTGCGTAATGGAATTCCGAAAAACTGTTTATATGACTCAAACAACATCTAGTCAGGAAATCTTCCTAAATTACAAATAAAACTATTCTTTACAGATTTCTTGTAGACGCTGAAGGAAACACTCTCTTGAATATCTGATTGCAGATGATATTCCTTAGTGGCCTTCAGTGTACACTAAATAAGCTATTGCAACAAACACATCGCAGATTTCGTAAATTCAAAGCGCCGTCTATTGCACTGAAATCTTGAAGACAGAAGAGGTACGTTTCGTTTGCTCTTTAGAGGCGACCGAAAATTAACACTGTATGTCAGCATCACCCGAGCGCTGTTCCTTTCATGCCTCAGCACTTTCTTTCAAAAACTTCCAAGGGCAGTGATATGCGAGTTCAAACGCTGGCTCATTCTGGAGACATATTGTTTTGAGATGCTTGAAGAAATGAACTAAGAAACAACGAGAAAAAGAAATGAAAGGGTTTTACTTGCCAAAACCACTTTCTGATTATGAGGCACGCCGTAGTGGACGACTCCGGAAATTCTGGGGTTCTTTAGGGTGCACCTAAATCTAAGTACACAGTTGTTCTCGCATTTCCTCCGCACCGAAATGCGGACGCACCTCGTTCCCAGCAACCCAACACCATAGACACTGAGCAACCACGGCGGGTGAAGAAACAACGAGAAGTACAACCGTAATTTCATCACCACGGCTCTCACTTTCGGTTGCTTACAAGCGTAACTGTCGTGATGATATTTCATTCAAAGATAAGCTTGAGAAAGAAACGCGTTTTATGGAGCGGCCTGAAAAAGGTATGCATATCTGGATAACTTGAAGTCAGACCTAAAATTCTCATGATAACCTAAAATTCAAGAGTATCGTATCTGTATTTAGTTTACCGTGTTTCATATTTAGAGAAGGAAAATGCGATATCCAATTCTTGCCGTTCTTCAACCTTGCAATTCTTGAAACGAAGGTCACTCCTCGTCCAGGTGCAGGCTTTAGGCCACCTCACCTGAGAACTAACATTTCCTTGACTAAAAGAAAGTAAAAGTTACAACATGGAAGAGCGTTGGCCACCAATGGCAGAGCGCCTCATTTCAGTTTCGTCCGTTTCCTCGCGCAAGCACACTCAAAGAAGCAATGATGTAGAAAATATTCCCAACAAAGACGCTGCACTCTACACAAGTGTTCGATGTTGCCAAGTTTTGTCCTGGACTTTGCTTCCCAAACATTAGATTTGGTTTTATCAGTGAAGATAGGTATTAGTGCTGCGCTCACCTTTTTGATGTTTTGATATCTATGGTACTTTTCCTCAAAGTCAATTCGAATTTCTCCAGTTACTGCTTGAGAACTTTCATGAAGCAGGCAAATAAAAATCAGTATTGCAAGAGTACCAGAGATCAGTGCGCTTTTCCGTGCGATCTTCATTCCTTCGGTACAGTAGCGTCAGCTCTCACGATAGCTGTTCTGAAATGGTGGCATGATGTTCGTACTTTTATACTATGACTCTTCTGTAACGACAGACGTCAGAAGCAAGGAAAGCGCTGAAGCCTGCTGCATAAGTAAATGAGCAGATCGTTGTTAGTGTGCTCGCATGGCGCACGCGCAGCGGCAAAGGTCAAGATGAGCATCACCACGAAGAATGCCTAGCAAACGAATATGTCATCAGAATCTAGTATTGTTTCTTACGGCAGTGAAGCTCCTGATCTCATGGCTTCAAATGTTTAAAATTTGGATGAGTCAAAGTAATTGTTTGAGTGTGATTTTATTTTGTTATAAGCTATAGCTTTTAGGATAAAAAAAAACCTAACGTTTTTGGAACAACCCAACTCGTCCGTATTAAGAGGAGTTTCAGCGATATTATAAAGAAGTTCTTCTGAAATGGTTTTTCTATAAAAACATATAATAGTTAGACGCTGTAAAACTATGTTCGCTACCTGTATAATATTTCTGATGTCGGTGTTCTGGCGCAGCATTATTTAACCCCTCTTCATTACCTTTGTCACAACCGGGGTACAATAGAAATGCTTGTTAGTACATATATATACAAGAGACGGGTGATTGAGGTAAAATAGAAGGGGCAATAATTTTCAACACATTCAAATCTCAGCACCTGTTCAATAAGAAATGAAGTTTCAAACTTGTCGGTCCGGGTGCGTGGACAAAAAACAAGCAGCCGGTGGTCGGTACGCTGCGATATGCGTGTTGATGCCATGATGTTAGTCAATCAGCGAGATGTAGAAAATTGTGAAAAAGAAAATTGAGCAAGTACAGCGACGGGAAACAAGACCTAAAGTTTGATAGTGCATTTAACGCCGAAACATGTGACGACAAATACGAAGAATTTCCCACCTTTATTGCAACAGCTGAGCTCTTAAACACCCTTTCCTACTTCGGCTTGATATCTCTCAGTGTTCTCGTAACCGAGCGAACGAGCACAGCGAAGGATGAAAGAGCGAACGTGGAGCGCCAATTAAAGACGGCAATGGCGAAGAGAACGCGAGGATAAAAGCGGAAGCGGGTGGTACAGCGGAACCACGAGGCGGAAAGCGGAGGGGGAGGAGGGTATGGCCAAAGTGCGAGAAGAAAAGCGTAGTGCTGCGCAAGACGGGCTTTGCGGTAACGATGGCTACAAGATGGCGCCAGAGTAGCGCGCACCGTCTGTTCACCGATGACGTCACTGATACCATATATGGAAGCAAAGCACCGAATGAGCAGCGGTCTCTCTGCGGCGGCTGCTGTGAATCGTGCCCACGCGTCACCCACGCGCTGCCTCTCGCGATCTCCCGATTAGCTAGGCAGTCGCGCCACATTTGGTCCGTTTGAAACGTGCCGTGCGGGACAGATTGCCCACGCCAGTCAATATATCGCGAAACTAAAACCCGTATACAGCTGCGCTCAAATGTCGCGTTAGGGGGTATTGTAATCGTTCGTGAATTTTTGTTCGTGTGCAAGATAGAATATGCGCCTTTGAACTTTCGGCGGCCTCCGTATGGAATACAAATTTAAGGTTTTCTTTGCTGCCACTTGGGCGCTAGCCACCGTCCTGCTATCGCTCTGTCGACGAACATGCGCGGCCTTCGCGTCTAAGGTTGACGCAGTGACGCCCTGTGGTCCTCACTCTAAACGCGTCAAAGCCAAGTCACGTGTTGTAACCCTCACGTACGCTTTGAGACTTTTTCCGATGGGCTTTCTCCTCTAAATTACTGCTTTGAGTCGTTTCACACCCCTTATCATTTATTTTTGATTGGCCTTCATGGCCGTTATTGCTTCCAGTAGGAGCAGACTTCCGCCACTTTCTTTTATTTTCGTTTTAAATACAGGGTGGCGAATAGGTTGAAGTGGGACTAGCTGGTGTGAAATCTTGTTGTGCACTTTGTAGGAAGATGAATCACTGTCATGCTCCGCTCACTCAATCCTGATTGAGCCGAGACAACGTTCGGGCTTTTACTGCTGATATGAACGTTGTGCGCACTTGCGCGTCGCGCCACACCGCGGTTCACATAGCGCTGACAAACGCCCACTGTCTTTTTCGTTTCCTGTCAGGTTCATATTGAACTATCGTGATGCGACGCCGATAACACCGTTGCCGACGTTCCTCATGGCGCCAGTGTTGTTAGCTTATATCTGGAAGCGCAGTGTTCATGCTGCGCAGCAGGAGTTGCCTTGCGTGCTGCGTCGCGCCATGTTCCTTCCCCTATATATAAAATAACGTGAGATATGCTCGAACACATGGCTAAGCTACGGTAAAGATGTCGGTGATTTGCCTTCAGCTGAAACTGCCACTTTCTGCACAACTACCTATAGTCCCGCAGGTTTTCAAGTACTGTACACGCCGTGCCACAGACAAAATGTCGGCAGTCTGCTTTTGCCGGCCTTTTCATGCTTTTCACGCCTGTTCTGCGGGAAAAAAAGCTTTCGCTATGTTTTTTTGTAAAAAGTAGTATTATCGCGAAATCTTTTGTTACACTACCTACAAAAGGACGTTTTATTTGCATGTACACTGAGTTACTATTGCGCGCCCTGGCCGGGCCTGTACGTAGTTGTGGGCCGGCACGTGGTAATAAGCCCGGGCTGGGCTCGCGCTTCCAACGACAAGTGCAGCCGTTGAAATGAAAATTAGGCAGTTGGTGCAAGACGACACTGAAAGAATCTACACCCGCAGAAACCAAATGCCATGAACGATGACACACTATATATCGACCCATATAGTGTTTTTACAGAGCAGCTCACAGGATTCAGAGCTGCAAAATCGCTGATATAGCAGCTCTGCCAGTGCAGAGAGATGACACATTATCGCTCAAATCTCGAAAGTCGCATTGCGTCATTTTGCTTGAATCATTATTTTCGGGGGAGTTGTGACTCAAATTTGATAATTGGCAAAGGGGGAACACTCAAAACTACTCAAGAAATCTGGCTAGCAAGTAGCATTAAATGAAAAACTCCCTCAACACTATTACCACTTTGATTTGCACAAACACTGAAAATAAAAAAAAAGAACGAACTTGAAAGGACCCATTTCCCGGTGAATGCCGACGTTTTTGCGATTAGTATTGAAACAATGTTTCATACCTACGACCGAGTACCCCAATGCTTGCTTGGCGTTGCACATTCTGCACTATGTTACGTTGCCGCTTGTGAATCATGTGAACGCTGCAAATAACCACTCTCGGTACCCACCGGTTACCTGCAGCAACTTGACATTTTGGTTGAGCCATTCGATCCTGCCAAGTTGGACCGTCTGGCCCATTGTCAAACAAGTGCGTTGCTGTCGCTGCGAATTACGCAGAGATACGCCAATACGCGCGCTCTTCACACCAGGGGACCTATAACGTAAAACTATTCCAATATGCTTCTATTCCAATCTCCTGACGTCAAATTTGCGTAACCACCAATGCAAGCACCGGGCGGTCACCCGCAGGGTTGTCTGAACAGACCAATCAAACACTCTCCTCGTTCGTAGGAGGTCCATTTTGTTTGCTTGAAAAACGAATAACATTGCCTACACTGAGCGGCTGGTCGTATCCAATTGGCTGACAAGAGGCGAGAAGAACGCTCAAGTGGAGAGGGATTCGACGGGGCCGAGCCACTGCCTGAAAGTCGATAACCGGATGAAGAGGGTCATGCCGGCGTCTACGATTGGTCGGCTTTCCCTTACTTAGCTTGCGGTGGCTGGTCGAAAATCGCGGCGGCATGCAACGGAAGCTCAAGAATGACGCTAAAACGCACCCTCAGCAAAGAAGACTTGGCAGAATGAGGGGGTAAATGTGCCGAAAGTGCTCCAAAACGTTACACGGTCACGCAAGAAGTTTTATCATACGCGAATACACCCATGCTCTCCGGCAGGTGCGAGTAGCCAGCGTGCGAGCGATCGGCGGCAGCCATCTTTAATTCCTTTCGGAACGGGGCAGCCTGCGGCTATTCCGAAGAAAATTCAGTTTTGTTCGGCATATTAACGCATATTTATTGCGTACACCTCGCTTTCACGCGGTGAGTTCTTGCGGTTTTGTGACGTTGCGTGACAGGCAGGTGAAGTGGGTGCAGCCCGAAAACTTTTTACCAATAACCGAGAGCTAATCGCGAAAAGGGGTCGAATCAGAAATAACTGTTTTTCTTTTTTCTGTCAAATGATGCATAATCAGTGTGTACACATCATATAAGATGGGGAGGTATCGCGGTTTTCGTGACGTCGCGTGACAGACAGGTGAAGTGGGGGTGGTCGAAAAAAGTTTTTGACCAATCGTGAAGGGCTGATAGTAGAATTGGAATAGAAAAGTTTTGAATAGTTCTACGTTTTAGCGCCCCAGTTACGCTACTGATCTGCGAACCTTGATGCATGATGTTCAACATCAAGTATCACTATCAGTTTTATTGTTTCCTTGTAGAAAAAACAAGACAATGAAGGGACTAAAGGCAAAATGCCATTCAGAGGACCCAACACCCTTGTTCACCAGTCCGTACATCACTCATACATATACAAAAAATAGATATCAATCAATACAACCGAAAAGAAAACATCTTTCAGGGGCAAACCAGTCCATTATACAAAAAATTACCGACGATTACGTTACTTCCTAATGCGAAATTTGAGCGCAGCAAATAAGCTGTTTCACCTTTTCGATAGATTGAGGCAAAGAAATCGAGCAACACATGTATGCGCTATCACAGATTTTTTTTTTATATTTCCCGTACTCCTGGATCATCTCGACGGCGGCGACGGTAAGCTTCTGCTTCGGCGGCACGCACCTCTGGATTCTGAAGGCGACGGCGCTGGGCCTCTGCTCTGGCAGCTCGTTTAGCAGCAGCAGCAGCAGCAGCAGCAGACGGAGGACTTCCATCGGTCGTCTCGCTCATGGCTCAGAAAGAACTGGCAGATAATTTCGCAGTGGCGAACGGCAGCGGCAATTTCGGCTCGGGCGGTGCACATATACAGATCCGCCGCCACCGATCTGGCTCTGATTGCCACCGCACAGGGCGAACGGCAGCGGCAATTTCGGCTCGGGCGGTGCACATATACAGATCCGCCGCCACCGATCTGGCTCTCTGATTGCCACCGCACAGGGGTTGCATTGGAGGAGGAGCGAAGAAAGGAATTAAGTTCGAGCCGGCGCTTTGACAACCGGAGACTCGCAGGAAGAGGGGGGAGGGGGGCGGCGTGTACACCCAGCGGCAAACGATGGGGGCAGAAGCGCGCGCAGCAAGCGGACAACACGATATAGGGAGGAGGGAAGAGATAGCAGCGACTGACTGATGCCGCTGACGCCGATAGTGAGTCAACCCCAGCTGCGGAGTTGGTTTCAGGGACAACGCCGCCGATGCCGACACAAACAATATGATACCCTCGCTTCCGCAGCGCTAAGAACCAGGTCTAGCCGTGGGAAGGTGGTCACGTATTCGTCGACGTGCCGGGGCCTACGTGAAATAACCGGCGCGTCGGCAACTGAAGAGCACCCTATCCGCCACACAAGAACAGGGGGGGGGACCCTTTCCTCCTCTTTCTGCATGGCGGCGACGGTGTTCTATGCAGTCACGTTATCTTGACTCTCTAGCGGCGTCAGCGGCATCCAGCGGTATCAGTCGGTCGCTGCTAGCGCTGGGGGGATGAAAGGGGGGCGGAGCTGGTTACGAGGCCGACGACAACGCCGACGACGACGCGAAACCCAGGAACGGACGCCAAAGAGCTGCGCTCTAAAACAAAACAATAACAGTTGCGATATTACTTTAAAATAGGCTGTATCTATGCAAAACATGTATCTGAGACACACAAGTACGATTACGCTAGAAAAAGTAACAATTGCAGTAGAACAATATGAATCAAGTGAATACAATTAAGAATTGGTACGGTTAATACCATAAATGTACTACAATTCGCATTGCCTAAGTACAATGACATAAGATCCAATAATGTTAATAATAAACAGGAAAAAAATGAAAACAATTTACATACAACATAAAAACAGAAGGTATTGCTGCTACAGCTGTGTGCGGTTGTATCACACCCGTCACTGCGTGCAGGTGTACCGTTATAATGCTCTGTTGTGTACTAGCATAATGATTATTTTACCTAATAGTTTGAAGGATATTTCAGGACACTTGAAACTAAGGTTTTGCTCTAATTTGTTAATTATGTAAGTTGTTTGATAAATAAAGGTATTTTCCCCATAGTTTGTTCGTGTTCTTTGCGTGCGGTGCAGGTTTTGGCGGATATAATAATGCTGTTGCTTAGTACATTCATTTCGTTCATGCATTTTTCGCCTTATATGAGTTGTAGTACTTTCATGTAAAATTTCATCAGCTAGTAGCCTGCGGTATTTTGCAAATAAAGGTAATGTCCTCAAATTTGCATATTTTTCTTGGTAGCTGCAGTAAATACGGATAACACTTTTGTGAAAAAGCAGTAGCTTTTCGTCGTTAGTTTCGGAAGTAGTTCCCCACACCAGAGCTCCTTAGCAGAACTTAGAATGATAATGGCAATTATATATCTGCTGTTTCAGTGACAGCGGTATCATTCTAGAAATCCTACACAAAATCCCAACGTTTATACATAAATCCACGCACAGTTTGCTAATGTGTACATTCCGGTTAATTCCTCATTAAGCACCCTTCCAAGAAACTTCTGCTATTTTACTTGCTGCAATTTTATTCCGCACACGGCGCACAGACCGCTGATATCTTGTTCAAATTCAGCCATGAAATCATGCGCGTCCGCTTTATCTAGCATCAGCTCTCCACCTCTTACGATCTACAAACCAGCGCTCTGATCAAGGGTTGGAAATGGACCCTTAGAGAGGTGCTTGCGAAATACGTTTCAGCCGATTACCGCAATTGAGAACTTGCTCTACATTATTTTGTAACGTAGGTTGAAGATGGAGACTGAAAAAAAAATAGACGCTGTCTCTTTAATGGCGGGCCAAAAAGAGAGCGTGCCGTCAACGCGCTTCATCGTCTCTCACGGCGTCGGCCTTTGCGCGCGCCTCTCTGCAGTGCGGAAGCCCCACATCATTGTTTCAATTGGCTCCCATGCGAAAAGCGGCCGTCTAGGTCGCGTCTAAAACTGCTTTCAGCTGAGTTGACGGCAAGAAAGGGAGCTCCTGAGGTGAAACGATCACTTACGTGCATAATACGGCTTCATGCGCACTACATGGACAACTTGAGCGCGAGGACGACGATGGAGTGAACCGGGGTCAGAACTGCAGGGGAAAACTTCGTAGCTCACGTCACGGAGACGGCATGTAACCTTGTAGGAAGCAAAATACCGGCACAGACGCTTTTCCGAGTACCCGGTGATGGATGGGCGTCCAGACCCACACGCAGTCTCTGAGATTGTCTGTACTGTCTGGATAGAATGGACGTCGCTTCAACGCTGGTTGTATCGAAGGGTGTCGGTGCGTTGTTGGCTCCGGATGCGATGCTGAGCAAGCTGGCGTGCTTCTTCAGCTTTCTGTATCAAATCTTCCATGTGTTCGTTCGTCGGGCTATTTTCAGCTGCTAGTAGCATGGCGTCAAGTCATGATGTGACGCGGCGCCCGGATACAAGTTCGAATGGCGTAAACTGCGTTGTCATCTGTACAGAAGTGTTACATTCGAATGTCACATATGACAAAATCTCGTCCCACGTCTTATCCTCTACGTCAATATATATTGAAATTATGTCAGCCAACGTTCTGTTGAGGCACTCCTTAATCCATTTGTTTGAGGATTATGCGCAGTGCCCCTACGGTGAGAGCTATGCGTCAGATGGAGAACGCCCTGTATAATTTCGGCTGTGAGTGCTGAATCGTGATTCGTGATGAGAACAGAGCGTGCACCATCGCGTAAGACGATGTGACGTACAAAGAACCTGGCAACTTCATAAGAGTTTCCTCGCGGAATAGCTTCAGTTTCGGCGTACCGGGTTAAGTAGTCGATAGCGACGACTATCCATCTCTTGCGCGAAGAGGACCCTTGGAGTGGACCAAGTAGATCCATTCCTATTTGTTGGAACGGTGCTTGAGGTGGGTCCACAGGGGGGGGGGGGGTAGAAAGCCAGCCGGTTTATCGGGCAGTTTCTTGACAATCTCGGGGCGTATTCAGGTACTGTTGCACTGAACCAAAAAGCCGCGGCCAGTAATACATCGGTCGTATGCTTAATAATGTCTTAGCGAGTCCCACGTGCCGAGCGCGTGGCTCATCATGGCAGGCTTGTAATGTGTCTTGACGCAGCGCTGGCGGCACGACAAGGAGGTACTGTACGTATTTGGACCGCTTCCGCAGTTTTTCCTGCAAAGGACGCTGCTGTGCAGACAGTACTATGATAAGACGCGTACAAGCTAGTGAGTTAAAAAGTTTCAACTCCTTGAAGGCGCTCGATCATATGCAGCAGCTCAGGGTGAGCGGACTAGGGCTCAGCCACCATTACGGCATCAATAACGCCGGCAAATGGCAACTCATGGTCAGGGTCCGATGATGTCGTAGACAGTGGTGCGCGTGACAAACCATCAGCGTCGTTGTACTTCCTTACAGACTGGTTGGTAATGTTGTGTTGTTGGCAATTGGTAGTGTTATATTCTTGTAAGGGCAGGCTCCAACGGGATAGTCTGCCTGAAAGACCCTTGATGTGGGCAAGCCAGCACAGGGCTTGGTGATCGCTGACAGCCTTAAACGGTCTACCGTACAGTAGAAGTGGGGTCACAATTTACTAATTGCGCAAATAACCCCCAAACAGTCTTTTTGAGTGGTTGAGTAGTTTTTCTCGGCCTTGGTGAGACTGCGGCTTGCATAACCAATGACGCGTTCCGCACAATCTTGCCACTGCAGAAGAATTGCGGTGAAGCCCGCATTGTTGGCTTCAATACGAATTTCTGTGTCAGCGTCTTCGTCTAAATGAGCAAGTATTAAGGCAGCTTGCCAACGTTGACGCTATTTATTCACTGACTGCTGCTGCTTGTCCGCCCAAATGAAATCACATCTTCGCGTTTAAGCCGTATTAGAGGTTCAGCGACTCTCGAGAATCCCTCGACGAAGCGCCTATAACAAGTCCACAAACCAAGGAAGCGTTGGACAGCCTTATTGCCTGTGGGTGTTGAAAACGCGGCCACGGCAGTTAGCTTTACAGGGGTCTGGTCAGATGCCTTTAGGACCAACTACATGGCCAAGAAGTTTGAGCTCTTGGAATTTCATAAATGCTTTTAGGCACAAAAATGAAGACGCGGACAACAAAATAAAAGACACGGATATGCGCAAACTTTCAACTGATTTTTATTTTCCCAGATGCTTGACTTGTATACCCTCAGGCATGCGAGCAGGAACACACACAGGGGAGTTCACATGAAATGAAAACCAAACCTAGTCATATCTTGTCAGCCAGGAAACTAAACTCATTCTCGTGAAGAGACGACGGAACGCTGATATAAACTGGTCACCAAAAGGATGGATGGGTGGGCTAGTTGGTAACGCATATTTATAAAAAACTTAGAGCGCTAAAAAACGAAAGACGTACAGAAAGAAAACACACACCACACGCGCTTACTCACAACTGATGTTTAATGCACGTATGGAAAAATACATATATAGAAAGTGAACGCTTGGCGGAAGTCAAGATGAGGTATAAAAACAGCAAGCGTCGAAGGCACGTGTGAGTATCGATAAAAAAAAATTGAATTCTTTGTCACGTAGTAATATGGATGGTTGGCTTACACGCAGCGAGGCATTTTTGGTGATATGATAGGTGTCTGAGATTTCTCGTGTGGTTTGGTTAGGGTTTGGTTAGAACAGAACAAAATGATTGTGTCTTGGAAGACGGGTTTACAGAGACAAGATTTACGATGTAAGGCGGGATGAGAGAATGGCGCGCCGTTCAATGAATTTCTGTGTTCTCTTAGGCCTATGTTGACAAATCTGCCGGTTATTCTGCCTAATATTTTATTATTCGATATTCACACGTGCCTTTGATGCTTGCTGTTTTTATACCTCATCTTGTCATGCACGAAATCTTCATTTTCTATATATGTATTTTTCCATACGCGCATTAAACATCAGTAGTGAGTGAACGCCATTTGGCGTGTGTTCTTTTTCTCTACGTCTTTCATGTTTTTAGCACTCTAGGTCTTTTATTAATAATCTGGTCACCAAAATTTTTGATATATATCGCCACTAATAACCCGTACCACCGTATCGTTACTTTTGGTAATGTGCACGTGCTTTCCACCAAAGGTTAACACGTGCCCACTTTGCAGTGATACGGCAAATACGTGCCACTCCCGTTCTTGATTAATAGAGCATGCGTCTTTTATGACGTCGACTTTTGCGCACGCCTTGTAGCGGTGCGGAAGCCCCACATCATCGCTCAATTATCACTTTCACTTGAAACACATTGTGTCTGGAGGCGACCGGCCTTTTCGCGTTCTACTCCATCTACGGCCGATAACTTACGCTGCCATTAGACACGATACTTGTTTGATTATTGATCACAACCTCAACCAGCGAATTAGCCCGCGATGTCCATTGCTTGCACTGACGACGCTCGAAACATTGCACGCTCTCGCTCGCAATAGATGCAGTAGCGCAGCACGGAGCTGTATCACAGAGACGTGCACTTTTCGCCAGGTGTATTTTTATTGCCTTTTTCACCTCCCCGTCGAGCTAGCCTTTGCGCGAAACTCCTTTCTCGTTGCAAAGGCCCATATCGCATGGCTCCGCAAATCACTGATGGCACCTAGGAAATCGTTTCCGCTCCATTACGTCCTCTATTGCTACAACCTGCGACACAGCGAACATCGCCAGGCTCGAGCCCTAAAACTCTCCGTCCGCCTAAAACATGTAACAGCACCAGGATGACAATTTCGCCCCTGGGGTGAGTGTTAGTGTAACAGACGCTTAAAAAACTGGCCGCGCAGGAGACTGGTGATAAGATACATCGGATTTGGATGTGAGCTGGTTTACATCTCGTTTTCTGTTTCCACTGCTCCTGTAATATATCGTTAATAGTCTCGTGTTTGTGCATATCCACAGGTAACAGCATAAATACAAAATTTGTGACATAATAAAAGGGGTAAAACATCTCAAAATATATTCTTAGTGATGAAGCACAACAGTGTTTGCGTATGCTCTAACATTCAGCGCGATCATGCTCACAGAATATGCATAAGACGATGTCATTTTTACGTGGGCGAATATGCGCAAACCTATATACAACAATGTGCTATTATAGGAAAAACAACGCGAAGGCGGGAGATAGAAAGTTCAGACGATGAGGAAAACGAGAATAAGGTAAAAGCGGGAACCAGCGTTTCTACAAGTGTACTTGCCATTTTCAAGGTGGCATATACTTTCCGCGGCATAGTATATATAATTAGGCTTCTTATAAAGGGAAGAGGGGAATATAGCCACTATAATAAGTGGTGTGCATAAATATTCAGTACTATGTAGTTTCCAGCCCCGGACATCGTTTTGAAGGATTTCACAGTGGTTTATTCATCTGAGAAGCGGTAACTTCTACAATGGATGCAACCAGTCAAATGATGTAGGTCCACGTACGAGATATGTGCGAAATATTTTTACAGCGAGGACCCTTGAATGCTTGAAATATAGTTTGCCTTGCTGTCTGGTTAGCCGCCCATCCGGTCCGCAACGCCGGTGATGACGTACTGCGGTAGTCATTGATGTTATTCTTCCGTCGTCCGACCATCCTCAGCTTGAACGTCACCTCACCGCGAACGAAAAGTACGGGGTTTAAAACTAAATTTCGCCTACCACCAGCCGTTTGATTCTAACTCAGATCATAGCAGCTTGAAGAACTAGGCAGCCGACCGCTCTAAGCGCTGCGCTGTCACGTTTTTCAGTAACTGAAACACACACGTTGATGTTAACAATGCAGTACAAGAACAAGTACATCGTATTGAGGCAGCCATTTAGATGCATTCTATACAGCCACTCAAGCGGCTAATGCTGTGGCGCGTGCGCACTGCGTGATGTCGACAGCGAAAATGAGGCGGCCGTGTTACTGTAACTATGAACCTTAGACGTCACACATACTAGAAAAAAAATATGCGAGAATGGAGGGGTTCACATAAACATACACTGAAAGCATCGAAAAGCGTATTCTCCCACAACTACGTCTCAATGACAGGAGCGCAATTTTTTAACATAGTAACACGCACAATTCATAGCGACCAAGTGTTATATGTATATATATACCCACCGGAAATGCAGCGGCAAGCAGTTTATTCTTTTGTGCAAATGCTGTAGGTGCACTGCATAATGTCGCTCGGCACAAGCGGTGTATAAGTCGGGCCCTCCGAAGAGCATGATGATCTTCCAGAGCCTTAAAAACATCTAACCGAAGACGAGAGGAGAGACGTCTGTATTGTAGCGCTCGAGAAAATATATGTTGTGCGTAACGTGAACGCTTACTATACTGATATTAACATTGTAATACTCTTCAACGGCGCCCTCCTCCTCGAACAATGGTTTCTTGGTCATTTTCTCGTATTTCAGAATCATTTCATGAACCAGCAAGGAAACAGAGACGGCGGTTTGCTCTGTAAGACAACTCTGCTTGGGCAGTGACCGAGCCTAGGGAATCGCTGCAATGTGCGCTGCCGTCAAAATGTTATTACTTCACAGATTAACGAAATAGAAGAGTATATTTCCCCCTTTTATTATGGCCAGCATCAAGCCAATTTGGCAGCTTCTTTGCTGATACTAAATACACTTCACAAAATACCGAGTAAGGGTTCGTATGAACTTTATTTCGAAGCAACGCAAACATCGGCGTCAATCCCGTTTTCAACACGTGCCGAGTCGGTGGCCTTTTCAGCTTCGTTCCCGATGAGTCATGCGAAATATGGCATTTTTTAAGCTGGAGAACTTCGCAAATATTCAACTCAATAATTTTTTCTGTGAAGCCACTCTTTATTCTTGTGATTCTGATGATATGTGATGTTTTATGGCGCAAGGGCCAGTCAGAGTAACAGCATTACTGAGAGTAAAAGAAGAAAAGCTTATGTAATATTTGCTACTTTCCTACTACTGGCGTCGAGCGCCTTCCTGACGTCGCTATTTGCAGCAGACACATGCGTGAACGTTGTATTAAATACACATGCTGCATGCTTTATGCTAAAGTGTTCTTTGTATAAACTCCTACTTAAGCACTACGGAGACCTACATGTGCCAAAATTAGAAGGACTCGACATCGGGGAAGAACAGTTTCATCCGTGACGCTTCGTATCTACGATACCTTCTCCTCCATATTTTCTCCGCATTATGGCGTCCTTTGAGTAGCGTTGGCCTCGCGCATCTACCCAGCGCGAAGGCGATTGAGGGCGTGCAAATATACTAAAGAGATATGATTCCTAATGTCGCACAAAGATAGTTTATGAGCAAATTCGAAGATACGTTATTTCAAGAGAAAGAAGTACGCAGATCCAACGAATATATTGCAGTCTACGAGGAGATAATGTTTAACTTTCACGGACGTTTAAAAGTTGCCTGTTGCAGATAACATAATTCTAGTCGTTGATTTAGATTATTCAGATGTGGACATTATTTGCAAGAGAAACAGGCTACCTTAAAAAGAATCTGCGCAACTTACAAATGATCACCCCGTATAGTGGACAAATTGGAGCGCCCGTATTACATCTGGCGCACACAGTGTTGCCACCACCGCAACGCATCATTACTGAGGCGTCTTCCACAGCCAGGCTCCTCTCCCGCGCATCCATGATTGTTATTTATTTCCATCTCGTTCTAAAAAGGTTGTTACAAATAGACACGCAGACTACGCGAGCTAATCAGGTAATCTATTCATGCTTATCCCTCTAGCATTCTGCCTATATGTTTTAATACTTTCTATTGTCGTCATAACATCAATATATAGATCGTTCCTATGCCTGTAAATGATCTGGTTCTGTTAAGTTCTTCCCTGCAATTTTCTGACCAATACTCAAAGCGTACCTGCCTTATTTAGACTCCTGACCGGTTAATGTTTTTTTGCGTTTTGAATCGCAGCGCTCATGCTAGTTGTGACGTACTTATGGTTCTCGCTGTGTGAGTACTTTAACGTTCCCTTAGAAAGTGCTGGGTTGTGTGTGCATTTCGGCCGAGACAGGCAGGCACTTGCCAGATCCTATTGCGGATGTTTGCTCCGGTGTGCTCCTGTCTTTTGGCAACAAACTCACACCGGGCATCAATAAAAAGATGCTTCCTTGAAGAAATTATAGTTTGGTGTATTACTTGCCAAAACAACGATATGATTTTTGACCCCCTTGTTTTCTTTAACGTGCACCCACTGCACTATACACGGGCTTTTCTGGATTTAGCTAAAATCCAAATGCTGCTGGCATGGCTCCGTCCCCTCAGGCTTAGCAGTGCCACGTCAAAGCTGCTATGCCACAGCAACGTGTGGACATACCGCCGTTTGTGTTATTCTTCACATTGCCTTTTCTAATTTCTTTCTTTGCCACATTTGAAATTTACAAGGTCTTTCTTGTTTAGATCTTTTGCATTGATTTCTTTTGCGTTTTTTCTCCCTTTCTTTTTGATGACTCCTGGTTCACTATGTACAGTTTCCAGCACCCTGTACTCGGTTTCCAACTTCCTTAACATCTTCCTACATTCTATGTCCGCGCTTTTGATGTACAGGTAATTGTGAAAATTAGTTGTTCATTTATTTTCATCATTGTTTCCAAGTCTTCAAAACTATTTCTTCTAATATAAGCTTCTCCCTATTAGAATGAAACCCAACCGATGTCTCTTTGCACTGTCCCACTTATAGTTTTATCAGCCTACAGACATCTCGTTAAATCACCCCACCTCCCTCCGACAAGATGTCCGCTTTTATGCAAACATTGGCGTTTAGAAACGTTAGTCCTGATACCACTCCTTATTTACACATTCCTCGCACTACCTCGCATGTACTGTAGCCCGAAATTGCTCTGTTTCGTAATTGCCTATTCCCTTCCTCCTTAGACTATCTTGGTGAATGCTTCAGTGAGTTTTAGAGCGCAGCTCTTTGGCGTCCGTTCCTGGGTTTCGCGTTGTCGTCGGCCTCGTAACCAGCTCCGCCCCCCTTTCATCCCCCCAGCGCTAGCAGCGACCGACTGATACCGCTGGATGCCGCTGACGCCGCTAGAGAGTCAAGATAACGTGACTGCATAGAACACCGTCGCCGCCATGCAGAAAGAGGAGGAAAGGGTCCCCCCCCCCTGTATCGGCGTCAGCGGCATCAGTCAGTCGCTGCTATCTCTTCCCTCCTCCCTTTATCGTGTTGTCCGCTTGCTGCGCGCGCTTCTGCCCCCATCGTTTGCCGCTGGGTGTACACGCCGCCCCCCTCCCCCCTCTTCGTGCGAGTCTCCGGTTGTCAAAGCGCCGGCTCGAACTTAATTCCTTTCTTCGCTCCTCCTCCAATGCAACCCCTGTGCGGTGGCAATCAGAGAGCCAGATCGGTGGCGGCGGATCTGTATATGTGCACCGCCCGAGCCGAAATTGCCGCTGCCGTTCGCCCTGTGCGGTGGCAATCAGAGAGCCAGATCGGTGGCGGCGGATCTGTATATGTGCACCGCCCGAGCCGAAATTGCCGCTGCCGTTCGCCACTGCGAAATTATCTGCCAGTTCTTTCTGAGCCATGAGCGAGACGACCGATGGAAGTCCTCCGTCTGCTGCTGCTGCTGCTGCTGCTGCTGCTAAACGAGCTGCCAGAGCAGAGGCCCAGTGCCGTCGCCGTCAGAATCCAGAGGTGCGTGCCGCCGAAGCAGAAGCTTACCGTCGCCGCCGTCGAGATGATCCAGGAGTACGGGAAATATAAAAAAAAATTCTGTGATAGCGCATACATGTGTTGCTCGATTTCTTTGCCTCAATCTATCGAAATGGTGAAACAGCTTATTTGCTGCGCTCAAATTTCGCATTAGGAAGTAACGTAATCGTCGGCAATTTTTTTTTCATTAGTTTATACTTTTGCAAGTTATACGTGAATATCCACCACGTAATGACCACCATGTCCACCATGTGATAGACGAATGTCCGCTAGTATGAATTTCCGGCCTTATAATCGAATTTGCACTCGGCTGGTCGTATGTACATCCCCCAGCAACTCGACAAAGTTGTCATCCATGTATTCATGATTGAAAATATCCCACAGGAATTCCTGTCTAGGGTGTTGTAAGCGGTCTCTATATTGAAAGATGATATCACTAATATCAATTCTGAGATATTGGTTTTTCTATGCACAGTTAATAGAATAAAGTAAAAAAAATATTGTTCAAACGTTTGCTTGGTCTCATCCCACTCTGTAATCTACCCTTTAATAAGCCTATATATAAGCTTTCCACCTACTTCAGCAACTGCAATTTTATGGTGTGAATTCCTATTCCGCATACCACCGTCGTTACTATAACTTATCTGTACGAGCTTGTCTTGCAGTCATCGTTTGGCTTCGTATGTAGCGTTCAGCTTGCTTTCGCGCGGCTCATGCAATCAGGAAGGGGTTTATTTAGTTCATTGCTTACTCTATGACACTTCAGTGATGATGATAATTTGTGTGCATTCCCTCTGAAACGGGGCGGTTGCGAATAGTCACCTAGCTTGCTTCAGTTACTCAGGTTTGCTTTTCATGCTTTTCATTCTAGGATTTTTTATATCTTAGTCTTTTTTTCGTTCTTGAATCTTCTCTGCATACTACAGTGTACCGCCAACTATGCCTGTCACAAACGCGTTCTTATCAGTCTCTTCCCCTCATTTTCTCCACCAAGAGTCAAAACGTCGGTTGCTTGTCACTACTGCTGAGCGGCTGATGTTTCCGTTCACTTTAAATCCAAGCACTTCTGGAAGATTTACGTTACATAAAGATCTTACTGGGTGAATACCTTCGCTTTCCATTAGTATGTGCTGAGTGTTCTCCGGATTTTTGTTGCAGCATACAGATGCAACATGTAGTTGCGAATATTTGCTCCGGCATATACAAAGAAATACAAATACACACAGAAACGTACTTCCTGCAACTTCAATCAATGTACTCGTGCGCAGAATTCTGCATTGATGCTTCAAAGTGGCACGCATGCGTTTCTGATTCTTCAGTAGGCACATACTCCATCCAAGATTCTATCGACGATTTTACTATAGATGACGCAGTACAGTATTTTACAGCTTTTATTATCGGCGCAGAAGAAGAATGCATCCCTCAAAAAAATGGTCGTTCATGTAAACGACGCGTTCCATGGTGGAATGACGATTGAAGACAGGCACGGAAGAAGCAAAACAAGGCATGGAATATATTGCGTCGAACACCATCTGCGGAAAATCTTGTGGAATTTAAGCACATCATTTCGCAGGGAAGGCGGACAAGGCGACAGACAAGGAGATGGAGCTGGGAGAAACTTATTTCAAGCATAAACTCCTAGACACAAGAGGCAAAAGTTTGGAAGGCACTTAGGAGGCTTAACGGACAGCAGGCCCAGCCATTATTCCCTTGGTCGATGATCAAGGGAATACCTTGGAGGAGTAAGCAGACGCACTTGTGGAGCACTTCGAGGTAGCTTCTGGCTCAATTAATGTTTCTAGGCCGTTAATTAGATATAAAGAAATAACAGAACATAAGACACTAGATGGGAAATGCAGACCGAATGAAGCCTATAACCACCCTTTCAGCGTTGCCGAGCTGAAATATTCTCCTAGCACCCGGAGCTGACAGCATGTTATATGACATGATCAAAAACTTACACAAGAATACATAAATAACACTTCTGGCACTTTTCAACGCCATTTGGGCATCTGGATACCTGCCTTCCACATGGAGAGAAGTTATTGTAATTCCGATATTAAAGCAAGGTAAAGATCCATCTTCTGTAAATAGTTATCGTCCGATAGCGCTTACAAGTTGGCTTTGCAAGTCATTTGTGAAAATGAGAAATCGCCATTTGTTACATTTCCTGGAATCTAACAAAATGCTTGACCTTTATCAGTGTGCCTTCAGGGAAGGCCACTCTACAACCGATCATCTAGTACGCATAGAGTCACACATCCGTGATGCTTTTATACACAAACAGTCCTTGTTGTCCATATTTGTCGATATGGAAAAGGCGTACGACACGACGTGGCGCTATGGTATATTGCGAGATTTGTCGGAGATGGGCATTGGCGGAAACATGCTTAACGTTATAACAGGCTATTTGTCAAAGCGCGTATTCCGTGTAAGAGTTGGAAGTGTTGTCTCCAGGCCATTTCTACAAGAAGCGGGGGTGCCACAGGGTGGCGCACTAAGCTGCACCTTTTTTATCGTAAAAATGAATTCTTTACATCCATCAATTCCTCGTGCCATGTTCTACTCGGTACACGTTGATGACGTACAAATAGGCTTTAAAATCTGCAATCTCGTAATTCGTGAACGACAAGTTCAGCTTGGCCTAAACAGGATGCGGAAGTGGGCAAGTGAAAATGGCTTCAAGTTAAATGCGCAGAAAAGCTGCTGCGTCCTTTTTACAAGGAGGCGAGACCTAGTCCCAAATGTTGATATTGAATTTGATGGACAACACATCCCTCTGCACACAGAGCACAAATTCTTGGGTGTCATACTTGATTAAAGCTATCCTTCATATCCCACATTAAATATATTCAGAATAAATACTTAAAAACGAGGAATCTTCTTAAAGTTTTGTCGCATACAACGTGGGGTAGCGATAGGAAGTGCCTCATTAACCTGTACAAGACCCTCATACTATCCCGTTTGGATTATGGTGCTGTAGTCTATCACTCTGCCGCACCGAGTGCGTTAAAGATACTGGATGCCGTTCATAATTTAGGAATACGCCTGGCTATAGGTGCTTTCAGGACGAGCCCTGTACCAAGTCTGTACGTTAAGTCAAATAAGTGGTCACTAAACCTGCAAAGGTCGTACTCTAGTTTTACGTATTTTCTCAAAGTGCTTTCGAAACCTGAGCATGCTTGTCACGCAACCGTAAATGACATGACGTGCTCTACACTGTTTCACAATCGCCCAAAGTTCAGGGAACCCTTCTCGCTGCGTGTTAGGAGGTTTAGTGAAGAAATGGGTATCTCGCTTCTAGAACCCCGTCTAAAGACCCCAGCAAGGCCATTACCACCGTGACATTGGGTAATTGTAGAATGTGACACGTCATTTGTAGAAGTCTCGAAGCACGCTGCACAGGAACACATTCTAATGCACTTTCTAGAACTGCAAGCGAAATACTCACGCGCGGAATTTTACACGGATGGATCAAAGTCGCATGCGGGTGTGTCCTATGCAGCAGTTGCACCATCGTTTTCGGAATCAGACATTCTGCACCCCCTAACGAGCATCTTTACGGTGGAGGCCTATGTATCAATGTGGGCTGTAGAGCATGTTATGCATATAAAATTAAAGAAGGCAATTATATTTACAGATTCATTAAGCGTAGTCAAGGTTTTAATGTTGCCACAAATGTACAGGAATTCTGTAGTAACAGAACTCTATTCACTTTTGTGCATTGTTTATGCTGCTCAATAACGTATCGTAATATGCTGGATTCCGGGCCACAGAAGCGTTCAGGGGAACGTACTTGCCGACGAACTCGCTACCTCAACAGCAACGAAACCTCGCAACGTTCCTATAGCTGTCACAGATATAGACCTGAAGCCTTTCCTGCGAAGAAAACTGAGAAGGTGCTGGCCACACCTTTGGGATGCTGAAACCTCTAACAAGCTTCAGCTAATAAAACCTAAATTAGGCGCTTGGCCATCAGCACCACAATCACGGGCAGCCGATGTCCTCTTAACACGGTTGAGAATAGGACATACGTACGGCACGCACAACTACTTGTTTACAGGCGATGAACCTCCCATCTGTGCTAATTGTAGCGGACTGTCATTCATGTCCTACTGGAGTGCCGAGAAGGAAAAAAGAAAAAAAGACACTTTCCTCTAGCGTACACACAATCTATCCCTCTTCATCCAGCAATGTTTTTGGGTGATGAACCGCTATTCAACATGAAATCAATAATAGATTTTTTCAATGAAGTTCGCTTGTTGCGTTATTACCCCCAAAAGATCGTAAAGCGCCTTCTCTTGTGAAGTCGCCGTTGCATTTTGTATAGCGCACGCCTCCAGGGCCTTACACCTGGAAGGCCCGGATGAGGCAATAGCTACTGACAACCACACATTTTAGTATACCATCTCATCACAGCATATATCTTATTTTTGGCCAAGCCGTCACTGTACACGCTACATATCATTGTCATAATTTTACCTAAACATATTTTACGCACTCCACAGAGAATGGTTTTAGGCCTCTATACAGCCATGTACATATACACTCTAAAATCGACTACACTAAACCATTGCCTGGTGCTCTTTGGCCTTCCCTGGCCCTTGCGCCATAAAACACCATTAATCAACATCATCATCTTCACGGAATCCGGTTGTTTGCACCCGGAAACAAGTATCATTACCGCGGAGGCATACTAACTCTTGTCGGCTGTAAGACACATCAAGGAAATAAAGCTAGAAAAGGGAATATATTCAGATTCATGAAGCATTGCCAAAACCTTAATTTCCCCACAATAGTGACACGTGTACTTAACTTTATCGGCCGACCACGTTTCGCCGCCTAACAAATGTTGTCGCAGAGCGCGGGACACGCCTGCATGTATGCGAAGTTTCTGGAAAGTTATCGATGCTTCTATTCGCTGTCTGTTTCATCTGATTTCATCGCCTGACGCGAATGGTGTAGAACTTTGTGGAAGGCACGCGGGTCCCAACGATTAGTCTGGAACATTCGACGATTGATGTATAAAAGCCGACGCGCTTGACCCATTGATCAGATTTTCGACGATGGCAGACTGTGTTCGCCGCTATCGTTGTTCTATGAGTGTAGCCTGTTTTTGTGGGCACAGGTTCGTCCAATAAAGGTTAGTTTTGTCTATCACAGTATTGCTACTGTGTTCTTCAACGTCACCACCACGTGACATCTGGTGGAGGTGCTTGTGTGTTCATGTACCGAACGCCTCCACAAAGCCGCGATCCAAGCCCGAAGCCCGAGGACAAAACCAACACCGCCCAAGACCAGCGTGCTAGCCGCCTGAGACGAGCAGGAAGATTGACACCAAGTCCACCCGAATAGCAGCCCCAGCGTCCCCCGCCGTGCTGCAGCAACTCAGGGAGCCCTCGACGTTCCGTGGTTCAACATTCGAGGACCCGCAAAGCTGGCTGGAAATGTATGAGAGGGTCGCTAAGTTTGACAGCTGGAACAGTGACGACAAACTACGAGATGTCTTCTTCGCATTGGAAGACGCTGCCAGGACGTGGTTCGAGAACCGCGAAGCCACCTTGAAGACCTGGGACCTTTTCCGAAGCAGCTTCCTGCAAACATTCGCGAGCTTCGTACGCCGAGAATGAGCCCAAGTGCTATAAGAATCCCGGGTGCAGCTACCTAATGAGACAACTGCGATCTTCACTGAAGAAATGAGCCGCCTATTCCACCACGCTGACCCGGAAGTGTCCAAGGAAAAGAAAGTCCGGCTACTGATGCGTGGTGTAAAGGAGGAACGTTTCGCCGGTATGGTACGAAGCCCACCGAAGCCTGTCGACGAGCTTCTTCGCGATGCCACTAGCATCGAGAAGACACTCGAGATGCGAAACCGGCAATTCGACCGCCGCACCAACTCTACAAACTATGCTGGAGTTCAATCACTGGGCTCCGACGACCTGCGCGAGGCTATCAGGGCAGTCGCACGAGAGGAGCTTCACAAGATCTTCGTGTCGTCGCAGCCTCAAATGGCCTCGATCGCTGACGTCGTCAAAGATGAGGTTCAGCGGTCGCTTGGAGTTCCGGAGGTTCAACCTCAGTTACGGCAACCCCAGCCAGAAGCGATGACCTACGCCGCCGTCGCACGCCGTCAAGGTCCTCCTCCGCGACCGCGCCAGGGCCCTGTAACGCCGCAATTCCGTCGACCACCGCCACCGCCGCCGCCAGCACGCCCACCCGTCGCCGAGCGCAGCTACCCGAGGAAGACAGACGTTTGGCGCGCTCCTGACCACCGCCGGCTCTGCTACCACTGCGGAGAAGCGGGTAACGTCTACCGACGATTTCCATACCGGGAGATGGGACTGCGAGGTTTCGCCGTCAACGCTCCGCGACCGCAGCAAGGTGAACGCCCTCGCGAAATCGCTGACTACCTCGCCGCTACTCAGTGGAGCTCTCGACGACCGTCGCGTTCGCCATCACCAGGCCGCTACCTGTCGCCGCAGCGTCGACCATACACTGGCCCAAATCAGGGCCGGTCAGCGAGCCCATATCGGGAAAACTAAAAGCAGCAACCGATGGAGGTGCGGTTGCTGCTCGTCGAACTGACGAAGATCCTGCGCTGCCGACGAAGACGACGAAGAAACCATCTCGACGACCTAATGACGACACGCCACCGTCCCGACGAAGTCTGGAAGCAAAGTATACGACGACGAAAGACGACCTGACGACGCTATGTTCGAGCTTCAGTTCAACACGACGCAGCCGTGATCCGACGCCGAGACCTAACTGCAACGCCAGACAAAGAACCACCGACCTCGAAGTGCTTCTCGACGGCCACGCAGTCACCGCCTTAGTCGACACAGGGGCTGATTACTCCGTCATGAGTGGACACATCGCCGCCCAATTGAAGAAAGTTATGCCTACGTGGGAAGGCCCTCAATTTCGGACCGCTGGAGGACACCTCATAACGCCGACTGGAATGTGCACGGCAAGAATTACCATTCACGACCGGACGTACCCTGTCACCTTCGCTATCCTCCAACAGTACTCACGAGACGTTATTCTCTGCATGGACTTCTTCAACCAACCCGGCACAGTCATCGACCTGAAGTCGAAGTCAATAACGCTGTCGGAAGATCACGCGATACCGCCGGAAAGCCCTCGTAGTCACCTCGCCTTGAGTGTGCTCGAAGATCAAGTGAGCATCTCGCCTCGATCCAGCATTGTTATTTCGGTCGGCACCGAAACACCCGCGGACGTAGAAGGCGTCATCGAAGGCGACCAGCGTCTACTGCTAGACCGTGAAATTTTGTGTCGCAAGAGGGATCGCTCGACTGCACGGAGGAAACATGAAAGTGTTGCTGGCAAACTTCAGCATGGAGTTCAAGCACATCAACAAGGGCACGACGATCGCGTACATCGAGGAAATTCTTGAAAACAGCAATGCGTTTGTCCTCTCGGATTCTGCCGCATCTACTCCGACAATCGTAGTTACCGAGCCAGACTTCGACATAAATCCAAGTCTCCCCGCGATTAAGCAACGACAGCTCAAAAGTCTACTTCGACGATACAAAGAGTGCTTTTCGACGTCATCAAGGATTCGACGAACCCCAGTTGCAAAGCATCGCATAATAACCCGAAGAGTGCACTCGACCTCTCCGCCAGAGCCCATACCGAGTTTGCCTAGTGCTCTTTGGCCTTCCCTGGCCCTTGCGCCATAAAACACCATTAATCAACATCATCATCTTCACGGAATCCGGTTGTTTGCACCCGGAAACAAGTATCATTACCGCGGAGGCATACGCACTCTTGTCGGCTGTACGACACATCAAGGAAATAAAACTAGAAAAGTGAATAATATATTCAGATTCATGAAGCGTTGCCAAAACCTTAATTTCCTCACAATAGAATAACACTCCTCTCTTTATTGAACTTTATTCCATCCTCTGCAGTTTATGCGCCTCTCATCAACATATATTAAGCTGGTCACACTGAGGGTAATATGCTTGCCGACCCTATAGTCACATCACTAATTACAAAACCAAGTAATTAATAAATAGCTGTCCCATTCACTGATTTAAAGCTAATCCTGCGCAAGAAACTGAGGGGCCATTGGTTAAGTACCTAGGACTCTGAAACACTTTACAAATTTCATGTAATAAGCCAAACGCCGGAAGAAAAATACGACAGCGTGAGGTTATTTTCTGCCGCTTTAGGATAGGTCATACGTATGGCACGCACTCCTACCTATTAACTTATACTGATCCTCCGGTCTGCAATAAATGTGGCAAGCCGCCTAAAGTCCTGCACCTCTTGTTAGAGTGCAGAGAAAGAACGCTCAATGAAGAAAATACTTTTTGCTGGCATACAGACAACACATTTCCCTGCAACTCGCAATATTCTCCGGAAATGAACGAATATTGAGGGGTAATTCAGTTTCAACGTTTTTACGGGATGTTGGCACATTGAACGTTATCAGACCAATGTATATACATCGCGTCCTCTCACTAGAGGCTGCTTCTGTGATAGCATTTTTGAAAAGCCAGTGCCTTTTAGCCCTCGCTGGAGAGGTACGAGTGCTACTGTTTCTCACACGTTTATTAAATCATCCTTGGTAACGGAACTTCTATGTTCATAGCATACGTCACTAGTCATGGTCTTTATTTTATTATAATAATAATAATAATAATAATAATAATAATAATAATAATAATAATAATAATAATAATAATAATAATAATAATAATAATAATAATAATAATAATAATAATAATAATAATAATAATAATAATAAGCTTTATTTCCATCCTCTACGCTTTGACCACTTTACAGCGACTGATATTTCTGGCGTCTCTACAGCCGAGTTAAATTTAACATTCCCATTCTAGTTCACAACCCTGACATTTCTCGCGTTCTACCATCGACATTTCATTTATTATCTTTTGCTTGGCGGCCTTTGGCCACATCTGGTCCTTGAGCCAATAACACCCACACATTATCATATTTGACTCGCAGCAGTTTCATATACTATAAACACTATGCGAACACGCAGAAATATTAAGCAAATCTTGTATGCGATATTAGGAATGGTGAGTCACATCTTCCACATATCGCTGTGTCAGCGTGCTGCGTTATGAGTCATCTCTTGACCAAATGAACAATCAAACGGGTTTAGAACGAAGACATTTGCAACGGAATGACCTGAACAACTACATGACCAACTACATGTCCAAGAAATTTGAGCTCTTGGGATTTCAGAGATGGTTTTAGCAGCAAGAACTAAGGCATGGACAACAGAATAAAAGATACCGAAGGCGCAAATGCTCAACTGATTTTTATTTTCCCAGATGCTTCACTTATATACCGTCAGGCATGCGAACAGAACATACACAGGTGAGTTCACATGAGATAAAAACCAAACCTAGTCACATCCTATCAGCCAGGAAATTAAACTCATTCTCATGAAGAGAGAACGACGGAACGCTGATACACTGGCCACCAAAAGGATGGATAGGTGGGCCAGTTGGAAACACAAACTAATAAAAATCTCAGAGCTCTAAAAACACGAAAGACGCTGAGAAAGAAAACGCGCACCACACGAGCTCACTCACAACTGATGTTTAATGCAAGTATGGCAAGATACATATATAGAAAGTGGACTCCTCGCACATGTCACGATGAGGTATAAAAACAGCATGCATGTAAGGCACGTGGAAATATCCATTAATAAAATTGAATTCTTTATCATGTAGTAATATGGATGGTTGGCTTACACACAGCGAGGCATTTTTGCTGATATGATAGGCGTCCGAGATTTCTCGTGTGGTTTGGTTAGTATAGCACAAAGTGAGTGTGTTTTCGAAGATATGTTTACACAGACATGATTTACAATGTAAGGCGAGATGAGAGGATGGCGCACCGTTTAGTAAATTTCTGTGTTCTCTTAGGCATATGTAGACACATCCGCCTGTTATTCTGCCTATTATTTTATTATTCGATATTCACACGTGCCTTTGATCGTTGCTGTTTTTATACCTCATCTTGACATGCGCGAAGTCTTCGTTTTCTGTATATGTATTTTTCCATACGTGTATTGAACATCAGTTGTGATTGAACGCCATTTGGTGTGTGTTCTCTTTCTCTGAGTCTGTCGTGTTTTTAGCACTCAAAGTTTTTCATTAATAAACTGGTCACCAAACTTTCTGATATACATCGCCTCTGATATCCCGTGCCATCGTATCCTTGCCTTTTGGTAATATGCATGTTTTCCACCACGGGTTCAGACGCGCACACTTTGCAGCGATACGGTAAATGCGAGCCACTCCCATTCTATATTGATAGAGCATGCGTCTTTTATGACGTCGACCTTTGCGCACGCCTTCCTGCGGTGCGGATGCCCCACATCATTGTTTCATTATCACCTTCACTTGCAACACACCGTGCCTGGACGAGGCCGGCCATTTCGCGTTCTACTCCATCTACGGCCAACAACTCACGCTGCCATTAGACACGTTCCTTGCCTGATTATTGATTACAACTTCAACCAGCAAATTATACCGTGATGCCATTGCTTGCACTGAACACGCCCGAAACATTACACGCGCTCGCTTGCAATAGGTCCAGTAGCGCAGCAAGGAGCTGTGTCACAGAAACATGCACTTTTCGCCATGTGCATTCGTATTGTCCTTTTGACCTCCCCGTCGAGCTATTCTTTGGGACAAACTTCTCTCTCGTTTCAAAGGCCTATATCGCATGGCTCCCAAACTCACTGATGTCACCTAGGAATTCGTGTTCGCTCCATTAAGTCCTGCGCTGCTACAACCTGCGACATAGCCCACGTCGCCAGGTTCGAGCCCTACAACTCCCCGTCCACCTTTAACATGTAACAGAACCAGGATGACAATTTCGACAGTCGGGTAGTGTTAGTCTCACAGACGCTTAAAAACGTAACCGAGCAAGAAACCGGCGACAAGAGACACCGGCTTTGGACGTGAGGTGGTTTACATCTCGTTTTCTGCTTTGACTGCTCCTTTAATACATCGTAAGTAGTCTCGGGTTTGTGCATACCCACACGTAATAGCATAACTGCAAAATTTGGGGCATAAAAAAGTGGTAAAATATCTCAAAATATATTCTTAGTGATGAATCATAACAGTGTTTGGGTAGGCTCTAAAATTCAGCGCGATCATGCTCACATAATATGTATAAGACTGTATCATTTTTCTGGGGGTGAAATGCACAAACGCCTATAAAACAATGTGCTATTATAGGAAAAGCAGCGATAAAACAGGAGCCTCTGACTGTCGTTTTGAAGGATTTGCCTGTGGATTATTCATCTTTGAAGCGGTAACTTCTACAACGGATGTAACCAGTTGAATGATGTAGGTCCACCTACGAGTTTCGTGCGTAATATTTTTACAGCGAGGACCCTTGAATGCTTGAAATATAGTTTTTTTTGCTGTCTGGCTAGCCGTCTATCCGTTCCACAACGTCGGTGATCACGTACTGTGGTAGTCGTTGATGTTATTCTTCCGTCGTCCGACCATCCTCAGGTCAAACGTCACCTTACCGCGAACAAAACATACACTTTTAAAACTAAATTTCGACTCCCTGCGGCCCTGTGATTCTGAGATCATAGCAGCTTGAAGATCTAGGCAGGCGACCGCGCGAAGCGCTGCGCTATCGTCTTTTTCAGTAGCTGAAAAGATACATAGAGGCCAACAATGCAGTACAAAAGCAGGTACTTCATGTTGAGGCAGCCATATACATGCATTCAATACAGTTACTCCAGCGGCTAATGCTGTGGCACATGCGGACTAAACGACATCGACAGCATAAATGAGGTGGGCGTGTTAATGTAATTATGAACCTTAGACATCACACTTTCTAGAAGAAAAATATGCCAGAAGAATTGAGTGGTTCTCGTAAATATACACTGAGTAGTAGTAAACATAGTAGTAAACACAATTCATAGCGACCAAGTCTTATATATATATATATATATATATATATATATATATATATATATATATATTGACGCGTATTGACGATGGGGCTAATAACGGACTCCGTCTAGTGGGTGGCTGAGATTGGGCGAGGACGAAGAAGACTTGCCTCGGTTCCGTTTGTTATTGAACAGGTTGTCATGTTGTTCTTGAACGTCTCTCTGCATTTTGTCCGCGTTGTACCGCGAAAATATCAACACCGGAAATGCAGCGGCAAGCAGTTTATTCTTTTGTGCAAATGATGTAGGTGCACTGCATAATGTCGCTCGGCACAACCGGTGTATAAATCGGGCCCTTCGAAGAGGATGATGATCTTCCAGAGCCTTAAAAGCATCTAAACGAAAACGAAAGGAGAGATGTCTGTACTGTAGCACACAAGGAAATATATATTGAGCTTAACGTGAACGCTGACTATACTAACATTAACAATGTAATTATATGTAACTGCGCCCTTCTCCTGGAAAAATGGTTTCTTGGTCGTTTTCTCGTATTTGGTCAGCAGAACCATTTCATGAACCAACAAGGAAACAAGACGGCGGCCTGCTCTGTAAGACAACGCTACTTGGATAGTGTCCGAGCCCAAAGCCTCGGCAATCGCTGCAATCTGCTGGCGTCAAAAGTGTTATTACTTCATAGAATAATCAAAAACAAGAGAACATTTCCCACTTTTATTATGGCCAGCATCAAACCAGTATGGCAGCTTCTTTGCTGATACTAAGTACACTTCACAAAATACCGAGCAAGGGTCCGTATGAACTTTATTCCGAAGAAACGCAAACATCTACGTCAATCCTGTTTCCAACACGTGCGGAGTCGGTGGCCTTTTCAGCTTCGTTCCCGATGAGTCATGCGAAATATGGGATTTCTAAAGCTGGAAAACATCGCAACTATTCCTCGCAATAATTTATTCCTTCAAGCCACTCTTTGTTCTAGGGATTCTAATCGCAAAGGCATTACTCAAAGTAAAACAAGAAAAGCCTATGTAATATTTGCTACTTTTCTACCGCTGGCGTCGGGCGCCTTACTGACGTCGCTGTTTGCAGCAGACTGACACGTGAACGTTGTATTCATTACAGATACTGCATGCTTTATCCTAAAGTGTTCTTTGTTTAAAAGCCCACTTGTGCACTACGGATAACTACCCGTGCCAAAATTATGAGGACTCGACATCGGGGAAGAATTGTTTGGCCTGTGACGCTTCGCATCCAACCACCACACGCTACCTTCTTTTCCATATTTTCCCCGTGCTATCGTGTCCTTTGAGTAGCGTTGGCTGCGCGCATCTAACCACCACGAAGGCGATTGTGGGCGTGATAATGTACTAAAGACATAGGATTCCTAATGTCGCACAAAGATAGCTTATGAGCAAATTCGAAGAGACTTTATTTCAAGAGAAAGAAGTACGCAGATCCAACGAATATATTGCAGTCTACGGGAAGATAATGTTTAACTTTCACGGACGTTCAAAAGTTGCCTGTTGCAGAACATAATTCTAGTCGTTGATTTAGATTATTCAGAGGTGGACATTATTTGCAAGAGATACAGGCGACCTTAAAAAGAATCCGCGGAACCTACAAATGATCACCCTGTATAGTGGACAAATTGGAGTGTCCGTATTGCATCTTTCGCACACAGTGTTGCCACCACCGCAACGCGTCATTACTGAAGCGCCTACCACAGCCAAGCTCCTCTCCCGCGCTTCTATGATGGTTATTTATTTCCATCTCGTTCTAACATGGTGGTGACAAATAGACACGTAGCCTACTCGAGCTAATCAGGCATTGTATGCATGCTTATCAGTCTAGCATTCTGCCTATATCTTTTTCAACTTTCTATTGTCTTTAAAACGTCAATATCTAGATTGTTCCTATGCCTGTAAATGGTCTGGTTCTGTCAAGTTCTTCCCTGCAATTTTCTGACCAATACTCACAGCGTACCTGCCTTATTTAGACTGCTGACTGGTTTATCTTTCTTTGCCTTTTGAATCGCAGCGCTCATGCAAGTTGTGACGTACTTATGGTTCTCGCTGAGTGAGTATCTTAACGCTCCATTAGAACGAGGTGGGCTGAGTGCGCGTTTCTGCTGAGACAGACACTTGCCAGATCCTATTGCGGATATTTGCTCCGATGTGCTCTTGTCTTTTGGCTTTTGGCTCGCCCTGGGCCTCAATAAAAAATGCTTCCTTGAAGAAATTATAGTTTGGTGTATTACCTGCGAAAACAAGGATATGATTTTTGACCCCCTACTTTTCTATAACGTGCACCCACTGCACTATACACGGGCTTTTCTGGATTTAGCCAAAATCCAAATGCTGCTGGCGTGGCTCCGTCCCCTCAGGCTTAGCAGTTCCACGTCAAAGCTCCTATGCCACAGCAGCGTGTGGACATACTGCCGTGTGTGTTATTGTTCAGATTTCCCTTTGTAATTTCTTTCTTTCGATACTTGAAATTTTCATGGTTTCTTGTTTAGATCTTTTGAATTCATTTTTTCGTCTGTTTCTCTCGCTTTTTTTTGATGACTCCTGGTTCCGTATTTATAGTTTCCAGTACCCTTTACCTGGTTGTCAACTTCCTTAATCTCGTCCTACATTCCATGTGCGCGCTTTTGATGTGCAGATAATTGTGCAATTTATCTGGTAATTTATTTTCATCATTGTTGCTAAGTCTTCAAAACGATTTCTTCTACTACCAACTTCTCCGCATTAAAAATAAACCCAACCGATGTCTCTTTGCACTGCCCCACCTGTAGTCTTATCAGCCTACAGACCTCTCGTTGAATACCCCCCCCCCTCCCCCCTGACACGATGTCGGATTTTAAGCAAACATTGGCGTTTACAAACGTTAGTCCTGGTAGCCCGAAAGTGTTCCAAGTTTCGTAATTGCCCATTCCTCGTTCCCTTTCTTCTTAGCTTATTTTGTTAAATGCTTCAGTAGGTCTTTCATTCGCTTATCCTTTAGCGTGTTATAGGTGAATGTCCACCATGAAATGACCGCCATATCCACCGTGTATTAGATGAATGTCCGCTAATAGGAATTTCCGGCCTTCTAATAGTATTTGTACTCGGCTGTCCGTATGTACTTTCCCCAGCAACTCCACGAAGTTGTCACCTACGTATTCCTGTTTGGAAATATGCCATAGGAATTCTGTTTCTACGGTGTTGTAAACTGCCCCTATATTTAAAAATAATATCCCTAATATCAATTATGAGCTATTGGTATTTCTATGCACTAAGTTAACACAACGAAGTACGTAAAAATATTATCGTGCAAGCGTTTACCTGGTCTCAATCCATTCTGTAGTCACCCCTATATATATGCTTTCCCACCTAGTTAAACAATATTAATTTGATAGTATGAATTCCTATTTCACATATCACCGTCGTTGCTGCAACTTGTCTGTACGAGCTTGTCTTATAAATATCGTTTGGATTCGTAGGTAACGTTCAGCTTGCTTTCGCGCTGCTCAATAAGGAAGGGCTTTCTTTACTTCAATTGCTTACTCTATGGCACTTCAGTGATGATAATTTGTTTGCATTCTCTTTGAAACGGGGCGGTTACGAATAGTCACCCAGCTTGCTTGAGTTACTCAGGTTTCCTTTCGTGCTTTTTATTCTGGCATTTTTGAATCTTTAATATTTTTTGTTCCTCAAATCTTCTCTACACACAACATTGTACCGCCACCTATTCCTATCACAAATCCGTTCCTGTCAGTCTCTTCCCTTCTTTTTTTCCTCCAATATTCAAAACTTCGCTTGCTTGTTTCTACTGCTGACCGGCTGATGTTTCTGTACACTTTAAATTCCAAGCACTTCTGGAAGGTTTACGTTAGATAGGGATCTCACTGGGTGAATACCTTCGCTTTCTAGTAGTATATGCTGAGTGTTCTCCGGATTTCCGCTGCATCACACAGATGCGACATGTAGTTGCGAATATTTGCTCCGGTATAATTTCGCCCGCAGGCAACCTTCTCGGGATTCATTCAAATAGCTGGTACTTCGTGTTATCGTACAGGGTGTCCGTTCTGTGTTTCTTTTTATTTTTGTAAATCTCCATGGTCTTCACTGTGCTGATGCTGCGTCATCTAGCGGCGTCACCGATAGTCCACGCGCGATGTCTGTCTCTATATATTTCGACACAAGATTCCCAAATCATATATCATACAGGCTTGATTGCGCACAGCCGGAAGCATTCTAAAGGAGTTTTCTCTCTCTGAAGAGCCTAAACATGCCCCATGAACCAACTTGTCGTGACAGGTATTGGTAGGAGGATGACGTGGCCGTAGTCGGCAACTTGTGCCGTCGTAGCTGCTTTTATTCGGGAAGGCGAAACGGGGAGCGGAGCGGCAACCCTAGCGACCAGACCGGCCCTGGTCCGGGGCGCGTACCGTACTCAATGCTCGTGACTCGGGATCCGTGCAACGCGAGAAACGCGGCGCAGCGATGACTGATGAGGATGCGCGATAAAGAAGATGACACTACAGATTACTACCTCCCATTCCCGCTTCAAAGTCAAATTAAAATTCTTTATTTTTTCCAACCAGGTTTGGAATGGTTTCCAGGGTTAAAAGCTGCGGTCAGCAGCTTGACAGAGGCCCCGAAACCAAATAGAAGGCAGGGCTTTATTTCATGCCTACGTGCTGGCCAAACTTGATGTTAATTCCGAACCATGAAGAGATACTAGGTAACAGGGCATTAAAATAGGAAATCATCAGAAATAAGCTGCTATATAATGTAAAGCTACTCCAAGCTTTTCTATTCAAGCTCCCCATCTGATATGGCGTGTACATACTGATTATGCATGATTGTACCCAACAAAAGAAAAAGTTATTTTTCATTCGACGCCTTTTCGACATTAGCCCACGGCAATTGGTCAAACGTTTTCAGGCTACACCCGCTTCACCTGCCTGTCACGCGACGTCATAAAGCCACGAAAACTCACCGCGTCAAAGTGACTTATACGCGTTAAAGATGCATTAATATGCCAAACAAAACTGAATTTTTTTGTTAATAATTTTTTGTTATGTTATTAAGCCAAATGCAGGAAGAAAAGTATGACAGACTGAGGTTTTTTTCTGCCGCTTTAGGATAGGTCATACTTATGGCACTCACTCCTACCTATTAACCTGTGACATTTCCTCCGGTCTGTCATAAATGCGGCAAGCTGCTTAACGTCCTGCACGTCTAAATAGAGTGCAGAGAAATGGAAGCTCAACAAAGAAAATGCTTTTTGCCAGTATACAGACAACACAGTCCCCTCCAACCCGCAATATTCTTCGGAATTGAACGAATATTGGACGGGAATTTAGTTTTAACATTTTTATGGGATGTTGACACATTGAACGTTATCAGACCAAGGTACGTACAGCGCATCCTCTCACTAGAGGCCGCTGCTGCGATAGCATTTTTGCAAAGCCCGTGCCTCCTAGCTCTTGCGTTCAAAGGCTCACTGGTGAATGACGAGTGCTACTGTTTATCACATGTTTAGTAAATCATCCCTTGGTAACGGAACCTTTATGTTGATAGCATACGCCACTAGTCATCGTCATTATTTTATTATCTCTACATTTTACCCTTTTACAGCGACTGATATTTCTGGCGTCCCTACAAGCAACTTAAGTTTAACATTCACATCCTAATTCACAACCGTGACATTTGTCGCCTGCTACCTTCGATATTTAATTTATTATCTTTTGCTTCGCGGTCTTTGGCCACATTTGGCCCTTAAGAGGAAGCTTTAGCTCGGGCCCAACTCCGACGCGGCCTATTCAAATACATGTAAAACGCAAAAACGTTTTTATGAGGTAACCCCTTGACCGATTTTGATGAAATTTGTTGCATTTGAAAGAGAAAGTTAAATTCTAGTGACTGTTGGAAGCGGAATTTCGATTTAGGGCTTCAATTTTCTTAAAACGTTTTTCAAATATTTGACCGTTTGAAAAAAATAGAAGCACGAAGTTTACAAATTCATAGCTCTGCATCAAGAACTGATATCGCGGTTCTGTAAACGGCATTCATTAGATCATTCAAAGCGGACAAATTCAATATGTCATTTTACATCTTACGTGAATGTGTTACGTTGGTTACAATGGTTTTGCAAAAGTTGTATTTCCCTATGATTAAATTTTTTTTATATTTATGTGTAACATATCAATTTTGTCCGCTTTAGATGTACTAGTAGATGCAATTCACAGAATCGTATTATCATTTTTAGTGGTTGAGTTACGGAGTTGTAAACTTGATAGTTTCGTTTTTTGAAACTTTTCGATTTTTGCCAATTTTTAATAACAAATTGACGATCTAACTCAAAAATTTGAAACCAACAGTCACTAGATTTTAAGTTTTTCTTTTAAATGCAACAAACCTCGTCAAATTTGGTGCAGTGGTTGCCGAGAAAAACGAATTCTCCTTTTACATGTATTTAGATAGGAGCACTCGAGCTAAAGCTTCCTCTTAAGCCAATAACACCCACACATTATCATATTTCACTCGCAGCAGTTTCATATACTATAAACATCATGCGAACACGCGGAAATATTAAGCAAATGTTGCATGCGATATTAGGGATTGTGAGTCATATCTTGCACACATGGCTCTGCCAGCGTGCTGCTTTGTGAATAAACTCTCGACATGATGAACAGTCAAACGCGTTTGGAAGGAAGACATTTACAACGGAATGAACTGTAGAGAAAAGAATTCCATGCGTCCTAACCAAAATTTAACGATCTATATGTATTGTGAACCCTTTTACAGAAATTGGACCACTGCAGTGAATTTGCTTGTGCATCTGATATATTCAGGCGCCCCTGACGGCTTGTTTCTGGCTTTACAACTAACTGCCGTTGCCGCACCACGATTACCTTCCACAGCAGCCACTGAGCTGCGGTCACTCAGAGCGCGTGTATTTGATAGCGAGCATTCCAGTCCTGCTGCGCAGCTCCAGGATCATTTACTTCGATCACCGCTTGCTTCAGCACAGATGTAGCTGTCCCGATTCACGAATGCGTCACAGTTAATGAAGATGACGTTGCAGAAACTGGTGCCCTACCATGAAGTCAGAGCTGCCAGAAATGAGGCGGAAGCGGATGCTGACAAAGCCAGCAGTTATTAGGCGCCTGCAAACAAACTCAAAATTCAAAACGGAGGCAATTGTGGCGGTCAACAATATGAAGCTACCGCTTGGCTTGCGTTTGGTTTTCCCCCAAGGTGTTGGCTATAATGACGGCTGCGATCGCATTCTTCTTGTAATAATGTATGCAGAAGAAATGGGCGTCTTCTTTCAGTAAATCTCAGTTATGTTCATGCAATGAGCATAACTAACCAACTTTATTTTGACTGTTATGTTGTGCCATACATAATATGATGTGATCAACGTAACGAAGAATTTCTGGGGCAAAAAGGCGTTCGACCATCTTGTGTGATGATGCTATTGCAAAATGGCATTGATTGAAAGATATATATATATATATATATATATATATATATATATATATATATATATATATATATATATATATATATATATATATATATATATATATATATATATATATTTATATATTTATTTATAGTAAAGATGCACAGACTACGGGAAGTCGGTCATGTTCCGCTAAGAAAAGAAGTGCAGAAATTGAAAAGTCAGATCACGAGCATAGAAAAAGCCTACTCAAAATGGCTATACAAGTCGTTCGGCCACTCGTCAACGAAATGAACCAACGGACGAGGGACATTCCTTCTAAACTATGTACGCCTAGAAAATTTCACCCATCCGCAGGCTTCCGCATAGCCTATGAACTATCTACCCGGCTTGAAACGGCGACTCTAACATCAGTCATTACGCGGAGCGAAGCTGATCTATTGTGCCTAATAGGAGGAACGCGCATCTTCCACGACGAGGTGTTTCAAACACGTATTTGTGGCCGCATTAGAGCCTGTCGTAAGCTATAGCATCCATATTCCAAACGAAAGGTTGAACGTGCTCCATAAAGCATGATTCAAGCCGCCGCGGTGGCTTTGTGGCTATGGTGTTCGGCTGCTAAGCACGGGGTCATGGGATCGAATCCCGGTCACGGCGGCCGCATTTCGATGGAGGCGTAATGCGAAAACACCCGTGTACTTTGATTTAGGTGCACGTCAAAGAACCGCAGACGGTCAAAATTTCCGGAGTCGCCCACTAGGGCGTGCCTCATATTCATATCGTGGTTTTGGCACGTGAAACCCTATAACTTAGTTTTTAAAGCCTGATTCATATCTGCTCTCTCTACAGTTGACCGTTCACACAGCGTTGTCAGTTTCTCCGGTGCACACAAAACGCTTATATCCGGCCTCCAAAAAACCGCTATAGGCAGTGGCCATGTATTTATGATAAGGAATTACCCATTACACTGAACCATTTCCAATGAAACGTATCTTGTTATTCTCTGCTAGTGTAGTATTCGCTTAAGCTATATTTTTATGAGTACAGAAATTGTTACGCTAAAGAAACACCAAGCTGTACTCTGTACATTTCCATCAAGTTGTGAATCATATATGTTGTTTTCATTGTTATTAAGACTACCAATTTCTAAGCTGACTAACTCTCGTCTTATTGTAAGTCCACTCTGTAAAACGTGTAAAAATAAGATCAGTAAAGCGCACTCTAAACTAACGTAAATGTCTGAATCACCCTTGTTTTAAATATTCGCCGTGTCATTTCGCCTCCTCAAGACACTTTCAAGCCACTATCTTCTCCTAAAGTCAGAGGAGAAGAGCAAACATGCTCGGACATGCCCAATTTAAATTTCTCAATCTGCTAGCGTGGTTTGTGATACACGACATGCAAAACATTTGCATTGCACACATTAGTTTTGGAATCAGAATTCAAATTCGCATTTTAAATAAAGCTCATGCAATTTGCGACATCTTTACCACCTGCTGATCGTGGGTCTCTGATGTCACTGTTAGTGTTAGAACCAGAAGTTGTAGAAATAACTGCTGCTTGAGGAAGTATGCTTAGGTGGTTCTGTTATTAACTTGAATTTTTTTGCACCGCGCAGAAATGATGGCGTCATTGTTATAAGGACTCCATTTGGCAGAAAAAAGGTCAGCTTACTTCACAATGTTTCAGTGAGAACCACTGCAATATAATTGCTGCTGCATATTTTGTCTTTGCTAGGTTATCTTATGCGTACTATCGGCCACGCACATCTAGCCAAATAAGTTTACCGCAGCGGTCGCACCTTTATGCTAGCGAAGAACAGTTCCTAAATCAGCCTAAAATTATTAATCCCTAAATTCACAGACAATTTTTCTAACAAGAAAAAAGAAAGCAGCAGTCTTGAGTGAAAACTTTGCTCTAGAATTTCGGCGACAGCAGACTCCTTTCACATTGATTGTCGCTATCTTGTTTGCTCGCTTGTGATTAAAATATTGTCTTTCACTCGCGATGAGAACAATTCTTACAGGCTACCTGGCTGGGCAGATGGCTCAGAGAATGAAAGTAACAATTTGTAAAGCAAGAATTTTATGAAATATTGATATACTTTTCTCTTAAAATTTGTATATTAAAGGTTTGTCGGTAATTCATCCTGTGATGGTATATCCTCAAAATTCATGATATAGTTTTCAGTAAACGGTGGTTGGTTTGGAAGGACTCATCTGGCGATGGACCACCTTAGAGGCTCTAGCATTACGATGAATGTCACTAGCTAAATGACAGTGATATTACACGTGTGGTAGAGTACATGTGTGGAGATACATCGGTAGATAAAAATTTTCTTTCCGACCATACTTACGTTCTTTTTTCCCTTGTCTACTCAACTGGCCGCCTATACTGCTACACTGACGACAGGGCCGCACTGAGTACCACTGTCCGCAAAGGTAGTATTGTGTCGTCATCAGGCCTGCACGTCGTCCTAAGCTTCAGCGAAGAAATGTGAGCGTTTAAAAGAACACTTCGCCAACCGTGGCAGGCGGGAGTCAGAATAATTTTCCTGCCGCTTTCTGCACTGGGCAGCCTAAAATGCGAACCATTGCGCTATTGCATATTAAACTAAAGAGGTTTTAAGGCCACAAGGAACGTCTTTCTGGCGAAAAAGCGGCAGGCGGCTGCCAGAACGTCGCTGTTATACGCCGATTAAGGCGGGCTTCATGTTGCCAGCCGAACGAAAGGGGGCAGCTCGGAATAACCAGGCCTTGACTGCATCCTACTTCCGGTTGCCGAATTTGAATCACCTGGATACACTCCCAACCTTCTATGGTCAAAATTGATCGGAAGCCCCCCACTACGGCGTGTCTCCTAATCAATCGTATTGCTGTCTTGACCTGTAATACCCGAGAATTGAACTTGGCTTTTTTATTCTAGTGTAGGCATTTGAGGTTCAGGAGGTGCTTCCTATGCAGGTAATGACACTCTTCATCCCGCCAGCGGTGTAAGATGTCTGTGGTTGCCAGGACGATGTTTCTGTTGCGCCGAAGCAGCTTCCCCAAGTGCGGTGTTGTGCTAACACGTCGCGAACGCGTATATTCAGAAAACATATTAGAAACTTTCAGATGCTCATGGCATGAGTCCAGTAGATTTTGAGTGAGGAATTGGGCGTGAGCTGCCTAATTACTCACTAACCCGGCCTTCCTCACCGGCGTTCATCAATCCCCCTATTCATCAGACCGGGTAGGGTCTGCTTTTTCCTATCATATCTAAGAGGAAAACACAATGAAGCAAAGCGGAATACCACTGCGGACTAGGCGAATAGAACTTCATAGGGGCACTCAACCAAATTATCTGCTAGAGCTCGAGTGTTGCTTCACACAGTAGAATAAATATTTTGACAAGTTGGAGATTTTCCCCAGCTGGTTATGCATTATTTTCAAAGAACTAGGTGACTTGTGCACTAAAAGAAATTGCTTCTTTTCTATTGGGGACAGTCTGTTTATTTTCTTGGTCTCCTATCATATCCCAAAGTTCAATAAGCGACCGATACGATAGCTTGTTTTCAAGGCGACACAATCTCTTCAATGCTATTCGCCACACGCGTACAGGAAGTATTCGGGCTTTTAGACTGGGAAGGGTCAGGCGCGAGGATTCGCATCAAATATCTCAGCAACCTTCGGTTTACGGATGACATTCTGCTGCTCCGCCACAATGCAACAAATGATCGAGGACCTTTACCGAGAAAGTGCAAGATGGGGGCTGAAAACCTGCTGCGGTGGCGACGGCTGCTACACAGAATACTCCTAATCTGTATAGAGTGCCTCCGTTCTCCCGGTTGCATCCGCGCTTTCGATTCCCTATCCTTGGAATATGAAGGTAATTAAAAAATCACGGAACACATCCCCGCATTCCTTAGCATCGAATCTACATTTCTGTTTAAAAGTGTGTTCGCATTATCTGCGGCACAGTGCAATAGATTACATTGAGGAAAAATGGAATTGGGAAATTAGAACGCAAACCAAATCTCCACCCAGTATAAGGCATAATATGAAACCATGCATCAACATATACGCCACAGCGTCGTGCGAATGGCGTAAACGATGCCCATTAGCCATTGTTTGTTCGGAAAGATATTTATACGAAAGCCTATTTCAAGCTTCTGCCGCATATTCTTTTACGAAGTGGCAAACAACATAGGTAGGTGTGCCTTATGATACGTAATACTGCAATTTGTTGTGCATTTCCGTCATTGCACCTTCACAATACATGGCCGATTCGGACGTCTTCATCAATCGCAAGGTTCTTTTCCGAACTTGCAAGTGCTAGAGGACGCTATTGTGAAATATTGGTGTCCTTCTGTGACGCTTCCGGCGAAACTTTCAATTTGCGCCGCAGGATCTCTACGCAAATATAAGATGAATCGGAAGCTCAGCGAGGATATAGGTTGTTTCGCAAGAAACGTTCGAAGTAAGATAAGTTGCGACCGATTCAACGCCATTAAAACAACAAGCGTATACTTAAGTTCAAGTATCGTCGGTAAAAAGTATTTACCTGTTTGTCTTCTTAAACGTTTGAGGAAGTACTGAAAGCGGAAGAAAGCAAACGCTGAAAGGCAATAAAATTGCACTATTTCTCGTATGTACCAGTTTCCCTAGCTCACTTGAACTGTTCTTACGGAAACGTTGTTGAAATTGTGCACATGAAAATGTAGTTTTATGTCTTTGCGTTAGTGTCACAATTTCGCATTTCTTTATGTGTGTGCCCCGCGTAGCCATCAGCAAACGAGGGCTCGACAGGAATCCATAACTTCATTGTACAATCGAAGTGCTTAGTTCGGAGTTATTCATTCCTTTCATTGATTCATCATTTAACACTGCAAGTCATCGACCACAGGTCATGAAAAGAGGTAAATAACACAACGACGGGGTGCTCCTCGCGCAAGGCATAACAGCGCCAATCATGATTTTAAAGACTGGAAAAATATATACAACTTAAGAAACTATAGTTCTGTTGCATACCAATCCTAAATCACGCGATAATTGCCAGGTACACGCTAACCAAAAGTTTGAATGATAGTATTTCGCATTGTATGTACTTATTGCTACTATAAAAAATATTCGAATTAGAAAACATATTTGTGGCAGTAATGTAGGATGACGTCTGAAACCTGGTCGCTGAGTAGCGAGAGAGAGAAATGAACAGAAGAAATGACAAAAATGCACGATGTCAGCAAATCTGACAGCGGCTGTGAAAGATTTCTAAGGGCTGACAAAGAGGTCATCGATATGCTAATACAAGACGGTGCCTGAAATATCAGCATAATGTTGGATGAACCGCGTTCATCCCAAAACTAGGAGGAATAGGACCTACGACGTTATCACTACACTTGCTCAATGAGATATGTAGGTACTGGGAAGGAGATATTCCTGACGTGCGGGTTTTCTTGGAGTTGGTGTGCGTCAGTATATGGATGGGGTAAAAGAAATTCGGCGAGTTAGAATTCACCAAGTCGAAATAGGATAGATAGTTCGCCTGTTGTGGCACCGATCAGGAGACGCCATAAGAAGACAACAGCTGCCGTATTTTTATTGCACGCGTGGGTTCTTGCTGAGTTCTAGTTCTTGAGTTGAAATTTAGAAACTTTCTCGCATGGCAGACGCCAGGAGAAGGACGCATTGCGTGATTTAAAACTTATATCTGATCACCCGTCGGTAGAGACAAACTTTTTTGTTGCGACAAAGCCCCGTAAACGTGCTAATCAATTGAACAATTCGTGTTCTAAACTAATTGACATTGAAATTAAAAGACAGAACACGTTTTGTGGCCTCTACCATTCCCAGTAATTTATTTCCTTAAAGTATTCCAATTTTATCTTGATTGCGATATCTACGAGTATAACGGATCTTTTGCAGCCCCATTGTACAAACACCAGTATATTCTCAAATGTGCCCTGGATCTGGAGAATTTTTGTCTGCTCTATGTTTATATTTTCTCCGCTACAAATATTTAAATAACCTGGGCAATTGAATTGGTTGATACGACTCTGGGGTCTTCTGAAACATATTTTGCTGTAACCCTCCTGCACTTCGAAGGACGCCAAGCCCATATCCCCATGCACTGCTTAATTTGTATCTCTTGCATGGGCTTGAGGATATATCCTTTTCTTCATGAGTCGTATAAATAATCTCCCTTCGTGCAGGCACTTCACATTTTAGGCGCAATGTTGATTCAACAACTGTAATCTTGCGAACATTATGTCTTTCTATACTGCTCCTACTTTATATTTCTTGAATTTGCATAGCGCAATATGTTTCGTTATTCCCTTAATTCCATTGCTATCGTTTTAATTTGTTCGTGTTTTTTTATTGTACTAATGCCCTGTTTGATATACACCTTTCCGTATTCGTGCTCAGCTTCCCTTGGCGCCTCATTTTATGACAAGCTAGGCAGTCTTATCATGGAACACCTTAAAGCCCAATTACATTACACCATATAAAAATCACAGAGCTTCCTCGTTTCTTTTTTGCTATGTGGCTTCGATGAACTGTGCAAATATATAGGTATTCACTTGAGTGGCGCGTCTGCAACGCATCAGCTCCACCTACATTTCGCTGAGCAAATTTATAAAAAGATTCCCAAAACCGTGAGATTATGCTTGCAAGTTTTTGGAAGAAGTAATAAGTGAGTTCGCTTCTCAACTCTCAGCGCCATGTTCTCTCTTATAGTTAGTGCTTATGACAACGTAAACCAGTCGTTATTCATTCAATACAGCTGGCACGCGCAACAATGTCGCCAGCGAAGACATCGCGTACCAAGACCTGGAAAATCCCGTAAGGTGAAGCATTGACTCGATATTTGGCAAATTAAATGCGCGGTAACCCTTAGACTGGTTCACGCGGTGTATGTTGAAATGTACAATCGCAAGTGCAAATCTCGTTTCGACAAAGTAAACTCGTTTCGACAAAGAAACGACGCGTGCGTCATATTTGTTCGTCGACGTGGCGCCTGCCGGCGGGGAAGTCGAAAGCCTCAGCTTTTCTTTTCTCATCTTGCCTTTCCAAAATTAAGCACTAATCTATAATACAACAACCATTTAAATACTTACTGCAGGAATCACACGGCCTTTCTCAACTTTATATTTGAGCTACCCTAATGGTAAGTTTTATGTTATGTTAAAAAAAAACGACGTTAGCTACCAAAACGCATAGGTCAAGTGCTTGTGATCCGTGAAGATGGTAAAAGTTCAGCCATCGACGATATGGCGAAACTGACGGATGACGAGGCAAATTCGAAGCGACGCTCGAGCTAAGGTGTTGCAGCGAGCCTGGGTTGGTGTGAGTTTCATTGACGAAAAGGATACGGGTTGCCATAAATTATCCATGCTCTGCTGAAGGACCGCTCTCACGGCTGTGCTGGACGCATCAGTCACGAGGACCAGTGATGCCGTGGGGTGAGGATTTGCAAGAAGTGCGGCATTTGCCAGTGCGCCTTTGATCTTAATGGAGCCGTCGTTAGCGGCTGTGTTTCCAGTACAGGAAAGACGTCTTGTTCTTGTTGGTAAGCAGGTGGTGCGGAGGCGCTACTATGGCAGCACTGTTTCTGATATATCGGCGGTAATATTTAACCATGTCGAGGAACTGGCACAGCTTCGTGATCGCCGTGGGCTTGGGGAAGCTCCCTGCTGCTTCGATTTTTGATGAAAGTGGGCGAATGCCCCTGGCATCGAAGTGAAGTCCTAGACTATCCAAATTGTTGCCACCTATTGTTCGAATAGTCATGGATGTTGAAAATGCTCTTCGATGAATTTGTTCGCTACCGACAAGTCTTATTCACACAGAAGCGCAGAAGCACATGGATGACGAATAAAGAGGACGGAAACAACCCACGAGTCTGTCTTTTTGCACCAACAAGTCGTCCACATAGGTGAAGACGAAGGGTAGGCCACGTGTTACTGTGTCAATAAAACGTTGGAGTGACTGGGCGGCGTTCCTGAGACCAAACGACTTTCGCAGAAACTCGAAGAGACAGAATGGAGTTGTAATGGCTGTCTTAGGTATGCCTTGCTCAGCGACAGGAATGTGGTGGTAGGTGCGTACAATGTCCATCTCCGGATAGATATTGACGCCGTGCAGAGCATTGATGAAACCTTGTACGTTGGGCAAAGAGTATCGATCTGTAATAGTCTTAGTATTGATACGTGTGTAATCTCCACATGACTTCCAGTCACCCGATTTCTTAGGCACCATATGGAGTGGAGCTGCCCAGTTGCTGGCAGACGGCCGAATAGTGCATAACTCTAACATGTGCTGAACTCTGCATCTGAAACTTGAGTTGGAACTTGTGCAACTTGAGTGCAACTTGAGCAAGTCGATGTGGCTGGAAGAATGCAGGATTTCCGGAAAGGATGATGTGGTATCGTAGGTCATGGCCAGCAGGTTTTTTCGAGTTGGCGGCGCGGCGATTCCATGAACTTCGCGCAATACAGTCGTGAAGGATGAATTGGAAACCGCAGCGCAAGAGAGCGCTACACGTGTGGTTTATGACGCAGCAGTGCCTTGCATAAAGAGTTGCATAGTTGCATAGAGAGCTGAATTGCCTCGCATAGAGAGAGACAGTCGTTTGATGTCTACAATGAGGCCATGATCGGTGAGGAAATGCGCGTCCATAATGGTAGAACTGATGTCGGCAACCATGAATAACCATCGGAACGCTCTTCACAGGCCCAGGTCAAGTGTAAGCAAGCGTCGTAGAAATACCGAAGTTCAAGTTCGCTTCACTCCATGCAAGTGCAGAATGGTAGCAGCTGTGCGATCCGCTCGTGTAGAAGGTATAATGCTGATACGTGCGCCTTTGTCTATCAGGAAGCATTGCCCAGTTACCTTATTGATCAAGTAGAAAAGGCGACATGGGGTGGGGCGGAACCGTTCATTACCGTTATTTGTCGGCCGGATGGTTTCCCGACCAAGTGTACATATCCAGCTTTTCTGGACGCTTACCAACTAGCGCTCTAAGCGGCCCCGACACGAAGCTAGCACGTTTTCTATGGAATGAGCGGATTTTTCGCGAATAACAAGAACTGAAGGTTGATTATTGGAAAAGGCAGGTGACAGACATGTTGTGGAAGGCAATCCACACAAGCCAAATGCAGTGATCACGCTGTGGCAAGCAAGAATTTTGTTCCCAAGCGGTTAAAGATTCAGCAATGGAAGCCTATGGAAACGATGAAAATTGGCACTCCATTTTTCAGACAAAAACACTGCCGTGACAAAACTACGGCGTCTATCGTTGTAGCCGCTGCAGCCTATGTAGCCCGAAGGGTCAGCTTTCGAGTGATGCCTATCTTGACTCTATCCACATGGCGTAACACTGTTACCAAAATCGTTCACGCGGTATATTTAAAAACCCGGGCGTATCGCTCGTGGAAACGTTGGGAGCCGTGGCCGAGTCGTTAAATCGCTGGCACCTATCTTTCTGCGTCATGGTGGCAGCGGTGTGATTGCGTAGCCCCCATCGTTTTAAGGCCACGTAAACTTGGTTCCTCAGTTCCCTACGAGATGGCTGAAACACAAAACTCAAGATTTGGTTTCAGTTTTGGTTTCTGTAGGAGGGCTCTTCAAATAATATATATGATAATATTACAATACTATCGTGCATTGTAGCATGGACATATTCAGGAATTCTGGACATTGCACCTTCACCATCCTGTGGAAATTCACGGCAATGCACCTGCTTAACTAAATGGCCAAATTTTGAACAATTTCATTTCTATATAGTAGAAGAGTATAAACCAGTTTCAACTGTCTGCGCCAGGAGGGTAGTCCGTTGCAACAACATATGAATTTATGGCACTTGGGCGGAACATTGGTGGTGCTTGAAATCAGTGTTTTGGTCGGGGATGGGCTGTTATGTCACACGTCAGGAGCAAATTGTTTTGCACCCTCTCGTCAGAGGGCACATTGACTTGAAGAAGCGCTAAATTTAAACCGCAAAGCCATTTATTACAGCTGGAGTTTTGAACGGTAATTGCAGAGTGAGTGTCATTTAGTCTGTTCGCACGTGCATGTTTTGTGGCAGCAGGGAAGGAGACGGAGTGTATATGCGTGTGCACGCCTTGAGCGTGCCTACGTGTGTACTTGGATTTGCGTGTGCGCGCATGTTTGTGTCTTAGTATTTGAATATGCGTGCGCAAGAGTGGGTGTATGCATGTGCGAGCACGCGCGCGTTTGTGTGTGCGTGCAATTCCGTATGCGTGCGTGCGTACATTTTTGTGCGTTTGTGCATGCACGGGAGCTTGTGAATGTGAATGCGGGTGAGCATTTGTCGTATGTCTTTGTGTTTGCGTTTGTGTGAGTGTGTAAGCGAGCGAGCGAGCGAGAATTTCGCCACGTACTTTTGGGGTTGAATGGGATATACAGTTTATTTAAACCCATATTTAAATCCACGAGACAAGAACGAATGGCGATGCAGTCATAGCATTACCTCTTTCTAAAAGCGAAATGAATGCAAAAAAAAAAAGAAAACGCCGTTCCCTTCCACTCTGTAAAGACGTATGACGAGCGAGCTGCACCTCTACCACGGGTCGGCCCGGTATTGCACTATTTTCTGGATTTTGCTCTACGTTAAGAGAAAGTAGCCCTTAACGGCTTCGCTGTAAAAAAAGAATAAAGAAAAAGAAACGCGCCTTAGCCGTCAACATCACACAAGGTGTGCGAGAACATTGTGAGGGCTCGCGATATAGATTTCTGAGCGTTGGTGGCACCACGCTGCTTCCTGGCATCATCTCAGGAATGGAAACAGCTGCTTGGGAAAAAGCATTGGATACATTTTGAGTACTTTGTAACATATGAATTAGCGCGAACATGCACGTTAGAACGGAAAGTACTGAAGTCTTAAGAAGAAGGGGTTGCTCTATATATTTTGGCTGTCTAGCGTTTAGATATAAAGAAAAAATACTGTGAGTTTGTGGCAGTTAATGCTGACACACTTACAGTCACGTGAAATATGAGCTTCGACAGAGTACCCGCGGATGAATTGGCTCCCGGACTACAGGGCTACATTGTAAACAAAATGCTGGGTTGATAAATGCCGGTAATTCGAAAGTGTTTAGCGCTTGAGTTTTTAGTCGGCGCCCCTGTGCAGTCTTGGGGGCCCTTTTTACCAAGTGCACCATGTTTCAGCTAATATTCAAAGGTACTGTACACTATGTTCTCTTTCGGGGGGCGGGGGGGGGGGGGGGGTGAGCTTTCTTTGGCGTCTAACCATTGTTCCAAATTTATCGGTTAGCTCAAGACGCGCCTGCATGTGTTTCTAATACCCAGTATGTTGTCACGGATTCAATGGCGAATGAGTGTTATCTTGTCAGATTGCGCCCGTGAAGCGAATACTGGCGTACATTCTCCATCACATTTGAGGAGCCGAGATTGCGCTGCCATGTACGAGCATTCCAATCTGATGAACCGATCTCTTGATCCGTATATCAGATGGAGAGGAAGCACTACTTAGCGCGATAGCCATCGTTGTGCTTTGAGAGTTAATTTCTTTTCGAGCACAAGCTCGCCTTATGAGTTATATTTATGAGTCACTCTTTGGAACGGTTATGCTCTTCACATCGCTACAACGTGAAAGTATAGACGTGCTACATCTTCATTGAGTGAATACTGGGGAATTGACTAGGACCTTTGTTGCGTGTGCGTTTATACATTGAACGAAATAACTTATTTTTCATAACTTACTTTTTAATTTAGGAGGCTGTGAGAGACAGCAACCTTACATTAACAGAATGCAATAATAATACACAAAATTTAAATGTTTAATATTCGGCTTTCACCTCATGGTACAGAATTTTAATAACGAGATACTTATGATAATTTAAAGCCTATCCGCTTGACAACGTTTCATCTGAGTTCCCCCTTTGCAAGCTGATACCGACTTGAAAGCGGTCCGTATCGTGGGGCCTCGACATATGCGCAAGCGTCAAAGAAAGGGTTATTCCGAAAATTTCATTTCAGGAAGGCGTGTTACCTTCGTGCCCTTCATTTCGATTCGCAAACACGCAAAAGTCGAAAGTGCTGCGTGAATAGCGTCGTTAGTGCAAATGCGCGAGGTACCGGAACTCTTCTCGCTTATATCGCTGTCATTCAGGTTTAAATAGGACGTGTATATTTTAAATCGACGCATCACGAATCCAAAAAGAGCTGCCCGCGAGAAGCCCAGCTTGGTTTGCTTCATTTCTTACTTCATCCTAGCGGCTAATATTAGCTCACGGAGCAGAGTGCTGAGTGTGGAAGTGGCCGAGAAGATGCTCTTTACTGTCTGGTTACCCACCGAAAATTGCACACCTCGCTGCTGGTCATTCCTAGAAAATTGTATATGCGACGCGCAGCTATTTTGAACACAGCAACATTGTTCTATGATGGGAGAGGCTAGCTGAGAGACAGGGTGGTTATGGAGATGAAGCCACGCTATTTCTTGCCACAATTTAGGAATGAATATATGAATGAATGCCTGCATTTATTGATAAAAACGAGCAGCAATCATTGGTGGAAGCACGTCTCAGCAGACTGGGTAAGGAGCGGGGGACAAAAAGAGGAAAAGCTGGAGTCCGGGTGGCAGGCGAAGTAGCAGTTTAGGGTCGAAAGAATACACGCGAGAGTTGGTGAAACCGGTTGAATTCCAGTGTAGGTGTGTGGTGTGGCGAGTAAATGATTAAAGTCACCGCACAGCATCCCTCCTTTGTGGTAGTATACGCAGCCGCCGTACTTGGTAATAAACGTTCACTGAAAACCAATCATGGCAATTACTTATTCATCAGCCATACCTCGCCGCATATTCCTGAGTGGCAGGGTCTCGGGTTACAACTGCGCTGTCGCGACAAGTTACGACCATGCCATGGCACTTGCGGTTACGGTAATACTATAAACATGGGTTTAGTGCACAAGTTAGAGAACAGACAGTTTAGAGCGTGTGTAAGGTGTTTCTCACCTTACACACGCTCAACAGAAGCCTCATTGCAGCATGTTACGGTGCGCATCCTTTCAAAACAGTGACGCGAATGCAAACAAAAGAACGCATTAGTGCCGTCTCGGGCCTCATGCCGAACATATCCAAACAAACAATATATTAGCAACCCTGCTATCGTTTCTATCCAAGCACGTTATATACATAAACTTCTGGAGTGCCAGGTCCAGCCACCACCAACGGGGGCGCGTGAAGCCGCCGCCGGCCATATTGCTAGAGGAAGAAGGTCGCAGTTACAGTACGCTGCCGCGGGGGTAGCATAATAGTTAGCGTGCCCAGCTCCCAAATGCAGAATTCTGCGAGTACATGAGCTCGAACCCGGCTGGTTTGTTTGTGAAAACAGCTTTCTGTGCTCTCTAGTGACGGCGAAGCTGAGATTGAGGCGGCAGCCTGACGAGAACGGTGGCCGTCTGCGGAACACAATAAGCGGGAGTGCAAGGTCACACCTAATGCCGAAAGTATACACTCAGAGGAAATGCAGTATGCTCCCATCGACAAAGAAAAAAAAGTGACGGATCACGAGCGGTGTTTTTGAGTGAGGCTATAGACCCATAATGCCACCAAGACAGGAACACGCTCCTATCCCGGTGATCAGCGTAAATGTGCATCGACAGCGTATCATCCAGCGTGTAGTTGATACTTCATTAAAGTTGTTGTGCGTTTGTGTTCTGTCTAGCCCGAGCGAGTTGTGCAAGAGGTTACACTCTTCCTATGCTGGCCTTAGACGTTACGATGAGCGTTCCCTCTAGTAATTATTGTATGAAACTCTACGGGCTTTAGTTCTTCGCTTGGTAGATCAGGTAACGAGGGACCGAAATGAACTGTGATTGTTCCACAAATATATTTTTCGCTATAATTCATCCAGAGCTCATTAGAAGAACACTACAATAAATCTTCGATTTATGCTTTCGCTTGTTTACTTGTTTTTATCTGTGTCCTTCCTGCCCCTCTTTCCTTCGCGCGTGAATCAGATGTGGTTCCTGGCTTGCCAAGTAAAGCAGAGGTGTATATCACAGGCGTGCGTGTCAGATACACTTTACTTCATTTCCGTTTTGCGGGTTTGCGTGCCTTTATAGCGAGCGGTGGGACTTATTAACGTTTGTGCTAGTATAAGTAGACCCCCCTCTTCCACTTGGGGGCCCGACCCCGAAACTACCTTGCATGCTGGGTCCCCCCCTAAAAAAATCCTGGGTACGCCTCTGTAGAGAGGTCGCCAAAGGTTGCACGCTGGGGCAGAACAGCTTGCTTTCATTCCCGGTCTCATGTGATATCGGCGCGTGAAGCCTGGTTATGCGTGATTTCCATCAGGCCTGCCCCATCCGTGTGGCACAGCTTGAGCAAAATTTCGGGGCATACTGAAGAGCACAAGTTCATATATATACGTGCCAATATATTAATCACCGTAGCACAAAAATGAAGTTTACTATCTACACCTAACCGATAATGAAAACAGAAGCCACCAAGCTCAATATAAATAAATCTGCGAAAGTGTAAATAAATGTAAGGAACTGCCTATAGGATGAAATGCCTGCAATTTTTCTTGTGGGGGTTGATTATTGCAGCTTAGAAAATGTTGGTGTACAACACCATCCATGCACCCCATTCCTGCAAGAAGGCTATTCCATGCCAAGTGTAGCAACGTGGGCTCAACCAACTGGAATTTCCCTTTGAAAAATTGGAAGCCCTTCGAATAATCGAAATGGTCATTTTGCGAAATATTTCCGACGAAAAAATATTTTACTGGCGTAAGCACTATGCCAATATGGCTGGAAGACAGCAAGCTATGTGTCAAAAAGGCATAACCAAAAAGCGGTCCCTTCATTATCAAAGGAGAGCAAATTTTTCTCGGGACAATCCAGAGAAGCCTTCCCGAATCACCAGCAGATGGTGCGGCTTCTATTGTGTAGAGATTAAAACGGTCGTGCTGATGATAACCCGTCTGTCGGCTTGTGTACGGCAAAATAGGGGAGAATTGAAGAGTATATTGTAACGTGATAGTGACGTTGATTAAAGTAGCCAAACTGAGAAAAAGGAAACTAGCGTTTTATTCGGCGAACTTGTGCCCTCACAAACAGGCTACTCTCAAAGAACGGCGACAGTGGCGAACACAGTCGGGGATCGTCGACAATACGATAAGCGGCTCAAGCGCGTCGGCTTTTATACATCAGTCGTCGAATGTTCCAGAGTAGTCGCTGGGACCCGCGTGCCTTCCACAAAGTTCTACATCATTCGCGTCGCGCCCACGTGCAATCAGATTACACAAGGTTTGCTCCCAGACAGCGGATGGAGGCATCGATAATATTCCAGAAACTTCCGATACATGCAGGCGTGTCCTGCGCTGTGCGATAACATTTGTTAGGTGGTGAAACGTGTCGTCCGATAAAGACAAGTTCACGTGTCAATACCCCCCTCTTATAAGGCATCGACCCGATGCTGCAAACTAAAGTAATAAAGAAAAACACCTGTAGCAAAGAGAACAACAAAATAAGGAAATTCTTCAGTGTCCGTAAAACGGTTTAAGGCACAAAATGGGTAAGACGCAGCCCCAGGGAACAACGAGAAGGTAGTTGGAGCGGACCGGTGAGAACTGCTTTACGAGTAGGTTGCTTTGAAGCGACAACGAAGAGAATCCTCGCCTAAATGCCCTAGGGACAGCGACGGTGTGCCCTTCCAAACAGTCGACAAGGTTTTCCAGCTCTAGGTCTGCTCGTTGCTGTACAGCGAAGTCTTCCGCGCTTAATATACAAGGAAGGCGTCGTCATCTTCGTCATCTTGAGGCAGCGAGTCATTGGGGGCGCGTGGTAGGCAATCGGCTTCAGAGTGTTTTCGTTTGAACTTGGAGGTTACAGTAATGTCATATTCTTCCACTCTTAGGCTCCACCGCCTCTGCCGTCCTGAAGGGTCCTTTAATTTCGCTAGCCAACACAAGGCGTGATGGTCACTGACGACTTTGAATGGCCTGCCATATAGGTAAGGACGAAATTTCACTGTAGCGCTAACGATGGCGAGGCATTCCTTTTCGGTTGTAGATTAATTGCCTTCCACTTTTGACAACGACCGGCTAGCGTAAGCTATCACGCGTTCAAGTCCGTCTTTTTTCTGGACTAGGACGGCACCGAGGCCTAGGCTACTGGCGCCAGTGTTGATTTCGGTATCAGCGTCCTCGTCGAAGTGCGCAAGTACTGGGGGCGACTGCATGCGTTGTTTGAGTTCTTCAACTACGCCGGCCTGCGGCGTTTCCCACTTGAACTCGACATCCCATTTAGTTAGATGTGTCAGCGGCTCAGCAATGCGTGAAAAGTCCTTGACAAACCGCCTGTAGTAGGCACACATGCCAAGGAATCGACGCACTGCCTTCTTGTCAATAGGCTGTGGGAACTTTGCGATGGCAGCAGTCTTCTGCGGGTAGGGGCGGACTCCAGGCCTGCTGATGACGTGGCCTAGGAACAGAAGCTCATCGTAAACGAAGCGGCACTTCTCTGGCTTCAGAGTGAGCCCTGATGACTTGATGGCCTCTAGTACTGTCGATTGCCACCTGAGGTTATAGTCAAAATTCTCGGCGAGGACGACGACGTCCTCCAAGTAAACAAGACCGGTCTGCCACTTCAATCTTGTTAACACCATGTCCATGACACGCTGGAACGTTGCAGGCGCCGACCAGCGTCCGAATGGCACGACCTTGAACTCGTAGAGGCCGTCTGGCGAGATGAAGGTGGTCTTTTCGCGATCTTTCTCGTGGACTTCTATTTTCCAGTAGCCAGACTTCAGATTCATCGACGAGAAGTATTTTGCGTTGCAGAGCCGATCTAATGCGTCGTCTCTCCGTGGAAGGGGGTATACGTCTTTCTTCGTGATCTTAAGTCGACGATAATCGACGCAGAAACGTGGGGTTCCGTCCTCTTTCTTCACCAAGAGTACAGGAAAGGTCCACGGGCTTTTCGACGGCTCGGTGATGTCGTCGCGCAGCATTTCGTCAATTGGTTGGGCTAACTTGTGCCCTAAAAAACAGGCTACAGTAAGAGAGCGGCGACAGCGGCGAACACAGTCGGCGATAGTCGAAAATCTGATCCGCGTGTCAAGCGCGTCGGCTTTTATACATCAGTCGCCGAACGTTCCAGAGTGAACGCTGGGACCCGCGTGCCTTCCACAAAGTGCTGCATTATTAGCGTCGCACACACATGCGATCAGATTACACAAGGTTCGGTCAAAGACAGCGGATGGAAGCATCGATAACGTTCGAGAAACTTCCGATACATGCAGACGGGTCCTGCGCTGTGCGATAACATTTGTTAGGTGGTGAAATGTGTCGCCCGATAAAGACAAACAAGTACACGTGTCAATATCAATGCAGGTACAACGAAACGAAGCACCTGATGGAGGTTCCACGCCCAGCGCGAAAGAATACGGCCTCGTACGGTCGTCGGTGGGTACTTTGTGCCAAATTGGCTATTTCAGAACCCTGTCTGTTTACAGAAAGTTCGGATTGGCTCCCTGGATGCTTTCGAGCTTCTCTTCATTGACCATTTAGGTGCAATTGCTTGCCACGTCTTGTTATTAGGTTAAGTATCACGTGCTAAGTGTTATTAACTCAGACAATCAGCATGCATAAATGTTACCCACCATTTTCCACTTTTTCAGGCGTGCTAGTTGCAGTGCTGATCTAAGATGGCATGCATAAGAACTCACTTTGACCGTAGGGTCGCACTTCAGAAGTCTTGAGTGGAGTCGCTGTGGACATTAGCCATGTGGACAGCCACTGCATTATTTTGTCCCGAGAGGCAGTATAACACGTGCGCTACGCTGTCGTGCACTCTTCCACTCCATGCCTAGACTCCGACCGACCGCAGTAAGCAAGCATACGAGTGCAAAGCGCACATTCCGTGAAGAGTGGCGTAAGGACAAGAAACTAAGCGTCAAGCAAACGGTAGCAAAACTGAAAACAAACGTGATTCTTGCCGGTGCATGAAAGACCGTATCTTATAAGTACCTTTCTTTAATTGCCACGTTGTGCGGACTGGGTGTCCCCTGCGACAATGGGACGGCAGTTGACTGAAAGTTCTCCAAATGCATCATTCGTGCCCACGAAGAGAAACATCATTGTCAATGATATCCTGCTCGCCGCCGCAGATATCGCAGCTACTACCATCCTTGAGTCAAGCAAACTGTGAGAAAGTTGGTCGAGAGATAATGATTGCATTGTATACTGTTGTGCTCACGTCTATGAAGGCTCTATACGAGCTTGAAGATATTCTTCACTGCGCGTTCATGGATTACATCGTGGCCTGCGCAGGGATCGAACTTGCGACGTTCGCGTTATTATCACGACGGTCTAATCGAGTGTGTTCATGAATTATTAGATACATAGGACAAAGTATAAGGCTCTTATTCTAACGACCTATTCTCGTTCTTTACATACCACATGGACAAACTATCGAAGGGCTTCTGTTACTCTATCATTGTAGACGAATCAACGGACATATCCACGACAAAGCACATATGCGGTGTGTTGCGATTTGTAAATTTACCAGAAAACGAAATTTCCACCACTTGACCTTGTGGAGCTGACTAATAGAAGAGCCGAAGCACTTCACGAAACCGTATTGAAGACTTTGCCCACGCAGTATCTTTCTATTAGGAACTGCCTTGGGCTCGACACTCACGGTGCAAACGGCGTGTGCGGCAAGCACAATTCTCTGTAGTCGTCTTTGTGAAGAGAACAATAAATTTACCTTTGTTAAATGGTCTTGCCAAAACCTGGGCCTTGCGGTGTTCAAGTCGATGGAGGTAATTCACCCTGGTGTTGAGAAATTCGTTCGAGAAGCCTGCAGCTACTCCGCGCACAACATCTGCCGGCATGAGAATCACAAGATACCGCGTGGTAGCATAATAGCGTACGAGGAAAGCTCGAAGCGCCGCTGCTTAAGCTTTTAGCCCTTTCAAAGAGAAAATGATTTGCTATTGTAGAACGCATTGAGATACTCTAATGCAGTATCTCGCCCTCACAGAATTCCCTGACAAAATGTGCACCTTTTGAGAGAAATATATAATGAACAAAAAACTGTTCTGTTCTGTGCTCTGCGGCTTCTGTTCTCGGTGGCGTAAAAAACTGAACAAAATGTCAGGAAGCGAAGTCGCTGTTCCCTTGGATCTCTTTTAAGAAACCGACAACTTCTACGTGGTTGTCCTGAGGCTCTGATACAAGGTGCATTGAGGTGTATTGAAAAATTTGACACTGCCGCTTTCGACCGCTCACTCTGAACCTTTCTGCTGCATAATCACAGCCAAAACGGAGCTCAGGAAAAAAAAGGAAGCTTGCTTTCTTTTTTGCAATTGCCAGAATTAAGCTTGGGCTGCGTCTTCAAGGGTTCACGACATCAACCTGTGCCTAGCGAACTGGTGAAAAGTATATGCTGAAATTACTCTGCCTGTAACAGTACCTCCACCTGCTAATCGATGTGCTTGCGTACTGGACATGTAATGCTTTTGTTAGTGGTGAAAATGGCTAATTATTATTTCTGATTAACGAATAATGGTGGGGCATAATTCTTATTTATTAACATTTCCAATGGATTGACTGATGAAAGGTACATTCGCAATAAAATATATATTTTCGAGTGGCTGGTGGGAGGAGGCCGCGAAAGGGCCGAGCTGATTGGACGCCTCTCGAATGGCCTCGGACATTTCTTCATTTTCGCGGCGGATCAACAAGAATCACACGATTCAGACTATCACAGCTTGTGCTGGGTGATCCTTCTATTCTGCATATGCCGGGATACAACAAGTGGGCCCAATTTTTTAGCCTTAACACCTCTTTCGAGTTCCTACGATGGCGCCGGCTTGGCTGGCCCTAACAGCTGGATCTAGCGACGCCACTGCTCTCGCCATCAACGCGGCAGCAACGCGGGGCGTCTAGCTTGCTCTAAGATTGCGAAATGAAAGTTGTGGAGAAGGAGAAGGAAATAATATCCCTCCAACTTTTAAAGAACGGGTTGTGACCTATGAGTGAATAAAGAAGGCGAAAGGAGAGGCCAACGCCGGACGAGCCAAGAACGAGAGAAATGTGTCTTCGACGGCGCCTCGGAAATTCAAGGAACTTCTACATCGCCGGTCGGCTTACGAAACAATCGCAACTACCAGGGGATGACTACAAAGCAGTAAAACGCCCAAGCTGCGCTTTGTACATGAGGCGACAAAGTGTAGTGCTCATCAGAGACGGAGTCCTACGAGCGGCAACAATAGAATCGTATAATGCCGGAGAAGATGCAAACCGAATGAATATGAAATAGAATGCAAAAATCATAGGCACACCTTTCCTGGAAAAGGCGAACACTTACAGCAATTTCAAGGAAATACAAATCGGGCAATCAGGCGAGGCAACGACAGCGACGAGAGTATGCTCATCCGCACTATGCTTTTCGTGCAGTCTTTCTGCTGCCTTGCCGATCGAGCCATCTACTGCATTACGTTGGCTCAGGAAACTTGCGCCCTATAGTCTCTCATACGTGCTTCACAGAAACCTGCTCAGCATGTGGATAGCTTCTGCCTGCGCCTGAACTACCTACGCCGTGGGCGATAGTCATGGCTCATCTATGACATTATCGATAACATTATTCTGGTCCGTTCTGATACCCCTCAGCAAGGTGCCATGATATATTCGAGCCAGGATATAAAATCCGCACTATGATCTTCTGGATTCAACTGGCGAGGCAACGGCAGTGACTAGAGTATGCTCATCCGCACTCTGCTTTTGGCGCAGGTATGCTATCTTGAACGAACTTCCGCTATTCGTTCAGACAATCGTTGCCTGCTGTGGTTCGCTCGCTCGCCCACATGGTCATGGTTTTTTGCCTGTTTCTTTGCACTCTTATGTCATGTATTGTTTCAGTGCATTGCTTCTGAGCGGTGGCGTTGAGTTGAATCCAGAACCCCTAAATCTGGTAAAGATAACTAGGAGAGGCTCACTTGTTCTATAGGTGATTCTAACCCAGTCTTAACACACTTTGGGGCCTCATACGGCAAATCTGACGAGATAGCTTCTGTCGGTGTAAATCCTAACATAGCCAATATGCTTGCCCAGCTACTTGAAGGACAAAAGAGAATGGCAGAAGATATCAGCGACATTAAGCAGTTCCAACATACAGTTAACTCTCGCTTTGATGGACTTGAAAAACGAGTATCCGACCTTCAGTCCCTGTCTTCCGCTTCTAAAGCCAATACTTCCTGCGATAACGCTACCGCTGTTGAAATCAGTTCAATGAAAGATACAGTAAACAAAATTGAGTTCATTAACGATGATATCGATAACCGCTCACGCAGAAATAATCTTATTTTGCATGGAGTTTCTCAATTTGGAGGTGAAACTAACGAAGATTTGCTTACTCAGGTCTCGCATTTATTTAGAGGACATCTAAAGATTGATCGAATGCCCCCAAATCGAAGGATGCCATAGGATAGGCAAAAGAAATCACAATCGATCACGTCCAATTATTAGATTCAGGACTATTGAAACAAATTGGTTGTACTTACAAAATGCATTTAAAGCTAAAGGCACTGATAGACACCTACCCAGGACGGGGGGCGCCCTTCCCCCTTACTACGCCACCACTCCTAATGCGCCGCCAAATCAATCTTGAGACGACAGCTGTTTGGTGGTCAAACTTGGCTGCTGCTACATTATTATTATGGCCGAGGCATAGAAGCGGTGGCTGACCGGGTCAAGGAAAAGGACACCGAACTGAGAGCCTGAAACAGATTTATATTCTCCCAGCTAAAAAAATGGCGGAATGTTTCCGCCTTTCACAGTATTTCGATGTTTCTTTCGAAATCTGAAGGTGCTGGCCGCTAGAAAGGCACCACTGATATCTTTTCAAAGATCTACGTTTCATAATCATCCCCAGAATTTTCAAAATCTCAATCAAACCCTGCAATAACCGTTGATCATATGAGCAACATGAATGTCACCCGTTAGCTCGTCTTGTTTTTTTTACTAATTGGAGAGTACTTTTCACGAAAAAGTGGCAACGGGAAGCATGAGTCGCAAGACGTTGAAAAATTAAACCACCTACTAAGGGAGAGAGCCGAGGCAACAGCCAAACAGGAAGGAAAAGCAAAAATTAACAAATTTAACCATTGTTTGTGAAAATATTTATGGATGAAAACCTCTTTATTTAAAAAGGAAGTAGAGAAAGCGCAGCTGGAAGTGAAGAATGATTCCGTGAGTTTGGATGGCTTTTCTTCAGTTATCAGTCGAGCCGCTCGGCGTAGGCACTTATTTGCTGTGGTTATGTGGGTGCTTTTCTAACCTTCCGCTGTGGGCTCAGTACGTCTAGAACCACAGCGTCCTGCGCTCTACGTGATTGTACGGGACTGGCGGCCGCACATCATTACGCAACTTCCAAATAACAATTCGCGTCGTTTTTGGCATATAGTTTCCTACAATGTACTAAAGAGAACTCTAGCACTTGAATTGTTGAGCTGCTATGGGAATAATGAGAAGTACATGGATTTGTCTGATCTTCGTACTTGTGGATTCGTTTATTGCGCTTTGTGTGCGTTAATTGTCGTAAATTTCAGAGCACTGTATACTTTTGTAAGTGCAGAGGACGCTGCGAACACGAACAATTGCTACTAATGGCAACGGTTCAGCTTGTCGAGGTGGCCAAATCGAAACGCGCCTAGCGTCTCAAGGTACTGACGTGGCCGCGATAAATTCATGAGGCCATTGTCACTTGTCGATGCAGGCATGCGGCCGTGGCTTAATGGTTTCAATATTGGCCGTCTGTGCCTAGGGCTCCTGTGTTCGAGTCCTCCGATCGGACAATTTTTATCAAGTTTATTTAATTGTTTAGTGCGCTGTCCATTGTTGAAAATGATGAGTTTGCAAATCCCCGTGAAGCCAGAAGAATGAAGTTTAGCCAAATCCATGTACTTCCCATAATTCCCATCCTGGCACAACCGCTTCATTGCAGCTCCCTTAAACACTACCGCCACATTTCCTTCTAGTAATTATGGTATGAAACTCTATGCGCTTTGGTACTTCACTTGGTAGAGCAGCAAACGAGAGACCCAAAAGAATTGTGATTGTTCCCTGAATATTGCTTTCACTGTAATTCATCCAGAGCTCATTAGAAAAACACTACTAGAAATCTTCATTTTATGTTTTCGCTTGTTTACTTGTTCTTGGCGGTGTCTTTCGTGCACCTCTTTCCTGCACCTCTTTCCTGCACGAATAAGTTTGATGGTGTTCCCGGTTTGCTAAGTAAAGCAGGCGTGTATACAACTTATTTCATTTCCCCTTGGCGGGTTTACGCGCCTCTATAGCGAGCGGTGGGAGCAATTCATGTTTCTACTAGTAAAAGTAGACCCGCCCCCGATTTGCATAAAGAAGTTGCTTCTGTGTTGTTTCCGCCCCCCCCCCCCCCAAAGATCCTGCGTACGTTCCTGGCACTGATATTAATATAAGTATATGTTTCTTGGCTAGTGTACATTCGATCAGGAAAGGTCTGCTGGCAGCTACCTCTTCTTACAGGACTAATGGTCACACACTCTGTTTACGCTATTATCATGCCTTCATTGACAATGTGAAGTACATCTTGGATGAAAGCGCCAAAGCCTTGACCAATACATTTACTACGTCTTCAAAGAATCCCCCAACTGTTCAACTAGATAGTTCACACTGACTGCGCCAAGATTCTGGTTATGACCTTTTGCTTTTGAATAATAATGCCCGAAGTTTAATAAATAAGTTTTCTGATTTCGTATCCTTCACAACTTAGTCACGTCATATTGTCGGAGTCACCTAAACGTGGATCCAAGACGAAATATGTGACTTAAAAATGTCACCACCAGGTGTTCGTAATGACCGTAAAGAAGGAAGAAAAGGCGGTGGTGTTGCACTGTTTCTGCGGTCTGACCTAAATTTTTCTTTGCTTGAAGGGTCTGTTGAGCTTAAGACAGTGTAAGGTTAACCTTCATAGGAAACTCTTTCAATCGGTTTTGTATATCACCCTCCAGGTTCACCCACTTCAGATCTTTATACGTTAAGCAACTTCGTGAACGAACATAACGATTCCTCTGGTAATGTTATATTAATAGGAGACTTCAGTGCTCCTGGTTTACACTGGCCTAGTCTATTTGTATCGAGTCATAATGTCCTATTGTGCAAAGAGTTCGTCGTCCTTCCGCTTTCATTTGGTATAAGGCAGATTATTTATTTTTTATTTATCATCACCTCAAGGGTCCAAATATGACAATACATGAGGGGTGGGCACATAAAAGGTGGTATTGATGATGATGAAATTAGAAAGATGAGTCGGAACACTCGATTGCAGATCTAAAGCGCGGCGTATCGCGTATGAGTGCAGTTTATCTGGGAAATCCATTCCCGGTCTCGGGCAGTTCGGACGAAGAATGGCTGCAGGAACGTAGTTGTGTGGGCTTGTGGTGGGATAACCCAGCTCGGATGGTCAGTTCGACGAACACGATGAGCCGGCGGGACCAGCTGGCTGTCACGAGGTATTGCAATAAAGAAAACCTGTGATAGAGGCACAAACGAGAGATGCGACGACGAGAGGCAAGAGGCGATAAGTGTAGTTTGGATTTTAGTGATGAAACACTTGTGTGAGATGAGTAATGTGAAAGTATAAACCTAGCAGTACGGTTGTGGACACTTTCAAGGGCTTTAGCTCATTATTTTGGTAAGGGTCAAAGATGGCACATCTATATTCAAGTTTTGGTCGCACAAGCGTTTTATAGGCACTTGATTTCACGGGTGGTTGCGCCACGAAGAGATTACGACGAAGATAACCAAAAACTTTCTTAGCTGAAATAATGATGTGGCTTACATGATTTGTCCAAGACAAATCTTTGGTGAGGTGAATTCCTAAGTACTTGAAGGAGTCCGTAGATATAGTACAGTTGTTATTCTTGTAGGCAGATGGGTGTGTAGTAAAGTAGTTTGCTGGGCCAGTTAGTGCATGGTGAACGTATAATGGTTTCCAGCAAGTACGGACGCGAGCACGAAAAGTAGGAACAGACAGGACTACGCTGGACTTACAACTGAAGTTTATTGTGAAAACATTCTACAAATCCCCGCCACGCATGCGCATACAACCAAGAACAATAATAACAAGGTTTGTGGTCAATTATGATGTAGTTAGGTCGACGATGGAATGAAATGTCTACAGTCTTACTAACGTTTAGGTACATACTCACCGTGGCTGCTCAGTGGCTATGGTATTGGGCTGCTGAGCAAAAGGTCGCGGGATCAAATCCCGGCCGCGGCGGCCGCATTTCAGTGGGGGCGAAAACACCCGTGTACTTAGATTTAGATGCACGTTAAAAAACCCCAGGGGGTCGAAATTTCCGGAGTCCTCCACTACGGCGTGCCTCATAATCAGAAAGTGGTTTCGGCACGTTAAACCCAAATTTATTTTTTGGTGCATGAGCCGTGTAGCCCGCCAGTCTTGAATATGAAAGTGATCCTCCTGAAAGGAAAAGACGTATTACAGAGGTTACAGTTAATGGCAGTTCAATAATGTAGATTAAAAATAGGAGTGGCCCAAGAACAGTGCCCTGAGGTACATCAGATAGAACGGAGCAAACGGAAGATGTAAGGTTGTTAGCATATACAAACTGTTTTCGGTTAGTTAAAAAACACTGGATCCAGTTAAGAACAAGTGCATGGATGTTTACTCGTGATAATTTTAGCAAAAGACGAGAATGTGGAACCTTATCGAAAGCCTTTCCGAATTGTAAAAAGCAAGGCGCCAGTTGGAATTTCACAGTCGAGGTTTAAATGAATATCATGAATAAATGAAGCTAACTGCGTTTCGCATGAGTTATCTTTCCTGAAGCCATGTTGATTAGGGCGAAAGAACTTCACTGAAGTTAGGAAGTTAGCAACATGAGACTAGATGACATGTTCCATAATTTTAGAGCATACGCTGGTGAATGAAATGGGACGGTAGTTACCTGGGGAAGACCGATCACCTTTCTTCAAGACTGGAATGACCTTCCCTGTTTTCCATTCTCTTGGAACAGTGCCTGTGTCAAGTGATTGCTAAAAGATGATACAGAGGATCGAACTACAGACATACTTCGTATATTTTAGCACTTTGGCATTAATACCATCGATCCCACAGGATGATGAGCACTTCAGGCTATCCATTGCCTTAACGATGCCTTCTGGCCTAAAATTAATACGATCCATTGGTGTAAAATCGAAAAATGGTAAATCTGGTAGTTCATTGGCAGGTTCTTTCGTAAACATTGAACAAAGTGCAAGGTTGAAGGCATCAGGAACATTTGAGTCAGAAATGCCTGAGCCAGAATTATCACATAGAGAAACAGAGCTATTATTTTCAGGTTTTGTGGTTTTGCAAAAACGCCGCGGGTTAGAGTGCAACATGTTTGGGACGGCCATAGAAAAGAAATTACGTTTTGTGTGTGCTTTTAATGAGGTATATTCTATAGTAGCTTCGTTATATTTTTCCCTGGCACAAGAAGAACCTGAACATTTGGCTACATGAAATAAACGTTTTTCTTATTGTTTAAGCGCTTTAAAGTAGTGTTGAACCAGGCGGAACATGCTCTTTCATTTATCGTGATAGTCGAAATCTAAATACTTATTAAACGCAGCATTTCTGGTTTGAAAAGTGCTCAGTAACTCTCGGTCGACCGCAGCTGATACGTAAGCGCAAGTTCCTCATGAAAGACAGAAAGTTCACGATTAATACTTGAATAATGGGCTTTATCATATAGTGTTAGTACTTTCTTTGATATGTTACTTTTTATTATATTGCAAGGAAACGTTGCATGGATGACGATGTGATCGGTAAGACCAGTGACTTACGTAAGAGGAGGTATGTTATCGGGGTGTAACGTTAAGACGAGGTCTAGGATGTTTGATGAGCGTTGAGTTATTCGCGTAGGTCTAGTAACAAGCTGGGATAGACTGAACAGCACGCAAATGTTTATAAATTCGCTAGCCATGTTTGCTTGTGTTAGACATGACGCAACGTTACTCCAATCTATAAGTGGAAAGTCGAAGTCCCCCAGTAACAATATCGGGGTGTTAGGATAAGTCGTTATTTGTTCAAACAATGCATTGTGAAAAAAAAAACGAAAGAATGGAGCTGTCAGTGCTGGGTGGACGATAGCAACAGCCGATGAGCGTGCGCGGTGAAGGCAGCACGTCCAAATATTTCTAGAGGCGTTCTTATATTTAAAAAAGAGCCCTTAAGTTGGCGATAAGTAGCAATAGATACACCTCTGCCACAAGTTCCATTGCACCTGTGCTTGCGAGAAATGTCAAACTCTGGCTGATCAGAAAGGATTTCGCAATCAAGTATTGTGGAATTTAACCATGTTTCCGTTAGTACTACAATGTTACTGGACGACGAGGAAATGAGGCTGCATTACGAATCCTGTTTAGGTACCAAGCTGCGGATGTTAGTATAGAGCAACGATAGATGGTGCTTAATACACTGAGTCGGCCTCAGCGGCTTTTGCACTAGCTGCTATGACTGGCGTTCGACAACGGACTGTTTAGCGTGATCGTAAGTGTAGGTTTTTCGGCCAGAGATTATTTTTTTTGTAACGTACCTTGAACGAAGATTGTTGCGCTTTTCCAAATTCGATTAGACGTCTTCAAGCCAGACGAGTTTTATGGGAGAAGTCTTCACTAATGGCGTATTCGGTGCCCTTCAGCTTACCGCTTGAGAAAAGGATGCCTTCTTTATCTTTAAAGTGGACGAATTTTACTATAATCGGCCTCCAGTTTCCCTCCTGAAAAATTCCAAGTCTGTGGGCATGCTCTACCCCATGTATTGAATAGTTACGCACAGGTATTGTGGCAGTGCTCAATTATCAAATCCTCAGAAACACGCCATGACTCATTTCGTACTGATTTTTTACTGAGCCCGTAAAAAACCAGCTTACATCTTCGGGGTGTGTATTCCATCTCATTAACACGGTCAGTCAGCTTGGTTACCTGAGCAGCGCAGTTATTACCGACGCTTTCTCTTTTATTTATTTGTGACGTTATATTCGAAAGTGACAATAGGTCGGATTCAATCTCCGTCAACCGTGTGCCGAGTTTGCTGAACGTTTGCTCATGATCAGCAGGGTTGATCTAATTGAATTTAGCTGCTCAAGCATGGCCGACTGCCTGATTTGCAACGCCTACAGAACATCAAGCATATCAGCAGGAAGTACAGTTGGATCATTTCTAGGTCCACGATTAGCCTCAATATCCCCTGCCAACAGAAGTAATTTCAATAGCATGCGAGCACAGTCGAATACTATATAAAGAGAGCGCCGTGGACTCGGCAGCACGAGTAATGTTCGGTAACCAGTGCGTTTAGCGAAAAGGCCACAGCAATTTGCTACCTGCATAGCGAAGAAGTGAAGTCGGTTAGGATAGCTCATCACTGACATGCCGCCAAGCCCACTAAGCGTGGCGATGCTTTGTCTAGGCTTTATATCGGCAATCCGAGGGAAGATGGCGCTGTCAGTCGAAGATTGCGTGCCAGGAAGCCAGGGCAAGGTAAATATACCTGGTAGCGACGCTTCCATAGGAGCCCATACGTTCAAAACATGGCGGTCGATCGGCGGTTCATGGGGCTTAGCGCCATCTGTATGTGGTGGGAACACTTCCGGCGGAAGAAAAAATAATGTGACGCCATGTCCGTTAAAAGCAGAAGTGAAGTCATTTTGTTTTCGAAGGCGCGAAATTTGTTTTGTTGTCCTTTATTTCGAGCTATATTTTCAAATGCCCTGCCATTCGACTTGATGGGCGTTTCGAGCTTTCAGTGTGGAAAGCGATGCAGGAAACGGCCCGCCCTACGGTTGTCGAAATCGCATCCCTGCACAGAACATACTTTTTTTGGAGGCCGGCGAAAGCTTTAGGTGTAGAGTGCTGATCCTATTGTCGGATGCCAAGCCCGTCGGCCAGCGCAGTCGCACGAAAACAACTACACAATTATCTGGCGGTCGTAGGTCACTACTTTTGACTGAACAGATTAAGAAGCGATGAAGCTACCCGCGTCACCAAATTCAGACAAACTTTGACAAGCAAGAAAGCACAAATTGTGAGGGGGGCGTATTTTAACAGGTGAACATTACGAGTGCGCCTTTCTGCCCATTTCAAGACGTGCATTGCATTGCGAGTAACAGCTGCGTCAACGGCCCCTGTAGCAATGGGCGCTGAAAAGAAATGCATTTATTAATAATAATAAAATTAAACTTGTATTTTCTTAACTCGTCACGAATATATAAAATTGTCTAGGAATATTATTTTCGTTAAATGAATCTAACTGTGTTTCGTTTGAATTAAAAAACGCGTTTTTCTTTCCCAATGTTTGTTCCCTCCAAACATAGTCGCGCTTCAATCGCTGCTCCCATAACCCCCCATGCTGATGTCGGTGACAATCTGTACTGAACCGCTTTTCGCCCGAAGCTTCGCGACCTATCTGAATCGACCTTGGCCAGGGCGTCAGCCGATGACACCGCAGCGACAGAAGTGGCGTAATCTGTGATACGCACTCCGATGTTCCGGGGAGGTAGGTCCGGCGCCGCTCGCCATGGCAATGCGGTGCTTCGTCGTCGGCTGGCAGTGGAATCAAGGAAGGCTGTTCAAAGCTCGGTGTTAGCGTCAGAATCCAGGATAGTACCAAGAACTGCGTAGCGAAGAAGTGAAGTCGGTTAGGATGGCCCATCACTGACATCACTTACACAGCACCCGAGGGGCCGCCATTTAGGATCTTGTATTCGTCAGCGCGTGTTGTCCTGTTGACGAGTATGAATACGAAGTTGTAGGTGGTTTGTCGGATCACAAAGCTGTCCCTTTCTTTTCGTGTCCCCACACCTAGTTGTACTTATACTACTTTTCACGATTTCAATCGGGCTGATGACGACAAAATTACTGTTGTGTTATGTAATTATTTCGAGCTGTTCGAACAGCTTAGCTCGTCCTGCAATGTTATTATATCGCTTTCGTTATTTGAAAATATTGTGCATAGGTGTATCTGAAGGTTTGTTCCTCTGAAAACTAAGAAACAAAACTCAAAGGTCCCTTGGATGACTAGAGAATTACTGAACATGACCCGTCGCTTTCCCAGACTGAGGCGCCTAAAGCGGACGGGTGACAGCGTTGCTACAGCGCAGTTTCATATTATTAAGGATGACTATCGCTTTAGGGCCAAGGAAGCGAGTGATTTTTTGTACAGCATTACCTTAACTGCTTTATTACGCAGTGTTCCTAAAAAAAGTTACGGAGTACAATTTTTCCTAATGTAAGTTCTGGCAATATTTTTATCGTTAACAGTGCACCCTCTCGTCATCCTAAGCTAATCGCCACAGCATTTATTGCGCACGTTCAATCTTTCACAATAAACAACCGCGATATTCCTCCCTACAGTTCTGTGTCTATCACCCTATAGAAAATGCCTTTGTTTTGGAGGAAGGTGTTCCTAATATGATCCTGAACCTTCATATTAAAAAGAGTTGCGGCCCAGATGAGATTTCCAATAGTTTTCTGCGTCATTTTTCTCTTTAGTTTTGTCCTTAACAAATAATTATAGTAAAAAATCACTATCAACTAGTATAGTACCTTCGTCGTGGAAAACAAGTTATTCCATTATATAAATCTAGTGGCAAACTATGTTTGTCAAATTACAGGCGATCTCTCTAACCTCCTACTCGTGTAAAATGTTTCACCACATACTATGCAAGAATATTTCAGACTACCTTGTTAATAATGATATTTTATCAAACGTTACACATGGCTTTCGTCGTAGTTACAGTGTTATTACCGAACTGATAGGATTTAGTCAGGACATTGTTCGTGCGCTTGGTTTAGGCTACCAGGTTGATTCTATCATTCTCGACCTCTCCAACGCTTTTGATACACTTACTCATTTCAAACTGTTGTACAAGCTTGAATCGATATTTAACAACCCTTCTCTTGTTACTGGATCACAGGTTTTCTCGCCAGCCTTTCCCAACGCGCTTATTTTGGGAAGACTAACTCTTTTGCTATCGACGTAACATGCGGTGTGCCATGCATTTCCGTCCCGGGGCCATTACTTTTCTTTTTATATATTATAACGATTCACCTTCTAACATACTCGTCAATTTACGTGTATGCACTCAAGACTGCCTGCTTTATCAAACCGTAAACTCACCTAAAGGTCTATTCTTAATGGTTGCTGCGTACCAGAAAAAATGTACGGACATAATCACCTGACTCCTAATTCTACTAATAACATGTGATGGTATCATAATATAAATTACATTTGCATCAAAGCACTTAAAAAGCTAGGCTACTCACAGCGTACTTCGTGCACAGTTCCTTTAAATACTAAAGCAGTCACTTAAAAATCAGTATACCGGCCACTTTTGGAGCATGACAGTGTGGTATGGGGTTCCCATAAATCAGAAAGCGTGAAGTTCGAAATCGTTCACAAGAAGGCTATCTGGTTCATTTACCATCGTTACGATAGCAACTCTCCGTCTTGTAAACTTTCAGAGTTATATCTAACTACTCTTAGCATCCGTCGCAACATTCAATGCCTAAAGCTCTTGCTCTCATTAATTATCTCATGGAACAGTTTCTTTAGTATATACATAAAATTGGCGCAATTAAAAACGTTCCTCATCCAGAAGATACCATCTCAATATTATACCCTATCGGCCACAAACTGATGCGCTTAAGTATAGTTTTTCCCTTTAACCATTGAATACTGGAACTCGTTGCCCGGTGCCATTCGTTCTCTTCCGTTGCACGATTTGTTGCTTAAACTTGAATGTTCCTGATCTACTTTTTGTTCTGATTTAGATTCTTGTTCTCGTGCTGTTCATGTTTGCGCTTTCTGGTGTGATATAGCACAATATATTTTCTCACTCTGCCTTAGCCCTAAAAGGGCTGCTGTATGTTCGAATAAGGGAATCAATAATAAATAAATAAATCAAAAGATCTACGCTACGGCCGCATATATAACATCGCCGGAAAATATATCTAACGTATCTAGCTTTTCTGGAAACGAGGGTTTAGTTCGCGTTAGTGCCATCACGTGCTGTACTGACCTTAAACTTTTCAAGCTTCCCGTGCTGATGGGATGAAGACGTCAACAAAACAAAACAAAAATAAATAGAAGCTATCCCTGCCCATCGAACTTCTCCACAATGCTTGTCCCGTGGGCGTTATCAATATTACTGATAAAGTGTTGCCGCTCGTCGCCTGGAAATTACTTGCCATCCTAAGAGCGCTTAGTCGCGGCAAGCGATGATTGATTGTGGGTTTTTGATACGGTCCTTTTTTTCTCTTTTTTTTCTTTTCCTTTTTTCCCTTCTTGATGCTACGGAGTAAACAAGGTAGGGTAAGCGTCAGAAGCACTCCATAGCAGCCTTTTTTCAGTCGGCGCACATTCACAACGTCCCAACATCGCACAACATCTAGGAAAGACGCCGTCGTGGACGGCTTTTGATTTTCACCTATTGATTTCGTTAAAGTGCTCCCAATCATTTCCCTAGCGGCTTTGCTAACCGCACTCATGGGCTACCGCAGCAGCTGCAAATCGAGATGTGCTTATCTATTAAGACATATACATGCATATGTTGGTTTTGCACCTTAAGGCAAAAGGCACGACACAAGAATTGAGAAAACTGTCTCTGTGTCGTCGTCTGTAACCATGCTATCACCAAAGCTGCTCGTAAAATTACGTCCCCATAGCAGGCTACCGGGCAAGATACCCCTTTGGATATGTCATATATAGCGTTTCAGTTTGTTCCCGAAGTAGTCTGCTGTCCCGGTTATTCACGTGCGTGAAGGAAGACCTATTTAAAGTTATTGTGCAGTAATATATACAGGATTTGTCTGTTCTCCATATTGTCTACCATGTTGCCGTTCCGACTTTATAATATAGCCGCAATGTAGACTAGCAAGTGTCGAACGCCATAAAGGCTACCCACATACTCAAAGACTGCGCACAACTCCTGACACTTACCTGTATTCAAAAGTCGTGCGACTCCCAAGGACATCCTTAACGAATGCTAGATAATAAATTATGGGGTTTTGTGTGCCAAAACCACAATCTCATCCTGAGGCACGCCATAGTGGCGGACGGCGGAATTATTTGAACCACTTGGGGTTCTTTAAAGTGCGCCTCACCCTAAGTACACGTGTGTTTCCGCATTGCACACCTATCGTAATACGGCTGCCGTGGGTGGGATTTGATGCCGCGATCTCGTGATTAGCAGTCGAACCCAATAAAAACTAACCAACTGCGGCGGGCAAGGAATGTTGGCAGTTCAAGGAAGGTGAGAGTCGGCATGTGAGACAACTTGTTCTCATCCTCATTGCCCGACAATTGGTACCGACCGTCGAAGAATGACGCCGTCGAGTGCGCCGCATTTGATGTGATGGAGCGCGCTTCCAATATCTCAGACCCGAATGTCACTGTAACGACTGACGACCAGCCACCACGCTTACACGTGCAGTTGCCTGACAGCTGCCGGGCGCTGGCATCGGCCACAGGACTTACGCACTTGACCTCTCCTCAACACTCGCCGACATTTTCTCCTTATTTCCCACCATCAGGTTTCAGCTGAACTGTTTCAACAGCCAATTTATTTATGCCAAAATTTGGCTACCATGTCAACGTGATGGTTTCTTAATTTTTGGTAATCTTTTACATTTAGGCTAATGCTGTCCTGAGATTTTCAGCGCTTTCACCTTTCACAAAATGCCCGCATTTTTGTCGGCCTTGCTCTGTTCATATTTTAGAGGAGTTTTAATACGCGTTGACACCATCGCATGGCCCCCTGACTACGCTGCTCAAAAAGTTATTTTATTTTCCCGAGGTCTTGTGCAAGCTTCTGCCGTCTTGCCGTTCATCAACCTTCCCACTTCCTTGCCACTTATATCCCATTTTGACGACTACGATCCCTTGGAAGTTGGCTATGATGTAATGGCCATGGGATTGAAGCTGTTTATATATATTTTATTGAGGACACGACCACCGCTTTTGCTTACTGCGAATGAAAATATTGCATTATTGAGCGTCTATCTTTAGCATATAAATTCACAGTCTAAATAGTTATGCGGATCCCACGCACTGTGCGAATCGACGTAAGCGAAGCTTTCTGTGTTGTTTGTTTTCATTGACGTTAATTAGCGGTAATGTGGACATCGAATGTACGATTTCTTCAGCGTATAGTGCAATACTGAGACCAGCGAGTTGATGGCAAATGTTACTTTTCGTGCTCTACTGCTCTTTGTCTGCGTAGTACACAACATACAGCGAGCTGTGTTTGCTTGAGGCGTTGTTGTGCGCCATTGTTTGTGACCTGTGAGAGGGTTGAGCATTCATTGCTTCAAATGGCACATCACATCGCGGCAGACGTGTTGGCATAATTATGGTGCTCTACGTGCCAAAACACTATCGGATTATGAGACACGCCTTATTCATCGCATTAACATTGATACCCGGGTGTTCTTTAACGTGCCCCTGAAATAAACTGCACGACCATTTTTGTATTTCGCTCCCGTATAAATCTGGCTCCCCACGGCGGGGATCGAACCTGCGACCTCGTGCAATGCCGTAGTCGTCAAGCTACCGCGGGGGCACACAAGCGTTGATTTGACGGGCGACCACTTCAGTAGTGTCACCCATACCCTACGGTAAGTAATTGCGGCTTTGCGTCGGCACGCCCTGCGTCAGTTGTCCACTTGACAAATTTGCATTGTGTTTCATTTCTAGAAATAGCAGAAATGTGCCGTACAGTGTCTTCAGTTTGCCGCAACCGGTGTCGTGTCTATAGTAGTAGAGTTTCGTTATCTTCTCACGTCGACTTTTTCCTGTACCGTTCTTCCCCCACTGTATGATAACTGCGAGCGAAGAATGGTAAGGCTTTTACTCACTCGTTTCGTGAATAGACAAGTTCTACTCATTCTCCGTCTCTTCTCCCGGCCCACTCTCTACCATCCTGTCTACCTCTCTACAGGACTTGCATGTTAGGATAAGGGTAAGCGCGGCAGTTTCTGAAATGCTTTTTGCAGGGGTTCACGGATAATTAAAACTGTCAAGAGGCTGATGTGACGACGCCCAGGGAGCCCCACAGAGCACTATGCGCACGTGATGTGGTGCAAAGGTCCAAACGAGTTTCTCGCACCAATTTTTCCCTCTTCCAAGCTCCTTCCATGTATATGCCAGCTCTGAACCCCTCCCGACACGGCGTGCAAGACAGCAACAACACAAGTAAAAAAGCCGCAGGAATAAGCAAAGAAAGCTTCACTTTAAAAAAGTTGTCTTTATTTGTTGGCGTAGAGTGGCGTGTCGTCGTGGCGTCAACGAGTCCTTTGCGGGATGTCTAAGATGCGAGAGCCAACTGGTCGACGTGCCCACTAGTTTTTTTTTGCCTTCAGGAGCAATGCTATCCTGTTGCCAAGACGCGAATGGTCTATACAGTTTGCTACAGACATTAAGGACTGTTTTTCAGCCTGCTCATTATTTGCGCTCTCCACAGTTATACTGTGGAAGTACACTCTTTTCACTAGACTGCATTAATAAGTGAGCTTGTTTTCAAATTATATTCTTTAACCTCTTCAGACCCCACGTCCCTGTACGGGGACATTGGTTCTCAGGTTCTGACTTAAGACTGAGCTTTTATAGAACAGAGAACTGGTGTCCCTGTCGGAGGACAAGCATTGTAGCGCCATCTGTGAAGAGCGGGGAGAGTTTGTTTGCTTAGTCGAGAAGACAACATGGCTGCAATCTGCACGAGCACGTTTTACTCAGGACGGCGACTTAAGAACATTTTGATCATTGATAACACACCTTATGGAAGCCTTATGTATTGTTTTTAGAATTGTTATGGTTGAGAGAACATTTTAAGTGGTGTTCCTTGCGAAAATACATTGTTTTCTGTCCCGCGCTTCGCACTCAGTGAAATGTTCCTGTAGAGGGACGCTAGGTCTCAGTGCTGACAGTTATTGATTGGTTTCGTGTACTAAGATCTTTTCAGTACACGTCCGGAAGCTAAAATATAAGTCAGTATTCTTGTTTATCAAAAATTACAATGACAAAATGGGAGGAGTCGACCTAGCTGACAGAATGCTAGCTCTGTACGCGCAGAGAAGCCGAACTAATCGGTGGACGCTTCGTACCATTTTGCACATGTCAGACCTTGCTTGCGTCAACGGGTGGCTTCAGTACAGAGCGGACAAAAACGCCATGGGGCTGCCGAGGAAGAATATCTTGGACTACCTTGATTTCAAGATGTATGTTGCGGAGGCGCTGATTTGTGGAAACATGGAACAAGTACATTCGGATGAAGACGAAATGGACATCCAACCCAGAAAGCGACCAAATGCTCTTCCCTCACAAACATTCCGAAAACGAGGGGCTCTTCACCTACCACTCAAAGATGATCTCGCAGGCGGACAAAGACGCCGCAGCGCAGGTTGCGGGATGAAAACACGCCACCGATGCGCCCAGTGCAACGTCTACCTCTGCATTGAAGTTGGGAGAAATTGCTTCTACAATTTTCACGCCTGACTTCACAGTTGCATTTTACTGCTCATTTCTAAATATCAATAAAGTGTTGCAGTTTCTTCCTCCTCTGAGGGGTGTCCCAATGCGCAGCCAATATATATATATATATATATATATATATATATAGAGACCCAGATGTTCCTGTAGGGGGACATGCATTATCACACAGCTCGAGATCGCTATGACTGAAATTGCTGTTAATTTGTGTTCTGGGGGTTACAACTGGAAACATCATATATGAAATAAACACTTTCTAACCGAACTTTCTTCTCGCGTCTGAGGAGGTTAATAATGTTGCATTCTTTCTATTATTGTCGTATGTAATCTACACAGATTACTCAAACACCCTCTAATGAAATGCTTCCAACTTTTGCCTGATCACGTCCGCCATGGTGATGCTAACAATATTTCTAGCAATATATTGCTAGCCATTCCTCTAGCAATATTGCCGCCACTGGCTTCACGCGCTCTTGTAGGCGGCGGCTGGGACTAGCACTCGAGAAGTATAAATATGTAACATCCATGCATAAGAACCACAGCATGGTTGCTAATGTATTATTGGCTTGGATGTGTTTGGAACGAGGCCCAAGACGGCACTCTGTCTTCTAACATTCTTATGTTTGCGTTCGCGTCTCTGTCTTGAAGGGATGCGCACCGTAACATGCTGCAATGGTGCTTGCGTTGAGCGTATGTAAGGAGAGAAACGCTGCCCTAAAATGTCTGCCCTAAAATGTCGTGTTTATAGTGTAACCGCCATTACAAGTCACAAGTATGGCAACCGTAACCACAAGCGTCACGGTATGGTCGTGAGTTGTCGCGACAGCGCAGTTGTAATCCGCAGACCCAGCCACTAAGGAATACGCGGCAAAGTATGACCGATGAATAAGTAATTGCAAAAAATGGTTTTCAGTACGCGTTTATTAGCCAGAACAGCGGGTGCTTATAATACAGCAAAGGACTGATGCTGGGCGGCGACTCCAATCAGTTACTCGCCACATCACACATATATACTGGAATTGAACCGGTTTCACAAATTCTCGCTTATATTCTCTCGACCCTAAATTGCGGCTTCACCTGCCACCCGGACTCCAGCTTTTCCTGCCTTTGTCCCCCGCACCTTTCCCAACGTGCTGAGACGTGCTTACAACAATGTTTGCTCCTCATTTTTCTCAATAAATGAAGTCATTCATTCAGTGATTCCTAAGTTGCTGCAGAAAATAGCGTGTCTTCATCTCCATAACCACCCTGTCTATCACCTGAGCTCTGCCACCGCAAAAAAAGGTAGATGTGTTACAAATGGCTGGGCGTCGCATATAAAATTTTTCGAAGAATGGTAAGCAGCACAGCGTGCAATTTTTGGTGGGTAACGAGACAGTATAGAGCACCTTCTCTACCACTTCCACACACAGCGCTTTGCTGCCAGAGCTATATATACTATTAGCCGCTAGGATGAAGTACGAAACGAAAGAAACCTACCTGGAATGGTCGCGGGCCGCTCTTTTCGGATTCTTGACGCGTTAATTTAAAATATACATTTCTCATCTATGCCTGAATGACAGCGATATAGGCGAGGTGAGTTAAGCTAGGTTGTGGGTTTAGACTAACGACACTCTTCACGCAGAACTTTCGTCTTATGCGTGTTCGTGAACGGGAGTGAAAGGCAGGAGGGTAACACGCCTTCCTGAAATGAAACATTCAGAATAACCCTTTGTTTGACGGTTGCACATATGTCAAGGGCCCACGATACGAACCACCTTCTAGTCGGTATCAGCTTGCAAAGGGGGAACTCAGATGAAACGTTGGCAAGCGGGTAGGCTATTATTTTTCATAAGGATATGTTTACAGAAATTCTTTACCGTGAGGTGTAAGCCGAATAATAGGCATTTCAATTTTCTTTAAGGAGTCCTGGTAATACCAGGTTGCTGTCTTTTACAGCCTCCTAAATTAAAAAAGTAAGGTAAGAAAAATAAATTGTTTCGGTAAATCTGTAAACGCACACGCAACAAAAGTCCTAGTCCATTTCCGAGTATTCACTCAATGAAGATGCAGTACGTCGATACTGTCAAGTTCTAGCGATGTGAAGAGCAAGGCAGGTCCAAAAGAGTGGGTCACGATTATAACTCATTATAAGGGGAGATTGCGCTGGAAAAGAAAATAACACTCAAAGCACAACTATGGATGCGCGCAAAGTAGTGCTTCCTGTGAATCTGATCTAGATATCAAGGCATCGGTTCATCAGATTCGTATGCTCGTGTGTTGCAGAGTTATCTCGAGTCCTCAAATGTGATGGAGAATGTACGCCAGTATTCGCTCCATGCGCGCAATCTGATGAGGCAACGCTCTTTGGCTATTGAATTTGTGACGATATACTGTATATTAGAAACACATGCCAGGCGCGTCTTGATTTAACACATCACTTTGTAACAGTGGTAAGACGCTAAAGAAAGTTCACCCCACTCCCCAAGAAAAATAGGGTACAGTTGCTTTCAATATAAGCTGAAACATAGTGTTCGAGGTAACAAGAGCCCCCAAGACTACACAGCGGCACAGACATGCCAAAAATTCAAGAGCTAGACACTTTCTATTTACTGGTACTTATCAAACCAGCATTTCTTGGTTTAATATAGCCCGGTAGTCCAGGGGCGAGTTCCACTTAGGGTATTGTGTAGGAACTCATATTTTATGTTAGCATTAATTGTCACAATGTGTACAGTATATTTTCTTTAGGTATTAGCATTAGACAGCCAAAATATATTCAGCAAGGCCCTCATCTTAACATTTCACTTAACATAACGTACGTATCCACGTTGATCCATATGTTATAAAGTACTGCAAATGCATTCAATGCTTTCCCCCAGGCAGCTGCTTTGATTCCTGATCATGCCAAGAAACAGAGCCTGATACCACCAATTCTCAGAAATCTAATCGAGAGCGCACACAATGTTATCGCACAACTTGTGTGATGTACCATAGCTCTGATGTGCTTCTTGTATAATGCAGTAGAATGGATTATAAAGACAGGAGTGCACGGTTGGGCACATGTGCTTAGGCGTATGAAGTTGATTTGCGCCAAGATAACCTGTCCAAGCTTTCAGACTTGCTTTATAAGAATCCTACAGCACGATCAATATGCCGGGCTGCTTTTAACTGCACCAAACAAAACTATTAAACCAATAGAAGTATTTGTGACATCATTTTATCATTGAAGTGGTCAGATTGGCAACGTCTGGATCAGCGGCCTAGACACAAATTTTGTTAGGGGGGGGGCGGATCCTCCCGTTGCAGCTCTGCCTCCTCCTTATAGAATTTGTCCAGGGATGAAACACATTAATAATAACTGCATTGCCGCTGTCAAAAATGCTGAAAACGAACCCTTGAACGCTAAGCACTGTCAAAAAAATTAAAATATGCAATTTTTCATAAAAGATCACACTAGTATGTCTCAAAAATTGATCCCGAACTAACTGATTGTAATGCTTCTATGTTTTCTGTCTATTTAATAACTAAATAAAGTATCACACGAGTTTTAGAGCTACATCAATTTGAAACCAGCAAAACAGTGCATGCCAGTGATATGAAGAAAAGTAAGGGCCATGAAATTAACAAGTTGAGGACAAATATTTCAATGAAACTTTGCTAACCTCCCCGTCTTTCTCGTATTTCCATCTCTCTCTCCATGTCATTCAAGAACCTTGTTTACGTTTCTGTACATGTGCAACGACCAGGAAAAAATCTCAATGACGCTGTCCTTTGTTGCAATGTATTGTGCAGGAGCAGCTGTCACCGGTCGTGTATTGTAATTGCGGCAAAATATTTGTGGCAACATATGACTACATCTGCAGGCTTGGAGTGGCGCCTGACACTGGCGAAAGATGCCGAGAGCGAGTGGGGCTATAGCAATCAAGGTACAACCAAGCTAGGAAGGCCCACTAAGCTTGAACAAGGACACTCCTTCACCAGAACAGGAATTGGCCTCCCTGGTGCAGTATTTGGCCACAACCTCCCTAATGAAATTATCTTCTCAAAGAAATGGCCCTCAGTCCCCAGTGGCTGCGGAGCACCTGACCAAGGCGGCGGTCAGATTTGCAACGCAGCACAGGCTGCTAAGAATATCTGGGTCCGGGCAGGCCGCCAATAGAAACTGACCCTTGCAACGTTTAGCACCCGAACCCTCTCGAGTGAGGCAAGCTTAGCAGGACTCTTCGAAGAACTGTCAGACATTGTTTGGGATATTATCAGTCTTAGTGAGATTAGAAGACCTGGTGAGGCTTACACATTGCTGAATAACGGCCATGTACTCTGCTATAGAGGTATCCCGCATAAGAAGCAATACGGGGTGGGATTCCTAATCCATAAAGACATAGCGGGCAACATTGACGAATTTTACAGCATCAACTAGAGGGTAGCAGTAGTCGTAATCAAACTCAATAAAAGGTATAGAATTAAGGTAGTACAAACCTACGCTCCAACGTCCAGTCATGACGATGGGGAAGTAGATAAGTGTATGAAGATGTTGAATTAGCGACGACAAAAGCGCAAACGCGGTATACAGTAGTAATGAGGGACTTCAATGCAAAAATGGGGACAAAGTAGGCGGGTGAACAGGCAATTGGCAACTACGGTGTCGATTCTAGAAGCGCTAGAGGCGAGATGCTGGTAGAATTCGCAGAAAGCAATACGCTGAGAATAATGAACACTTTTTTCAGGTAACGTAGCAACAGAAAATGAGACCTGGAAAAGCCCTAATTGTGAAACAAGAAATGAAATTGATTTCATACTTTCTGCCGGTCGCAGCATAGTGCAAGATGTTCAAGTAATAGGTAGGGTAAAATGTAGTGATCATATGTTAGTGAAGGCCAGGCTCCACCTGAATTTAAAGAGAGAAAGAGTAAAATTGGGCAAAAAAGAACAGGTCAACTGAGAGGCAGTAAGAGTAAAAGCAAAAAAATTTAGGCTGGTACTTGCAAACAGATATGAAGCCTTAGAACAGAGAGATGATGATTATGACATAGAGGTAATGAATGAAACTGTAACGAGGCTGGCTTCAGAGGCAGCGATTGAAGGGAGAGGCAAGACACCAAGGCAACCAGTAGGCAAGCACTCCCAAGTAACAAAGGACCTAATTAAAAACGACGAAGAATGAAAGTGTCCAATTTAAGATATAAGATAGAATTCGCAGAATTGTTAAAACTGATCAACAAGGCGAAAATAAGTGATGTACGAAAATATAACGTCAGAAAGACTGAAGAAGCCGTAAGAAATGGACGCAGCCTGAAATCAGTGAGAAGGAAAGTTGGCATAGGACAAACCAAGATGTATGCACTAAAAGATAAGCAGGGTAATATCATCAGCAATCTGGAAGATATAGTAAATGCAGCGGAAGAATTCTATACTGACCTTTACTGTACTCAGACGACTCAGGAGCTATCTATTCAATACAATAATGAACAGTATACAGAAACTCCTCCTATAACTGGAGATGAGGTTAGAAAGGCCTTACAAGGCATGAAACGGGGAAAAGCGGCAGGAGAGGATGGAATAGCAGTCGATTTAATCAAAGGTGGAGGAGACATAATGCTAGGAAAACTGGCGGCTCTCTATACGAAGTGTCTATCGAGTGCAAGGGTCCCAGAAAACTGGAAGAATGCAAACATTATACTAAACCACAGAAAGGGCGACGTTAAAGAACTAAAAAAATATAGACCCATTAGCTTACTCCCAGTATTATATAAAATATTTACCAAAATAATGTCCAACAAGGACAACACTGGAATTTAGTCAACCAAGGGAGCAGGCTGGCTCCAGGAGAGGTTACTCTACAATGGATCACATCCATGCCATTAACCAGGTTATCGAGAAATCCGCAGAGTACAATAAATCTCTCTATATGGATTTCACAGATTACGAGAAGCATTTGATTCAGTAGAGATACCAGCAGTCATAAAGGCATTGCGTAATCAAGGAGTACAGACCGCTTACTTAAATAGCCTAGAAAATATCTAGAGATTCCACAGCCACCCTAATTCTACACCAGTAAAGTAGGAAGAAACCTATAAAGAAAGGAGTCAGACAAGGAGACACAATCTCTCCAATGCTATTCACTGCGTGCTTAGAAGAAGTATTCAAGCTATTAAACTGGGAAGGAGTAAAGATCGATGGCGAATACCTCAACAACCTTCGGTTTGCTGATGACATTGTTCTATTCAGCAACAATGCAGACGAGTTACAACAAATGATTGAGGACCTTAACAGGGAAGTGTAAGAGTGGGACTGAAGATTAATATGCAGAAGACAAAGATAATGATAAAAAACCTGGCAAAGGAACAAGATTTCAAGATTGCAGGTGAGCCTCTAGAGTCTCTTGAGGAGTAAGCTTACCTAGGTCAACTAATCACAGGGAACCCGGACCATGAGAACGAAATTCACAGATGAATAAAAATGGCTTGACTCGCATAGGGCAGGCATCGTGAGCTCCTAACTGGGAGCTTACTGTTATCATTGAAAAGGAAGGTATACAATCAGTGAATTTTACCGGTGCTGACACACGGCGCAGAGACTTGGAGGCTGATAAAAAAGTTTGAGAACAAGTTAAGGACCGCGCAAAGAGCGATGGAATGAAGAATGCTAGGCATAACTTTAAGAGACAGAAAGAGAGCAGTTTGTATCAGAGAGCAAACGGGCATAGACAATATTCTAATAGACATTAAGAGAAAAAAATGGCGCTGGGCAGGTCATGTAATGCGCAGACTAGGTAACCGTTGAACCATTAGGGTAACAGAATGGGTACGAAGAAAAGGGAAGCGCAGTAGAGGACGGCAGAAGACTAGATGGAGTGACGAAATTAACAAATTTGCTCGTGCTATTTGGAGTTGGTTGGCGCAGGACAGGAGTAATTGGAGATCGCAGGGAGAGGCCTTCGTGCTGCAGTAGACATGAACAGGCTGATGATGATGATGAGAGCACATATGAAAATTAGGTGTTCTGCAAAATTTACGAGTGCGAGTGAAATGAAAGTGGGCCAATGCGAATATGACAAACGGGGTACTTTATATAAAATTAATCTCCATGAGTATTTAGGCATTTGTCCTACTGACTAACCAGTCACATGATTGCCGTCCTCATAAATCTCGTTGGGTTGCTGCTTAAAAAAGTCTGTAACTGACTTTTTCACGCCATCGTCCGACAGGAATCTGGTTCCTTTGAGCTGGTTTTCAAATGCTCCAAAATGTGGAAGACACAAGGACATGGGTCTGGGCTGTGTGGAAGATGTTGCAGCGTTTCCCACTTGAACTTTACCAATTTTGTAATAACCACATCAGCGACGTGGGGACAGGCATTGTCGTGGAGCAAGATGACCCCATTCCTATATTTTCCAAGTCTATTGTTCTTGATTGCGATACGCAGCCGATCTGACGTTCCACGATATCGGAAACGATTGATAGTCTCTCTCTAGGTTTAGCAAATTCGAACAGTAATGGCCCCTGACGATCTAAAAGAAGTAAACATCTTTCCGGCGTAATTGACGGCCTTTGCTTTCCTTGTGGTGGTGAATTCGAATGTTTCCACTGTAAGCTTTATCGTAGTGTTTCAGGCTCGTACTAGTGGCACCATGATTTGTCCCCGGTCACAATTGCAGATAAAAAGTCGTCACCCTCATTGTGATACCGAATTAGATGAGTCAAGGCAGCGCCGAACCTCTCCGTCTTCTGGCTGTGTTTCAAAATTTTGGGCATTCGCTGGGCATACAATAGCCAATAACCAAGATTTTCATGAATTATGGTGCGACCCGAACCGTGACTGATGTTCACATGCTCTGCCACTTCATCGATGCTTATCCTCCGTTCTTGTCTAATCAGCCTTTGCAATTTTGTTGAGGGTGATTGCACGGTGGCTTTGGCCCGGTCTTGGATCGTCTTTGCAACTTGTACGCCCTTTGAGCAGTTTTCTCCAATGCCTCACATTAGTCGATGAAATGCAATGCTCAACGTACACGGCAGCCATACGGCGACTAATGTCTTTCGGGGAAACATCTTTAGCAGTCAAAAACCTCACGATACCACGCTGTTCAACTTTTGGACTGCCTATTATGTCACGCAACCATGTTCAACCCAGTGTACGAGAGCATTAAAGGACATTCATCCTCACACCTGCAGCCTGTGTGCTACGCCCACGCCTCGCAGATAATGAACCGAACCATTATTGCGCTGGATCTGTTGGCTCACTTTTATTTGACTCGCCCTTGTACATTAGAAATGCGAAGATACAATTGAATCTACAAATGCGAAGGTACACCTTCATAAAACGTAGAAAAAAATGTAACCGGAAACAAAGTTCACTGCACGTATACACAAAAATTTGCAACAAGATATTTATATATACGTATAAGTCTCCAATTAATCTACTTATTTAATAAAAAAAATCACTGCATATAATGCGTCAAAAAAGGCAAATAAACATGTTGCGCAAACTGAGATTCACAGATCACAGCTCCCCCTTCCTACACTCCCCCCGATGTAACGCGCGCAACAGGAGCCGGCGCCCTTTCTCCTCGCTTTTCTCCCTGGCGCACACAAAGCTGAGCCACGATTGTCGGCTCACCGACGCCACCCTCCCCTGCCTACGCTTTCACTCGCAGATAGAGCATGCGGGGCGTGGTCAGGATGTTATTGCCCTTGTACTTTATACGGAACGTGAGGGCGATGGTGTAGGCAGCAATGCGCCTAGAGTTCTGTATAATTGCTATCGCAATAATATATTAAGAGTATCCGTCAACTAAAGCGTCCCCTCCGCCCCCACATGGGCCATTAGTTTCCGCAAAAGAAGAAGTAAGAAAATTGAACTTTCACCATGCAACAATTCGCTTCGCCGGAACAATGCCTTTCTTTTTTCCTTTGTGGGTGGGGGTGGGCACTGAAATGAAAAAAAAAACGCAATGGAAAGCATGTTGGCCACAATCGAATGCCTAAATTTGGCACCTGATGTAGCTATCGCAGGGATGTCGAAGAAACGGGAGACGCTTGGTCCACAGAGAACCATACGCATACTGCACGGTATCCTACACTGATGAATACCCGCCATGGTTGCTCAGTGGCAGTGGTGTTGGGCTGCTGACCACAAAGTCGAGGGATCGAATCCCGACCACGGCAGCCGCATTTAGATGTTGGCGAAATGCGGAAACGCCGGTGTACTTGGATTTTGGTGCGCGTTAAAGAACCCCAGGTGGTGGAAATTTCCGGAGTCCTCCACTACGGCGTGCCTCATAATTAGAAAGTGGTTCTGGCACGTAAAACCCCATAATTTATTATTTTTACACTGGCGACGCAAGATTTTCCGGATAGGTAGCGCTCAAGCAAACGCACTGCAATCCGTCGAGTCCCCACAGTGATGGGGGCGAGTGACAATGCAGTATCCCTTTTCTTCGTCTAATAGCCAGAAAGCGTCGAAAACTCGGCCAGGTGAAAATCCACTCGGCCAGAGAAAAACGAACGCGCATCGCAGTGCGCTGCGCGGTGGTCGGGGCAACACCAGAAAAATGCATGCGCTATGTCTGGTTCCGGCAGCCCGCGGGTAGCGAGAAAAAAATAATTGGAGAGCCTCACTGCAGCCTCGCGAATAAAAGTCAAAGTAGAAAAATAAATCAGAACGTCGTTACCTTTGCTGGCTTTAGTGTCTTGACATGATGCTTTGGCACAGGTGAAAAAAATGTTGATATTATTTTCAGGGAAACGACGGCACAAATGAAGCACCACAACGCTTCGCACAACCACATTTTTTGTGAACTTGTCTGATAGTGTGTTGATTTGGCTTGTCTCGTTGTATGGCTCGATTGACGACTTTAGAAATGTCAGTGCACCTTTGGTGTCAAATGTTTATAACAACATTAAACCCATAAAGTTCCGGAATTGAAAACCAAAAACACGGCGTAGGAAATGTCAATGCACCTTTCGCATCCAAAGTTTGAGGACTTTACACCTATAAAGTTTAAGAATTGAAATCCATGTGCTCCGTAGATACCGCGCCCTCCGCGAGATGCCATGACGAGCGCACCTGCCATCAAAACGCCCTTGAAACCGTGCTCGGATGGGGCTCCTTGCGTTACGATATGTGGGTCCCGGTGCATGGGAGTTGCCGCGAAATGCAGCCCGATTTCGCCATGTTCGCGCTCAAATATCTTATTGTGCGTGATAAGGACATTCTAGACAAAATCCAGCATGATTTCCGGCACCTGGGCTGTTTTTTTGTCGGCGGCGCATGACAGCACGAAAAAAAAATTACCGACGATTACGTTACTTCCTAATGCGAAATTTGAGCGCAGCAAATAAGCTGTTTCACCTTTTCGATAGATTGAGGCAAAGAAATCGAGCAACACATGTATGCGCTATCACAGAATTTTTTTTTTATATTTCCCGTACTCCTGGATCATCTCGACGGCGGCGACGGTAAGCTTCTGCTTCGGCGGCACGCACCTCTGGATTCTGACGGCGACGGCGCTGGGCCTCTGCTCTGGCAGCTCGTTTAGCAGCAGCAGCAGCAGCAGCAGACGGAGGACTTCCATCGGTCGTCTCGCTCATGGCTCAGAAAGAACTGGCAGATAATTACGCAGTGACGAACGGCAGCGGCAATTTCGGCTCGGGCGGTGCACATATACAGATCCGCCGCCACCGATCTGGCTCTCTGATTGCCACCGCACAGGGCGAACGGCAGCGGCAATTTCGGCTCGAGCGGTGCACATATACAGATCCGCCGCCACCGATCTGGCTCTCTGATTGCCACCGCACAGGGGTTGCATTGGAGGAGGAGCGAAGAAAGGAATTAAGTTCGAGCCGGCGCTTTGACAACCGGAGACTCGCAGGAAGAGGGGGGCCGACGACAACGCCGACGACGACGCGAAACCCAGGAACGGACGCCAAAGAGCTGCGCTCTAAAATTCAGGGGAGGGGCTGAAGCCCCATAAGCCTCCTCCCCCCCCCCCTGGCTACGCTCCTGGTCTGGATGCGGAGCAAGTTGAGAAGTCGCGTGCGTAATCACCGAAGCTACGTTAATTAAGTTTTCAATAATTGATTTTAGGTGGCTAAAAAATCAGCAATTTGAAGCCTGTCCTCGAGATTATCCAGCCGAGCGCAGAAGTTCCGATTAAACAGGCTTCTCTACGAGCCATGCGAACAAACATTTTCCAGGTAAATGCTCTTAGAAGGCATAACTGACGCAGAAGAAGCACATCTGTAAAGTCACAGAAAGAACAGCGCTTCAAGAAGGGACACAAAGGAGGAACCACACAGACACACACACACTGCGCTAACAACTTGAAGCGCTGTTCTTTCTGTGATAATGAACCAACTAGCCCGTCAGTCATTCCTTGCAAAGCTGTAGTCAACCTGACCGCACCTAGGCTTTTTTGATGCTGTCAGGAATAGTATGTTCCTTGTGGCCAGTCCGCCTTCGATTTTTATTCACCTGTTTTTTCGAATGCAAGCAGTTTAAATTTTTATGGTCAATATAGCAGTGAACGTGTGCCGCCGAAAGCTTTCTTGGTCGCAGAAGCGATGCATGGCGCAATGATGGAGCATATTTAGCGCGTCGCTGGCATCAAGACAATTCGCTGCCGCCGAGGGAAGGAAGATCACAAAAGTGAACACTGGTAGCGGCTCACGGAGGCGTGCCGATGGTGACGCTGCCATCGTGACGACATCTGGGGCGGTGATATTGACGGCTGAGGCGTTTATTTTTCTTTTATTATTTTTTTACAGCGAAGCCGTTAAAGGGAAGCTTTATCTCGGGCGGAACTCCTACTCGGCCTACTCAAACAGATGTAAAGCGTAGAAACGCTTTTCTGAGATAAGCCCTAGGGTGCTATGCAGGATGCGCCGAGTTTCTCGTTCACCCGAGTTTTACCCGAGTTTGCTCGACGGCAGTCAGTGAACGGAGATAGCGTGGAACACTCAAAAGCCACAGGCAAAAAAAATATGTAGACAAAAAGCCGCGTAGAACAACATGAGCGCACCCTGCGCGGCACGCAGCTTCCACGTTTCGAGCGCAGAAGGCTGCACAACGAAACGCGCCAGCGCCGCGTATTATCAACGGATTATCGCAACTTAGGAATACCGTGACTGTCCGGCTGTCTGTCTGCACACTTGCCGTGAGCCACTTGCCACGCCTTTCCCGGGCGCGTCAAGGGCGTGCCTCCTCTTTCGGGTACTATCTTTCTATCATCTATTGAATGCGAACAGGGTACATGCGACGCATTCTTGCACCTACACTTTCACTAAAACGAATACGTTAAAATACAAAAAATAAAATAACGAAAATGCGTATTTATTTAAGTATCTGTTTTTCGTTTTGAATGCTAGAAATTTCTGAGGACAAATGGAGATCGAGCAAATTATTAAATTTTGCACGTCTTGCGGCGGGTGGCGACAATGAGGCGAAAGCTTAGAAGCGGATACATTGAAGTAGGTTGCACCAATGCTTCCTTTGCTAGATGCCCTCCGCGTTGCTCGCTTTCCAATCGTAGCGGCGGTTCCCTTAGTTGAAGTTAGTTCAGCATAAATTCCGCGAGGCGGCGCTTGTTGCCTTTTCAACTTCTGGCGGATGTGGCAGCGGCGGCTGAATGCATCCGCCGGCGCGGTATATGCGCTGGCGCATGTTAGCGGGCGTTATCGCAGGCCTCCGAGACGGTAACAGATGCCTTGTTAATCTCAGAGGCCGCAGTACGTGATTGAAAGTTGCAGGAGTTCGCCATGAGAGGCGCTCGTTGCCTTTCGCGAAGAAGAGAAAAGAGAGGGGGCCGGAACCGAGCTACCGGACAACGCGGCAGGCATCTAGTAAAGGAGGCATTGGTTGCACGCACGAGGAAGTTCATACGGTAACAAGTCGCCTAGGGGCGCTGCAGCGCTATTCTCAATCAAGTCACTCGTGACCCATGGGGGCTCATGATCACTCTTTCTCTATTTGGCGAACCGAAACGAAGCGCAGTGGTACGGCTGTTCATCGCAGACGTTTCACTAGGCGATTAAGGCCGTCGCTTTGCGAACTAAAATTGACACATTAGTCATAGATACGGGAGCGACGGCTGTCGCTGCAATATGGCGGTACGTTATTTTAGTGTCCGTAGCGACGCAGTTCAGTGAAAATGTACCAGCTTATCTCTGTGCGCGAAGCCTCTGCGATACATTGCGAAGAAGTGCGTGTTTCCCAGCGACACAATTCATCGCATATCATCGCTTGCGCAGTGAAGGTGCCTCTGAGAGCATGTACGCAGTATTTGAGTGTGTTGCGCAGTCCAAGATGCTTGCGGATTACCTCTGCTGGAGCCAGCAGCGATCGCAGATGGATATCCTAACGACACCGCAGCAATCGCATTTTGGCAGGCACTCTTGTGCACTCTTGTGTTGGCACTCTTGTGTGCAGTTATGAAATGAGTCTTCGAACGGAGAAAGGTGTTGGAACTGTTGAGTGCGCAGTGCTTGTGATGAAGAAATGCCATAGCACTGGGTCTAGAAGAGCGAACGATTCGCGAACGCTGATCGTGCTTACGATGCTGTGGCTCCGATACATCACCGATGACAGAGCAGCCATCTCAAACTACTGCTGCGATACGCACTCTTCAGCATTGTCGTCCTCCTCGGCGCATCGACGCCTTGCAAGCAGCTACAGTGACGTGCCGATAATTGTTTATTGTGCGCTACGTCGCCACAATGCAGGCAATTAAACCGTGTTGTGGGGTCATCTAAGCCCGAGAAGATGTATGCATAAGCCAGCGACAGTCAACGCTTTGTTTTTGATAGTGGTGCTCAGTACATCACCGATGACAGTGCGTTGTGCGTGTTTTATGTCAGCTGTCAATATTGTTGATGCCTCTCAGCTCGACACCGCGTCGCTGTTGCCGAAAGATAAGTTGGGCGTGGCCCAACTGTGGTGGGTGCGCGCACAAGAGTTACATGCCTCGCGCGGGGCATGACCTCTGGTTTTTATTGACAGCCGAACTCGTGCTAAACTCGTACATCGCGAAACCCCCTCCGAGTTCAACTCGGGAACATGGCGGCGGCAGCAGCAGCCTGTGTCATTGCATCCAGCGGCAGCAAGCGTCAGCGTCAGCGTCTCGACCCGTTCACCTATGACCGACGTGGAGTTTCAGCGTCATTTTCGCCTGTGGAAGACATCAGTCCGCTGGCTGTGTGACGAGCTAGGCGAAGACTCTCGTTTGCGGAGACAGCGTGGCGGGCTTCCTTCGCTCACCGTCGTAGAGCAAGTCCTCTGCGCCCTCCGTTTCTACGGGACTGGGAGTTTTCAGGGAAGCGTCGGCGCCGAGCGTTACATTGGACGTCATCAAACTACTGTTAGTCGTAGCGTGAGAGATGTGTCTGACGCGCTTATGGATGCGGCAGTGCGTAAGCGGTGGCTAGCTTTCCCGCAGCGGCGGCTGAGCAGGCATATATATATAAAAGAATGCTTCTTACTTCGCAGGAACATTACGAACGTAGTCGGGTGTGTCGACGGAAAGTACGTAGGAATTAAGACGCCTTCAATGTCAGCGTTACTGTGAGTAGGATTGAAGCAATGTCTAGACACGCCATATTGACAAATTTGTCACTTCTCTGTTTCCGACCCAAATTTTGTGTTACCGACATCTCGCATGCGGCTGCCTATGATACTGACTTTTTCGCTGGTTGCTGACTTTTTGCCGATTGTACTACTTGTCTTTCATGGTGCCTTCCAAATGGCTTACTTCCTTGGAAAAGAGGTTAATTAAGTATAAATAGATAAATTGATATCACAAATTGTGTGAAGTAACCTATCAATGCTCATCTCATAAAGAACTTGGGGTACTTCATGGCTGAAGCTACATAGTACGCATAATACTGAATTTTGGTCATGCGTCATCTCTCGGCCGCACTATGAAACAGCGAGGCATTGCACAATTTGTTGCAGCACGAGATGTGGAAGTTGCGCCAAGCCAGTTGTGCCTATGCATTTGTGGCGAAATGGAAATGCATTGAGAACCTTAGTGTGCTGGCTTGCATAAAGAAAATACTTCAGGGTGTTTGCTCTGTTCACTGTTGATGCATATGACAGAGGTACAATGTATCTTTTTTTGGAGGGGGGGGGCAGCGTTATCGTGGACAGTCAAATCATATATTTTCGTCTAATAATGGGGCTCTAATTCTTAAGCAGTAGAGCAATGCAGAACCAATGTAATGCAGAACTCGGGGTGCATGAAGATGTCATGAACCACTAAGGCAAAATTACATATTGGGAGAAATGTGCTGCAGATGCCAATGAAAAGTGGGGCTTTAACTCGTCATAATAAAAATGAAAATTGCAGAGCAGACTGGGTCTACATTTTGCACAGCTTCAGAGCAATGATTACACAAAACGTGATATGCTCAAGCAAGTAAAAGCTTGCCACAATGCCAAAGTAGGATGAGTGACATGCAGCATGTTTTGGCATTGAACATGTCTTGTAACCGCCATTTTTATTGTAAGCCTTGCTGTCACACCTTTCCCTACGTAACTCCCTTTACTGTAACGTGGCACTGTCTTTCTATTGGTGTCATGATGATGATGGCAACGGCAGCAATAAGGCTGGTTATAGCTTGCCCCTTTGATTCCTGTGAGTTCAGTGGCAAAGAATATGGCACGTGCATACACCTGCACTGCAAAATTGAACACTTGTTATTTTTTATAGAGTTAATTTGTGTTGGGACATTTCAAATATGTGCGCCATTGTGGCCTAATACCTAGAGCATTGGTGAGGTTGAAGACTGGCTGTATTGGTACAGAAGCTTGAAGTTGAATTGCACAACAATTCGACGTGACGCAAAGAAGAGAAATACGCACAGCAGAATGCTCTGCTGTGTGTGTTACTCTTACTTGTGTGCCGTCGAATTGTTCTGCGATCCAAATTCAAATAGAGCATTGGGCTTGCTTGGTGCAGGACCGAGGAAGTGTGAGCTATTCGAGAACACGCCAGTGCTTGCCACCCAATTATGAAAGTCTGAAGGTTTGCCAACAAAGCTTTGCTTTCAAATCCACCCGCTCATGTAATACAAGCACTGATTGAAAGAACCGTCATACAAAAGTAATGGTGAAATCAATGGCCTGTGAAAAGTGTAATTTGTATATTGACACTGTTGACATAATAGGTGTCATACCGGCCTCAAAATTGTACTGGACAGAGCAGTTTGTTTCCTGTGTGAAACACAAGCTTTCATTACATGCTGTGCAGATAACCAAGCTCAGTTGTGATGTGGTAGACAACATTCACTGTAATCTATTTTTGATTCTAAAGAAGTGCTAAACACCACCTCTTTTTCAAGGACGTCATGGGAATACTGGCGAGACCTTTTTACAGCCCCTCATAATGGAAGTGTGGCCAGCCAGCTTTACTTGGATGCCTTTACAGATTTCTGTTCCTGATCATTGTGTGCTATCAAGTTGCTAAAGTCTATGCAACTGGTGCAAGGCATTACGTGATTCTATAGCCAGATAAAACTTTAGGAGGCCGCAGAATCTGCGCTTTAAAGGCAGGTGAACACAAGCCAGCACCAATGGGAACGCACTCTAGACTGATGTCGTGCCGCCGGGCGCACTAATACCCGCTTGTTGGAGAGGGACTATTTCTTTAGTCGTGGAGGCAATCGACTTCTGCGCTTTGGTCATCTGGGCGGGGCCTGTCCTGTCTTCTGAACTTGCATCCGAGTGTTAAGGATGCCGCTTTTCATACAACACAAAAGGGCTAAGTGTACAATTATTTGGATTGTGAAATGGATACATGAGCAGTGAGCTATGCAAGGGCTTAAGCTGTGTGAAAATTAGTACATGCAAATATATGACATTGTTAAAGAATATGTGGTATCGAACATGCATGTAATGGCATGTTTGGGTCGGGGAGTGTTGCAGTAATATGCACAGTCTACAGGTGATAGCAATATTAAACTCTTGCTGTTTCCTGTCTTTTCATTGTGAATTACACATACCGTTCGTTTTGTGGCTAATCAACACGCACTGTATTCTTGCACATAGAAAGAACAAACAGCACGATGACGTGTATGCTGCATTAGTGTATTTTTCATTTACATGATCCAAGAGTGGCACAGGTTGTCTTAAATTTTTGCCTATTTTGAAGAGACACCAACTGCATGTTACAACTGTCCTAATATGCACAGCACAATGTTTACTGCAATAATTCTATTCATTCTCTAGAATAATGACCAAAATAATAAACTGAAATCTCTTTTATAAGGTGTCTTCTGGGGTCTCGACGGGAAGGCAGTGAGGGCACCGATACTAATGTTGCAGAGCAGCCCTCAGGACCTCTGTCACACTCTCAAGAGCACGAGCCTGGCGCTCGCCTACTGCCACCAGGCGGTTGAGTGCCTCCAGCAGCAGAATGTCTTGCTGCAAAAAAGTGGATTATTGGAATGAATCAACCGCATATAAACCATTATTTACAAAGGAAAATGCTCGTTGCACTATTGGTACTCATTGCCCTTAACTGTGGAAGCCTTTTGTGTAGTATGCATAATACAACGATGTGTTGGGATAACGTTGCTTTATTTTTCATAACTGGGGCTGTCTTTTTCAGAGCCAATTGTCATGTTGATTAGTATGCCAGCAGCTGAGGTGTCCCCACACCTGCACGAGTCTCTACTGTCAGCACCACAAACCTATTTTTGTTCACTGCAAAACAAATGACTCTCCCTACAATCCCTTCTTATACGAGCTGATTGAATCCTATGCTACAAACATCATATTTTTGTCCCATTACGCAATTTTCTACCATCCTCGGCTGCAGTTCTTTCTCCTTGACATCCATTCTCTTACGCTTATGTGATAACCTATTATGAATTGACAACAAGGGATTGAAGACGTGCGTGGCCTACCTGCCGATTCCATTTTCTTTCTTAATCTCAACTAGCATATCAGTTGCCACGGTTTACTACGCCACTGTCTTCCTGCCTTAAAGTTATCTCCAACAATTTTTGTTATTTCGCTTTCTACACAGTCCTCGACTTCTCAAGTTTCTTTGTTTGTGTCCCATATAGCATAACGGGTAGAATGCAATGATTCTAAACTTTTTTCAAGGATATCGGTAACGTGGCGATCACGATTCGGTAATGCCTTCCATGTGCTGTTGAACCCATGAAATGTTTCCTGCTTTATATCAGCACCTGCTATTGATATTTCACCTGGATAAAGATATTTTTTCATAGATTCTGCGGGCTTAATGTCACTCTTGAATTTTTGTTATCTCACCAAGTTAGTGAAGGTTACCTTCATCTTTTCGATATTTTCGTGGGCCCACGTGCATGTAAAAGCACGAACACTCATTGGTTCACAATGCCTTTTTGGAACTGCTGGACATTCAGTTTGTTACTACGAAAGTGACTTAATCCGTGCACTATTATGCTAAATATGAAACAGTAGAAATTTACTTATCTGCAGTTTGTCGATGTCTCCTGCACTATGTTGGTAGCAAGATCCATCTTCGGCACCACCTCCTTGTCGCCTCGTAGATATATAGGTTGTCTTCCTTTTGCACTCACTATGTAATATTCGTGACGCTCGCCGTCACGCTGAGTGGAGGAACTCGGCGCACTCGCAGAAGCAGCACGGGACACGTTTCTTCAGCATTGCGCCGTGAACAGTAGGTGCGCGTTGCGATCTGTAAAATCGCTGAAGCTATTGGCAGTCTTACGGGGTGCAAGGAAAGATTGCTCACGGAGGAACAGAACTATCCAAGAAATAGTGGTCATCGTCGAGCCTGATCACTACGTCGCGCACTGCAAGCTCGTTGTACGAGTTTGTTTACACTGGGCCTCTTCGATGTTTAGCCGCCATGCTCGTCGAGTGAATGGATGTGATGACGCCACCACAGCGTTCCCTCGTGGTATAATGCGAAGCGTACTAAATTACAAACTAGTCTAATACACATTTAGTGTACATCCTGTGAGCTTTAAAATGCTTCTAAACCGCCTTGAAGTAACCAATAACATCGTACTAAATGCATTTGTTTTATAACTTGCTTGTGCATGTAATGCACTCAGTGGAACGACAAACAAGTGAAAGAAGGCACGACCATGGACCGACAATATGGCCACGTGAGTCTCTGTTTGTTGACAGCACAGAAGGCAACGCCCAAGGAACGATAGCCACCCAAAGTGAATCTAGATAAAGTAATGAAACTGGAGGCTTGTCGAAAGATAAACTGTGTCTCGGTACCATTTGGGCTTTCATCTTGGGGTGTCGCCAGAGCTCGTTAAGATCCCGAGTTTTGTGAAACTCGGCGCATCCTGCATAGCACCCCTGAACCAATTTTAATGAAATTTGTTGCATTTGAGAGAGATAAGTAACTTATAGTGACGGTTGGAAGCGGAATTTCTATTCAGTGGCTGAATATTGTTAAACGTATTTTGAAAAATTCGAAAGTGCAAAATAATAGAAGCACGAAGTTTACGAATCAATAGGTTTGCATCAAGAAAAGATATCGCGGTTCTTTAAACAGCATCCACTAGATCATTCAAAGCGGAAAAATTACATATGCCAATTTATATCGTACATGAATTCGTTACGTGGTGTACAAGGGTTCTGCAAAGCTGTATTTATATATTACTAAGTTTTTAGGGATTCATGTATAATATATCAATTTTGTCCGCTTTAGATGTACTGTTAGATGCAGCGCAGAGTTGTGATATCAGTTTTCATTGCCGAATAACAGTTCGTAAACTTTATAGTTTCATGTACTAAAAATTGGAGGTGTTTGTTAATTTTTAATAAACTAGTGATGACCTAAATCAAAAATTCAAAACCAAAAGTCACAATATTTTAAATTTTTCTGGTAAATGTAACGAACCTCGTCAAATTTGGTGCAGTGGTTGCCGAGAAAAACGGATTCTCCTTTTACATGTATTTATACAGGAGCAACCGAGCTAAAGCTTCCTCTTAAGGGCTACTTTTCCGAATATCGTGTCCTCGTGTACAAAAAAAATGACAAAGATAGTCGAATGCCGCGCCCACCCGCGTCGGAGGTGCCGTTCGCCATTAAGGGGCCCACATACACTGCTTCACTTGTAATCCTTCTTCGCAGAGTGGAAGGGCACTGAGTTTTATTTTTTTCGCATTTATTTCGATTCTAGAGAGAGATAATAATATAAATGCAACGCAATTCGTACCGCTCGTGCATCGTGCACTGGTGCACAAATACCTCAAAAACAAGCCCTGCAAGGTGGTTCCGGGTGCCTAAAGACAACAGGTGAGCGCTCAGACTCAAGGACATCAGAAGGCGCATGTACACGAACACAGCTCTGTCCATGTGTGTGCTCCAGAAGCCTCCGGACGTCGTTGCGCCTTGATTGTGCTACACTTCCCTCTTGCCGGTAGAGAAAGCTGACAAATAGATGTTCCTCCTCCTTGTCACATGGTCTATGCCTTGTGTTTTTGTGTGCCAAATCTCATTCTGCAACTTCAGTAACTTGCCAGATTTCCATTCTGGCCTCAGTGCTTTTTCTGCGTGTCATGTTCTACAAATGTACAGACAGTTGAAAAATTACTGCTCTTTTTGTGTATTGTGTATCTTTTTGTGTATTTTGTGTGTCTGAGGCGCGGCGTCACTGAGAATGACATAGACGTTGTGCATCGTGTGCCATCCAGGGATAAGAGTAGGCCGAACGTGATCGTAAAGTTTCGTATGAAAGCCGCCCGGGATAGAATGCTTTCGACAGCAAGGAAAAGAAAACTAAATGCGAGGGATCTAAGGTATGACACAGATGCTTCGATCTATGTAAATGAGCATCTGTGTCGTGAAAACAAAATGTTGCCAGGAAAAGCGAGACAAGCAAGGAAAGAGAAAAAAATTGAAGTTTATCTGGGTGTCTCAAAGCAAAGTTCTCATGCGGAAATTGGAAAAGACACCAGTTTTGCGCTTAACGTGTGATGAGGACTTGGCGCAAGTTGTTTAATAGGTCGTCAGGGTGGAAAAATGGTTTTCTTTGTTCTGATCCTGCATGTAATTTTTCTTTACTTTTTTGATCACTTTGCTAAACATTTAAAGCATAATCCTGTCCTTCTGTAGAGTGTTAGATGTGCCTAAACCGATTTCTTAATAGTACACAGCATTTTCTGTAACCAATGCCTCTACTCTTCATCTACATTATGTAACTGAACATTTGTGTAAGGCTTTCAACATTGCTGTGGGCTGGATTAGTGCCATATATCACTTCTCTGTTATCTATGATAGATTTTCTAGCATTGTACAACGAAAGTATGGATTCGTAACGATTCATCAACATCTATTACTGAGTACGTTTACCCTATTCAAAGGTTGCTGTTTTGTTATACTTGCTATAATTAATTTCTGTATACATAGGTTATAACCACTGTCTACTAATGGACTCTAGTACAATAGGTTCTAGTCCATGGAAGCCAAATTCACGCATTGTAGACCACCGCATATCACCCCTAGCTATGCTTCACATTAATATGCAGTCTGCTTGTTGCAAAAAAGACAACCTCTTTGTTCTTCTTGATCAGATTAAATTTGATCTCTCCATAGTTCTGCTAACAGAAACTTGGTACCGTGATGATTAGGACGTTATTAATATCGCGGGTTATAATCTAGTTTATTTAAATAGAAAAATAAGGACAGGAGGTGGCGTATGTATGTATGTTAAAGATGAAATGAGATACGAATGCCTTAACGAGTGGCCTCAATGCACGGATGATATTGAAATTGTATGTCTTAATGTAGAAACCTTTGTGGTTGTTGCAGTATACAGACCACCCGATGGCAGCATAAACAATTTTATTCAGTTTTTAGATAACATACTTTCCTTCGTTAATGACAATGGATATAGACTTGTGTAGGGAGGTGACTTGAACATTGATAGGTTAGCAAGCACAAATAAGCAAAAGCATTTTTCAGTACTTGTTGATTCGCACATTTTATCGAATGTTATTGTCACTCCTACTCCTATCACTGACTCGAGTGAAACATCAATAGACCTGTTCATAACAAACTTTCCCTTCGATTCAGTACTTTCTGGCAATATTTGTACTGCTATCAGTCATCACCTACCTATATATTTTATTGTACACCAATCCCGCTGCATACCTAGACAGGCTGCTTCTGGTATATATAATAGAGCTATAAATTTAAACTCTCTTTCGTGCTTTCGTGATGCAATTGAGCAAACGCAATGGGATCACTTATTTTCTTTCTCCTGTGTTGACTTAGCTTACGACTACTTTATCCGAAAGGTCATTTCAACTTATAATAAACATTTCCCACTTCAGGTTGTTAAAAAAACCAAAGCGTGCCCGCAAACCTTGAATGACTACAGAGATCCTATAGATGATGAAGGAAAATGATAGGCTTTTTCATGCATTCCTAGTTAACCGAAGTCCAGATGCTTTGAGGATGTTTAAAAATGTAGAAATTTGATCATTAGGTAACAACCGCAAGTAAAACGAACTTACTAATATAACATGTTCGAGGGCGTCACGGATATCAAACAAATGTGGAATAAATTACACTCCATCATATCTCCAGGTAGAATAAGAAATAGTTTAGAATAACATGTAGTTGACAATGAAGTTATTAAAGGCAAGAAATTAGCCGACAAATTCTATGAATACTTTACATCTGTAACTGAGAGATCCAGATAGTGCCTTTGATTACATGCAAGTGAGGCTCAAGGATTCTATATTTCTTGCCCAACTGATGAAAATGAAGTATTAACAGTATTTAAAAACTTTAGGATGAGTAAAAGCGAGGACATAAATGACCCAAAAATGGAGCCGATTCAATATATTATTGAACTGCTTAGTCCGTGTGTGACACATATTATCAACCTTTCCATACGAAGTGGCATTTTCCTACAGAATATGAAGAATGCTAAGGTGACGGTAATATACAAAAGTGGAGATAAAAACATTGTCGGTAATTATACACCCATTTCAATCATTCCCCTATTCTCCAAAGGACTTGAAAAAATTATTCATCATAGACTGTCAAACTTTATGACAAACATGCCGTCATAACAAAGTCGCAATACGGATTTAAATCAGGTTTTTCAGCAGAAAGTGCTCCACTGTTTCAAAATGAATTGATTCCCAAGAATATTGGAGTAAAAAAATTCACATTCGGCATATTTTAGATATGTCTAAGGCCTTTGATATAATTATTCATGAAACATTAATAGGCAAGCTGCAGTGTTATGGAGTTCGTGGTGTTGCCCTAAATCTAATTAAAAACTACTTAACAAACCGACATCATTGTGTATCGATGAGCAGAACTCTGTCTTCTATCATCATCATCACCCTGGTTACGCCCACTGCAGGGCAAAGGCCTCTCCCACACTTCTCCAACTACCCCGGTCATTTACTAACTGTGGCCATGTCGTCCCTGCAAACTTCTTAATCTCATCCGGCCACCTAATTTTCTGCCGCCCCGTGCTATGCTTCCTTTCCCTTGGAATCCAGTCCGTAAACCTTAATGACCATCGGTTATCTTCCCTCGTCATTACGTCCTGCCCATCCCCCCCATTTCTTTTTCTTGATTTCAACTAAAATGTCATTACCTCGCGTTTGTTCCCTCACCCAATCAGCTTTTTTCTTATCCCTTAACGTTACACCCATCATTCTTCTTTCCATAGCTCGTTGCGTCGTTCTCAATTTAAGTAGAAGCCTTTTCGCAAGCCTCCAGGTTTCTGCCCCGTACGTGAGTACTGGTAACAAACAGCTGTTATACACTTTTCTCTTGAGAGTTAGTGGCAACCTGCTGTTCATAATCTGAGAATGCCTGCCAAACGCACCCCAGCCCATTCTTATTCTTCTGATTCTTTCAGTCTCATGATGCTGATCCGCGGTCACTACCTGTCCTAAGTAGATGCATTTCCTTACTATATCCAGTGCCCCGCTACCTATAGTAAACTGCGGCTCTCTTCCGAGACTGTTAAACATTAGTTTAGTTTTCTGCAGATTAATTTTTGGACCCACCCTTCTGGTTTGCTTGTCCAGGTCAGTGAGCATGAATTGCAATTGCTCCCCTGAGTTACTAAGCCAGGCAATATCGTCAGCGAACTGCAAGTTACTAAGGTACTCTTCAGTAACTCTTATCCCCAATTCTTCCCAATCCAGGTCTCTTAATAGCTCCTGTAAACACGCTGTGAATAGGAGTGGAGAGATCATATCTCCCTGCCTGACGCCTTCCTTTATTGGGATTTTGTTGCTTTCTTTATGGAGTACTACGGTGGCTGTGGAGACGCTATAGATATCTTTCAGCATTTTTACATACGGCTCGTCTACACCCTGATTCTGGAATGCCTCCATGACTGCAGAGGCTTTCACTGAATCAAACGCTTTCTCGTAATCAATGAATGCTATATATAAGGGTTCCTTATATTCCGCACATTTCTCTATCACCTGATTGAGAGTGTGAATACGGTCTATTGTTGAGTAGCGTTTACGGAATCCTGCCTGATCCTTCGGTTGACAGATGTCTAAGGTGTTCCTGATTCTCTTTGCGATTACCTTAGTAAATAATTTGTTGACAACGGATAGTAAGCTGATTGGTCTATTATTTTCAAGTCTTTGGCGTGCCATTTTTTATGGATTAGGATTAGGTTAGCGTTCTTCCCAGATTCCGGTACGCTCGAAGTCATGAGGCATTGCGTATACAGGGTGGCCAGTTTTTCAAGAACAATGTGCCCACCATCCTTCAACAAATCTGCTGTTACCTGATCCTCCCCAGCTGCCTTCCCCCTTTGCATTGCTCCCAAGGCGTTCTTTACTTCTTCCGGCGTTTCTTGTGGTATTTCAAGTTCCTCTAGACTATTCTCTCTCACATTATCGTAGTGGGTGTTACTGGTACTGTATAGATCTCTGTAGAACTCCTCAGCCACTTGAACTATCTCATCCATATTAGTAATGATATTGTCGGCTTTGTCTCTTAACGCAGGCATATGATTCTTGAATAATTCTAGTTTCTTCACTGCTTTTAGGCTTCCTCCTTTTCTGAGAGCATGTTCAGTTCTATCCATATTATAGTGCCTTATGTCAGCTGTCTTACGCTTGTTGATTAACTTCGACAATTCTGCCAGTTCTATTCTTGCTGTAGGGTTAGAGGCTTTCATACATAAGCGTTTCTTGATCTTTCGTCCCCTGTGATAGCTTACTGGTCTCCTGTCTAACGGAGTTACCACCGACTGCTATAGCGCACTCCTTAATGATGCCCATAAGATTGTCGTTCATTGCTTCATTACTAAGCTCCTCTTCCTGAGTTATGGCCGAATACGTGTTCTGAACCCTGACCGGAATTCCTCTATTTTCCCTTTTACCGCTAACTCACTGATCGGCTTCTTATGTACTAGTTTCTTCAGTTCACTCCTCAAGTCTAGGCTAATTCGAGTTCTTACCATCCTATGGTCACTCCAACGCAACTTCCCGAGCACGTCTACATCTTGTATGATGCCAGGGTTAGCGCAGAGTATAAAGTCTATTTCATTTCTTGTGTCGCCATTCGGGCTCCTCCAAATCCGCTTTCGGCTATCCCGCTTGCGGAAGGAGGGTATCTATTATCCGCATAATATTCTGTTCTGCAAACTTTACTAATAACTCTCCCCTGGTATCCCCCGCTTACTTGTCTCCAGCCTGCTTCTTGCCCACCGTGGCATTGAAGTCGCCCATCAGTATAGTGTATTTTCTTTTGACATTACCCATCGCCGATTCCACGTCTTCAGAGAAACTTTCGACTTCCTGGTCATCATGACTGGATGTAGGGGCGTAGACCTGTATGACCTTCAATTTGTACCTCTTATTAAGTTTCACAACGAGACTTGCCACCCTCTCGTTATTGCTATAGGATTCCTGTATGTGACCAGCTATATCCTTATTAATCAGGAATCCGACTATCAGTTCTCGTTTCTCCGCTAAGCCCCAGGAGCACAGAAAGTGCCCACTTTTTAGCACTGTATATGCTTCTTTTGTCCTCCTAACTTCACTGGGCCCTATTATATCCCATTTACTGCCCTCTAATTCTTCCAATAGCACCGCTACACTCGCCTCACCAGATAACGTTCCAGCGTTAAACGTTGCCAAGTTCATATTCCAATGGTGTCATGTCCGGTGGCCTATCTTCTATGCAACCTTTTAATACGGAGTTCCACAAGGCCGCATATTGGGGCCGCTTTTGTTTAATATATTTATTAATGATATTGTAAATGTGGACCCTCTATAATAATATAATAATATTTGCGGTTTTACGTGCCAAAACCACTTTCTGATTATGAGGCACGCCGTAGTGGAGGACTCCGGAAATTTTGACCACCTGGGGTTCTTTAACGTGCACCTAAATCTAAGCACACGGGTGTTTTCGCAGTTCGCCCCCATCGAAATGCGGCCGCCGTGGCCGGGATTCGATCCCGCGACCTCGTGCTCAGCAGCCCAACACCATAGCCACTGAGCAACCGCGGCGGGTAATGTGGACCCCTCAGCCCAATACATAATCTATGCTGATGATACAAGTCTTATCTTTTCAGCAACAAATATACATGATGTCGTGAATCTAGCTAACTTGACATTGGAAAAAAATACGCAGCTGGACACTTAGAAATTCTTCACAAATTAACTGCTCAAAAACTAAAGCTATTCTTTTTCACTCTAAATCCATACTTTATGACTCACTCGTTCTTACAACCTCATGTTGAATAATAATAAAATTGAATTTTCTGCTACACTAAAATCTCTAGGTCAAAATTTTCACAAATATATAAAATTGGATCACCATACTGAACATTTACAAGACAAGCTTTGCAAGGTCTTGGGCATACTAAGAAGATGTCAGCATGTATTGCCAGTTACATAAGAGCTTTCTATATTTAAGGCACTCTTCTCATCACATCTGCGCTATAGTAACCTAATTTGGGGTAACGGAATTCAGTAATTAGTAATTAATCTCGTTATTCTTCAAAAAAGGCCCTACGTTCTGTTGCAAACCTACCATTTAATCCACATACTTCAGAACTTTTCGTTAAATATAATGTAACTAAAGTAAGCATGGTATATATAATTACACTTTATAACTTTCCTTTACATCTGGTACTGTAAAAAATCGCGGTTATATACACAGTGTAGCTAACTTGCAACTAAATCCTTCTTTGCGCCTAAACAGACACTCGGAAAAATGGTATATGCCACGGCCGCGCGCGAACTATAGCTTTGAAACATTAAGTTATTGCTTGCCGAAGACATTAAATAAATTCAAGATTTCTTATGAAAACGTTCGCACACTCTCTAAAACTTCTGTTTAAGCATGCTGTGTTGAATAGGTTCAGTTAAATTTCACTTTTTGGAAAATATGTCTCTGTGGATATCATGTTTTCTCAGTTGACACCGACGTTCAAATGTATTTTTCTTTTATTGCTATGCTGCCTTAGTGAACCGGGGACGTGAGGCCCAGTCAAGCTGATCTTAATGCAGCTTTTTTCCCTCGTTCCAACCACTTATGTGAAACTCCATGTATGTGGTAAATAAATGAACTTGAAACTGAACTTGAGTAACGTTTGAAGATTCGATATGTTAAAGAAGAGATGGTTCGAGAAGCAACAACTGCAGAGAAAAAGCGATGAACGACAAACTGTGAAGAATATAACAAACAACAAACAGCGCAACACGGAATTGGAGACAACACAACGCAATGGAAAATACCATGGAGAAAAATCGCAAGATTAACCAAGAGAAAAGAGGGCGAAGCAGGGATTGTTCAAGCTCGTTCCCCGGACTCTCCGAAGCGGACAGAGAAAATGTCCAACGCAGACCCAGATCCACGTCCCGGCCCAAACAAACGTCCAGGCCAAGGGCCAGATCCAAGTCAAGAACAAGGACGTCACCTCTAGGAGAGTCCCGGGAGGGTCCTGGCGGAGGTCGGGGCGGCTGGACACAGGTGAGCTGGCCGAGAACGGCATCCGGTGCTTCTCTCCTGTCTGGGAGGTCGTCTGAGGCAGTGGCAGAAGAGTCTGCCCTAGGACAAGAACTAATCCAAAGAAAGTAAATGCTAGAGCAACTCACCCAAGAAAACGCAACACAGAGGGATGAAATATAACATTTAAAGGAGCAGAACGTTCCGCTCAGGCAAAATCAGCTACACAAGTCAACAGCATCATTACACTCGCCTAGTCGAGCCCCAACGCCTGTGCTAGTAATCAGGAGTGCAAGTAGCAAAAAAAAGAAAAGAACAGGAGAAATGTCACACGTAGAAAATGATGAAATATCACAAACATTAGAAGAAAACTAGAGAATATGTTCGGAGAATTAACCAACAATATGCAACAGCAATTCGCTGGATTGGAGGTGCAGCTTGGAGAAGTAAGCCAAATAATAAATAGCATTGAAAATCAATAACGGCGGCGATGAGCACGCAAACAGATCTGAGGCCTGTAGGAGGGGGACCGGTCAAAGCAACTATTAAACCTTACAGCAAAGTGGCTGCATATAAATGAATTAAAATCACAGTAGAAGGGCAAATTAATTAACATGGCTCAACGTGATCACTATACGATTTGGCAATTTCACCGTGGAAATGTTGCGGGTATAGCCGGCAACGGGAAAGCTATAAACAGTTCGTAAAGGAAAAGGAGGCCCCCGACATCATCGCCTTATAACAAATTGGAGGATTGGCTAAATTATCACGCTATAAATCTTATGAACGCCCTGATGAAAAAGCATCCGTAACTAGACTCGTTCGAAGAAATATCACAGGAAATTTTAGAACACGATAGAGACATTTACGATTTAGCTCATGTTCTAGTTGAGCTAATTCCGACAAAGCAGAATAGGCAAAGTTTATTCATATTAAAAGTGTATAGCAGTCCCAAATATAATACCCAATTTAAGCCGCTTCTCAGGAAAACTATAAACATTGCAAACAAAACAGCACTTGTTATGGTAGGAGATTCTGATGCATCACGTCCACCCAGGTGCTATGATAAGGAAAATATCGAAGGTCGAAATGTTTGGAATGATGCCTACAAAAGGGTCAAATATCAGTTACCGACCCGTCTTCCCAACCAGGATAGGAAACAGCGTATCCAAAGACACCACTCCTGACTTTACATTCACTAAGAATATAATGGAAACGCATTGTATAAAAAAAAACTGGAAAAATATGGGCAGTGATCATAAGAATATGGAAGCCACCTTTAAAGCGGGCTCAGAGAAAAAGGAAATACAATGTATTAAATATAATTGAATGGGATGCCTTAGAAATATTAGAGATAAGCATGCAAGCGATATCATAGAAGACATAGATGAATGGCTAGGAAACCTCTAATAAAGTATTCAAATGACAGCTAAGACCACATAAGCGAAGGAGGGACCAGACAGAACTGAAAGTAAGCTTTTACATATGTGGGAAGGGAAAAGAAGATTATAAAAGAGATGGAAAAAATTAAAACACAACAAAACACTTATAAACAAGATAGCTACGCACAGCATGGTAATTGAGGAATATACTTTGGAACTATGCAGACAACAATGGGAAAAATGTATGATATGATGGAAAAACAAATGGGTTTATCCAAAACATGGAGCACGCTAAGATCACTAATACAGCAAGACAGCATAATGACAAAACTTAAATAAGCTAGATTGTAGATAAAGACGAAGGTACAGTAGAAGAACTAGTACAGCAAACAAAGAAGAGATACGTAGGGAATACAACGAAAGACCAATTAAGTTCATACAAGGGCAAAGAATATTGTTCCCTAGACAGACCCATAATAAAGGCTACGGGTAAGATCAGAACTTATGAAACTGAATACAAAATCTGCACCGCTCCTGATAGAATTACGCACAAAGTCATCAGGAATTTAGACTATAAGTCAATCACAGCAATCACCAAACATATGAACAAGTGCTGGAAAAAAAAAATTCGCATACCCAAACAGTGGAAAACGGCACAAATAATAATGATAACCAAGCCTGGCAAAAAAACCAAATCTTGAGAGCCTTAGACCGATTTCCCTTACATCGTTTATAGGGAAATTGTTATAGCATGTAATTCTAACGCGCCTGACCAATTATATGGAATATAATGAACTTCCTCCCCATCCTATGGCAGGACTCAGGGTAAAACTCTCCATACAGGTTACTATCAAACGTCAACTAATCGATGCAGAAGTGGCAGCAAAGGATACTAAGATTACAGTAGGCATATATCTTAAGAAGGCTTTTGATAATACTGCACATAAAGTTATACTTGAAACTCTTCAAGAATTAGTGGTAGGAAGAAGAGCCTGCAGTTATATCAAAGACTTCCTTACTGACCGGGTTGCAGAAATAATACTAGGCGGGACAGAATTCGATAAATTTAGCCAAGGTAGTAGAAGAACGCCGCAAGGCTTGGTACTATTCCCATTTCTTTTTAATGTGGCGATGACACGTCTTTCTACAAGAGTGAAAGGAATTTTAGGACTCCACCATAGCTTCTATGCTGATGACTAGCATTTGTAAGAAGGAGGTAGTGACGGACAGATCACATTCGCATTGGCTTTTCAAAAAGTTTTCCAAATAGCAGTAAAATTGTAGAAGACTATGTCAGTAATAAGGGACTGAAATGCTCACCAGAATAGTATGCAGTATTTCACAACGAAAGTAGAGCTAAGAAAAGTAAAGGATGAACTTAATATTATAACCTATCTTGGAAATAAGGAAACACCCTCGACCGAAACCATAACAATTCTGGGACTCCGAATAACCTCAAACGGACATAATGGAGAAAGGATCAGAATACTTGAAACTAGTGCGCCACAAATTATGCGCCTAATTAGACGGATTGCAAATGCGCACTATGGTATGAAGGACAAAAATATTGTCACGTAGGTGCCGGCGAGCTGACTGGCACGCAGGCAGACAGAAAGGAACCCTGCGTCAGCGGTAAACTCAAATGCAGTTTATTCGGCGCACTTGTGCCCTAAAGCAAGCGAACAACTATGTGACGGCGAAGGCAGTCGGCGGCAAGGCTGTACCATGTATTGATCTGTTATTTCGCTGTCGACAGGCTGTCCGGTTGCGCACGCACTCAAAGCTACCGACACGGCTATCAGGGAACACGCATCGACGCGTGTTGGCAGCCTGCATCACCGATTTTTGCATCAAGATTCCAAAGGACCAACATCGGCGTCCTTCCCTGTCGCCATACGTCGCTCCCATCGCCTTGGTCACCTGATCTCGGCAGCCCAATCAAGTCTGACTACCGTCTACAAAAGGACTGCTCTCGCTGACTCCCGTCGCAGTCGGCGGCAAGGCTGTACCGTGTATTGATCTGTTATTTTGCTGTCGACAGGTGAATTGAAACGACCACCTACCCGCGTTCTTTTTTCTATTTTGCTCTCTGCCGCCGACTGCACCACAATGCCTGATTGTACCGCTTGTGCTGAGCCATTGCCGCGAGATGATAAGTTTCTGACGTGCTCTGTTTGTAATGAAGCTTTCCACCTGGGTAAAAACTGCTCGACGGTCGCTGAATCAACTTTTTGGAAAATGTCGGCAGCAAAACGGGGATCTTAGGTATGCCCGGCATGCAAGACGCAAATCGTCAAGCAACCTTCAATGGGTAATAAATCGGATGATGGAGTACTAGAACAGCAACTTTTGGCTGTGAACGATAAACTGGACCGGCTGACGACTACAGTTGAAATGTTGGCTAGTCGAGTGGAAGAACTACTGACCTTCAAAGCTATCGGAGAAAAAACCGCAGAAACTGTCCTGCTGTTAAATATGAATCGGTGTCACCCACAGTGACTGCAAACCAGATAGCAGTCGGCGAGCTTGGCACGCAAGTACATACCTCTCCTCTAAGTTTGTTGCCCTGGCTGAGCTGCTTGGGAAGGTTGGCTCTGAACTTAGCGAATTAGAGCAACACAGCGGACGCTGCAATTTTGAGATTCATGGCCTGCAATATATCTCCAACGAGGATTTGCCTTCCTTCTTGTCAGGACTGGCGGCGAAGCTAAACATTTCCGAATTCAAAGTGACCGATGTTTCTGCCGTTCACCGACTTCCGGCACGCAGCAATACCATTCCTGTAGTGCTTGTGTAAATGCACACTGTTTCGGCCAAACAGCAATGGCTCGCTGCACGAGGAATCCTACGTGAACTTGCTCAAGACAGTACCTTTCCGCGGCTTTACTTCAACGATAATCTTTCGCGTGCCCAACGGGAGCTGTATCGGCTGGCATGGCAGAAAGGCAAAGAATCAAAATTTAAATTCGCTTGGACCAAAAAACGGCAGGATACTGGCTAAGAGGGATGAAGATGCACCTATTCTGTATATCAATAAGGCATCTGATCTCGAGAGTATTGCATGAGCATGAACAAAGCTGCCTTCAAGACATGTACTAATCTAAACGAGGTTCTTAGTTTCTTTCCAAATCCTAATGGTTGCGGCTTCCGTGCTGTTCGCGTCAACATTTGTAGTATTAGAAAACATTGGGTCCATTTTCAGGCCCTAATTACTCCTTTCAACTCCTATTTCGATGCGATCGTGCTTACCGAGATTAACATTCCGTCCGCCTGCATCAATCAGTATCAGATTATTGGATACCAATGTTTTCATATACTAGGCCAATTAAAAGGGGAGGAGGCGTGGCAGTCTTCATCCGGGACACATGGGCGACAACTGAGCTGACTTTCCCGTTTTCCCAAGCTGAAATTGTGGCAGTGCGTCTTTGCGCACCTTCCTTGTCACTAATTCTGCTTGCGGTTTATCGCCCACCGTGTTGCAACGGTCGTATATTCCTAGATGAACTTGATGCTGCCCTGGCCTCGATGTCGTCAATGGACCATGTTTGCCTAATTGGGGATGTCAACATAGATACGCTACGCCCTCCAGCAACGACAGTTGGCAATTATTTGGAGGTCATTTCCAAATGGGGGCTTGCAAAACACGATCTGTGAACCTACACGCGAAGAATTCCTTGCTGGTCATCTTGTCACATCTTGCATAGATCATATAAATATACGTGCACATAACTGAAGTGTCAAATCTGCCGTTATTACAGCGAAACTTGCTTATCATTACATGGTCTGCTGCTCTCTAACAGATGACACTACCAACTTGGTCGCTCCAAACGAACTCAAACAAATCTTAATTGTTGACCCCTTGGCTTTGGAAAAATTTGTAATGAATCACGACTGGCATAACTTTTTTGCTGACTGTTCCTCCAGGCGACGCCTACGACAACTTGGTAACACTTTTCACCGATTTCCGGCTTGCAGCTACACGGGTCTGTAAAATCAAACAACGTAAATTGGACCAAAAATGGATGTCGACAGAAATACTTGCGGCAATACAAGCAAACGACTTGTTATGTGTTCAAACAAAGAGAAGTCGTAATTGTACTGCTTTGCGGCTTCGGTACAAAGAGCTTCGAAATAAGGTCAATGCTATGATACGTCTAGCAAAACGTAATAACATACGAGCAAAATTCACGGACGCTCGTTGTGACAGCAGGAAAACATGGTCCCTAATTAACAATCTTAGAGGTGGTGATGTAAACGCTAATCGCCATGTTGATCTGATGCCTCGTTTTTCTTCAAATGGTACTGCCACAGCTAATAATTCTAACTTATTTTTTTCAAAAGTGTCCAGTGTAGCAAGACCTCATCCAGATATTTGCACATTGCAAACTAGTATTTCAGAATCCGCCCTTCTTCCCATGTTTTCGGAACATGACTTCAAATCAATTCTTTTCAGTCTAAAATCAAATAAGTCTCCTGTAATTGATGGTATTTCAATATTAGAGCTGCGCAGAACTTTCGAAGCAATAAAAGATGTGCCACTACTAATTTTAAACAATATTATTACCACTGGTATCACTCCAGATAATCTGAAAAATGCGCTGGTCATTCCTCATTTCAAAAGTGGCGCACGCAACAATATCGAAAACTACCGGCCTATTTCAATCCTTTCATGCATTGGGCAGATATTGGAAAAACATCTGCTCAAGACAATGAGCAGCTTTTTAAGCAATCATGGCGTGTTATCTCCTAGCCAGTATGGTTTTGTGCCGAATCGGGGTACGCAGTTGCTGCTTGAAGATTTTTCCGATACACTAAACTCTGCGTTTGAACACAGATCAGATTTGAATCAGATTGCTTGTGCACTGTTTCTAGCCGTCCGCAAAGCGTTTGACAGCGTCTGCCATAGTATACTGCTAACCAAACTTTCTTTGCTAGGCTTTCGGGGTGCGTTTTTGCGGCTTCTGAAAAAGTTCTTATCTCATAGGCAGCAACTTGTGTCGATTGGAAAATTTCGTAGCAACCTGACCGAAGTTAAAGCTGGCGTCCCCCAAGGTTCAATTTTCAGTCCGTTATTATTTAATTTATATTTTAACGATTTATCTAATGTTGTGAACGTCAAATTATATCAGTATGCTGATGACGCTGTCCTAGTTTCACACGCTCGAAGTTACACTGACGCCATCTCTTCTTTACAAATGGCAACAACAAAAGTGATGGACTGGTTGCAGAGAAATGTAGTCTATATCAATGCGCCCAAAACTCAACTAATCTGTTTCCACAACCCTGTCAAGCAAGTTACCCTATCGTCCCCATTATATTTGCACACATCACATTGCAAATCCTGTTTGTGTGCCCCTGTGCAATACGCTTGTTCAATTAAATACCTTGGTGTCTTTTTTGACAGTGATTTATCCTGGAACTCTCATTTCGCATATATTTGTCAAAAACTTCGCGCAGTGTCTTGTGTTTTGTATAATATAAAATTTTACATGCCGTTGTCTGTCCGAAGGCTTGTAGTACATGCCTTATGCTACAGTGTAATCCAGTATGGGATGTCTACATATGGTCATGGCGCTCAACATTTGGTAAACCGGGTCAACTCCGTCCTTCGTGGCATTCTGAAGCATGTTGCTTATGATGTCCTCCCCTAAATCTGATGTGTTCAAAACTTTGTCTTTACCTGATTTCAACTCTTGGCTGCTAGAAACTGTTATCTTAAAACATTTTTGGATAGGTCAGTATAAAATTACTTATGTGCCTGTTCGTTCCCTGAGACCAAACAATCCTTACGTTACACCCCGCTGTAAGACGAGATATGGTCGAATACTTCGTAGCTACTATGTCCCAGCAATGTTTAATTTACTTCCTCAAAGCATACAAGATGTGAAAACGAAATATGGTCTTAGAAAGGCTCTTAGACACATTATTGCGTGATGTGAAACCTGTCATGTGTGTGTGCGTGTTTTTAACGCGATAGCGTTAAGGAGCTCGTGTCGCAGAAAAGCCGGTGTCGTCGGCGTCGGTGTCCGCGGCGTTGGCCGTGAGCGGTAAATAACGGCAGGCAGTTCGTAAATAAAAAGCAACGTCCAAGATGGTCTGGGTGGGAATCGAACCAGGGTCTCCGGAGTGTGAGACGGAGACGTTACCACTGAGCCACGAGTTTTTTTTTTTCTTTATTGCCTGACTTTGACAAAGAAAGAACAGCAATAGCAATACACAAACCAAAACATAAAAGATACAATGAACACGTCGTATTGACATAAACAGCCTGGTAGGGGGCTGGCTTCGCCACATTAAAATTCATTTAGAGCCATCAATGGCTCCACCCTTGACAGCCACTCGGGGGTATCGCCGCCGGCCTTCAAAATTTCAACAAACCGATGCACAGTTTCACGGAAATAAATTCGCGTAGGTCGTGCATCGGGATCGCAGTAGTATCCTGCCATTCGAGAGCGCCAAATACTGTGGAGGCCAATTAACATTATTAAATCAAACGGAAAACCATCCTCGTTAGTAATGGGTAGATACCGTATTCCATGAGGGTCGAGGGGAAATTGTTTCTTTAACGTTCTTTGTAGTACGTCCCAAAAAAATACCCCTCCCCAACAATGAAGAAAAACGTGATCTATCGTTTCTGGTTGTTTGCAGATAAGGCAGTGAGATCCCCATGGAAGAAATAAGCCCTTTTCCTGTAAAAACATTTTTACTGGCAACGTTCCAGTGTGTAATTTAAAAAAAAAGGTTTTAACCCCTGGCGCAACTTGCATTCTTTTTACTCTCTTTAACACGTCCCTACCAGGGCCTCCACTGTACAAGGCTCTGTACATTGGCTCCGGCAGAACGACATCACACAAATCCTTGTACAATTTTTTCTTTTTCACAGTAGATAAATATTCATTTGAAAACCTCGTTGCAAGGAATCGTACACTTGCGACAACTTCTCTAAAATATCCAAAAATGCCTCCCGTGAGTGTTTCGGTTGAAACAACAAAGTCTGGCAACGCGCGCCCGAGCCTTACTTGGCATGCGGTGCGCAAAAAAGGATCGCTGACGTCACGAAGGAAAAGAAACCTGTTAACAATCTGCCGCAAAAAAAGGTGTCCCAGGCCCAATCCACCATTCTTGACTCCTCTGAACAGATTTGTCCGGCTGCACCTTTCCCATTGCGCATCCCACACGAAAATGGCGAAAATTCGATGCAGCTTCTGTACATTGAGCCTTGCACAATGTAACACCTGCATTACATACCACAGCCTACTAATAAAGAACAGATTGCACACGGTTGCTCTAGCAAAAATCGATAAGTTCGTTCCTTTCCACCTTTCCGCTTTTCCACGTGTATCATGCGTCTGCGCTGTCCAATATGTCGCACTATCACGGTAGCATTCTAGAGGTACTCCCAAGTACCTCGTTGGGGTCGTAACCCAGGACACGTTTGCAAAGCGGTCGGGCGTCGATTGCCATTCTCCGTGCCAGAGCCCTAGTGATTTTGCTAAGTTCACTCTGCTGCCTGTGACTTGGCAGAAGTTCTCTACACATTTAATAGCCTCAGTTACGCCTTCCCTACTCGTTGAAAAAACCGCCACATCATCCGCATATGCCAGCAGCTTGACTTCCGCTGCTTGCAACCGAAAGCCGGGAATTGTCTGCTTTTTCACGATGTTTAACCACATCGCCTCTATGTAGATGCAAAACAAAAGAGGGCTAAGGGGACAACCCTGGCGTACCGACCGCTGCACGCTAAAGGGGACACCCAGACTCTGGTTAACGATCAATCGCGTCGTGCAGTTCCGATACGCCAGGGCGACACCCTCGCGAATAACAGAACCAACGTTAACATGATCTAGTATGCAAAGCAAAATTTCATGCGCGACACAGTCGAAAGCTTTTTCAAGGTCTAGTTGCAAGATGGCCACGCGGCTATTTGTAATATCGCAGCACTCCAGCACGTATCTTGCTGTGTGAATATTAGTCGTAATAGATCGTCCCTTAATCCCGCACGTTTGATGCGGTCCAACGATTTCCTGTATTACTGACTGTAATCTTCGCGCTAAAACTTTCATATAAATTTTGTAATCCACATTTGTAAGTGCGATTGGCCGGTACGCTGTTACTTGTCGTAACTTCTCTGCATCGTCAGTTTTGGTTATTAAGACAGTGTGTGACCTTGCATAAGACGGAGGCAATTCGTTAATTTCGTAAGCTTCATTAAACACTACGGTCAATATTGGCGCGATTCCACGCTTAAAAGCTTTGTAAAACGCCGCGCTTAACCCGTCCGGTCCTGGCGATTTACCAGGATTTAAATTGTCTATCGCCATTTCTACCTCTGATTCGGTTATTGCCAGCTCTAACCTAACCTTCTGCTCATCGTTGAGTCGCGGCAGTGCCCCGAGGAACTTATCCTTAAACGTGTTCGTGTCGGCAACATGTAAAGCGAACAACGCCTGATAGTACTGAAAAAAATGCACGCTTAATATGTTCGTTATCATCCGATAAGACGCCTCCCCATTCTATGTTGTCTATGTGATTTCGACGAGCGTGGGCTTTTTCAATTCCGAGCGCTCGTTTAGACGGAGTCTCCCCAGCAGCTACATGTTCCGCTCTCGCCCGGACCAGTGCACCACGATAGCGCTCCTCTTCTATCACTTCAACTTTTTGTTTCGTTTTCCTAATGTCATCGATCCATTTACCAGGCGCTTCGCATTCTTTCTCGAGCAGTTTTGCAAGCATAGACCTTAGATTACGTTCAGTTAGTTTCTCCTCGTACGCCATAGAACAAGACCGCTCTATTGCTTTTATTTTAAGTTGTTCCTTACAAAGCTCCCACTGTTGCCATGTTTTCAGTTCATTATTCGGCTTTATTTTGCCGATTTCTTCAACTACCGCAAGGTTGAAAGCATCGTCTTTAATCAGCTTGTTATTTATCTTCCACAGTTCCCAGCTAAAAGCACTGCCACGTTTTTTTGCCCCAATCCCGCACTCTACTAAACAGTGGTCTGAGAAAGACACCGGCACTACTTGATAACTGTAGCATTTTGGAATCACGTCCAACGTTACATAAATGCGGTCCAGACGGGCATGACTTGCACGCTGGAAATGTGTGTACTTCACACCACCCGCGCCTTGCATACACTCCGCCACATCCTCAAGGTTCCATTTGTCTATGATTTGCGACAGTACCTCAGTACTTGCGTCCCTGAACCCCCGATCACTAGTCTTATCACAAGCACTCAGCACACAGTTGAAGTCGCCCATGATAATCAGCTGTTTATCGAAGCTGAGACGCTGCTCAACACTTCTAAAGAAATCGACCCTTTCATCCACAACATTTGGTGCGTGCAAACATAAAACACGCCATTCTGTATCGCTGAGTGTGAAATCGACAGCAACACACCGACCTGACAAGCACGAGAAATCAGCATGCACGACCAGAGCCGGCAACTTCTTGATAAAAAGGACACAACCAGCAGATGTGCCGATGGCATGGCTTACAATAGCATAGAATCTAGACGTGAAACGTCGCACCATGCTCCCGGTCTCTTCCTCACCGTCAACTTTTGTTTCCTGCACGGCCAATATATCAATGTCGTGCTCCGTTAAAAGCCGATACACCTGACTTTGCTTTTTCATTCCTGCCAAGCCCCTGACATTAAGTGTAGCTACCTTCAACGGAGGTGCAGGAGCCATTTTCGCAAGGAAGTGAAAAGGCCGAGAGCATGGTGCTTACCCTCCGCGTCTAGCGCGTGGCTAGACGCCATCGTTGATGCCGGAGCCACCCTGTGCAGGCTCCAAACCTTGCAGCGTAGGTGCTGTATCGCCGGTTCGCCTCTCAGACGAAACGTTAGGTCGCTGCCGAAGACTGGCCCGCCTGGCTTGAGTTGTTTTCGCAGGCGGCTCCTCGACGCTGGTGGCTGCCACCTTATCCCCTTCGTTGCCGGTGTGGCCATAAGGGCGCTTGGCTGGCGCGGAGACGCTGACTGCGCGGCCGCCGCTCGGGTCCGCGTTCGGCGAGCTGTTCGCTGGTTCGACGACTTTGGGTGCCGGAACGCTCTTCCCATTCTCCGACGCCTTCGCCCGAGACGCAGGCAATTTCTTCTCCTCGGAGTGCGTCTCTCCGTTGCTTGACTTGGTTGTGTCACCGCCGGCAGGCAATTCCTTCTCATCGGGGTGCGTCTCTCCGTTGCTTGACGTGCTTGTGTCACCACTGGCAAGCCCCGACGGGTCGGTCATTCCTACTGGCTTGCCCACTTCCTCGGCTCCTTTCGCTGCCTCCTCCGCCTCGTCGACGTCCATCAGCAGCTCCGTCGACTTGTCTTGCGATGCCGGCTCCGTAGCCACCGCATATGTGCGGACGCAATCGCTGTCGACATGGCCATAGCGTCTGCATTTTGAGCACCGTGGCACCTTGCATTCACGTCGAACGTGGCCCGTACCACGGCAGCGTAGGCATTGCATAGGCCGCCCAGGCGCCACCACAAGGGCCAACTCTCCTGCAACGCGTAGCTGGTGAGGTAGGTCATCGACCTTCAAACCGGGTTTCAGCTTCAGGAGCACGGTCCTCGTTGTGGACCCTTTCTCCTTGACGCCTGAGACACGCCATCGCTCCCGGGTCACTTCGGATACGCTGCCGTAAGCAGCGAGAGCCTTCCGAATGTCGTCGTCCGCCACGCCGTGCAACATCCAGTGCAGCCGTAGTTTCACCTGCTGGTTATCTGGATCGAAGATAATGCAGCGGCGTCCTTTTACTTCCAGTTCCTTGAGAGCGGCCAGCTTCTTAGTTGCTTCGGTGCTGTTGAGAGTCACCGCCCAAACATGGTTGATTTGGTACGCCCCCAACGCCACCACTTCGGGAAGCGCACCAGCGTTGGCTAGGGCGTCGCGGAAGTCCTCAACCCTGTAGGGCCTAACTCGTACATCGCCGTGCAAAAAAACAGTATTAACCACAACACATCCGGTGGGCAATGTAGGCAAAATGATCTCGTAGTCCTGACCGTCATTGTCTTCAATCCTGTTTCCGCGGCTTGCAGAAGCCGCTATCGCCGCTCCGCTGGAGCACATGATTCCGCGTCCGCACCGAACGGTAGTCGGAAGAAGAATGACTGAGCCACGAGTTCGATGCTTCAAAGCGGTACAAAAGCGCCTCTAGTGAACGCGGTGTTGCCTTAGAAACGAGCTGTTTCTAAGGCTCAGGCGTGCGTCGCTTGCTCAGGCGCACATTTCGTTGTCGCGCCGAACGCTGCGTTGCTCGACGCTCACCGCGTCTGATGCAGGGCGGCTAGTCGCTGCGCCGTAGCCCATTGTCTTACACCCCTTGGCGGGTCGATGGGAACGCTGTCGCGTTCCACTCTTGAAGGCGAAGCTTAAGCGTTCTCCAATTTTTTTCTCACTGTTGTCTAATAACGAGTTACTGATGGCTCTGTCGCTGTCTGCCAGGCACTGCCGTTCAAGCCCACTGTGGCTTTGGCAGGCCAGATTCTTCCACTCTATGATTCTCAAGTCATCAATAAAGTATTATTATTATTATTATTATTATTATTATTATTATTATTATTATTATTATTATTATAAACAGCAAGCGCGCCTACGGCGTTCGTCGGGCTAAGCCAGCGCAAGCGGTTGTCCCGTATTTATGCCTTGCGTCGCGGAATGCTTGGTGCGCGTCCATGATCGAAATGCGTCAAGCGACGCCGCTCGCGTCGCTGCAATCCGAAATAAACGCATGCGGCACTATAATAGCTTTCGTTATAAGACGTATTGTATATGTGATTCCGCACAGCACACTTCAATTCGCCAAAAAAGAAAAGAATAGATAGAATCTTTTGACGAGTTTTTTTTTACAGGCGTTTGTACTGCCGATACATACCTCTAATGAGAAAGTACTCGAATAGGCGTTCAGAATACCTTAGAAGAGCTTATAGAATCTCAGAAAATGGCACAATGTGAAAAACTGCCGCAGAGTAAGACGGGCAGAGATATACTAGGAGAATTGAGAATAAACTACACAAGTCAATTTGGCTTCAAGAAGGATATCTCTTGTGACATGCGGAAATATATGATAATCCCACCAATACTAAAAAAAAGCATGCATGCTGAACATCATCAGCAATGGAGAGCCTGAAGGAGCAAGAAATATAAGTACTTTAAAGATTCCCAAGAAACCATCTATGTGGACGCGGCCAAGTAAAAATAAGATAACTTGACTGTAGTAATGATGGTCTACAAAGCGAACAATCAGGTGAGTGGTTCGGTAAAACGAGCTTCGCAGAAATGGTGGAGGAAGCAGCCATTGCCCCGCTAATAGCAGCGACCTCAATTACACTCCTCATAACCGACTCGCAGACGGCCGTGATAAACTTCGCACAAGAGCGCATATCAAAAATAGCAATAATAATGTTGGCTGAATTCAAAGACCAGCGTATTATAGGTATAATCTGGGCACCCGCTCACTCTTTACCCGGCGATGAAGCTGCACACGAGGCGGCTCGAGGAGCACCACTGCCCATTTTGCAAAATAATTCAGCGTTATAGTGAATCGATTTTATTGCAAAGTAAGGAAGATGTTTGCTTTATTAACGTGCTTTGGTGTTTTCCGTTGGGTATTCTTGGGCGTCTTGCCATTTGCAACCAGCTGCATACACTTTTTCAAGTGCACGTTCCTCACCGCAAAATCGTTTATAGGCTATCTTACATACAGGAGTCAGGCCCTTACCGACAGTCGAATTGCTGAGAAGAACCACACAGCCGGTTCCTGGGAAAATAAATATAGACAACTTACGGATAGAATAAAAAAGCAAAAATACAGTTTGAAAATACAGCAGACTTGCAACCTTAAAGAATCCCATCCGAATTTCCAGCAAATCCGCTTTTTTGTGGCCGTTACAAGATATGTAATTGCCATTACAAAACTTCACGCCATTACAACGTAGCCCATACATGACTCGTCCGTTTTACATCTTGGTGGCATACAACGCTTCGAGAAATTATTGAAGAAATGTCTTTTTGAAGAGAGCTATTCATGCACAAACACATAGTTTCACGCAGGCAGTGACCATAAAAGCCCCCGAGCTCTCACTTAGTTCGCTTTTGTGGCATTGAATAGGTCCCGAAGGACAAAGTACTCACACCTGCACCGTGCGTAAAACAAATTTATAACACTCCGAAGAGCTTGAGTACGTAATTTGTTCAAAGTATCGCAGTAAATTCGAATACTTCTAACCTTTACTGCACATCCCGCATGATGTTCCTCTTCAATTCGCGAAACACAAACGAGGTATACATGGGGGTTACCGAGGATGCTCCGGACAGCTAATTACAATACTGTATAGCGGATAGAAATACGGAACAAACGTGTGCTGAATGCTCATGTGAAAAGTTCACATATAATCCAGATATGTTAAAGCTTTGCCGCACATTGTACCTACTTTGGTCACCATTTATACCAAAAGTGAACTTGGTGTTATTACGATTTTTTTGGGTGATTGTGAAATTATGATGGCCTATATGAGGCCTTTCAATACTTTTTGATTAAGTGTTTTCTTTTAGCGCGTGCTGTTATTAACAGGCGTTCTTTAATGATTGCGCACATATCAATTATACCCCTCCCCCCTATATCCTCAGCATGTGAACGTTTTCTCTTGCAAACCTACTTAAGGATGGTTGGTAAACTCTGATGCACGTGGTTCTTAAGTAATTTTAAAACGTATGCAACGCCTACATAGGTAATGTTGAACAAAGATTCTAATTGTCCTCCACCGTTTAAATAACCATCGTATATGCAGCTTCCTATTCTAACGAAGCAATAGCAGCTTGAATCGTCCGTTTCAGCTAGTAGGTCGAAAAAAACCTAACGTACGCCTCGTCTAACACAATTAGGTTTTTTTACTGAGTACTTTTTTATTATTTACAAAGCATATAATTAACGCGCGCGTTTGTAACTTTCGGTACACAAAATCTATGTAATGCTACTCATTTCCCAGGAACAGATCAATAGGGGGATAACAAGTGCGTACAAAGTCGTGAACAGTCAAGGACATGAAGTGGAGCGAGGGGCACGATGGAGGCGATGCATTAAGGACAGCACAGACATTGTCAGATGCGTAGTTGGCGCTCCTTATAATGTTGCTCCGTGTTCACAATTACAGAAATCACATGTGATGTCTATGTACATATTTTCGCAAGGTCATTCACATGCCCTGAAAATCCTGGCGCGCTCCCCTTTTTTGCCTCTCACGATAATCGTGGAGTTCTTGTACCAATGAATTGAAGAGTTGTGTTGCATCGTTTGGGTTTCAACAACAGCATTCTAGATTTCTTCGTGATATATTTTTTTATGAAAAGCAGAACTATTAAGTATAGTTCTGCTTAGTATTGATTTCTTTTTATGTTAACTAAACTATCTGACAACGTTTAGATGAAAGCCGATGTATCGATGAAAAATTGTTTTTTGAGAGGTGTTTAATGCTGAACATAATAAAAACGTATTCCATGTCTGCAAGCAAGCCCCTGTTTAGTATTTCTTTGATGTCATGAAGTAAGATTAGCTTGCGTTTTATCGATACATGATCATTTCGTCGTTGCTGAAACAAACTTACGTGACCCCTGTCATTTTGCTTAAGAGGTTAAATTTTAATGTTTAATTCCTTAAAGCCTTTTCGGTGACGAGTAGTCTGACCATCAACATGGTCGTAGTTCTCAGGCATGAGCAAGACAGCTTGCTCAGTGTTTTGTCAAGCTTGAATTGCATGTGTATTATTGCTTGAACAATATCTTTTTTAGGAATACCTGTTTAACTGATCAAACCACAGTGTCCGGTTTGCACAGAGCGTTGTGTATATTGGCTTGATCTTTAGACCACCACGCGTTCTAGCCGTACGAAATGCTGGACCTTTCTACGATTTTTGTCGCTTTCGATAAAAGAGTTCAAGGGCTCTTGGTAACCAGAGGTAATTTCTGAATGTGATCTAAGTAATACGACTTCGTACACATGTGATGCGGTTAACTCTGTTCAACATGTTTTTCACTCAGCATGCACAGATTGCAGTCGTTTTCACATGTGATGTACAGGTTACGTAAGTATGCATTGGCACCAGGTCCAAGACAAATGGAAACAAAGCAAACCTATAATGTAGAGAGAACAACCAGCATTCAGGAATTCTAACAGACCCCATCTACGATTATTGTATGCATTAAGCCAGAACATTCGCACGCACACATATGTTATTCAAATTCAATTAAACGCTATTGAGCCGAGCATGATGGTGTGGTCCTTTGGTTTCGTCGTTTTTGCAGTCAGACGCGTTGTGCGTCGCTCGAAACCCAGTAAACCTCCTTGATCGATCTGCGTGAGCCATTACGAATAAAATCTTCTTGAGTACAACTGTTTTGTGTGGAGCATGATGATACTGCGTCCTTTGGGCGTCGTTGCTTTTACAGCCAAACGCACTCCACGTTTCCGGGAAAACTAAGGGATGCAGCCATCAAAGCAACGACCGTTCATGCACGTCGATATTGTGACAGTATGACGGTGGCTCTTCAAGTCTATTGTCGCGCGTATTCTGAGCCCCTTCACAGCTGTTAGCGTGGTAAAGATTAGGTACTCAATTGCCACGCTGCAAGTGTATTCGATTCCTCCGGGGCGCTAGATTTTTGCAAAATAATTTTTGTTACGTTTTCGGGTGGAGGTAAGCTCGACTGATTAAATTAGAGTAGTGTATCGAAAGATATTGTGCAATAATTAAAGTTACCCGCATAGGTAAGCCGGACTCTGGGCGTATCACTGCTGTTGCCAAATCTCAAAGGCATTCTGCTATTCCGTGCCCAATTAGCCAGTAGGTAATGCGTAAGTACAGGCTATGTGACGCAAGCCAGACGAGGTAGCAGCGTTTCCACAGGCCTTTATTGATGTTTGCGCATTTGTGAGCCACAGTCGATCGACTTCAATCTTGACAAGGTGACTGAATTGAATTTTGGGCTTTTACGTGCCAAAACCACGATTGCATTGAGGCACGCCGTATTGGCGGACTCCGGATTAATTTTGACAAAGAGAGAACCTTAACGTACCCCTAATGCACGGGAAACGGGCGTTTGTCTATTTGGACCCCATAGAAATGCGGCCGCGGTGTCCGGGATATGATCCCTCGACATCGAGCTTTGGCATCGCGACATCGAGATTCGACATCACGACTTCGAGGTTCGACATCGATCCCGTAGCGACCAGATGCGATTCAGACGAAACGCGCAGTCAACGCGATCCCGAGCCTCGCTGAATATAATGGGGCCGTCTAATCCGGGCCCCTGCAAACGAATGCTTTCGCTCATTGCAAACTTTAGATTATATTAGAGCGAAGCCGTTTATGCGGACCCTATGTCGTTGTTGTCAGACTTCGGTAAATAGGGGACACTTCAACTACCGGGAGATGAAAAGAAAAGCTCAACAGGGGGAAAGCATTTCAGTTACCCCTTTCCCCCCTGTGAGAATGCTGTGTTATACGCGAACCTAATACGGTTGTCACGCGGTGCGTTTTCGGTGATCGAGCCAGATCGCCATCGATTTATCGCCATCGAATTTATCGACCCTGCCGCGAAAGAAATAATCTTATGCTGGCGGTTTGCGGCCAACGAACAGTGCCTAGCTATCGAAACGCGATACTAGGAGCGCGTGGCTGCCGGCATTTCCTGCGCCAGCAAGAAGCGCCGGTAGCTACAATGATCGTCAAACCGATCCAACCAGTCCGCCAAGCCTTGCTCTCATTACTGGCGCGCAAAAAGAAAGAACGCAGCAAATTGCGCGCAAAAAAAAGAAAACACTGGCAGAAGTGCAAAGGAAAGCACTACTAAAGCATGGTAATCGCGCGAAGCGGGCAAAAGCGCAAATGAGGCGAAACAGTGGTTAAACAAAAGATTCACAATTTCGACTGGTTGCGAAGTTTGACTTGCAGGATGTAATACTCAGGATGTAAACTAATACAGCTTCGCTGTTCGACCATCTTCACGGACTGGAAGGGGTGATGATTTTTTTTAAAATAACGATCAGATTTTTCTCATAAATATATGGATTGAGCGTTATACATTATCAATGCGTATGTGTTACGTGTAAATGCTTGTTTTTGTGTCGGCTTGACAGGACGGAAGGACAGGGGAATCATTTTGGTAATTTCCTCGCGGACTGGACTCGACGAGCCGGTTGCGAGAAAGGACGAACAAGTTTCAATGTCTAATGCCTCGATGTCACATGCATCCAGCGCTGACAAGTTGACCACTGAGATGCCTTGCGGGAGAGATTGGGTCGAGTTGCTGATATTGAGGAGCGGGAGCTGGACGTTGTTGTCGACAACAGTCAGAAGGGTCGGCTCCACAGCAATATTTCTACTCAACAGCACGTCAACTAGTAAACATACTACGTAGTCGCCGTCGGGGACTGGCGATGCCGTCGCCATTTATTTATTTATTTATTTTATTTCCCAACACTTTCTTTTCCCGACATAAGTACATGTGTGAGCTACACAAAGAATGAAAAAGCAACAATATTCAACAAAATACAAAGGATAAGGTAGATAAGCTATACAACAGAACGCTAAACAAAGCAGAATAAAATGAACCACAACCGGGGCATATCATAGTCAACGCAAAAACGTGAAGTATTTGGAAACAAACAAGTGTATACATTTTTTTCTAAGCACTGTTAGTTTAACATAAAGAGAACAGGGGACAAACATGAGAAATCGTTAATAATCTCTTGTGATGAGCTCCAGTTGTGAAACGAACAGGGATAAAGAATTTGTCGCTGTTAATGACGAGTTAAGTTCATTCCATTCTCTGATTACTCGAGGAAAGAATGAGTGCCTGAATGCATCATTATAAAAGGAATACTCGGTTATCGTATGTTCGTGTTGATGCCGTGTTATCCTAGATTGCGAATATGAAATGTACCGGGTGATATCAATTTTATACTGACGGTGCAGCATTTGAAACAGAAATTTTAGTCGACCTTGTTTCGCTCTCGTCGATAATGTGTTGAGGCCCGAGGAAGCTAAGAGACGTGAAGGTGAGTCAGTAGAACGATATTTGCTATGAATGAACCTTGCGGCTTTTCTTTGTACAGCTTCAAGTTTAGCTATGTTAGTTCCTGTGTAAGGAAACCAAATTGTATTAGCGTATTCTAAAATAGGTCTCACAAATGTTTTGTAGGCCAGAAGCTTATTGTTCGTTGGAGCGATCTTTAGGCGTCTCTTTAGATAAAATAGCTTTCGTAGTGCAGTAGTTGTAATATTAGTTATGTGTGTTTCCCAATTGAGGTTTGATGTCAGCGTTATCCCTAAATATTTCTGTTGGTCAACCATGGAAAGAGGCGTGCCATTAACGATATAGGTGAAATGAGAGGGTTGCTTTTTTCTTGTTATTGTCATTGCCACTGATTTATTGACGTTAATAGACATTTGCCACTGGGAACACCAGTCGGCTAGCGTGTTAAGGGAATCATAAAGATCGAGATGGTCGTTGTGGCTGTTAATTTTTTTATATATCACGCAGTCATCCGCGAAGGGTTTGATTTTGCACCCTATATTATTGGTTATATCGTTAATAAAGATCACAAATAACAGCGGCCCGAGTACCGAGCCTTGTGGTACTCCAAATGTGACAGCAACGACATCAGATGGCATGTGGTCATACATAACAAATTGTGAGCGGTGTGTTAGAAAAGCTGTTATCCAAGCAGAAACTTCTCCTTTCCCGATGGCATGCTCCACTTTTACAATTAGCTTAGTGTGACTCACGCAATCAAAAGCTTTAGCTAAGTCAAGTCATGTCAATTTGAGAACGATTATTAATACTAAGAGCAAGGTCGTGAACTACCTCTGTTAGTTCAGTGATGGTTGATAAGCCAGATCGAAAACCATGCTAGTGAGGCGATAGGATGTTTCCACGTTCTGGAAATACTGTCATGTGTTTTAGAATGATGTGTTCTAGTATTTTGCATGAAGTGCTGGTGAGAGATACAGGTCTGAAATGGCAACATTATTTTTGTCTCCTTTCTTGTGGATCGGTATTATTTTAGCCTGTTTCCAGTCATGTGGTAGAGTAGAAGTTGCTAGTGATTTACGAAAAATCTGTCCCAGATATCTACTGCACCACTCAGCATATTTTTTTAGGAATTCGTTTGGAATTTCGTCAGGCCCGATTGATTTCTTAGGGTCAATGTTGAGGAGAAGATTGTGGATTCCGGCGTCCGTTATTATTAACCGATCAAGCACTGACGTACAGGATGGTGGAAGAGGGGGGAGTGTACCATTGTCTTCCGTGGAAACTGATTTGAAGAAATTGTTATATTTGTTTGCCGTTGCACTTTTTTCTTCTTCGGTTAGTTTGGGTGTTGTCTGCTCGGTACTGCGCAGATGTTTCCAGAACATTTGTGGGTTATCTTTTAGAAGTTAGCAAGAGTGGCACTGTAGTAATATTGTTTTGAATCTTTTAGTTTCTGCTTGAAATGCATAACTGCACATTTTAACTTCAACGTTGTAGATGGTTTTGGGTTATCCTTGTTTGCCTTACGAAGCCGATTTGCGCGCCGTTTAGCATGGATGATTTCGCGTGTGATCCATGGATTCTTAAGGTGCTGTTTTTTCTTTTGCATTGGAATATAATTAGTTAAACAGTGCAGGACAATGATCTTAAAATGTAGCCACAATGCATTTACATCAGTAGATTCCTGAGATGCTTTTTTCCGAAAAGGAATCGAATTCATACGAGAGATAAGTTAGTATGCTGGCGTTATCTGCTTTATGAAAGTTAAAAAAGCTCTTTACTGTAGACTGGGTAGTAATACAATGATCAAGCTGGAATGTGCACATAGGTATACTGTGATCAGGTATTCCTTCAATAATGTCTATTTGTGCTTTACTTGTAGTAAAATGGTTGCTAAGAAATATGAGGTCGAGGATGTTTTTCGTTGAGCCTTGAACGCGGGTAGGACGAGTGACAAGTTAATGTAGGTTAAAATTTAGCAATAAGTCTATTAGCACTTGGGAAGCTTCTGACGTATGATGCATTGTGGACCAGTCTATGTCAGCTAGGTTAAAGTCGCCCGCAAGAATAATCCTGGATTGATGGACATGACGCTGCATATATTTTTGAATTGGTGAAAGGCATGCACTGTCAGAGGAAGGGCTCCGATAAACGCAACCGGTTACGATTGACGTCCCGTCGCACAAAATTTTGCAGAAAACGGCTTCAGCGTTGTTCACCTCGGGAAGAAGGACAAAGCGAAGACAGTTTTTTATCAGCATGGCAACACACGTGGCGGCTTGCGGCCACAACCAAACGTAATCGACAGAGGATAAGCAGTGTGTCGGTGAAGGTGGAAGATCAGCAAGTTGAGGAAGCTCAACTTGAAGGACGCCGGTTGCACAATCAATCAGAGCGGCATCTGCCGAAAAGAAATCGAGTGCCAGAATGACGTTGCCAACGCATTGCTTGATGACAGTAAAGAAACAGATATATGGTGACCGGCGATGGTGATACGAGCTGTGCACATTCCGATGACCGCGGGACTTCGTCCACCAGCGACACGAATAATACTAGTAGCGGTGGGAGTAAGTGCTTTCTTGAGGCGGCGGTCAAGTCGATTACTCATCGCGGACATTTGTGCCCCAGTACCAGTCAAGGCGGGGACACTTAAGCCGTCAACGTCGATAAGGTTTCGTCGTGTCGGCAATACGAGGAGACGATTTGTGGTGAAAGTGGAAGATGCAGCGTCACCTCTAAGAGCTCCATCCCTTAGTTTTCCTTCCTCTAGGTTGAGCGACGATGTCGAGCGTCATCGTAGAGGCGAAGGAGAGGACGCACGACGCGCTGGCGGCGAACAGTAATGGTGACCTCCAGGTGACGGGGAGCGGCTGTGCGGCGTAGGACAGGCATCGATGTTGTACGGCTCAAAAGGCGGGAAGTGCCGATAGCTATCAGTATTATACGGCTGAGTGGGCTGAAAATGGCGGTATTTGTCGGTGCGGCTAGCAGTGTCATGCCGGGTAAACGGTGACAGCCAACGGTTGTTGAAAAAGTGAGCGACGTGACCGGTATGGCGGCAGTTAAAACAAATCGGCCGATCAGTTGCTGTCCGCCATTCAGCCATATTCCAAGAGCGAGGATGGAATCGTTGTTCCTGGGGCGGTGATCTTGGGCGAGGCCTCTACCTAGGGTAAAAGTCAGGTATCCGAGAATGAGCAACGGTACACACGACGAAACCCAAGTTGCCAAGTTCGTCCGCCAGAATGGACTACACCAGGGAAGCTGCCGGCACGTGAAAATTGCCGTGGCCGGTGTTGGGAAGAACAGGAGCAATCGCTTAGATTTCCTGACGGACGATTTGTGTAAGTTCCGATGGCGGCGACGACTGGAGACGAGAGACCTGTCCGCCTTCGCATGATGACGTCGGAGTGGTGTTCGGTAGCCGAGTGAATGTCCATTTCCAGAAAATGGCAAACAAGGCCCGCAACGGTAATCCCGGGGCTCCAGCAGCCACGACCGCTGGACTTTGACAAAACGTCGGATTGGCCGGCGTGGATCGACCACTTCGATGACCAGCGCTTCGCCACAGCTCTCAACGAACGTTCGGGAGAGGCATATGTATGCACGCTACTTTACACAAGGGGCTACGACACATTGATCGCCTACACCATGCCGCAGATGGTCAAGTACTCCTGACCCGTCTACGCTCCCGGCCATCACACATGGGACGGCTGTGTGGCCTCTATAAGGAGGTCATAGGGGACACTCCTGCAAACGCTGTACAGCCTCGCCCACCACATCAACCTCCAATCCCTATCTCGACGGAGCTGCCAGGTGTCTCGAAGAACCGTTCCCCAACATGTGCCCTACAGCAGACGGCAGCCTCTCTCCTTCAAGAGAGACTTGGGGACCACCTTCACATCTTCGTCGATGGATCCGTGATACTGGAGACTGGCTCATCCACAGCAGCCTGCGTTGCACCGGCCCTACGAAAGAGCAAGCTGTGCCGTCTCCCGGGGCACGCAAGTTCTACCGCAGCACAGTTAGCAGGACTCCACCTTGATGTGGACCTACTTGCAGAGGAGCTACCAGCGACCCCGGCAGCCATCTTCTGCGACTCCAAGGCGGTGATGTTCTGCCTGCAGAACCCTGACAGGGCTAGCCTTGGGGTAGCGCTACTCTCCTCAAGACTGACGGCCCTTCAGGACGCAGGATGCTCAGTATCTTTGCATTGGCTACCGGCACACGTGGGGATCCCGGGCAATGAAGAGGCGGACACTCTGGCAAAAAGTGCCCACCACTCGAGCGTCCCCCTCAGCCCTGCTGTAACGGCCGCAGACTTCTCGAGGCACAGGCTGCGCCGGCACATCATCGCCTGCCACCCGGACAAACGCGTATCCCTGGGCCGGCCTCCACGGCCTCTTCCACAGCACGGCCTCCTACGAAGGGATGCCTCGTTGCTGCTCCGACTGCGAGTTGGCTGCTACTGGATGGTAGCCCGCCGGCACCGCCTTGGGAAAGCCACCTCGCCAGCCTGTGCCTCCTGTGGTGAACCAGAAACTCTGGAACACCTCCTGCTAGCCTGCCCTGCTCACCTGCAGCACCGCGGTCGACTTCTGCGAGAGTTCCACCGCCTGGGGCTCCCATGTTCACGATAGGAAGATATCCTCTTCCGCTGTCGTAATCAGCTACCAGCCTTCCTAAGTGTCGTCGAGTACCTCGACTCGTCGGGGCTCTCGGCGAGACTATAGGACATTTCTACAAAGACGGATGGCCTGACGGCCATCCCACCACCTCGTGCTTCCTGATGGGCCACTACTTCGCTTCCATCTCTACGAGCCTCTACCTTTCTCCTTCCTACCCTCTCTCTCTTTTAACCCCATCCCCACCACCCTGCTGGCGCTGAGCCGTGCTCCCGCATGGGTTGCAGAAAATAGCGCTAGACTTTTCTCCTTCCTCTCAAAAACCACTTCTGGATGCCAAGCCGGCGAAGTCTTTGCTACATTTGAGCTGACCGACGATGAAGCAAAAAGTTATGATGTCTTTAAGCAGAAGTTCGACAGTCATTTCGTAAAAGAGCGGAACATTGTTTATGAAAGTGCCTGCTTTCACAGGCGCCAACAATGGCCAGAAGAGTCGGTGGATCAGTTCGCAAGCGCACTTCACGTGCTGGCAGACCGCGGCGATTTTGGGGATATGAAGAAGAGACTCATCCGGGACAGGTTTGTCATTGGGCTGCGGGACGTGCAAATATCCGAGCCCTTGCAGATGGACCCGCAGCTCACATTGGCTACGGCGCTGGCCAAGGCCTGCCTCAAGGAATCCGTGCGTCAGCAGCAGCAGAGCCTTCGACCGGAGCGTGTCCACATCGGGAGCCCGCCAGAACTTCAGGACCAAGGCGCCATCGTGGACACCGTAGGCCACCAGAAACGCCCTCAGCACAAAGAGGGACGGTGCCCCTACAGCATCGGCGACTCGCACCCGAGGTCGACGTGCCCAGCCAAAGCTTCTAGGTGCCACTACTATGGTAACAGAAAGGTACGCGTCTCGGCTGTCAAACATGGTACCGGAGAAAGTTTCATTGGCGCGATTGATGTGGCCGGGAAAGCGCGCTGTGTGCAGATTCTGACAAGCTGTGTGCCTATCCTTGCTATAGTTGATTCGGGTGCAGAAGTGTCGGTTCTACCTTCTACATTTCCAGGTTTTCCCACCCACCTGGATAACGCAGACGAGGTACTACAAGGGGCTGGCGGGAACAAGCTCAATGTTCTAGGCAAATTTGTCGCAGGGATTGCGTGGAAACAAGAGGACTGCCCGAAAAACGTGCTATGTCGTTAGCCCTCTTCGCGACGTACTTCTCGGGCTGTCAGCCCCTGAGGCTTTAGGTATCGTTAAATTTGCCGGCTCGCTTACCGCAGACAAGCAGCGGTATCAGACACTTGTTCCGCGCATGGGTCGTTGTCTAGGCACTATCCCAGGAGAATACACTATCAGGCTACAACCGGGCGCAATTCCACATGCCATAACCGTTCCGCGGCGAGTGCCGATTCCGCTAATGGAAAGGCTAAAGCACGAAGTCGAGAGACTCGTGCGCATGGGAATAATTAGAAAGGTAGACGGCCCCACGGATTGGTGCGCAGGAATAGTCCTGGTAACGAAACAGTCGGGGGAACTGAGAGCATGCATCGACCTCAGAAAGTTAAATGAGTGCGTCGTTCGTGAGCGCTTCACGCTACCTAAGGTCGATTAAGCATTAGGCTGTCCGGCGGGTGCGAAATGGTTTTCGAAGCTTGACGCCTTCTCGGGGTTCCATCAAGTCCGACTAAGTATCGACTCTGAAGAACTACGTTCTTGACTCCATTCGGGAGGTACTGTTTTACCAGACTACCGTTCGGAATTACGCCCGGTCCGGAGCATTTCCCGAAAAGCATGTTAGAAATCCTATGTGGCCTGCCAGGTGTTGTCAGCGTCATGGATGATATTTTAGTGTTTGGTAATACGAAAGCCCAGCATGACGAAAGCTTAGCTGATGTTATGTCACGCCTAGCTAACGCAAACTTGACTCTTAACAGAGAAAAGTGCCTGTTTGGCGTTAATAAACTGAGATTCTTGGGCCATATTCTGAATGAGAACAGAATTGAGCCTAATCCAGCGAAGGTCAGCGCTATTAAGAATCTTAACGCACCGAAAATTGCCACCGAAGTGAGAAGCTTGCTCGGCATGGCCGGTCACCGAGGTCGCTTTTTGCCTCACCTGGCGCAAACTACCGCTCAGACGTGTGCTCTTTTGCACAAAGATAGCGAATGGGTCTGGGGGTGTTACTAAGCAAAAGCCCTGAATAAGCTGAAAGGGCTAACTTGTTCTGCGCAGTGCATGGCCATGTACGATACAACGCTTCCTACCATCCTTTCAATGGACGCATCCTCTTTCGGACTGTGAGCTGTCCTTTTTCAAACGCAGAAAGACGGTCACCGTAGACCAATAGCTTTCGCGTCTTGCTCTCTCTAGAACACAGAAGGGCGATACTCCCACATGGAAAAAGAAGCTCTAGCACTGACGTGGGCTGCTGAAAGATTTGACGAGTACATCCGTGGCCTAAAGATTACCTTTGAGAATGATCACACGTGTTTAGTGTCTTTACTGGGCCAGATGGTCATTGATGATATACCACTCGAATTCAACGCTTCCGGCTACGCCTAATGCGCTATCTTTTCAGGATCCAGTACGTTCCCAGCAAATTGCTAGTCAAAGCCGACACCCTTTCGCGGTCCCCTGTAGCACCCAGCGATTCTTAGAAATCCTTGAGCGTGTCAGATATCACAGTGTATTCTGAGGCGTGTTTACTTGGCTTGGAAACGGGGGACAATTTTTTATCCAGAGTGAGAGAATGTCAAATTAATGATCCCGTTTGCAAACACCTTTGCAGACTGTGTAAAAGCAACTGGCCAAGGAAACCGAATGTTCCTTCTTTCCTCATGCCTTACTGGCAAGATAGAGCATGCCTTAGCATAATTGATGGTCTCTTGTTGAAAGGAACAATACTTCTAATCCCACAGTCTCTAAGAACAGAAGTGCTGTGCAGACTGCATGATGGGCACCAGGGTATCGTGCGTTGTCACAATGTTGCTAAAGGTTCTGTCTGTTGGACAGGATTGAGCACTGAACTGGCGCAGTTCGTGAATCTGGGCCGCAATCTTGTATACGTTAGAAAAACCGACGTTCGATTTCGCCTCACGCGATTGGACTAGATTGGCCTAGGCCGTGATATCGGCGCAGCCTGGACAATCACGCGAGGCGAAATCGAACGTCGGCTTTTCGAACGTGTACAATATAGCGGCCCAGAGCACTGTTTGCGTACAACATGCCCAGCAACTAGCCGAGCCCTTGTTAGCAACCGCAACACCATCATTTCCTTGGGAGAGAGTGGGAGCAGATCTGTGCGGAATCAACGGGCAGGCATATTTTGTCGCCGCGGATTATCTTTCACTTTACCTTGAGGTAGCCATTCTTCCTTCCACAAAGACGGGAGCGGTCATTGATAGACTGAAAAGTATTTTTTCTTGGCATGGAATCCCTGAGTGCATGGTGACCGACAACGGTCCTCAGTTCGTGGCAACTGAGTTTGAACAGTTCGCTATGTTTTACGGGTTTCGCCATGTCACCGTGAGTCCGAGGCACCCACAGGGCAATGGGGAAGTAGAGCGAATGGTTCCGACGGTTAAGCACCTCCTTCTAATGTCTAAAGACCATTATCTGGCATTGTTGGCTTATAGGGAGACGCCCGGCATTCTTGGGGTCAGTCCTGCGGAAATAGTTATGGGTGGGCGACTGAGGACAAGAGTCCCAATGCTACCACGTCATCGAAATACGGAAAAAAAGCAGCCCGAAAGTCTTGGCCAGCGACCAGAAGGTGAGGCGGCGGCAATGCCGCTACTACAACCGACGCCATCGTAACAGACGGCTTCCCGAGCTAGAAGCAGGTGACCAGGTCTGGGTTACAGACATGCAATACAAGGCCTCAGTCCTCGCACGAGCACCGAAACCGCGGTCATATGTAGTGCAAACAGACAACGGCTTTGACCTCCGCCGAAACAGGAGAATGCTTAACCATCTCCCAAAAAAAGGGCGCACATGGAAATTTACGAATTTCCAGAAAACGCGGAGCAGCCCAGCGCGGCACAATTGGCTCATAGCCCAGATGGCGCGACTGCAACAGATTCAGCCGTGCCTCCGACTCGTGCCTGGCCTATAGTGGCCCCACTCCCACTGTAACGCGGTTTCGAAGACTGGTGAAGAAAACCCATACGACTGGGCTTTGATGAGTAGTGCTTTCGTGTTTAGTGTTTTTGTAGTACAAGATATGTTGTCTACCTCGAATTTGCGAATGTTCCTGTGTCGTGAAGAAATCCATACGACTGGACTTTGAGTGGCTTGCTGTTCTGTTTTTTCTAGTATATTCTCTACCATGTATGTGCGAATATGCCTGTGCTTGAAAAAGAGGGATTTGCTGTCATCGCCTGTCTGTGAGGCGTGTGACATCACGACAGATAGCTGGGCGACCACTGCGAGTGCCAAGCTACCTGTAACACTTGACACCCCCCACCTTGTATATTTTCGGCCAGCACAATAAACAAGGGCTCTTTTCTTTCGTCACCTGGAGCGCGGCTCGTCGACTGTTCCTTCCGACACACATACGCGTCGCGCTCGTAGGCCGTGTCACCACACACAACACACCGGCTTTCGGCATGCTGAAGACTCCGGCATTCTTGAATAATTTCATCGACAGTCGAACAATTTCGCCACAGTAATAGGTTGAACACATCGCCTGTGATTCCCTCAGCACGAGACCAACCTTGTCCGACTCCGTCATGCCGCTTTCGACTTTACGGCAAAGAACCAAGACGTCTTAAATGTAGGATGTGTATGATTCGGCGGACGTCTGAGCGTGAATGAATAGCTATCTCATTGCGGCTGCCTTTCGACCCATGGGCTTAAGGCGCTAAGTTTTTCTTTGAAAGTGTTCCAACTTCCAATCTGTGCTTTGTGATTCTCGAACCAGACATTTGCCGTTCCTTTGAGATAAAACAGCAACTTCGCCAGCATCAGCGTTGGGTTCCAATCATTGATCTCACTGATGCGTTCATAATCAGCAAACAATCTCCGACGTTAACTTCATCCGTACCGGAGAACATCCCGGGGGCTTTAGGGTGGGTAAGGACGATTGTCGACGTTGTCGTCATGGCTGGTGCAGGCGTCGTACCGGTTGGCACAGGCATGCACGTGGTCTCGTCTGTCATCATGATGACCCCGACACGACGACCACTACGGAGCTCCGTTGTACACCGCTTCTGGTGCCCCACCCCTCTACCAAATTCTCATGGGGATTAGGGCGTGCGTGAGGGTGTACATTAGGGTGTATATATTTACAGGCTGCTGCTACCGCAGAATCGCTCAGAGCATCTCACGTGGCATGGCCCGTCATCTTTCTGTTCGCATAGCGAAGCAGTCCATCAACGGCATGCTCATACGCGGTTCCTTGTAACAATATTGCTACGGAACACTATTTGTGATGACGAAGAGGCGAGCAGTGTGAAGGCCACCACGGCGATTAGAGGAGTAGAACTTGTTGCTGGGCGAGTTGCTTGGGATCTAAAGAATACATTGTTGCGCCAAAAACGGAAAATAAAGACTTGGAAAGGAAGAGTACGGAAAGACAGATTGAGCGCTGATCTGTCTTTCCGTACTCTTCCTTCCCAAGTCATTATTTTCCTTTTTTGGCTCAACAATGTATTCTTTAGACGATTAGAGGCTAGCGTCAGCTGTTGCGTCTTGGCCAAGTGCGGCGTATTTCCTTGTAAATATACTTGCATGTAGCTTTTCGTCTGCGTCTTCCTACGAAACATATCTGGTGGAGGTGCACGTTCTCTGTACCTCGTCACGGAGCTTCGCAGTGGATGGTACGTCGAGCCATCCTTCATGACTCCCGGCGACGACAACTCGACTCAGCCGCCTCCGATACCTGCTGCCACTTCTACGACCTATATTGCTATCCCCGCTCCCCTTGATCATTGCGTATTCTCGGGCAAAGATAGCGAAGACGTCGAGGACTGGATCAGCCTGTACGAACACGTCAGCCGCCATAACTGGTAGGACCCTACTATCATGCTCGCCAACGTAATCTTTTATTCGGTGGCACACCTCGCGTTTGGTTTCGGACGCATGAAGATGAGTTCACCAGTTGGGATTCGCTTAAGTAAAAGCTCCGAGACTTGTTCCGCAAACCCTACGGCCACCAACTTGCCGCGCAGAAGGCACTTTCAGGCCGTGTGCAGACGTCAACAGAGCCCTACGATACGTACATTCAGGACGTCTTGGCTCTGTGCCTCAAACTTGACACACATGACTGAGTCAGATAAGGTTTCCCACATCCTGAAAGGTATGGCCGATGACACCTTCAACTCGCTCGCATTCAACAACGTGGCGACGGTGGATGCAGTTATACAAGAATGCCACCGCTTGGAACTCGCTAAATGCCGACGTATCGACCAACAGTTTGCCCGTCTGCCCAACACCCCAGCGACATGTTCCTGTGCCGATGCTCCTCGTCCCAACAACACTGGCGATGTTACCAGGATCGTCCGGCGTGAGATCGAGGCCGCCTATCCGGCTGCCTTCGACTCCAGGTCCTCCAGCGCACCTGCAGTCACGGTTTCCCTGATCCGGGCAGTTGTCCGCCAGCAGTTCTCAAACATGTCTTCACACCATCCGCTCGGCCCATCGCCCTGATGCCCACTCGGCTTCTACGATTCCGCCTCGTCGCGCATCTCATAACCCACCACGTTTGCGCGACTCATCTGAATGGCGCCCTGCTGACGACAAGCCCATTTGTTTTCACTGCCGTCGAATCGGGCACATTTCTCGGCACTGTTGCAGTCACTGGAGTTCCCCGACCCGGTGTACTTACACTGCCTACTTTTGCCCCCCCGGTGGCCCTTCTCGTCCTTATGCCGCACGCTCCGATAATGCCACCACTGATTCTCCTGCGCCGAACCGCCCCTATTCTCGTTCGCGTTCGCCCCAACGACGGCAACTTCACTCTCCCCAGCCCCGTCGCTCCTATTCGCCGACTCCCTTCGGACGGTAATCCCACCCGGAAAACTAGACGATGCAGCGCCTCGAGGTGGCGCTGCATTGCTCCCTACGCCGCTAAATGCTCTACTGACGCTGCCCACTCATCTGAACCTTCTTGCCGTGCAAGTTTACGGTGCTTCTGTAGCTACTCTTATAGACATTGGGGCACATTTGTCCGTAATGAGCGCTGACCTTTATCACCGCCTGGAGAAAATAATCATGCCCGCCACGACGCCTGCTGTCTGTGTCGTCGATGACGGAACAGCCCCCGTAATTGGTATGTGTGCCGCCGGCGTCTCCTTCGCCGATCGTTCCACTATAGTGCTATTAACAGTAATCGCCCACTGTCCCCACGACATCATCCTCGGCTTAGACTTGCTCTCCACACATTCTGCTCTCATCGATTGTTCCGCCATTACTCTCCGCCTTGAGCTGCCTGTTCTGGATCCCGCTAAACCACACCCCAGTCGCCTCAGATCCGCCGACTTCGTTCGTTTGCCACCATCGGCACTGACTTACGTTGACTTCGTGTCATCCTCACCAGTGCCCGACGGTCACTACATCGCGGCTTCTATGCGAGATGTCCTCTTTACAAACAGGATCACAGTACCTCAGACAGTTTTATCTATTACGGCGAATTGCGTCTGCCTGCCAGTGGTCAATTTTGGCTTGACGACACAAGTGCTGCCACGCGGGATGTCTCTGGCCGAGCTTTGCTCATTCGAGGATCACTCAGTAGCATCTATTGCAGTCGACGATAGCTCAGCCGATCGTCCTCTACCATTGCAGTCGACAACTTGTACCATCGCCGACTTACAGAAAATGATTGTGCCCGACATGCCGTCCGAGCACGCTCGTGAGCTCTACCGCGTTCTGTTTTCCTACCACGATATTTTTGAATTTGATGATCGCCATTTGGCCCGAAACTACAGCTGTTAAACATCGTAATAATACCGGTGATGCCCCTCCTATTCATAGCCGCCCGTATCAAGTGTTACCGGCTGAGCGTCAAGTTATTCACGCAGGAGTTGGAAAAATGCTTGCCAAGAACATTATTGAAGAGTCATGTAGTCCATGGGTGTCACCTGTTGCACTGGTAAGAAGGAGAATGGCTCATGGCGCTTTTGTGTGGATTATTGGCACCTTAGCAGGGCGCGCAATCGGAGATCTTTGTTCGATACGCGTTCTGTTCTGTTGCTGCAACGTCACGATGTGGCAGTATGCAAAATTTCTGAGAACGGGTTGGAGAGAGCAGCCAATATCCAAGCGGTGAACTCCCCGGAAGCTTGCAGACAGTATACTACAAAACGAAATGTTTCTCGTCTTCCAATGATTGAAATCTTTATCTAAATTTTGTCTTCTCAAGCTCAAAAACATTTTCAAATAGTGGCAAGTGTGAATACTACAATTGCTAACTATTAGTTTCTCTTCGTCGTCCCTAGGTGGTGTCGCGCACAGCGAGAACAAAGAACGAAAACAGAAACGATGGGGAGCAGTGGCGCACTTTTCAAGAGACAGCAACAGCATTCCAGCCGCTCACTGGCACCAATGATGGGGTCGACTTCAGCGTACAAGCAACGCACTATTTGTTTGGAGAAACGAAAGCGATGCCGGAATTCGCTTTCTGCCATTTTTTCAAACGCGTTTTGCATTGCTACCCGCTCTCCTTCTTCTCGAGCCAGCGCAAACACCGAAGTTCCCAACGCAAGTGCCATTTTTTAATAATTAAACTATGGATTGGATCCGAACGTGCTAATCAGCTACCGAAGCCATCGTTTGGATCCAATCCAATCAACCAGACGCGCCATGCGAAGCCGGTCTCGTAACGAGCGATGTTCTCTCCAAACTTCTGAACTCCCGCCGGGTTCGGCGCCTAGCAGACGAAATGCTCGCTGGGAGGATAATTGACAGAGTGAGTCGTAATTTTGACGTCACCAAAAACGTGGCCCCGCCCCGTGGCTGGCGACGTCGGCGCGGAGTAGGCCAATAGCGCGCGCCAGTAACCGAACGAACGCGCCGAACAACCATCTCCGATCGCACCCAGGGTTATCGAAAAGGACGTGTATCCCCTATATCGAATTGATGACGCCCTTGACTGCCACCACGGTGCTCGCTACTTCTCCTCTATTGACCTTCGCTCGGGCTACTGGCAGATTGCCGCGGTCGATCTTGACCGCGAGAAGACTGCTTTTGTAACACCAGACGGTCTTTATCAATTCAAAGTCATGCCGTTAGGTCTACGTAACGCTCCTGCCACTTTCGAAAGCATGATGGACTACCTTCTTCATGGTTTCAAATGGTCCACTTGCCTGTGCTACTTGGATGACGTTATACATTCTCCCCAACGTTGGCTACGCACCTCGAGCGCCTATCAGCAGTCCTGGACGTTTTTATGAAGCCGGTCTACAACTCAACGCATCAAAGTGCCAATTCAGCCGTCGCCAGATTACCGGATATCTCGTCTCGCTACCCGGTAGACGAGCCTGACGACGCCAACAGTAGTACCGCCTACGGCATTTTCTCTGTGTCTGCCTTAGCTAACTTCGCCGATGAGCAGTACCTTGACCTATCGCTGCGAGTACTCATCGTGCGTCTGCGCTCCAGACCTACCGGCGCATCTGTTCACCGATATGTCCTCCAGGGCGGCATTCTGTACCGCAGGAATTTCCTCCCTGATGGCCCTGATCTTCTTCTTGTTGTGCCAAAACATCTATGACAGGCTGTGCACTTTGAGATGCATGACGCACCTACTGCAGGACATCGTGGGGTAACCCGCACGTACGACAACGTGTGCAGCTGCTTCTATTGATCTGGTCACGCTCGCTTCGTCGGACACTATGTTGCTGCCTGTGATCCTTGCCAGCGTCAGAAAACACCTCAGGTGCTGCCTGCCGGTCACCTCCAGCCGATCACCGTCCCTGTGGAACTGTTATTTCGTGTTGGATTAGACCTCCTCGGTCCCTTTCCCACGTCAACCTCTGGGAACAAATGGGTAGCCGTCGCAACTGATTACGCCACCCGATAGGCATTCACGCGGACTCTCCCTACCACTTGCGCCACTGACGCCGCGAACTTTCTCTTGCGTGACATTATCTTGCTTCAAGGCGCCCCGCGACAGCTGCTTACTGACCGTGGTCGTAACTTCCTCTCGCAAGTTGTCATGGACATTGTGGGTTCCTGCTCCAATCTACACAAGCTGAATACCTCATACAATCCTCAAACCAATGGCCTGACAGAGAAGTTAATCCGTACTCTTACTGATATGCTGTCCAAGTACGTTTCCAAGGACCACCAGGACTGGGACATTGCCCTTCCTTACGTCACCATCATCATCATGATCCGCCTGGTTACGCCCACTGCAGTGCAAAGGCCTCTCCCTTACTTATCCAACTACCCCGCACATGTAATAATTGTGGCCATATTGCCACTGCGAACTTCTTAATCTCATCCGCCCACCTAACTTTCTGCCGCCCCCTGCTATGCTTCCCTTTCCTTGGAATCCAGTCCGTAACACTAAATCACCATCGGTTATGTTTCGTCGTCATTACATGTCCTGCCCATGCTCATTTGTTTTTTCTAAATTCAGGTAAGACGTCTTTAACTCGCGTTTGTTCCCTCACCCAATCTGCTATTTTCTTAACCCTTAACTTTACACCCTTCATTCTTCTTTCCATAGTTCGTTGAACCATCCTCAATTTAAGTAGAACCCTTTTCGTAAGCCTCCAGGTTTCAGCCCCGTACGTGAGTACTGGTAAGACACAGCTGTTGTACATTTTTCTCTTGAGGGATAATGGCAACCTACTATTCATTATATGAGAATACCTGCCAAACGCACCCCAGCCCATTCTTATTCTAATTATTTCAGCCTCATGATCTGAATCCGCGGTCACTACCTGTCCTAAGTAGACGTGTTCCCTTACCACTTCCAGTGCTTCGCTACTTATAGTAAACTGCTGGTCTCTTCCAGGACTGTTAAACATTACTTTAGTTTTCTGACCTCGCCGACCATGCACGCCAGCTTGCCCTACTCGACTGACAGCCTCGCAAACCCCTCATCAGCGTCAGTGCAACTTCGGCCACCATGACGTACACTTTTCGCCTGGTGCACTCGTGCTCCTGTGGTCGCCCTCTTGTCACGTCGGACTTTCAGAAAAGCTCCTTTCGCGATACACAGGGCCCTACCGCGTGCTGTTCCAGGTAACGCCTGTGGCGTATGAAATTGTTCCTGTGCATTCAACCTCGTCCTCTACGCTGGCATGTAGTGATGTAGTCCACGTCAGCAGGCTCAAGGCCTATTACACTGCTTCCGATTCCGACCTTTAGTCGCTCCGGGACGGCATTTTAGCCACCGGGGGTTGTGCTACGGAGCAGCATTTGCGATGACGAAGAGGAGAGCAGTTTGAAGACGACGACGACGAATAGAGTCTAGCCCTGGCTGTTGCCTCTTGGCCAAGTGCGGCGAATTTCCTTGTAAATACACTTGTATACAGCTTTTAGCGTACTCCTCTGGTCGAACCCACTGGGCCCTCTCTGTCGGGCTGCTCTGATGCTGCTAAGACGACCTTCTACCTTTCTCCCTACTACCCTCTCTCTCCCTTTTAATCCCATCGCGCCACCCGGCTGGCGCTGAGCCGTGCTCCCGCATGGGTTGCAGAAAATAGTGCTAGCCTTTCCTCTTTCCCCACATAAACCACTTCTCTAGTTTTTCGTCTGCATCTTCTTTCGTAACAATATTTTGAATATTTTGATCGTTACAAAGATGAGAGGTAGCTATATGACGGTGACTTTAGGATTTCCCCTTTTTTCGTCTGCCTTTCTCCTCCAGAGTTCGTATAGGCATCGGGAATTGAATGAGTTTGACCAGTGGTGCCATGAAGCGGCTGCACCGCGAATGTAATGACATTTGACGGCCGGACCGGGCGCAGCACGGGTAGCCGCCATCTACGCTGGCTGATTGTGTTCCAAATGGAGGGTATATGCTGCACTTTCGCACAGGTGAGTGCGCGCTTGACGAGCGTGTGCACACGATGTATTTGCTCTGCTAGTTGCGTCTGTCACACAACGTGTGCTGCTACCATGAATGTCATTGTGGCAAGCGCTGTCCAGCAATAATGTCACCACGGCAGCTTGAAAAGGGGATTGTCTTTGAGTTTCCGTGTAACAGAAATATGATTTATGACGTTGATGAATATGATATGATGTCTGTATGTGTGTGCGGTACTTTACGAATTCTCTGACGCATTTTGCTTTAGGAAATTCAATTGCTTCGATATCGCAGTTGAGCATGGCGAAGGGCCTAAAGGAATGGTGATGAATGAGGATGGACCTCAAACTTCAGCTGGAAAAGGGCTTTGTCTTTCGGTTTCCGCATAAAAGAATGTTTTCTCTTATAACCGTAGTAGAATGCGGACTTATCACGTCTGCAGCTTGTGTGTAAGTCATTTTTACGCATTTTCTGACGCAATTTACTTTTAAACTTTAATTTAGTTCAATAAGGCACTTGCGCTTCGCGGAGGACCTAGAAGAACGAGGATGTATGCTTTACTTGCGCCAACATGCGTGAGCGGGTTACGTAGGTCGCTTGTGCTGGTGGTGCTTGTGTAGCGCCGCAAAAAGTTTCACATGGTGGTTTAGAGGCGGATTTTTGTGTGTGTGTACGACTGATGACCAGAGAAGTAAACGCGACTTGAGCTGACAGAGCTTGAGTCACTTAATTCACATTAGCTTATGTCTACAATATGTCATTTCATATCGATTAATGACTTAAGTTTTAAAAAATGAATTAGCGGTGTGCTACAAGAAAGCAACCTGGGACCATTACCTCCTAATTTTTATAATAATTACATAAAATATATCCGCCACGACCTTGGCGGTAGATGTGGAACATCTTTTTTCTGGCAGGTGTCACAGGTACGTTATCTTTTTCCGTGAAGGCTACTGGTCAGTAAACCCACAAATGCAACTTGCACGGATATGTGGGTTTATTCACCAGTTTCTTTGTGAGAGGTGGCGCTGGCTAAAACTCCCAGGGTCAGTTCTAGTAGTGAAACCCAAATACCCCAGATAGTGAAAGGCATGACGGCGCCGCGGTAGCTCATTTAGTAAGGGCGTCGCATTCGTAATATAAAAGACGTGGGATCGTTTCCGACAGGCACCCAGTTGGCTCTTCACCCAGTTTCATTGGGAGGAATTTATCATTGCTTTAATTGAATTAGTAAGTACAAATAGTTTCCCTACGTGGTCGTTGGTGTCTTTCTTTGTTGCCTTCTTATATCCCTAATAAAAATCAAACCCCTCAGTTTCCTTTCTTTTATATATATATATATATATATATATATGTATATATATATATATATATATATATATATATATATATATATATATATATATATATATATATATATATATGTATATACTGTAACGAAGAATTAAGGGAGTCCAGACAGAACTATTTATTGTGGGCTAACTTGCGCCCTGGGGGTAAATAAAAAGACTGCTGCGTTCTGAACAGGAGTTGGAGAATGCCTTCTTCTTCTCTCTCGAGCTTCGCTTCACCTCTTCTTATTCTTGCAGACGCTGACAACGGCCATCTACGATGTAAGTGACTGCGGCGAAAACACGTGCCATCATTTCGTCGTCTTTTCCTCCAATACGCCGTTGTCCTCTTGAGGGGGCGCATGAACCTGCGCGCGTTGTTTAAAATGTTTTGCCTTGTATCATTATCCCCCCTCCAAAACGCATCGTCCCGATGCGTACAGCGACGAAATTGTTCACAAGCTGTTGTCTATACTAAAGTGGTATATGGCACAGAATAGATGTTTGGTCGAATATTCACTGCCTGTCATAATATGGCTTCAGTGTGACCACATGTGCAGTTTCTGTGCGACGCCGGCTTCGTGATGAGCTCACTTGTCCTTCTGGCCTAACTTCGTAGTTCAGGGGACTGATGCGGCGAAGTACTCGGTAAAGGCCGAAATAACGGCGCAAAAGCTTTTCGGACAGGCCGCGCGTCCACACGGGAGTCCACACCCATACTCTGTCGCCTGGGGCATACACCACTTCCCTGCGCCGCAGGTTGTATCGGTCCGCGTCGATGCGCTTCCTTTGTTGAATGCGATGTCGTGCAAGCTGACGTGCTTCTTCGGCCCTCTGTGTAAAGTCGCTGATGTCAGGGTTCTGTTCTGTACTGTCGCTGACAGGCAGCATTGCATCCAAGGGTGTAGTAACTGTTCGACCAAAAACAAGCTGGAATTGCGTTACTTGAGTGGTCTCTTGCAATGCGGTATTGTAGGTGAATGTTGCATAGGGTAGTATCTTCTCCCATGTAGGGTGCTCTAAGTCTACGTAAATTGACAACATATCGGTCAGCGTCCTGTTCAATTGCTCGGTTAGCCCATTTCTTTGATGGTGATACGCAGTTGTTTTCCGGTGGCTGGTATAAGTCGGTTTCACAATGGATTGCGTCAAATGGCCTGTGAACGAAGTTCCTCGGTCCATGATAATAATTGCAGGGGCACCGTGTCATAATACTATCTTGGTGACAAAGAATTCAGCCACTTCAACAGCCGTTGCACTGATGAGAGAGATTTGTCTCGGCATATCGGGTTAGGTAATCCGTGGCTACTACAATCCATCGTTTCCCTGATGACGATGGCGGAAAGGGACTGAACAAGTCCATTCCTTCTTGTTCGAACGGGGCTCCTGGGGGTTCTATTGGTTGAGAAGGCCTGCGGGTTTTAATGGAGGCGTTTTGCGTCTTTGGCAATCCAGACATGTTCGTACATAATGCTGTACTGAAGTTATTAGCTTTGGCCAGTAGTACTTAGCATGAATTCGGGCGAACGTTCTGCTGACTCCGAGGTGTCCTGCTGATGGGTCATCGTGACAGGCTTCCAAGATTTCGGATCGCAAAGCTGAAGCAACGACGAGTAGAAATTGCTCTGTGCTGTGCTCAAAATTTCTTTTGTACAGGACGCCATTTCTCATCACATACGATGACAATCCCCGGCAGAAAACTCGCGGAACATGGACGGGGTGTCCCTAGAGGTGCCTGATGAGTAGGACCAACTCGGCGTCAGACTGTTGGTGTTCGGCCATCTCGGATGTGGTCACGGCTCCAATAAACGGAAAATCGTGTCCATCTTTCACAGGAGCAGATTCGACCGGCGCACGTGATAAACAATCAGCGTCACTATGCTTGCGACCTGACTTGTACACGACCGTTATGTCGTATTCCTGCAGCCTCAGACTCCATCTAGTAAGTCGTCCAGAAGGATCTTTCAGGTTTGCAAGCCATCACAATGAGTGATGGCCGCTGATTGCTCGGAACGGTCTACCGTATAAGTATGGTCGGAATTTTCCTATGGCCCATATTGCTGCAAGGCATTCTTTTTCGGTGGCTGAATAGTTGGTTTCAGCCTTCGAAAGAGTGCGGCTGGCGTATGCAATCACTCTTTCCTCTCCGTTTTGCCATAGAACGAGGACGGCACCGAGTCCTGAATTGCTGGCGTTTTTGTGGATGTCTGTTTCCGCTTCCTCATGAGAGTGCGCAAGGACCGAGTGGTCTTGAAGTCGCCGTCATAGCTCATTGAATGCATCTTCTTGTTCACTTTGCCAGACGAAAGGCATATATTCTTCCGTTAATCGCGTTAATGGCTAGGAAATCTTTGATAAATTTTTGACGACACGCCTGTAGTAGGCACGAAGTCCTACGAATCGCCTAACGGCCTTTTTATCAGTTGTTCTAGGAAACTTTTCTACTGCTGCGGTCTTCTCAGGGTCAGGACGGATGCCTACGGAGCTAATCACATGGCCGAGGAAAAGGAGCTCATGGAAGCCGAGGTGACATTTTTTGGCTTTATCGTCAGCCCTGCTGGACTAATAGCTTTGAGCACAGTCCTTAGTCGTTCCACATGCTGAGGAAAGGTGGTAGAAAAAAATCACGACGTCGTCAAGATAAACCAGAATGGACTGCCACTTTAACCCGGAGAGCACATTGTCCATCATCCGCTGAAATGTGGCAGGTGCGGAACAGAGGCCGAACGGAAGTACCTTGAATTCGTATGGTCCCTCAGGTGTGACGAATGCTGTCTTCTCACGATCTCGTTCGTCCACTTCTATTTGCCAGTGTCCGCTTTTGAGGTCGAGAGAGGAAAAGAATTTCGCATCCCGTAGTCTATCGAGGGTGTCATCGATCCTCGGAAGGGGATAGACATCCCGCTTTGTGACGACGTTTAGCTTCCGGTAATCAACGCTGAAGCGCAAGGTCTGATCCTTTTTCTTTACCAACACCACAGGCGAAGCCCACAGGCTGGTCGATTGTTGAATTACGTCGTCTCTAAGCATTTCTTCGACTTGTTTGCTGATGATCTCTCTCTCCTTCGGTGACACTCAGTAGGGATGCCGGCAAATAGGCCTCATAGCTTCATCGACAATGATACGGTGTTTGGCGATGGATGTTCTTTGGACTTTCGATGTCATTGAGAAACACGACTTGAATTATCGTACACGGTTGTCTATTTGCTGCTTCTGGCTCGGTGATAATGCTGCTTCGATGTTGACAGATGCGAGTATGGAGTCTACGTTGTCAGAATACAGTAGTGCAGCATCGGAAGGGCTCAAATCCGTAATCTGTTCATAATTGTTAGGGCGGGCAATGACGGTTCCCTTCGCAATATGCTTAACTTCATTTCCAAAATTAGTCAGGAAGACATTCGAACACCCGTCACGCAGCCGGACCAGACCCCTTGCCATAGAGATTCCTTTTTCGAGTTAGAGACCAGTGTTACTGTCTGCTATTCCTTCATAGTCGCTGAATACGGTGCTTCTTACGGCAGCAGCTATGCTGGATCTTGGAGGTATCGTGACGTCGTCGTCTATAATCTGAAGAGCATCAAATTGTTCATCGCACTCGAACGTCGCGATGGCGTGCTTCGTTGAGAACGACACACATGATTCCTGCAATTTGATAACAGCACCGTTCGCCTGCAAAAAGTCCATTCCAATAATTAAATCTCTTGAACATTCTCACAGGACAATAAAACTGGCGACGTATGTAAAGCCACGTATTCCGATTCTAGAAGTGCACCTGCCCACAAGGTTGATAAGGTGTCCTCCGGCGGTTCGAATTTGTGGTCCTCTCCAAGGAGTCGGCACTTTATTCAGTCTTCTGGCAAGTACTTTACTCATAACGGAATGGTCTGCGCCTGTGTCTACTAAAGCAGTAATTTCTCAGCCGTCTATAAACACACATAAATCTGAAGCAACGTCACTTTTTCCGCAACTGCTCTCGCGTCCGTCGGTCAGCGCTGGAGGCTCTGTTCTTGCGTCGACAGCGGCCTCACCTCCACAGGTCGCCGGTATTAGTTTTCCGGACGTGGGCTTCGGGGGCGTCGCCTTGGGGAGCTTGAAGTTGGACGCGGGCTTGGTGATCGATACCTCAGTGGCACTGTTGACCGAGGTTGATGTTGCTGTGAAGTCTACGGGCTTTGGCGCGTTGACAAATACTCCTGGATCTCGAAAGGGCGTTCACCGTTTCTTGGGCAAAGAGCGTTTACGAAAACCCCCGAAGTCCCGCTCCGCGATATTCCCACATCCTGTAGAGATGACCAGCTTCGCCGCAGTGGTAGCACAGTGGGATTCTATCAGGAGTGCGCCATATATCATCCTTCCGGAATCTCGTCTCCGGCGGAGACGGCAAGAACCGAGGTCCGGGTACATGCACATTTGCCGCGACGAAAGCACGTCCTGGAGATCCTCGGAGATCCTCGGAGATCCTCGGAGTCCTGGAGATCCCTGGAGTACCTCGGCGTACGATACCGTCGGCCGAACAGGTGACGACGCTTGCGGCTATGCTGGCAGGTGCTGTTCGCGGACTGCTTGTCTCACTTCTTCGCGAACCACTTCTGCTAACGAAGAGACAGCTGTGGGGCCGTTGTTAAGCTGTTGCCTCTGGAGCTCTTCTCGAACCACAGATCTAATGAGTTCTCGTAAGACCTCGACGCTGTTCCCGAACATTGCCGACATCGTATCCATAGAGGGGACGTACATATCGCGGTTGTAGAGTCTCGCACGCTGTTGAAGAGTCCTTTCCATAGTTGTCGCCTCGGAGCGGAATTCGGCGACGGCGCGTGGAGGGCTGCGAACAAAACCGGCAAAGACCTCCTGCTTCACACCGCGCATCAGGTGTCGAAGCTTCTTGTCCTCGCTCATGCTCAGATCGGCCCGGCGGAACAAGGGGGACATATCTTCGATATACATTGCCACGCTTTCGTGGTTTCGTTGGCTTCTTGCTTGCAAAGCAACTTCAGCTTTTTCCTGGGGATCTGTGCTCGGATACGTGGCCAACAACTCCCATCGGAAATCATCCCACGACCGGAGGACAGCTTCATGGTTTTCAAACCACGTTCGCGCACAGTCTTGCAACGCGAAGTAAACGTTGCGGAGCTTCCGGTTTTCGTCCCATCCATTGTAGTCAGCGACGCGCTCGAAGCCTTCCAACCAGTCCTCGGCGTCTTCGAAGGTATCGTCGTGAAAAGGCTCGGGCGTCCGCAGCTGACCGACGACGATGCGCGTTGAGGCTGTCTGGGATGTCATTTCAGGATTGTCTGCTGCTGCTATTATAGTTTGCTCCGGCAGAAGAGGAAACTCAGGTGGCTCACCACGTAGGCGACGGCTAGTGAGCTGGTGGACAGGCGTGATTTCGTTGGATCTGAGATGGCGTGGTTCCGGGCTGCTTTCTCTAACTCGAATTGGGCTGGAAACCATTACCCAGCTCCTCCACCAGAATTCTAACGAACAATTAAGGGAGTCCAGACACAACTATTTATTGTGGGCTAACTTGGGGCCTGGGGGTAAAAATTGGAGGACGCTTACGCTTCGCCTTCAAGAGTGGAACGCGACAGCGTTCCCGTCGACCCGCCAAGGGGTGTAAGACAATGGGCTACGGCGCAGCGACTACGCGCCCCGCATCGGACGCGGTGAGCGTCGAGCAACGCAGCGTTCGGCGCGACAACGAAATGTGCGTCTGAGCAAGCGACGCACGCCTGAGCCGTAGAAACAACTCGTTTCTAAGGCAACACCGCGTTCACTGGAGGCGCTTTTGTACCGCTTTGAAGCATCGAACTCGTGGCTCAGTGGTAACTTCTCCGTCTCACACTCCGGAGACCCTGGTTCGATTCCCACCCAGCCCATCTTAGAAGTTGCTTTTTATTTATGAAGTGGCTGCCGTGATTTATCGCTCACGGCCAACGCCGCGGACGCCGATACCGACGCCGACGACACCGGCTTTTCTGCGACACGAGCTCCTTAATGCTATTGCGTTAATAAAAAGGCCTGTCACGTTGTGAACAGGAGATCAAGAATGCCTTCTTCTCTCTCGAGCTTCGCTTCACCTCTTCTTCTTGTAGACGCTGACAACGGCCATCTACGATGCAAGTGCATGCGGCGAAAACACGTGCCATCATTTCGTCGTCTTTTCCTCCAACACGCCGTTGTCCTCTTGAGGGGGCGCATGTACCTGCGCGCGTTGTTTAAATATGTTTCTGCCTTGTATCAATATATATATATATATATATATATATATATACACATACATTGGTAGCGACTTTAGTCAAGGCAGGTTTATAAAAATAAGCCATTTATTAAGGGTCGAACTTGTGCATCGAGCTAGTGAAGATAACTCTATCATCTGCAGCAAAGGCAGATCAAGAACGTCATCTGGTACGAACCACTGTCCTCGAACGCTGGTTGCGGTCCCTGTTGATGAAACCACACACGTTCATTTCCCATTGGTAGGGTGGCACCTCGGTGGGAGGTCGTCCGCGCACCGGCTGGCAGGCTGGCGCACTCCGCGAGCCTTGATGGACGCTGGTGGTGTTTCGCTTTGTTGCAACGCTTGCGGCGTCCGAAGCGATCTGTGTGGTATTTGAACGCAGGCTACGTGGCACTATCTCGCTCCTAATGCGCTTTCGATCGTTGCGTAGGAAAAGAACGTAGAGTGTACGTATTGCAGATGAGATAATTTGCATAACAGACGTCTTGCTGGGTGCTCCTTCTATTTATATGTCCTACTAAAGTTTCATGGGCAATACATGTATGCGCTCCGTGGGGTTGCGTTGCCTTGAACGCTCGCGTCCAGCAGACTTCATATGTAAGGTCACTCAATCGGTGAACTACTCTATAGGGCCCAAAATATGGCCAAAAAAGATTTTCGGACATCGCGCGACGTCGTACTGGGGTCCATGTCCACATTTGGTCCCAAGGTTCATATATCGTTTCGCGATGTCGCTGATTGTAGTGCCATGCATCTATGCGTTTGCGACGACGTATTCGTTTTTTGGCCAACTGACGGGCTTCCTCAGATCTTTGCAGGAACTCATCTAAATCCGGAGGGTAATCACCGTCATTTATCGGCAGCACAGTATCGAGTGTTGTGGTAACTGCATGGCCGTGTACAAGCTTGGAATGGCTTGAGTCTGGTTGTCTCTTGTACGGCTGTGTTATAGGAAAGCGTGGCGCAGGGTAAAATTTCATCCGACATCTTATGCTCTACATCGGCATACCCAGAAATCATGTCCGCGGGAGTTCTATTCAGGCACTCAGTTTGACCATTGCTTGCACGATGATAGGCAGCAGTTTTACTATGGTCAGTATGAGTGATCCTCCTCAAGCATTGCATAAGTTGCGCTGTGAACGCTATTCCCCGATCAGTAATGACGACGATTGGAGGGCCATACCGGAGGACTATGTTTACGAAAAACTTGGCCAATTCAGCCGCCGTTCCTTGGAGCAGGTAGTCTGTTTAAGCCTATCTGGCTAAGCAATCTGTAGCCACCACAATCCACTTTTTCTAAAATGAAGATGTAGGGAAGGACCAATGAAGGTCCGTTACAACGTGTTGAAATGGTATTTTCGGTGGATCTATAGGGTGTAGAAGGACTGCCGGTTTCACAGACGGTGATTTTCACCTTTGACATTCGCGGCAAGTCTTCACATAATGTTACACTGAAGCTAACGGTTTGGGCCAATAATAATTTAAACTAATTCTGGCGTATTTTCAACCCACGCCCAAATGTCCTTATGTGGCTTCATCGTGGCATGCTTGTAAAATTTCTTGGCGCATAGTTCCAGGCACTACAAGCACACACTTTTTGCTGTTTGGTTTGAAGTCTCTCTTGTATAGGACATTTCCTCTGAGACAGGACGCTGACAGGCCTCTGGTAAAACTACGGGGTACCTGGATGTTGAATCCTTCGAGGTGTTTAATAACTATAGTAATTTTTCGTCGACACGTTGGTGTTCTGCATTTTAGTTGCTTCGACAATGCCTACGTCCGGAAAGTCGTCTGCCTCTTTTAGTGCTGCGTGATAGTCTTCCAGAGGGGTCTTTCAGGTTCGCGAGCCAGCAAAGCGAATGGTGATTGCTTACTGCTTTGAATGGTCTGCCATATATATATGGATGAAATTGACTTATGGCACAGATTATGGCGATAAATTCTTTTTCGGTTGCTGAATAGTTGGTCTCTGCTTTCGATAAGGTGTGGCTAGCGTAGGTTATGACCTTTTCGTCACCATTTTGCCACTGGATCAGGATGGCACAGAGACCCACATTACTGGGGTCCGTGTGTATGTGTCAGCTGTCTCGTCAAAATGAGCAAGAATTGGAGACATTTGCAGGCGTTTACTTAATTCATTAAACAAGCTCTGTTGCTGGCTTTGTCCTACGAAGGGTACATCATCTCTTGTAAGTTTTGTTAGAGGCTCCGCAATTTTTTTAAAAAAATTTCGACGAATTGTCTATAGTCAGCGCATAGACCCCAAAACAATCGCACTGACTTTTTGATTTAGCGACTTTAGTCAATACAGGTGTATAAAAATGAACTATATATTAAAGGACGAACTTGTTCTCAGGGCTAATGACTATCACTCTGTCGTCTGCGCAGCGAAGGAAGATCAAAAACGCCCTCTGCTGCGAACCTCTGGCCTCGAACGCCGCTTGCGGCCTCTCTTAATGAAAGCACACCCGGTAGCTTCCCATTGGTGAGGTAGCACCTCTGTGGGAGCTCGTCCGCACGCACGAAGGCTCGCAGGCTGACGCACTCCGCATGTCTTGATGGACGCAGGGGGTTCTTCGCTTTGTGGAAACGCTTGCGGTGTCCAAAGCGATCTGTGTTGTACCTGAATGCAGGTTATCTAGTAATATATGCGTATCTGTTTGTGCCTGTGCACCTATAGAATAATAATCTATCTATAGACTTCGTTAAAACCAACCAAGCATCAAATTATGATGAACGTAAAATCAAAATCTTGTGTTAACCCTTTAACTCGCGAGATAAGAAAGGCCTCACTTAGAATGCTTTTTATTGCTTTATTTCTTGTTGATATTGTTCACATACATATCAAGTGAAATATGAGAGGGTTTATCTGAAAACTAAATGAGATACAGCGGGTCTAAAATATTGTTGACAAGCTGATTGAGGAAAATGTATGATCGAAAACTTGCGTTTGGTGCTTACTTTGACAAGCTAAATCTGTGTTCTTGAGATACACATCAATGGAGAAAAAAATTGCTTTCTTAAACAAAGGGAAAAGATTTCGCATTAGCGATAATAACGCCACCCCATCCGCTAAGACGATACCGACGAGGCCTCCGAGTTTCGTCACCAAAGCGTCTCCTGCAGCTCACGGTCGACATTTTTGTGACTACTACTGTTGAGCAGGTACATTACGTGAGGGGAATTGACGGGCGCCGACTAATATTTGGTTTTGTATGTTTGCAGACACTTTAGTAAGGTCAACAATATAGTTGAGCTGCCGGTTAGAGGCTTAAGGAAAGGGAACTCACTCGGAAGGTGATTGACGGCGTGTTTGTGCACGCACGTTTTTGTTTCCTGATCAAAACTTCTGTTGATTCTTTTGTAAATCTGGCCTTTGCACTGCTTGAAGTATGATAGCTCACTAAATAAACGGGCACATCCGCCACTATTTACACGTTGTCCTAAATGTGAACAGCCTGCTGTGCCCCATTCTTTCTCCTAATTTTGCGCCTAGGTTTCAGATTAAAAGGTAAAAACATTACGTTTAAGTTGGAGCTTATGAGAAAAAAGAAAAATGGCAAACGGTCATCGGACAACACTTGTCAGCCGTCACTATTGCTGAGAACCAGTTCCAATTACATGATCCTTTAGTCATAGTGGCATCATGCTTTATAGTTGTTTGGTTACGTCGGAATGTAGGCTTCCTTGACGTGCAGTAAGGAATGCCTTAAATAAATTCGAATAACGGAGCTGAATTTTTGCCCCTTACCTTTTACGACTCATACGTATACTTTACTTTAACCATTATGGATTTCGCGTCCATTGTGGCGAAGTGACTTAGCAAGACAAGCACTGATGGCGCGGCACTTCTTAATTCTTCCGGATAATGCGTTTTTAGGCGCATCATATTGAAACATCAAATCAACCTTTTTTCGACACCGTCCTTTCTTTCCTCTCGTTCTTCCTTTTATTTCTCGCATTCTCTGTTAGTTTCGTTCAGTCGGCCCTTCGTGTCCTCCTGCATGCAGAATTTAATGTATATGACTACAAACGCAACAGCGTGAATTTCTGTTACCTGCCCTGGATAGGGCTATACCAGTTCGGGCTAAGCGCAATAAAAGAGCACAGGTAACTACAATGCCTGATTTCTGTCGAATGATCGGTCAAACTAGAGCACGTGGGAAAGCACAGAAATTTTGCAAAGTAGCTTTATAAAAAACCTCTTGAGCCGCCTGGCGTACATACCTGCGCCCACATCCATCACTCGGAAGAGAGAAGACTTGCCATATTCTAAATAGAGCAATCTGAAGTTTGCTCCAAACATGTCATCTGTTGAAAAATATGAGCAGTATAAATAGCATTGAAGGAATTTGTGGCTTCTAAGAATGCCTAAAATGTAGCCGTATTTCTCAGCGACCGATTTCAATTTTTCATACAATGTCAATTCGTCTTTGAGTCTGATGATGTCGAAAAGGCGTTATCACCGGGAAAATGCACCCGGTGTGATGAGTAATGAAAAGAAAACAAATATATCATTCAGAAGTAAAGACGAAAGTAAACGTTATGAAAACTCAGAGTATATTATGAGATAAAAGGTGATGTGCAAAACCAGCACTCGCGCTCATCTACTATCGCCGTTTTACCTAACACATATGGCGGACTTCATGCTTGAATCATAAATATTGGGTCAGCGTATGGACTATAGTGATAGAATCCCTTCCTAACATTTCCCAAGATTTGAAGATGCATGCCTCAGCTTTGAAGTGATACTTGCAGAAGCATGGTCCCCTTGGTTAGAGCAACTTCGATGTGCGGGAAGCCCACCTACAAATTTTCGCATTTCACTCCTTTGGTTAAACATTCTGACATCGGCCATTTGCAACCTTCCTAAAATTCAATTTCAACCACTGTCCCAGGCAGCACTACAGGGCGTCTACTTTCTGTAGCTTTTTTGCAAACAGCGCTTTTCTCAATAAAATAACCGCAATTCCAGAAGCTTAGTCATTTAGGCAAAGTTCATAGGCTACCAGAAGTGAAGGTACAAATTATTCCCTTCTAAGTAATTCCCGCCCAACCTGTGACCATAGCTGTCTGTGCTGTCGATGTACTGGGTCATAATTTTTAAATTTTACCCATTCTTTATTTAAAAGAAATCACCTGTGGTAGATAGCCTAATTCCTGTCCTTGAGCGTTATTATTCGAAGAGGCGGACATTGGTAGAACGAAAAATTTATACACATATTCTAGTAATTCACAAAAATTCTCTAAATAACTTTAGTTAGTTGCATTACATCACATATTCCCATTTACCTATTGTACCCGGTGAATTTTCAAGATATATTCACTTGAAATGAATTCCTATGAGATGACATCCGTTTTGAGATATTATTTCTCAAAGTGTGGAAGGAAATTACTATTTTTGCGCTTCAATAAATAAGAGAGCATTTTCTTACAGCATTAGGTGGAGCAACAGTGTTTGTTACGGCGAGTTTGATGGTGAATATCTACAAACTGGTGCCATTCTGGTAATTCATTCAGAGTCTGTGCGCCTTCAAACTTACCGGCAACAATTCGCGAATTTGCAAAAGTGTCGAATAGTGAATAATTTGGAAGGTCTCTAGTGATATTGTGTTAGTGGAATATGCGTTTCGATTTCTCGAGCAATCAATCTCCGCCTTCTCTAATAATCCAGCATATGGACCAGATCGATGTTATCTGCAACAGGCAACTTCTTTAAAAGTTACGTAAAACTTAAAAATGAGTATCGCGTATAATTGCACCGTATAGTGAACGCGAACTCGCTGACTAAGTTTTGCAGCCTGGCTTAACACGAGAGGAATGTCTAATCAGGTTCGCGAGATTTTGGAACGCTGGGAGAGACGTAGCCGCTATGTCAGCACTGCATCTAATTTTTGAGCTTTAAGCGTCTGCCCGTATGCTCGCATTCGTGACGCATATTTGTCGCAAATCTCGTGGCGTCGGCGAACGTGTTTTGACTGCAGTGTATCGCTAGCCAGAATAAGGTGTGTGTTTTATGGTAAAATTACGCGGCGTGAAAAAGGATAAACAGTTTCCACGCGACTTCAATGGGTACATCATCTTGTTAGTACTCGAACATGGCAGCCACAATGACACCAGTGGCCATATCATCAGGCGTGGATTGCTTTGATTTTTGAGATTTTTCTTAAAGACTTATCATTGATAAATTTTTCGCACTGCACCAGACGCGCCAGTCGTGCTCTTACGATTTTTTGCTGTAGTTGTTAACGGAGCCTTTCAAGGATGGCAGCCACGACGACATCAATGCAAAACGTCTATTTCTGTGGAACGAATAAAGAGAACTATTTGCCAAGCGCTGCTGTTGGCGGACATCGTTAGCAATGAAGTCAATGCAGGTACACCCGAGAAATTACTGAAGCAGTGGAGCCGTAGTTATGGGGTAGGAATGCACTTACTAAGCGCTTGCATAGAGATAAGCATCTGTAGGCGACAGAGAGCATGACAAAAGGTACAAATTGCTCAAGTATTTTGACATAAGAGGAACCAACACGTGTAAAGTAACAAAACTTTCCTTTCACGTCCTTCCTACTTTTGCGGCTTCTTCGTGTCATGCAGAAAATCAAGAACTGCGGAAGTTGATATTGCCACGTAGTAGTGACGGTAACGAAAGCAGCAAAACACTGAATGACGAAGCTAGCGTTTTATTGTGTGAACTGTGTACTCCAAAACGGGCTACACTAAGAGAAAAACGATAACGGCAAAAACAGCGGGCGATTGTCGAAAATCTGATCAGCGAGCAAAGCGCGTCGGCTTTTACATTTTAGTCATCAAAGGTTCCAAATTAATCGCTGGTGCCGGCGTGTCTTCCAGAAATCACTACACAACTCGCGTCGTGCATACATGCAATAAGATTACACAAGGTTTGATAACAACAGACTGTGGATAGCACCATCGATAACATTCGAGAAACTTCAGGCACATGCAGGTGCGTCCTGCTGCGCTAAGCGAAAACATTTCTTAGACAACGAAAACGCGGTCACCCGATAAACAAGTACACGTGTCAATGTATTTTAGAAGGCTATAGACGTTTAAAAAGGTGATGGACGGTCAGAAACACAACACTGGCACTGGCTCGAAAGTAAAATTTTATTGTGAAATAGCGTCGTGTGTATATAGAAGACCTGTGCGTATATGCAAGGCGATGGGAAAAGAACAAACGAAGGATATGTTGGCTACAAATCACCCATCGTCCGTTTCGGCGCGGTTTCTTGTGTCCCAACAATTCGTGGTGTCTTTTCTTATTTTCCTGCTCCTGATATGAAAGCTAGTTTTCGTGGACTGAGAAACTTTCGCAGCGGCTGCTTGTAGGCTGATTAACATTCAGCTATCAAGAGCAAAAGAACACAATGGTGTGGCATGGGCTGTCGTTGCTGTATGCGGCTACGAGTAAGCGAGCTGTGCTGTTTACACCACACCCAACCAGCGCCAGTCCTTTCGGGTCGCATACGCAAGTGAGCGGCCACATTGACGCCGGCAACTGATCTTTTCCTAAGTGTACCAGCATTGTTACCACTAAAAATGGCTACGAAGATTCTCAACTAAAACACCTTACGACAGGGCAAAAATGTAGAAGCGGGAACGGAAAAAAAGGAAAGGGGAATTTAACAAATTCCATGTGAAACAAGGTCAGCATTCTCGTTTGTTCGCTTTCGTAGACGAATTCATTCTAGAAAAAATTCGCGCGGAACGCCGTTGACGTTCCCCGCAACATTATTTTATCCCAAAATTATTGTATTGTGTTGCCAGCATTATAGGATGACTATTATTACTAGGATATAGTTGCTTTGCGAAACGTTTGATGTTTGTGTACGTCGTGGCAAATAAGCCGCCATAATATCAAAGCCAGAGTTCTGGAACGCTATCAATTGTGAGACGATTTATATCACTCGTTTTCTTGTTCTGGCCCATGTGTGTACGTCATGCTGTCATCAGGCATATCCGGGAGATGGCGATGCTTCCCTTTTAATGCTTACCTAATGGTTAGGAAAGTGGGCATATAAAGAACAAATATGTCTCTCTCATTAAAAAGAATTGTGCAATCGAACACGCGTTATATTTTCTGCAATGACGATATTTAGGTGTGATTTCTTTTATCACGATATACTTTCGTAAATAAAATAGCCGGCAACCTGGATAGCTATAGGAGTAGGTAATATTGCAGTGCTTGGAAGGAGCTTTGAAGTTTACACTAGTCAGACGATCAAATTTGTTAATACATAGAGCGAGTACACTTCGCTTCACTGAGTGCCCTTTGGGGTATAGTGGCACTGGACGGCAAAACGAAGTATGATTGGGGATTGATGACATTGACGACCTGCGAAGCAACAGGGGCTGATTTGAGTGTCGGCATTTTGAGTTTTAGAAATGGTTACCGTTTTATTAGGAGAAGCTGCTTATGTACAAGGGCCTCCGCCATCAAAAAGAAAAATACTGTGAACCCATTAACAAACCTATCTGTTTTGAGCAGATACAACCAGGAAACATATCCTCGTTTCACCAAGACAATGTCGCGGAATCCGTCGAAAATCAATGTTTTAAGCATTCTTATTTGTCCTGTCTTTTTCTTTTTTGCTTCACGGATGCTACAAGAACGCTCACAGCTTTTGAAATCGAAAGCGAAAACGGTCTCTTAGGATTAGTTCTGACTCTGTCGCGAGCCTTTATTTTTTTATTGACGCATTGCTACCGAGCCTACACTCTTCAACACAGCGAAGCATACAATACCATACCGGTGGGACGCGCTTCACATCGGCTTCGCAGTTTTTCGATGACTGTGCCGGATTATCACCTTGTGCTACAAAAAATCTTGCACCAAGTGTTCCGTGTAGTCATCAGGACCACGAGGATACCTGCCTTTAAGGTAGAGGACCATTTTTTGGGACTTTAAGGACGATTGTGTGCCCACCCAAGGCGAGTCGTCGCTAAGCCTAGGCTTGCTCCGCCGACCGCTTGGCCTAGCCGCCGCGGCCGACAGGCGGTCGCTGCTAGAACGCACATTATTCCGAACTCTACCTGCATCATGGCCACTCCCATGAGTATTGAAACAGAGGGGGAGGATATTCACCCTGAAGGAGTAACCAGAACCCTGGGCTGGCGCATCGCCGGTGAACGCAAGTCCCGACCACGTCAGCGAGACCTAGGTCTACCCAATGCACTTCAATCAAAACCCTCCGGTGCCGGTCGTAGACCCGAGCACGCCAAAGATACGTTAATCAAGAGAGCGCGCATGCCTGCACTGGCCCGAGACGATACCAAGATCGTGGTGAGACCACGCGGGGGTCTGATTATCTGCAAGGTCGGCCATATGGGAGTTGGCCGGGCCATTTACGCTGCGGCGGGAGTCACCAAAGAAGAATGGACCCGGGACGTGATATGCCCAAATTACCAGCAAAACATCGTTGTCATCAGTACTTCAAAGAGAGAAAATGCTAACCGGTATGTAGGAGTCACCAAGATTGTCGTCCAAGGAAATGAGCACGAGGTCAGCGCCTATCGAATCGCCCCCCCATGGCATGACCAAAGGAGTCATACGAGGCGTCCCCCTCAGAGACACGGTTCAAGAAATCAGCGAGAACATCGTCAACGAATATAATCCCACTGCTGTAGAGGCCAACCGCATCTCTAACATGACGTCTGTGGTGATCGCCTTCAATGGACTCAAAGTGCCGAATTCCGTTCGTTACGGGGGCCTGCTCGCCAAATGCTCGTTATACAGAAAACAGATAGATATCTGCTATCAGTGCGGTCGCCTGGGCCACCGCATGGATGTTTGCCCTGATCCAACAGACCGGATCTGCCGGGGATGTGGTGCTCGAAATCCCGATGAACAGCACAAGTATACCCCCAAGTGTGACCTTTGTGGAGGAGAACATTTGACCGCAGACAAGGTGTACAGAGCTCGCTTCAAGATCCTGTACGTGGTACGGAAACGCCGGTGGGAGCGGAAAGATACCAACTACACGCCTGCAGAAACCTCCAAACCGCCACGTCGGGAGGGAGCAGCTATGTCAGGGTACCGGAATCACTCTCTTTCCCGTGAAGGCCGGAGAGGGCGGAGCAGCAGCTGCGCCTCAAAGCCGGGCTTGAGAGCGTCGTCGCCGGGTGACGTGGCCGGCAGCAGCTGCAGCGAGCGCCGCCGGGAGTCGCGCTCAAGGTCGAAGACCCGAAGCCAGACACCATCGAGGAACGCCGCTAAACAGGTGGGCCGGGCAGTTAGATCTCCCATCGCTCTTAGCAGCAAAGATTTCTCTCCCCTTCCCCAGACTCCCAAGAAAGATTGTGAGGAATGCATGCAACTCAAAGCGCTTGTAGTTAAGCAAAATGAGCAAATCAGCGCGCTTCTTGCGCGCATGGAGGCATTAGAAAAATCGAAAAGCAGCGAGGATGTCACAAAACGCAAAATTGCCAAGAGGGACCCTGAACCGGAGCCCCCGGTAACAGCAATGGAGGCAGAGAAAATTGAATCGAGTCCATCTGAGGAACCGGCGTGGGCCAAGCCCATTGAAGCCCTCACCGAGATGGTCACACAGCTTGCCAGCCAAATTGACTTGATAACGTCCAAGATGGCCAAGTTCACGCGCTAGAAGCTAATGTCAACCAGCTCATACTAACCACTCAAAAAGCTAAAACGGGAGCCCCGTATGGGAAACCGTGCATGGCGAGTAGTCTCACGACAACCAACCTGAGCCAAGATGGCGGCCAGGCGTAAAAATAGGAAGGAAGATACAACGATCTTAGCCCAATGGAACTGCCGAGGAATTAAGGACAAAATAGGCGAATTACAGCAATACATAGATAATCCGGAACACAAACCGGATATCCTTGCAATTCAAGAAATGAACTCGCGACCAAAACACGCGGGGTACGTCACATACACCGATCCCAGTGAGAAAAGCACAGCCAGACTAGTCCGAAGCAACATAGCTGCAACGCAGCACATTACCACCCAGAGAGGGTGTGAACACGTTCTCTTGGAAATTCACAGCAGAGGCATAGGAAGCAAAGACAACATCTTTATACTCAACGCATGCTGTCGGCCCTCCAAGAAGAACCTCGACATAGAGGGCACATTACTCGACAGCAAGAGAGAGGCGGGCAGCCGACCCCTATTGATATTAGGAGATTTCAATGCGCCTCACACAATATGGGGTTACAAATTTTGCTCCAAGAGAAGCAGGGTGCTGGCGAACCTCATGGATCAGCACACATTAGCCCTACTCAACGAACCAGACACTCCCACCCGCATGGGCACAAGTACGACCCGGGACACCACTCCAGACCTTACCCTGCTGAGTGGAACCTTGGACGTGTCGTGGCAGAACACAGGCGCGAACCTGGGGTCGGACAAAGATTTCCTCAATATTACGATCAGGGGGCCCGCGTTCAAGGCCCGAATGGGAACAACAAAGATAACTGACTGGGACAAACTTCGAAAAAGGCAAGCAGCCGATGAAGACGAGGACACGAACAGCACCAATTCGTATGGGGAATGGGCCAAGGAACAACTCGAGCTGGTAGAAAAATACACCCAGAGAATTGCGACCACACTGCAGACACCCTGTGTGGACGCAAAGCTTGCCAACCTTTGGGAAGCACGACACAGCCTCACCAGACGCGCGGAAGAAACAAGGACACAACAAGAAACTTCGCAAACGCATCCATGATCTCAACAAGCAAGCAGCGGAATACGCGTCCAAGCTGTGCAGAGAGAAATGGCTGAGCGTGTGTGATGGACTGCGGGGCACCCTTTCTACCAGGAAGACGTGGTGCCTCCTTCGTCACCTGATCGATCCGCTCGGCAGCAAGAGCGCCACTAATCGAAGCCTCACGCGCACCCTCAACAACTATACTGAGGGTGCCGACAAACTCATCAACGACCTGAAGGCCAAGTACCTGAAAACGGAGAAGGGTGATATCGCACCTCCCGACTACGCAGGACCTACCAATGAAGCGTTAGACAAGCCATTCACTGGCACCGAGTTGATCTCGGCAATCTCCGAGAGCAACAGGGGCAGCGCGTCGGGACCCGATACCATTACCTACAAGTTACTTAACAACCTCGAGCACAAGGCCCGCAGACAGGTGCTCGAGTATATGAACCGGGTCTGGGAGTCTGGCAATCTTCCACACGAATGGAAAGAGGCAGAAGTGCGCTTCATACCCAAGCCTGGGAAGACACCTCACATCGACAACATGCGACCGATATCCCTCACGTCCTGCGTGGGGAAGGTCATGGAACGTATGGTACTTAAGAGGTTGCAGCGACATCTTGATGCCACCGATCAGATGCCAGAGACAATGTATGGTTTTAGGCAACACCTGGGCACCCAGGATGTTCTCGTACAACTCAACGAACTGGTGATTAAGCGAGCAACGAAGCAGGCGCCGCGAGCGATACTAGCGCTAGACCTCACAGGTGCCTTTGATAACGTCACACATGAAAGTGTCCTCCGCAACCTGCGCAACGCGGGTTGTGGAGTGAAAACTTACAACTACATCCGAGACTTTCTTCGTAACCGAACGGCAAGGATCAGAATAGGAGAGGAGACATCCCAACCGATCTCCCTGGCGGATCGAGGAACGCCGCAAGGTTCGGTCCTTTCCCCCTCCTATTTAACATGGCTCTCCTGCCGTTGCCCAAGCTTCTCGAATCAGTAGATTGTCTGGGCCATGCATTATATGCCGACGACATCACACTCTGGACTGCGAGGGCAGGGTCGGATGGCTGGATGGAAAACACGCTCCAAAAGTGGCTGACACGATCAACAGCTATGTGAAGATATGTGGCCTTTGCTGTTCGCCTCAAAAATCGGAGCTGACCATTGTCAGACCACGTGCATCAAGGACACAAGCAGAAGACATAGAAATCACTTTGGAAGGGAACCGGATACTCCCGGTACTTCAACTCAGGATCCTGGGCCTCCTGATCCAGGCAGACGGCAAGGCAACAGCCATGATTAGAAAAATGAAGCTCACATCAGACCAAATCTTGAACATGATCAGACGAGTGGCCAACAGGCGGAGGGGTCTGAAGGAATCGGACACCTTGCGCCTCGTTGAGGCCTTTGTTATCTCACGAATCGTCTACGCAGCGCCGTACCTGCAGCTCCTCAAGAAGGACGTCTTACAACTTGACGCAATAATCAGGAAAGCCACGAAGCAGGCCCTGGGTATTCCCATAAATTCATCCACGACAAAATTACTTCAAATGGAAGTCCACAACACACTAGCCGAGCTCGTAGAATCCCACCTATCCAATCAAAGGGTACGCCTTAGCCAGACCAAGGCGGGCAGAAGCGTCCTCCGCAAGCTAAGATGGCAAGAATGGCACTACACCCGTTACGACCAATTACCCGAAAAGTTGAGTGAGAAGTTGGAATGCAAAACACTACCACGCAACATAAACCCCACAAGGCATGCCGGACGACGCGACGCCCGGGCAAGAGCCATCTCCAGGGCCCTGGAGGAAGACGACACTGTTTTATATACAGACGCCTCTCTATCGAAACGCTCCACGAGGGCAACAGTCGTGGTCAACGAGCTAGAAAAGCTGGTCACCTGAGCATCAATCTACACTCCATCTTCGGAGGAAGCAGAAGAAGCAGCGATAGCTCTCGCACTCCTGCAGCCAAACGTCCCCAAGATCGTCACGGACTCACAAGCTGCATACAAGAACTACAGATCTGGCTGGGTGTCCCTTGTGGCACTAAAAATTCTTGGTAAAGCTACGCCTACTAAACAAGCAATCGAATTAGTTTGGGTCCCGTCTCACTCCTTAGTTGAGGGCAATGAATATGCTCATCAACAGGCCCGAGCGCTAAACTCCCGGGCCAACGAGAAGGAGGCAAGGGGATGGCAACCCATCACAAATTACAGAGATATAGTCAAATATTACAGGGACGGCAGGAAGACATTCCCGTACCCCCACCACTCTTTGACCAGAGCCGAACAAACAATATACAGGCAAATCCAGGCAGGATCCTTTCCCCACCCCTGCCTCCAGTACAAAATATACCCAGAGAGATATAAGAACACATGTCCTCACTGCAATGCATTAGGCACCCTTCGGCACGTCATAGGAGAGTGCAAGTTTTCAATAGACCACCCCCACCTATACCCACAACTAACCCCCCTACTATCCCCACCCTTTACGAGCGATGCGAGATCATGCTGTCCAGCCCCGCCCTGGAAGACCAGCTCCGACTGATCCACAGGGGCCAGGCGGCCCTGGAAGCATATGGAGCCCGCGAAGAGGGAGCCACTCCATCAGACGCTTAACGCGTTTCATTTCATAATGGACCAGTAAAGTTGTTTCTCTCTCTCTCTCTCTTCCTCGAAAACTCTTCCTAGAAAGTTACTCCACAGAAAGTTTCACTAAACCTTTGCGTCTGACAGCCTGCGGGTGATAGTAACGGCAAAGTGCACTTGCTCGAAGTGTCACTAAATATACCCCGGCTGACAGGGGTATTGGTGTTTAAGGTCGACGATGTTCTTAGCACGTTCTACGTGCTTGATCGCTGACAATCCTCACCCCTCGTTTGCGACGCGGCAACTCACGCTGTTTTCGTGCGTCGGCTCACTTTTAAACATATTGTTACGAATGGGACGTGTTTCTTTACAAGATGATAGATGGTTAGCTTAGAGCAAGGCTCAGGATGGTCAAGCAAGGGCAACAGGCATCTGCCAGCTCCTCGCGCACACTTAAACTTTCTTTTCCTTCGGCTGTGTCGTGTAGCGTGACAGCTCCTCCGGGAGCAGACGAAGCTCTCTGAGCGAGTTATGTAGCCCGATGACGTACAGTTTGAGTCAGGCGACGTGCACTACTTGCGTTATACGTGACCGCCGGTTGTGGAAAATCACGATTCCGAAGATATATGTCACGTCGCTCAAGCGTTTAGGTGTGACGTATGTGCCGGTGTATCGTGACATGCATCTTGTGTACAGCCCCTTTTTCCATACAAGTGTCCAAAGCCAAACAATGTTCCCAAGAGCAAATGCATATGTCCAGCGTCATAACGAGCGTCGGCACGATCTTGAGAGGCGAGAGCGCAGAGGCGGGCGAATCGACGGGGTTCTTCGGCACGACATAAAATCTGGCCTAAGGAAGAGTCATTACGCGGAGACCAGGAGAGGATAGCGTCGATAAAGCTTTTGGGGATTGCGAGCACACAGAAGAAAGAATGGCGCATAACCTGTGACTTCACGCTTGACAGTATCTTAAACATACGTAACAACAGGTAAACTATAATCCGAATTTTCGTTATTTCTCGAGACATACCTGGCAAAGCATATTAGTCAGCGTACGATTCGTGAGCTCAGTGATGCCGTTTGTTTCCGGTTGTAAAGAGTCTAGTGCCAGTAAGCACCTCTACAAAGACGTAGTAGTTTTTCCACAATGTCACCCGCCGTGGTTGCTCAGTGGCTATGTTGTTGAGCTGCTAAGCGCGAGGTCGCGGGATCGAATCCCTGCCACGGTGGCCGCATTTAGATGGGGATGAAATGCGAAAACACCCGTGTACGTAGATTTAGGTGCTCGTTAAAAAAACCAGGCGGTCGAAATTTCCGGAGTCCTCCACTACGGCGTGCCTCATAGAGTGGTTTTGGCACGTAACCCCCCTATGGTGTTGAGCTGTTAAGTGCGAGGTCGCGGGATCGAATCCCTGCCACGGTGGCCGCATTTCGATGGGGACGAAATGCGAAAACACCCGTGTACGTAGATTTAGGCGCACGTTAAAAAACCAGGCGGTCGAAATTTCCGGAGTCCTCCACTACGGCGTGCCTCATAGTCAGAGTGGTTCTGGCACGTAAAACCCCATAATTAAATTTTTTAATTTCCACAACGTCCGCAGTAAACTTCCGTCCACGATCACTGATCACAATGCGTGGAGCACCGTGACGGAAAATCACGGAGTACAGCAGGCAAGATGAAACGTCTGCTCGTGTAGCCGAAGCAGGTGCCGCAGTCCCAGTATACCGGGTCAAATAGTCCACACACACAATAATCGAGCGGTGTCCAGTAGTAGACTTGGGGAAGGAACACAGCAAGTCGACACCAACTTTTTAAAATGGCAAGCTAGGTGACTTAACTGGCTGCAGTGTACCTGCAGAAGGAGTCGTTAACTGCTTATTGCATTGGCAAATTTCACAACTGGAAAGATACTGCTTCGCCTTCTTCCAGAGCATGGGCCAATAGAAATGCTGGTGCAGTCGGTGCAGCGTCCTGGCAAAGCCAAGGTGGCCTGACGTGATTCCATCGTGCATGGCCTGAAGAATCATAGCTCTCAATACCCGGGGAACTACGAGGAAAAGTAGAGCGCCGTCAGCAGAATAATTCGTCTTTTAGAATAAACCGTCACCAATAATGATATTGGGCCCCATGCTGATGACCGAGTGGCGTAAAGAATAGGTCTGATTGAAGGGTCATGCTGTTGCTCCCGCTTGAAGGCGGTTGCTTCAGGAAACTGTTCAGAGATAACAAGGAATTAATAATCTGAGTAATTGTTCATATCTCGCATGTTTGCTAACCGAAGGCGAGATAAACAGTCAGCATCAGTGCGACAGAAAAGTCGTATTCTTGAAGCCTTAATGACCACCGAGCTAATGGGCTAGATGGACCGCGTAGTGCGACCAACCAGCACAGAGAATGGTGGTCTGTCACTATTGTGAAGTGGCAGCCGTACAAGTATGGACAAAACTTGTCGATGGCGAACGCTACCGCGATGCATTCCAATTCGGCTGCGGTATACTTCCGCTCAGCCTTGGTAAGAGTACGGCTTGCGTAGGCGATGACTTGCTGGCGTCCGCCATGTATCTGTATGAGTACTGCTCCGACAGCTGGACCACTCGCATCGGTGTGAAGCTCACTTCTGGCCTCAGGATCAAAGAGACGCAAAACTGGAGCTGAGTTTAGCAGTAATTTCATTTGACAGAATGCGCACTCACACTCAGTAGTCGATGTAAGCGGTGTATTCTTGTGAAGGAGTGTCGTGAGCGGATGAGCTTGGTGCGCAAAGTCCTTAATAAAATGGCGAAACTACGCACATAATCACAGGGAACTGCGGAATTTCTTCGCCGATATTCGGCTGTTGAAAGTCACGAATGGCTGCAAGCTTCTACAGGTCTGGGCGGATGCCTTTTTTGTCGACGAGGAAACTCAAAAGCAAGTGTTTGACGCTCGCCAAAGTTGAACTTTTTGGAGTTTTACATCAGTCCAGCTTGGCGTAGGCAGTCAAGGACAACTTGTAGCCATTGGTTGTGTGATAGCGCCGACTGATGTCGTTCAGTGTCCGTTATCAGAAGCCGATAATCAACCGCCAGCGCGTATAAGAAGCACGCGCTTTTCCGAATAAAGCATTCTCTGTTCTGGAGCTCGTTGGTCTACTTGCTCGTCACGCTGCGCGCCTGCGCGCGTCACCATCCGCGTAGTACACAACTCATGGCGACGAGGGTGGGATCGACAAAAGCGGCTTCCCGGGACCGCGGCGGCTGCTGAAAACAAGCGGGGCAGGCAACCAGGCCAGGGCGGTGGAACCTCGAGGAAGCGGCCAACATGTGAAAGGTGGGTAGAGTCGATTGTTTAGACGAGAAGGCCGAAAGTTTTGACTCGTACATGGAATGGTTCGAGTTGTATGTGGAGGCAAATGAAGTAGCCATCAGCAAGAAATTAGCCGTATTCTTGACGGTCGTAGAAACGAAATCGTGCGAAATACTGAAAAACCTGCCCGTGCCCCATGCGCCGTCCAGTAAAACGTACGATGAGGCAAAAGCGGTTCTGAAGAACCATTAGAGACCCCGGAAAGCCATTCTTAGCGGAAAGGTGCAGACCCAACCGCCACGTACAGTTTGAACAAGAAAGCGTAACAGTATTCATACTCCAGCTGACGAATTTAGCCAGAAGTTCGCATTCGGTGGCTTTCTTGGCCAAGCCTTGAGGGACAGGCTCGTAGTGGGGCTGCAATGCGCGAACTCCGAGCGGGAGCTGTTTGCGGCAGACGCCGAGGTTCTGACCTTTGAAGGGGCTGGCGAAATTGCTCTGAACCGCCAAATGGCATCGAAACAGTTGCAACAAATTAAGTCTGAAGAAGCAGGGCATCAGGCGGACCTGACGGCCGAAAGCAGGCAAATAGGCAAATTCTCAGGCCAACAACGCCCCGTCACAGAGAACCGCAGGCGAGTAGTCAGGACAGAGCAGATAGAATGTTTCCAATGTGGAAAAAACCACTCGGAAAGAACGTGTCGATACCGCAGGTACAAGTGCCACAACTGTGGCACGCAAGGTTATCTCACGACGATGTGCAGGCGGGGAACCGAACCACGCAAAGAATTAAATAGCGTGGGCGGCTCCACGGAAAAATCGGAGAAGGATTTCGAGATTTCTGGTATCGCCAACAACAAGTCGGCGTATTATGTTACCGTGAATGTAGAGGGCCACAACATGACCATGCAAATAGACACGGGCGCCTCATTGACGGGGATGCCGAAGGCAATGTATAGGCAGAACTGGGCGCACCTGCCCCTGGAGGCCGTGGTGGATCTGTTAAGAAAGTAACGGGCGAGCTTGTGCCAGTTCTTGGTTCGGTCGACGTGCAAGTAAAACACAACAAGCAGACTTGCGTCCTTCGCCTGATAATAGTCGATGATGCAGGAAAGCAGTGGTTGTGCCTACTGGGAAGAAACTGGCTGAGTTGACTAGGGGTAAATTGGAACGAAGTCATAGGAAAAGGGGAAGTCATCATAGGGCAAGTATACATGGTAACTGAGCTGAAACAGAAATTTGCGCCGGTTTTTTCCAAGCATTTAGGACTAATATCCGGGTTCAAAGCGAAAATACTAACAAAACCGGACAGCAGACCCGTGTTCTGCAGAGCACGTAGGGCACCTTTCGCCTTGTTAAACCTCTGGGAAATAAGCTGGATACTTGTGAGGAAGCCGGTGTCGTGAAGTGGGTAACAGGGAGCGAGTGGGCAACACCCTTGGTCGCTGTGCCAAAAGATGGAGGGCGGATGTACGGTTGTGCGGTGACTGTAAGCTCACAGTGAACCCCGTCCTGGAGACAGAGCATTACCCGCTTCCGCTACTAACAGACTTATTCGCAGCTTTAGAGGGCTTGAGTGTTTTTTTCGTTTTGGATCTAGCCTCTACATACCAGGAAGTAGAGCTATGCAAAGACTCTTGACGATACTTGACGAAAGTCGCTCTTGACGATACACACACAAAGGGCTCTTGCAATATCAGCGTCTGCCTTTTGGCATTGCAAGATCTCCGGCGGAATTGGTCGCTTATGGACAGAATTCTCAGTTGTATTCCTCACGTAGGATGCTACATGTCATCATTCGGGCACCACTACGTCGGACTGTCGAGAGCGGCTAGAACAAATTCTCTAGCGGTTTCAGGCCCACAATGGAACTCTTCAAGAGGAAAAATGCAAGTTTTTTCAAAGGGATGTTTGGTACCTGGGCCACCGGACATCGACATCCGGAATCCAGCCTTTGGGATCAAAAGTTAAAGCGATTACGGCTGCGCCAGAACCCTCAAATGCAACGGAACTGAAATCAATCTTGCGCATGATGACCTTTATTCCAAGTTCCTGTCGAACTTGGCGACCGTGGCAGCACCGCTGTACGCTCTTTTAAAGAAAGGCCTGTGGTGGCACTGGCCCAAAGAATGCGCTGCTGCTTTCCACAAAAAGAAACTGCTCACGTCGAGCTCAGTAATCTGCTACTACAACCCAAAGCGGCCGCTAGTACTCAGTTGCAATGCATCCCAGTACGGACTGAGCGCAGTTATTTCGCATGTGCAACCAAACGGGGACGAAAGGCCCATTGCGTTTCCCTCTCGAACATTATCGGCAGCGGAACGCGGCTACTCACAAACTGAAAGAGAAGCGTTGGCCATAATATATGGGTTGAAGTAGTTTAATAGATATCCGTACGGCCGTCTTTTTGCGCGTTTGACGGACCACCAGCCGTTACTCGGCATTCTAGGTGCCTGCAATCCGATACCAACTTTGGCCGCTGCGCGTATACAACGATGAGCGCTTACCTTGGCGGGATATCGTGACGAGCTTGGGTATCGGAAAAGGCTTCAAATGGAAGTGCCTGATGCGTTATCAAGATTGCCACTTCCAAGTCAAGCAGAGCATGAAGAGGCCGAATGTTTGGCAGTTTTTGAAACGACGCCGCTGTCGGCCAGAGATGTCGCCAAGGCTACCCGACAGGACAAAGTGCTGTGCAAGGTTGCCAAACATACTCTTAGTGGATGGCCACTTCAAGTAGAAGCCGAGCTACGGCCATACCACACCAGACGAATGGAACTATCGCTAGAGCAAGGATGCGTGACATGGGGTAGCAGGGTCGTTGTTCCGCCCAAACTGCAAGAATCTGTGTTGGCATTACTGTATGCTGAGCATCCTGGAACACTCCAAATGAAGATGTTAGCTCGAGGCCTAGTGTGGTGACCTGGGTTTGACGCGGCCATTGAAACCGCCGTGAAAAGTTGCAAAATCTGCCAGACAACGCAGGGTAGCGCTCCCCGCGCCCCTTTGGAACCGTGGTCATTTCCCGCTCGCTGCTTGCAAAGAGTGCACATGGATTTTTTTCGAGTGCGAAGGCGCGTCATTCTTGCTGTGTGTCGACTCTTATTCGAAGTGGATTGATGTCTTTCGCATGAAATCGACAACGGCATTGAACACATTTGAACAGCTTCGTACTCTCTTTGCTGCATACGGGTTGCCGGAACAGATAGTGTCAGATAATGGACCCCAGTTTACGGTGCGAGAGTTCAACGGTTTTCTACAGTCATGAAGAGTGCGTTATACATACACGCCACCTTATCACCCGCAGTCTAATGGAGCAGCTGAGAGGTGTGTGCAAACAGTAAAAACACCTGCGTAAGCAACTACTCCATGATAGCTCTTCCGGCAGCCACAGGACGCTACGAGAATGCCTAGACCATTTTTTGCTTGCGTATTGGACAACTCCATGCGCAGTTACGGGCCGGTCACCAGTCAAACTGTTTCAAAAAGGCCGCCGCGTACAAAGCTGTCGCTGCTAAAGCGATCGTTTCAAGGCATGCTAAAGGGGCAGCAAAAGTCCAAGGCTAAACGGGACCGAGGTCACTCTCCATGGCGCGTCTTCATCGAAGGAGACCGCATTTGCGTTAAAACTGTCAGAGAGGAGAAAATAACGTGGAATGAAGGCCGAATAGTGAAGATCATTAGCCCTGTGACGTACTTGGTGGACGCGATGAACAGAGTGGGATTCGTTCACGTTGATCATCTGCGTGTGGCCAGTTATTCCCAGCACGCAGATATGTCTACCCCATTCCAGTCATCCCAGCCAGCCATTCCAGAGCACCTGCCGTACGCGGGCCCCCAGACAGTCCTGGCGGGTATGCCCGGGAGCACGACGGTGTGCCCGAGCAGGACCAGCCCATGGAAGGCGACCATCAGCCAATGGGTCAACGAGAGTATCTTAAAATAAATCCTGAGGATGAGGCAATCGTTCAGCCCACGTCACCCTAGCCCCCTGCCGTACCACGTAGAAGTTCACGACAGCGGCACCAACTTGTTCGTTACAAGTCGGGGGACTTTCGCAAATGAACTTAACTTGGGGGGGACGGAATGTGATAGCACCGACGGGCGTCGTTCAGTGTCAGTTATCAGAAGCGGATAAGCAACCGCCAGTGCATATAAGAAGCACGCGCTGTTCCGAATAAAGTATTCTCTGTTCTGCAGCTCGTTGGTCTACTTGCTCGCCATGTTGCGCGCCTGCGCGGGTCTCGATCCGCGCAGTACACAACAGGTTGTGCTCGTGAAAGGTCTGGCCGCAAATGACAGCGTCGTCCAGGTAACACATGCACATTTCCCACCGAAGACCGCTTAGAATTGTGTCCATAAATCATTCGAATCTAGCCGGAGCATTCCACAAATCGAAAGGCTTTACGTTACCCTCAAAGAGGCCATCCGGTGTTGAAAAGGCAGTCTTCTCCTTTTTTGAGGGGTGCTTAGGTATGTGCCCGCAGCCTGAGCGCAGATGGACAGCGAAGTACGAGGCAGAATGTAAACAGTCATTGGCGTCATTTATGCGTGGGAGACAATAGACATACCTTGGTTTGTCACTGGGTTTAGGCGCTTGTAGTTGACGCAGAATCACCAAGAATCGTCTTCTTGACCAATTTAACTGGAGCTGCCCATGGACTATTGGACTCCTGGATGACGCCTTACTGTAGCCTGTCTGGAACTTATTCGGCGATCACTTTGTGCTTGGCTGAAGAAATGTGGTACGGCTTTTGTCGTATGGGCGATGCTGCTTCAGTATTTATGCTGTGGTGTACACGGGAGTGCAATGGTGAGTGTAGGCGTTCTTGTCCAAAGTCAAACACTGAAGCAAGCGGCCAAGAAGCTTTTGAAGCGCTTCTTGGTTGGAAGAGCGAAGGGATTTTGTTAATCGTGCTGTTAAATTTTGATGAGTGGTCACTGAGCGACGAGCTTGCTTCCGTTGAAGTAACAACTGTGCGAATGGTTGCAACACCAGCTTCCTCAAAGCTTGCTACGTTCAGTTCGCCAGGCGAAATACCTGACTCGGAGGACACATTCACCGTCCACTTGTTAGCACAACCTTCTACGACATCGATAAGTGAGTGAGGGACAAGTACATTCTTCTTTAGAGTGCTCATGTATTCGGGTTCAATTAATCCACAGAAAAAACAGCACGGGCGTGACGAGGTCACTGGGATGGACATTGCCGTCTTCGCATGCACACGTACATCAGAGGATACGGAAAATACTTCTTGACAATCGGACGGAACGTTGTCGAGCATTGGTGGCCTGACATTGCTGTTGAGAGAAATTTCACCAGCCCTGCCGTCTAATATTGCTCAACACTGCCGTAAAAGGTCAATACCAAAAATCGCGTCACGCGTGCCTCTTGCATGTGCAGTAAATTCCGTTCAAAATACTTTTCAAGTAACGGTTATGACAACTTAACATATTCCCACAAGGCGTAGCAGTTCACCGCCAACTCGGCGAAACGTGGTATTTCCGTCCCAAGCAAACATCACTTTCAGTCCTAGGCGATCCTTGAAAGAAAGACGCATCACAGACACGAAAGCACCAGTATCTATGAAAGCCACAGCATTTACACTATCGACACAAACACGCACTTTGTTCTTTAACATCGCGATAAGCGGAGACATTGGAGAAAGTGACCATCCCGCGACCCCACCTTCGTCGGTCGCACCAGCTAGTCTCCCAGCTAGGGCGGCGTAGGCGAGCGGTGATGCGTAGATGGCGATCGACGTGTCCACGTCCGTGGTGGAGTCAGGCTGTGGTGAGGTATCGGGGAGCCATTCTTTGGCGTGTACTCTCGAAGTTGCTGACGAAAAGGGACAAATGGTTGCCAAGAAGCAGCTTCTTGCGTGCGGGGTAAATATTAGCGATATCGCGGAGCACGGTGTGGGTGACGGCGGCAATACGTCGCGATGTGTCGCTGAGCCCCGCAGCTGCAGCAAATGGGCAGCCTGCGCTTTCCATTGAAGTTGGGCACCCATTCCCAAGGCGTGTGGTGGATAGAGACGCTCGTTGCGGCTGTCGGTGATATCGAAGTTCGAAACTCGTAGGCTGCTGCTGGACGATGGTGCTCTGGACATGGGTGTTGTCACAAACTGGATGGTCGCTGTAGGTAGGTCGTGGCCAGGCAGCCGGTGCCTCGAAGAAGCGCTCTTCAACGGAGCATTAGTGGCACAAGCGGTTGGCATCTGGGTGCTGAAAATGAGCCAGATCATCTCTGATAAATAGTCTTACTAAACGTAACGGTAATAAACAGGAAGGAAGGTGTTTAACCGAGGGGTCCGATTTTTATCAGTCATATCACAAGAAGCCAACAAACACTGACATAGGGGAAATTACTTGTGCTTAATAAATGAAATAAACACAATAAAATGGCGGAAATTACTTGTGCTTAATAAATTAAATAAAGAAACGATAAGTTATCGTTTCTTTATTTCATTTATTAGGCCCAAGTAATTTTCCCTATGTTGCCCTTAGTGTCAGTGTTTGTTGGCTTCTTGTGATATGACGAAAGGCGAAGGTCGTTAGAGGCACATGCGTCCACACTTGCTACATTGGTCGCGTTGTCCAGCCGACCAAACGTGGGAAGAATGCGGCGTGTTTTAAGAGCCTCGAACGTACGACAGTGACACCTTAGCCAGAAGGGGTAGTGACGTCATTCTTAGAGATAAAAAAATTTATACATCTTCGGAAATTCTGTTCAGTAAGCGTCGAAACTTTTCCTCGTCCGACATACTTGCGTGCACAATTCCGCAAAGCTTCAGGATTTCCTCAATATAGGTAGTGCACGGCTCTCCCGGTAACTGCACTCGTCGTGAAAGTGTCTGTTCAGCCCTTTTCTTTTTCGAAAGCTAATCGCCAATGCATTTCTTTATCTCTTCACCGAAGCTGTCCCAAATTGTGAGCGAGCCTTCGTTATTGTCGAAGCAGATAAAGACAGTTCTGGCAAGGGAAAAGACAACGCTAGAAAGTTCCGCAGACGCGCTCCATTCATTGTGGCGGCTCACCCTCTTGTAGTGCCTCAACCAGTCTTCGACGTCCCTATTCCCTTTGCCTGAGAATATACGTGCTTCTCGATGAGCTGTCCAGTAGACAGCTTGCATTGGGCGAATGCTTTCTTCCGCTGTTTCCTCGCAGACGTCGCCTCCGTCCGAATCACTTATGTCAGAGTCTCCCAATGGTAGCCTGTCCAACTGTTTGCTGCGTTGGAGGGGTAGTATGACTCGGTCGTCCAGTGTGATCTACACGGCACGTGCATCAAAATTGCTATGGACGAGATGGGTTTATTTACAAGATCATACACTGTTAGCGTAGAGCAAGGTTCAAGACGGCCACGCAAGGCCAACAGGCAGCCGCCAGCTTTTCGCAAACACCTCTACTTTCTCTTTCTTCGGCTGTGTCGTGCAGTGTGACATTAAGTATGGGCGCTCGCACGCGACGCCGTCGGAGCTCCAACAACAATACGTACGCACTCAGCTCCGTGTCAAAATTATCTGTCGCACCGGGTAGCCTCCAGGTAGCTGGTTACGCTGTCTAGTTGCACAGGACTCGGGTGCTTGTGATTGCTGTCATATTGTTACGTGTAGCTGATGCCCAATGCTATCTACAACTTATTTACAGGGAAGCTAAAGAAGGCCGAAATGGCGACGCTGCATAAAGCAGGCACACGTTGGCTTCTTCGTCCTCAGTGCAGCCACACTGTGACGGCTGTTCCGTAGCATCAGCCCCGGTGGTAGAAGCACCGTCCCGGTGCTTAATCTGCACATCCTCGGTGAAATGTGTGTGGTATGGCTTTAGTCTCACCACGTGAACGATGCCACTTGCAGCTGACGACGACGCTTAGAGTTCGGCGGGGAGGACTCCATACGTGACATCGGTCACTTGTCGCACCACATGGTATGGGCCAGTGTAGCGCGACAGCAGCTTTTCGAAAAGGCCCACACGTCGAATGGGGGACAAGAGAAGCGCCAGAGAACCCGGAGAAAAGTGCACGTCGCAATGGTGGCAATCATAGAGGCGTCTCTGAGGCTCCTGTGAGGCCTCCAGACGGGTGCGGGCGAGCTGGCGCGCGTGGTCGGCCTGTGCGATTGCTTCGCGGGCGTATTCAGTGGCTGAACGTGTGGCCGAGGGCAGCAAAGTGTCCAAGGACAACATGGGTCCTCGGCCATATAGCAGATAGAATGGTGAATAGCCAGCGGTGTCGTGACGCGAAGAATTATACGCGAACGTCACATATCGTAAGTGAGGATCCCAGTCGTGATGGTCGGTTGCAACGTACTTCGAAAGCATGTCGGTGATGGTCCGGTTGAGGCGCTCCGTGAGGCCGTTGGTCTGTGGATGGTTGAACTTGTGCTGTGTGGAGCAGGAGCGGAGGATGTCGTCGACGACTGCCGAGAGAAAGCTGCCGCCACGGTCAGTGAATAATTGGCGCGGAGCACCGCGCACTAAAATGATGTCATAGAGAACAAAGTCAGCAACGTCAGTAGCACAACTTGTCAGGAGGGCTCTGGTGATTGCGTACCACGTAGAATAATCGGTAGCGACGGCGACTCATTTATTTCCTGCGCCCGAGAGAGGAAATGGTCCAAGAAGGTCTAGACAAACATGGAAAAAGGGTTCGAGTGGGATGTTAATCGGCTTGAGACATGCAGCTGGAGGTGTGGAGGGCTTCTTCAGGCACTGACAAGGCTCACAAGCGGCAACGTAGCGCCGCACGGAGCTGGCGAGACCCGGCCAAACGAATCGACGGCGTACACGGTCGTATGTGCCCGAGGCGCCTAAGTGTCCAGCCAAGGGAGCGTCGTGAAGTTGGTGGAGGGCAGCCAAATGCAGGTGCGATGGAATGACGAGCAGAAGGTCAAGGCCATGTGGATCGAAATTGCGGCGGTATAATGTCCCCTCCTAAAGGAGGAGCATCCGGAGAGAGGCGTCGCCAGGTGTTGACTCCAGACGGTTGATGAGGGCTCGTAATGAAGGATCGCGGCGTTGCTCGTTGCCGATTTGTAGCAACTAGGACACAGAGAAAACACAAGCGATGGCGTCCATATCAGCCGGTTCGTCGACGGGGTAGCGGGACAAACAATCGGCATTCTGGTGCAAGCGTCCCGTTTTATTTACCAAGGAGAAGGTATAATCTTGCAGGCGTAACGCCCAGCGACTCAGTCGTCCCGTGGGCTCCTTGAGAGAGGATAGCCAGCAGAGAGCGTGGTGATCGGTGTTGACACAGAATGGGCGTCCGTACAAGTATGGACGAAACTTCACAACATTCCACACAAGAGCGAGGCACTCGAGTTCTGTGATTGAATAATTGCGCTTGGCGAGTGACAGAAGTCGGCTGGCATATACTGTAACGCGATCATGTGCACGCCGGCGTTGTGTAACACTGCACCCATGCCATGACCACTGCCAGTTCGAACTTCCGTTGAGGCAGACGGGTCAAAGTGGGCCAGAATTCGAGGTGTGGTAAGGAGAGCACTGAGCTGCGAAAAAGATGCAGCAGGGTCAGGACCCCAAGAAAAAGGGGCGTCTTCAAGATGTTGGTAAGGGGACGTGCGATGGTCGCAAAATCCTTCACAATGCGTCGGAACTAAGAGCACAGCCCTACGAAACTACGAACGTCCTTGGTAGACTTCGGAACAGGAACGTCCGTAACGGCGCGAATTTTGACCGGATCAGGTCGCGGGCCTCTGGCGTCCACGAGGTCTCCAAGGACGGTGATTGGCGGCGAGAAAAGTGACATTTTGACGAGTTGAACTGGAGACAGAGGCGGCGGAACACTTGAAGAATCGCTGAAAGACGATCTACATGTGCGTCGAACGTGGACGAATAAACGATGACGTCGTCCAGATAGCACGAACAGGTAGACCACTCGAAGCCATGAAGCAAAGAGTCCATCATTCGTTGGAAGGTGGCGGCGGCGTTACAGAGACCGAAAGGCATCACCTTGAACTGATAAAGGCCGTCAGGGGTAAAAAATGCAGTCTTTTCTCGGTCCATGTCGTCGACAGATATCTGCCAGTAGCCCGACTGTAAGTAGATAGAACAAAAATAGGTGGCACCGTACAGGCAGTCTAGAGCGTCATGAATGCGTGGCAAAAAGTACACGTCATTTTGTGTGATTTTGCTCAGGTGGCGATAATTTACACAAAAGCACTACGTTCCATCCTTCTTTTTGAGAAGTACGACAGGAGAAGCCCGGAGACTACAGGAACGCTCGATAATGTCCTTTGCAAGCATCTTTTTGACTTCCTGTTGGATAGTAGCTCGTTCCAACGCAGAAACATAATATGGGCGTCGGTGAATAGGGTTCATATCGCCAGTATTCATGCGATGGGTCACGACGGACGTTTGACCTAAGGGTCGATTGTCAAAGTAAAAAAAATGTCGCGATAGCCTTCAAGAATGCGTCAAAGAGCTTCAGCTTGCGCAGGTGTAAGGTCAGAGGAAACCATCTTCTCAATGCTGACGTCAGTACCGTGCGATGACGTGACAGTATGGGCTGATCTGTAAGGATCTTCCAATGTGAATGGCTCGACCTCATTATCCTGCAAAGCGTTAATTATAGCCAATGAGATCCACTGAGGCAGAACTTGCGCGGTTTGCACAAAATTAGCAAGGGGGAGGCACGTGCGGTTGCCAGTAATTGTCAGCAGAGTGTGCGGCACGGTAACACCATGTGTAAGTATAACGGCCGGAATTGGTGCGATCACGTAATTGCCGTCACGTTGAGCTGGTGAGGACAAGTCGACGTGTGTCACAGAGTGAGGCGGTAGGTGAATAAAATCCATGCAGCCCAAATGGCTTGGAGGCGGGTCCACAGAGTCGGCAAGAATAGGCAAGTTAACGAGAAGTGAGCCGGCCAAACAGTCAATGAGGGCAGAATGATTACCAAGGAAATCCCGACCGAAAATGAGTTCGTGAGGGCAATGATCGATGACGGTGAAGAGAATGACGGTGTGTCTCTCAGCATTGATGAGTCGGGCAGAGCACATGCCAACAACAGCGACAGTCCCTCCCTCGGGGGCCTGTACAACTTGGTTCGGGGCAGGCGTCAAAACTTTCTTGAGCCGACGGCGAAGAGTAGCACTCATAATGGACGCATGCTCCCCGGTGTCAATCAACGCGCACACAGGAACATTGCCAACGAGAACGTCCAAGATATTCTTGTTTGTGGGTAAGGGGAAGCGAGGATCTCGTGCCAAAGTCGTCACTGCAGCTTCACCTCCAGAAACTGCACTGTCTAGTTTTCCGGTCGGGGGTGCGGCAGGTAGGTCGGAGAGGGAGCGTGGCGTAACGTGGGCGAGCGAGATTGGAAGCGGGAGGGAGAAGGCAAGCGGGAGTAGCGGGGTCGTGTCAAAGTTGTCGAAGAGTCAGATGGTGGAGCGGGCATAGAAGGGGCGAAGGAAAAGGATGCGCTAGAAGGGCGACGGCGGTAATCAGGATAATAGCGCGTCGGAGAAGTCCAGTGGCTGCGGCAGTGGCGAGCGACATGTCAATGCGTGGGCAGTTAAAGCAGATCGGCTTGTCATCCACGGTTCGCCATTCAGAGGGGTTGCGCTGCCCATAAGTGGAGTAACAAGAGCGGGGTGGGGACGTGTGTGGAGAATGAGTTTCCCAGCTTACGGAACGAATGGATTGCAGGCCGACGTTGGACAACTCTTGACGGACGACGGCCTGGATCAAGGAGATTGTCACCGGGTAATTATCAGGTGACGGGAATGAAGGGGCCGCCGGCTGTGCTGCTTCGACCTCACGATGAACGATGCGGGTGAAGTTGTCACATCGCGACTGCTGGTGGAAGAGGTCGTCACAGGATTACGTAGCAGCTGCGTTGGGAAGTCGCGTGGTGTGCAGGAATAACCGGCCGCTTTTAGCATGCTCGAGACGGCGGCACTCCTTGAGGATCGTGTCGATGCTGGTGACGTTCGCAAACACCAGTCAATTGAAGTCGTCGTCAACAATGCCTTTCGGGACGTGATTAGCCTTATTGTCCTCAGACATGTTCGGGTCAGCCTTGGCACAAGGGGCCAAGACGTCGAGAATGTACGACACGTAGGACTCGGTCGACGTCTGTACAAGTGTGGCAACGGCTTTCTTGGCATTGACTTGGCGACCGAACGGATTGCCAAAAAGGTCGCGGATCTTCTCTTTGAAGAGATTCTAGCTCGAGATTTCCTCTTCGTGAGTCTGGAACCATGTAAGTGGAGCTCCGTCGAGATAGAAAAGAACGTTGGCAAGCATAATAGTCGGATCCCACTTTTGACTGGTGCTGACACGTTCGTATAAGCGCAGCCAGTCGTCAACATCAGGACTGCCGACTCCGTTGAAAACACCAGGATCCCGAGGGGGGGGGGACGGCGACGTAGGTTGGGGCTGCAGGCGGAGACGCTTGCGTAGATGAAGTGCCGCCAGCAGGAGCCGAAGTTGCACTATCGCCGTTGCGACCGCTGCGATGCTCTATGATGGGTATGGGGAACGTCCACCTCCAACAAGTTAATGTTACGTGTAGCTGATGCCCAATGCTATTAACAATTTATTTAATGGGAAGCTAATGGAGGCCAAAATGGCGACGCTATATCAAGCAGGCACACGTCGTCTTCTTCCTCCTCTGTGCAGCCACACTGTGGCGGCTGTTCCGTAGAAATATCACGATTCGAGCAGAACTGCATTTATTTTAGTTGTATTCTTAAATTTTGCGCACCAAAACCACGCTATCATTGTGAGGTACGCCGTAGCGGGGAAGCCGAAATGTTTTTGACCACGTGGGCTTTTTTACCTTGCGCCCGAAGCCCAGTACCAGGGCGCTCTAACATTTCGCCCCCCTCTAAATGCAGCAGCCGCGACCGGGATTTGATCGCACGTCCTCGTGTTTAGGAGGTTGCCGCCAAATCCAGTACTCTACCACGCTAAGTAACTCAAATTAATAACACTGTGAGCATTTATGGGCTTGTATTTGTGTATTCAAAGTACCTGCTATTACTTCTTAGAATACGCTATTCACTTTCGTGTTATGTCCGATTCTTCTGGCAGAGGGATCAACCAACTTGATTCTACACTGTCTAGCAGTGCCTAAATGAAATCTGAGTCCAAGACTGCCCCGCAAAGCAGTGCATCTTGGAAGGCGCAAATATCGCTAGGCGAGAGAACGCCTTTCGTTAAGCTTGCCGCAGCCAGCGGCAAAACTTTCAGCACAGATTGTTTCGCACACCGGTAACGAGGGAGGTTTCATGAATGTCACTGTTACAGTGGAGAAAGGCCCTGGTAACTACCATAAATTAAGCTATAGGCCACGGTTTGAGTAGAGACTGTATCAATGACTTCTGGGGAATATCAAGCTGCGCAACTTGATTGTAATTGACAATACCCCTTGCGATAGTGTACAGTTGAATAAACTGCCTACTTCATCGACACGATAGAGTTATGCAGCTCTGGGTAACTCTGAAAACCATAAGGCTATCAAAATCAATTAGCGCGGGAGCTGTTGCACCTTGGTAGGCCGAACCGACAAGGAATTTCCGTTTCATCGGTTTGAATGTTTCGCTAGGGGTGTTGGCCACGACATTGTGAAGCTTCTCCCAAGTCACTGCCCGCTCGATACAAACAAATTGAGATGGGTGCTGGTGAAGGGGTGCGTTGTGACTAGGAATACTATATTCACACTTACCGCCATCGAAAAACATATTAATAAATTTTTCGATCTTGCTACGGCAGGAGACTAGCCAGGTGTGTTCAGCGCGTCCACGAGCAACGCGATGACGGAACTGAACTGTAACTCCAGAAGGAGCAATATTCACTGAGTTTGGATTCAAGCAGCATTATTGATACAACCGACAATCAGCTAAGAAAGTAGAATAATTACCGTGAACACATTTTCAGCCGCATTGCAAGCTTCTATTGGGTCTTAGTGCTGCCTTATACAGCGCCGCTGATGATGAAGCATGCATGGATGCTGCTAGCGGGGTACATTTATGATTGATTGTCTACACAATATAAATCTCACGAAAGTAAACATAAAATGCGAAGCATAAACAAATATTGGAGGACACCTGAGCAGTTGTAATGCGACGGGAATGCAACAGCACTAATCTCCTATTGGACGCCGCTGAGCGGTCCTTCGAGTTGTGCACTGCGAGTAAAGTTATCTTCTTTTTTACCCCATTCAATTCGTGCGAATAATTTTGTTACAGTTTCTACGTTAGCGTGCTTGTTGACGATTGGAATCATTTGTCGATATTGCTGAGCACTGAAGGATGCCGCATGCACCCACGTCCTGCGCTACGAAAGAGCGAGGAAGTCGCAGCGGCCCCCAAGGCCGGAAGGCGCGCACATCAGCTAAGCCCATTTGGTGAGTGAGAGAGAAACACGGACCGCCCGCCGGCTACTAGAGTGCTTTAGTTGAGTGTTTTTACGGTCCGCTCCACTCCGAGTTGCCTCGCTAAGCCACAGCCGAGCGGCGGGAGATTCTCACGTTGTAATTATACGTTTAGCGTAGCGTAGCGGACCTTTCGTGGTTGCTGCACCCTCTGGCCAACTTGAGGGTAATAAAAGCAAATAAATACACCGATTAATCCCTTTTATAAAGTAAAACAAATACTTATATATATATATATATATATATATATATATATATATATATATATATATATATATATATATATATATATATATATAAAAATTGTGAGCATTATTCATACACTTCATATTCTCACCTGTACATACTCATCGTCACCATCACCGTTATGGGTCCTGGTGGTGGGGCTCTCACTCGAGAGAATAAAGAGGAGTCTGGCTGCCTAAACCTCGTCTCAGAAGTGGTGGAATGTGCTGTCCGGTTCCTTCGCCCTCTCGATCCCGGTCTCGCCAGCTTCCCCTACGCTACATCTGTGGAACTCCACTCGAGACGCCGCCTCTACCAACTACACTCAACCATGTCGCAAGATCAGCAGACAAGTACCACGACATCCACCTTGCCTACTCCTGCGGGAACCCCTTCTTGGACAGTCACCACCCCTCAGAAGGCCCACCGGTGTTTACTGGGCTTCCAGGTGACGACGTTGAAGACTGGTTGGAGCTATACGAGCACGTGAGTGACTTTAATCGCTGTGACGAATCAGCAAAACTTGCTGACGTCGCCTTACCTAAGCGGCGTTGCGAAAACTTTGTTTTACAATCTTGAGCTCGATTTCGTCAGCTGCAGCATCTTTAAACATCATTTACGCTAGATTTTCGCGAACTCGTCTGTCCGCTCCGATATCGCCAAGAAGAAGCTTGCTGGGGGTGTTCAGCACTCGAGCGAGTCATACACCACGTACATCGAGGACGCCCTCACTCTCTGCCACCGCGTGAACACCTCGATGGCAGAGAGTGACCGTGTACGCCATCTGCTCAAGGGTATTGGGACTGCAGCACTCAATGGTCTTGCAGTGCCGAATCCCACTACCGTCGCCGACATCATCAGTACATGTCAGCGTCTCGATGAGCTTCATATGCTCCGCTTACACCCTGACACATTTGATTTCAAGGCGTCCAACGACAGCGAGCTACGAGCCTTGATTCGCTCCATCATCCGTGATGAACTGCATGCCCAAGCTTCGTCAAACCCTCATGAGGTCCATCTGACGCCTCCTGGTGGCGGCCTACGCCATATCGTGAGGGTGGAGATAGCTGCCGTGACCTGCCCGCAAATCCCGAGCCCGCACCCTATCCATACACAACGTACGCTCACTTTGCCCCTATATAGTGCCACCCTCCCAGCAGCCACAACAACAGGCACCTGCACCGCACATCTCCCTGAATCCTATCACTGCAAGACCACCAACTGTTCCGTCTTATAACGGATGGAGCCCACCTGACCGGTTTGTTACTACTGCGGCATCCGTGGCCACATTTTCAGGTTTTGCCGACGCCGTCAGCAAGACGAAAGACGTGGCTATGACGTGTTTGAAAGGGATCAGCTTTCTGACCCTGTACCACGATGTCGGCGTTCTGACTAGGATTATTATCCACGACGTTCCCCTTCTCCACAGGACTTCAACACTGCAGGTTCATTGCGTTTCCCGCGTCGTCACTCTCCATCACCGATGCGGCGCTCTTCTTCCCCTCTACGACCGGCTACTTCGTCCTCCGATCACCGCCCGGAAAACTAAATGGTGCAGCTCCAGGAGGGAAAGCTTCATCTTTTAGACAACGTGAAACTCCTCCGGAGCGCCCGTCAAATGTACTTTTTGTGAGTGTTGAAGGTGTCCGAATCAAAGCCTTGGTTGACACAGGTGCATCGCTTTCCGTTATTAGTGCTGACTTGCGTTCTCGATTGCGGAATGTGAAAACACCGTATAATGACCCTCCCCTTCGCTGTGCTAATGCCATCCTTGTTCAGCCCTCCGGTCTTTGCCATGCGCACGTTTTCATTGATGGCATTCTCCACCACATTCAGTTCGCCGTGCTGACTTCGTGCACCTACTTCGTGCACCTTGGGATGGGACTTCCTGTCCTCCGCCTCAGCTTTCATCTCTTGCCGTCAGCGGACTATTCATATGACGGACAAGGAATCTTCGTCCGCTGTCGAGGACCATAACCTGCGTTTCGTCATGTTTACCAACTGTTTCACTCCCGCGGGCAATGAGCATATTCTGACAATGACTTCCGACACTATTCTTAACGGTGATGTGTTCCTTGCACCGTGCAGTAACTGCATTTCTGGTGGGCTTAGCCTTACTTCTAGCCTGGTGCGGTTTCAGGACGGTAGAGCGTTAGTCGCTGTTCGTAAGCCCACTTCGCCAGTTGTGCTCTCCCAGGGCACTACTGTGGCATGCTTTACTGACACCGAACCTCTTTCGCTGGTACCGCTTCACACCGAATCCCGACCTTTGTCTGCCACAACTGATTATCACACAGGTGCCGCTGCTTTAGCGCCGCGATAAATTGAGATCTGACCACTGCGCAGAAAGAATACCTTCTGCGACTCCTGCAAAAACACAGAGCCTTATTTGACGTTCACTCCAAGCTTCTGGGGCGCACTTCCGTCGCAGTACATTGCATCGAAACCGAAGACAGTTCGATTGTACGCCGCCGCCCGTATTGCGTGTCTTCCGCAGAACGGATAATCATTGCGCGTAACGTTGATGACATGCTCCAAAGAGACAACATTAGGCCATTGTCCAGTTATTGGTCGTCTCCTGTCGTGGTGGTTCGCAAGAAAGACGGCTCTGTACGATTTTGCGTCGATTATCGAGCCCTTAGATTACGCGCAAAGACGTATATCCAATGCCAAGAATCGACGATGCCATTGACTCCCTCCAGGGTGCAGAATATTTCTCTAGTATAGACCTCCGATCCGGATAATGGCAAATCCCCATGCACAAAGCGGACGAGGACAAGACAGCCTTTGCAACACGAGACGGCCTTTACGAGTTCAACGTCATGCCCTTCGGTTCATGTAGTGCCCCTGCAACATTTGAACGCATGATCGACACAGTTTTACGGGGCCTTAAGTGGAAGACCTGTCTGTGCTATTTAGATGACATCGTTATTTTTTCTACAACTTTTCGTCAGCACCTTGAGCGTTTGGACAATGTTTTCACATGCATTTCCAACGCTGGACTCCAACTCAACACAAAGAAATGCCATTTTGCCTGAAAGAACATCAAAGTGTTGGGCCACCTTATCAGCAAAGATGGGGTTCGACCAGATCCCGAAAAAGTTGCTGCCGTACTTCACTTCCCTCGCCCTGAAAATAAAAAAAATTAAGAAGTTTCTTGGGCCTGGCATCCTACTTCCGCCGCTTCATCAGTCATTTTCTTGCCGTGGCGTCGCCGCTACACAAGTTGCTCACGTGGGGAACTCCTTTCCCTTGGACAGTTGACTGCGAACTTTCTTTTCAAGCCCTCAAGCAAGCATTAACCACCGACCCTGTCCTCTGTCAATACGATGAGAACGCACCAACTCTTTTGCACACCGACGCAAGGGGCCATCGGATCGCTGCTGTACTTCTCCAGCGTGATACCACCTCACCAGAGAGAGTTGTTGCCTATGCCAGTTGCGCACTAACAGCTGCCGAAAAGAATTACTCGATCACAGAACAGAAATGTCTCGCAGTAGTTTGGGCAATCCAAAAATTTCGACCATATCTTTACGGACACCATTTCACGGTCATAACCGACCACCACGCCTTATGCTGGTTGTCGTCAATCAAAAATTTGTCTCGACGACTTGGTCGCTGGGTGGTACGCTTACAAGAGTACGATTTTGACGTTGTCTACAAGTCTGGGAAAAAGCATTAAGATGCCGACGCTCTCTCTCGCTACCCGCTGCCACTATTATCTTCGAGTACATCTCTCCATTGCTCGCCACTTGATGATGAGACTAAGTCCCCACTCCTGTTTTTACCTCTATCGGTTACTCACACGTTATCTTCCAATCGCGTCACTCAGCTCGCCTCGTGCCAACGTTCTGACCGCTATAGCAACAACATTATCCAATGCCTGCGCGGAACTACTTGTGCACCAAATGCCAGATTACGTTGACAACTGCTAGTATTTAAGTTTGAGAACTATGTGCTGTACCGCTACAGATACAATTCCGACGGACGCCGATGGTACCTATTGTGCCACGTTCGATGCTCACACAAGTCCCTGAAGCCTTTCACAACGACCCATCTGCTGGCCATTTGGGTTTCCACAAAACATACCACCGCGCTAGGAGCCGTTTCTTTTGGCCAGGCATGTCTACCTTTGTGGCCAAGTACGTCGCCTTTTTCGTTCAGTGTCAACGGCGGAAACGACATACTTCGCCTCATGCTGGGCTTTTACAGCCCATCCCAGGTCCCGAGACACCGTTTGCCATCGTTGGGATAGACCTAGTCGGCCCTCTGCCCATAACGCCGGCAGGTCATCGATGGATCGTGACAGCTGTTGACCAGCTCACACGTTACGCAGAGACCAGTCCTCTACGCTCTAGTTCGGCCTCCGACATTGCCACCTTCTTTCTGGATGCCATTGTGCTGCGCCATGGTGCACTTCGTGTACTGTTAAGCGACCGCGGCACGACTTTCATGTCAACAATGCTCGCAGAAGTACTCAGAGCTTGTGGCACAGTTCATCAGACGACATCCGCATATCACCCATAAACAAATGGCTTCACCGAGCGATTTTATCGCCCACTAATAGATATGATATCAATGTATATCGGGCCAAACCACGACAACTGGGGCAAACTTTTACCTTTCGTGACTTTTGCTCACAACACCGCAATCCAACGAACTACGGGGTACTCACCTTTCTGCCTAGTGTACGGCCGTTCACCAACACTCACCATCGACGCCGCTTTCTTCAATGCCCGAACTAACACCTCGGCCAGTATACCCGAACAGTTCGTCTCGAGACTTTAGGAATGCCGTCAACATACTCGCTTCAACACAAATCAGTCAGCTAGATCGCAAGCAACGTTACGACATCTCTCGTCGCGACGTCTCCTTTCGTCCTGGAGAGGAAGTGCTCCTTTGGACGCCCATTCGTACACCTGGTTTGCGTGAAAAGTTCGAATCCCGCTTCCTTGGACCCTACATTATTAATGAACAAACATCCCCCGTGAACTATCGCGTTACTCCCGTAGACGTTTCTTCAGACCATCGTTGTCGTGGTTCAGATATATATATATATATATATATATATATATATATATATATATATATATATAACTTATCTGTCCATGAATTACCTAGACGTACGCTTTTAATGAGTTACCGGTCCATTTTATCGAGTGGAAAATAAAGCCCCGTCTTGGGGAACGCCACGTGCAGCCAGCGAGCTTGCATTTGTATCCGATCCAATCCTTTCTGACGCCAACGCTAGCCAACGCGCTGCGCAGCACGCACCGCTCAGGCAGCTAGTAAGCGGACCGTGTTTGTCGCACCGCTAGGCCGCTGGCGGCTAAGGGGAGGGCGCATGCGCATTCGCGCTTCCGCCCCGCTCACCTGCTGAGCGGAGCGTAAGAACGCCGAACTAAAACACTCTACTGAGAGCGAAGCGCTGACAGCCGCACGCCGCGCGTCACACGATTATCTCGCCGACGGCCACCCGTATCGCCCCGCCGCGTCGCGTAGCCGTACGCTGTTTACTTGGCGTCGCGGCGACGCCCGCTACCCTCACGCAACACCTGGCCCACTAATGGAACAGGAAGTGTTCCGATTCGCCCACTCTTCCCCGTCGAGGCGCGCTCATGACGTGGCATCGCAGCCAATGAGAATTTAAGTGTCCTTTCGCTGCTAAAGGCTCCGGCTCTTGCGGTCAATGGGCCATATGGCAATTTCCGATCAATACTCCAATTATGATGTTTGTCAGGCTTGTTCGCAATGCAATACGTTGTAATACCTGCTATGTTTGGCGTAAGATGAGCGGCGCAATCTAGCCTTGAGAATACCTATACAACCAAGTTCAATTATGTGTTTTATTTGTGCGCTATCCACAATTTGTATGAATAATTCTGTTTGCTTTCTTACAATGACTATGCACAACTAACTTCAACTTATCACTATTTGACAGCGCTAATATTACAGGCAGTAAGGCCAAACTAATATCCCTTAGGAAAGAAAGCAATTCATGTATTGAACTCCCTGATAAAATCGAAACCGAAACGGTCAGCAGAACATTTGGGCCATTTGGCATATTAAATTATGCAGAACCCTAGCACGTAGCATTGTTCTTTGACACCAGATGTTGCCTTCGGATTGTACCGCAACGTGAAAGGTGCTACGAATTTTGGTCAGGAATTGTTTCAAAGTGAGCAATAATTGTCTGTCTCTTTCCGAATTTTCAGGCATATGCAGTACAAACTACGACGCAATTTCTTTCATTCGGACAGTTTTTCTGTGTGACGTCCTCCGCCTCGACAAAATTCAAGAACCAAAGGAAGCCAGAGATTCTGGAGGAATCAAATTGAAATATTCAAGCAGAAGTTTTTACCTTTTGGGGTAAGTCTAACACAATTTGGGTGTTTCCGCTGGCCCTTTTCCATTTCATATGTGTCATTACATTGATAGAACTCTCCATAGATTCGAATCTCCGTCCTAGAAAATAAAATAAAATCAACGCCGAATATCTTAACTGCTTTTGGTTTTTACGGTATCGTAAATATAATATCATCTAATTATTGAAATTTAAATTCAAATCTTCCTATGTTACACTCAGAATTGCTCTATAGTCTTAGACGCCGAAAAAAAGCTTTTTCTCTTGAACTGAGCCAAGAACGCATTGCTTTCTAAGATGGCTGCAAAATAGAATTACCCAAAATGACAATTTTCTAGAAGTCGAAGACGAGGAAGTCCGAATAGGCCGCAATGTCGGCCCCGTACTGCTTTGAGTAATAATGGTATCGTTATTATTCCTTCGGAAGTTCACGCACTTTCAGGGGACTGTTTCCTCTCTCTCTAGAGGTTCCCAAGCCCCCAGGTTCCCAAGCTCCCGCATTACAGGTTCCCAAGCCTCCAGGAGTATGTACCATTGAGCTGGGACCCTTTATGCACAATCACCAGGACCGGCCCACACGATGATTTTATCTGTTGACTGATGCCGAAAAAACTACGGAAGGTTATTCATATACGGCTTACGCTGTAAAAGGCAGCAAAATGTTGATTGCCGAATAGAGGGATTGGTCAGCGCTTTAGAAATCTCTGTGAGAAGAGGCGGCGGGAACGGTGGCGGGGCTCCCTCCCCCTCCCCTTCCTGGGTACGTGCCTGATGGAGTGCCCGGCTTATCCTCCTCCGCCGGGCGCGGAGCTATCCACATTGGAGGAATGGGAGGCCACACTGCGCGCGACGGACCCGCACCGGCAGAGGGCAGCCCCCACGCTCGCTGCAGATGCGCCGCAGCGACATGGATTAGCGGACCTTTAAGCACTGTGGGGCCGTGCTTCATGCGGGCTGGCCGACCACACCAGCGGACATTAAAGTTTCGTTTCTCTCTCTCCCCTACTGCTTACGTCGGTCAGCCACGACTGTGCCGAATTTCCATTCGCAGCAGCCCACTATGTCATGTCGTATCAATTTTTTAACATTAAACAAAAGCTGTCGCATGGGGACCATATAAACCTACATCACAATTACTGGAATCGTCGAAATTGAGAGTCTGTATTCGCTTCCTCTGCAGAGCGCTCTTCTTTGGAATCTAAGAGCTTGCCATACGGCTCCCTTTTTACATAACCATAGTAGAGACAAATGCCATACTAAAATGTGTTCGATACGCCCAGATGTCACGTTAGCCGTAACGCGGTGTTTTCTGGCACTCTGTAAATGTTGTAACAACACCACAGACGCATTTGCAGTCGACAACTCCCTCCCCCCCGTCAATTATGTGTCTGTCCAGGCATCTCTACAAGCAAATACCTCAACAAAACACTTTAGCAAAATAGAGGTAGTAGAGGCGAGCAACGCACAGGTAAAACACAGCATAAATATTACAGTGCCAACTGAGTTCTTGTGTAGGTAATTGCGCAGGGCTTCAAAAGAAACAGGACACAGCACAGCAAAGTTTAACGCTGACGGACCTTCGGGAATTAACAAAACAACGGAGGTATTGGGAAGGCGCCTAATAACTGGCGCACTTTGAACTTTGCCCACGGATTATGGATGAAATGTCTCATATTCCGTGTCAATTATTTGGGGCACCTCAGGTTAATTCAGAACATTGGGCAAGTTTCTACTCCGCTTGTTTGTAAACTACACTATAATAGCTCGGAGGTGTTTGTAAGAGTTTGTCCCAAGGAAACAAAGACGTCACTAAATAAAAGGTGCCGTTCTGAAAATAGTATAACCCAGTGCACATGCGCGCATATTATAACATCAACACTAAAATGTGGATGCACAAATACATTGAAAAAATGATGCAGAAAACACACAGCAATTAAGAAAAAAGAAGCTTGGCATGACTAAAGGCTCTCGCCGTTCTCAGAGACGGATTTGTTAGCTGCAAGCTTAAGTGTGAGAAAAGGGTTATAAAGCATTACCCACCAAAACTTCTGAACGAGTGGGGACAACCCCACGTTCAAGCATCAGTGACATTTAGGGTAGCTGTAACGCTTGATTAGAAATGTAATTTTTATTGTGTATAATCATCATCATCATCATCATCATCATCATCATCATCATCATCATCTTCAGCCTGGTTACGCCCACTGCAGGGCCAAGGCCCCTACCCTATCTCTCCAACAACCCCGTTCATGTACTAATTGTGGCCATGCCGTCCCTGAAAACTTCTTAATCTCATCCGCCCACCTCACTTTCTGCCGCCCCCTGCTACGCTTCACTTCCCTTGGGATCGAGTCCGTAACCCTTAATGACCATCGGTTATCTTCCCTTCTCATTTTATGTCCTGCCCATGCCCCCCCCCCCCGTTTCTTTTTCTTGATTTCAACTAAGATGTCATTAACTCGCGTTTGTTCCCTCACCCAATCTGCTCTTTTCTTATCCCTTAACGTTACACCTATCATTCTTCTTTCCATAGCTCATTGCGTCGTCCTCAATTTGAGTAGAACCCTTTTCGTAAGCCTCCAGGTTTCTGGCCCGTAGGTGAGTACTGGTAAGACACAGCTATTATACACTTTTCTCTTGAGGGATAATGCAACTTGCTGTTCATGATCTGAGAATGCCTGCCAAATGCACCCTAGCCCATTATTATTCTTCTGATTATTTCCGTCTGATGATCCGAATCCGCCGTCACTACCTGCCCTAAGTAGATATATTCCCTTACGACTTCCGGGGCCTCGCTGCCTATTGTAAATTGCTGTTCTCTTCCGACGCTGTTAAACATTACTTTATTTTTCTGCAGATTAATTCTTAGACCCACTCTTTTGCTTTGCCTCTCAAGGTCAGTGAGCATGCATTGCAATTGGTGCCCTGAGTTACTAAGCAAGGCAATATCATCAGCGAATCGCAAGTTACTAAGGTATTCTCCATCAACTTTTATCCCCAATTCTTCTCAATCCAGGTCTCTGAATACCTCCTGTAAACACGCTGTGAATAGCATTGGAGAGATTGTATCTTCCTGCCTGACGCCTTTCTTTATTGGGATTTTGTTGCTTTCTTTATGGAGGACTACGGTGGCTGTGCAGCCGCTATAGATATCTTTCAGTACTTTTACATACGGCTCGCCTACACCCTGATTCCGTAATGCCTCAATGACTGCTGAGGTTTCGACAGAATCAAACGCTTTCTCGTAATCAATGAAAGCGATAAATAAGGGTTGGTTATATTCCGCACATTTCTCTATCAGCTGATTGATAGTGTGAATATGATCTATTGTTGAGTAGCCTTTACGGAATCCTGCCAGGTACTTTGCTTGACAGAAGTCTAAGGTGTTCCTGATCCTATTTGCGATTACCTTAGTAAATAGTTTGTAGGCAACGGACAGTAAGCTGATCGGTCTATAATTTTTTCAAGTCTTTGGCGTCCCCTTTCTTATGGAGTAGGATTATGTTAGCGTTCTTCCAAGATTCCGGTACGCTCGAGGTCATGAGGCATTGCGTATACAGGGTGGCCAGTTTCTCTAGAACAATCTGCCCACCATCCTTCAACAAATCTGCTGTTACCTGATCCTCCCCAGCTGCCTTACCCCTTTCCATATCCCCCAAGGCTTTCTTTACTTCTTCCGGCGTTACCTTTGGGATTTCGAATTCCTCGAGACTGTTTTCTCTTCCATTATCGTCGTAGGTGCCACTGGTACTGTATAAATCTCTATAGAATTCCTCAGCCACTTGAACTATCTCATCCATATTAGTAATGATATTGCCGGCTTTGTCTCTCAACGCATATATCTCATTCTTGCCAATTCCTAGTTTCTTCTTCACTGTTTTTGGGCTTCCTCCGTTCCTGAGAGCATGTTCAATTCTTTCCATATTATACTTCCTTATGTCAGCTGTCTTACGCTTGTTGATTAACTTCGAAAGTTCTGCCGGTTATATTCTAGCTGTATGGTTAGAGGCTTTCATACATTGGCGTTTCTTGATCAGATCTTTCGTCTCCTTCGATAGTTTACTGGTATCCTGCCTAACGGAGTTACCACCGACTTCCATTGCACACTCCTTAATGATGCCCACAAGATTGTCGTTCATTGCTTCAACACTAAGTTCCTCTTCCTGAGTTAAAGCCGAATACCTGTTCTGTAGCTTGATCTAGAATTTCTCTATTTTCCCTCTTACCGCTAACTCATTGATCGGCTTCTTATGTCCCACTTTCTTCCGTCCCCTCCTCAGGTCTAGGCTAATTCGAGTTCATGCCATCCTGTAGTCACTGCAGCGCACCTTGCCGAGCACGTCCTCATCTTGTATGATGCCAGGGTTAGCGCAGAGTATTAGGTCTATTTAATTTCTAGGCTCGCCGTTCGGGCTCCTCCACGTCCACTTTCGGCTATCCCGCTTGCGGAAGAAGGTATTCATTATGTTCATATTATTCTCTTTCGCAAACTGTGCTAATAACTCTCCCCTGCTATTCCTAGTGCCTATGCTATATCCCCCCACTGCCTTGTCTCCAGCCTACTTCTTGCCTACCTTGGCATTAAAGTCGCCCATTAGTATAGTGTATTTAGTTTTCACTCTACCCATCGCCGATTCCACGTCTTCATAGAAGCTTTCGACTTCCTGGTCATCATGACTGGATGTAGGAGCGTAGACCTGTACACTCTTCATTTTGTACCTCTTATTAAGTTTAACAACAAGACCTGCCACCCTCTCGTTAATGCTATAGAATTCCTGTATGTTACCAGCTATATTCCTATTAATCAGGAATCCGACTCCTAGTTCTCTCCGCTAAGCCCCGGTAGCACAGGACGTGCCCGCTTTTTAGCACTGTATATGCTGCTTTTGGCCTCCTAACTTCACTGAGCCCGATTATATCCCATTTATTGCGCTCTAATTCCTCCAATAGCACTGCTAGACTCGCCTCACTAGATAACGATCTAGCGTCAAACGGTGCCAGGTTCATATTCCAATGGCGGCCTGTCCGGAGCCAGTGATTCTTAACACCCTCTGCTGCGTCGCAGGTCTGACCGCCGCCGTGGTCAGTTGCTTCGCAGCTGCTGGGGACTGAGGGCCGCGGTTTGATTGTTGTGTTCATATAGGAGGTTGTGGCCAAGTAGTGCACCAGGGTGGCCAATCCTGCTCTGGTGAGGGAGTGCGTTAGCGGTTTTGGTCACCGGGATCAGGCCACACTTCAGGCCTGTTTGTGCAATTTTATCAACACGCGGATTTTTTTTAATCCATTGGAAAATTGCCGGCACCGGGATTTGAACCACGGACCTCTTGCACGCGAGGCGGGTGTTCTACCTCTACGCCACCGCTAATTAATAATAATAATAATAATAATAATAATAATAATAATAATAATAATAATAATAATAATCTTTATTTCACTCATGAAGTGAGGGAGTGCGAGAAAAAAAAGCTGACAAGTCAGCTTGACTAGTTCCCAGCTTCCCGGAGTACAATATAGAAGAAACGGAAACACTTTTTTCTCATGGCAACATAAAAACCACAAACAAATAATAAATACTAACGCAGCAATGACTTGTCGATAACAGTGAGAATAGGTAACTATAGAAATAAAAAGTTTGTCAACTGCGTGATAGACCAATGTTAAAAAAAACCTACAAACATGAAAAGCTGCAAAAAAGCGCTACATAATGAAGGAAAAAACGAAAAATAAAACGGCACACATTGGTGTAGTATGAAACAGTACATTGGTACATTGAAATGCGTATATATAAATTGAAATAAATATAATTGAAATATAAATTGATGTACATTGAAATTCTAATTATAACTAATTCTAATGTTAACGTTCATAGAGGCCAAATTATGAACGTGTAGGTCATGCGAGAATTTCATGTCGACGAGCTTTACACAGTTTAAAGTATAGTGCTTGCTACCATTGCGCTGCATTGAAAACGTCTTTGTTATCATCATTGGCCAAGCTTTGCGCTAGCGTGAAAGAATGATTAGAATAAATTGGTGCTGCTGATGTAACAAGCATGTGACGCACCCTCGGGTATAATCTTCGTTGGCCCGCCAGGCTCAGTGGCCTGCCAGGCTCAGTACGCAACGTTGGTCACCGCATCGCAACAAACACCGACGAGCCCAGTGGCTCGGCGGTGAGTCATCGTTAGTCACCACCACAGTGCGGATCATCTGTCTAACGGAGGGTGCCTCGAGTCCTCCCTCGTTCACGAACCCGGGCGGATCGTGGTACTGGCGACGAGTAGACACGGAGCGTCCCGTGCCGCCCCGAGCGGCGAAAACCGCCCCCCGTTGCTGCTGGCATGCTGCTGTTCCGAAGGCTTGAGCCGTTCGAGCGAGATGGGTCTACCTGGACAATTTACGAGGCACAAGTCCACGTGTTCTTCCGGGCAAACGACACACCCGAGGCCAAACAGGGGACATTTTCCTGGCCAGCTGTGGGATCCGCGTCTTCGGTCTCCTGCTCGACCTTCTCAAGCCAGCCACGCTGCACGTTTAGAGGCTGGGTGAGCTGCTCGCCATACTGCGCTCGTATTTCAGCGCAGCACCGTCCACACTAATGGAGCGTTTCCGCTTCAACAACCGGAGCCGCCGGGAAGGAGAGACCCTCGGGCAGTTCGTTGCTGCGCTACGAAAATTAGCGGGTGCCTGCGTTTTCGCGGACCAGCTAGACTCGCTGCTCCGGGACCGTTTCGTCTGGTCATCAACAACCCGCCATGCAGACGCGACACCTGGAGCTTCCCGACCGCTCGCTGGACGACGCCGTGAAGGCAGCGCTGGCAATGGAAGCTGCCGCCAAGGACGCCGGCGAGATTGCACGTGCGACTGGCTCACCGTCGGCGGAAGTGGCAGTAAAAATGTTGGCGACCCAGGGCAGTATCTGCGGTCGCTGTGGTGGTGCCCACTCTCTCTCACAGTGCCAATTCTCTCAAGCATAATGCTTCACGTACGGATAAACTGGGCACCTGGCATGGGTATGCTGAAGGGGCAGGACGAACAGCAAACAGCCGCAGCAGCCTGGTTCAAGCCCAGGTACCACACAAGCCCGTCGCCAGGGTAGCAGTCGTAAGGCAACGCGGCGGGGGCATGCGGCAGCAGGCTCAAGTTCTTCCGTGGCCAGGCTCCACGTCATGGCCGAGCACCCGCCAATTTGCGACATGTGGCACACATGCTGACCGTCGTAATCTAAGGGCACCCCAGTTCCATGAAGCTGGACGCAGGGGCCAGCGTGTTGGTCATGGCCAGGGAACTCTTCAGGCGTACTTTCCCCGGCGTGTCCGTTGAGGCTTCGAGTGTGATGCTGCGCAGCTACGCCTGGCAGCTCTCCCAGGTCCAGGGTCAGGCCCAGGTCTGCGTTCGCATTGGCGACAGGGGGGCAACACTTCCCTTTTACTTAACCAAGAGGTCGTCGCCGACGCTGCTGAGCCGAAACTGGATTCATGCACTGGACGTTCGTCTGCCAGAGTACCAAGAAACGAGCCTGCATACGGTGAAACACGTCCCCAGCCTCCTCATCGAGTTAAAGTCCTGTTGCAGCCAGGGTTGGGCACATTCGCCGGCACGACGGCTGGCATCTACGTACCTGAGGGAGCCCGGCCACTTTTTTTCGAGCCTCGCCCACTGCCGTTCGCCCTGAAGGACGGGGCCATCCAGGAGGTCCAACGGTTACAGCGAGAGGGCATCCTGGTGCCCGTCAAGACGCCTGAGTGGGCCGTCTGAAAGGGCTGCCATCGTACCAGTGCTCAAGCGAGACGGCAGTGCCAAGATCTGCGGGAATTTCAAGGTCACAATCAACCCAGTCGCTACCGCCGAGAGGTACCAGTTGTCCCGGATTGAAGATATCTGGTCAGTGTTGTCCGGTGGACAGAAGTTTACCAAGCTCGACCACAGAGATGCTTACCAGCTGCTGGTGCTCCAGGATGCCAACCGGAAGTGTGTCACAATATCGACAACTTTGGGGCTCTTCCAGTACACGCGCTTACCGTTTGGGGGGGCCTCAGCCCCAGCCATATTTTAGAGCCAGATGGACAATCTCTTCAGGGGCATGAGGCACGTGGCGGTGTACTTGGACGACATCCTGATTGCTGGCAGAGACGACGGGGACCACCTGAAGAACCTTCACAATGCCCTGGCAGGACTGCAGGATGCCGGTCTCAAGCTCAAGCTGGAAATTGCATTTTTCTGGCCCCCAGTTTTGAGTACTTGGGACATGTCATTTCCCAGGCTGGCCTAGCCCCGGCTCCCCGCAAAGTTGATGCCGTGCTCAAGGCGCCTAAGCACTAGAACAAGAACAACCTCGGCCTCATCAACTTTTACAGGAGTTTCCTGCTAAACCTGTCGGAGCCCCTACAGCCGCTCCATGTTCTGTTTCGAGACGATCAGCAATTAGTCTGGAAGAAGGAGCAAGACCGGGCCTTCCAGAGCAGCAAGGAGCTAATGACCAAGACTCCAGTGCTGGTACACTTCGATCCTGCCACGCCTGTAGTCCTGACCATAGATGCGTCGCTATACGGCGTGGGAGCCGTCCTGGCGCACAAAGACAAGGATGGCCAGGAACGCCCTGTGTTGTTTGCTTCTCGTCGGCTTCAGGCTGCCGAGCAACGCTACAGCCAGCTGGACAAGGAAAGCCTGGCCCTCTTGTTTGGTGTCTAATGCTTCCACCACTATCTGTGGGGCCGGAAGTTCGAGGCGGTCACGGACCACAAGACGCTGTTGGGCCTGCTAGGGCCTGACAAGGCAGTTCCCGTGCAGGCATCGCCTCGAATGGTAGGCTGGGCCTTGATGCTGGCAGCTTACAGTTACTAGGTGGCTTACCGTCCGGGAAAGGACCTGAGACCTGCTGATGCCCTGAGCCGCCTGCCCCTGCCAGAGGTGCCTGATGCTGTTACAGAACCTGCTGAAGTGTTCATGCTCGAGCTTGCGTACCCGGAGGTGCTCCCCAGATCTGCGGTATGACAAGCGACCAGCCGGGACCCAGTCCTGCCTCAGGTGGAGAAGGCGGTGCCGCGTGGGGAGGAATTGGTTCAGCAGGCCTATAGCTTCAAGACCGCTAAGCTGAGCTTGCAGCAGGGCTGCCCAGTGTGGGGTTCCAGGGTGGTGATCCCACAAAGCCTCCGGTCCAAGGTTCTGTAGTTCCTGTACGCGGGTCATTCTGGCGTGAAAAAGACCAAGATGGTGGCCCAGCCCCATGTTTGGTGGCCTGGCTTGGACCAGGACATCGCTCACGTGGTTCAGAGCTGCCAAATCTGCCACGAGCATCAGCGGGCCTCACGTCATGTGGAAATCACCCCCTGGCCGTTCCCTCAGAGACCATGGTCCCGCCTGCATGTGGATTTTGGGGGCCCTTCAAGGGCCATTATTTATCGTAGTGGTGGACGCCTTTTTGAAGTGGGTGGAGGTTTTACCTGCCATTGCTCCATCAGCAGGCGCGACAATTGCAGCGCTACGACAGGTCTTCGCCGCTCAGGGGTCGCTAGACGTCATCGTGTCCCGTAATGGTCCTGCTTTCGCCAGCACAGAGTACCTGGCCTGGCTGACGAAGAACGGAACCCGCTGGATGATGGTTCCGCCGTACCACCCTGCTTCAAATGGTGCAGCCGAGCGGTTGGGACAAACTGTCAAGGACATGCTCAAGAAGAGCCAGACTGGGGATTTCCAGACGCAGATTGCCCGGATACTATGTCAGTACCGAACCACGCCCCGCGATGTCACTGGCCGTGCCCCCTATGAGCTCCTGCTGGGTCGGATGGTCAAGACACCCTTGCACGTCTTGCATCCGGACCTCCGATCCACAGTGCTCCTGAAGAATCTGAAGCAGAGTCTGGCTGCTGGCCAAGGGTCCCGTCCAGGGTCTTTGCTAGAGTCGGGAGCTCCAGTTTTTGCCAGGAACGTCCTGGCCCACCCTGGTCCGAGGGACAGGTGGTGTCTCCTGCCAGCGCCTCATCGCTGCTCGTTCGCTTGCCAGACGGGGCCACGTGGTACAGACACGCCGACCATGTTAGGCCTCGACTCGGGACCTGGCCAGCACCCTCGACTGCCACTTCGGAGTTCCACCCTGCAGGAGGACTAGCGGCAACACCAGTCGCTTAGAGCGGAGCCCCGCCCACCTCGGAGGCCGCAAGTGTTGCCAGTGATGCGGCGCCCGTTGGGTCGAGGTCAAGGCCGGCATCACTTGCAAGGCCGACCACTGCAGACCCTCCGGACGGAGCGAGGCTGGCTCAGGCAGCACCTGGCATTGCCACACCCGGCTCGTCAACACCGGTGCCCAGGTGGAGTACTCGACAGCGGAGGCCACCGGACCGTTACTCGCCTGGGTATGAGGCACCATCGAAACGGCTAGGACTGAGGCAGAGCCTCGCACATTGAACTTAGAAGTCTTTTTTTGTTGTCGACAAGCTAACGGGGGGTAAGGGGGTGTAACAAGCCTGTGACGCCCCCTCGGGTATAATCTTCGCTGACCCGCCAGGCTCGGTGGCCTACCAGGCTCAGTAGGCAACGTTGGGCACTACACCGCAATAAACACCGACGAGCCCAGCTGCTCAGCGGTCAGTCATCGTTCGTCGCCACCACGCTGCAGAGCCTCTGATGGAGTGTGCTTCGAGCCCTCCCTCGTTCACGAAGCCAGGCGGATCATTTACCCTGCGCGTTTATTCCCGCAGTGGCACTCTAACGAAGCAAATTTACATTTCAACTTGTCATTGTATTCAGGAATCAAAAGAGCAATAAATAATCGGATTGCAGGAATGTCGGAGTGCAGATCATGAGTAACCAGTAAGAAACATTGCCATATATGGCTGTGCTGCTGTTAGTAGCGTTCTCGTAATGTATAACAAGATGAACTGTTCTGTGTGATTGTGAACTTTGATGTTGCGTGATATCGCAAATACCGTATTTTTGTGAAAGCGATGTGCGTGGTGACTGTGGCCTTGCTTGTTATCATAATTCTCAGAACATAAACCAAAACAGCCATCGTCAAGCAGTTGTTTTGGTAAGAACTCTAAATTGGGAGTCATTGTCATGGGTTAAATGAAATAGGGGAGGTATCTCGCGAAAAAGTGGTACCAAAAATAAAAGAAACAGCTCAGAGGGCACTGCCACTGCATCGTACAAGACGATGACAACAGCGCGCGCTGCCAGCAACAAATTTTTGGGAACGGAAAATAAGAACCAGCACTGCCGGGCGCGGCTTTATAAGATGCAAGAGCTGCACTTGAGCAGTGTGCTCGAGGAGGCGAACTTCTGGCGTCGAGACCGAGGACCTGAGCCAGGCGGGGGAGAGGGAGGAATAGCGGCAGCCGACCCGCCTGGCTATAACGTCACCCTTGCAGACGTCACCGCGTAACCAGGCCCTTTCTACGCTACGACGGCAACGATGATGAGGGGACATGTGGTAGGTACCGAGTGCTATACGGAACATCTCTACCAGCACTACGAAAGCGCGCACAGATTAACACCATGCACTTCAGAATTCGTTCAACAGCGATAGCAAGCTAGAAAGCTCAAAAGATGCCACATAGTGATAGTTGCGGTGCTCCATTCCTATTTCTGTGGAGATTGTGCCATGGGAAGGAATATGGACAATATTCCACAGTTGAAGTGTATATACCAAAGCACAACAAGACCGCGATGCTCCGTCAGCGGGTTCAACCGATTGCAACAACTGAAACAACCGTACCTACGGGACGCTGCGGACGTGGCGGTAATTGAAAATGATGACAAATAACCTTCTCAAGCCGGCCACACCCTCAGATTCAAGCCACTCGCAGCTATGCAACGGAATTTTGGGACCGCTTATTATTTTAGCTGCCGGTTTTAACCATGCGAAAGAAGCCCTTGTGAACTTTTCAAACATCAATGATGCTCACATCTGTTGCTGACAGCCTCGGCCCAGCTAAACACATCAAAGTACTAGCGAAAACACTGCGTCTTCGTGAGCAGATACATAAAATTCACAATTTTGCGCGTGTGAACGTAACTGTCCACTAGATGCAGGCACATGGTCAAGGTCGGAGCATTGACTTTGTGGATCACACAATTCACTCTTTCTCGACACCCGTAACTCCTCCGCATTCCCTTACCTCTCACCCTCTCTTTGTTTTCATTGCCCGCAAATGCATCCTCCGGTAGGGGGGGGAATAAGCTTATATTATTGAATCAGCACTTTATGATAGCCAGGCCCAAGCCTCCCATGAGGGGACGTCGATGGCTTACCTCACCGCCGCCTCGCGGGCGTGCTGGGTCACCCAGGTTTGGTCGGCGATGGCGGAGCTCCGCAGAGCCTCACGCAACCTCGACGAGACAGTCTTGGTGTTAATGTCTACTGTGCTGGGCACTCCTACAGCATATGCGGAAGCGTACCCGGGTGAGTGCCACAGCACGGGCAGTTAGGGGCAGTGTAATCGTCTCGGAATATGAGGTGGAATCGGGCGGGTGAGGGATACGTGTTTCTTTGTAGCAGACGCAGGGTGGTAGCCTGCGTCCGGCTGAACTTGAGGTGAGGTGGGGGGGATGGTTCGGCGACTGAGGTGAAAGGCCTTAAAAGGAAGCTTTAGCTCGGGCCACGGAGTAAGACATTTAGGAGGTGAAACTCCCGTCAGCGCGAGCGAGCGTGGGCGACCAGTTAAGGTCACAATCGTTGTATGCGCCGACGGGGCCGCATACAGTGGCGGCGCCATGCGGCGTTTCTTAGAAGCCACAGCGAAAAAAGAATGCAGTGCCCGGGCAGGCGGCTCCGGCGCGCTCTCAACGGCGGTAATATCTTTCCAGGCTGCCAGGCGCCGCCAGCACGATAACGGCTCCGCGGGCTTGTGACCTTTTCTAGTCGCCGCAAACAGTGGAGTTTCCACTCCGAAATGTTTCTTGCCCCATGGCTCGGGCTCAACTCCGACGCAGCCATTTCAAATACACATAAAGCGCAAGAACGTTTCTCTGATATAACCCCTTCACCGATTTTAGTCAAATTTGTTGCATTAGAGAGACAAAACTAAATTCTAGTGCATGTTGGAAGCGGAGTTTTCAAATATGCGAAAGTTTGAAAAGTATAGGAGCACGAAATTTACAAATTCATTGACCTGCATCAAGAACAGATATCGTGGTTCCGTGAACGGCATCCATTAGACCATTGAAAGCGGACAAATCGGATATGTCATTTTATATTTTACGTTAATTTGTTACGTTGTTTACAATGGTTCTGCAAAAACTGCATTTCCATATTACAACATTTTTGGATATTCATGTGTAACATATAAATTTTGCCCGCTTTAGATGTTTTATTAGATGCAATTCACAGAATTGTATTATTATTTTCATTGATGAGTTACAGAGTTGTAAACTTGACAGTTTGAATTCTTAATTTTCGATTTTTGGTAATTCTTAATATAAAATTAACAACCTAACTCAAGATATTGGGAACAAACAGTCACTAGATTTTAAGTTTTTCTTTTAAATGCAACAAACCTCGTCAAATTTGGCGCAGTGGTTGCCGAGAAAAACGAATTCTCCTTTTACATGTATTTAGATAGGAGCACCCGAGCTAAAGCTTCCCCTTAAAGAGACCATTATAGCTGGTCAGATTGTCCCTGGTGTCCCACTCGTCTCCAGTGATTCCGGTATGGTTGACTAGGCCTCGCGCAATGGAGTGGGTGACCTCGTTGAAGTTGGGGAGGTGTCGGTGGACAGGGCACGCATGAAGCGGGATCCATGTCAGGGAGTTCATGCTGCCTTTAGAGTTTGGTGCCTGGCAAAGGATGCGAAGAGCTTGAGGAGAAATACGATATTTGCTGAAGTTAGTGACGGCTGAGCCACACATGATGGTGTGGCAGGTGGCATCTAGAGTGGCCAGGGCAATGGCCACTTCTTCAGCGGTCTTGGCAGGGGGGGAGCAGTGACGCTTCAGGCGTGGTGTAGGACTCCATCGCGTGTCACAAATCGTGTGCCATCGGCCACAAATCGTGTGCCATCGTAATTTGGGCTGCGTTAACAAATGTCAAGCTAGGTATCTGAGCAAGGAATTGTGAAGAAGAAGACGCACCTCGCGGCACAGACACATCGCCAACGCGCGGCTCGGCCCCGCTCGCGCTGTTGATTACTGTCGCCTTTTTTGGACAGTGCTTCGGGCTGTCTCGCCGTTCCCGGTCGCCGCGCTTTTGCCTTAGGAGCCGCCAATAAACCTCTTCTCAATTGGTGGAGGTGCTGGGACTCAAACCCCGTCGCTTGTCACCCTGGAGCTGCGATCAAGAACGCTATCGCCCGCCATAACCGACAGCTCATCCGAAACGGCGCCGACGCCACAGTCCGTCACTTGCACCGGCGTTGCACGACAACGCGACCCCAAGATCTTCAGCGGTGCAGACGACGACGACGTAGAAGACTGGTTGGCGTCATATGAACGGGTGAGCGCGCACAACAAGTGGGATGATACAGCGAAGTTAACCCACGTCAACTTTTATCAGGCTGGTGTTGCCCAACTCTGGTTTCACAACCACGAAAGTGACTTATCCACATGGTCAATCTTCAAGACAACCTTTACAGAAGTGTTCGGCCAACCCGCTGTTCGCAAACTGCGCGCTGAACAACACTTGCGCGCCCGAGCACAGCAGACGGCAGAAACATTCACGAGCTACATTGAAGACGTCGTGGACCTGTGTAAACGAGTCAACGCGGCCATGCCCGAAGCTGAGCGAATTCACCATATACTGAAGGGCATCGATGACGGCGCTTTCCAGATGCTTCTAGCCAGGAATCCGCGCACTGTGTCCGAAGTCGTCAGCCTATGCCAAAGTTATGATGAGTTACGGAAGCAACGCGCTTCGACTCGGCGTGCTCTGGGCAGCGACGACTTGGTGGCAAGCGTTGACAGCATGTACGACTCACGCTCATTGCTTCAACGGGTCAAGGACTTCGTGCGTGAGGAAGTTGCCCGCCAACTTTCTTTAGTCCCCTTCACTCAGGAGCCCACCTCCCGTCTTCCAAATACGCTCCGCACTCTCATCTCCGAAGAGGTCGCTCAAGTTGTCCCTTCCGCACACCATCAGCCGCCTGCAGCCACAAATCTCAACTCTGCTCTGGCAGTGCAGCCTGTCGCGACTCCTCCCACCTATGCGCCGCCAGTCCTGCCTGTGGCTGCGCCTCTTACGTACGCGCAGGCAGTACGCAGGCCTCCGCCTGCGTCTTTCGTGACCCATTCCCAACCGGTGCCACCGGAAGCCCATGCTGCATCTTGGACCGCACCGAGAGCTAATCCTTGGAGGACGCCTGATAATCGTCCCATCTGCTATTCTTGCTGCACTCCTGGACACGTCGCCCGATATTGCCGACGTCGGCCTCAAGCGTTCGGCGACGCCTCTCGGCCCTTCCAGTACGCCAGCCAGCCCTTTCGCCAATACGCCACTCCTTCCCACCAACCGTATGCTCGTGCTGACCTTCCAGAATTTCCTTCGCGTCGCTCGCCATCCCCTCGCCGACGCTCGCTCTCCCCAATGCGTCGGCGACCCGCACCACCTGACCAGGAAAACTGAACGTCGCAGTTCACGAGGCAAGAACTGCGCCCCATGCGAACTGCTCAAGTCCTCGCGCCTGTCCTGCTAACGTGGTCGAAATTAGTGTAGAAGGTGTTCCTGCATTCGCTCTTGTGGATACCGGCGCAGCCGTTTCTGTGATAGCCGCGAAACTGTGCCGTTCGCTGCGCAAGGTGACCACGCCGCTTTCTGGACTGTCGCTTCGTACGGCAAGCGCTCAGCACGTCACTCCGCACGCAGCCTGTACTGCACGTTTGCTTATTCACGGCATTGTTTACATCGTCGAGTGCATTGTTCTTCCCACCTGCTCGCATGACGTCATCCTCGGATGGGACTTCTTATCCCGTCATAAAGCCGTGATCGACTGCGCACGCGCCGAAGTTGAATTTTCCCCTTGTGACGCACCCTTGCACGAAGATTGTGACCGCCCTTCTAAACTTACCGTGCGCGAGGACACAGATATTCCACCTGGCTCCTTCGCTCTCGTACCCGTCTCTTGCGATGCCATCACTGATGCCACGGTCCTCTTCACACCTTCCGACGTCTTCATGAGCCGTAAATCTCTCCGACTACCTTTCGCAACACTTGACATGGCTGGCGGCTGTAGCAATATATACTTTTGCAATCCCCTCTGTGCGCCTATTACATTGCTCGTTGGTGAATGCCTTGGCATCGTGGAGCTCCTCGACTCTTCGTCTTTGGTTGACGTCCCCGGAGACTCTTTTGATTTCGACTCCGGCCAGTCGTCTTCGATTTCCGCGCTTGAAGAGACGTCCAAGGATGCTTTCTCGAGTGCCATCGCCGATACCCTCACAACTGCCGAACGCGCCGACCTTCTTGATCTCCTGCACCACTTTCGAAGTTAATTCAACGTTTCACAACCTCACTTGGGCCGCACATCGGAAGTGCAGCACTACATTTACACCGGTTCACATCAGCCGTTACGTCAACGACCCTACCGCGTCTCGGCCGAAGAGCGTCGTGTCATTACCACCCACGTCGAAGATATGCTGCGCCGTGACGTTATTCAACCTTCGCACAGTCCCTGGGCATCGCCTGTCGTTCTAGTTCGCAAGAAGGACGGGTCTATTCACTTTTGCGTCGACTACCGTCGGCTAAATAAGGTAACGCGCAAAGACGTCTATCCTTTGCCGCGCATCGACGACGCCCTCGACAGTCTTCAGGGAGCAGAATTCTTCTCGTCCCTTGACTTGCGTTCGGGGTACTGGCAGGTACCGATGGCTGCAGCCGATCGCCAGAAAACCGCATTCATTACGGCTGACGGCTTATATGAATTTAACGTAATGCCGTTCGGGCTTTGTAACGCCCCTGCCACCTTTGAACGACTCATGGACAACACGCTGCGTGGCCTCAAGTGATCCATATGTCTGTGTTACCTCGACGATGTCGTGGTTTTCTCGCCTGATTTTCCGACTCACCTGCTCCGCCTCAGACTTGTTTTGACCTGTCTAACGAACGCTGGCCTCCAACTCAACCTCAAGAAGTGTCGCTTCGCCGCGCGAGAGCTCACCATTTTAGGCCGCGTTGTGTCCAAGCACGGCGTTCTACCCGATCCTGCAAAACTTCGAGCTGTCCAGCTGTGACCAGCTGCTCCACCGACACAATTAATCTCCTGAAGGCCGTCGGTGGCTTCTGGTGATTCCCCGCAGCTTAAGGTCTCAAATATGTGCCGCTTTCCACAACGATCCACAGTGTGGCCACGCCGGAGTCTTCAAGACGTACGAACGAATTCGCCACCGCTACTACTGGCGCGGCATGTACAATTTTGTACAAAAGTTTGTTCGGTGCTGTCTTGACTGTCAACGCCGGAAATCGCCGCCTTTACGCCCGTCTGGTGCCTTGCAGCCGCTCCCGTGCCCTACCACACCCTTCGATCGCGTCGGCATCGACCTATACGGCCCGCTTCCTATGACTCCAGACGGCAATCGGTGGATCGTAGTTGCTGTTGACCACTTGACACGCTACGCCGAAACCGCTGCTTTACCAAGTGCTACGGCACGGCATGTAGCCTTTTTCGTTCTACATCGCTTCGTGCTTCGACACGGCGCACCTCGAGAACTCCTCAGCGATCGAGGTCGCGCCTTCCTCTCCGAAGTCGTCAAAAGTTTGCTCTCGGAATGCCGTATTATTCATCGGACAAGCACGGCATACCATCCCCAGACTAACGGACTCACAGAGCGATTTAACCGCACACTTGGTGACATGCTGTCGATGTACGTGGCATCTGATCATGGTAACTGGGACCGCATCCTTCCATTCATCACGTTCGCGTACAACACCGCGATCCAGGCCACTACGGAATTTTCACCTTTCTTCCTCCTGTATGGCCGCCAGCCTACGCATACCATCGACACGCTCCTTCCATACCGTTCTGACGCCTCCGAGTGTCTACCTTTGTCCGACGTCGCCCGACAGGCCGAAGAATGCCGCCAGCTAGCGCGCTCCTTTACGGCCGAGCAACAGCAGCGCCAGAAAGAAAACCGCACCGACACGCTTACGAACACCACCTACGCTCCAGGCGTTCTTGTGTGGTTGTCTGTGCCTTTCCAGACTCCGGGGCTTTCCTCGAAACTCGTCCCAAAATTCGAAGGGCCTTACCGAGTCTTGGAGCAAACATCTCCGGTGAATTTTCTAATTGAGCCACTGTCACCACCTGAAGACTTGCGCCGGCGTGGACGTGACATTGTCCACGTCTCGCGTCTCAAGCCCTACCACGACCCTCTGCCTCCTGATTCTTAAGGCGCCAGGATGGCTCTTTTTGTCCGGGGGGAGATTGTGAAGAAGAAGACGCACCTCGCGGCACAGACACATCGCCAACGCGCGGCTCGGCCCCACTCGCGCTGTTGATTACTGTCGCCTTTTTTGGACAGTGCTTCGGGCTGTCTCGCCGTTCCCGGTCGCCGCGCTTTTGCCTTAGGAGCCGCCAATAAACCTCTTCTCAGAATTTTGCGTTAGTTCCAGCCAAAGCTTGGCGCCGGGCCCTGTTATATTCAGGGTGCATGTTTCTAAGGGTGGGTCTGTATAGATCCAGCTACGGATGTCGGTCAGGATCAATTTTTGGGGCCCTATTACTGATGAAAAGTGAAGTCAAGCGTGGATAGAATAAAGCGTCCCGTTTCAGTAAGGGTGAGTCCTTCAAGCTGAGAGTATTGTTGAGTTTCAATGAGTTCGGCAAGTGTGTTGTGAACTCCCAGTTGGTTGAAGAGTTCAGTGCTGGTGTAATGCGGGAGGCTAAGTGCTTGCTTGTAGACCCTTCGTATGAGGGTGTTGAGCTTGTTTTGCTTAGCCAGGTACCAGTTGAGCTACGCAGCAACGTAGGTAATGTGACATGTGACAAAGAACTGCGCGAGGTGGAGAAGGCTTTCATTAAATCTCCCTCGTTGGTTGTGGATGCGTTCAAGAAAGCGTAGCGTGTTTTGAGATTGGGCACAGATGTTGTTGAGAGCGAGGGCGTTGGAGCCGTTGGTAGAGCTGGTAGAGATGGTGAGACCGAGGACCCGGACACTCGGGACGTGTGGATGGGACTGCCATCTTCAAGGTGTAGGATGATGGCGTCACAGGGTCGGTAATCAGATTGGTGTTGGGGGGGGGGCGTCCCCGCTGAATGGGCTTGTAAAAAAGAAGCTCCGATTTAGCCGTCGAACAGCGCAATCCGCTTACTTAGAGATAGGCTCCAACCGTGTCAGTCGCCGTCTGGAGCGCTGATTCCACTTGACCATCACTGCCTCGTTACGCCCAGATGGTGATGTCGTCGGCATAGATGGTATGGTTGATATTGTCGACTCGTTGCAGTTGCTGGGCACGGCCAATCACGACTAAGTTAGAGAGCATGCGAGAGATAACTGAACTTTCCGGGGTGCCTTTACTGCTAAGGGGAAGCTGGTCTGATCGTAAATCCCCGGCCGAGAGGGTGGCCGTGCAATTACAGAGGAAGTCGCGGATGTAATTGTAGGCTCGCTCTCCCTCGTGTAGGTGTGAGACCTGGTCGAGGATAGCTGCATGGGAAATGCTGCCAAAGGCTTGAGTGAGGTCGAGTCCAAGGATGGCTTTCGTGTTATGCGAATGGTCGTATGGTCGAATGGTCGTTATGGGAATGATTGATGAAGTTGTCCATCCACCGTATCACACAGCTCAGTCCATTGTTGCCAGCTTAGGGTTTGACAATGCTCCTCGATGGCTGTATTTACTTTAGAGATCTTACTTCTGAGGCGGCGGTTTAGGCGCTGTCCCTTCCATCCAGCTAGGATGGAGGCCCTAGCCGCCAGAAGATGGGCGAGGCGGCTATCCATGCATTCAACTGGGGCATCTGTATTTACCACCTGAGCGGATGTTTGAACATCAGTGTGTAGCGCTTGCGTCCAGGTGTTAATGTCGGCAATGCCTTCTGCAGAGGTAGCACCAATGCGTATCTTACGAAAGGCATCCCAGTCGGTAATGGTGAATTCTTTATTGGGGGCAGGTGCGGCACCAAGATGGGGTAAAGAGACAGGGTAAAGATTCGCGTGACACGAATATCTTCATACCGCCGCGTGTCAGCTCCCTTTCCCACTAACTCAGGTGGAGGAAGTCTCTCTCCGGAGTCTTCGGGCTGGGGCGTTCTTTACGCCTATTTCCGTTGTGTTGCGGGTCAACCATACAAATGCATTATCTGGTGTCCGAAGTGCTGCGCTACTGTGTCGTTAGCGGATGCCCGCCATCTACCTTGAACGAGTGCTGAGGCAAAGACAATTGGCGAAATTTCTTTTTAAAGGTGCGAAATTGAACACTGATTAAGTTGAAGACAATAAAAGATGAATTATGGACAACACATTTTATGTCAATGTTGCAGTATCGATATGAAATGGGCCCGGGTGCTTATATTTAACTCCATTATGACGTTATGTCGCATGGAAACCTAAGTAAAAGAAATTCAGTGCCATTATACTCTGCGAATGTGGGTGACCAACGAAGCTCTGTATAGTGATGACTATATGGAATTAATAAGTGGGGATTACTATAACGATTCAATAAAGACACATACATGTGACTTCTGAATTCTACCGTCTTTTATTTTATTTTGTTACCGTAGTAATCATCGCTTCAAGGTCACTTTGGTAGACAGCCATGGGCTGAACGACACATGCTGGAAAAATCCTTTACAAACGCCAAATCTATACATGAACGATGACGCGCAGTTTATGGTTTCTTTCCGCCGCCGCCGAGCGCATTCCCATTTCTGCTGAAGCTGTCGCTCTTTATGTGCACGCTACCCCTCTTCGTTGCGCACAATACGCGTCCCACCCATAACACGACAACAAGTCAACTGCTGAGAATGCCGCTAGGTGGTGTTGAAGTCACAATAAAGAGGCGCACACATAACGTCGGCCTACAAACGCGCCCTTGGCGTTTATATTCCGACATAATCGGCGCGTGCTAGTGTTGCTCGGCGTCGAGGACGTAGGAGGGCTGGACATAGCCATATTATTTTCTTTTGGTCTACGCCAACCTCTCCTACACACCCAGAAAAAATGCAAACCTAGACAAACACAGCTTCGCTATAAAAATTGCTAGCTTTCCCGTAATCAAGCATAGATGTAAGCATAAAGTGGCAACTAGCAAGTCAAAGTGGTTGGAGATAATACTATCCAAAATCTTAAAAAGGAGGTAGCGCATGTTTGCAATGGCATGCCCCAGCACACTCCACCGAATCACGCCATATTGTGCACTGGTCCATATTGACGCTACCCAGCTACAAGAAGAAAACCGCCTGAAGGCCGCTCGACTGGCTGCTAAACACGCCAGGACGACAGAGCGCACTGCCCGCCTGGAGGAAGAATGAATAGAATACTGTGGTTTGACGTGCCGCAACCACAATAACCTGAGACACACCATAGTGGTGATGTCTTTACTGCCCCATAGCTGCTTTTTGAGTGACGCTATCGGAAATTAAAATAAAAAGTAAGCGTACTATAAACTACAGCTTGAATGATATTGTAAAAGAACAGAACTGAGAAGCAATGCTTTTGTAACTAGTTTGGCACGTAAGTAGCTATGTACTGCTGTCCTGTAGAAAGTGTTGTGTGCCAGAGACCGCATTTTAATTGTTTTGAGTGGTTGCCGGGGTGATCTCGTTTTGTTCTTGCAACTTGCTCGGAAGTGCTTGTTTGAGTGCCCTGATAACGGCTCGGGCTTTTGGCTCAAGGTCACTTGAAGCTCGCCGAAAGCGGGTGCTAAAAGCATTTCATGCTTAAAGAAACTGTCCTCGGTTTCACTGTAGTTGCGCCTACATTTTAACGCAACGCATACTTCACTCTTCAAGTACGCATTAAATGTCGGCGCGTGGTGGTAGACTTCTGCTATTCTACCATATTGCGAACTGGAGCATTTCATATTTGTGCCCTTCGCTCAAATTGAACAGTACATCTTTATGTGCAGTAAAAAAATTCGAAAGGAGCTGACTACTTACTGGTTACTGCCCCTTCCGCCGATGGCTGTCAAATTTATGTGAGTGTTATTTTGTCCCTGCATTTTAAAATGCACGCATTCTCTTTTGTTCTGCGTAATCGTCGGGTTTGGAATGTAGACACCGAATAGCCACCAATAAGGCGAACTGCGAAACACCTGAAATAAGATGTTAGGATGATTCGTGGTTAGGAGAGTGCTTGGAAGGAAAACATGTGCAGATTTTAAGGTACTCCAATAATTTTGCAGCACAGGACCGCTGCTTAGAGAAATAATAAGCTGTATATGTATTAAAAAAATAGCACTCATAATTGCTCTAATTGCCGCCGTGGAAGCAAAGCCACAGGTAGGTGACAATCGTAGGGGCACTGGTCACCGTGAATCCCCAATTGGAATCCAACTGCTGAGTGCCCCTATTTGCAGTTGCTTCGTAGTTGTACAGGGCGATAGAATATGATTTCGTATTTTAATGAAAGCCTTTACTGTACTCATCGCTGGTAGGCTTGCCGACATGCATCTGATGACGCTGTTTATTGTGCACTAGGTCGGTGCACAGTAGATAACGACCGCACTCGGTCCCTTCGCTAAAGACACGGTGTTTTTCCTGCGATACGCTTCTTCGTACTTGGATCTGTTATCGCACCTGCTAATAATCGAAGGATGCCAGTATCTGCATGTGACGACAGTGATGTGCCAAAGAACATCACACACGGTGGCACTGCCCAGCCAAACTACTTTACCCAACGTGAATCACGTGGCCCGAAGCAAGCGTATAAAACGGCAGTGCACCCTAGCTACGTAGGAATTGTAGCCGATACACTTGCCGACATGCGTCGGACGGCGCTGTTGCTTATGCACATGCTTGCTGCATTCCAGATAACGACCGCACTCACACTATTGGCTGGGGAGAAGGTCTTCCTTCTGCAATACACTTCTCTGTCCTGGAATCTGTTATCGTACATACTAACAAGCGACGCACGCGCAATATATGCATGCGACATCGGTGATGTCCCGTGGAGCATCGCACACGGTGACAATGCCAAGGTAAGCTACTTTAACTAATCTGAACTACGTAACGAGAAGCAACCCTGTATAAGGTTAGAGAACCTTGGCTATGGGGAATTTAAAGCTGGCGCACTTGGCGACATGAATATGATGACGTTGCTTCGTGTGCAGACGCTCGGTGCGCTATAGACAACTACCGCAATCTCCCCAGTGGCTGGGGACAAGGCCGTTCAACTGCATTACGGGTTTTCGCCCTGGAATCTTTCATCGCACGTACTAACAAGCGACGCGAGCGTAGTATCAGCATGCGATGGTCGTGACGTCTTGTGGAGCACAAGGTAACAACACACATTAAAGCTACTTCGACTAAAGTGAACCACGTAACGTGGATCAAGCTTATATAACGACAGGTCATCCTGGATACGTGGAATGTGAAGCCGGCACACGTTGCGATATCCATTTGACAGTGTTGATTCTGCAGATGCTCGTTGTACTGTAGACAACTACCGTACTTGGAGCCTTCGCTTTGGTACACTGCCTTTTCCGTGCGATACGCTTCGGTCCACTCGGATACGTCATCGCACTTCCTAACAAGCGGCGCAAACGTGGTATCTGCAGGCGACCAAAGTGACGTCTCGCATAGCGTCACGCACAGTGGCACCGCGAACGTAAACTTTTTAAAGTGAAGCTTTATATGAATAGGCGAAACCAAAATGCGTCAGTGCATGCCTGTATACACAAAACTATTATCATCAGCAATGGCTCGAGCGTCTTCTTCTACAGCTAGCTCGTCGGCGCCCCTCGGCGTAAGCGTGGGAACGCATTCATTCGTTATATCTTTACTGTTGGGATTGTGGAAGTTCCGGTCGACGGCTGTATCGCCTCGAGCCACCATGTTCCAGCAGATGAAAACCCACGTTGTCACGTATTAACTAAAGAAAAGAAACAGCTATGGGGTGAAAGAGCGTGTTGACCACCAATCTAACATCCTATTCGCTCAGTTTAGCCCTTTGCTTACATGCAGCAAGACGGGAAGGTGCAACAGGAGGTAAAAGATTTTCGCACGGACCCTGAAGAGAGAACAATTGCTCAGTGCTTTGAATTTTATAATCCAGCATGCTTCACAAAGAACACATTTGTGAAGCGAGGTCATCTGCACCCCTTCTCTCACCTTTGTGATGTCTTGGTCCTTCATGTAAATGGGTGAGAAGTCCATACGAACGCCTCCACTTAGTGCTTCAGGACTATCATCAACCAGGCATATAAATATACATAGCGCAAGAGCCGATGACGCCAGTGTACATTTGCGTGCCATATCTTCCGCACAGTAATGTCAAACCGGCCGCTAGCTGCTTTGAAATGGTGGCCTGATGTTGTTCCTCTTATACCTTTTCCTTTCTTGAATAAGACGCCACAGTTCTGCTAAGCACGCAAGGTGGTAGCATACGTAAAGGAGTGGATTGCTGATTGGCTTCGCTGCGGCGTATGCGCAGCAGTAAAGGTCGGGGTGGGGGGGGGGGCAGTATCATAGCAACGAGTGCAGAGCGAACAATGACCTTAATCTAATTTTTTTTCTTACAACAATGACACCAGTTGATTCATCTGATGGGTTCGGATGTCTATGTTTATCATGAGTCAACGTCACTCAAATTTTTTCGCAATATCTATACGGGCTGCTGCTCTTTAATTGAACAAAAAGAACAAGTCTACAAGCTCCGAGCTGCACAGCTCGTCTTTTTGAGCGTTACAAAGAATTACGATTTCTTCTAAAATATTTGCAAGAATAAATGCGCATAAAAAGTAGATACTAAGACTGACTCCGGCACCTTTTCAATATTATTTTCTATTTACGGCGTTACTAGGCTCCATTAATTCGCATGCAATATGTTGACTTTTTTAATGCAAAGACCTCGTTCACGGTACTTATAAGCGGTGGCTACCATACGCAAAGAAAAAAATACAACTGGTAAAAGTACCTGGAAATTCCTAAAGACATGTGAGGGCGGCAGCATGTTGGGAAATTTTGTTCTATTCCTTAGCTGTCTGAATGAACAATGGAACTTTGTACGATAGGACACGTGTGCAAGCAACCAATTTGTAATTGATGGCCGCTGCGCTTGTGTGTGCGTGAGCGGAGCATGATGTGTGGTGGGAGATTGAATCACGTGGGGAAAAATTGTAAAGAAGGGAGATGGTAGCGATGGGGTGACAGGAAGCAAGAGCTGTGAATACGATTTCGCGTCTAACAGCGAAATGCAGACTTCATACGAACATTTCGAGGGCGCTTAAGCTTCACCTTCATAGCATTCAAAGATCCCCGACTGCTTCTTACGATCCCCGGCAACTGCAGCTTATGTAACCGTAATGTTTACTGGGAAACGCTGGTGGCGAACACGATGCACGAAGGCGAACTTGCTGGTAGAAACGCCGCATCTTGCGCGAGCCGCGGATGCACGGATGTGAGCGCCATCTGGATGGTGTTGCAAGGACACTGACGCGCTGTTCTATGAACGGTAGAAGCTCTGGGAAAGTGGTTTGTGTTTGAGGTTCCGCGGAACAGACTTATGTTTCCTCGTATATCAAAATACAGTCCAATACCAGAAGGTATCATGTCCCTAAGTTGTGCGTAGTTCGTACTTCACGTTTTTTCTGACGCATTTTACTTTGGAAAATTCAATTAGTTCAGCAAAGCCTGCGCACTACACGGAGGGTCTCCGTGGTTCGGTATGCATTGTTCGGAATGAGTATTCGCTCACCAGACTGTCGGTGCTGGAAGCCGGTCGCTGACGCAGGAATTTCTACGAAACTGGGCCCTTAAAGCTCTCGCGTTAATCGGAAGAACACACGAATCTACTCCAAAAGTTCGGGTACAGGGTTTCAGATAGATGTGGCTATTTAATTGTCTGTTTGATGAATGATTAGGCACAAGTAGTATGAAGCGTCGTGGACCATGACGAAGGTACCGTTTCCTAAACCTTGTCTCACATGCCTAGGAAGCTGTGTGAGATTCATCCCTGTTCCAGGAAAGGTTGTAAGGAATGGTTATCGCTTAGTACGTGCGCGCAAAAATTCTTTATCAGAAATATGCAGTTGCCCGAAGTGGGAGAACGGTTTGCGACAGCGCGAAGTCGGAACAAATGTAAGAATGTTGGGGTTAACTGCCATGTGCCTAAGCGTGAGTCTTGTGCAACAGTAAAGTGATTTTCGAGACATTATTTATTCTCAGAACTTCGTCATGCGACCGCATATTTAGTGCAGGCTACACGTAGCAAAATATATTTATACTGTTTTTCAGAAGAGGAGCATGCCTAAGACTGACATGTTAGGGGTAGTAGAAGTAACAGCAAGGTGCTTGGACGTCTGGTAATTTGCAAAGAAAAACCGGAAACGATTAGCTAGAGGGTGTTCCATCTAGTTCACTACGTTACGGAAATAACGTGACTACATAGAATTTCAGTAGCAAGCGGTGCTGGAGCATTGTAACAAACTCTTTAGCGTAGTTTAGGAATGCATAATAAGTTTGAACATTGTTAAGAAATTAATATGTGGGACATTACCGGCGATTTCTTATCGGGTTTAACTAGAAAGCCTGTACAAAACGTGCATCGACAAGTGTGGAAGTTTACCTAGTATGAAAAAGTCTGAACTGGTCTACGAATAAGCGTATGGACGGGACTGATGAGAACATCAGACCAGTTTAATAGGTATTCCAAGGTATACTATTTAATGAACTAGGGGAGTAACTTAACGGAAATATGTGTTACCTGATTTGAAAATTGCAACACTCCCCAAGTTGTATTCGTCTGGTAAGCGCATAAGAATAATCATCATCAGCCTTTCTACGCCCACTGCCGGGCAAAGGCCTCTCCCGTACTTCTCGAACTACCCTGGTCATGTGCTAATTGTGGCCATGTGGATCCTGCAAACTTCTTAATCTCATCCGCCCGCCTAACTTTCTGTCGCTCCCTGCCACGCTTCCTTTCTCTTGGAATCCAGTCCATAACCCTTATTGACAGTCGGTTATCTTCCCTCCCCATTACATCTCCTGCCCATGCCCATTTCTTCTTTTTGTTTTCAACTAAGATGTCATTACCTCGCGTTGGTTTACTCACCGCAATCTGCTCTTTTCTTATCCCCCCCTTAACGTTACATCCATCAATTTTCCATAGCTCGTTGCGTCGTCGTCAATTTAAGTAGAACCCTTTTCGTAAGCCTCCATGTTTTTGCCCCGTAGGTGAGTGCTGGTAAGACAAAGCTGTTATACACTTTTCCCTTGAGGGATAATGGCCACCTGCTGTTGATGATCTGAGAATACCTGCCATGTGCACCCCAGCCCATTCTTATTCTTCTGATTATTTCAGTCTCATGATCCGAATCCGCGGTCACTACGTGCCCTAAGTAGATGTATTTCCTTATGACTTGCAGCGCCTCGTTACCTATCGTAAACTGCTGTTCTCTTCCGAGACTGTTAAAGATTGTTTTAGTTTTCTGGAGATTAATTTTTAGACTCACCTTTCTGTTTTGCCTCTCCAAGTCAGTAAGCATGCATTGCAATTGGTCCCCTGATTTACTAAGCAAGGCAATATCATCAGCGAATCGTAAGTTACTAACGTATTCTCCACTAACTCTTATCCCCAATCTTTCCCAATCCAGGGCTCTGAATACCTCCTGTATATACGCTGTGAATAGCATTGGATAGAGCGTATCTCCCTGCCTGACACCTTTCTTTATTCGGATTTTGTTGCTTTCTTTATGGAGGGTTACGGTAGCTGTGGAGCTGCTATAGATATCTTTCAGTATCTTTACATACGGCTCGTCTACACCCCGATTCCGTAATGCCTCCATGACTGCTGAGGTTTCGACTGAATCAAACACTTTCTCTTAATCAATGAAAGCTATATATAGGGGTTGCTTATATTCCGCACATTTCTTAATCACCTGATTGATTGTGCGAATATGGTCTATTGGTGAGTAGCGTTTACGAAATCCTGCCATGTGCTTTGGTTGACAGAAGTCAAAGGTGTTCCTGGTTCTATTGGCTATTACCTTATTAAATACTTTGTAGGCAACGGTCAGTAAGCTGATCTGTCTATAATTGTGCAAGTCTTTGGAGTCCCCTTTCTTATGGATTAAGATTATCTTGGCGTTCTTCCAAGATTATGGTACGCTCGAGGTGATGAGGCATTGCGTATACTGGGTAGCCAGTTTTTCTAGGACAATTGCTGTTATCTGATCCTCCCCAGCTGCCTTCCCCCTTTGCATAGCTCCCAAGGCTTTCTTTACTTCTTCCGGCGTTACTTGTGGATTGTCAAATTCCTCTAGACTATTCTCTCTTCCATTATCGTCGTGGGTGCCACTGGTACTATATAAATCTCTATGGAACTGCTCAGCCACTTGAACTATCTCATCCATATTAGTAATGATATTGCCGGCTTTGCCTCTCAACGCATACATCTGATTCTTCTTCACTGCTTTTAGGCTTCCCGCGTTCCTGAGAGCATATTCAATTCTATGCATATTATACTTTCTTATGTGAGCTGTCTTACGCTTGTTGATGAACTTGGAAAGTTCGGCGAGTTCTATTGTAGCTGCAGGGTTAGAGGCATAGAGTTTCATATTAGTATAACTAGAGGGAAATCTGCCTCTGCGATCGTTCAACCGTCATGGGATTGATGGGAAGTACAGGCTACGAATTGGCATTATGTTGACTGGCAAACTAGTCTATAAGTATTTTTTGGCCGTTTTGGTTTCGCTCCAAGCGCAATTGCTATCACCTGCAGTGGGACAGTGCAACGCAAAGCTCTCTGCATTTGTTCTTTTGCTCTGCACTTGTTATGTTGCTCTGTTGCTCGCGGCTGGGACGATGTTTGTGTCGCGGTTTGGTGTCGAAGCCCTGACGAGATAGCGACGGCATCGTAAACGTTCAAAGAACATACTTTGACCGTTTGGACCTAGGTTTGGTAAGTTTCATAAAACTTCTAAATAGCAAAAAGAAGGCACTACTGATACAAGACATAGACAATCCCACTTCTAGTGGCTCGACAATAAAATTTTATTGAGGGCTTCATTATGCATTGCTCGTTTATGTGCTCATTGAAATGCGCGTTTTATGACTTTGAGAACACAAATTTCCTTGTGGTAGGAAAGGTTGCTGCTTCCTGGCGGCAGTGTAGTATCGCAAAATGGGTAAGTGCAAAGCCACGCCATGATGCTTCGGAAGCGGCACGTCAACATAAAATAAAATTAAGCATACTCGTGGAGGCCTCAAGCATCCCTGCTTGCAGTGCAGCAGATGTGCTTAAAAATACTTGAAGACGTTCAGCAATCGTGACAGCCGACACAACCTTTCGAAAGAGCGAGAGAGTTTGCAAGTGCCTGTCATCTGCGAGAAAAGTCTCGCGTTCGTAGAGAGCAGGCGTCGTGGCATAATACATTTGTAGCAATCTTATCAAGGGCGCAACACTTTCTGACAAATACAACATTCTTATTTCCATAAATACTTGATGAGTTTTTTAATAGATGTACATGCACGATTGTTATTGCTGTTGTAAAAACAAATAAATATGCTCTGGCGTTAAATAGGGAACAAAATTGCGCAAGAATGCATACCCTGGTGCGCCCTGGTGATAAACCATAGTAAACCGTGCTAAATCTCAAGGTCATACAAAGTTCATGTAACGTGCTGTACATTATATAATATACTGCAGAAATAAAATTAGATTTTACGCGATAATATTTGAGTATTGCTTCGCTTACTGCTCCGCAAGCAAACGACACTAGTTTAAAAATCGAAGTCAATCCGAAGCCTGGACTTCCCATCGTTCCCATGTAGGTTGATGCAACGCTCATGAGAACCCCGTAGACACTAGCGCCCCATTTCCCTCTCGGTTATCTATTTAGAAACTCTATGGTTGGAGGCTTTCATACATTGGCGTTTCTCAATCAGATCTTTCGTCTTTTGCCATAGCTTACCGGTATCCTGTCTAACGAAGTTACCACCGACTTCTATTGCACACTCCTTAATCATGTCCAGAGTCGTTCATTGCTTCAACATTAAGGTCCTCTTCCTGAATTAAAACCGAATACCTGTTGTGTACCTTGATCCGGAATTCCTATATTTTCCCTCTTACCGCTAACTCATTGATCGGCTTATGTACCAGTTTCTTCCGTTCCCTCCTCAAGTCTAGGCTAATTCAAGTTCTTACCACTGCTATCTAGCTTATCGCAATCAATCCGATCCTTATCAAATAACATCTATCCTCGTCAACCTTATGGGGTATGATGCCAGCCTTATGAACTCATCTCGGTCATTATCGACCTCATCAGACTTGATTTCAGCCTTGTCCACACTCATCGGTGCTTATCAACCTCATCAGCATTTTCCCAACCATTATGAGCCCTTATCGCTCTTTAACACCTTATTTAATGGCGTCAAACCATTATCATCGGGGATGAGACCCATATAACCCCTCATCACTCCTTATATTGCTTATCAATTCACAGGCTGCTAATCTGGGTGTGTTGCGCGACGTGAAGCGCATGAGGCCTCAAAGATCAGTGGCATTTCGGTCGGTCAATGAATACCGTGACTTGCAACCACTGAAACGCATTGGCAATGTGCCGTGATTGGCATTATATGTTCGCAAAATGTGAGCTTCCATGATTTCTACAATGCTCCCAGTCGGCGCTACGTGTTCTACTAGAGGTGAATTTTCAAAGCAGAAGCTGTTTAAGCTTTCAGTTCCGCGGTGGAGCGTTACCAGAAAACTCAGTCCAGCAGTGCGGCGCATTGCCTTGCCTAGCAACCACCTGCGAGAGCACCGAGCCACGTAACCTCCCTGCACCCCAAGTGCGTAGGGCGGAGTCGTGACGTCACAGACTAGTAAAATCTCGGAGCAGGCGGCGCGGCGACACATATCTTGCCTCCTCTTCACCGTGCGTACGTGCTGCTGCCATAGGAAGACCGAAGAAGAGGTGGCTTTCCAGGAAGAGCGCCGTACCGCAAACGAGAAGCGATGCGTCACCGCCGAGCTCATCCGGAACACCACGCAGAAGCTGCGGCCGAGAAGAGGCAACGCCGAGTCGAAGATACCGAGTTTCATTCCAGGGAAAGCGAGAGTCGACGCCTGAACGCTCTATGTCGCCGAGAAAGCAATGCCGCCCTGCAAACTGCTCGAAAACTTCCAGCCTCAAGCCAGTTGAGACAATAACTTAGCAAAACCTAGCATAACCTCGCAAAACCTAGACACAGCCTAGCCGAGCCTACCATAACCTCGCAAAACATGGAAACGACTTAGCCAAGCCTGCCAACTACTTAACAAAACCTAGCGTAACCTCGCAAAACATACAAACAACTTGGGCAGCACAGGTAAAAGCTAGGTGATCACGAGCTCCGCTGTTGACTCCAGCCTTGCACTACCAGTGCAAGCTGCGCACATTTTCATTCCACCATCGCCAAAAATTTTGACAAAACTGTTGCCCTTGGACATTTGTTTTATACCGCGAGTACAACACAGTCATGTGAATCAGATATATTCACCTTCTGCAAGCGCAGGCGTTTAGTCCACTGGGTGAGGTACTTGGCTTCTGAGCATGGGCTCGTAGTTTGATTGGAGCCAACTTTATTTATGCGTGCAGTTGGGCGCTCGTGCGCCCCCACGAGGGCCGACGTCATCCTCGAAGTCGCCGTTACTCGGCGCGGGTCTCCGGTCGCCGTTGCCGGCTCGCTGGGTCCGTGCCTTTCGAGAGCCTCGAGGAATTGCCGGACGGCCCATAGCTGATCGTCTCGGTCGTAGCTCTTCGCGGCTGCCTCGAGCCGCGGTGGGAGCGTTGTTGATTTTGCTTCTTCTGGATATTTGACGCAGTCCCACAAGATGTGCGTGTAGTCTGCGGTCTTCCTCCTGCAGACTCTGCACATATCTGTCGGATATGTCTCGGGGTACATGCGATTCATCAGTCTCGGACTCGGTAGCGATCCGGTCTGGAGCTGTCTCAGTACTACCGCCTCCCCTCGACTCAGTCTCGGGTGCGGGGGTGGGAGAGTCCTGCATGCCAGGCGGTAGGCCTTCGTGATTTCATTGTAATCCGTCATGCGGTCCTTGGTTCCGAACCACGTCGGACGGTTTGTCGCCGGGGCGCGGTTGGTTAGCGTTCGCGCCGCTGCGTGTGCCGTCTCATTATGGTTCTCATTGCGTTCCACTTGAGTCGTACTTTGCGTTCTTCTAGTTTGACCGCTCGCAGTACGCGCTCAGCCTCTCTGCATATTTGGCCTTTGGCGAAGTTTCGCACCGCCTGTCTTGAGTCACTCAGCACCGTGTGGCAGTCTGCGTCGGCGATGGCCAGGGCGATGGCTACCTCCTCCGCTTATTCCGCTCCGGCGCTTCTCACGCTCGCTGCCGTCCTCGTGGCGCCTGTTGACGCCTCTATGACGACCGCTGGGGAGGCGTTCTGTTGGTATTCGACCACGTCCACGTACCGCTCGTGTTCATTGTTGGCATGCTGGTCGATGAGAGCCTTTGCCCTCGCCGCTGTTCCCTTGTTGAACACGGGATTCATGTTCTTCGGTATGGGGTCGATTCTGGTCTGGCGTCGGACCTCTTCGGGGACGGGGAGCTTCATCTCCACCTCGTTCGAGCGTCTAATTTCCAGATCGTCCAGTATCTTCCTCCCGGTTTTGGTCATGGACAGCCGCTTCAGGTGAGAGGTCTGTTGTGCTTCGGCTATTTCTTCGAGCGTATTGTGTATCCCGAGTCGTAACAAGCGGGTCGTGCTCGTAGACTCGAACAGGCCCAGCGTCGTCTTGTACGCTCTTCTGATGAGCACGTTGATTTTGTTTCGTTCGTGTTGCAGCCATCTGTGGTAGGCTGCAACGTACGCGACGCAGCTGATGACGAAGGATTGGACGAGCCTAATTAGGCTCTCCTCTCTCATGCCAGCCTCTCGGGAAGTGGCTCGTTTGAGGAGTCGAATCGCGTTGGCTGCTTTTGCCTGGAGACGGGTGATGGCTTCGCCGTTTCTTCCGTGCTTTTCGATGACCATGCCTAGGATCCTAATTTTGCCGACCTCGGAAATCACGTTGCCGGATTTGGTGACGATTCTGATTTTTTTCGTTTTCGCGTTGTCTGGTCTTGCCTCTGCTGTTTTTGGTAGGTGGGAGTATGAGAAGCTCCGATTTGCTCGGCGAACATATCAGTCCGGTGCCTTTCAGCTGGTCTACTATTGCGTCGACGGCGGCTTGCAGCGCACCCTCGATGTAGGCGTCACTGCCACCGGTCGCCCATAGCGTAATATCATCCGCTTAGATGGTGTGCCTGACGTCTTCGATGTGTCCGAGCTTTTCGGCCACTGCGATCATTACCAAGGTGAACAGCATCGGCGAAATAACCGATCCCTGCGGTGTGCCGGTGCTCCCGAGCTTCTTCTCTTGCGTATGTAGGTCGCCTGCTCGCAGCTCGATGGTCCTGTCTGTGAGGAAGTCCTTGATGGTTGTAGGGTTTTTCGCCCATGTTGAGCTTGGAGACTTGGGACAGAATCGCTGTGTGTTTCACCTTATCGAAGGCGCTCTGCAGGCCAAGCCCTAGGATTGCTTTGTTGCCGCGGGCGCTGCCGCAATCGTCGATGATTTGGTATTTGAGCTGCAGCACCGCGTCCTGCGTGCTGAGGTGCTGTCTGAAGCCGATCAAAGTGTCCGGGTACAGGCCTTCTCGTTCCAGGTAGTCTTGCCACCTGTTGAGCAGGACATGCTCCAGCACCTTGCCCACGCAGGACGTGAGCGAGATGGGCCGGAGGTTATCCGTGTCCGGCCGCTTCCCCGGCTTGGGGATCAGGATGGTCTTGGCTGTCTTCCGCAGCTTTGGCAGCGCGCCCTCTCTCCAGCACTTGTAGTATTTTGCGAGGTTTTCAATCGAGCCGTCATCGAGGTTCTTCAGCGCCTTGTTCGTGACAAGGTCCGGGCCTGCTGCCGACCGGCTGTTAAGGTCGTGCAGGGCCGCGCGTACCTCCTCGACGTCGATGTCACGATCGAGCTTGGCGTTAAGCAGTCCGCTGTAGGGCGCGTGTTGTTCGGTGGGTGGAGTCAGCAGGTATTTGTCGCTAATGCGTCTGGTGACTTCATCGAAACCCTGTGCTGAGACCGCCCGATGTATGAGCCTGGTGAGTCTGTCCCTTTGGTGCGACTTGGTCTTGGTTTCGAGGAGCAGGTGCCGCAGCAGGTTCCACGTCTTCCCGCTGTGCATCTGCCCGTCTGCCGCGTTGCAGATCTGGTTCCACTGTTGGGTGCCGAGAGCGAGGCAGTGATCATCGATCGCTCGGTTCAGCTCGCCACCATCCTTTCCTTGCGAGTTTACTTTGTTTTAGACAATAATTTCTTTATAGCAATTTGTCTTACGTGACCGACAGATGGGGTTGTCTCCGAGTTGTCGAGTTGTTGCAGGAACCAGAAGGCCATAAACAATTCCCGGAGGCACAATTGGTCCAGTCTTCCTCCTCGACATCGTTCTCACTAGTGCACACAGCAGGTCGCCAGAACTAGCAGCCACCCGCTCGCTGCCATTCCACCGCACAGAGGCCACATGGTACCGCCCCACGCAGTTAACAGGAGGGAAAGATCACAGGTGATAATTATCGTCGCCCGAACTGTGCCGCTTCTACTACCAGAGCTCATGATGTTCTCGGTGTGGCCATAGTTGAACTCCTCTTCGGAATCGTCGTCATAGTCGTCTTTGCTGCCGCTGCCACCAGCCGGCCCCGAGATCCCGCCTCCACAGTTGGAAACTTCGCCATCTTCGGACGAGGACGAGGTGCCGCCCTTGTTCTCGTCTTCGCTGCGCGACGAGCGGTTTTTCCGAGCCGTTTTCTTTGACAGCTTGCGTTGCGGGCCTTGGCGGCTCCCTTACCGTCATCGGTCAAGTCGTCTCTCAGTCACTGGACGAGGCGGCCCGCCGGGTTTGGAGCCGCGCGTGCCCTCTGTGATTCGACAACTTGTCGGGTTGATACAGTATTGCATCAGTTTGATGCAGGAATCGTGCCAGCAGGTCCCATCTCCAACACTGGCGCCGGGAGCATCAGCAGTGCGTAGGACACCGCCTCGTCCCCGTGTCCCATGCCGGACCCGATGACGGTGACAGAGGAGGAGCCGCGCTGAAACGTTCCTCAACGAACCCCACAGCTGCAGCTCGTACCGCGGGGATGCTCCCGCACCAGGCGAGGAAGGCGTGCTACTGCCCGTGGAACGGGTGCCGCCCGCCTTCCCCAGTTGTACTTACTGACTCAAAAAGAAAGATAAACATATAATTGAGAATTTCATTGATTAATTTAGTAAGCAAAAGTAGTTTACCCTATGTTGTCCTTGGCATCAATGTTTGTTGTCTTCCTATGATATGAATAATAAAAAACTGGACCCTTGGTTAACCCCCTCTTTTCACGTTTTGGACTGCTATAGTAAATACAAAATAGGGTGCCAAATTTTGTTATTTTTATGTTATAGCACCTAAGATTACCCGTTACGGAGAGTCCAGCTTGGCTATCATCATGATCAGTCACCCGCTCGAGAAGTCGCCGGGCTTGTGGCCTGTGGTCACGATTTCTCTTTTGTGTGCGTGTGTTTAGATATGGTAAGGCCAAGTTAGGTTCAGACAGTCGCTTTGCGATCGTTCGCCTGTTCGTCCCGAATACGCCACGCCCTAGTGGCAACGCTAGCGACATGCCTACAATACCTCGTAAAAATGTTTCAAAGTCCCACGACGGTGGCCTAGCGACGCTGCCAGCCGAAGGGGTTGAACTTTTTGATTGCGTCAAAAGACGAAGCCTTCGATTGCTTCGAGTAAAGTTCAATATATTTTTATTTTCTGCGCCTAACATAGGTCTTGGTAGAACTGTTTCTCTCCAAGAACTTGCGACTTGTGAGAATTTAGTACCATCAAATGGGTAAGCACGGCCTTTTGCGATGTTTGTACAAGCGTGCATTACCGCGTTTCATCAAGCCGACCGAGGTAAAATAGGTGAAATTTATACAGCGGTGCAACTTGTCCATCAATTTTTCTTCTAAATTGGCAGGACGTGGTGGGTACGAGTTCGAAATGTGTCGCTTATACTGTGGAAAAATTGGTAATTTATAAAGAATAAGCGTATGTACGACAAGCAGCTACTCCAATCAACTTCGTTACAACTTTTTTTTCAGTTAGGATACTATATTCCTTGCCAAAACAAATCAGCCTTCTTGGGGGCTGGCGAAACCTTTAGCGTTGTTGAAATTTGCTTGCATAGAAAGAAATCTTCGGCTCTCTTGGCAGTTGAACAAGTTCTGACGCACAGAATATGAGCTGAGAACAGAAGAACAATACGTTTGCTTTGAAAGATGCATCAATCACATATGTAAGGAGAACGTCCACATTTTATTTCGAGGAATGAGAAGTAGGAAAAGGTTACCATCTCTTCCAGAAAAGATCATGTACTGCAGCAGTTCCTGTCATTCTGCGGCCAAATACATTTATGGCCTAAAAGTGATACATTAGAAGTTTGGTCCTATATTCTGGCTTTAAAGAAGCTCTGGAGATAATAATGTTATGACACTTGCACGCCACTTCCTCGCTTTACCTTTCTCATGTCAAAACACTCTCACATCAACGGCACTGACTACCCTATTGTCACGTGGTGGTGACGTTGAAGAACGCAGTAGCAATACTGTGAAAGACAAAACTGTGCCCACAAAAACAGGCTACACTTATAGCACAACGATAGCGGCGAACATGGTCGGCGATGGTCGAAAATCTGATCAGCGGGTCAAGCACGTCGGCTTTTATACATCAATCGTGGAATGTTTAGAATTAACCTTTGAGACATGCGTGCCTTCAACAAAGTTCTATACCATTCGCGTCAGGCGATGAAATTAGATAACATAAGGTACGGCGACAACAGACAGCGGATCGAAGCATCGATCTATCCAGAAACTTCGGATACATGCAGGCGCATCCGGCGCTGTGCGATAGCATTTGTTAGGCGGCGAAACGTGGTCGCCCGATAGAGATAAGTACACGTGTCAGTACCCCCTCTTAAAGAAGCATCGCCCCGATGCTGCAAACGAACAAAAGTAATGAACGAAAGCACTCGTAGCAAAGAAAACTGCAAAATAAGGAAGTTCGTCAGCATTCGTAAAAGGGTTTAAGGCGCACCGCGCGGACCACTTCAGATCGTGCGCGGCGCCGCTGTGAATGCGAAATGCCGTCTGGCACGACCTCATAGTCCAGTGCGCCAATACGTCGGATGACCTTGTAGGGTCCGAAATAGCGTCGCACTAGTTTCTCATTGAGTCCTCGTCGGCGTATCGGGGTCCATACCCATACACGGTTGCCGGGCAGGTACTCGACGAAGCGTCGTCGGAGGTTGTAGTGTCGGCTGTCGGTCCTCTGCTGGTTCTTGATCCGCAGGCGGGCGAGCTGTCGGGCTTCTTCGGCGCGCTGGAGATAGGCAGTGACGTCAAGATTTTCCTCATCAGTGACATGCGGCAGCATGGCGTCGAGCGTCGTCGTCGGGTTCCTGCCGTAAACCAGGTTAAATGGCGTGATCTGTGTTGTTTCTTGCACCGCCGTGTTGTAAGCGAATGGTACGTACGGCAGGACAGCATCCCACGTCTTGTGCGCGATGTAGCCGTACATTGCTAGCATGTCGGCGAGGGTCTTGTTCAGGCGCTCCGTGCGACCATTCGTCTGCGGATGGTAGGCAGTTGTCCTCCTGTGACTTGTCTGGCTGTATTGCAGAATGGCTTGCGTGAGCTCTGCTGTAAAAGCCATTCCTCTGTCGGTGATAACGACTTCTGGAGCACCATGTCGCAGCAGGATGTTCTAGACGAAAAATTTCGCCACTTTGGCTGCGCTGCTTTTCGGTAGAGCTTTAGTTTTAGCGAAGCGGGTGAGATAGTCCGTCGCCACGACGACCCACATATTTCCGGAAGTTCATGTCGGAAACGGTTCCAACAAGTCCATCCCGATCTGATGTAAAAGTCGGTAAGAAGGTTTGATCAGATGTAGTAATGCCGCTGGCCTTGTCGGTGGTGTCTTGCGTCCCTGACAGTCTCGGTATGTCTTGACGTAACGGACGACGTCGGCGGTCAGACACGGCCAGTAATACCTTTCTTGTATCCTCGATAGCATCCGGGAGAAACCGAGGTGTCCAGCGGTCGGATCGTCATGTAGGGCGTGCAGTACTTCTGGACGCAGTGCCGACGGAACAACAAGAAGGTAGCTGGCGCGGACTGGTGAGAAGTTCTTCACGAGTAGGTGGTTTTGAAGCGTGAACGAAGAGAATCCACGCTTAAATGCCCTAGGGACAAAGTCGGTGTGCCCTTCCAAATACTCGACTAGGGCTTTTAGCTCCTGGTCTCCTCGTTGCTGTTCGGCGAAGTATTCCGCGCTTATTATTCCAAGGAAGGCATCGCCATCTTCGTCATCTTGCGGCGGCGGGTCAATGGGGGCGCGTGATAGGCAATCGGCATCTGAGTGTTTTCGCCCGGACTTGTATGTTACAGTGATGTCGTATTCTTGTAGTCTGAGGCTCCACCGTGCCAGCCGTCCTGAAGAGTCCTTTAAGTTAGCTTGCCAACACAACGCGTGATGGTCGCTGACCACTTTGAATGGCCTGCCATATAGGTAAGGGCGAAATTTCGCTGTAGCCCAAACGATGGCGAGGCATTCCTTTTCCGTTGTAGAATAATTGCCTTCCGCTTTTGACAACGACCGGCCAGCGTAAGCTATCACGTGTTCATGTCCATCTTTTCTCTGGACTCTGGATTATGGAGTAATCGGCCCCTGTGTCCACTAAGGCGGTAACTGCGTGGCCGTCGAGAAGCACGTCGAGGTCGGTGGTTCTTTGTCAGGCGTTGCAGTTAGGTCTTGGTGTCGGATCACCGCTGCGTCGCGTTGACCTGTAGGTGATATGTGACGTCGTCAGGTCGTCTTTCATTGTCGTATTCCTTGCTTCCAGACTTCGTCGGGACGGCGGTGTGTCGTTATGTCGTCGAGGTAGTTTCTTACGCGTCTTCTTCGGCGCCGGGGGATTATCGTCAGTTCGACGAACCGCAACCGCACCTCCATCGTTTGCTGCTTTTAGTTTTCCGGATAAGGGCTCGCTGACCGGCCCCGGGCTGGGCCTGTGTATGGTCGGCGCTGCGGCGACAGGTTGCGGCCTGGTGCCGGCGTACAGGATGGTCGTGGAGGCTTCCACTGAGTGGCGGCGGGGTAGTCGGCGATATCGCGAGGTCGTTCGCCAATCTGTGGTCGCGGCGCGTTAACGGCGAACCCTCGGAGTCCCACCTCCCGGTATGGGCATCGGCGGTAGATGTGCCCGGCTTCTCCGCAGTGAATGCAAAGCGGACGGTGGTCGGGGGCGCGCCAAACATCAGTATTTCTTGGAATCCTGCGTGGGGCGATGGCTTGGCGTGCTGGCGGCGGGGTTAGTGGCGGATGACGGAACTGTGTCGTTACTAAGCCTTGCCGTGGGCGCGGAGGGGGTACGTGAAGGCGGGCTACAGCGGCGTATGTCATCGCTTGCGGCTGAGGCTGCGGCGATTCAGGGGCTACTTCGAGTTGTTGTTGGAGCTCCTCACGGTCGGCGTCGGCAATCGAAGCCACTTGAGGCTGTGATGACCGGAACAGCTTCCGTAGCTCTTCCCGCACGACAGCTCGGATAATCTCGCGCAGGTCGTCGGTTGCCAGTGACTGAACTCCGGCGTAGCTTGTCGAGTTCGTGCGGTGGTTGAATTGCCGGTTCCGCATTTGCAGTGTGTTCTCGATGCTAGTGGCCTCGCAAAGAAACTCGTCGACAGTCTTTGGTGGGCTTCGTACCATTCCGGCGGAAAGTTCCTCCTTTACACCACGCATCAGTAGGCGAACTTTCTTCTCCTCGGACATATCCGGGTCGGCATGGCGGAACAGACGGCTCATTTCTTCCGTAAAGATGGCAACGTTCCCGTTAGGTAGCTGCACTCGGGCGTCCAGCATAGCTTCGGCCCTTTCCTTGCGCATGGCGCTCGTAAAGGTGCGCAGGAAGCCGCTACGGAACAAGTCCCATGTTGTCATGGTCGACTCCCGGTTCTCAAACCACGTTCTGGCGGCGCCTTCTAATGCGAAGTATACATGCCACAGCTTGTCGTCGGAGTCCCAGTTGTTGAAAGTCGCGAATTGTTCATAGGTCTCCAGCCAGGATTCCGGGTCTTCAGTAGCTGCTCCATGAAAGGTCGGTGGGTCCCGAGGTTGTTGCAGGATAACGGGGGACGCGGAGGCAGCCATTGGGGTTGTCTTGGCCACGATCTTCTTTGTCGTCTCAGGTAGAAGTCCGTGCTCTGGGGGCAGTCCTTGCAGTCGGCGGCTAGCACGCTGCTCTTGGGCGATGCTGGTTTTGTCCTCGGGCTTCGGGCTTGGACCGCGGCTTTGCGGGGGCGTTCGGTACATGAACGCACAAGCGCCTCCACCAGGTGTCACGTGGTGGGGACGTTGAGAGAGAGAGAGAGAAACTTTATTTGGTTCCTTCAAGGATTTAGCGTCTCGAGGTCTCCGTCGTCTTCTTGGGTGCAAGCGACTTGGAGCCTCTTCCGGCAAGGGTGGGCCCCTATTCCAGGGCTCCACTGAGCCTAGCTACCTCACTTGCGTGCTGCACTAAGGCCCTTTGGGCCGTGAGCTCGCAGCTGGTAAGCCGACTCTCCCATTGCCCCGCACTCGGGTTATTGTGTTGGTCGAATGATTTATTGTGTCTGCATTCCCATGTGACATGATATAGTGTGGGTGTGGCCCCGCACCATGGGCAGGTGTCTCTGTATTATGTTGCGTACATTTTGTTTAGGATGTATAAATTTGGGAAGGAGTTTGTTTGCAATCTGCGCCAACTCGTTGCTTCCTCCTTCGTTAGAGCTTAGTGCGCTGGGGGATATTTGGCTCTCGTCCCTCTGTATAAGTTTAAGATTTCTGTGTATCCTCCTTCACAAGCGTGTTTGTGATACTCCCGTGCGTGCGACTGCTCTGCTCGGAACGTGGTCTCTCGAGCTAGGCTGTCTGCCCTTTCGTTACTCTCTATGCCTGCGTGGGCCGGAATCCAGATTAACTTGTGAAGAACACAGTAGCAATATTGTGAAAGACAAAACGAACTTTTATTGGGTGAACCTGTGCCCACAAAAACGGGCTACACTTATAGCACAACGATAGCGGCGAACACGGTCGGCGATCGTCGAAAATCTGATCAATGGGTCAAGCGCGTCGGCTTTTGCACATCAATCGTGGAATGTTCCAGACTAATCGTTGGGACCCGCGTGCCTTCGACAAAGTTCTATACCATTCGTGTCGGCCGATGAAATCAAATAACATAAGGTTCGGCGACAATAGACAGCGGATAGAAGCATCGATAACATTCCAGAAACTTCGGATACATGCAGGCGCGTCCCGCGCTGTGCGATAACGTTTGTTAGGCGGCGAAACGTGGTCGCCCGATAAAGCTGAGTACACGTGTTACTATAAGAACCCTGAAAACCCAATAACCCCAAGACAGCAAAAAAATAAAGGCAACGTCCTAGTGTTCCGGCTGCGTTGAGTAGGCGTGATACACTGAAGAATGCGCAGTAATTATAGCAAACGCGAGGAGAACGGCCTTCCCCGAATAGCAAATGTGTTTTTTATTTCTTTCCTTTTCTAAATATAAAGTAGTTAAAACAAAAACACGACAGAGTTCAACGATTCCTTCCACTCTGAAGTAAGTTAACCGCTACGACAATCTCGCATCTTGAAGACCGCCATCTTATTTTCGCTTGCCTGTTTATTTCTCAAATAATTGCGTCTACCCACTACGTGGAACGGAACCCAGCCTATCACCGCGAGATTTATTTGTACTTCGCAGGACGATCGTATTCAACAAAACATACTGGTGGGCTAGTTGGTATTGCATGTTAATAGTTTTTAGCGCAAAGAAACGCATGGCACGAGAGCAGGCGCACCGGGCATAGCGGTGTCCTGTTTGCCTTCTCTCGTGTCGTGCGTTTCTTTCTGCTGAAAACTATTACCATCGCATTGTTAGTGTGCGTAGGCCGTCGGCGGCATGCATTGCAATATACACGGCGGCATTTCATTCGGAGTGATTTGGCCTGATTGTTTACAAATGAAACGCACTCACATATTCCAGCAAACTCACGACATATTGCACTTCAATGCCACATTCTTGGAGGAAATGCGTGCAACGTTCCCATTGCATTTGTAGGAAGCGCAAGCGGGCCCTCACGTCTGTATCGGCACGTCATTAGTGGTTCTTGGGCTAGCGGGTATTGAACTTTCTTGTTGGAAATACTGGTGCAGAAAAAGGTTTAAATGAGCATAAGAAGAGCAAGAACACCATGAAAAATGCCTTTCCATTCCAACGCATTTACGACACGAATTCCCTGCTCAGTGCGAAGACCAGCTCATTTTTAGGCAATCACTCCGGTTACATGCACATTACCGTCAACAATACCGGTCTTGATATAACGGCGTTATTTACACCAGATGGTTTCCTGAGTTCCAGGTCGTGCCGCTTGATTTAAGTGCTTTCACCAAGGCAGCTTCGACATTGTGATGGACGCCCTATTAGGTGAATAAAACTGGCCTACTGCATCCGTTACGTGGAAAGCGCCATCGTGTTCTCTCGGACCTCTGAGGCATACAGCTTGAATTATTTCTCAGTGCTTAGGTCTCAGTGTTTTAAGGTGGCTGGGCTACAATGCAATTAATCAAAATGCGATTTAGACATGCTACTTTCGATGTCATCGCAGATATGCCACCTTCACATATTTCTTCGACATGTCGGGCATCTGCCCTGATTCAGCCAAATTTTATGATGTCTTTGACTTTCGTGGAAAGACTTGTGGCAACTATGCCCTCATTTTTTACGCCTTTGCGCCTTCTTCTGTATTTCTAACGTATTTTATTTATTTTGCCAAATCTTGCAGTTTTCTAGAAAAAAATTTACTCCGTTTTACTGGTCCCCTGATTAAGCTACTCTCCTCTAATGCTTTACCACGCTGTTTACTACCACGCCTAATTATGGAGCATTTCAACGTGTTCCCTATAACATCGGTCCGCATAGACGCAGGTGGCTACAGAATTGGCGATGTTCTGGAGGCTGCCAGCGTAAGCATGAACAAATTATTTCATTTTATTAGTAGCTTTATCTCGCCCACTGAGCAGAAATATTCTATTACTGAGCCTGAATTCGTATTAGTTGCTTATTTCCTTACACTCAACAAATTCCAGCCCTGCTTGAGGCAGTAAAGAGCATTCCCTGCAAGTCCGTCTCCGACAAGCTATCAGCGACCACCATTGAAGTGAAATTTTTATAGTCATGAAAGTTGATCCTAAATATTTAGTGAAATGACATAAAACAAAGTAACAAATTATGTAACGTTGCTTCAAACTTGTGTGGGAGCCATGAAAGAAAAATCTCTGTGTATTCGGTTTCACGCATAGCTTTAAGGCAAACGACTGTGCTCTAGAGGTGATGCTAAAAAAGCGTTTTTGTTTTGAAGTTCTCTCTCCACGATTGGAAACATTCTATTTCAGCAGTGAATTTTCGATAAGTGATTGTGCAAGCGCATTGTTCATTTTGTTGCGGCCACGCTCCGATATGCGTAAGTTAGGAAGCATTTTCTTTTCGAAAGGTTTCCACGCTGGCAATAGAAATTATGGGTACCTCGCAGGAGAATACGTGTAGCCTTTTGTTTTCGACTCACTGCTGCGACGTTAAAGTCGCGAAAACAATCAAAAAATAAAACAGGGTAGTGCCATGCGCTGTGACATTTGGACGTAATATTATTCCTAGTATTTTCCGGTGGCGTCATGGCATCACCTGTACAGCTGGAGCCGTGCCGGTATGCTTTGCGCCATACAGCTTCATTCCCCATATGAAAAACCCCTAGGCCATATGACTGAAAACAAGAAACATGCTCATAACTCTGGCTTCAAATAGGGTGTTACCACCATGTCAGTGACAGCTCGTAGAAAGTGAGGAATAATTGTTATGTTTTACGCGGTAAAAAAGCACTATTTCTCCATGAGGCATGGCGTTGTGCGGGTATTCGTATTAATTTTGAGCATGAGGGGTTTTGTACCACTGTACTGGGGCATATTTGCATTTCGCTCCCATTGAAATGCGGTCGCCCGGACGAGTATTTGATGCCGCGACCTCGTGCTTAGCAGCACAACGCCACAGCCCTTAAGCCAACATGATTGGGGAGAATGTGATACACCACTTCTAGAAGTGGCAAAACACTTTCCAAAGATGTTGATACGTTGGTACTCCCTGGAACTGCAGGCGGGATGCGCTCGTGCTGAATTTTCTTCTGATGCGTCAAAGTAGCATGCCGACGTGTCCTGTGCAGCCGTCGGACCCTCCTGCTCCGAATCCCACCTTTTGCACGTACAAAAAAGCATCGTTACAGCTCCGACCTATGCGCCATTGCTGCCTGATAAACACATATAGCAGACAAAAGTTCAAAAAACATGTATATTTATAGGCTCCTTAAGCGTCATGAAAGCGTCTATGTCACATCAGAAGCATGCAGGTCCCATAATCAACTGCCATCATTTGCTCCTGTGTATTATTTATTTATGTAACTAATGTGTTACATTCCCAGTAGATCGTGCCTAGTAACGTAAGTGGGCGTCCAAGAGGTAAATTGAAGAGTGAGGCAAACCTACTGTCACATAGCCCGTGATTCAAGTTGGTGTCAAATACAATAATTGAAGTACGCTATATACTCAGTGCCCCATATCCAGTCCCATATTTCCAGTGACCCATGTCGGCGTCGAAGAGATTTGTTGAAGAGTGGCACAGGTACACAATCACGATGTCGAACCGAATTACATTTCAATAAAAAACTGGGTCGAGCCTTTATTTTCAAATTTCCGCTGAAGCCCTGAAATTAGAAGAATGTTCATCAAATTAATAATGTCATCCGCCTGATTGTACAACAGAGCTACAGTCGTGTGGCTGAGTTCGTTGGCGTCGATTCGCGGAATAGGACAAATTTTTATTCAACCGTGAAGCTGCCTTTCTTAAAACAATGTAGGAGTCTGTGCTACATTTCGTGCTACATTCATCCTAAATGAGGATGGATGGCAATTTTTTGCTTTCATGAATCTTCCTCTATCTTGCGGGCTTTTGCATGACCGATCGGCCATGCTTGAAATCTACTGCTCACAATTCTCATAGCACAATGCCACCTGCATACTTTGAAGGCCAGCTTTGAAGGCCAACTGTCCTTTGAAGGCCAACTGTCCTTTAAAACAGAGATTCCTGTTGAACATATTGAATGGGCGCACGAAAGGAGGTGTGTTTTGACGCTGCGGACGTGGTCAAAGGCGACTTTCGGAATTTAGCTATGAGCCTTTTACCAGGCGCCCGGAACAGCAATAGCGGCCGCAGAGGTGGCAGACGTGGCCAAACCGTCCCTATAAGGGTGACACGGCAGGACAGAAGGAATGAAGCCTGAAATGCACACCCTGTTTTTACAGATTTTCCTCTGCGGTGCGTCTGCCCTGGCACTGGATCCGGGCCCATGCTTCCTTGCCTCAAGTATCGAAGTCCATCAGCTACGCCTATCTGCGTGGTCCGCCGCTGCCTGGGGCGGCTCAACGCATGCGCATGGACGGGGAACCGCAGCAGTGACAACGGAGCGCGCAGCCCTTATAAGCCCAGTCAGCAACGAACTCACCCGTGGGCACGGCACGACAGAAGCAACGAATGCACACCCTGTTTTTACAGGTTAGTAAGCACGGAAAGTGCTTCCGAAGTGACATTCGATTCATTATTGTTCTGCCTTGCCCAACGGCCTGTGTTGAAAATGCTATGATATGCCTTCAAATGCTGTTAATGCTGTCCGGTGACGTTGAGTGTAACCCTGGGCCGAATCACGTCGAGGAAATGCTTAAAGAACTATTGAAACGCCAGAAAGATCTCATAAAAGATGTGAGCGAAATTAAGGCAAACCAATACACGTTTCAGGAGGAACTACGTACCGTCAAACTAGAAATCAAGGAGCTGCGCAATACCCTAATGAACTTGCAGGAAAGTAGAACAGAACTTCAAGAAATGGCGCAGGAGATGAAATTCATGATTCCGCAGCAGCAACAAAAAATTATTGAATTGGAGGACCGACAACGCCGAAACAATTTAGTCGTATTTGGAATCACGGAAAACGCGAGCGAGACTACACATGAACTTAAACAAAAAGTTCTGTGGGATGTTTTCGAAAAGCGACTCGATGTGAAGGTTAGCTCTTTAGAAAGAATCCACCGACTCGGCAAGAAAAACAGGAACAGAACACGAGCAGTGATAATAAAATGCTTTGACTATAACGAAAAGGTGGCAGTACTAAAGAATTGCAAGAAGCTAAAGGGAACAAAAATTTCTGTATCGAATGATTACTCGCAAGCAACGTCGCAAAAACGCAGAAACTTGTGGGCGAGCACAAAAATTGAAAGAGAAAGAGGGTTAAAGGTACGGCTCGTGCACGATAGGGCTTTTATTGATAACGAGGCGTTTGCATGGAACAATGACAGAGGGTGCAGAGTGAAACTTGATCGGCAGCATGCAAGTGAAGACGAGTCTGCTTGACGTTACAAAGCAGATACAGATAATTTTATCCTGATCAATGTAAATGCGCGAAGTCTAGCAAATAAAACAGTTGAGCTTAAGCACCTTCTGATGCAGCACAATCACCATGTTGTCGTTGTCACGGAGACTTGGTTGCGCGCCGAAATTGCTGATTCTGAAATAGTTCCCCTTGGTTATGGGATTATCCGCAACGATCGTGACACGTGGGGCGGTGGTGTGGCAAGCATTTTAAAGAAGGATTTGACGTCGTACGATTGAAAGAGTGTCTTGAAACCGAGAGCATTTGGTGCAAGCTTAAACTCAGTGGAATTTGCTGCGTACTTGGAGCAATATATAGACCCCCAAATGTCCCACTAACATATTTGAAATCTATCCAAGACTACCTGTGCTGTAATGTACCTGCCAGCGCGCGCTTGATAATTGCGGGAGACTTTAATCTTCCGGGCATACAATGGCACAGTCTTGAAAGTGGTTCTTCCGACGTTGCAAACTGTGACATCCTGTTGGACATCGCATTTAGTCAAAACTGAACACATGTTGTGAAGGAGATAACTAGAAGTGGGCCCACGACAGAAACATTACTAGACTTAGTGTTCGTAAATGAAAAAATACATGAATATGAGGTGAATATTGACGGACTTTCAGACCACAAACTTGTTATACTTTGCGTAAAAAACGGTCTACCATGTAAAAATAAGAAAAGGAAACAAATCCTCATTAGAAATTTCAACAAGGCTGATTACGTCAGCATTTTAGACTACTTAGAAAAGCAGCTGTACTCTTTCGACGGGTCGGATGACGTTGATATGTTGTGGACGGAAATTAAGAGAATAATCAAGTATTGTGTAGAAAATTTTGTGCCTCAACGGAAAAAAAAACAGTCAGAAAGCGTAACCCATGGGTTAATCGGGAAATAATTCAGTTAAAACGCAAATTGAAACGCATGAAAAGAAACAACCTAAGACAACAACATGACATTTCACAAGTATCATCTCTGCTTAAGCGCAAATTAATCTCAGCAAAAGAAAAATATTTTTCTGAGACCTTACCTTCTTTTATGAAATGTTCACCACAGCGTTTCTGGCGTCATATCGCTCCGACGAAAGACAGCATTCAGTACCTAGATTTCGGAGGCTACATCATAACCGACCCCACAGAAATTGCTGAAAAATGTAACGAGTTCTTCCACTCTGTCTTCGTGCCTCCTGAAGTTCAAAGCGCAGACCTCTGCGCAGATACCATCCAAGAACGGGAAGGCATGCCGGATATCACTATATCTGAGCAAGGAATATTATCGCTTTTGCTAAACACTGACACAAAAAAGTCTGCTGGCCCTGACAACATCCCGAATGAGTTTTTAAAACGTTATGCAGAATGGGTGTCTAAATACCTAAATATTATTTTCAGCTTGTCCCTGGATAAGCAGAAATTGCCCTCCGGCTGGTTAAGAGAGAAAGTTATACCTGTCCACAAAACCGGAAACAAACATTGTATTGAAAACTACAGGCAAATTTCAATCACGTCTGCATGCTGCAAAATACTAGAACATATAATATCAGCAAGTTTATTTGATTACCTTGAGGGCCAAAATCTGCTTAATCCTAATCAACACGGCTTTAGACGAAAATTGTCAACGATCACCCCGCTCGTAGAAACAGTCCATGAGTTAGTAAAAGCAATCAACGATAAACATCAGGTAGATGCAATTTGTCTTGATATGTCGAAAGCATTCGATCGGGTCCCACACATAGAACTTATAAGGAAACTAAAGAATTTTGGAATTAATAGTACTATTGTCGCTTGGATTAATTTGTATCTTAAAAATAGAACGCAGTATGTGGAAATCAACAATGCGAAATCCGGCATTCTGAGTGTTTCATCAGGTGTTCCCCAGGGCTCCGTGCTCGGTCCCGTCTTATTTCTGTGTTATATCAACGATATTGCAGAGACAGTTTCCTCAGGTGTTAAGGTTCGGTTATTCGCAGACGACTGCCTGGTTTACTCACATATAACATCCAAAGAAGATCAAATTACCTTAAGCTCTGCATTAAGTAGTATCCATGACTGGTGCTCAAAATGGAAAATGAAAATAAATCACAGCAAAACGTCATTTATAAGAATAACAAACAAAATAAAAGATATTCTTCCATTTGAATACGAAATTGAAGGACACAAATTACAGAAAGTAAGCTACTTCAAGTATCTAGGCATAACGATAAGCGAAAATTTAAATTGGGATAGGCACATTCATAACTTATGTAGTGCAGCCGAGAGAAAAATGTGGACTTTACGCCGGAAACAAGGGAAGGCAACCACGACAGCGAAACTAACCGCCTATTTGACACTTGTAAGACTAACTTTGGAATATGGCTGTATCGTGTGGGACCCCTACACAAAAAACCAGATAGCAAGGATTGAAAAAGTACAAAGAAGGGCAGCTAGATTTATTCTGTCTAGATATAAGTCCACGGATTCAGTCTCGGGGATGTTGTCAGAACTTAAATTACCTCAACTGCTAGAGCGGCGAAGAGTTGCTAGACTTAAGTTCCTCTATCTTTTGCGGGGTAACTTCTTTAACATAAACACCGGACAGTACATAACGAAGCGCTCAGCCCGAACATTAAGAAACAGCCACAACGAACAACTTACAACTCTCCAAGTTCGGATCAACACATTCAAATATTCATTCTTCCCACGAACAATTGAAGGATGGAACTCGTTGCCACAGCACATAACACAAACAGACTCTGTCAGTTTGTTTGAAAAATCAATACACCTTTACCTTGACCTACCAAATTAACCACGACAGCTCCTTTGTAGCGAATCTCACCTTTTTGGAAATATGATTGTTGCTGCGTGTGCTTCTACTACCGCATTTCTATTTTGTTGGGAACCGCAGCTTGTGCGCACTAAATTTATTTTGTATTTGCATGTCTGCAAGGCTGTGATTGCCAATGCATTTACTGCATTTGCAACAAATATTTTCCACCCTGTAACGGCCCAAAAATGGGCTAACAGTATTAATAAATGAAATGAAATGAAATGAACACAATCCGCCTAAATGTCGTGTAAAGGCGGTAAAATAAGTTCCTTTAGAAATGTTGCCATCTGAGGCATTGACTGGGAACTTCGTTAAAACGGACGTTTGGGCGAGTTGGTAATCCATATTAAACAGAATAGCGCGTATTTTGACAGGGACTAGGAGGGAGACACGACATGGACAAGCGCTGACTTGTAACTGAAGTTTATTGCTTGGAACGAGGAATATATAGCAGCTCCGAACGACAAGAGAACCAAAAAAACATTGATAGATTCACAGTCAATCATACATGCCACACTGAACAAAGCAGATAACTGTAATCATCCTATCCCCACTGCTAAAGATGACAGCTCTTTGGACGAAATTGATTAGGAGGGCCTACTGACGCATGCGTATTTTGACCAGGCGATATGCCCTGCTTCGATGATTTCACACGTTAGTTTGTTACTATGTTTACTTAAAGACTTTTGTAAGGGTGGCAAGCCCTGGTGTCGGGAGTCTCTGCAGTGGATGCCAAGATGCCCTTTTACAGTATTATGTACATTTTTGTTGTGCTCCTTCAGGCGTTCCTTAAGGTATCCCCCTATGGACACGAAAGGGGGATTCTTAGTGCTATCCTATCAATTGTACGTCGAGAAGGGTAGGCAAGCTATTTTGTCTTTGTTTTCCGTTGACAAGAACATTTCCTTGAAAAAAATTAAATCTAAGGCCAAGAAAGTGTGTAAAATCTTAACCTCGAATTGTTAACGAAAACAGCAGATAAATAGTAAAGGGCTATGTTTAAAAGTCTTTTTTAGCGCTAAGACCCACAAGACAGAGTGTCCGTTTCGTGTAATCATATCTGAGAGAGGCACTTGGCAAAAACTGTAGCCGTTTTTCTAAAGAAGATTTTAAATTGGCTCACGTTAGACGATCCGTACCAGCGAAAAATTCGCAGGATGTAATCAAGTTTTTGGAAGCTAACAAGAACAAAGGACTGATGGCCTGCTCTTTTGACGTTTAGGACTTATATTATTCACTACCACATAATGAGCTTTTCTCGACCATAGAGGACTGTATTTACCGACAAGGATCAATAGAATTCCAAAACAAGGCTGGCGTATCCGCCGGCGGCTTTTTAGAACTACTTCAAGTGTACTTAAGTCCAATATTCATTTTCTCGGACGGCGAGTTTTACTTGCAAAAATGGGGAGTTTGCATCGGCTCATGCATAGCTCCCGTGCTTAGTGACTTGTTATTAGCACAAAGCGGTAGAACGCTCCGAGATAAATTGAAAGGGTCAAAGGTTTTACAGTGTTTTCGCTATGTATACGACTTTCTTGTTCTTTAGACACACGTGTGAAATAATTTGATGCAGTCTTTACGCAGATCAAAGACAACTTTGTTGAGTGCCTTCATCCGCTCATACTAACAACTGAAGTGACAGAAGAAGAGGTCGTCATATTTTTCGATATCAAGCTCAGATTAATGCAACATCACACATGTTGATCTTACGGGCCACGAAGCAATGAGCCATTGCTACCTTTTACGTCATATCATTCTAAGCTGCTTAAACGAGCCATCGCCAAATAATGCTGTCACAACGCGCCTAACAAATCTTCCATGCACTTCATGTAAGATAGCTTCAATCAGCACAGCAGTGACATCGTAGCTGGTTAGCGGCGCCGATACCAAAGTGGGTCCCTTGGGCACAGTCATGATATCACCAAGGGTCCAGAAGAAGGAAACCTTCGCCAGCATATTACACTCCTGGAACACATGAAGGTGAAAGCCTGCTGCACATTAGGCAATAAATTGAATTATACGATCGGAGGCGTCAGATTTTATGCGAGACATAACGAGCCTCAGTGTGAAGTACACGTGTGGCATACCATTGTCTGCGAGTTTCGGCCTTTCTTCCACGGTGCCGTCTCGAATCGTCGCCTTGCTGTCTTCGCAGTTCGGCTCGTTTGGCTCGTTTTCGATGCTTATCTGCGGCTTGGCGTGCTTCTCTAGCGCGACCAGACTCGTGCAAGCAATGTTTCACGTCGACTTTACGTTGCATCTTCTCAGCAGGGGGAACTAGCACTCACGGTCGAGCGCCTTATACGCGCTGCTTCGCACGTCGCACCTCGTTTCTCGCTTAGCGAGCATCTTCCACCGTAGCGTACTTCCGAGTCGCATATGCATGCTTTATTGATGTTTCAGATGCTTGTTTTGAGCTTCTTGTTCATTGAAACGAATGCTGCTCTGTGTGTCGTACGGATGGTTTCATACCCACCTAAACAAGCATATTCGCTTGCAGTATGAGCCATGGCTGATGAAGATAATTTTATAGCTGAGCTGTCTTAGGCTAGTTTCCAGCGTTTCTTGATATGCGTGTGCAAAAACTATCTTCACGTGGACCGCGTTTACGGGGGTATGAGCCATTTCTTAAGGGAATATGAGCCTATATGGACTCTCGACTCACGAACGATGTAGATACAGCTCACGTGCATTCCCACATTATGTGTGTGAGTGTTCCTGTTTCTGAACAGAGCCTACATTTGTCGCTTTCCCTGCCCCCTGTGATTTTGTTAATGTATTTTGGGTGTGGGTATGTATTTGTCTGCAGTCGCCGAAACGCGCCTCGCTCCCGTTCTCTCATCCCCCCGTCCGCAGCGAAACTGACTGGATAGCCTGGCTCAGTTCCGGGGACGTCGACCGACAACTTGAACTGGTGGACTGGGCGGAAAAGGCCAAGCAGGCCCAGGGCCTTACTTGAGCCCTAACCCTCAGCCACGTCCCTCTTTACCCTTCCCCCTTTCAATAAAGTTTATCACCACCACCTACAGCTCACGTACAACATGGCGAGCCGTTCGGCTGTCTGGACATTATATTGTGTGGCGATTTGCGACAACGGCCTCCGGATCCGTGCTAATGAGGTTATTAGGCGTGCTCGCGATCACAACAAGGTCTTCAGCCTAGAGGTAACGTGGCATCATATCTCCTACTTCTCGTTGCGGTAAGTTTTACGTCAACAGGACGCCGAGTTATCGGCAATCCACGCGATAATCGGCTACGGGAGCGCCCTCCGACCGGAAGTGGTGCGCGCCATCGAGAGTTGGTTTGTCAGCGCCGATCGTGCCTGGGTCGTTGAGCCTGGTGCTGTACGAGTGGTCTACTTCAATAAGGACGTCGATGCATTCAACACCTATGCTGCTTCACAGAATGTCGGAGACGTGCACAAGCTTGAGCAGCTGATGTGTAGCCCATATAGAGGTCGGACGACGAGTGCGTTTGCGCACAGACCAAGGAGGCCGGTATGACGCATGTCGAAATGGGAAATTTACCCCATACAATATTGCTAGCTCGGGGCAAGCCCTACATCGTCACGTTCAACCTGGACGTGAAGGATGGACTCGTGAACGATGATATCGGTGTACTTCAAGAGATCGAGTACAGGATAGGCGACACGCGCGATACTGTGCGTATTTCGTTGAAATTTGATGTGGCATATACTGGCCGTCTCGCTCAGATCAAAGCCAATCCTCTCGCGCATGCTGCTCGGAGACGGAGCTCAAGCTCACGGCCGACTGGGTGCCCGTCGAGTGGCGTACTTTCCCCCTCACCCTGGATAGAAAGACTGGACTGAGTTGCCGCGGAGGCAGTTTCCGGTAGTTCAAGGTAGCACGGTCACCTTACAGACTAGGGACGGAATCGTTTTCGCCACCATATACGTTCATCCCGGAACTTCAAAGAGGGACCTTGAAGAATGTATGAGATACATATTTGGGTGGATCCTCCCGATGTACTCCAATGTCATCGTGATCGTTGGTGAACTTAACGTCGATGTTTCTCATCCCAACGTAAAGTGGTTCTTGGAGTTTCTCTAGGGAAGGTTCGGCTTTCAATGTTACAAGGCCAACGTCTCCACGACGCGCCACTGGTCGTGCATAGATGTAACGTTTGCTAAGAAGATCTCTAGTGTCGTCACAGAGTCCAGTGCCGTCTATGACAGCGACCAGAAAGCAATATTTACTGTGATCAAGACATAGACGTTAATACAATGAAACATAAAAAAGTGCATATTTGTGGAATATCCTTTTGTTCTATTAGTCTATTTTCTTTGTTGTTATTTACAACTTCGCTGGTCATGCACCTTTGCAGAGCGGTATGGCTCTGAATTTTTTTGTACCACTAGACTAGACGGCGCCTTAAGGGGGTACGAGCTATTGCAATGAGCCACTTAAGGCATTCGCCTTATTTAGGAACGAAATAGCCGGTGCTATCACTTTGCAGCAGCGGTCGCGGTGACAAGTGCGCTGCTTATTCTGCCTCATTTCACGTAAGAAGTTGTACTTACCTCTTCGGTAGAGGACGAAGAAGAAGCCGACCAGTGCGTATGTGGAATGCTCGGCTCCCGCTTCTGTACACGTTTTCGGACTGATTTCTTTGATTCCTAGCAACGAAATGTGCGCTATTCGACGCAGTTTCTTCTGAGGAACACGCCAATGTCCGAGTTTTTTTCCCGTCAGTGAACTCTTTTCAATTTCCGAGACTTTTTAGTTCGGACCACGCCGCGGATCAGCTAGCCCTACCCGACTAGGCCTATCGTCGCGGGAGAGGAGCGAGCAGGCCCTGGCCTCGCTCGTACGTCTGCGCGGCAGCATGCCCGCTATGGAGACCGTCGTGGAGGGAGAGGACATCTCCCAAGAAGAAGCGAATCGCCCAGGCTGGACGACGGCCATGGGCAGAAACAAGAAGGCCAAACCGGAACCGACCGTTCCGGACCGAGGCAACGAGGGACGAGCAGAGACGAAGGGCGGCCGCCGCACCGCCGGCCCGGAGAGCGCGGTCAAGCGCCTCGTCGCCGCATCGAGGCTCCCCCGGCTACCGAGGGACCACATTCGCATCATAGTGAGGCCGAGAGACGGCCTCGATGTAAAAAAAATGAGTCAGATTCGCCTGGCGCAAGCGCTAGCAATGGCGGCCTCACTCCCGCCGAACGAGACCGAGGAAGACATCGTTTGTCTGAACGCAACCCAGAACATTCTCGTCGTGTCCACGCCGACCGAGAAGAACGCGAACGCATACGCCGGAGTTCAGAAGCTTCACCGAAGAGAAGGCGCATACAATGTGGCCGTATGCATTGCGGCGCCGGACAACACGTGCAAGGGGGTCATCAGAGGAGTGGACCCCGAAATCATCGAGGCCCAGCTTCAGGCCATGATCGTGAACCAAAGAAATCCCAAGGCCTTGGAAGCCAAGCGTATCAAAAACACCTCGACGGTGGTAGTGCTCTTCAATGGCATGAAAGTGCCGAACTACGTCATGTGTGGCGTAAGCCTAATACGCTGCACGCTATACAGGCGGCTGAACGACGTGTGCTACGGGTGCGGTGACTTGGGCCACAGAGTCGACGTCTGTCCAAATCCTGACAAGAAGAGGTGCCGCGGCTGCAGAGCCAACGACCTGGCTGAAGATCACCAGTGCTCGCCCAAGTGCGCTCTCTGCGGGGGCCAACACCCGACGGCGGACAGCAAGTGCAAGCAACGATACCAAATCCCTTACGTCGTGCAGCGCAGGAGGCGCCGACGCAGAAATGCGAAGAAATCGCAGCTACAAAGCCATCCGCAACAGCTGGAGAGTAGATCACGCGATTCGAGCGTGGCAAGCACCCCCAGAGGGGGACGTTCGACAACGCCGACACTACAACAGCGCAGCCGATCGAGAGGCCGTTCCCGCTGCAGGCGGCGCTCCCGCTCGCAACTGCGCATTCAAGAAGGGCCGACCTGCGCGGACCGGGCCAATCCAAAGCCGCAGCCGAAATCACAATCAAAGGTATCGCAGGTAGCATTGCCAAAGCATAACAAGGAAGACCCAAGAATAGCTCAGCTAGCGGAAGAAAGCGCGCGCCTCAAGGCGGGGATGCAGCAAATGAGGGCGGCTTTCGAATCCTTTCTGAAACAAGGTTCCACTCCCCAGCTAGTCGAACAACAGCCGCAGCAGGTGCCGCAAAGTACACCGACCCCGCAAAGGGAGCAGTCGGTTCGCTCGGTCAAACGCAGGGCCCCTCCCCTGACGGAGGAGAGAAACCCGGCGGAACCTGAGTCCAGTAGCATCCTATTGGGAATTAAGCAGTCGATTAGCTCTTTGCAGCTAATGGTCCAGCAACTAGCGGAAAGCATGGTAGCGCTCGCGGCAAGAGTGACGCGTATCGAAGCACACATGGCGCCTGCAGGTGCTAAACAAATCCAAGGCATCAATCATGGCGAACAACTCAACTAGAGAGCTGGTAGTGTGGCAGTGGAATCGCGCTAGCTTCAAAAAGCGCAAGGCTCCTCTGCTACAGTTCGTTGCCTCACAGGCGGACAAACCGCACGTCATAATCTTACAAGAAACATTGGGTAGCGAGGCGACCCTGCCCGGCCACCGGGTCGCCTCGTCGAAATTGAAACAGGGTAAGCGCAGAGTGGCGACCCTCGTCGCGAACAAATGCTCTTTCCAGGAACGAGATTTGAAATTAGGCGACGCGAAAGCGGAGGTACCCGTGGTCGAAATCATACTGAACAGTTGGCTGAAAAACAGCGTATTCGTAATGAACGTGTACAGCCCGCCCTCTGACCACAGACAGTCGTTCGCATCGATAATAACGAAGGCGGCCTCAATGGCCAGGGGGGGGGCCGCTAGTAGTGGCAGGAGATTTTAACGCGCCCCACGGAGCCTGGGGTTATGCAAGGCAAATGCCTAAGGGATAGCGGCTATTGGAGGCAGTCGCTACGTGCTCGCTAGAGCTGGTGACGGACCCCCGCTATCCGACTCGACTAGGCACGTCGGTGGCGCGGGACACGACGCCCGACCTGACCTACGTCAAGAACGTGCGAGGGGCCGAGTGACGCAACCTGCACCAGAACCTTGGCAGCGATCACTAAATACTGGCGGTGACAATCCCCATCAGGGCGGCACAACCAAGAGAATTTAAGGTCACCGACTGGGGCGCCTTCCGCAAAATAAGGAAGGAAGACACAAGCGAATACGCGGATCTAGACAGTCTTTTTAGAAGGCTCAAAGAGGACGTTAGCACCGCGACGAGGGTTGTCCAAACTCAACTGAACGTGGAGAGGATGGACGCGAGATTGGCACACCTATTAGAGGCAAAGAATTCCATCACGGCCAGGTGGAAAACGCAAAGACTTAATCGCAGACTGCGAAAGAAAGTAGCGGCACTAAACCGGGAAATCGAAGCGCACTCGATCGAGCTTTCCAAGAAACGGTGGAACGAGGTGTGCGCATCGGTAGACGGACAAATGAGAATCGGGCGCAAATGGAACCTCCTAAAGCAACCGTTAGATGACAGGCAATCCAAAGGCAATCAGACATAGGCAGTCCATAGGATTTTACAAAAGCAAAAGGAGCAGGGCAAAACAGTAAGCGAGTTTCTAAAGGAGCTGGCGGAGACGTATCTCCCACTGGGCCGGTCAGGCGACGGCGACTATCCACAATCCGCCGGGGCAGAGGTCGAAGAACTCGAAGCGCCCTTCACGGAATCGGAAATTTGGAATGCCTTAAAGGGCCTCAACGGACGCTCCGCTACGGGCCCGGATGGGGTCTCGAACAAACTGTTAAAGAACCTAGACGCAAAGTCGGTCGAGAAGCTCACCGAAGAATTCAACAGAGCGTGGGAAACGGGACGAGTACCAGAGGTCTGGAAAGAGGCCTCGGTCATACTAATACCAAAACCCGGTAAGCCACTTGCGGCGGAGAACATGCGGCCAATATCGCTAACCTCGTGCGCAGGCAAGACGGCCGAACATGCCATACATAACCGAGTATTGAGGTACATAAAGAGAGAGGGCCTTTTGCAACATAATATGGTAGGCTTCAGACCGGACCTCTCCACACAGGACGTAATGTTACTGCTCAAGAAGCATATAATTGACGGCATGACCAGAGACACCAGGGGCATACTGGCCCTGGACCTAACGAAAGCGTTCGACATGGTCAAACACAGATTTCTAATGGAAGCGATCTCGGTGATGGGGCTTGGCCGGAAATTCCACTCTTGCATAGGCTCCTTCCTCAAAGACAGGAAAGCCACGATCAAAATAGGACAGGCCACGTCCGATTGGTATACGCTGGGCGCGAGAGGCACCCCACAAGGGGCGGTGCTCTCAGCACTATTATTCAATCTGACAATGAAAGGGCTCTCGGACCGGCTGACGAGAGTGACCAACGTCAATCACGCCCTGTACGCAGACGACATTATGGTGTGGTGCCCGGGAGGGTCCGACGCAGAAGTCGAGCGGGTTCTTCAAGAGGCGCTGGACACAACGGAAGAGTACCTGAAGGAAACGGGACTCCGTCTGTCACCCAGCAAATCAGAACTGTTGCTGTACAAGCCCTCGAAACAAGGCATGAGAAATGTGACGCCGATCGATCAAATACCGATCAAATTACACACCAGTGCCGGCCAGCCAATTCCCAGAGTGGACACTATAAGAATCCTGGGGCTGCTAATTGAGGCTAAAGGCGGTAACACGCAAACGGTCATGAGACTCACGTCCAAAACGGAGAACATGCTCCGGCTGATCCTCAGGGTGACGAGCCGCAGGGGAGGGCTCAGCGAGAGCAATCTCATCAGACTTTACCACGCCTTCCTCATGAGTCACGTAAATTACGTAGCCTCGGCGCTAAAATGGACCAAGAGAGACGCGGCCAAGATAGAGACACTGATGCGCAAGAGCATCAAAAGGGTGCTAGGTCTTCCCAGCACTACAAGCACGGAGCGGCTCGATCGGTTAGGGGTCCACAATTCACTATCAGAAATCATCGAAGCGCATACCAAGGCACAGGTCGTGCGGTTGTCGACCACCAGGGCCGGCAGACGCATCCTAGACGAAGCAGGGATAAATGCAGAGGCAGAGTGCAACGCACGCAAGATTGCGCTCAGCGCGGCGGTCAGGGGTTCTTTCAAGGTAGAACCGCTTCCGAGAAACGTCCATCCGCAGTTCAACGAGGGGCGCCCAAAGGCGAGGGCCCGAGCACTGGGGAAATCGATCGCCAACTGCCCTGGACTGGCGGCATTTGTAGACACGGCCCAGTACGGGCGCAGCGACTGGTACGCGGCCGTCTCGATACGCTGGAATGGTACGATAATAACCGCAGCATCGGTCAAGGGGGTAACGTCCGAGGTGACCGAACAGGTGGCAATAGCCATGACAATGAGGGACCCCGAACGTCCTTACGTCTACACAGATTCGCGATCGGCGGCAAGAGCATTCGCCTCGGGCTCGATATCCCGGGAAGCGGCGGCCGTACTCGGCAGCGAGGGAGCCGCGGGTCATCACATCGTCAAATGGTTTCCAGTCCAAATGGGGGCCGACGAGCACCCTGAATTTCCCAACGCCAACGAGCTGGCGCACGGACGTGCGCGAGGGCTCACGCACCGCGGCGATCGTGGCGAGCAAAGTAGCGTGGAAGGAGGGGAGAACCGAGACCCGCTGCTCACCTTCAACGAAATAACAACACACTATCAGCTGTCGAGGAGGACCTTCGCACTCCCCCACGCTAAACTCACTAGACCACAGTCATCGATATTCAAAATGCTTCAGACAGGGTCGTTCCCCTCGAGAGGCAGACTGAGCCGTTATTCACCAGAAGTAGAGCCGCAATGTCCGGATTGTGGCGAATCGTACTGCTCGCTACCATACATGCTCTGGCAATGCTCCGCGTTGCGGCACCGTGTTCACTAAAGAAGACTGGGTAGGTGCCTTGCGAAGCGACGACCAGCAGACCCAGCTCCGGGCCGCCCAGAGGGCTCACGAAAGGGCGGAGACTTACGGGCTTCCCATCCCAACGTGGGTGCGGCCCGCGACCCCTGCCGACCACTAAACTAAGAGTGGGTGGGGAGGGGTTCCTCAGGACACAATAAAGTTATTTCCTCCTCCACCTCTTCGGTACTGTAGTGTAGTGTGATCCGGTGCCTATTGGACAATAACGACATCGTAGATGGGCAGGGGCGCTTACGTTGAACCCTTGTGCGCAGTGCTGCTATCGTCATGCGTCCAGTGGTACAGACGTGAGAACCAACGGTTATGTTCCTTATCAAATGGGAGCAGCCGTCGCGGGGGCGAAAGCTTTGTTGATTCTGTTTGATTCCACGTAGAAAATTCTCGCTTGTGTTTACGCTCTTGCACTGCGATGTGATGTAGTCCTTACGAGACTAGAACGACGTTGAAGTCATTTGGTGACGCATGTGCTGAAGTGGATTTTCGTGCGCAGTCAGCATGCAGAGCAAGGAATATAACAACGGACAGTGCCATTGCTCGCCAAATTGCAGCAGCGGTCAGTGCTTTGAATGTGTTGCTAATTCTCTCTCATTTCACCTGCAGGTGCGCAGTGTTTCGCTCTTGTTCTTAGATAACAATTTAATTTCCATTCACTGGTCGCTCAACTTGTCCTTAGTTCTGTACAAAATGCCCTCTTATGGGGAGCTGTTCAAACACACGCAAGCAATTAAACTTATTTTTAAGGCAGGCTAAGGCAGGTCTGACAGTCTATCAGATGCTTGCACCTCCGACGCCAAGACTATATGTTGCACTAGACTTCGTAACTGATGATCTGAAAAAAAAGGTAACGTTACTGATCTGATCAGTTTCTGAGCGAGCTGGTTGAAGATCTATGTGTAAAGAAAAGCACGCTCCGTTGAACGTGAAATTAGGACCCGGCGCTGAGGTGAACGGACGATCTCTAGGTGACGCCGGTGACAGCCCTTCAAGCACTATCTACATCCTCGTCGTTGTTCGATAGCCAGGTGCACTTTCCGTCCTAACTGTAAGGAAAAGGTCGTAACGTGTGTGAGGCGAATGTGGGACAGGCATTATCCCCAAAAATTGTTATGAAGGAAGCACCGCGTCCCTTAATGCAATGTACTTTAAAATAACATGACACGGGTTCTATACTGTTTCGAAGGCAACGGTTGTTTTCTTTATTTAACTTCAGCGACCTCTTCCTGTTCACCTGGGTTTTCCTGATTGTCTTGGTCTTGTTCTTCAACGTTGACTTCCTATTTTCCTTCGTCTTTCTGTGTGCAAGAGGCGTCATACGTCTTCTGAAGTGCTACTGCCTCTCCGCAAACATTTTTATACATGCTTTCACAAGTTCCTCTCAATCCTCTTTCCGGATTGCGTAGAAGAACCATGCAGCCCTTTCCTGATAAAAGAAAGTTAGAGAAATATTAGGAGAATAATATAGCCTACATTAAAATATACAGTACACTTATCTAAATACCGAGACTGACATTCCAATTTGTACCAAAGCTGCTTGTTTGATCATTTACGCTGAAATTCTCAGTTTCTTGTATAAAACTCCGCGCTCTAATGGCTGACAATATATCACTCATCCTTTTATAGACGTAGTTAGGGTAAACTGAAGAAATTGCTGAAAAAAATTGTTTTAAACTCCCTGTAAACACAAATGCTTACCTCCAAGTGGACATTGCTTTTTGCTTTTGGTGGCCTTTTCATTTCTCGAAGGGGCAGGGCGCTTATTTCTACGCAGTACGTAACACAAACTACAACTCTCTAGAGAGCTTGCATAAGCATTTCTTTCAACAGACCTAATTCACCGACACGCTTATAACATTTCTTGCATAAAACAGTTTTTAACAAATCTAAGCTGGGTAATGAATTTAATGTAATGAGTCTAATGAAGACAAACAGGAACTTTCGGGCTCGGGTGAAGGAAATGCAGGCGCAAAGAAAGGTTAGGAAGAAACCAGTCGTTTGGCAGAAGGACCGTTTGTCTGCTTCTCTCATTCGCAATAGCGCCATCTTCAGAAACACAGCCTAAGGCGACGCTACCTTAAGAAGAATTCTCGTGGGACCTCGTCGTCATGGGGGCCTCTGTAGCCATAAACACTGTCCAGGCTTCCCTAGCCGAGGATCTCTGCCTTCGAACAGCATACACGTCGGAGCCACCACGGGATGGCGTACACCTTGCCCCTTGGCCATGGGTCTCGTGACCATGAGTACCCAGGCCACCGGATTCTTCACGGACGCCGCCCGTGGCCGCTTTTGAGAATCGCCCGACGGCCTCACGGACGTCATGTGAGCCGTCTCGCTCCTCGCACAGGAACAAGACTACGTCGTCTCGGTAATATCCGGATTTTTGCCTGCAGCCTTACCATCGTCGACTGTTTGGGAGCTACGGTGTCCCGCAGCTTCTAGGGTGAAGCCGTCGTCTAAGTGGAAACAGTCAAGGCGCTCAGCGCTCACCATGCTTGAGCAGGCCACAAGAAACTAATCAGTCCAGTTAACAGATTGCACGGTGCCACCAAGGCATGACACGCATACGAAGGCCTCAGGCACCAGTCCTGGTGTAAATGGAGTGCAATTTTGGTAGTTGCTTTCGGTCCGCTGTCGTATGCCTGGGACCCTTCCGACCAACACTGTTCCGTGCTCGGCGCTCACGAAGTGCAGCACCTGGACGCACACACATTCCATTCACAGTAGTCATCGACGTGGCCTACAAGCTTTCCATCACTTGGCTTCATGGAGGCGTGGGCCGAACGAGTGACGTCGTAGGCTGCACTCCAGCCGGTGGGAATTTCCCGGCAAAGCACTGCTCCAGCGCTAACTCACCACCGGGGGACCTCTGGGTTCGCGCTTTCCGGAAGCTCGGTTCAACCCATAACAACGGCTGACGGAATCGAAGTACGAGTTGTGGAGGGACGGCCGTCTATGCTACTCGAAATGGCGGGTCTGTGGACCTGCGTTGATGGACCGCTACCTCTTCACAACATGATATGCCTAAAGATTTCGCAAGCCATATGTTTCCGGTCACGTCGGAGTCCTACGTATGCACTTCACACCAGTCACTGGCCGAATGCGCTTTTTGCGCTTTATTTGGGGCTCTTCTTTCAAAACACAAAATAAACATTTGTCTGTATTCTAAATAGGCCGGATAAAATTGTTTGTGTCGTTGTTACTCTTCAGGCATATACTTCACTCTATTGTAGCCTTTCATACACAGTGTATTAAAATTTATTGGCCATACAAACAAAAAACGCCTCTGTTACGTTGTACTGTCGTGTTGTGCAGGGGCGAACGGTCTATTTTTACTGCGGATCCGAGAATCGTTTTCAGCTTCTCCGCAACCATTATGGAGGAGGAGAAAGAACGCAGCGATAGTAGAAGCCGGAACACCGCTAGCATTTCAGCGTGGCCATGTCTCTATCTTACGTCCGTACGCACCATTGTGAACCTCGTAGCCAGTGTGTGTCGCGAGTGTGTGATGCTCACGCTTTACGTGGTCTATTTTGGCGTGTTTCACGCATTTGTTTCGTGCAGGCAACAAATCATGTATGTTTGCTTGATTTCTCCATGGCTGGACGTATGTATATTGTGCAAAACACCCAACCGCCGTCTGTTGGTTGCTGTTTTACTCACTAACAGTCGCAAAGCGCGGTGACGGTGTTCGCAACATCACCACTTCCCAGTTGGGTGCCGGCGGCTTGGAATGGCGATGGAGGTATTCGGACCTTTCAGATGCAATTTGCTCGCAAAGTAAGTGTTTTCTTCGCACGAAACAAACGTTTGCGATGTTTCTAGAATGGTATTTGAACAAGACCACTTCGAGTTAGTATTTGCTTTTAGTGTATCTTTAACCAGGATGGACTTCGTGCCCAAGCCAGCTTGCTCGGGTGTTCGTCTCGAGTATTCGTTTTGTTGTCTTGAACTACACGATGTTGTGCGTCTTGACCTCCCGCGCTGTGGGCCCGCGGTAAAGCACAACGGGGCCATTTAGGTCGCTTTGGCGCCTGCATTTTAGGTCTACTCGGTTCAACTTCCCACGGAAGTAAACCTGCACCTCACGCTACGTTTTGGGCACGAAAGAAACGTAGACAAAAAGCGTTCAAATGCGGATGTCGACTTCGTAACTTGCGCGGCGATTATTTCTTACGGAAAACAAACGACACTGCATGGAACCTGACGGTTTTCGTGTCGTCTATTTTTTCATGCACATTTATAAGCCGCATTCGAGTACTCGTACTCATGAAAAGAGAAAGCAGCATATGAATAGCCTGCGCAGAAACAACGGCGCACATGCCTCCTCGATCTTTGTTTTTTCGCACAATATGCAGGTGCTTGAGCTGCTAGAATTATGCGAAGCCCATGCTCAGCCACACCAATAGCATCGTCTGCCCTTCCTAACAGAGCTAGTGCCCTCTTCAGCGGTGTCACACATGAATGCAAAAATTATTACGTGTTCTCTATTGACCAGGAAGGAGAAACTAATAAATCGCGTGTAAGCGGCAGCAAACACCATATAATATGTAACGGTTCTATTTTGTGCTCACTGCAGTGACCCACTACTTGGTTATGCTGCTGAATGTGTCCGTTATCAGCGTGAAATGATACTCATATTGCTTCGTGTCAGTCTTACGTAAACACGTACGCGCTAGAGCATTCCCTGCAAAGGCGTGCAATGTAAAAAGATCGAAAATAACGTCATTGCACTCGTATCGATCGCGGCATGTTAATCACATCGCAATCGATATAACATAGCAATATAGAAGTGCTGCCGAACGCATGGTGGTAGCGCTCTGCACAAATATGTCACTCGTCTTTCAAAAAGAGAAACAAAGTATAGCGTGCCATGTGTCGTCTAGTATCTTCATTCAGTGCCTCAAGCCGTAGAAAAACGTTTCTATACCTTACATAGGCAGATATTGCAGAAAGAAAAGCTTGGCTAATTGCAAGAAGTTGCAACTGCACTGAAGCAGACGACGCTACAGCTCCGTTAATTGAAGAAGTAGATGCCACGGATTCTCTAATTTATTTCCGTGGTATATTTTACAGCATAAGCTGTTGTGGGCTCGTTATAATAGCCGTTTCGGTTGGCGATGATGTCAGCTGTCGCCGGGAATGAGAAAAAAATTCACAGTTCCGGGATCAAACGCGGGCCCACTGCGCGGTGTGTAGCTACTCTAGCACTGACTCACGCCAGCGCTTGCTAGGTTGTAGTGGAAAAAATGCCGTATACACGAGTCATAGCGCGCTAGGTAACGCGCGACGTGAGATACGCGCCGCAGAGCACGATACGCGCACGCTTTGCGTCGCGTTTGTATGGCACCTGGTAGGTGCACATGGTAGATGAGAAGCCTTGTAGAAGAAAAAAAATTAAGGAGATGTGTGAAAAATTTTAGAATGCAGAAACATGTGCGATATACATGATAAAATTAAGCTGGCTAGGTAACTACTTGTCACCGCAAAGTGTCAAAGGGCATGAAAACATATGATCATCATCGTCATTAGCATCGTATCGTGCTACTTGTCACCCAATGTGAGATGTGCGCCGCGTAGGGATGACACGAGCACACTTCGCATTGTAATTGTATGATGTTACGGATGAAGAATGGCTTTATTTATAGTTAAAATAATAGAGAAGATATGGGACAGTCTTAAATACGCGATAACACCGAAAACCTCGCGCCGCTTCTTCTTTCTCTTCGACGCTCTTCCGGTGCGGCGTCACAGTGTCCTCTGGGGCAGACGAAGCTTACCGAGCAAGTCACAGTGCACGTTGATGGTACGGTTTCAATCGTGCGGCCTGCACGACTTGCGCCTGGCGCGAACGGCGGTTATCAGCCGTCACTTCAGCGATGACATCAGCCACTTCACTCAAGCATTTGAGAATGACGCACGGGCCTGAATAGTTGGAGAGAAGCTTTTGGCAAAGTACTCTTTTCCGAACCGGTGTCCACAGCCACACGAAGTCACCTGTGGCGAATTTGACCGACAGATGTTGTGCATGGTAGCGAGCCTTAGCATGAATACGCGACGATACGGTTCTGAGCCGGGCAAGTCGACGTGATTCTTCGGCTCGACATAATATATGCGTGATAGGAGCATCGTCGTTAGGTGAAAAAGGAAGTATGGTGTCGAGAAAACTTTGAGGCTAGCGAGCGTAGAGGAGAAAGAAAGGTGCGTATCCTGTGTCTTCATGCTTGGCTGTGTTGAAGGCATACGTGATGAACGGTGATATGGCATCCCAGTTCTTATGATCCACTGATACAGACATTGAAAGCATTTTGACCAGGGTACAATTAGTGCGCTCAGTTAGACCGTTCGTTTGCGGATGGTAAGGCGTCGAATGACGATAGCAAGTTCCACCAAGGCGTAGCAACTCTTTTACGACGTCAGCGGTAAACTGCTGGCCGCGATCACTTATCACCGCATGAGGAGCTCCGGGGCTGGGGATAATCGAATGCAGAAGAAACCGCGAAACATCGGATGCTGTAGGTGAGACAAGTGCTATTGTGTGAGTATAACGTGGTAAATATTCCACGCACACGATAATCCAGCTGCAGCCAGTGGAAGACTTGGGGAAGGGACCGAGAATGTCTATGCTCACTTTCTCAAAAGGTGAAGTCGGCGTTCTAAGCAGTTGCAGAGTTCCTGCAGGAGGTGTAATCGGTTGTTTGTGGTGTTGGCAGACATCACAGCTGGCGACATACTGCTTGGTTGTCTTCCACAACTAAGGCCAGTAGAAACGTTGCCGGAGGCGGTGGATCTCTCGAGCGAATCCAAGGCGACCGGATGTAAGGTCGTCGTGCATGGCCCGAAGTACAGCAAGGCGCAGGCATGTTGGGACGACCAGCAGCAATTGTTTGAATCATTGTTGCGGTAAATCAGACCATCGCGAATCACAAATGGCGTAGCCCGTTCAGCTCAGCGGGTCACATCAATAACCGGCTTTAGTGAACGGTCGCGGTGTTGTTCGTTCTTGAAGACGGCAAAGTCAGAAAAGTCCGATGAGATTGTAGTTTAGTAGTCGTTGAAATCATCATCATCAGTACGCTCGCTCTTTGATGGAAGACGAGATAAGCAGTTGGCATCTGTGTGGCACCGAACGCTCTTATAAGCAACAGAAAAGTCGTATTCTCAAAAACGCAAGGCCCACAGAGCCCAGCGCCCGGCTGGGTCATGCCGTCCAACGAGCCTGCAGAGAGAATGACGGTCGGGGACCATATTGAAATGGCGAACATACAGGTTAGATCTGAACTTGTGGATGGCGAAAACAACAGCAAGGCATTCCAATTTGACTGTATAATTGCTCTCTGCTTTCTTCAAAGCACGACTTGCGTATGTAGCGACAGTGTTGTCATCCGTCGTTAAATTATACGAGCACAGCACCAATGCCCACAATGCTCATCAGTATGCGCTTCGGTGAACGCCTGCGGATGGAAATGCCGGAGAAGTGGCACAGAGGTGAGGGAAAACTTCAGCTGCTGCAAAGCAGTCCCACACTGAGCAGACAATATGTAGGGAGTGTCCTTGCGGAGCAGATCAGTTAGTGAACAAGCAAGCTAGGCGAAGTCTTTAATAAATCTGCGAAAATAACAACTAATAAGAAATGTCAGGAAACTTCTGAGCTCTTTCACTGTCTTTGGCTGCTTAAAATTGCGAACAGAAATCTTTTGGAGCCTGGCCGTATATCTGTCTTGCCGACGAGATATCCCAGTAAAAGGGCATGACGCTCACCGAAACGACACTTCCTTCTTAGAGTTGAAAATTAGGCTAGCCTGTCGGATACAGTCAAAAGCAGCGCCAAGCCACTGGTTGTACTCGTGAAAAGTTCGGCCGAAAATAATCACGTCATCTACATAACACATACAAATCTCCCATTTGAGCTCAACCAGGGAGGATGGAGTCCATAAATCCCTCGAAGGATTCTGTGGCATTACATAGGCCAAACGGCATGACGTTTAACTCACAGACCCCGTCAGGCGCAATAAAAGCGGTATTTTCTCTGTCAGACGGCTGCATCGGTATCTGCTAGTACCCGAACCGGTGGTAAACCGACGAAAAGTACGATGCGGGGTGAAGGCAGTCAACAGCATCGTCAATGCGTGGTAAGGGATACACGTCTTTCTTTGTGACGGCATTCAGGTGGCGGTAGTCGCCACAGAATCTCCACGAGTTGTCTTTCTTTTTCACTAGTATAACAGGAGCTGCCCAAGGTCTGCATAACTTTTGAATAACACCTTTCTCCAGCATGTCGTCGACCTGTTCAGCGATGCTTTTCTTTACATGGGTTTCTGACGTATTGGAGTCGCTTGCCCTGTGTCGATGCGGTGGTGCATGCTGGATTCCAGTAACATCCGAGAACGCTCGGGTTGAGAAAAATCAAATACTGACGTGTAGCAGGCCAGCACTTGGAGTACATACTGCTCGAAAGACGACGACAACTTATTTATCATACGTTGCAAGTGATCCAAATAGTTGGACAATGGTCGACTTATGTCTGAAGACACTGAATTGTTCCTATATCAATTGTGGCTTGCTCCTCAAATTTTGCCAATGCAAGTCCGACTGGCAAGGTAATAGACTCCGTACAAGCGTTCACTGTCCACAAGAAAGCCCGTCCGTTAATGGCTTGAACAATAGAACGAGGGACCAACATATTCTTCTTAATCGCGTTGTTATGATCTGGCTCGACGAGAGCTCTGCATGATACCATCCAGACACGTGAAGAACTCACGGGAACAAACAAGGCTGTCCGACCAGGCAGTAACACATCTTGAGACGACGAAAACACGTCGGCTTGATCGGTCTGCAAATCATCAAGTATGGCGACTGGCAACGTGCTCCTTAGTGAAATCTTTCCAGTCCCACAGTCAAGTGTAGCGCTGCATTCGCGTAGGAAATCTATGCTTAAAATAACATCATGAGTTGTGTGGACCAATACAGTAAACTCGGCTCTAAAGTCTCTGTCCACCGATCGAAACCAAAAGCGAACAAACACCAAACAGGGTGAAACATTTCACCGCCAACTCCACGAAAATTTCTTTGCGATCCCACGCGAACGTAACTTTCTGTCCTAAGAGATCTTTAACCGAAGGGTCGTAACAGAAATAGCGGCACCCGTATCGACAAGGGCTGTAGTATTTACACCGTATGTACACACACACCTTATTCTTCAGTATAACAAGACGGACGAATTGGCGAGTCTGACCGTGCCGCGACCGCACTTCCATCGGCTGCACCAGCTAGCTTCTCAGCTGCGGCGGGGAAAGCGAGCGACGAAAGCGCAGGGACGGCGAATGGCGTAGTCGGGTCGGCGGCGGTGTAAGGCTGCGCTCGTAGACAGGCGACTCATCGCGCGATCGGTACGACCACGGTAACCGCAGAGGATGGACTCGAAATGGCGCGGGCGCGTCTTCGTGCATACGAGCTGTGTACGCCGAAAAACGTGGCGCTTCCGACGGGCGGCGGCGACAAAAGCACGCAATATGTCCTCGCGAACCGCAGGCGTAGCAGACAGGTAGGTCGCGGCTAAAACTAAATGGAGCAGGTACGCGTGGCGCCAGGTATGATTCCGCGGGAGCATGTCGTGGCATCGGGTATTCCGCAGGAACATGTCGTGGTGTTGTGTAGTACTCTGTAATGTCACAACGGACTGGTGAGGACTGGCGGCGACTGAGATTCGCCGGGAGAGACCAAAAGCTCGTGTTTTATAAGTGTGGTTCTTCAGAAGGTGGTCGGCGTTCGATGCGATGTTCTCGCGACCAGGGTGGTGGTTCTGGAATGCACTCGCCAAACACGCACTGATGACTAGCATCTATTCCCTGAAGTCGTGCTAGCTCTTCTTGAACCACTCGACGCACGATCGAGGCGTTGTCATTGCAGGCAGCGACGTCCATACTTGCAACTGTGGTGACGTTGTCCAAGCGCCCGAACTTCAGTAAGATCCTTCGGGTCTTCAGAGCTTCGAATGCGCGGCATTGCTTGTAGAATTCGGAAGGAATGTTAGGTTTTCTTTCGTTGTTGAAAAATTAAAAAAATTGCACACGTCTTCAGTGATGCCTTTTAATAGATGTCCTACTTTGTCTTCATCCGACATATTTGCTTTTACAATTCCGCATATTATCAATATTTCTTCAATATACGTTGTACACGTTTCGCCATGCAATTGCGCTCTGGGCAAAATCGTGTGTTCCGCTTTCTCCCTTTTGAAACTGCAGTCGCCAAAGTAGGCTATCAATTTCTGGCCAAACGTTTCGCAAGTGGTCAGCACGCGTTTATGATTCTCAAAATAGAGTGGTACAGGCAAGAAAATATACAACGTACACAAGCTGCGCTTACGTACTCCACCCGTTATGCCAGCTTACTCGTTCGTAGTGTCTCAGCCAGTTATGCGCGTCTTCATTTTTTTTACCTGAGAATATGCGTGGTTCCGGCCTCCAGGAGCTAGGATGGCTTGGTCCCTGGCTCGCTTAAATGATGCCGTCTTTGATGGTGTTCGTTGACCGGCCTGCTTGGACATTGGCCATGCTTGTTGGCTCTGGTGGTGGTCCAGCCAGGCGTCTGCTTCGTCGAAGATTTTGTAGTATTGGGTTGTCCAGGGCGACCAGTACGGTGCACCTCCACCGCCTATTAACCATGAAGAATGGGTTTATTTACAGTGAGAATGGTAGACAACACATGTGACGGTCCGAGTCAGCCGATCACTCCGAAAACGTCGCGCTGCTTCTTCTTTCTCTTCCACGCTCCTTCGGTGCGGCCTTACAATATTATTGCACAACGTGGTAAGCCATGCAGCAGTTTTAGAGGTAGTGTTACAATGCATATGGACAAGGTTTGAAGAAGAGAACGGATATTCAGGAGATGCACACAAAATTGGTAGAACAAGAAAGAAACACGCATACCTTATGAAATGAAGCTGACGTGATGACTAGAAATCAACCTCAACATGATTAGCATTATGTCGTTGCACTTGTCGCTCGTTGAGAGATACTCGCGCGTAGCGTCGATATGCGCGTAATTTGCACTGCGGGAGCATAATAATACGCCAGGTGGCATGCCACGTAGCAGTTCATAGGTAGCGGTACAATGTAGATAGAGAAGGTTTCAGGAACAAAGATGTAAAATGGAAGATGTAAACACAAATGCTGGAACGAAAAACATGTATAGAATGCCTGAATAAATCAGGCAGGCTAGGTGACTGTTTGTCACCGCCTCGCTTAAATAGGAATGTCAATAAATCACCATGATCATCGTTAGCATCATATCGCGCCACTTTTCACAACATGACCGGCTGCCCGCGTAGCATCGACAAGTGCCAATTTTGCATCGCAGTTGCGCGGTATTTTACCAAGTGTACCGACATATCTATAGCAGTTGCTACGCATGTTGCATGTAGCGGGACCTGGTCAACTCAAGCAGGCTAGGTGGCTATTGTCACCTCTTCGTTTCAAAGATGGTGCAAATAAATTATCATCATCGTCAACAGCAGCATCGTATCTTCCCACAGGTCGAGGAACGTGACATGTCCGACGTGTAGTGTCGATACCTGTGTTTAATCTTCGGTACAAGTTGTGGCACCTCCTCGAGAGATACGAACCCTCTAGTTTACGCTGCACAAAATAGAGCTCCTATGGAGGCGCTCCTACAGCTTACGCCGTGACTGTGCTGCGTATGACGCGTAGGCCTTTGATATTTTGTGATCAGAATTGTCATCGCATTAACGAAGATACACTTACCGGCATTCAGAGATGACAAGATGGCTGCAGCGATTTCGGAGCCAGCCAGTGCAGGCGACTGATAACTTCAATGGTGCAGTGGCCCACTACCACCCACTCCATAACCGCGGTCCCCTAACCATCTTCATCATCATAACGAAAACATAGCGGCCGCCTACAAGCGCTGTAAATTCTTGTGAATATTAACTCATTAACTAACAGACGGGCGGGCACCGTTCGATGATACACTTGTCAAATGTACGAGCAAGGGAAGCAGATGACGTTGGCACTGGTTCTGTACAGTCTAAGTCGTAAAACCCTCCCGCCTAGTGGTAATGGCGACCTTTTTTGCAGTGTCAGTCTAAAAAACGTCGAAGTTTTACAGCGTATTGTGGCGCACCCACTTGCATTTCAAGCGTAAAGGTTTCCAAAGAGGCTACTTTGCGTCTCAGTTATGTCAATCTGCTCTTTTATGCTATAAAAAACTTTGTTGCAGTTCGCCTTTAAGTGGTTGTTTAAAATGAACGCGGCGGTCCAGCTCACAAACATTATAAGAACCATCAATAATGCTTGATAGTTTGCTTAACGCTTCACTTACCATAACTTGCCAAAATGCGTGGGATCTGCAATAGTTTTTTTTTTGTTCTTGCTTATAGTTGCATTCTCAATTTAACAGCGCCTCATATGGCAATTGGATGCACCACTTTCGTTTCCTCCTTTTTTATTTTCGGCCATTTCTTTTTTTCTTTCGGCCACTTTCTCCTAAATCATCGCAGTCCGTTGCCATTCCCGCTTTGCAGCGCAGCATGTAACCACCTGTGAGCTCGCCAGCCAAAATGTGCTTTTACTTCAATATTTCTGCCTATCGGTCACTGGAATTTTTTCTAGGCTCAACTGCGTATTACTGCAAAAGGATAGAATGTTGGGCTAGTTGGTGCAGAAACAATCTTGAATTGTAGCGTTAAGTGACATAGAAAGAGACTCGTCTTGTCAGCTTCTAGTCTCTGTCTATGTCACTTCGCGCTACAATTCAAGATCATGTGTATTACTGATTAGCGCTGAGCGCTAAGCGCATTCATATAACCGAAATATTCATCATGTTTGTCTGCAAATTGATCAGTCGGAGCCAGAACAACTATGCAAACGTAATCGTATGTTATAAAATGCCTTTTGCACATTAGGATACAGAAGAGAAGCTGTTCAGCTTCATGGTGTACGTACCATCGCCAACGTTGAGGACTCGCAAAAGAGCGCACTCTTGGCCGTCTGTATAACTTAATCTCAAATTTTCCCCGAACGTTGTGTCTGGTGGAAGAAATACGTTTTATAAATACCATCGCAGATTTTCGTAGCCTATAATATTGCCCAAAGCATGACAGAAGCCATGTTTTCTAATTACTCAGTTCTTAAATTCTTTTTTTCGCCTTTCGTTATTCACTGGGAAGTCAAACCTGCGTTATTGTCCAAACAAACCACCTCATGTGGCGCGTAAAAAAACTGGAAAATGTAATAAATTATTGCAAAGTGAAGTCGCAAATCAAGATTGCCAAAATTAATATTATATTATAGATGAATAAAATATTCGCAAAATCTGCAGTTGCCCGGTCCTCTATTCACTTTTTACCTAACTCTTGTACGAAACTTCGTGCTAGAATAATGACGAAGATGTCAGCGCTGTGGCTTGAGATATAATTCATGCCGCACTCTTTTCCTCTCACTGTACAATTTTTCAAAAGACATTACTCAGCTTTTACAAAGCTGCTTGCGAGAACCTGGGGAACTTGGCTTGGGAAAGTTGGGTGAGCGCGAAAGCCTACTTCGATAATTTCGCAAATAGATAATTTGTTTAAAAAGTCAGTTCGGCCAGTTAGAGATATTTTAATACTTGGAAAGCCCGGTTCCCACTTTTTTGCCAGGCCTACAGGAATTTTAGTTTCGCTTTGTGTTTTTTTTTTTCATCTTTTTTCGTTGTTTAGAAACGGCGCATTTCTTAAGTAAAGAAGCGCACATGATGATGCGCAGTCGTTTGAGCTTCGTCATGTAATCTCGCACAAGCGCCGATATAAGGGACTTTCTGCCATATCCAGCTCGCCCAACCCGTGCCCATGTCAGAGGTTTAAGTATCAGCCACATCACAAGCGTTTGCGACAAGCATTTAATGCAGATCGAGTAGCATCAGCATGTCCGTTTTAAGCTGTGCAACACCGGCGTGGTAGTATAAGTCGAAGTAGGTTTAATGTCGTAATGTTTCATAAAAAGCTTTAGCAGTGAAGTGGACTATAGGTTATTTTAACCTGAAGTCACGGAAGTAACTTGCCATCGTGCTAGTACCCAAACATGAAAGCCACCTTGGCGGCAGCGTACCTTGTTGCCCCGCGGACATTGCGTTGGTCTTTTACAGCGACTAGTTTTACCTAAATATCGCTTCTATCAATTTGTCTGTCGGCGCAAGACACGCTTGTCAGGCTGTAGTGCATTCACGTTTCTTGTGTACGCAGCTTTCATAGTAGCCATCACTGCAGAAATTCATGCGATAACAAAGGTGACTATAACGTAGGCAGGGCTGTAGCTGTTTTGTACCTGTGTGAATTTCTGCTTTGAAAGCAAGTGATGATGCGCAATTCTCATTCGCCCAGATTACCCACTTACATGCTGAATCTTGACGTAGTAGCCCCTCAAGATGGAGGCCCCTATAACAATAATGCGAACCATGATGTTCTCCTAGAACAAATACGAATAACTCTTTGAAAAGCGCTGCTGTTACGAGCGCAGTTAGATGTACACTGAAGGCCGCTATTCCCGGCAAGTTTATGTGGAAGCGAAGCAGATGTTCAGAGCCGTATCCAACTTCCTTAGCCCCATCGTGTAGTTAGTGGGCGCGAACATCTGCAGACTATGCTGAGTGGCACCAAACGTTCCAAGTATTTTGTATGCTTTCTTATTAAAGTAGTTTATCCATAATATTGCCACCTAGTGTTTTGAGCCAGCAAATGGTCAGCATTGCGTGCCCATCAAAAAAACGGTGAAGAAGACGAGGAACTTTAGGATATCCCGCACCAGCTGGAGAACCATCCATTTGTGTCTGGCTGCTGGTACTGTTGCTTCATCTTGCCTTAGCGCGTGGCAAACTGGTGGAGGGGCTGGGTAATCTAATCTATGCACCAAACCCCTCCGAGCCGCAGGAGCTTCAGCACCGTACTGGTGGTCACGCCTGTACACCGCGCCAGCAAAACGATCCGTGAACAAGCCCCTGAGTTTGGATTCCTCTCAGAGAAAATGGCAGCTCCAACCACCCCAACCGGTATGGAAGGCACAACGCTGATTCAATGTACACTGCACAATTCGCGAACACCGAATATCTTCCACGGCGCCATACATGAGGATGTTGAAGATTGGCTGGTGCACTATTAGCGTCTTGCCGCGTTCAACAAGTGGGAAGACGCAGACATACTGAAAAATGTATGTTTCAGCCTTAACGATGGCACACGTGTTTGGTATGAGAACCGTGCGGATGCCCTAACTTCATGGGCAGAATTCAAACACCGGCTTCTTGAAACATATGCGAGCCCAGATCGCTCAGAGCGAGCTGAGCGTGATCTCCAGTCCCGTATATAAATGCCGAACGAAGGTGTCGCAATGTATGTCGAGGACAAGATGCGTCTCTTTCGACGAGCCGACCCCAGCATGTTAGAAGAAATGAAGGCGCGGTACCTGATGCGTGGCGTGAAAGAGCAGCTGTTCGGCGGTCTCGTGTGCAGTCCTCCCAAGACTGTGTAAGAATTCCTTTCCGAGGTAGTCACCATGGAACAGACTCTTCGGCAGCGGGCACCATCATACAAATGCCAAGTGAACGCTGCCTCACCTACGGACTTCTTCGGAGCTCTCAGGGGCCACGTCGATTTCTTTCGAGAGCTCATTCATTCCGCAATCCACGAAGGACTCCAGAAACTGTCGGTGCCCTCAAAGCCGACGCGCAGCTCTTTGTCCAGCGTTCTCCGTGACGAAATCCAGCATGAGCTAAAATAACCACTCTTCAAAAGAGAAGCTTGACCGCTAAGAAATGACAGCCCCCGTATGTCATATTCGCAAGCTTTGAGGCAACCTGCCTCATCTTCCTCCCAAATTCGCACCACGTGCCCGGCCACGCTACAGACCGTGCCTCGTATTACCAGGACCACCAAAAAGGCTTCAAGGAAATGAGATGTGCGGCGGGTACCTGATCGCCATCCCCTTTGCTTTCACTGTGGCGAAGCTGGGCATGTCTACCGACAGTACTCTTATCGAGAGCTCGGATTACGCGGATTCTCAGCAAACTCGCCACGACCTAGGTTCGTCCAGCGTCCTCCTAAAATTGAAGAATGCGTTGCCCAGCAGCGCTGATACCCGTCAGCTCGACACCAGTCACCCTAGCCTTCACCGCGGCGGTTTTGTCCCACTCGCCGTATGTATTTCAGCATGCTGTAGGGTCGGTCGCCCAGCCCGCGCCGGGAAAGCTAACCACAGTAGCCTTCGGAGGGGAGACCGCTCTGTTTGGACGTGCTGAAGGACCCCTGCTGACGCGTACGCGGACCGACGATACATCGAAGACGACAGTGCCTGCTGATTACGTAAGAAGAATTTCCTTGGACATTCCTGTGCTGCTCGACGGTCATGAATTGACTGCTTTAGTGGACACTGGAGAGGATTATTCTATAATCAGCCAAAAACTGGCCACGCTCATGAAGAAAGTGACGACGCCCTGGAATCAAACGCCAGTTCGTACAGCTGTCGGGCACATCGTCACACCACTCGGCATGTGCACGGCGCGAATACAGATCGCGGCTCTACGTTTATTGCCAGCTTCAGCATTCTCCCTGAGTGTTCTATAGAACTAATAATCGGCATGTACTTTCTCAGGGAGCACGGAGCTATCATCGATATCTGACAACGCCTCGTCACTTTCTCGACAAAGTGGGCCGCAGCGACGACCAACATCATCCACTCTCGCGCATCTCTTCGTGTCATCGACGACGCTGTCAAGTTGCCTCCGCGTGCAAGTGTCGTGGTTCAATTGGGATGTGACCGACTCTTACAAGATGAAGCGGTCGCCGAAAGCAATGGCTCTCTCCTGCTTTCTCAAGGTATCTGCGTAGCAAGAGGGCTTATTGATCTCCATGATGGCCACTGTTAGGTTCTTGTCACAAACTTTAGCTACGAACACCCACACATTTTCCCCGGTACTGTCATCAGCTATGCCGACGCAATCACCGATGTCATTGAGTGTTTTGTTTCCGAGGCAATCGGCACTGCTGAAGCACCTATACGCAACGTCGACACCAGTCCAACACTTCCTGAAGAGAACAAAGAGCCCCTGCGCGAGGTGTTGCTCGAGTTCCACTCTTGCTTTGCATGGTGGTCAAAGATACGTCAAACATCGAAAACGCAACACTGTATCAACACCTATGACGATGTGCCCCTCATACGGCAGCAGCCTTATCGTGTTTCACCGACCAAGCGACATACCATTCTAATGCTGGTGAAGTAAATGCTTCAAGACGGCGTAATACAGCCTTCATGCATACCCTGGTCATCGCCAGTCGTTCTTGTTAAAAAGAAAGATGGCTTCGGTTTAGTGTTGACTACTGGAAGCTAAACAATGTCACAAAGAAACGTGTACTCGTTGTCTCGTGTCGACAATTCTCTGGACAGGCTGAGGCGCGCAAGTATTTCTCCTCTCTCAATATGAAAAGTGGCTACTGGCAAATTTGAGTAGATGAGCAGAACTGCGAAAAAACTGCTTTTGTGACTCCGGATAGCCTTTACGAATTTCTAGAACTCCCTTTCGGCCTCTGTTCCACTCCAGCCACAATCCAGCGAATGATGGATACCGTTCTCGTTGACCTCAAATAGATAAGCTGCCTCCTCTATCTCGATGATGTCATTTTATTTTCGGAAACTTTTCACGAGCACCTTCGGTGCCTTCGGTGTGTACTCGAAGCCGTTCGATCGGCTGATCTTACACTTAGGCCAGAGAAATCGATTTCGATTACGAGGAACTGAAGTTCCTTGGTCATGTCGTGAGCGTGGAAGGTTTTCGGCCCGATCCAGAGAAGACTGCTGCCGTAGCTGCTTTTCCAGCTTCAACCGACAAGAAGAGTGTCCGACGATTTTTGGGCTTGTGTGCATATTGCTACGCATACGAATGAATAAGATTTGGAGACTATTTACAAAGTATTTACAGAGGACTCTGCAGCGCTGGCCAGTTCAGCCGACAGCTCGAGAACCGGAGCGCGTTCGTCGTCTTCGTCGGGGCGCGCTCGTGCATCGGCCACAAGAAACACCCTTATCCATGTATCATTATCCCCGGCGACAAAAGCGCCGTCCCGGTGCGTTTAAATATCGGTGATAACAGGATAGTAATATGGTTATTCCCAACGTTACTAGACTAGGTTCAGTTGTCAAACTCTCTGTAGGCGCCATACATCGCGGGTGCCCCCGTGTCTTGGTTTGCCGCCAGGGGGCGGGAGCACCGCAGGTCGCTCTACGCGGGCGCAGCTCTGCGTTGGCGAAGGGGCTCAGTTCCTCCGGCTTCACATCTTATATACTCAGCAAGTGTTTTCACCGATGCGTTTTTAAATCTTTGTATAGTCTCGCGTTTAGGAGATTGATTAAAAAACTTTACGTAGCTGTGAAAATGGTGCTGCGCTGCCCCGGAGTGCGCGGTGGATTCCTTAGTCCAGGGCCGCAGCAGCTACGGCCGTCCACTGCGCTCTATTAATCAGCTGTTGCTGATAAGTAGCTGTAAGTAGCGGATTAGTAGTTGCAATCAGCTGTTGCTGCTTAGTACTAATTAATTATTAATGCGAACGCATGTTATGACTCATGAGGCGATGTTAGCGCGACCATACGATGGTCCAAAAAAGTCACGGGAGCCCAAGCGAACCAATCGAGGCAGTTCACGACGCCAGTTAAGGCAGCGTGGATTAAGGCAGAGTGAATTAGGCGAAGTTAATTAAGGCACAGTTAACTAAAATAGAGTTAAGACACTCGAACCCACGAACATTGGGGGAATCTTTCGAACCCGCGAACGTTGGTGTCAATTAGCGCGATGGTAATTAAGGCCCAGTTTGTAAGATATAGTTAAGACGCTCGAACCCACGACCTTTAGTGAGAGTCCAACACACGACCTTTGGTGTTCATTAAGGCGAAGTAAATCAAGGTAGAGCTAATTAAGGCGCAGGTTTAATTACGATTGTGTTCATTACGACACCCAAACCCACGAGCATTGGTAGGAGTCGAACCCGCTTATTTCCTGGTAACAAAGGCGAAGTTAATTGATCTATAGTTAATTAAGGCACTCGAACCCACGGTCGTTGGTGAGAGTTGAAGTTTCGACCTTTGGTGGTGGCAATGAATTACCTAACTAGGCGAATTGAATAAGTAATAATTTAATGAATTCCACACGTTATTAATTAGCAGAAAAATTGTTTAACTTAATTACCTAACTGGGTGGTTTAAAAATTTATTTGGATATCTCCAAGCGACTGCAAACAACATTACCTTGGTTGTGTTCAGCTACTTGGCATTCGCATATATTAAAACTGGCTGAAGTTAGCTGGGACACACGGTATATGCACCACTCTCAGCATTTCATTTCGGGATGAAAAAAAAAAAAACGAAGCTAGCACTATTTCCTTCATCAGAGAACCACATTCAGAAGTGCAATTTTTGAAACCTACGTGAGCTTCTCTCGCTTGCGAGCAGACTTGCACATTCAAAGTAGGTTCTCGCTGCAGGAACGGAGCATAAATATGCATTCGCGTCACCAAATAAAACTGTATGATACCGCCGATAAACTCTTCAAAACGCACACGGCATTCAAAACGCACAAGAGTGTCGCAAAAAATGCACCGAGACTGCAGCAAAACAGCATGTATACACCGCGTCAAAAGAGATAAACAACGGACAGTGCTTCGCCGCCCCGTCCGCGCCGTGCTGACCGAGTAAAGTGCGACAGCAGCGCCACGAGATGCGGGGATCGGTGGTGGGTCCGCGCAGTCACCGGAGTTTGAAAACTGATCCTAGTCTAGTAACGTTCGTTATTCCGTGTGTAATGCACAACGTCAGTGGAATTCGGGGCAGATGAGGCGCTGGTACTGAATGGGCGATATTGTACGTAACTGGAGGCACAGCACGCAGCACTCGATTTGGTCCTGTGTACCGAGACAGGAGTTTTTCTGACAGGCCAACGTGACGAGTCGGGGACCACAGCAATACCAGAGATCCAAGCGAAAAGTGGGCGTCTCTGTGTTGGCGATCGTACAAGTGCCGTTGCTTCTCTTCAGAGGTCAGGAGACGAGCGGGGGCAATTTCGCATGCTTGGGCTGCCCTGGTGATCGCGTCGAATGCATACTGGCTGGCCTCTGCTGCGGCAGATGGAAGGGATGCGTCCAGTGGCAATGCGGGTTCTCGGCAGAACAATAGAAAGAACGGAGAATAACCGGCAGTGTCGGGACGAGAAGAATTATACGCGAAATTCACATAGGCTAGGGCAACGTCCCGATCAGTATGGTCGGACGAGACGTACTTTGCAATCATGTCTGTTAGGGTACAATTCAGACGCTCAGTGAGACCATTGGTCTGTGGATGGTAAGACGTAGTCAGCTTCTGCTTGGATGAGCAGGACTGCAGGATGTCACCGATGACTTTAGAAAGAAACGTCCGACCACGGTCGGTGAACAGTTGTTGTGGAGCGCCATGCGGCCGAATCACGTCGCGCAAAAAAAAAAGAAAACATCGGCGACATCTGTGGCGCAGCTCGTTGGAAGAGCTCTGGTGATGGTGTAGCGCGATGGGTAACCTGTCGCCACAGCGACCCACTTGTTGCCAGACCTTGATAGAGGGAATGGGCCAAGTAAGTCCAAGCCAACGCGAAAGATCGGCTCAGAATGAATGTCGAGCGGTTGAAGGCACGCGGCCCGGAGCGTCAATGGTGTTTTTCGGCGCAGGCATTTCTCACATGTCGCAAAGTATTTCCGTACGGAGCAGGCAAGGCCTGGCCAAAAGAATCGTCGGCGAATCCAGTCGTAGGTGCGGGAGACGCCAAGGTGACTTACCGTAGGCAAATCGTGAAGTTCTTGGAGAACAGTTGACCACAGGTGCTTGGGAATGACTGAATGAGGTGCTAGGGCAGGACCGTCGGGGCGTACGTTGTGGCGGTATAACACACCACCCCAGAGAAGAAAAATCTGAAGGGATGAATGAGAAGACGAAGATTCCAAGCCATCAATGATGGTGCACAAGGTGGCATCATGCGGTGCTCATCGGCGACGTGTAGCAACTGAGAAACGGAGAGCAATGTAGCAGCTGAGTGTAGCATAAAGGTGTAGAAAAGCGTAGCAGAAACGGTGTAGCAGCTGAATGAGGGAAGCCTACAGAGCGCATGGCGGCCCGTGATTACAGAGAAGTGCGTGCCACACACAAGTACAGATGGAATTTGGAACCCGCCCAGACGAGAGCCAGGCATTCACAATCTGTAATGGAATAGTTGCGCTCCGCTGCTATGAGGAGGTGGCTAGCGCAGGCGATAACACGACCTTGACCCTGTTGGCGCTGGCCTAAGACGGCTCCGATACCATGACCACTGGCGTCGGTACGTACCTGTCATCGTACGTGCACCAGTCATCCGCAGCAAGTCGCACGCCCGCGTGCCCGAACCACTTATTTTTCCGCCTCATTCATTCCTCGAGCAGCTAAAGACTGGAACGGCCTTCCTGCTGACATTGTTAGCATCACTTGCCTGTCTTCATTCCTACAGCGTGTGATTGATCACTTTGAATATAACTTATGAAGTGTACCAAATGTGGAACTTATGTTAAACCCACCCCTTATGTAATACCCCCTCCGGGGGTCTTTAAGGACAATAAACTGAACTGAACCTCTGTAGGAGAGGACGGGTCAAAGTGGGCCCGTAAGGTGGCGTGGTGAGAATGTTGGTGAGCTGGGCAAATGCGGCAGTTTGAGCGCGGCCCCACATAAACGGCACGTCCTTCTTCAAAACATCAGTAAGTGGTCGGGAAATCACTGCGAAGTCTTTAAGGAAGCGTAGGAAGCAGGAGCAGTCCTACAAAACTTCGGACGTTTTTGACAGATTGAGGTAGACGAAGAGACCTGACAGCACCAATTTTCTCCGGGTCTGGTTGAATACCGGAAGTATCGACGAAGTGGCCCAGCACTGTAATCTGCCGATGACCGAATTGACGCTTCGATGAAGTTAGTTGCTGCCCAGCCTCGCGCATGACTTGAAGAACAGCTGATACTTCGGACGTCTTTGATAGACTGAGGTACTGGAAGAGACGTGGCAGAACGAATTTTTTCCGGGTCTGGTTGAATACCGGAAGTGTCGACGAGGTGGCCCAGCACCGTAATCTGCCGATGACCCAACCGACGCTCCGATGAAGTTAGTTGCAGCCCAGCCTCGCGCATGACTTGAAGAACAGCTGATAAGCGCTCGAGGTGCGTCTCAAATGTAGGTGAAAATATGAAAACGTCCTCTAGGTAGCAGATGCGTGTTGGCTATTATAATCATTGAACTAAAGAGTCCATCATACGTTCGAACGCTGCTGGGGCGTTGCATAGACCGATGGGAATCATTTTGAATTAATATTGACCATCAGGGGTGACGAGCGCGGTCTCCTCTTGGTTCTTTTTATCCACAGAAATATGCCAATAGTCAGACCGAAGGGCTATTGATGAAAAGTATTTGGCACCGTGCAGACAATCGAGGGTGTCGTCAATGCGAGGCAAGTGGTAGACGTCTTTCCTGGTAATGCGATTCTGATGACGATAATCCATGCAGAAACGCCATGTGCCATCTTTCTTGTTAACAAGTACAACGGGCGACGCCAAAGGGCTCGACGAAGGTTCAACAAAACATTTGGCAAGCATCTTGTTCACTTCATCTTAAATAGCCTTGCGCTATGAAGCAGAAACTCGGTATGGCCGGCGATGTATAAGACTGGCATCACCAGTATTTATGTGATGCTTAACAATTGAAGTGTGGCCCAATTAGCGATTGTTGAGGTCGAAGATGTCGTGGTAGGAACTCAAAAGGCCGCACAGAGCTGCTGCTTGTTCAGACAATAGGTCCACAGCAATCATGGAACGAAATGTTGTGTCAGGGGAAATAGCGTCCTCTGGACATGATGAATAATCTGAGTGGACGTCAACTGAAAACGTCGTGACGTGGTCATCTCCTATAGCACGCAGCGCTGCAGCCGACATGCTTTGGGGTAGAACTTCCTTTGTTAGCCCAAAATGGACGACGGAGAGGCATGTCCGGTTATCGGCAACGGCGATGACGGAGTGGGGTACAGTGATATTGCGCATTAAAAGGACATCAGGAATAGGTGTGGCGACGTAATCTCCGTCGGGTACAGGAAAAGCTTATAGCAAATTGACGAAATTCAAGGCTTTAGGCGGCCAGCGGTCGTACTAAAGTTGTTCGGCAGTTTGGCACGAATAAGCGCGAGTAGAGAAAGAGTAGAGGCAAAGGGTACCGGCAGAACAGTCGATCAAAGCTGAATGACCCGTAAGAAAGTCGAGTCTGAGGATTTGGTCATGGGGACAGTTCTTCATCACGGTAAAAAGAACAGGAACGTGGCGGTCGGCGATACTGATAAGGGAAGTACACATTCCAGTGACGTCAACAGTGCTACCATCGGGCACGCGTACGGCTCGAGTAGAGGGAGGCGTGAGAACCTTCCTCAGCCGTCGACGGAGGTTACAACTCATTATGAACACCTGGGTTCCAGTATATATTAAAGCCGTCAAAGTGACACCGTCGACATGAACATCAAGTAAGTTCTTGTTCGTTGGGAGCGTCAATGAAGGATTTCGACACGATCAAGATAATGCAGCACTACCCCAGGAGCTGCATGGTCTAGTTTGCCGTCCGGGAAGGTCCATAATTGGTCGGCGCCGAATAGTGGCGTGGTTGGGCGACGGAGACTGACGGCGCTGAGGTGACGGCGAGCGAGCAGGATGACTGTCATTGACGGATACGCCTGAGGTAGGAGGCACACGGCGAGGTTAGTAACGACGCGGGTTGGCATATGGGCGAGGAGACGGCGAACAGGAGCTCAGGTACGGCGACGTCCAGGAGGTGCGGCAGTGACGAGCGACGTGGCCAAAGCGGAGGAAACGGAAGCAAATGGGCCTGTCATCCGGAGTTCTCCACTCGGTCAGGTTTCAGTATATGGGACAGGAATACCGATCGCTGTGAAGCGTAGCTGTCAGCCCCGGTCGGGCGTCAGGTCGGGAGACAGAGCAGGCAGCAGGAAAAGCGACCTTGGCAAATTCTTGCCGCACAAGTGCCTGAATGTGAGCGAACGTTAGGTTGGTTAATCAATGGCGGGGTCAAGCGGGCGTGGATAGAACGGCGCAGGACACAATACGGGTGACGTGCTCATTTAAGGGTGGTGATGAGGTAAGGTCGACGCAAGGCGACCTCGCAGCCGTGATAGGGAGCCGGGAGAACTATGGGGTGACTCGGCGGCTTTTGGCGAGCTCAAAGCGGTGGCATTCCTTGACAGTGACATCTATGGTGTATACATCGTTGAAAACCAGCAAGTTCAACGTGTCGTCCGCGGTCCCTATGAGTACGTAGCCGACTTTGTCAACCTCGGCCATTTTCTCGTCGACTTTTCCGCAAAGAGCGAGCACGTCTGGTACGTACGAGACGCACGATTCAGAAGAACACTGAACTCGGGTAGCAAGCTCTTTTCTAGCAGCTATCTGCCGACCGGTCAGATTTCCAAAGTGGTCGCTGAGCTTCTCCTTGAAAGCATCTCAGCTAGAGATCTCCTCCTCGTGTGTCCGGAACCAGACACAAGGAGTTCCGCCCAAGTAGAATAGAACATTCGCTAGCATAATGGTAAGGTCACAGCGGTTGTTTGGCTAGCACGCTCATACAGGTTGAGCCAGTCCTCAACGTCGACATTATCTTGGCCGGAGAATATGCGAGGATCACGGGAGTTGATAACTGTAACGTACGATCTTGGTGAGGTCGCAGGAGTAGATGGAGACAAGGTGTCGTCACCGGGAGCCATGGTAGAAAGCAGGACGGTGCGGCCGCTGCGGAGCTCCGTGGTGAGGACGCGGAACGCGCCCTCCACCAAAATGTCACCCGAACGAAAGAATAAGAATTGGAGACTATTTACAAAGTATTTACAAAGGAGAATGCAGGGCTCGTCAGTTCAGCGGGCAGCTCGAGAGCCAGAGAGCGTTCATCGTCTTCGTCGGGGCGCCCACGAGCATCGACCACAAGAAACACGCTTATGCATGTATCAATATTATCGACGCTTCATTGAAAATTTTCTAAAATTGCAGAGCCGCTATTTCGCCTTACGCGTGATGACGCCACATTCCTCTGAACGGATGAAGAACAGGCCGCCTTTGCGGTCCTACAATGTCGATTGTCTTCACCTCCCGTGCTCGGTCATTTTGATGAGGATGCTGACACAGAAGTACGCACTGACGCCAGCAATATCGGTCTCAGAGCTATCCTGGTGCAACGACAAGACGCGACTGAACGAGTTATTGCCTACGCGAGCCGCACTCTGTCACGCGCCGAGTCCAATTATTCCATCACAGAGAAGGAGTGCCTCGCGGTTATTTGGGTTACTACAATCTTTAGGCCGTATCTCTACGGGCAGCCATTTAAAGTCTTTACCGATGATCACGCTTTGCGCTGGTTGACCAACCTCCGAGACCCTTCTGCACGATTGGCACGTTGGAGTCCGCGACTTCAGAAATTTAACATCATCATCGTATACAAGTCAGGCAGAAAACATGAAGGTGCTGATACGCTATCACGAGCACCTGTTGAATCTCAGAATCCTGACGAGGAGGAAGACGGCGCCTTCCTGGGAGCTCTCAGGGGCCCGGATCATCTCGCTAAACAGCGATTGGACGCTGAGCTGAAAGAACTGTGAAGCGTTTTTCTTTTTTTGTGTGTTCCCGACCAGAGAACACAATTTTTTCCTCGTGTGCATGTCCGTGTGCGTGCATTTGTGTGTGTCCGTGCGTGTGCATTTACTTTTTTGCCTCAACTCCTTTTTGCACTTTCCGTGTACGTCTTCTGTTTGAGCATCGAGTCGATGCTTCATTGGGAGGGCGAATAATGCCACCTGGTGTTTTGAGTAAGAAAACGGTCAGCATTGCGCGCCCAGGGAAAAACGGCGAAGAAGACGACGAAGTTAAAGAGATCCCGCGCCAGCTGGAAAAACTTCTTTTATCAAAATTCTAAACAATATCTTCATTGCAATTCTAAATTACACTTCTATCGTCCAACGTTTCACTATTCAAATCTAGTTTCTCTATACTTCGAACCATACGGAAAACCACCTGCTTCTTGGCCAATTCCCCATAGTAGGTACGCGCCGCTGTTGAGGACACAAGACAAGGCAACGTCCCTTCTTGCCTGGTATTTTTCGTTTCTGGCTGCTGGCACTGTTGCTTGCTCTTGCCTTAGCGCGTGGCAATATGCAGGTCACTTGATGAGTGAAATATTCGTTTCTCTCCCTGTCTAGACCTCTGGCTTCGTAGTGCAACAATTTACTTTCCTGCTCCTAATAACAGAGATCGCACCCCTATATTGCAACGCATTTGGAGGGATTCTTTTTGAGCAGACAATTCATTTATCAATAGCAATGACACACACTGATGAGTCAAGGGTGGTTTGCATGGCTGCATGTCATTACGAGCAAAGGAGCTGTGCTTCCTGTGCCAGACACAAGCAGGCCAAGTCGGTGAATAGTCGTATACTAATTTATTAACACCGCGACGCCGGCAGATGGGTCCTCTTTGGCAAGCATACAAGCCGTGTAACCACGATGAATTGTCGTTAGGCTTTCAGAGCAAGACATCTTGGTGCAGCTGATGAACTACAAAATCAGAAACCGTACATGTAAGAAACGACCAATCTCATAAACTATAATGTTATACAAGGTTGGCGTTCGAGGTTGCTCGCTGTGGCAGCTGTAATCCTTTTTTGCAAGATTTCGCGTGCAACACCAAATTCACAGGTGATATTCTGCAGCTTGCTGTATCGCCAATTTCATGACCGAGAAAACGGCGCCAGATAAATACTTGTCTGCTATTATTCTGAGATACCTAGCGCACCGTTTATCACTTGCATACGAATACTTCGTACTTCAAGGAAAACAAAGACAGTTATATGGGCAACACCGCTAGTTTAAAATGCCATGAAATGTGCGACGAGTACGCACTATTCATCTTCTTTTAGCTTGTGTCTGAAGGCTACAATCACTTTCTCGCCGTATCTCTAGGAAATGTGACTCGATAGTCATTCACTCCCATTTTTGGAGCTGCTGGCCAGAGGAAAAGACACCCTGCCTTACAAAAGCAGGGTGTCTAGGAGAACGCAAGTATCGCAACACGTCAGGACGGCTTTTGTTTCAGGCTTGATAATATCCTTCGCGCACGCACCGGCAAAGTGGCACAGTGATTCTTTAAAACACCGGTAAGCTGAACGGTTTCATGAATGCTAAGCTTTTTTGACGGGTGAAGGGTCCTACTAACAACCATAGAATAATGTACACGTCACCAAAATTCAACTAATAAAATTCGGGGTGTTCCCTTGCGAAAACGTGATATGATTATAGGTATCGGTGCAGTGGGCACTCCTGGACAGTTCTTACCAGCCGAAATTTTTTATGTACCTCAATTTATGCACACTGACGTTATTTCGTTCTATTTCTACCGAAATGCGGCGCCCACAGCCGGAATGGCAACCGCTACCTCGAGCTCAGCAGCGCAGCGCAATAGCACCTTGGCTGTGATGGCGGCTCTGTGTACAGGCCAAGGTTCGTGATGTGGCTATAGGAACACCATTTGTTGTACATTAGTCCCGCAACCTGGTGTTATTAGACGAGGCTGTAGCAAGATGTTTGCTTAAACAACTGCGCTCGTTCTCAACACGAAAGAGTTGTGCAGTCTCCGCTAACTCAGAAAAAAAACATCCCCTTTTCTCAATGCCAAATAAAGCAAAAGCTGTTGCAGATTGTTGAAAGGGACAGAGAAATATTTTGGTACTATAAGATTTATTTTCTCGTTAGCATTACGGGTAGACACATAGTGAAGCTTTCATGATGTAATCCTGAACTCAATGATATAGAATTAATATGAAGCCTGGTGAAGAATTATTTTTTGGATAACAATACCACACTAATTCTTGCTATTGTCAAAAAACTGTTTCGTAAGGGCGTCAGTCTTGTAGCAGAAAACTGGCTCTGATTTGTTATGTTCATTCCTTCCAAGGGCAGTGCGAAGGCCTTATGGACGTGTAAGTTGAGAAATGGTAAAATTCATTCGGTTTCTATGCAACTGCCAACAGTGATATCGTAGCTCCAGTGACGTTAAGAGAATTGGAAGAACGAAGATGCAGGCATCTGCAGCCACCGCAAGTTCGTGTAGTGCTTCTTTTTCTTTCCTGAGACTGCGGTATTGATAATAAACCATTTATGCAATGTAGACGTGGAGAATATACTGTTATTGCGTGATCACAGAACACAGATTTCTCAATACACGGCATGAAAATATAAAACCTTACAATAATGAAAAAGCTTGCTACACTCCATCCTAATAAAATATATCATGTTGGATATATATATATATATATATATATAAATAATATAAATATATCATACGATGGTCATTTGTTGCAGTGCTTTGGGCGACTTCCACGCGTCACTGAATAACAGACAGGTAAGGTGCAGTAAGCGGCTCAGTCTAGCTAACGTATTTTAGAACACAGCTCCACAAACCTTAAATTTTTATCTCTTTCCGCTCTTCATTCAGAAGTTATTTCAGCATCAGTGTTCCCTTTATTGGTAAAAGGGTCGGCGTAACTAATTTCACCTTATCACTATATTACTATGGCAATGAGATAGCTAGTTCGCTCGCACAGGTAACTTAAAAAAATAGTATTTTGTGTGCTGAACTTGTTGATCAAATTGAAACCGAAATTGCTAGCAGAACGTTTGTACTAGTTGGCACGGTAACACAGGAACAAACGCCCTTACCACTTAGTATTTCCTTCGCTGCCACAGAAAGTAATCATCAGATATGTCCTGTAGCATGACAGGTGCTTCGAATTATGTGCAGTACTCGCAGATTTAGTGATGGCTTTGTGAATTTTTTCGAACGTTTGCATTTTCCCCGGTTTGTTTTCAAATTCAAAGCCACGCGCAGTACAAATTAGAAGGCTAGTTGTGTAGTTCCGACGAGCAAATTCCCTGCGACGTTCATTTGCTCGAAAAAAAATTAGAGCCTCAAAGGCATAAGGACATATTTCAAAAGATAGTGAACGGAAAGATTCAATCACAGATTGCATACCTGGTGGTTGTAATCTGACACAATTCGGCTTCTTTCGTTTGCCCCCTTCAGTATTGTATTCGTCATTGCATTGATAGAAATATCCTATGATGTCTCTTTCTATCCTGGAAACGAGAAAAACAATGCGAAATAACAAACTGCTTGTAGTGTCTACGGTACCACTAATACAATGCCATCTTACTGCTGAATTCTATTATTTCTTGCTCAAAAATATACCTGAACAATTTCATTTGCAAAAGCACAACTGGCAAAGAGCAGCATCAAAAGCCCGGTGCAAGCTTCTAGGCAGCAACACAGCATTTGTGTAGCCAATTTGAATGTGCTTAAGCAGAAACTAAACACAGCACAGCTGACTGAAATGCCTGACGCTATTAAAGCTTTCCGTGCGGATAATGAATAAAATGCCGGCTAATCTGTCAAAATTTTATTTTTGTGGCACGTTGAGTTCATTTAGGACATTGGGCAAACTACCTTCGCGTTTTCTATACTACGCTTGCAAAGCTAAAAAACGCATATATAAGTGTTTTTCTAGAAAGGTAGTCAATAATCTACACCGTACATACTTTCTGTACGTATAATTCACATCCTAGCTCTCATTATCTGCATATATCGAATTGCTACCATTTTTGGTTATTCCATGCCAACGGCGAAAATTTACTGAGCGTTTCGCTGAATGCTCCTAAACGAGTCATAAGCAAAGGTTCAGCAATTTTGGTCATCTCGTATATTAGCCAACTATTTTAATTTATTCCTTGCCATCCCCACTATGGGGCCCCACATTCGCTCCAACTATAGACTGGGACTTTAATTATTCCAGGATACAGTAAAAACGCCTCTAACGTTTTCAAGCTCCTCTAGTTTCATTACCAGGTTTGCCGTAACATTAGTCTGCCGCACTACGAACATACTGCAACCTACTTGAAACGCAGCTTTGGTGGAGCGTTTATTTAAATGGTATTAGGTAAACGTGAGGCGTATAATTTCATTTAGCGTGATTCAATGTGGTGTGTATTATGTAAAACTTATGCTAATGCACAGCATTAGTGAAAATATTATGGCATACAATGTTTATTATGAAACACTGTGCTGTTCACAACCTAGAGCCAATTTCACAGAGTTCTCTGTAATGCGCCCTAACATAAGACACCGAGATAGCGATGGCATGATGACTTCGGCAAGTTTGTCTAGCGAAGAATCGTAAAGAAAGTTGCATGTACAAAGCTGTAATACACATATAAAAAAGTCGAAGTGGCAGAACCCACTCTCTTGGATTGGCCAAAGTTGGGGATATACCCAGTGGTATAACAAATTTTTTTCGTGGACGTCACCATATTGCGTAGGCAGTGGCACCATCCATATGCAGTCGGCATGCTCGCTTGGGCGAGCGCTCCGTGTTGTATGTCAAGCATACGCTTGGTGGCCGTTTTGACGATTGTATACGCACTGAAGGGGTCTACTTGGAATGACGGGGCGTCTTTACGTGAGAAACGGCTCTATGAGACGCGCTGGAGTGATTTAGGTAAAGATATGACCAAAAGTTAGGCTGGCGCTGAGGTGGACGGAGCACCGTAGCAATGTTTGTGCGCATGTACAACATGTGCGCACGAACCCTCGGAAATCAGTTCTGTATTTCTGAAAAAAAAAATTCACTACTCTGACTTGTGGTTCTGAGCTGTGGTTTAGCAGCTCACAACCAGGGGCGTAACCAGGGGCGTTATATGGTTCGTTTAGCAACGAAACATATGACCACCATAACAGCATGGGTAGTGTTCTGCTACGTAACAAGTTGTGCTTTCTACTGTTACAAGAGTTCAAGATGGTGTCTGTACATACATTCCACGACAACATCGTGTGTTACTAGAGGTATCCACCCATGTATAAAACTGTTTTCATTAAGACGCTTGTCGTGTGGTCTAGCGACCGGCTACGGCCATCGGCGGTTGTTCCATATTAACGCATAGTCCAAGCGTACAGCGCGATCATGTGAGGTCTTACTCCGGCGTTAGCAGGTGCCTTTTTTGTTTTTGTTTTCGTGAAAGAAGGGGAAGACACCGACTTTTTGTTTGGTTTTTGGATCTTGTTGGTACCATACTCTACGACACGCTGACCCATTTTATAGAAATTGTGCCATCACAGATAGTCACCGGATCCTTTCCAATCAATTCCGTTCGTATATTACAGCTTCACAAGGTGAAATGCAGTGCCGTAGCACAAAGCTTATATGTGCGGTGCTGGTGAGACATACCATAGTGATTTCAGTCTAATAGAATTGAAACGTTGGAAAACGAAGCCAGTGACTGACGCAACAGTTTTCTAACAATTGGCGCTTAGATATACTGGCTTGCATTGCGTTGCTAATATACAAACCACAGGATCTTGTACAATAATCCCCACGTCAAGTGGTCCTATAGTGTGAAGATTTTCCGATTCATGCTGGCAATTCACGGACGCTGGTTCTCTTCGCTTAGTGAAGAAGGATACAGCCAAAACAACTATTTTCTAATGCGAAAGCGTTATATGCCCCATGAAATGGAAAATACGGAGCCCGGCCTTAAAATCCAATGGCTCAAAAGCCCACGTGACCAAGTGATGACGTCATGTTCCCGGCGCTAGGCTTGCTGCTACTCGCCCTGCGAAATCCCACGGCGCAGAGTCGCGGTGTCGAATGGACGCCGTGGCTACCCTCCCCCCCCAACCCCCAAAAGAAAAAAAAGATTACTTTGCGCTATTCGAAAATTTATTGGACCCATGTTTAAAACGAACCTGAACCACTCCCACAGTTGATTTGGCCTATCCCCAAAAATGGGGTGGCCGGCACCCAAAAATATGGACATTGCCGAATTCGAACATTGACTTGACCCACGTTCAAAACCAACTTGGCCCAATCCAAAAATTGACTTGGCCGACCCCAAAATTGGCTTTGCCCAATTTCGGGGCAAAAGTATCGTGCAAAAGCATCGTGCGGAAGAGTCATGCTTTTTCGGGCATCGGCAATTTTTTTTTAATTCTGAGATTTTATGTGCCAGAACGACGATAAGATTAGGAGGCACGCCGCAGTTAGGGGCTCCAAAATATTTTGACCACCCTGGATTATTTGGGTGCAGCGGTGGCGTAGAGGTAGAGTATCCGCCTCGCGTGCAAGAGGACCATGGTTCGAATCCCGGTGCCGCGCAATTTTCCACCAGATTAAAACAAACTAAAAATCCGCGTGTTGATAAAATTGCATAAACAGGCCTGGAGGGCGGCCTCATCCCGGTGACCAGAACCGGTAACGCACTCCCTCACCAGAGCAGGATAGGCCGCTCTGGTGCAGTACTTGGCCACAACCTCCTATATGAATACCACAATCAAACCCCGGCCCTCAGTCCCCAGCAGCTGCGAAGCAACTGAGCACGGCGGCGTCAGACCTGTGACGCAGCAGAGGCTGCTAAGAATACCTGGGTCCGAACAGGCCGCCATTGGAATCTGAACATGCTAACATTTAACGCTAGAACGTTATCTAGTGAGGCGAGTCTAGCAGTGCTATTGGAAGAATTGGAGGGCAGTAATTTGGATATAATAGGGCTCAGTGAAATTAGGAGGACAAACGAAGCATATACAGTGCTAAAAAGAGGGCACGTCCTGTGCTATCGGGGCATAGCGGGGATGCGAGAACTAGGAGTCGGATTCCTGATTAATAAGGATACAGGTGATAACATAAAGGAACTCTATAGCATTAACGAGAGGGTGGCAGGTCTTGTTATGAAACTTAATAAGAGGTACTAATAGAAGGTCGTACAAGTCTACTCCCCTACATCCTGTCACGATGACCAGGAAGTTGAAAGCTTCTATGAAGACGTGGAATCAGTGGTGGGTAAAGTGCGGATGGGCGACATCAATGCCCGTGTAGGCAAAAAGCAGGCTGGAGACAAGTCAGTGGGGGAATATGGCATTGACTCTAGGAATAGCAGGGGAGAGTTATTAGTAGAGCTTGCAGAACAGAATAATATGCGGATAATGAAAGCCTACTTCCGCAAGCGGGATAGCCGAAAGTGGACGTGGAGGAGTCCGAAGGGCGAGACTAGAAATAAATAGAACTTATACTCTGCGCTAACCCTGGCATCATACAAACTGTGGAGGTGCTCGGCAAAGTGCGCTGCATTCACCATAGGATGGTAAGAACTCAAATTAGCCTAGACTTGAGGAGGGAATGGAAGAAACTGGTACATAAGAATCCGATCAATGAGATGCGATAATAGGGAAAATAGAGGAATTCCGGAACAAGCTACAGAACCGGTATTCGGCTTTAACTCAGGAAGAGGACCTTAGTGTTGAAGCAATGAAAGACAATCTTATGGGCATCATTAAGGAGTGCGCAATTGAAGTCGGTGGTAACTCTATTAGACAGGATACAAGTAAGCTATCGCAGGAGACGAAAGATCTGATCAAGAAACGCCAATGTATGAAAGCCTCTAACCCTACAGCTAGAATAGAACTGGCAGAACTTTCCAAGTTAATCAACAAGCGTAAGACAGCTGACATCAGGAAGTCTAATATGGATATAATTGAACATGCTCTAAGGAATGGAGGAAGCTAAAAAGCAGTGAAGAAGAAACTAGGAATAGGCAAGAATCAGATGTATGCGTTAAGAAACAAAGCCGGCAATATCATTACTAATATGGATGAGATTGTTCATAGAACTGAGGTTAACCAGAGGGAGAAAGACGAGTACACAAGGAAACAAATACTACAGACAAGCGCTGACTGCCAACTGGAAGTTTACTTGAAATTCTCCGGACATTTATAACTTTTTCAATATAGGCATGCGCACATCAGTCGAAAGAACATCTGCAAATAAACAACATTATAATCTTTCTTCCAAAAATGGGATTTCTTTTACCGGTAAGGCAAGAGAGGGAGTGCTTACACATTTATCTCCTTCCTTTCTAATGTGAAAGGCCTCTACTATTTCCCTTTCCCTCTTACCATTTCCTTTCCCTATGAATTTTGTCTTTTCGAATATGGGGGTGCAGTGACAGTTGTTATAGTGTCCGGCTAAATGACTGCCATCGCCATTCTTTAGGTTACTGCTGGGCTAACGAGCTCTTTCATTGAAGCACTGTCCCGTTTGACATATATAAGATTTTCCACAGCTGAGCGGTATCTGATAGATGACGTTGCACCTGCACTCAGTCAAACGAGTTTTATGATTTGTGGAGCACAGGTGCCTTTCGCGCTTGTTGATGCGAGTACGTATAGAGCACAACTTACACGGGGCACTCAAAACCAAATTATTATTATGTCTATTGGAAACTTTCTTCAGATTGTATAACAACTTGTGTAGGTATGGCACCACGTGCGCTTGTCTTTTGTCTTTCTTTTCTTTTTCGGAAGTACCGGAACTTCTTTTCTCTTCCTGCAAAGTGGATTCGCATACTGAAGTGATCACAGAATTGGGAAAGCCTGCGCTCTGTAATCGCGCTATCGGATTTAAAAATTTTGATCGCACTCATGCTCACACGACTCACTAAGTGCGGCCTTAATGCACGTTGTTGCTGTGCTTTTCCTAATCAATTTACAGTGTGCGCTGTTGTAGCGCAACAAGGTTTTTATATATCTGGGTTGATATCCCCAGTATACGTGCTCGTCCAAAGAGCAAAGCTGGAAGGCAGCGAAGCGGATAAGGTAACAGCATGTTTGTTGAAGGATGGTGGGCAGATTGTTCTGGGACAGCTGGCCACCCTGTACACGCAATGCCTCAAGACTTAGAGCGTACCGGAATACGCTAGAGGTCGCTAACTTAATCCTAATCCATAAGAAAGGGGACGCCAAAGACTCGAAAAATTATTGACCAAGGAAACAAATACCACAGGGTTCTTCGACAAGGATCAGCTTCCTGTCTGTTGCCTACAAAGTATTTACTAAGGTAATCGCAAATAGAATCAGGAACAGCTTAGACTTCTGTCAACCAAAAGACCAGGCAGGATTCCGTAAAGGCTACTCAACAATAGACCATATTCACGCTATCAATCGGGTGAAAGAGAAATGTGCGGAATATAACCGACCCTTATATACAGCTTTCATTGATTTCAGGAACGGAGGAAGCCTAATAACAGTGAAGACAAAACTAGGAATTGGCAAGTATCAGATGTATGCGTTAAGAGACAAAGCAGGCAATATCATTACTAATATGGATGAGATAGTTCAAGTGGCTGAGGAGTTCTATAGAGATTAATACAGTACCAGTGGCACCCACGGCGTTAATGGAAGAGAAAATTGTCTAGAGGAATTCGAAATCCCAAAGGTAACGCCGGAAGAAGTAACGAAAGCCTTGGGAGATATGCAAAGGGGGAAGGCAGCTCGGGAGGATCAGGTAACAGCAGATTTGTCGAAGGATGGTGGCCAGATTGTTCTAGAGAAACTGGGCACCCTGTATACGCAATGCCTCATGACCTCGAGCGTACAGGAATCTTGGAAGAACGCTAACATAATCCTAATCCATAAGAAAGGGGACGCCAAATACTTGAAAAATTATAGACCGATCAGCTTACTCTTCGTTGCCTACAAACTATTTACTAAGGTAATGGCAAATAGAATCAGGAACACCTTAGACTTCTGTCAAGCAAAGGACCAGGCAGGATTCCTTAAAGGCTACTCAACAATATATCATATTCAAACTATCAAAAACTATCAATCAGGTGATAGAGAAATGTGCGGAATATAACCGACCCTTATATCTAGCTTTCATTGATTACGAGAAAGTGTTTGATTCAGTCGAAACCTCAGCAGTCATGGAGGCATTACGGAATCAGGGTGTAGACGAGCCGTATGTAAAAATACAGAAAGATGTCTATAGCGGCTCCACTGCCACCGTAGTCCTCCATAAAGAAAGTAACAAAATCCCAATAAAGAAAGGCGTCAGGCAGGGAGACACGATCTCTCCAATACTATTCACACCGTGTTTACAGGAGATATTCAGAGACCTGGATTGGGAAGAATTGGGGATAAAAGTTAATGGAGAATGCCGTAGTAACTTGCGATTCGCTGATGATATTGCCTTGCTTAGTAACTCAGGGGACCAATTGCAATGCATGCTCACTTACCTGGAGAGGCAAAGCAGAAGAGTGGGTCTAAATATGAATCTGCAGAAAACTAAAGTAATGTTTAACAGTCTCGGAAGAGAACAGCAATTTACAATAGGCGGCGAGGCGCTGGAAGTCGTAATGGAATACATCTACTTAGGGCAGGTAGTGACGGCTGATCCGGATCATGAGACGGAAATAATCAGAAGAACAAGAATGGGCTGGGGTGCGTTTGGCAGGCATTCTCAGATCATGAACAGCAGGTTGCCATTATCCCTCAAGAGAAAAGTGTATAATAGCTGTGTCTTACCAGTACTCACCTACGGGGCAGAAACCTGGAGGCTTACGAAAAGGGTTCTACTCAAATTGAGGACGACGCAACGAGCTATGGAAAGAAGAATGATAGGTGTAACGTTAAGGGATAAGAAAAGAGCAGATTGGGTGAGGGAACAAACGTGAGTTAATGACATCTTAGTTGAAATCAAGAAAAAGAAATGGGCATGGGCAGGACATGTAATGAGGAGGGAAGATAACAGACGGTCATTAAGGGTTACGGAGTGGATCCCAAGGGAAGGGAAGCGTAGCAGGGGGCTGGAGAAAGTTATTTGGGAGGATGAAATGAAGGCGGTTGCAGGGACAACATGGTCAGAATTAGTACATGAGCAGGGTAGTTGGAGAAGTATGGGAGAGGCCTTTGCCCTGCAGTGGGCGTAGACAGGCTGATGATGATTATGATGGCGATGATGATGATGATGAATTATTTAACGCGCATCCAATGCACGGCGCATGGGAGTTTTTGAATTTCACCTCCTTAAAATGCGGCCGACACTCGATCTCGCACTCATCGCTTCGCAGTGCAACGCCATAGCCACTACGCCACCACCCCGGGTGGTGGCGCAGTGGTCATTAGTGGCCATAATAGTGGGCAACACACACACGCATGACTACTGATGATGCGTGTCGCACGTTTGGCAAGCCGAGAGGCATTTCCGTATACAGTAGTTACCGCTGCACCAAGCGGCCAAACAGGGTTCTTCGGCGACCCTGTATGAATTGATATCACGTATATTTCGCGAAGAACGACCTAAAAGAACTCGAGATCGTTCGGCAGTGAATGGGGCCACACATGCAAGCAGCGGCGCGCCGCGTCGCACAAGTCCTTTCCTCCTCACCCGATGAAAAGTTCGATACTCGGTTGGAATTTCCGGGTAACAAATATACAGTGGGGCAAGAATGATGTAGGTGAAATATCAAAAGAAAACTACAAGAAATTCAAAGAAGTCATTTATAATCTCGCACTGTTCTATCAAATGGTGTGTGCACTTTCGAGGAAGCGCTTATTCGGCTTATATTTGCAAGGCTAACATAGTAAGGTGCTGTTGGACTTTATTCAACAGAAGTGTGTTCACTGGCCGCTGAATGAAGTTCAATATTACGTGCTAATTTAAGCTACATTACTGGAGCTTGCGTCTAGGGCCCTCTAACGTTGAACTGTTCCTCTGAGTTTTGATTCCAATCTTCTGAGGTAAAATTTACGCCACCGTCGACGCAAGCATCGAGCGGTGACCCGCAGCGTTCCCTCAACAGCCCAATCAAACGCTCTCTTCGTATATAGGAGGTCACTTTGCTTCAAAATGAATAACATTGCCTACGTTGAGCAGGTTTCATTATCTAATTAGCTGACAAGAGGCGAGGAGCACGCTCAAGCGGAGAGGGTTTCGATGGTGCCCAGGCAGCGCACTGCAAATAGACAACCGGATAAAGAGGGTGGTGCCGGCTTCTACGCTTTTTCCGCTTTCCTTTACTTCGCTTCCCGTGGTTTGTCGTGGCTTACTTCGTGGCTTGTCTAGAACAGCATGGGCGTGGAACGGACATATAAAGATGCCACTAAAACGTATTCTCGACAAAGAAGAGGTGGTAAAGCCATGTCATATACGTGCCGAGAGGGCTCATTAACCTTATAAGACCGTGTATAAAGTTTAGTTATACTCAAATGAACCCATGCTCTGCGGCAGGTGCGAGTATCCAGTGCCCGAGCGACGGGTGGCAGCCATTTTCTATCCCTTTCAGAACTGGAGAGTCTACAGCTATTCAGACAAAAATAAGTTTTGTTCGACATATTAATGCATCTATAACGCGTACACCTCACTTTGGAGCAATGAGTCTTCGCGGTTTTGTGACGTCGAGTGACAGGCAGGTGAAGCGGCTGCAGCCTGACACTTTTTGACCAAAACCGGAAGGTTAATGGCGCAAAGCGTCAAATCAGAAATATTTATTTTCCTTTTGCTCGATCGAATCATGCGTAATCAGTGTGCACACATCGTGTCACATTGGGAGCTATCGCGGTTTTCGTGACGCCGCATGACAGGTAAGTGAAGTGGGTGTGGCACAAAGAAGTATTTGACCAATCGCGGAGGGCTGATTGCAGAATTGGAATGGAAAAGTTGAAATAGCCTTACGTTATAGCGCCGCTGAATTGTGCAAACCATTAAAGAAAGAAACAATTCGGAGGAAGCGGCATGTGATTGCGCTAGCCTGGGCAAGCCAACCTCCTCTGACGCCACCCCTGCCGCTCTCCGGGGCCACATGAGCGGTGCCTTTTCGGTAAGATTCGGCCCACGTGGTTGTCGGACAATTAGAAATTGTTTGATACGTGGAAACGTTCAGTGGCGCCTGCCGTCCCAGGCCTAGGAGCACGTACGACGTAACGGATCGTTTTAAGGAACATATCATGGGGCCTGTTCGTACGGTCAGCGTCCCTGTCCCATGTAACCGAGCGAATGAGCATAGCGAAATGTGGAAACGAACGTCGGGCGCAGTAGAAGATCAAAGACGGTGGTGGCGTAGAGAGCGCGTGGAGAGGAGCGGAGGAAGAGGGTGCAGCGGAGCTATGTAGTAGTATAAGACTTTTATTCAGCCAAAAATTACAGGCCAAGCATATCGACCGCCTGGGTGGCCAGTCGAAGCTGTTCTTCTTCACCTTCAGCGCCAAGCCAGTCGAGTCAGGTGGTGATGGAAAGCGAAGGAGGAGGATAGGAACTTCATTGCTGAGCAGCCGGACAGTAGAATAGGCAATGGGATAGGTCTTCATAAGTAGAGGGGCAGTTGGGACAGGAGGGGTCGGAGCGATAGCGATAGAGAAAGAGGTGGGAAGGGGTTACCAGTGCATTCATTTGGATGTGCCGCAGAAGGCGAGCCTCCGGCACAGTGAGTGATGGATGAGGGGGAGGGCAGATGCGCTTGTCGAGACGGAGCTGGAGGTAAACTTCCTTCATGGTGCGGCGCAGGGAGAGTCCCCCAGAATCCTGCGAGGGCCCCGACCAGGGGATCAACGGTGCCCGGTTAAAAACTTCACGGGCGAGCTGATGTGCCAGCTCATTGCCGTGAATCCCCGAATGCCCAGCGACCCAGCGGAGGAAAACGGTTGAAGGTCGCAGTGCGGAGAGCGCTCGTTCGACCTCTTGTTGCAGTGAATGGGGTAGGGTGCGGTTCTGTATATTGTATTGTTCTGTATATGGGTGCGGTTCTGTTCTGAGTCGGTGTATATCGTGTACTCTGGGAGCGAGGGCAGGGAGGGAAATGATTGTAGGGCATGTACATTGGCAAGGACCTCGAGAGAGAGTGCATCCGGAGGGTGTAGGTACGGCCCACTTTTGTGAGTTTCAGGTGCTGGGAGGTGGGGATCGTAGATAGCGTAGCCGCAGGAACCTCGCGGGGCTATGAAAGAGGCATCCATGTAGGCTACTTCCTGGGTAGGAAAGAGGGGGGTATAATGCTGCGCGGCCGCGTGACCACGGCCGGCATGCAGGACAGGGGACATATTGGACGGGAGGGGGAGAATGCGAAGATTGGGCGCCGGGGTGGATTTTGGGGAGGTAAAGGAGGAAACGGGAATGGGAGAGATACCCGCCTGGGCCAGTAACCACTGACCCTGACGGGTAAGAAAAAGCGGGGCAAGCTGGGAGTCACGGTGGATAGAGAGAAGAGAACGAAGAGGATGGAAGAGGCCTGTGGCAAAGAGCTTAGCAGTGGAGGTGGTGATAGGGAGGTTGAGAGCTGCCTTGTAGAGGCCCACAAGGGCGGTCTCGAGGGTGTTAAGCTGAGTGTGGGTGAAGGAAACGTAAGGCACAAGGTACAGTATCTTGTTGAGGGTGAGCGCATGGGCAACTCGGCACGCATGAGCCTCGTGGAGGCCCGAGCGCCGAGTGACCACGCGCCGCAGGAGGTGAGTTACCGAGTGATAAGTCCTGACAGCATGGTGTAGGGCTTGCACATTCTTGGCTGCATGCAAGGGGAAGCCAAGAACTTTGCAATGGGGGACAATAGGAATGGGAGAGCCGGAAAGATGGAGGGAGATTAGGGCGTTGTGGGAGCGCTGGTATGAGGAGTAGTTAAGAAGGACAAGCTCGGATTTCTCCGGAGCAGGTGAAAAGCCAGCAGTGGAGAGAAAGGAGTTGATGAGATCGAGGCCACGTTGCAGGGTGTCCTGTACGTGACCGGGAGAACCAGACGAACATCAGAGGGTGATGTCGTCGGCATAAAAGATGTGATGGAGGTCAGGAATCTGGGCTAGTTGGGAGGTGAGAGGGGTCATAGCAAGAATAAAAAGGATAGGAGAGAGAACATCACCTTGAGGAGTGCCACGGGTGAGCGGGTGGGGATCGGTCATATGTGTGCCCACTCGGAAACGAGCCACTCGGTTAGAGAGAAAGGAGCGGAGATAAGAGTACATCTCCTTCTTGAGGTATAATGGCAACCTGCTGTTCATGACCTGGGTATGCCTGCCAAATGCACCCCAGCCCATTCTTGTTCTTCTGATTATTTCAGTCTCGTGATCCAGATCCGCAGTCACTACTTGCCCCAAGTAGATGTATTATCTTACCACATCCAGTGCCTCGCTACCTATCGTGAACTGCTGTTCTCTTCCAAGACTGTTAAACATAACTTTAGTTTTCTGCAGAATAATTTTGAGACCCACCCTTCTGCTATCTTAATACCAAAGCCGGGCAAGCAACTCAACTTGGATAATCTGAGGCCAATTTCGTTAACATCATGTCTAGGGAAGACAATGGAGCATGTCATATTGAACAGGTTAACGAAATATGTGGAGGACAATGACATCCTACCGTACAATCTGATTGGTTTCAGATCAGGCTTGTCCACACAAGATGCCATGTTGTTAATCAAACATCAACTGCTATTAGCTAAACCAAAAAACACTCGAGCTCTCTTGGGGTTGGATGTCGAAAAAGCTTTTGACAGAATTAAGCATAGAGCAATACTTGAAGTGATTTCCGAACTGGGATTGGGGAGAAAACTCTACGAAGTGGTCAAAACCTTTCTTGGCAATCGTTCAGCTCACCTTAGATTCGGGGATATTAAATCAAAGAAGATGGATCTCGGTGTCAGAGGGACGCCACAAGGGTCGGTCTTGTCACCTATGCTTTTCAACCTGGCCATGTCAAAAGTGGCAAAGGGACTAAAAGGGATAGAGGGCATTCACTTTACCATTTATGCAGACGATGTGACTATATGGACCGCTGAAGGAAGTATGGGACATGCGGAAAGCAGACTTCAGAAGAGCATTTATGAGGTAGAGTCTATTTTAGAAGGCATGGGACTCAAATGTTCTGCTAATAAGTCTGAACTCCTTGTACTCAAGAACAGAAGAAGGGGTAGAAAACCGAGGGGATACGTTCCCGAGGAAGAACCCAGGTTAGTACTGACCACGAAGGCAGGCGAATCTATTAAGCAAGTAGAATCCATTAGAGTCTTAGGGTTATTCCTGGAGGCAAACGGGGCAAATGGAAGAACAATACGACACATCACAAGCAAGACTGTGGAGGTAATAAGACTGCTAAGGAGAATCACTAACAGACACAGAGGGCTGGGAGAGGAGAGCGCCATGAGACTGGTCCACGCTTTCGCCTTGTGTCACTTCTCATATGTAGCTGGGATGCTCACTTGGACACAGACAGAGATAAACAAGTTGAACATATTAATTAAAAGGCTAGTCAAAACAACAGTGGGGTTACCGATTAACACTCCGGATAACAAATTAATGAAACTCGGGCTCCACAACACAATAGCCGAGATAATTGAAGCTCAGCAAATTGCCCACAGAGAGAGGCTCTCTGGAACAAGGCCAGGTAGAGCAATACTAGAAGAGGTAGGATGGTGCCCAACCGAATCCAAAATTTCAGGTGAAGGCACAGTAGAACTAAAAGATAGCATAAGAAAGGTAATCAAGACGACTCCTTTCCCCAGAAATATGCACCCGGTGCACAACCTGGAAAGACGAAAGGCAAGGGCCAAAGCTCTCCTGCAAGAGATAGAACACGACAGAGAACATGCGGCATTTGTAGATGCTGCGTGGGTCAGAGGAAAGAAAGCCTTTACGGCAGTAGTAGTAGATGCAGATGGTCTCACTCGGGATGCTATTACAATCATGACTAAAGACACGACAGTCGCGGAACAAGTAGCGATAGCATTGGCTTTAAGGAATAATAAGTGGACGAAGATTTACAGTGACTCTAAGATGGCTATTAGACACTTTACCAATGGCTTTGTAACCAAAAGGGCTGCCCAGCTGATCGGTGAGTTGGACAGCCAAGAGATCGAAATCCGCTGGTTTCCTGCGCACATGGGGTCTGTCGATCCATCTCGGAAGAATTTAAACGAGATGGGTAACGCAGCTGCACGAGGACTTACTATCCGTGCACTACGCGACCAGAACCTTAATAATATACAGGAGGAGAACAGGGACCAATTACTAACATATAATGAAATCACGAGGCATTATTACATCAACAGAAGGGAATTCCCAGTGCCACACGCTAAGCTCAATAGAGCTCAAGCGGTGACTCTGAGATTGTTGCAAACAGGAACTTATCCAAGTCCAAACTTTATTACCAAGATATATCCTGAAAGAGAGATACCAATCAATTGCGAGAAGTGTAATGGCATCATTACTCTGGATCACATGCTTTGGCAGTGTCCTGTGACTTTCACAGACTGTGACAAGGAGAGAGACTGGTGGCAGCGAGTCCTACACAGTGGAGGTCTTTTCGATCAAGTACAGGCCGTCCAGAAGGCCCATGATACGGCGGTAAAGTTAAACCTTACTGTCCCGACGTGGGAGCCGCCTGCGTCAACCTAAGGGTTGATCTTCAGGACATTAAATAACGTTCATCATACCATACCATACCCACCCTTCTGCTGTACGTCAGTGAGCATGCATTGCAATTGGCCCTTGAGTTACTAAGCAAGGCAATATCATCAGCGAATCGCAAGTTACTAAGGTATTCTCCATTAACTCTTCTCCCCAATTCCTCCCAATCCAGGTCTCCGAATACCTTCTGAAAACACGCTGTGAACAGCATCGGAGAGATCCGTGCCACCCCAGCCCGACCCAAACACTACCCAAAGGCTCCCTTCTCGAGATGCCGCTAAGACGTCGCGCTGCGCGTTTTATGCCGCTCGCCAGAACTAGTGCGCGAGAACCACTGTCGCTCCCTATTTCGCCGAACCGCGCCCCGCGACCGCCTTCCCAAAGCAGTCATTCTCATGAAGTGGCTCGGATGCGAGCCAACAGCTCAATATTGAAGGGCAACAGATACATAAACATAGAGAGAACCCTAAAGAATACGAGCAAGCACACACTTCAACCAAACAAATAGAATGCATACAAGAGTTATCCAAGGCAGACATTCACGACCTTATAGACCCCGCCGCGTCGTATGTGCACAATGCCTTCTGGGGCCCCCTGGGCGTCGCCACTGTAGCCTTTTGACTGCTGTACTTATTCGGGACCTCTCTGAAAAGCATTCCAGAGGGTTCAGCGCTTCCCTTTCTACTAATGTGCGAGTCTAGAGGAACCTAGAAGTTCTGCCTGTGGGCGGAACTGTAGAGAGGAGGGAGGGGAAGAGGCAGTTCACATACAAGGGGGGATGTGACGGTATAAGGCAAGAAAACCCTACTTCTATACGACAGCGGCTGCGGAGAAACTGGATAAACTTAAGTTCAAGATACCGTACTGTACGTTCCTGCTATTTCTGAAAAATCAACATCCTGCAAATATGTCAAGCGCACAAATTACGCAAGGCGTACAAAAGCGCAACCGCATTAATCAAAGCGCACGGCAGGGTCCAGGCGAGACTGCGGAACCGGTCGACTGTCAAAACGACACTTCTGTGACTACCTAGGTACCTTGTCAGCTAAGACATTGCTAGAGATCGCGGATTAGGTCTCGACCACTGCAGCCACATTTCGACGGGGGCGAAATAGAAAACCGACGTGCACTTAAATTTTTGGGACACGTTGAAAAATATCACAGTGCCAAAAGTAATCGGAAGTCCACCACTACAGCGTGCCTCATAATCCGTTTGTGGTATTGGCACGTAATGTCCCACAGTCTATTTCAAGTTTAATACTTCCGTAGCAATGCGATGTGCCATGAGAGGCAATAAGCATGCTCAACCTTCTCAGAGGTTGTGAAATATGGCGCATAACAAGGTCTCAAGCAAATGTCTCTTTCTGCTTGTTCTGTGTACTACGCGGACAAACAGCAGCGGTTCACGCAAGGTAACACTTAACATCAACTCACCCCTCTCGTGTTAGACTAAACGTTGAAGAAATTAAGCTATAGCCGTAAACATCACTACCAATCATTCTCAGTCAAAGCAAGCAGCAAACAAAGCTTCGCTTACATCGATTCCCACAGTGCGTGGCATCTGCATAATTTTTTCCCACCCTTTCGCCATACCCTGCTCCTCCATGTACGAAGTGCCCCACCTGCTGGCAGCTTCGTATGCCCTGTGCTTTCGCTGCTTAGTTCCCGTTGAATTGAGACGGAACACGAAGGACAATTCGCTCGTTGCTGCTGCCCTGCTTCCTCGCTCCAGCGTTTAGATAGCGAGTTTCCAGGGTCATCGAGTGAGATGTGTTCAAGTTTACTTGTGAGTGCGTGACGCCGTGCTTGTTAATGTATTTAGTAAGCGAATGTTCGCAATTTTATACAGCCAATAAATCAACTGTTTGTACTTCGTATACTTTTCTACTGATTTGCTATTGCAATCAACGTTTCGCCTTTCGGGCCTAACGGCGACTTTTTAAGTGCGAAATGATATCGTGCTTCGCACTCGGAACGGAAGGGCCATGAAGAACATTTTGGTGTCATGCTAGCACGAAAGATTATACGCTCTTCATCCAGTTCCTAGGCTTCTCATGTTGTTCTGGCGAAAAAAAGAAGTATGTTTCTGTTCGCTTTTATGCTGATTATCGTGCACTCAATAAGATTGCACGCAAGGGTGTGTACCCTGTGCCTCCAAGGGACGACGCCTTCGCCACAATACAAGGAGCGGAATATTTTTGCAGCCTTCTTATGGCGATCAGGATATTGGCAGGTTCCCATGAACGAGGCTGACAAAGAGAAAACCGCTTTTGCCACGCCGGACGGACATTGTGAATTTAATTTAATCTCATTTCGCCTCGGGCAACGTTCCAGCCACGTTCCAGCACACTAACGACGCTTTTCTTCGTGGCCTAAAACGGAAGACTTGCCTCTCTTACCTGGATGATACCGTTGTTTTTTCTTCCAGCTTCAGCCAGCATGTCGAAAATTAGGCGAAGCGCTCCAATGCCTTCCAAATGGTGGCCTCCAGATTAATACTAAAAATGGCACGTTCGCCAGTAGAAGTGTGAATGTCCTGGGTCACGTCTTTTCAAAAGATGGCATCCAACCAGGCACTGAACAGATTGATGCTGTGCTTCTATTCCCTTGCCCATCGAATCAGGAAACATTGAGCTGCTTTTTGGCCTGGCATCTTACTTTCGGCGTTTAATACGCGTTCGCCATTTGTCCATTTGAGCGAAACTACACCATAACAGAACAGGAATGCCTTGTTCTTTGGTGCATTCAGATGATTTGCCCGCAACTCTACAGTCACCACTTCACCATCAACAACGACGATCATGCTCTGTATTGGCTGTCGCCTATGGAAAACATGTCGGGACTTCAGGGAGGCAGAATACTGCGCTTACAAGAGCATGAATTCAGTATGACGTACTGCTCTGGCAAAATGTTACCATGATGCCGACGCACTGTCTAAATGCTGCTCACTTTCGCCTTCTCTTGATCATTCGCACCCCGCGTCTCCACAGCCTCAATCTGATGCAACGCCTGCCACATACCAGCTCTCGCTAACGTCCCTGGATCAAGCTCCGCTTTCTTCACACCCCGGTTTCAATCCCTTTGAGAGCGCAGACTGCCACTGTGGAAATATGATTGATCGCATTCGCTGCTTAACTAAACTACCCAACAGCCACTTCCGACGACAGCTTCGCCAAATGCGCCTTCAAGATGGGGTGCTTCACCGTTATATTTATCATCCCACGGGTAACAAGTGGCTCCCAGTCCTACCTCGCTGCCTTTGCCTTCGACTTTTAGAAGCTTTCCAGGATGACGTTTCTGCCGGCCACTTAGGCTTCCACAAGACCTACGACCGTATCGACACCTTCTGGTCTGGATCCTTTTGGCCTGGATTGTCCGCAACAGTACGTTACGTTAATACGTTGCCTCGTGCGCGTCGTCTCAGCACCGTAAATACTTCCCATCCCCTCCTGCCCGGTTTGTGCTGCCACTCCCATGTCCGACCGAGCCTTTCCAATTTGTTGGAATTATATGATCCATTGCTGTTGACGCCGTCCGGACACTGTTGGATCGTCACCGCTGCAGACCATCTAGCAAGATACGCCGAGGCGGCGCCTCTTCAATCTGGTGCTGCTTTTCAGGTTGCTTACTTTTTGTTGCAATCCATAGTCTCGCGTCATGGTGCTCCTCGCGTTCTTTTGACTTACCGAGGCAAAGCCTTCATGCCCCATGTCCTAGAAGAAGCCTTGCAGGAGACTTATACGAAACATAAACACACTTCTACATATCAACCGAAAACGAACGGCCTTAGCGAGCGCTTCCACGGTACGGTAACTTACATGATCTATGTACCTATGTCCTAACCGCATAAATTTGGACGACAGTCTTCCTTTTATAACATTCGTCTATATTACTGCGACACAATCGACTACCGAATACAGCCCTTTATTCCCCGTGCGTGTTCGATATACATCCTCCGTTTTTGACACACAATTATTTTTGTCTCCTGCTTCGCATAACAACTCCCGCCAGAAGAGTTTGCAGCTCCAATCGCGCGTTGTCCTGACATTGCTACCCGAGAAGAAGTACCGAAGAAGAAAGAAAACGTCGCTACGACAGCAAACGCGACGAAATCGCCTTCCATCCTGGAAATCTAGTCCTCCTACAGACGGCGGTTCGAACCTCTGGACTTTGCGAGAAATTCTTTCACCAGTATATTGAGCCCTACACCACTCTACAACAAACTTCCGCAGTGAACTATGTTGTCACTCCGCTTCACTGCGTCACGGACCACCGTCGTCGTAATGTAGAAATTGTTCGCGTCTACCGCATGAAGCACTTTTTACAAAACGTTTATACGACCAGTTCTGGAATATGCGAATGCTGTGTGGAGCCCTCACCAAAAATGCTTAAAAAAGAAAGTGGAAAGGATTCAGCGGATTTCAGCACGCTTTATATGCTCCAAGTATCGCCGTACTGACTCGGTTACACAGATGATACAGCAGTGTGAATTAGAAACGCTGGAAATGAGAAGAATAAAACATCGACTCAAACTTTTTTTTCAGATAATGCAAGGGGCATTAAAAATAAATAAGGAACATTATGTGAAAGCGCCTCTAAAACATGGTTCACGAAAAAACCACAGCAGGGTACTACAACCTATTAACACACGTACGGATGTATATCGGTATTCCTTTTTTCCTGATATAATTGAACTATGGAATAAACTGCCAAGTGACGTTGTGGAGAGTGTGAACGTGCAGCAAATTGAGCTGGGTGTCGATATGTTTTTGAAAAATGGTGTACAAATTTTGAATTCTGATTCATGATTGCTCATTGAAGTGTTTATGAAATGTATATGTTCTTCTTCCCTCCCTGTAACGACCCTCACTGGAGGGTTAACAGTATGACCAAATAAATAAATAAATAAATAAATTCCCCGTGCAGCCGATCTTTACATTGCGGCCTGGTTGGCCGCTTCCACGAAGGGGGGGGGATTAGTGTAAGCACATTTAACGTACTTATTCGTTCTCACTTGTATATAGCCATCATTATCCCTGTTCTTCGTGCTGGGGCCTGGGCCCCAGTATGAATGTAGGTATATATATATAAATATATATATATATATATATATATATATATACATAGGGTCGTATTGGCTAGATAATGCCAGTTAGTAGGAGGAACTTCAGCGTTCATTGTTCTCCGTACGAACGTCCCTGTACACGGTTCGAGTCGGTAGGGGTGGCAAATGGGGTGGCGAAGCTAGAAACGGAACTGAAGAGAGTAGTAGAAGCATGGGAAGGTGGTGAAAGACAAGCTAACCAACGTAGAAAAACGAAGCTCAGGGCTGCCATTCCGCCAAGCTATGGTGAACGCTTCGATGCGAGCTCAGTGAATGGTGCTAGGCTCTAAGTGAGGGCAGGTGAGGATGTCGAAGACCCCGCGGCTGAAAGTACTGGTACACGCGTCATTGATGGTCACGAACGGGCTACCACTGAAAAGCCGGCCGTGGAGGACCACCACAAAGCGAAGGTTGAGGATAAGACAGGGCGGGCGAATGGCATCGTAGCCGATTTACTATTTAAGTTAGCGAGTTCGAGGAAAAGCGTGGGGCTGTCTTTGTTGTGCTTCAAACATGTGTAAAGTAGAACTGCTAATGAAATAATGTAGGTAGTGTTGAGTGAGTCCAGATTAGTGTGCTTCCGGGGAAACGGGTAGGGAAGCGATAGTGAAAGCCGAGCAACAAATGTTGCACACAATGACGGTGGGGCACCTAGCTTTGATAATGCGTGGAGTGAGTGACGTACTGCAGGGCACAGCAATTGGGAAGCCAAATGACAAAGGGGCCCGTGTGCAGACTGTTCCAGAAGAAGAGCAAATCGCAATGTGCAATGTGCCAAAGATTGAAATGCAAATGTGTGGATTTGAAAGGGCACTTTTTGCACTAAATATGGTGGGTTGGACGATATCTAAGACAATGCATAGTCATTTACATTAACCAAGAAGTGAACCGAGCAGGCCGTGAAAGCACTTTTGTGCGTGACGGGATACATTTATGGCAGAGAGCAGCAACACCAATCGGACGGCAATTCGTGACATGGGCAGCAATTGTTTTAGGTGGGCCCCAGGCAATCATGAAGGTAGATTAAGTACTAAGTATAAGAACACGCCAAAAAGAAGCAAAAGGAGTTAAGAAAATGCCAATGAACGACAAGTATTCAGATCGTAAGTTTTGTTTCATTAACATGCAGGGTGGTTGAAAGCAGAACGAAATGGCTGGAAATTCAAACACAGTTAAATTAACCAAAACAAATCTAATAAACATGGAGCCGCCACATGTTATTGACAATATTTTATGGAAGGGGTGCAACAGAGCGACTTGGTCAAGGAAGGGCGGCGCTGTAGGCATGATAATTAGGCGAGGTACCAAGTGGCAAAAAGGAAAAGAGACATGCACTGAGTATATATACGTTAGCGCACATTGGAAGCAAGACGTGGCCAGATGTACCATACCTATGGACAGGTGATAGCAGTGATAAAAAAATGGGCAGTGGCTTAGCTCGCCTGTGCCAGGATATACGTAGCGAAAGCTAATGCATAGCATGGTTAGCCATGGTTAATCTTGATTGCAAGTCCAGGTTAATCTGGTTCTGATGTTGCGGCGTTTTATCAGTCGTTCGGCGCACTGTTCGTCTGTTTCCTGGGCGATTCGTTTCCTCTTCATCTCGTTCCGATGTCGATTCCAGGCCTCCTCCTGTTTGTCAGAACTGTAGCCGTCCATACTGCCGCCACAACTGTAGTTACGGCGCACGCGAGCTCTCCTTTTCAATCCTCCTACATGTTATCAGGCATGCGACACAGCTGGCAAAGCGAGCGGAGGCGAACGCAACGACGAGGAACGCGGAGTGAAGTCATGTGCGTCCTCGGAGCACGGCCACGGCAAAATCGCAAGTTCGCGGCCAGTGAAGCTTTCGCTTTAAAATGAAAAATTGATTAATTGCATTAAAAGCGATAGTAATGATTTCAGGAGATCGGGCCAAGTGGTACTAGCAGGAGGTATGAATGTGCGCACAGAGGGTTTTGACCGGTGTACTTACTACAACGGTTCTCTAGCGCTGGATCTCTGCGATGAGCAGAGCCTTAGAGTATTACCAGGGAAAATAGGTGTCATGGAAAGGTAACTTGGCAAACAGGCAGGCATGTCATATTGAATAAATTAGGCACAATTGAGCACTCCCGCCTTCACGCACACACTCAAAACCCCTCCACAGACGCATACACAGCGTATGCATGTGTGGATGTTTGTATGAATACGGCAGACTAAATTGTGCATAATTACTTCAATCTGACGAGTTACCAACTAGACCTAGAGCAAGTTCTACTAAGCAGTCATGTATCGACTACTTCTTAGCCTCAGAAACGTTCTCAGAACGATTCGACTAAATGACGATAGATGAACATGGAAAAGATAGCCTGGGTAGCGATCATAAACGTTTTAAGCTTAAAATTTCCGTGAAATGGTAAGGTAAAACATGAACCAATAGCATCGGAATTTCTAAAAATGAATAAAAGAAGAACATAGATAGCAAAACTTGAGGAATAAATAAATGCGCGTCCTATACCAGTCGGGGAATATAATCAAGTGGAAGACGTTATGCCACAGGAGATAAGACAGACATGGCAAAGGAATTATTGGAGTGTAAAGAAGAAATCACGCAAGTGGTGGAACGAGAATATAAATCAAACTGGAAAATCGTAAGCTCGAGTGCTATAACGTAAAGCTATTCGAAACTTTTCTATTCCAATTCTGCAATCAGCCCTCCGCCATTGGTCAAAAACGTTTTTGGACCACCCTCACTTCACCTCTGTCACGCGACGTAACGAAAACCGCAATAGCTCCCCATCTGGTAGGACATGTACACACTGATTATATATGATTTGACCAAACAAAAGGAAAGTAGTAATTTCTGATTCGACACCTTTTCCCCATTAGCCGTCGGCTATTGGTCAAAAGTTTTGCGGGCTGTACCTGGCCACTTCACTTGCCTTTCACGCGACGTCACAAAACCATGAAAACTCACCTCGTCAAAGTGACGGGTACGCGTTAAAGATGCATTAGTATGCCGAACAACACTGATATTTCTTCTGAATAGCCTCAGGCTGCCCCGTTCCGAAAGTAATAAAAGATGGCTGCCACCGATCACTCAGGCACTGGTTTATTTGCGAATAATAAAGCTTTCTGCGTGGCAGTGTAACGTTTTGTAGCGCTTTCGGCACGTTCACGACCTCGTTCAGCCACGTCTTCTTTGCTGAGGATCGGTTTTAGTGTTCTTAAGTTTCCGTTGCATGCCGCCGTGATTGTCGACCAGCTAACGCAAGTTAAGTAAGGGAAAACAGACCAATCGCAGAAGCCGGCACGTCCCTCTTCATCCGTTTATCTATTTTCGATGCGCTGGCTCGGCCCCAGCGAAACCTTCTACACTTGAGCATGCTCCTCTCTTCTTATAAGCCAATTAGATAAAAAAAACCGCTCAGTGTAGGCAATGTTATTTGTTTTTCAAGCAAACAAAAGTGACCTCCTATGATCGAGAAGAGCGTTTGATTGGTCTCAGCCCTGCGTGTCGCCGCCCGGTGCTTGCGTAGGTGGTTGCGGAAGTTTGGCGTCAGGAGAATGAAATAAAAACATATTGGAATAGTTTTACCTTATAGGGCCACAGGCGTCTTTTATCGAGAAGCTAAAAGGTTCAATTACTCGAAGAGGACCTCCTTAGATGAAACAAGTACCGAGAAAAAAAGAAAAGGCTGGCGAGTGAGCTCATGCAAGGGAAAATTAAACCAACAAGAGAACGTTGTGTTAATAACATTTGCAAAAGGGACAAAGTTACACCCTGAAGATTTTGGAATCATGTAAGAACACTCCGAGCTCCAACTAAATATTCGCAAAGGGCTTTAAGGTGTGACCGCTGTCGCATTTCCAAAGGCAACCGATGAACTGCGATACCTCAGGATTAGGGGTAACTTCGGCAATATAGAAAGCGTAGTCTCGACTTAAACTGATTCAGGAAAACAGAGCAGCCTGTGAGGACAAATTTAGCGTAGAAAACGTTGATTGTCAAAAAGCAGAAGAAAACACACCAAAATACGGCCGCAGGACCCGATGAAATCGCAATGCACCTAATCAGACAGCTGCGTTCAAAGAGCAAGTCACTGCTTACTAATCTCATAGAAAAATTGTTTAAAACGAAGAAAAATTCTGGTCATGGCGTGAAAGCAAGTTGAACCACATCTGAAAAGGTATAGGAGGTAAGGGTAAATCCAGCTCGGACAGGCCAGTTGCAGTAACTTCGGGGATATAGAATGGAAATGCAAGCCATATAATTAGAACTGTCGAATTAGGTGATGAAAAATTAGATACTGGGAGAACAACAGAATGGGGTTCAGACCAGGCTGATGCCTAAATGTCATTATATTTGCACTAACTAGGATTATACAGAATTCAAGAACTCGGAATAAACCTTTAAAAATAATATTTCCAGATATTTAGAAAGCCTACCATAAGGTAGGCTGGTAATTGTTATAGAATATTCTCAAGCAGGAAGACATAGACGGCGATTTCGTGCATCCGTTGAGGGCGATATATGGAGACAACCGAGTACAATTTCGAAGGGAAGGCCGATATGTAATGAAGTGATAGAAATTCAACGACGACTGAAGCCAGGATGCCCTCCGTTTCCATTTTTGTGCACGCTTTAGGTTAAGGGCACAGAAAAACTTCAAAAAAGTGAATTGGCCTTTCATTATTACATGCATAATGGGTACAACAGACCGTCCCGGGGCTGATGTATACGCACAACCTAGTGCTATTAGCGGACAGTGCAAGAGGGTTACAGAGACTTGCGAATATGTGTGGCAACGAATATAGTGTAACTTAACTCAGATCATACGTTTGTTTTGAACTACACGTAAAGTGTTGGTTTGTAACGATGCGCTTCTTCCATTGTACTGCAAAGCAAAATGGAATATTCCGGTTTTTATCTCTCCACTGAAAGGGAATTTTAAAACCTTTTATTGCGAGAGCAATTATATGGACACTACAAGCGCATTTCTGCCGCCATCGCCGTCGCCGTGATGTTTCGGATGAAATCCAAGCGTACGATCGCTGAGCGCCTTACGCTGTATGTGCGCGTAAAAGGTCGCAAAGGTGAGCCTACGATCGCTGCTCAACCTTGCGCGGGCGAGGGAGGAAGGTGCGGTGGAAGCGCGCCGTCTTCTGTAACGCGCGAGGCATGGTGGGGGAGGGGAGGCTTAGAGGGGGAGCGTTCTACTGAGGCTGCTGTAAGTCGGCTGCGGCTTACGGCGCCACCGCGTGGTCGTGGTGTCTTGCAAGAGATCTGCGACGTGGACAAAGTGCGCGGCCACGCGGGCTTCCTGTTCAATCGATCTACGATGCGGGCACAGTACGGGGAATGCGGGCAGCTTCGTATGGGCGGCGCATTCGACGCTTATGTCGCGTCGCAGCGACAGACAGCACGAAGGTCAATTTGCTTACGGCTGCTGTCGTGCTTCTTCACTGCAGTGCCTTGATGGCGAGTTTCCGCGGTCATCGAGCGTAATGTGTTGGTGTTTACCTGTGTGCGCGTGACAACGTGCTTGTTAATTTAGTTAGTAAGTAAGTGTTTCCATGTTTATACGGCCGACAGAACCAATATCTCCATTTGGTATAGATGTCTACTAATTTGCTATCACAATCGATGCTTCGCCTCTCGGGCAAAATTGCGAGTTTTATTTGGTCGAAAGATTCAACACTTACGGATCACTGCCCTTGCCGCTGATGGCTCTCAAAGTTATCTGATTGTCTCTTTGTTGCTCTTTGTAAAAAAGTGCGCAATCTTTGTTCTTTTCTGAATGATCCCAGGTAGAAAAGTAGAAACCATATAACCACCAATGTTCGTTTCCTTCGAAAATCTGAAATAATATATTGAGATAATGGGCTTTAAACAGGTTAACGGGACGGAAACGACTTGCAGGTTTGAATACATTTTCGTTACTTTCACGACGTTGACAGGATGCTCAGAGAGAAGCTGTCTTCATATAAAAAAGATGACTACAGTCTGCTTTCGGATCCATCTCCTGCAACATTGAATTCAAGCAAGACTACAAGGTGTAAGCGCAACGTTTACTGAGAAATTGTTTAAAATTTGGCGCATTTGACCACTAGCTGACCGCAAGTGGGGAGTAGAGTGTCAGACGTTTGGAGGGGGAGGCATAGCGAGGATTGATCGACCTTGTGCTGTTCTTGGGGTTAACGTGTAAAAAATTTCGCTATTTTTGTCGTGGCATCAGCAGGGGTAGAGATAACTTACCTCCACGTCACCCCACGAGAGACATGACAAAAAAGTATCTGATAGTGAAAGAGCAGATTTGTCGAAGTAGCAGTATGGTAGCTAAGCCTTGACCTACGTGTAAATGGGAAAGTGGTAAGAGAAACAATAAACTGCATCGATGAAATAATGATGTTATTACCATATGAAGAAAGGTAAGGCTATTTGTGGCCATGAAAAACTTATAAAAATAGAGTGAGGGACAAATGTGTATTAGATGAAGCCACAGAGAAACAAGCGTTGCAAGTGAAACAACAGAGACAGGTTCTCATCGCTTCCGAAAAAGAGAAATCGATAAACTGCAAGCCCAAGCATACGCATTGAGCGAGGTGCCACAAACGCGTGACATCACAGCACCAAATAGCTCTACACTCACATGTTCGTGATAGTTAGGTTCAGAATACAGAGGATGTAGACTGATTTTTACCAGTGACGGACGAGACTTCGAAAATTTATGTAGAACTAGGATAGCATTTGCTATTCGATTCAATTTCAATTTTTCAATTTGCTATTCAAAGTTTTCGCATGCTTGGGTTCAGTACTAGCAAAGCCAATCACAATTATTCCAGGCTACAGTAACAAACAATGGTGCAAATCGAGAATTTTCTGAGTCGTTATTGCGTAGGAAAACCGTGGTTTCTGTGCAAGCGACCCAGTTCATATCAACACACAAAAGGGGTCACTTATACAAAACGTTTATTAGTCGTGCTATTGAACAGGTGCTTCGTGGCTTAAGCAGGCTTCGAATTTGTTTTCTCTATTTAGACAAAGGCCTTTAGTGTTTGCACAATCATGTCAAGCTTTTATTGTTTAAAATGGGCTGAAATGCACGCTGTTAAAGTGGTTGGCCACAGTAGATGTGATATCACCTCATACGACAGACAAATGTGACATAGGCTTGAACTGGGTTCTGCCGAGATTGAGCAGGATGTCATTGTGCATAATGACGTCGCGGTTCTTTTTGTCGCTCATCTTACTCAAGCTGCTACTCAGACGTCCTATGTGTGCGTGGCTAGCTTTGGGCAGAAACGACTGCTTCCTACCTAGCCTGGGCACGACGTCGTGCATATTGATGTTGCTCTTGCCGTCGCCACTCACGGTGTTCGCGCGGATCTTCATGAGTCCAAATTATGCGTAGCCTTTCCCTAGCAGTATCAGAACACAAATGAAATCATTTGCTAGGCGGAATCTTTCTCTACCTACGAAAGTGTACTTACGGCACTCCCTACTTCGTATGCTACACCTGCCGCTTCCCGGCAACTACAACTTATGCGGCGCTAATCTTAACGCCGAGATGCTTGCGGCGAAAGCTATTCGTGAAGGCGATCCTTCTGGTTCTTCCTTTTTGTTTTTGCCCCCAGCGCCAGGGCCGCCGTTGCCGCGGATGCGCGGAGAGCGTCATGAGGTGGTGCTGCAAGGAACGCAGCGCCGCACACTGCACGCGCCCCTCACACTGTGATTCGTTGAGTTGTTGGCCGCGGGCACGAGAAATTCATTAGGAGGTAGCGGTATACAGCTTCGCTGTAAAGTGGTGCGAAGAGTTGTAGCGTAAATCCAGCTCTATCAACGAGTGCTGTACTCGGCTGCATGCATTTGGGACGCCTGTTAGTTTTTAGTATTTCGGTCGTTGTCATCGTGCACCAGATATAATCATTATTTCCTTGCTTTCTCAGCTATAAGTTTGTTAGTTGAGCTGACATCCTGCCGTCATGCATATTACTTGTACCAATCATTGTAAAAAAAGTTTTTTTCTGGTCAACAGTTATTTACCAGCAAGGAGCTGCGTCCAAGAAACAATTGACTTCACTTTGTTGCGATGTAAGTATGCAACACACACCCACTGAATAATGTTTCTAAATGGCATGCTCATGTCACTGTTCCGTTTAGGAAGCGCACATTTTTAAAATTTAAAATAAGTGATTGAAAATTAATTTTAAATAGTAGGCTTCTTTTTGGGAACATTTTATTCATAGCTGGCCGGGGTAATTGACAGGGAAATTATTGGAACAGTACTTTTCCAAATAGCAAATGCGATGGGATTTACTCCATGGCATACGATTTGACTCAAGCACCACTCTCGCCATAATTGCTTCTACAGCAATCTTTCTCCTTCAAAATTTAAAACAAACGTGCTCTTTAGAACAGCCTTGAATAATAAGCACATCTGGCTAAGGTGAGGTGGCCCAATGGTTATGAATAATAGAGAATACTAACCTAACCTTCATAGGCATGGTATCTTTAAGGTAGTATTGTAGGTTGCCTCGTAAGAGGAGGAGCGTAATTTCACTCTTGCCATTCTCAAAGCACAGGTGTTATGCCACATTTCCAGCAGCCACGACGTTACACAGGGCTCATTTGAGAACGCATATTTTAAAGAAATGTATATATATTTAAATAACTGTTATGGCGTTAGATAGCGTTCACTCCCAATGTAAAATTGCCATCTTATTTTCACGAAACACATCTGGAAGATCAAAAATTACCTAAAGCATTCCACCAGAGACGCTGTACTAGACACAGCTGCTCAATGCTGTTAATTTTATCTTCGAATCTCTACTCCAAATGTGCTTAAATTCATTTTTTTGAAGGGAGAATATCTGCACTGCTGCTCTCACCTTTGTGATGTCTTGAAAAGGAATATATTTTGGTTCGAAGTCTATGCGAATTTCTCCATCTGCTCGTTGAGAACTTTCACGGAACAGGCCAATCAAAATATAGATCGCAACAGCAAATGACATCAGTGTGCGTTTACGTGCCATCGTAATGTCTTCCTCGCCGCAATGTAAATACGAACGATAACTGCTCTGAAATGGTGGTATGATGCTCTTTTATACTTTCCCTCTGCTGGAATGAAAGGCGCCAGAACATGTTAAACAAAGAAGGTTGCGACAAACCTAAATAAGTTGATTGATCTTACCGGCTGCCTTGTGGGGCATGCGCTTCGGTAAATGTCAGGCGGAACTTCAAACCAAACGAGCGTACAGCAAACGGTTATGTCAGTGGCTTCGTCTCTTTCCTACTACAATAGCGCTTTCGATCAATCCGCTGACTTCTAATATTTGTGTTTTGTGTGAGTCAACGTCACTGGAATTCTTTTTTGCAATATCTGTCACGGCTGTTGCTGTCGAAGTAGAAGTGTACGATCTTAAAACGGCACAAGTTGTCCATTTGAGCGTTGCCAAGAGCAGCGTTTTGTTCTTAAGTATTCGAAATTTTAAATAGGTGAAAGTGTACAGTCTCAAACTGAGTTCCGTAACCTTATAATCTCTTTCAGACCCCGCCGTTTTCCTGTGTCTTACCTCGCTCCACTGGAGTCTAATACTTTAAAGAGCTTTTCCAGAAAGTAGATAAGTTGTAATTGACTAAAACACACCAAAAAAGAATGAAGGTGATTACGGTACAAACGAAGTGTCAACAGTGTTAAAAAATTCCCCATCGGAATCCAATGGCGGCAACATCGCAGGGAAGTTCGTTCTAATTCTTGGCTGCTTGGGGCAACAAATAAAGCCTGGAACTAGACTGTTGGGGTGCCAGTATCGTGAAGTCTGGGGGCCATATCCGGTCCGCTGGGATGTGCTTAAAGGTGGCATGACGTAATATGTATGACGTTATGGACTGCAAATAAACTTGTGATAAAGGAATAGCGTGGCCAGCTACCCTGAACCCTACCAACCCTGAAGCGCGGCTTTAGCCGAGCCTAAAGCCGCGCTTCAGGGTAGGGTTGGCCCTCATAGGGGCTCCCCACAACTATATATTCGCACAACTACGTTTGGCACAACTATACTGCCGCGGAGGAGTTCTATAGAGATTTATACAGTACCAGTGGCACCTACGACGATAATGGAAGAGAAAATAGTCTAGAGGAATTCGAAATCCCGAAGGTAACGCCGGAAGAAGTGAAGAAAGCCTTAGGAGATATGCAAAGGGGGAAGGCAGCTGGGGAGGATCAGGTAACAGCAGATTTTTTGAAGGATGGTGGACAGATTGTTCTAGAGAAACTGGGCACCCTGTATACGCAATGCCTCATGACCTCGAGCGTACCGCAATCTTGGAAGAACGCTAACATATTCCTAATCCATAAGAAAGGGGATGCCAAAGACTTGAAAAATTATAGACCGATCAGCTTACTGTCCGTTGCTTACAAAGTATTTACTAAGGTAATTGCAAATAGAATCAGGAACACCTTAGACTTCTGTCAACCAAAGGACCAGGCAGGATTCTGTAAAGGCTACTCAACAATAGACCATATTCGCACTATCAATCAAGTGATAGAGAAATGTGCAGAATATAACCAACCCTTATATATAGCTTTCATTGATTACGAGAAAGCGTTTGATTCAGTCGAAACCTCAGCAGTCATGGAGGCATTACGGAATCAGGGTGTAGATGAGCCATATGTAAAAATACTGGAAGATATCTATAGCGGCTCCACAGCCACCGTAGTCCTCTATAAAGCAAGCAACAAAATCCCAATAAAGAAAGGCGTCAGGCAGGGAGATACGATATCTCCAATGCTATTCACAGCGTGTTTACAGGAGGTATTCAGAGACCTGGATTGGCAAGAATTGGGGATAAAAGTTAATGGAGAATACCTTAGTAACTTGCGATTCGCTGTTGATATTGCCTTGCTTAGTAACTCGGGGGACCAATTGCAATGCATACTCACTCACCTGGAGAGGCAAAGCAGAAGAGTGGGTCTAAAAATTAATCTGCAGAAAACTAAAGTAATGCTTAACAGTCTCGGGAGAGAACAGCAATTTAGAATAGGCAGCAAGGCACTGCAAGTCGTAAGGGAATACATCTACTTAGGGCAGGTAGTGACGGCGGATCCGGATCATGAGACGGAAATAATCAGAAGAATAAGAATGGGCTGGGGTGCGTTTGGAAGGCATTCCCAAATCATGAACAGCAGGTTGCCGTTATCCCTCAAGAGAAAAGTATGTAATAGCTGTGTCTTACCAGTACTCACCTACGGGGCGGAAACCTGGAGGCTTACGAAAAGGGTTCTACTCAAATTGAGGACGACACAACGAGCTATGGAAAGAAGAATGATAGGTGTAACGTTAAGGGATAAGAAAAGAGCAGATTGGGTGAGGGAACAAACGCGAGTTAAGGAGATCTTAGTTGAAATCAAGAAAAAGAAATGGGCATGGGCAGGACATGTAATGAGGAGGGAAGATAACCGATGGTCATTAAGGGTTACGGACTGGATCCCAAGGGAAGGGAAGCGTAGCAGGGGGCGGCAGAAAGTTAGGTGGGCGGATGAAATTAAGAAGTTTGCAGGGACGGCATGGCCACAATTAGTACATGACCGGGGTTGTTGGAGAAGCATGGGAGAGGCCTTTGCCCTGCAGTGGGCGCAACCAGGCTGATGATGATGATGATGATGATGATACTGCCGCGGGTATGTATCAGTAGGGACGAGGTTGAAGTAACGCGGGTTTATGCGTGAAGCATGGAAACGAAGGAGGCGTCGTTGATTTTCCTCGCTGACGACTGATAGAGTGTATTTGTTGGTGGTGCCGCTCCGCATTCTCGTCCATCTCACGTCATTACAATGTATATATGTAAAATGAGGAAACTGCAGGCACACATAGAAAAGCAAAAAACAAACATTTGATTTTGACATGTCGCCCGGGGTCCGGCCATCATACGGCCTTCACCCCTGCGGAACGTCGAAATAAATGTTTGTTTTAGCTTTTCTCCGAGTGCCTGCATTTTTTTTAATTGAAAGCACTGGTTTTGAAGAAATACTTTCTACATTGTATTGGACTCTGGTCTGAAAGACGACGAGGAAGTAAACGGTCTAAGGCTCTTTGGCACACGCTGGCTGAGCCATTAAGAAACTATTTAATTATCGCTGCTCTGTTTACCGTGACAACTTTCGTGGAGATGCGGGGTAGTCATCTACGTAAGACGGAGCTCCGCATCGTACATAACGCGTCCACCATGTCATCCGAAGTTGAGCCTTCAACAGCAGCTCAGTCGATGCCGCCGACGGTCATCCTGTCTCACCCCCGCGACCCTGGGATGTTTGCTGGGTCGACAACCTTGACGTCGAGGACAAACTGGTTGCACAATTAAAACGGCTCAACGCACACAAGAGGTGCGATAATACGGATATGTTGACGTACATAATATTTTATCTAAAGAAAGCTGCACGGGTCTGGTTCGAAACTCACAAAGAAGAGATTACTCGTTCGGATCAATGCAAGCAGAAGCTCCTAGCTTTGTTCGGCAAGCCCGTCGGCCTCTAAGAACCTTCGACCAGTGCACAGACTTCAACTGTATCGTACATGCCGTATACACAGGGCGTTCTCGCTCTTTACCGCAAGGTGGATGATAACGTAACAGAGGCGGGCAAACTTAGCCACGTTCTAAAATGCATCGCGGATGACGCGTTTAAACTTTTCTTATGCAAGAACTTAATGACGGTCAATGTGATCATGAGCGAATGTGACCACTTTAAAGAACCACCACCTTGCAAAGCAGTTTACATGCCTGCCAAATACCGCTGGTACGTCGACATGCGAAGACCTTTGTGTTCCGCTTGGGCCCTCCTCTTCTGAGGACGTCGTTCGCATAGGCCGGCAAGAAATAGAAGCAGCGTCTCTGCCGCTCCAGCGACACTATGTTTTGAAGATTCCCGACCGCTCGTGTCCCTCATTCATTCAGACTTAGCTATGTCTACTGCCTCTGTCCCTTTTTGTCAGAGCCAGTACGGTTCCTGCCCACGCTACGCTGCCCGGTTGAATGTCGCACGAATTATGATACCCACTGTTACGTTTCGCCTACGACGCGCGGTATAGCCGGCGCGGATGCAACGGACGCCGGGGCTTCGTTCAAAGCTGCGGAGATTTTGGCCCGTTCGGCGCCGCCGCTACGCCTCCCCGCCAAGCGCGTCCAGGCATGTTCCAATGCCACGTGTCTTCCTGTGTGCGTGTGTGTGTGTGTGTGCATGTTGGTGCCCACGCTTGTCAAAGCGCGGCAGCCGGGGAGAGGAGCTCCCCCAACTGTGAAGCGAGGAGGTCTGACCGGCGCTGGCCCGGCGGATGCGTCACCTACTCGTCTCAACGTGTCTCTCAGCATGTCCGTGCCCCGCGTCACGTGCGCCTCTGACGAGCCGTTCCTTCTTGCCCTCAACTGCGAGAGTATAAAAGCAGCTGCCCCTGGACGCCAAGAGAGAGGCTCCGAATTCTTCTGTCGAGTAGCGTGCTCTCCCGTCTCTCCACTTCGGTCGACCTGACCGGCCGCTCTTTTGCGATGCTAGAATAAACAAGTTGTTCTGTTAGCAGTCGACTCATGCTTTGCCGGGACCTTCGGATGCTTCCAGTTGTGCCCCAGGCCGCGAGGCCAACGCTACCCTTGGGGCTTGCGACCCAGATGCAACAACTCGTGCCAGCGGTGCGATTGCAACAACGGGCGTCAGCGCTGAGATTCCAACACCACATGCTTCTGCTGTGGACGTGTAGGCTACATCTCTCGCACGGCCGAAGTTCCTGGCCAGCCAACTCTCGACCAAGCTTTCCCGCCTACCAGCGCTGCCGACTGAATCCTCACCCGTCTGCACCCACGCCCGAGTTCAAAGATGCACTCGATAGTGACACCCAGCAGCGCTATTGCGTCTCGTCGTTCACCATCACCACACAGTCACCGCTCCCATTCTCCTCAGCACCGTCGCTTTCCGTCCTCAACTTATCTTCACCGCTCTCCGGTGGACATGTAACTGGCACACCTCCAAGAGGTGGCGCTGTTCTAGTACCCCAGCCTGAAATTCCTGTGTTGACTCTGCCTACTCATCGGAACCTTGAGGACGTAGACGTGGATGTATTGCCTGTTACGGCTCTCATCGACACTGGAGCGCAAATGTCCACCAGGAGTGCGGATCTTTGAACTTGCCTGAAGAACGTGCTTACTGCAGCTCTGAGCCGTGTTCTACAAATCCCCGGCGGTAGAACTGCGGCTATGCCAGGAATTTGCGCTGCGCGCGTCAGTATGAACGCATCCACAAGTCGTTTGGTTGAGTGCGCTGGAAGACTGCCCTCTCAATGTGAACCCGCAAGGGTGCCTGCGTGAACAGGCATTTGGTGTGTTGTGACACCGTGGACCCGGGCACATGGTTGTTGGACTCTCCCGCGTTTAACCGTGCGCGGCTTAGCCGTGTCAGGGCAAAAGAGGATCCGGGGACTTGAGCCAATGCTGAGTGCTTGCAACTTTAAGGTCCCTCGATGGAGACAGCACAACCCTTTGTCCTTTACTTCACGTAGACGGCACCTCCGGACTGACCCACCAGGAAAAATCGGTAGTTGCTTTTTCCTGTTCTCTTCTTCGTCTTTTCCTTTCAGTTTCAAGATTTTCTGCCTTCTTCGTACTTCCTTTTATTCCATTTTTTGCAGACAGCAAAGGTAGCAGCTAAGGCAGCAATTGTAGTGGGCGGCTCGCATAAACACCAAAATAAACGGAATTCTTTATGGTTTTGTTTATTTTCCCCGAGGGCGCACCGATAATTCTGACATTATTCATAAAATACCAAGATATCTACAAAAAGTACCGCATCTTTCACTGTGAAAATCCTTAAAAGACTGCAAGAACACTGTAACCCTTTGTAGTTGGCTGGAAGTCCGTGAGAAACACCCACATCAGAAATTGTCTCAACTTGTTGAACATGAAAACACTTCAATCACGGTATGTCAGCGCCGTTCTCTGAATATCACACGAGGACTAATATCGGAAGAAGACCTCTTCGATTTCACCGAGGCTGAGTTTCTGAGGGACAACATGTTACGAACGTCGAACGAATAAAGTTCCGACTGCACAACAAAGAAATCCCAACTAAACACCTCATCTTCACTTTATGTACCAGCCCACTACCCGAATGCACCAAAACAGGCTATATGAAAATTCATTTTAGAATGTACATACCTAACCTACGTGGCTGCTTCAAATGCCAGCGATTCGGCCAAGGTGCTGCCGAGTCTCCAACACCTGTGCAATATACCCTTCATACAAAAACCCTGCTGACAAATGCTATGACACACCTCACTGCGCAAACTGCTACGGTGGGCACCCGGCAAACTCCAGTTCTTGTGCATCTTGGTAGAAGGAAAAGGAGGCAACAACCCTCAAAGTGAACGGGAACATTTCTTTTGAGGAGACGTGTCAAGCAACTCTCATTTGTACAGCGAACTTCGTAAACCTAAGTGTCACGGCAGGCGGCAGTGACACAACGGTTCTCGGCGACTGTACGCACCCCGCAGAGGGGAACGATGGTAGCGCCATCCGCCCCCACAGCGGAAGAAACTTGCACTGCTCCACCACCTACGAATGGAAGTGAACAGGCCTCTGTTCAATCATATGGGCCTAAAACACCCGTGAGTGCGCCACGCCTCGGGGGAGGCGATATGCACACCAACTACATCAGCGTCCCAGACGCCAAAAAATCGGCGCAGCCCCCTGGAGGTAACCAAGAAAGACAAACCCCACATCACAAAGCGTGGAAAGGGCCGGTCGGCTAACGTATTTTTCTGCTCTTGAATATACAGGAATAGACACAATCACGATGACTATACAAATACTATATTGGAATGTGAGAGCTCTCCACAATCTCGATGATTTTAAAAAACTGCTACATAAACGTAATCCAATGTTGCTGTGTGTTAAAGAGACAAATCTAAATTATACGCACAAATATTTTTCGGCAATACGTCCTCTTCTCAAAGAACCGTGACGAGGCTCATGCCTCAACCGACGGTGTAGCGATCGTCAAGGACAAGTGTGTTGGTTGTCAACCTGTAGCGCTTCGGACACCCTTTTAAACAGTGGCTGTGCGGGCAGTTGTTTTATGTTCTTAAACATTTGGTTACTGTCTCTTCTATTTATGTACCACCTAACTAGCGACTTCTAAAAACAGATTTATATAACCTCATAGACTAAGTACCAGAAGCCTACAACTTCTGAATGATTTTAAGGCCCACAAGCCTTCTTAGGGAGGTCACCTTTGTGATACAAGAAGTCGACTCATTGAAAATTTTCTTCTCGACTCTGGTGAATGTGTGTTGAACAAGAAGCATCCCACTTATTGCAACTTTCAATACAACTCAATTTGATCGATAGATCTAGCAAGTGGCTCGGCCTCTCTTTGGCCTTACCTGCAATGAAATTTTATCAGGAATACTTGTGGAATCGACCATTTTCTTGTAACTTCAACTTATTAAGACGGCATGACAAACCACCCCATATTCTCTGATGGAAGTTAGGATCGGCTTACTGGGAGAATTTTATAAAAACAACTTATCTGCGATGAGATTTTATAAACAATTGTAGTATAGATGATATTATAGTATATTTTACCGCTTTTATTGTTGATGCTGCTGAAACGTTTATCCACAAATGATTGGTGTTTCATTTAAAAGACAAATCGCCTGGTGAGATGCCCGGAAGAGGCAGAATAAAGCGTAGAGCATTTGGCTGCGTAGATCGCCAAATGCGGAAAATCTCATAGCATTTAAACACACTAAATCGCAGGGAAGGCGGGCCCCACGTCAAGCAAAGAGAGAAAGCTGGGTGAGGTTTCTCTCAGATATAGGCTCATACACACATGATGCGAAAGTACGTAATGGCTTAAGAAAGCTAAAGGGCAACAAATTCACGCATTGCCGCTGGTGAATGACCAAGGCAATACATTTGAAGAAAAGGCAGTCTTTCTTTGAGAGCGCCTTTAGCGTGTGTAAACCTCAGTAGTTTATTCATAATCCTTCCTGAAATACAAATAAATAGAGGAATGTAAGCCATTCCTAGGTAAATGCACGCAGAACGAACCATATAATCTTCCTTTCTGTGTTGCCGAGCTGAGAGCTACCTTGATTAAATGCAAGAGCGCTGCACCGGGACTGGACAGAGTCGTGTATGACATGATTAAAAACATACACACTGATACACAACTGACACTATTCGCAGTTTTCAATGTTATTTAGGCTGGCGGATACCTACCGTCCGCATGCAAAGAAGCGATTCTGGTCCCTGTTGTGAAACAAACAAAAGTCTCATTGGTGGTGTCAAGCAACGAACCTATAGTGCTTACAAGTTGTCTTTGCAGGCTATTTGTGAAAATGTTCAATCTTTATTTTTTATGGTCCTGTGATGCCAAGCAAATGCTTGATCATTATCAATGCGGTTTCAGAGAAGGCCGGTCTACAACGAATTTCATCACTTGCAGTGCGGACATAGACAGGGACAAAAAGAACGACGAAGACACGCGCAGTCTTCGCAGTTCTTCGCTGTCTTCAAAGTAGGACACCCTTTTAAACAGTGGCAGTGCGGGCAGTTGTTTTATGTTTTTAAACATTTGGTTACTGTCTCTTCTATTTATGTACCATCTAACTACCGACTTCTAAAAACGACGAAGACACGCGCTGTCTTCGCAGTTCTTCGCTGTCTTCAAAGTAGGGCTTGTCTTCGTCGTTCTTTTGGTCCCTGTCTAGGGACGCGCTGTAAGTGATATTTGCAATGGAATACCAACCAGCCTGTTCCCAAACCCTGCTACAACGAACCATCTTGTACGCATCGAAGCGTACATTCGAGACGCGTTCGCAAATAAACGATTCTTTTTATCCATATTTCTCGATATGGAAAACGTGTACGACACAACGTGGCATTGAGGAATCCTGCAAGACTTGCGAGATCCACGGGGAACATGCTGAACGTAATAGAAAGCTATTCGGCCGATCGCACTTTCGCATTAAAATTGGCGATGCATTATCACGTCCCTTCGAGCAAGAAACGGGTGTACTCCAGGGAGGCCTGCTGATCTGCACGCTTTTTATCGTGAAGATGAATACGCTCCAAGATTCACCACCACTAGCCTTTTCTATTCCGTCTATGTCGATGATGTACGAAGAAGATTCAAATCCCGTAACCTTACAATGTTCGAGAGGCAGTACAGCATGGCTTGAACAAGTTGTCTAAGCGGACAGACGAAAATGGGTTCAAACTGAATCCCCAGAAAAGTTCCTGCGTTCTGTTCCCATAAAAGAGAAAGCTTGTCCCAAAACCGAATCTTCAAATGTGTGGAGAGCGTATACCTGTAACTAGCGATCTTAAGTGCTTAGGCATCATACTTGATTACAAACTAACCTTTGTTCCCCACTTGAATCACTTAAAGGTCAAACGCTTAAAGTGAATGAACCTGTTGGAACTTCTAGCTGATACAAGGTCAGGCAGTGATAGGAAATGCCTCTTTAATGTACGAAAAATCATTGTACGTTTGCCCTTGGAATACGGTACTTTACCACTCTGCGACACCTAGTACCCTAATGGTTCTCGATCCTGCGTATCATTTTAGCATCTGACTTGCCGCAGAAGCGTTCAGAAGAATCCATGCACAAATATCAATGTAGAATCTAATTAGTGGTCCCTCCAGCTGCAAATGTTGTACATTAGTTTCACACATTTCTGGGAGTAAATCCGAACCATGATCATCCTTCTCACTGAAGTGCAAACGATCGGCCATGTGCCATACTTTTTGTAACCGAACTGCAGCAAAAGAGCGTTTCTCAATGCGTATATGGAGTCTCAGGAAAAGGTGCGTACTACTTCTTGAAGATCGTCGCATGGCTCCCGCAAAGCAGTTACCACTGCGGCAGTGGCAGCTCATAGAATGTGACCCATCATTTATTGCTACCAAATCCAATGAAAAATTTACTCCTTCCACAAGTCTGTTCTTTTGTGAAACACGAGGTCTCGAAAAAAACTGGATCTATCCACTTTTTTATAGATCACTTTTGAGAATCAGATCACTAGGCACGTTCCAGACGAACGTATGAAGGTGCACCAGCTTGAATTTCAGGCAAAATACACTTGCCTAGAGTACTACCCTGACGCATCAAGATCACATGCTGGCGTATGTTATGCAGCAGTTGTCCTTCTTTCTCCGACTCTTATGTTCTGAATCCACAAACATGCATTTTTGGAGCTGAGGCCTACGCGGTACTGTCGGCTGTAAAGCCCATCAAGAAAATACAAAAGCAATTATATTTTCAGAGTCTCTAAGCGTTGTCAAAGATGTAATATCTCTTCGAAGACATAAAAATTCTGTAATGAATGTTATACTCGTTTCTGTGCAATACATATGCATCTAGCCAGCATGTCATGTTATGCTGCGTGCCCGGCCATAGAAGCATTGCGGGTAATATGCCTGCACACAGAATTTCTACGACCACAACAGCGGAAGCCTGTGAACATTCTGTAGCTGCGACAGATACTGTAATGCGACAGATTTGAAGCCTTCTTATGGAAGAAGCTCAGACATTTGTGGCAATGCAATTGGGACGAAGATACTTTGAATGAGCTCCCTTTCCTCAAGGTACGTTTAGGCCACCGACAGCAAAGTCACGAGGAACTGATGTCCTGTTTTGTCGATTCAGAAAAGGACACAGATACGGGACCCATGCTTACCTATTGACTCCCGTTGAACCTTCTATTTGTGATAGATGTGGCGAGCAGATGACCGTACTTCATTTCTTGCTGGAGTACCGGGACGCAGAAGATGAACGAAGAAAGCACTTTCCTACAGCTTACCGACAGCATACTCCTCTCCATCCCGCAATGCTTCTTATTGCGGAGCCGTTTTTCAGAACGAAAGCTGTCTTAATTTGCTAAATGAAGTTGTATTTCATGTAATTACCCAGCTAGATTCGTAGCACATTGTCCCACCCGAGGCTCCTGATACAATACCAGAGTTTTATACAGAACGCGCCTCCTGTCCCTTGCGTTCAAGGGGCCTTGACGAGACAGCAGTGCTGCGGGCATTGATATTTTTCAGTAAATCAATCTATTCAAGCCACATCTCTCATGTCAATAGCACACTTCATCAGACATTATCATTCTTTTAACACGTAATATTTTTGTCACATTAAAGCGATAGTTTTTAGGTTTCTATACAGGGACGCTACATCTGTACATTTACCATTTTTCGTTGACCACATCGTCCACTACATTAGGCCATTGGTTGGTGCTCTCTTGCCATTATTCGCCCATGCGCCATAAAACTCCATATATCATAATCATGATTACCTCAGAATATAAGTCTCGGACTCCACTTTTTTACCGTCCATTCTGCTCTGATTGACCCTGCAGCCGGTGTTCTACTACTCGACCTGCCACTTTTCATTGACCTTCTTGCTCAAGCCCCGTCTCAGCGTTGTTCTGCGGATTTTATTCGCTGCCCACCTCAAGCTGCAACCTGCACCACTGTTTTCGGCTGTCCACCTGTACGTGACGGAGACTATTTGCTTACTCCGGTAACTTCAGTCCTGCTTTTCCAGAATGTCTCCTTCACACACACTTGCATTTCTCTAGCGGACTAGGAGACAGCTTCCTATCATCAATTCTCGACTGTGTCCTGAAGTACTTCCTTGGAGTGTCTCTTCCCATGCTGTCATCTTCCCATGAGTGCTATATTTCCTCTCTATCGGTGAAGCTGTCTTCGACCAGTGCTAGTTCTGTCCCTTCTCCATCTGTGTCGTCGGATGACATTGCCGATATGATTGCGCTAGATCTCTGCCCTCCAGAAACAATGCAGCGGTGTGACCTCCTCGATTCCCACTCAGGCATTTTCGACCTGAACGATGGCTTTTTTGGCCAAACAACCATGTGAAACATTGTACACATTTGAGTGATGTAACCGCTGTTCGTCGACGCCCATACCGAGTATCGCCCTCTAAGCGACAAGCTATCCAGACAGAAGTTGAGAAAATGCTTGCCAATGGAATGACTGAGCACTCCTGTAGCCCGTGAGCTTCCCCTGTTGTTCTCGTCAAAAAAGACAACAGTTAGCGAATCTGCGTAGATTGTCGTCATCTAAACAAGATCACCAGAAAACATGTGTACCCGCTTCCACATATTGATGACGCTCTGGATCGGTTTCCCGTTGCCACTTGTTTTTCATCTATAGATCGTCGCTGCAGATATTGGCAAATTGCCGTTGAAGAGCTGGACCGTTACAAGAACGAATTGCCTACACCAGTTTAGGCTAACGCCGTTAAGCTTGTGCAATGCGCCGGCGACCTTTCGAGGGATGATGGACGTTCTCTTAGGTGGCTTCAAGTGGACTATTTGTTTGTGCTATGTGGACGACATCATCGCCTCTTAGCCAGGTTTTCAAACCCATGGACATCTTTCATCAATGCGTTCTGTTTGTCAGGGCTCACCTGTAGCTCAATTCGTCCAAATGCCGCTTTGGTCACCGCCAAATAACCATGCTCAGACATCTCGTTGATTCGTCAGGAATCTCTCCCGACCCCGCTAAATATAGCACCGTGCTTAATTTCTCCATGCTGGCCTGTGCTAAGGATGTTCGAAGCTTTATTGGGCTACGCTCTTACTTCCGTCGATTTGCGAGAAAATACGCGCATGTTGCATTTCCTCTGACTGACGTCCTCAAAAAAGGCGTTGCTTTCTGCTGGGACTCTGCAAAACCTGCTGCTTTATCCGCACACATCACGCTACCCACAACGCACCCAGGTCTTGCACATTTGAACACCTCCGCTCCTACAGAAATTCGCAATGGTGCCAGTGGCCAGGGAATGGGCGCAATTTTAGCCCAGCGCCAATGTGGCCATGATCGCGTTACTGGCTACGCCAGCCGCTTTCTATCGGCCCTAGGGCAATCACTGTGCCAGATAAAATTTTAGTTTCGTGATTGGAGATCTGAAATATACTGTGGGGTTCACCGTCACTTAAATTGACGATAAATAGAAAGATAGTTGATAGATAGATAGATAGATAGATAGATAGATAGATAGATAGATAGATAGATAGATAGATAGACAGACAGACAGACAGACAGACAGACAGATAGATAGATAGATAGATAGATAGATAGATAGATAGATAGATAGATAGATAGATAGATAGATAGATAGATAGATAGATAGATAGATAGATAGATAGATAGATAGATAGATAGATAGATAGATAGATAGATAGATAGATAGATAGATAGATAGATAGATAGATAGATAGATAGATAGATGTAGGAATGCAATGCTATTCGCAATAATAGAAGGAGCTCCTCCCACCTCCTGGGACATCCGCTGTACCCATCTATGCTGACATGACTATGCCAATGCCCACTGGCTCCATAAGTCCGAAGAAAACATTTTGGAACAAGCACTCGACCGCATTTCCCAAGCGGCGCAGTCCATTGGGTTGACTAGCTGCTCTCCCGATAAGTATGAACAGGTGCTTCACCATAATCCCCATTCCTCTATCGAAGGCGCACCGCTTCAGTTTCGTCGCTCGTCTCTCTGTTCACGCTCGTCGTGACGGGGTTCTGGGGCAGCCGTCCGGCATGTCTTTTGCCAAGGCGAGCAGGTGCTGCATATGGGGTGCCACATTTGCAATTGCTTCCGCGTCCTCCGTGAACTCAACATGATCCAGCAGCAGCAGATAATGCAGCTCTGCTCCTCCGAAGTTGAAACAACGCTATAAACAAATCTGGTGCTTGGTTTGAATCTTCCAAAGTTTTCCTGGCTGCGCAGAAGCTACACCACATCTCTTCCCGTTCATGGACTTGTGTTTGGGCGTGGCGCGTCGGACCGCTCTGCAATAGAGATGTGACCTGGACACTTGGTGCATCGAACTGTCCGGAAGCCGCGGCGGAACAGCGAGCGCACGCTTGATTGCAACTCTGTTCTCTTGCAGGCTTCTAGTTCACTGTAAAGCTTTCCATATTTAAATTGTTGTTCTGCTGCATCTGGGGCTGACGCCACCATTGCAATTATTGCTTTTGCTGTCATTGCGTATCTTGTCAAATTGTGCAGAAATGTCGAAGAAAGATGCTTGTTTTCCTGTGAAAATTACTCTGACAGACCCGATATGTCAGTTCTAGGTGCGGTATCTGCTTTGTGCCAATTCGGAAACTGCTCGAGCTTTCCGTAGAGTTTTTGCTACAGACATGCAATATAGGAGCAAAGGCGTAGACCCAAAGAGAAGTGGGCGTGACCTAAGTGTGAGGCTGCATAAAACAACAACCATGATGCTCAGAAAGATTCGGCTGCGGGGAAGGCAACTGCTGATGTCAGATTACTTTTATGTGGCGTCATGGGCGAAAAAAAATAAAAGAGTAGAGGTCGTGATGTCACGTTTTTGAAGCCTGAAATGCAGCGACGTTTCTGTGCAATCTCCTTGTGCGACTGCAATTAGCCGGAAAAGATCGTGCGAGCTTCAAACTTGCATTGCTACGAGCTGACTGAAGTGTGGGCTACCGACGCGCGTCCGTACACGGCCTACCAAACTATGAACAGGTTTAGTGAAGCAGGCGCGCTCCTCGGCTTTTCTGTGGCAGGATGAAGAAGACGATGAAGACCCGCACCATACTTACATGAGTGTCGCTGTTGCTGGCTGACACTCGCATTCATACACGCTCAGCACAAGTTTCAAGCTTACAGATCACACTCAAAAGTCAGGTTGCCTCGCGGACAGAATGTGCTGCGAGAAATACACAGACTAAAGATCCTTATTGCACTTTTCAGAGGACTAGAGCAGCAGCGAGAATTCAAGAGCGCGGTTACTATGGCAATGCGACTTCTGAGGTACCAGTCCGAGGGCTCCGTTGCGAAAATAAGACGTGACTTCCGCCATATTTTCTCCAACATGTCCGCACTGGCCGTGGCCTCTCTTGCGTTTTCCTTCTTCCCTGTGTAGTAGAAAGCAGAAAGTTGAGGTGTTGGTGCCATTGAAGCAGACAGTGTGAAACAATGGAAAGGCAGTTCAGATGATGTCATAAAAGTATTATAAGCTGCTAAACCAATGCTATGGGCATATTGAGAAACGCCTGACAGTATAGTTGGAACTTCTTCGTTGGAGTAGACGTTTTGGCGTGCTTTGTATGTGAAAAATATCAACATCCTTAGTCAAATACCTTACCGGAGAATGGATTCTACCTACAAGCTTGAACAAAGCTGCAAGAGACTGCTTGAAAAATATTTATTATTTAATTTATTTATCGATTTAGGTGCCGTGAAGTTCCTAGAGGACATTGCATAGGGGGGGGGATAATACAAAACTATAGTCTTAAACATAAAAACACACGAACAAAACAAAAAAGACAGAAAAGAGAAACACAGATTTCAATTGGATCAGTGGTAAACACCATTGTACAAAAGAAGTTTAACGACAGATTGAGAATGGCAATTATAATTAAATCGTGCGCAACGAGAGAAGTATTACACAATTCCAAACGCGCCTAAATAAAAATAACACGAAACAAAAGAACACTGATATGAATCCCGCAAATGGTAAGTACAGTGCTATAGTATGAAAGTTAAGAGATACATTTAGACGAGTAAACACAGCATGAAAAAGTACTTTGTACAATTCTCAGAAACACATAAATGTAGAAACAGCCCTTATTCATTAAGAAGATGCTCTAGAGAAGTTTCCTTAGAACATAACTGTTTCAGTCCCCGTGACATTATCTTCTGTTACGGGTTCCGCTAGTGTATTGATTACACTAAAAGTGAACATTGATATTTTAGTGTTCGGGCAAGCGTAAGTTGCACTCTGTGTTCATGATCGCGCGGGGACGCAAGGGGATGCGATTGGATGCAAATGTCTTGCCGTAATATAAAATATGAAAGAACATTAAACTCGAATATTTCCGTCGGAAGGCCAGAAATGTTGATGCCGCTTCTTAGCAATGATACGCCCGCATAGGGCCAATATGAGCAAACTATGAATTACACCACCTTATTCTGTACTGATTCGATGAGGTTCTCCAATGTAACAGCACTTGGATGCCATATTATTGGTGCATGTTCTAACAAAGAGCCGATTAGAGATGGCTAAGCGTGAAGCTTCGTTTTTGACTTGGCATGACACAAGCGCTGTTCGAATAATTTTAATTTCTTCAACGCCTTTTTTATGTATTTTATGTGTGCATGCCAAGTTAGATCTATAGTCAACTAGACGCCTGCATATTTGAATCCTGGCAATCTCTCTGTGAATGTATTGCTTGTTGCGTAAGCGTTTACATGATAATTTTTAAGTGTAGATATTTTCATAAGCCTTGTTTTTTCTACGGTACTATACCTGTACGAGACCTTGCACCACTGGCTGACTTTCACTAGTTCCGCTTGTAAGCAAATGACGTCTTCCAGAGCTGTGAATGTCGCAGTATTAAGTGAAAGGTCTCTTTTTAGAACCTGTGCTATTCTTAATATCATTTATGTAGAGGACAAAAAGCAATCGTCCAAGAACGGACCATATGTGGTACTCCTGAGATGACAAGGTGCTTCCAGATGTATCTTCCTTAATGACAATTTGTTTATATCCATTAGTTAAGGATTCGGCAATCCAACGTATAGTCTTAGAATATAATTCTTGGTTATCCACTTTCTTGACTAGCAGGTTTTGCGCAACACGATCAACAGTCTTGCTAAAATCAATGAACATTGCATCTGGTGTGCCTTTGTGGTCCTGTATACAATCATGAAGGTAAGTAGCCACTTCGAACAATTGTGTTTGACAATACTATGCATGCCTGACTCCACGCTGCCTGTCTAAAAGTGAATTATTTGTATTTAAATCAGTCATAATATACCAGAAAAAGAAATGATGTGATTGTTTGCGGCAAATAGATGTCAGTGATATCGGTCGCTAATTGTTAGGACTTGCGCTATTGCCTGATTGCATTATGGGAGTGACATGGGCCTTTTTACACTGATTGGGAATGCTCCCGCTGTTGAAGGACTGCTGAATGGTTAGCGACATTTCAACGAACGAAACGTGCACTGCCATTTCCATTGATGCCATCGGGACCATGGCTTGAAATATGTGGCAGTCGCTAAATAGCACGAGCTGCGACTGGTAGTTATTGTTACCTGTTCATATGGGTAACGAAGAGGTAAACAAGTGCCCCCATAAATATTAGGAAAATGTGACTCATTAGTGAGGTTTTCAAACCAGTAACTAATAAAGATGTCAGCTGTGGTTTTCGCGTGGACAGCACCACCGCATTCATCGCTCATTGAAAGAACTGCGTGTTCTTTAGCAATATTCAGGCAAGGAAATTTCTTAGGGTTAGGTTTTAACAAGTCAGGTAACCTAACATCAAAGAACTTGGCTTCAGTCTCATTACTTGCTGTCTCAACAATAACATACGCCTCTTTGTGTTTTTGCCAATCACTGTCAATGTATTGTTTGTTCTTTTTCTATTAAGACACTTTTTAACACCTCGTGTGAACGACGGCGCTTCTATTCTCGTTTTCATTACTATTTTAGGATACAAGAAAATTCAATTTCTTTCATTTTATCGCGGAAGGGAATACAGGGGTGCTATGCAGGATGCGCCCAGTTTCTCGTTCACCGGAGTTTTACCCGAGTTTGCTGGACGGTAGTCAGTGAAAGGAGATAGCGTAGAACGTGCAAAAGCTGCAGGAAAAAACATATGTAGACAAAAAGCCGCGTATGACAACATGAGCACACCCTGCGCGGCACGCTGCTTCCACGTTTCAAGCGCAGAAGGCTGCCCAACGAAACGCGCCAGCGCCGCGTATTGTTATCAACGGATTATCGCAACTTAGCAATGCCGTGACTGTCCCGCTGTCAGTCTGCACACTTGCCGTGCCCTGGCGTGCCTCCTCTTTCGGGCACTATCTTTCCGTCCTCCATCGAATGCGAACAGGGTACATGTGGCGTATTCTTGCATATACACTTTCGCCCAAACGAATACGTTAAAATGCAACAAATGAAATAAAAACGTTTTTATTTCTTTAAGTATCTGCTTTTCGTTTTGAGTGCTAGAAATTTTGGATGACAAAGGGAGATCGGGAAAATTATTAAATTTTGCACTTCTTGCCGCGAGTGGCGACAGTGAGGCGAAAGCTTAGAAGCCATTTAGAAGCGGATACATTGAAGATTGTCGCACGCACGAGGGAGTTCATGCGGTGAGAAGTAGCCTAGGGGCTCTGCAGTGCTATTCTCAATAAAGTCAGTGGGCCTCTTCAATTTTCGAAGTTCGGCCAGCCCGCTGGCAGCCAGATGGCGGCCAGCTAGTTCCGGTTCTTATAGGAGGTCACGTGGGCTGGGATCCCACGACAACCCGAACCTGCTCGAAGTTTGTAAAATCGAACGCCGAGGCAGCTGGCCAAATGTAAAGATGCTACCAGCATGACAGCGCCCGGCGAGGCCGGCGCGCGCTCTGCGAAGTCGACCCATTTATGCGTTGCCAGCTTGGAAATATACAGTTGCATTCAGGAGCCGAATCTTGTAACGGTTCGGTTGGGGAACCAATCGTTCGGCCTCACCTTATTGGCCAAAGTTTTGGTTACGTCACAGGTCGTTAGAGGCAGCGGGGTGGTTTCGCAATTTATGAATATGTCACGCATCTGTCAATAATCTTCAAAGCGAACCGGTCGTAGGAACCGGCGAAGCGGTAGTCCGCTTTGGGTTCCGTTGCTGTGGCTTGGCTGTTGGCTTGCGACCCTGGCCGCGCGCGCCTGTTGCACGACCCCGGAGACGCGCGGGCGTCGCGTGCGCGTGCGTTGGTTGCTTCGGAGGCTATTACTTGCCTTCGTCGTGCGCTTGGCGTTGACCTTTCAGTGTCGACCACGGCTGGAAGTGAGATGCGCGTTTGAAGAAATGACGGATAATGAGTTGCACCACCCTTTCCGGCCTTCTAAATAGACCTTTTGCAGGCTACGCTACCAAATGGAGGCGACTCGGGTGCAAGCGTACCAGTGGTCATTCCATGCAGGGGAAGGAATATTGCGCGCTGCGGTTCATCGCCACCGGTTCGCAGCTCCCAGAGGTCGGTCGGACGTGAAGCGTTCATCGGAATGGCCTACATCTCTGCTGCAGACACTGTCCACAAAAGTTGCTCTCGCAATTACTGTATTGGTTGGTAGAAGGGCCGGGTCAGCTCTCCCGTGATCTCCGCTTCAAAGCCAATGCCAAGGAGATATTTGCATCGCGAGATCGAATTACCCGTGCTATCGCCGGCGTGAATAGCTGGCAGATCGCCGTTCAGCAATCAGAAGGGTTCAACCTAGGCTGGTTCAACGCTTCCTTCGTTCGGCTGAGTTCGGCTGAGGATGGGAAGATATTGTGGAGGTCTCTTATTTGGCTGCCCTTCTTTCTCTAGTTCGGGAGTGCCACACTTTGTTTCTCAATTTCACGGCACTGCAGCGCGCACCGTCAGCACCACACTCTTCAATTTTACCTCGCGCAGGAAATGCGGGGCCCGTTTATCGTAATGTTCGATTTCAAGTTGCATTGCTTCTATTACGCGACGCGCCGTCGTGCAGACCACAGGGATAGCGGCAGCGCGGCGGCGAGCGAGTCATGTCCGCGCCGATGACAAAGGGGAAAAAAGAAGGAAAATTGATATAGTCGGCTAGTAAATGTGTCCCTAAGAGCCAGTTCAGAGTTTTGTCACGCTCGCTACTTAGGAAGTGCTGGCAGTGTGTTGCTGTTGCGTGCATCATGCGAACTCCTGGTAGCAGACGACAGATATAGCGCTGCACTCTGCCAACTCATTTACGCTACCGATAACGCCTGTCGGCTGAGAATGAAAAAGAACCACATTAATAAATTACTACTGCATTGCGTAGACGCCCGGCACTACACGTTTATACTTCAGATCTTGGCCTATAATGTTTAATTCTTATTTTACATTTATTTAGCCAGGTGAAACATTCTGTGGTTCCTCGATTAGCTCGTCATATAATGACGTACACTTGAGAGGTGGCACCCTCTCATCTATTGGTCGCGTCCTCCCCTTCTTCCACCACCGGCTTGGGAGTGGCACATCTAGTGACGTAAGCGGTGAACGAACGGTTCGTATTCCGAACCGTTATAAGATTCGGCCGAAGGAATACGATCACTTTCGCGCGACTCGGCGCAGAATGCGCAATGGACCAACCTTATCTTGCGCAGCGCAACAGATGGCCTCCGACGCGGCGGATGACAAGGCGCGAAATCGCGCGTAAGTGATTGCATACTCGAAAGCGATAGCTCGAGGATTCCTTCTCGCAGTGACCACGTCGCCCACCGGCGACATTGATGAGTTGGCGTTGTGTCAGCACAAGACATGAAAAAGCAGGTTGTCAGGTAGGTCTCATACGCATAAAATTTCGTGGCGACCTGCTTGGGCTTCAATTTCAGAAAGATTGTTGTAGCTGATTGTGCTTTTCGTTTTGACCCTAAGGAGCTGGGGACCTGGCTGGGCGCATGAAAACGCACGCCACCTGTGACCAGCGAAACGTTTCACACATTGGTCGTGATCATGAGATCAATAAGCCAATGTACGTGCGCCGAATGTACCGAGCTCAATGAGTGCATTCTTAGATCAACGGCATGTAGTCGAATACATATCGGTTTCGAGCTGCCAGCTAAGCATACGACGGAGACGGAGCGAAGACAGGCTAGCTGCAAAGCCTTCGATAACCTCACAATAAGGAGATATATATATATATACGCCGGATATGTGAAAAGGAAAGCCACCAGAGAAAGATGAACCCAAAATGTACCGCAATGTGTGAATGAGTGTCTACAACTTGCGTGGAACACGATGCAGATGACATGCAGGCATGAGAGCGCAGCGCGCTTATCACCGCCGCGAAGAAGCCTTCAGGGGCCACACACACATACACACACGAAAGCTTCAAACGGTACACCACTGCTCGTATAACACCGCTTCGCAATGCGGAAAGGAGCGTAAGCACCTAAAAAATATAACGCTAGAAATAAAGAAATCCGAAAATGTCCGCAGACAGTTGGCTGAGCGAGGTAAATTTAAGTGCTCAAGCGCCCGCGTTGCAATCCGTTACGTCCCCGCAAAGCTGTCGGCGAGCGCCCATCGCCTCTTTTAGTCGCCTGCTAGCCAGAGAACTACCTGAGAGCAGCCAGACCAAAATTGTCCTGGCAGGTTCTGGCAGCCCGCGGGTAGCCATAACCGCCCAGCGCGAGCAAAACGAACGCCCGGCTGAAGTGCGTAGCGCGGGGGGGGGGGGGGACGAGCAACCCGAGAAAAACGAAGACGCTCTTGCAGGCTCTGGCAGGCCGCGGGTAGCCAGAAGAGAAAAATTGAAGATGTCCAGCCATGAGTCATGACCACTCTATCTGTATTAGAGGAATGGAAACGCAGCGCCGCGGTACGACTGTTTATCGCAGGCGCTTCACTTGGCTATTAAGGCCACTGCTTAACCAACTAAAAACGACAAACCGGGCATAGATACGGGAGCAACGGCTGTCGCTGCAAAGTGGCGGTGCGTTAATTTAGGGTCCGTAGCGACGCAGTTCGAAGTGACGCAGTTCAGTTTATCTGTGTGCGCGAAGCCTGTGCGATGCATTGCGAAGAAATGCGTGCTTCCCAGCGACACATTTCATTGCTTGTCAACGCTTGCCCAGTGAAGGCGCCTCTGAGCGCATGTAGGCAGTATTTAAGTGTGTTGTGCACTCCAAGGTGCTTGCGGAGCCAGTAGCAATCGCAGAAGGATATCATAACGACACAGCAGCAATCGTATTTTGGCAGGTGAGGGCTCTTGTGTGCAGTTGCGAAATCAGACTTCAATCAGAGGAAGGTGTTGGAACTGTTGAGTGCGCTATGCTTGTGATGAAGAAGTGCCGGTGCACTGGGTCTAGAAAAGCGAGCGATTCTCGGACGCTTATCGTGTTTATGACGCTGTGGCACCGATACATCACCGATGACAGAGCAGCCATCTCAAACGACTGCTGCGATACGCACTCCTCAGCATCGTCGTCCCCCTCGGCGCATCGATGCCTTGCAAGCAGCTACAATGACGTGCCGATAATTATTGATTGAGCGCTACGTCACCACAATACAGGCAATGAAAGCCTATTGTGGGTCCATCTCACCCCGAGAAGATATATGCATAAGCCAGCGACAGTCAATGCTTTGTTTTTGATAGTGGTGCTCAGTACATCACCGATGACAATGCGTTGTGCGCGTGTTTTATGTCGGCGGTCAAGATTGTTGATGCCTCTCAGCTCCACGCCGCGTCGTTGTTGCCGAAAAATAGGTTGGGCGTGGCCCAACCGTGATGGGTGTGCGCAGAAGAGTTACATGTCTCACGCGGGGCCTGTCCTCTGGTTTTGATTGACAGGCGAACTCGTGCTAAAATCGTACATCGAGAAACCCCCACCGAGTTCAACTAGGGAACATGGCGGCGGCAGCAGCAGCCTATGTCATTGCATCCAGCGGCAGCAAGCGTCAGTATTACCGTTTGGCCCAGTTCACGTACAAGACCGATGTGGAGTTTCAGCGTCATTTTCGCCTGTCGAAGACAGTGCACTAGCTGTGTGCCAAGCTAGGCGAAGGCCCGTCTGAGGAGAGAGCGTGGCGGGCTTCATTCGCTCACCGTCGAAGAGCAAGTCCTCTGCGTCCTCCGTTTCTACGGGGCTGGGTGTTTTCAGGGAAGCGTCGTCGAAGAGCGTTACACTGGGCGTCGTCACACTACTGCGAGCCACTGTGTCAGAGATTTGTCTGACGCGATTATCGATGCGGCAGTGCGTAAGCGGTGGATGGCTGTCTCAAGGCTGCGGCTGAGCGGGCGTATATAGAAGAACGCTTCCTACTTCACGTGGACATTACGAATGTAGTCGGATGTGTCGACGGAACGTACGTAGGAATTAAGGCGCCTTCATTGTCAGCATTACTGTGATTAGCTTTGAAGCAATGTCTAGACACGCCATATTGCCAAATTTGTCACTTCTGTGTAGCCGACTTAAATTTTGTGTTACCGACATCTCACATGCGGCTGCCTATGATACTGACTTTTTCGCTGGTTGCTGACATTTTGCCGATTGTTCTATTGTCTGTCAGGGTGCCTTCCAAATGGCCCACTTTCTTGGGAATGAGGTTAATTAAGAACAACTAGATAAATGGATATCAAATATTGTGTGAAGTACCCTATGAATCCTAATCTCATAAAGAACTTGGAGTTCTTCATTGGTGAATTTACTTAGTGTGCATAATGCTGAATTTTGGTCATGCGTCATCTATCGGCCGCCCTATGAAACAGAGAGGCATTGCACAATTCGTTTCAGCGCGATATGCGGATGTTTCGCCAAGCCGGTTGCGCCTAAGCATATGTGGCGAAATTAAAATGCATTGACAATCTCAGTGTGCTGGCTTGCATGAAGAAAATACTTCCGGGTGTTTGCTCTGTTCACTGTTGATGCATGCGTCAGAGGTTCAGTGTGTTCTTTTGGGGGGGGGGGGAGGGCAGCGTTATTCCGGATTGATAAATTATATCTTTTCGTCTCATAATGTGACTTTAATTCTTAAGCAGTACAACAATGCAGATCCACTGCTCTGCAGAACTGGGTGTGGGTGATTATATCATGAACCACCAAGGCAAAATGACATGTCGGGAAAAATGTGGTGCGGATGCCAATGAAAAGTGGGTCTTTAACCCGCCATGATAACAATAAAAGTTGCAGACTGAACAGACCTTTTGTACAGCTTTAGAGCAATGATTACTCAAAACGTGACATGCTGAAACGTGTAAAAGCTTGCCACAATGCCAAAGTAGGATGAGCCATATGCAGCATATTCTGGCATTGAAGGTGTCTTGTAAATGCAATTTTTTCTTGTAAGCCTCACGGTGACGCCTTTCCCTGCGGCACTCCCTTTACTGAAACGCGGCACTGTCTTTTCCAGCAGCAAAGTTGGTTAATGCTTGCCCCTTTGATTCCTGTAAGTTTAGCGGTGAGGAATATGGCATGTGCATACACCTGTGGTGCCAAACTTAACTTGTGGTGATCTTTTAGAGCTAATTTGTGTTCGGACATTTCAGTGATGTGCGCCATTGTGGCCTAACAACTAGAGCATTGGTGAGGTTGAAGACTGAGTGTATTGATATGGCAGATTTGAAGTTGAATTGCACAACAATTCGACGGGACACAAAGAAAAATCCACAAGCAGAACGCACTGCTATGTGTGCGTATTTGTGTGTGGTCGAATTGCTGGGCAATCCAACTTCAAATAGAGCATTGGGGTTCTTAGGTGCAGGTCCGAGGAAGTGTGAGCTATTCGAGAGCATGCCAGCGCCTTGCCACACAATTATAAAGTCTGAAGGTTTGCATACAAAGCTTTGCTTTCAAATCCAATTGCTCATGTAATACAAGAACTGATTGAAAGAACTATCTTACAGAAATGGTGAAATGTATGGCCTTTGAAAAGTGTAATTTGAATATTGAGACTGTTGACATAATAGGTGCCTCACCGGACTCGGCAATTGCACGGGACAGAGCAGTTTGCTTAATATGTGAAGCACAAGCATCCATTACATGCTGTGCAGATAACCAAGCTGAGTTTGTTTTGTCGTGGTACACAACATACCCTGTGATTTGCTTTTGATTCTAAAGTGCCAACCACCACCTCTTTTTCAAGGACATCATGGGAATATTTGGCGAGACCTTTTCACAGCCTCCCATAATGGAAGTGGGGGCAGCCAGCTTTGCTTGGATGCCTTTATAGATTTCTGTTCCTGATCATTGTGTGCTATCAAGCTGCTATAGTCTATGCAACCGGTGCAAGGCATTACGTGATTCTATAGTCGGATACAACTTTAGGAGGCCGCGGAATCTACACTGCAAAGGCAGGTGAACACAAGCCGGCACCAATGGGAACGCACTCTAGACTGACGTCGTGCCGCCGGACGCACTAATACCCGCTCGTTGGAGAGGGACTATTTCTTTAGACGAGGAGGCAATAGGCTGCTGCGCTTTCGTCTTCTGGGTGGGGCCTCTCCTGTCTTCTGAAGCTGTATTCGACTATAGAGGATGCCACTTTTCATACAACACAAAATGACAAAGTGTACAATTTGTTGGCCTATGAAATGGCTACATTCCAAGTGAGCTATGCAAGCGCTTAAGCTGTGTGAAAATTAGTACGTGCAAATATATGACATTGTTAAACAATATGTGGCATCGAACACGCATGTAATGGCACGCTTGAATCGGGGAGTGTTGCATTGATACGCGCAGTCTATAGGTGATAGTATTATTAAGCTCCAGCTTTTCCACATCTTCTCAATGTGAACACCCACACCATTCATCTTGTGGCTAATCAACACGCACTGTATTCTTGCGCATAGAAAGAACAAACAAAAGGATGACGTGTATGCTGCATTAGTCTATTTTTCATTTACATGGTCGAAGAGTGACACAGCTTGTCTTATGTTTTTGTCGATATTGAAGAGACACCAAGTGCACGCTACAAGTGTCCTGATATGTACAGCACAATGTTTACTGCAATAGTTTTATTCGTGCTCTTGAATAATAAACAAAGTAATATACTGAAAGCTCCTTCATAAGGTGTCTTCTGGAGGCTCCACTGTAGAGCAGTGAGGGCACCGATACTACTGTTGCAGAGCAGCCCTCTTGACCTCTGCCACACTCTCAACAGCACGTGCCTGGCGCTCGCCTACTGCCACCAGGTGGTTGAGCACCTCTAGCAGCAGAATGTTTTGCTGCAAAAGAATTGCCATGTTGCAATGAATCAACCGCATATAAACCATTATTTACAAAGAAAAACGCTCGTTGCACTATTGGTACTAAGTGCTCTTAAATTTGGAAGCCTTTAGCGTAGTATGCCTAATAAAACAATGTGTTGGGACTATGCAATCTCCAACAATTTTTGTTACTTCGCTTTCTGCACAGTCCTCGACTTCTGAAGTTTCTTCGTTAACCTCCAGGTTTATGTCCTATATTGCATAATCGGTAGAGTGCAACTATTCTAAACTTTTTCAAGGATATCGGTAACGTGGCGATCGCGATTCGGTAATACTTTCCATGTGCTGTTCAACCCTTGAAATATTTGTATAAGTTTCCTGCTTTATGTCCGTACCTGCTATTGATATTTCACCTTGGTAAAGATGCTCTTCCATAGATTTTGCGGGCTGAATGACACTCATGAATTTCTGTTATCTCACCAAGTTAGTGAAGGTTACCTTTCCCTTTTGCATGTTTTCGTGGGCCCATGCGCATGTAAAAGCACGAGCAATTTTTGGTTCTCAATGCATTTCTTGAACTGCTGGACATTCAGTTCGTTACTACGAAAGTGACTTAATCGGTGCACTAATATTATGCTAAATATGAAACAGTAGAAATATACTTATCTGCAGTTTTGTCGATGTCTCCTTCCCTGTGTTGGTTGCGAGGTCCATCGTCGGCGCCACCTCCTTGTCGCATCGTAGCTAATATAGGCTTTCTTCCTTTTGCGCACACTATGTAATATTACTGACGCTCGCAGTCACGCAGAGTGGAGGAACTCAGCGCACTCACAAATTGCGCCGTGAACAGTTGGAGTGCGTTGCGATCTGCAAAATCACAGAAGATATTGGTAGTCTTACGGGGTGCACGGAAAGATTCATCACGGAGGAACAAAACTATTCAAGAAATAGTCGTCATCGTCGAGCATGATCACTACCTCGTGCACTGCAAGCTCGTTGTACGAGTTTGTTTAGACTGGCACTCTTCGATGTTTAGCCGCCATGCTCGCCCCGTGAATAGATGTGATGACGCCACCACAGCGTCCCCTCGTGGTATAATGCGAAGCGTACTAAATTACAAATTAGTCTAATGCACATTCAGTGTGCATGTTGTAAGCTTTAAAATGCTTCTAAACCACGTTAAAGTAACTAATAATATTGTACTAAATGCACTAGTTTTATAACTTGCTTCTGCATTTAATGCACTCGGTGGAACGACAAACAAGTGAAAGGAGCCACGACCATGCGCCGACGGCACGATGACGTGAGCCCCAGTTTGCCGACTGCCCAGAAGGCAACGCCGAAGGAATGAGAGCCACCCAGATTAAGTCTAGATAAACCAGTGAAACTGGAGGCTTGTCAAAAGATACACTGTGTCTCGGTGCCATATGTACTTTCATGTTGGTGTGTCGCCAGAGCTCGTGCAGACCCCAGTTTCGCCAAACTCGGCGCATCCCGCGTAGCACCCCTGTTCTCATTTTTTTTGTGCGCGTATTAAACGTGTCTTCGAACATGAAGGGGTGGGCTAAATGCGGCAAATATAACGGATGGTTAATTTAGATTTTCGATCTATCCCAGTCTGGTACGCAATTAGGTGCAATTGTAGGGCAAACGGACTGATCTTAGATTTCAGTGGTGGTTGTGGTCATGCGGAGCTAAAGTGAAGAGGGCAGGTACTTACAAGGTAGAAGAAGAAAGACAACGGCTATCGTTGACAATCTTGAGAAGGGACAATGTGGGTGCACGCGACGGCGTCTTCGGCCGTGCATGGTACATGGCCGTGCATGGCCGTGCATGGTAGCTTTGGTGCTACGACATAGTGCAGCTGAAGCGTGGAACACGAATGGATGCAGACTGTGTTACACGTTCCATGTGTATCTGCTTTCGCACTTCACATGCAACATGTTTTCTCCCGGCCGCCAGCTAAGTGCGCAGAAGGTTGGCAAGTTATTGTCTTGCTCCCTTACGCAAAATAAGAGAAGGTCAACTTTTGAAAAATGCCGGTGAGATAGCGCAAAGAAAATGCCGATAGATTGCGGAATTCCAGTGCTAAGAATTTCGCTGCGTTTGAACATGCTGTTGCGTGTGTAATCATAAAAGAGGATTCAAAACGGATGGATGTTGACTATATGAAATTAAATGCGGTTACAATCGCCGACAACTATCTAGTGCCCAATTCGACCGAGTTGCCATGCAAGATAGTACTACGGAGTATTCGCAGATCGCATTAGACGAGTAGTGACATCGGCGTAGCTGTTTTGTTACCTCTTGTGCTCTGCAAGGCCACGGACGTATGGCCGAATGGGGTTAGGAACTCAGCCCAACTTTTCACAGAATTTCGAATAAGGTGTTACGGGAGAATTCAGATCATACATTGGAATATACTGGTGGCATGGCTATGTAGAATGTAGCAAAAGCTTTCGCAATCAAATGAAGACCTAAATATGGTTGTGATCCGCTGTAAGAAAATCACCTTGATGTTAACTTATTGTGTTCTGTCCTGCATACACACACAAACCTGCTTACCGAAACTACACGTTTATCGTGAATGAAAGCATTGAGTCTCTTCGGAAATTTACCGATAGCGGCGTGAATGTAATTTACGTGTCAGGATTGTAATGTACGTCTCATCTTGTGCGGAAACATACATGCACAAGCTTCGCCTTGCGAGATGGCGCGTAATCCTGATTATGAATCCACAGATAGTTTCCTAAATGTGATACGGCCCAAGGCACGAAATCCTTCTTTGGGCTTTTACCAAGTAAATTTCACTCTCTAGTTTGTTCCCTGTTCCAATAAAACCAGAGGCATCTTCGCATTAGAAGTGATTGCCCCAAAGGCCCTCACTCAATCAGGTTGACAAACTCTTCAGGTAAACCTTCCGCTGACATCGGCTTCTTTTGAAACTTCCTGTCAATACGCTATCGTTTGATGGTTTCTAAACGGCTTGCTGTGGAGCATGTAGGCTTATGCCTCAGAAGCGAAAGAAAGAGACAGCTGACCCGAATCGATGCCATAACTGCGATCTGTGGCTTCACAAGTCACCACCAGGCACCATTTTTTTTCTTCTCATGCAGGCTCGCGCTATCCGGGTTCTAGGCGCCGCCCAAGGAAGTGCTCTACAAGCATTTCCTACGCTGTGAAAATAGCACTGCGTTGGCGTGCCGTGCAGCCAAAGCGCCTCATCCGGTCTTCAAATCTTATGACCTTAGGCTGTAGCATTGCCCTGTGACTCTATGGGCTTTGTGAACCTTGTACTTTCACAGCTCCTCTTTCACAATTCCTTGAACAGAAGGTTCACAAATTCCTTCGTTTTGGGCCATTTGGCTTTTCTACAGCTGAATTTTGTAGAGTTCAGGAACATTTTTACACCCTGCATTGTCTATTACCTGGGGAGACGACAATCAGCTTATTGGGAAGGGACTGTCAGATATGGAGTAATTGAAGCTGACTTCAAATCCAACTGAGTGCGAGTCCGCGCAGAGAAAGGTAACGCACTTTGGTTATATCATGATATTCTCGATCTCGCTGTGGTTATTACCATATTGTCACGTAGGTGACGGTGAGCTGCCTGGCACGCACACAGACAGAAAGGGACACTGCGTCGGCGGTAGGCATAAAGAGAGTTTAATGGGCGAACTTGTGCCCTAAATCAAGCGAACAACTCTGTGACGGCGAAAGCAGCGGGCGCGCCTAGGGCGTTCCTCGGACTGAGCCAGCGCACGCGGTGGTCCCGTATTTATACGTTTCGCGTCCATTATCGAAACCCGTCAAACGACGCCGCTTGCGTCGCAGCGACGCGAGCTGCGTAGCTCGCGTCGCTACAAGTCCAAATAAACCCACAAGGCAATATTGAAGCTGCAAGCCGAGAAAACAGAGATGGATATGCGAAATCTGGTGGGTGGTTTATTTATTACCCCGACTGCGTTTCTGAAGATTCTGAAGTGAAGCACATGCTCACTGACATGGCGAATTCTAGAACACCTAAGTAAATACCTGGAAGTTGTGAGGCACAAATTGCATCTTGTGCAGTGTAGAATGTGGTAAAATCAAAAATACATGCTTCGGAAAAGAGTTTCTGCTGAAACGCGATGCCTCCGAGATAGCCTATTGCCTATTGAAGATTGCGGTAGGCGAACGAATGGCGGTTGCGTTACTAAGCAGAAAGCTGCCAACAGCGCAGGCAAACTGCCTAGCTTTAGAGAGAGGGGCACTTGCAGCCGTTTTGGTTCTAGGGAAGATTGCGCTCTCTTGAATAATGCACGAGTGGCATGACTGAGGCGGAACTTCCGTCATCAGGCTCGCAGGAGCACCTTCTTCTCTTTGAGATCAGGATATCGTCATTTTACTGCCCTTCTGTTGCAAACACTCCGCGAATGGCCCAGATGCCACAACGAGCACGGAAGTTGCACCGATAAAGCTACTATATTAATCCGAATATCATTTGTCGAACCAACATTGATTCAGGTTTAATGAAGCCACTTCTCTGCTGTACTTGTGCTTACCCGTTAAAATAACGCTGCTCTTCAGAACAATAAATTCAGTATTTTTATTTTGTACGCAATCGGAAAGCCCTTGACCCTGGTCGTCACATGTTGTCAATAGAGAACCATTAAAAATACAATGTCAGGAGGAAGCATATATAATTAAAAAAAAATGTCTTCCGCACAGGCAAGAGTCCGTATATATAAATTTCATTATTGTCTTCGCAACAAACAATTGCCACTGCAGTACCAAAGGGCTCCGTTGTGCGGTCGGCGTTATTCACATATGTAAATTATTTTGCGAGGTGCCTAATTAACGCAGAAGAATTATGGTATGCAGATAGGAAAGCGTTAGTCCTGTTGATATAGCTCAATTACAACGCCAAAAATTTGATGGGCTGGACAAATTACAGCGATAGCTTAAATTCAATCTGCTCGCTGTTATTATTTTGAAAATCTAATTTGAAGTCTCGTATTCTAATAAAAAAGTATCTGGTACAATGATCTATATTTACGATTAGAAGAGGCAGTGTTGACGGGTTCAGACATAAATATTTACGTGGTACTTTCTCTTCTGACATACACGTGCAAATACACGTCAACCAGAGTCGTTTGAACTAACAAATTATTGCGACATCTTACTACTAACTAATGAATATTTCCAACAGCCTGTTTGGATATTCTCTACTTGCCATTTATGTACAGTGATCTAACCTATTGCATTAGGCCATGGGGTTTTACATAGAATGACTTCCTAGGTACTGCTCTTATATTACAAGCCGCGTCGAAAAATTACTGCGTTTTAAAAGGGACTTTTGCAGACTACTTATTGAATACCTAGTTGTCCTTTTGTTCAACTGTGTTCCTATTGTTACGGGGATGTCCGAAGTTTAAGACTGTATTTACAATGTATATACGAGCAGAGTCGATGGGGTTAAGATGGCTGACTAGTAACCACACGCAGCAGCCAGCGTCTCGCGATATTCTTCCTCTCTTTTGTTTTATGTTTCCGTAAGTGGACCCCCAGGTGCTGAAGCGCCGTCTTGGTGCATGGTCGGCGAAGAATTGCGGGCGAAATGTGGTTTCAGCCACGAAGCGTGCACGACGTTAACAGGCGGAGGACTTGAGGATGGATGAAACTGTAACGGTGCGATCTCGTAATTTACGTCAATAAATTGACCTAGGACATAAGGTCCTGTGTAGCTACAGAAAAGCTTCAGGGAGAGGCTGACACGACGACATGGTGACCAAAGCCGCAGCTGAGCAGCCGGGGCGCGTTGAACATCGCGATGGCACCGGTCATAACGCTCTCTTTGCAGATGTTGCGAGGCTAATAGACGAGATCGGGCAACTTGACTCCCCATGCGAGCGCGATCGATGACTTCACGAGCGTACTCAGTGGCAACGCGTGGTACAGAAGGTAGGATGGTGTCAAAGGGAAACGTGCGGTCGCGACCACGCAAGAGATAAAAGGGTGAATATCCTGCGGCGGCATGTCGGGACGAGTTATATGCGAATGTCACGTAGGCAAGCTTGGCGTCCCAGTCGCGGCGATCGTTCGAAACGTACATCGACAGCACCTCTGTGAATGTTCCGGTGAGACGCTCCGTAAGACCGTTCGTTTATGGGTGGCAGGCAGTGGCCAGCTTGTGCTCAGTGACAAAAGACCGGAGGAGGTCGTCCACAACTCGAGACAAGAACGAGCAGCCGCGGTCTGTTAATAACTGTCGCGGTGCGCCGTGCTGTACAATGACGTCGTGAAAGAGAAAATCGGCGACGTCAGTTGCGCAACTAGTCGGCAACGCCTTGGTGATGGCGTAGTGTGTCACGTAATCATAGCGACGGCGATCCACTTCTCGTCGTCGGAAAAGGGCCAAGCAGGTCAAGGCCTACGCGAAAGAAAGGTTCAAGGGGAAATTCAATTGGATGGAGTCGTCAGACAGCTGCCAGGGGAGGTTTCTTCCGGCGCTGAAAATATTCGCAAATCACGACATAACGACGCACAGAGCGGCCGAGACCCGCCCAGAAGAACCGGCGTCGTACACGGTCGAATGTACACAAAACTTCAAGGTGCCCCACCGTTGGTGCATCGTGAAGTTGTTCCAGAACAACGGATCGCAGATGGCGGGGAAGGATAAGGAGCAATTGAGGGCCGTCAGGGTTGATCTTGCGGTGGTAGAGGATGCCGTCATGCAGTAGGAACATGCTGCACGTGCCATCGGTGCTGCCAGATTGCACTCCGGTGATGATGAACTGTAAGAATGCGCCGCGTTATTGTGCAGCGCGTATGTCGGTCATGTCAGTCAAAGCCATCACGAAGGTCACCGAATCATGCGCAACAGGATCGGGAGGACCCACGGGATGACGCGAGAGGCAGTCAGCGTGTTTGTGCAGACGTCTAAACTTATAGTTGACAACAAATGAAAATTCCTGGAGCTGCAAAACCCAGCGACCAAGCCGTCCTGTGGGGTCCCGGAGGGAAGACAGCCAGCAGAGGCCGTGGTGGTCTTTAACGATAGAAAAAGTGCGGCCGCAGAAACATGGTCGGAACTTGGCGTCAGCCCGAACTAAAGCGAAGTACTCCCGCTCCGTGATGGAGTAATTTCTTTCAGCAGGTGACAGCGGGCGGCTAGCGTTAGCTATCACGCACTCGGTACCATTCTGCTGTTGGGCGAGAACAGCGCCGATGCCGCAGCCGCTTTCGTCAGTGTAGACTTCGGTCGGTGCAGATGGATCAAATTGGGCAAGTATGGGAGGGGTGGTCGGAAACCCGATGAGAGCGGGGAGCGCGTGAGCTTGCCCAGGGCCCCATGAGAATGGCGTGTTCTTAAGAAATCTGGGAAAGGCCGAGCAACATCGCCGAAGTTTTTGGCGAAACGGCGAAAGTAAGAACACGCCGACGATGGAGCGCACGTCAGAAGCAGAACGTGGCACAGGGAAACTGCGATTGGTGCGAACTTTTTCCGGATCTGGTTGTACACCGCATGCACCAACGAGGTGTCCCAACGCGGTAATCTGACGGCGCCCAAATTGACATTTTGTGGAGTTCAGTTGGAAGCCGGCTTTTCGGAAGACCGCCAGAATTGCAGCGAGTCGGGTATGGTGGCAACCGAACGTCGGAGAAAGAGCAATAATATCGTCAAGCTAACAAAGGCAAGTGGTCCATTTGTAGCCTCGCAGAAGAGAGTCCATCATACGTTCAATTGTCGCAGGAGCATTGCATAGATCAAAGGGAGTGAGTTTGAACTGATATAAACTATCAGGTGTGATAAAGGCCGTGTTCTCGCGGTCTATTTCATCAACAGATATCTTCCAGTAGCGGGATCGAATATCAGTGGACGAAAAGTATTTAGCTCAGTGCAAGCAGTCTAAGGCGTCATCTATGCGTGGTAGTGGGTATACGTCTGTTAGGGTCATCTTGTTTAAATGGCGATAATAGACGCAAAAACGCCAGGTAATTTTTTTTTCACAAGGACGACAGGCGAAGCCCAAGGGCTGGCTGATGGCTCGATGAGCCGTTTGTGGAGAATTTTGGCCACGTCTGGTTGGATGACTCGACGTTCAGCATGCGATACGCGATAGGGACGCCGACGAATAGGATTCGTGTATCCATTGTTGATACGGTGGTGAACAATGGATTTCCGTGACCTGTGCAGAGGTGAGGTCACGTGCAATCATCTTCGTGAAGTCATCCGTTAGGAAGCCCGAGCTGTGAGCTGCAATTGGTGTTAAAAAACCGCTCTCGGAATTCAGACTTGCAAGTTCAAATTCGGATGTACTAGAAACGCTGGCCAAGAACATGCCGGCTGAAAGAGCTTGAGGCCACAGGCTGAAATTCAGTAGCACAAGAACGACGCCGTTATGAGTAATCCGCCCCAGCGTATGCGGAAGAGCAACGTTCCGCTTCAAAAGCACGTCTATGATGAGGCGAAAGACATATTCCCTGTTAGGAATCCGTGGCTGTGGGTCAAAGCGAAGTAAGTGACTGCCTCAGGTGACAGACGCACATCTTGAAGCGAACTCAAGTGCGGTGGAGCTGTGCTCGGAGCATTGAAAACTTGAAGCAGCTCCAACTGAACAACGCCGGTTGCGCAGTCCAATCCAACGACAATGTCGTGAGGGTACTTGCCGATCATAGCAAAGAGAACAGAAGTATAAACGCGTGGTACACTTTCCAAGAGCAAGCAGCACGCCGCCGTAGGCCACACGAAGCACTCGGGTAACTGCTCGGGTGACGACCTTCTTTAAACGTCTACGTAGGCTAGCACTCATCACACATACGTGAGCTCCAGTATCACCCAGTGCTCGGACAGGTAATCCGTCTATTTTACGTGAATTGCACTTCTCTTTGTGGGCACAGACAGAGGATTTGATGCTGTAGTCGGCAATGCAGCACCACCTCCGAGGGATGCATTTTTTAGTTTTCCGAAAGGGTGCGGCCAAAAGCCGCAGGGGAGGAAAGGCGACGTGGCTGCGGCGAAAGGGAAGATGGGTGACGCTTTTGCGGTGAATGAAACTTGTGTCCGCGCGGCGATGATGAGTGACTGTACTACGTGTTTCTAGCAGAGTTGTCGGTGCTGTTAGACTCGGCGGTAGGCTAAACATTGCGGGCGTTTCCAATAAAACGGGTCAGGTTGGTCGGCGTGCAAGGTCTTGAGGGCCACGAGTTGCGGCAGTGTCTTTCGGCGTGACCAATGCGGTAACAGGTGAAACATATCGGCCGGTCGTCCGCTGTTCTCCACTCACTCGCGTTGCGATAAGGCGGAGAGAAGCGTCGGTTTGGAGCGAAAATTGTAGAAGGGCACGTTCGTTGGCTGCAGGGTTGGCGACAGCACAGACAGAATGTAGGCCAATGTTTTCAAGTTCCGGTCGAACGATGGCTTGCACGAGGAGAACTGGAAAAGGGGTAGCATCAGGGCTACGCCAACAGAAAGCTATGGGCACCATCGTGTCCAGTTGACGTCGAACAATTCGCAGACGCGTGCTGCTGTGCGGGCTGATTTTCACACGTCGACGTTGCGGCAGTATTGGGAAGTCTGGCGAATGTTTGTAGGAGGCGTCGGCTTTTGGCCAGCTCGAATTGTGGGCACTCTTTGATGATAGCATCGACTGTAGAGCAGCTTTTGCACATGATCATATTAAAGGCGTCGTCAGCAATTCGCTTGAGCAGATACCCTACCTTCTCAGCCTCTGTCATGTCGCGATCGGCTTTACGACAAAGCGCCAGCACGTCCCCGATGTACGAAACATAGGACTCCGTGGGCGACTGGGCACGTGAGGCCAGTTCTTGCTTTGCTGCAATTTTACGGCCCGATGGTTTGCCAAACAACTCTGTTAACTTCTCACTGCATTGGTCCCAGCTGGTCAGCTCCTCTTCATGGCTTTCGAACCACACCTTTGCCGTGTCTCTTAGGTAGAACAACAGGTTAGCTAGCATAAGGGTAGGGTCCCATCTGTTGATTCAACTCACACGTTCGTACTTAGCACCAACACACTCTTACACAACGACGCCATCAGTCCAGCAGAAAGTTCCGGGATCCTCGGGTTGCACAACCACAACGGAAGGGAACAGCCACGTAGCGGGCGATGGTGACGTTGGCTGTGGCAACGACGCCGATCTGAGTGCTCATCGTCATTCATGGTGAGGACGGGGATGCGACTTCCTTTGCGGAGTTCCGTTTCCAGCCGTGGTACCCCGCACCTCCACCAATATGTTACGAGGATGCTGGAAGTATAAGACTGCATTTACAATGTACATACAAGCAGAGTCAATGGGGTTAAGATGGCTGACTAGTAACAGCACGCAGCAGCCAGCGTCTCGCGATCTTCTTCCTCTCGCGTCTTTTATGCTTCGTTAACAAAATGTTCAAGGTGGCTGGGATAAGTCACGAAATAATGGCACACGACCAATCCTTCTTATTCAGTACATTTCAGCCACGTGCAGGTCGCACAAGGACTGCTACTAAAAATTCCCTTAACCTAGCGTTTGCTCGAAATACATCTGGCTACAGGCTATTCAAATTTGCCTATGCTCTCATTTGGAACACGATAATAAATAACTCAAAAAAACAAGTAATATCTCTGTTTGCAAGAAGAAAATATTGTTTCAAAATGTATTTAGAATGAGGTTTATTTGTGTTAGTAAAAAGCAAATCAACTTCGAATTAACGCACGCAAACTCAAATGCGATCTCTATAGGATGAGTATACGACTTGCATGCAGTTTTGCTTCTAGCGAAGTGAAAGGGGCGTTGTCATACAATTTTAAATAGTATAGTAATGTAGGAGCTTCCAAAAAACTTGCATTCGAATCATGAAACGATGACAATATCACCCTATCATTGACCGCATACCAACGCAAGCTTCAATCTTCATTTTAACGCCTGTACTTAGGCGATTCTCCACTAACGGCCGCGCACCAGGAGTGTGTCGCCGCGGATTGGGCTCGAACATGGGGGGCGCCATAGCAAGCAAAGTGGTTATCGCCCACAAGCACGGAACGGTAATGGAGCACCCTATAGACGTGTCCTAGACATAGTTTTCTGCGAAGAACGTACCGGTCCAAATAATACTGGGGAAAATTTTGTAGCCTATTTTGATGGGAACCATACCTAGCAGCTGTTTATATGGTAAATTTTGAGGCAATCACATTGTGCATACGCCTATTTAAAGATACACATGTTAGAGATTGCACCTAATTTGAGAAATACATAATCAATTTTCAATTCTCAGACGCAATCCTGGAAACAGCAAGACTGAGCGCGACAGAGGTGCTGGAAAGAGAGTCGCGCTACCGTGCCACACAGAAACTCCTAATGATAAACAAGAATGACAAAGTTTAAAATTGAAGGAGGCGACCAGCGGCGACAGACACTCATATGTTACGTTCTGCCTTGCAAGCATCTGCCGTGACCTGTTACATCAGTATTTGCTCCAGTGTGAAATCCGTCAAACTTCGTCCTACATATCGTGCGGGAAATTTCACTCTTACGTAATATCGGAGCCATGCTCTTTGCTCTTCCGTCACTCCCTTTATATGTTCCTCGGATTCATGGTGGAGATTACATGATGAATATTTCAAATTAGGTGCAGCGCTCAAGGTCTATAGAAAATGGGGATGCATTGATATGTTCTTCCTGTGAAATATGTAACGCATTTACATATAAAACTTGCCTTTGAAATCTACACACGTGAGCTGCAACTAAACCCTATCAGCCCATAATGAGCCCTCGACAGTCAGACTTACCAGGTATCGCCACTCTAACAAGCCGACACCAATATTCCCTTTCACCAACGGCTTGAACGTTTCATTTTTTTGAGGAACATACAACGAAATGAACTCATTGTCTGCGTTTATATTGATGTTCCCTAAAATACTGTTGCGTATCAAAAAAAGCGCTTTAAAAAAGACTTCCTCTGACTGAGTGTGTATGTTTTTGTCATGTCGTGGCATGAATCTGCTGTTTCCCAAATTAAGCCTACGTATAAATTATTTAGTTCCTTTTGGAATCTTTTCTTTTCAAAATAATTTTTTTGCTATGTGCACGGTGCTTATTTTGCTTACTAGAGCACTGTGTTTATGAATAAATTTCTTCTAATTGTCCATATTTTGCAGCAGTTCTATTTATCGTTGCAGTCTATACACTAATCGATTATATACTACTGCTGGGACCACACCCAGGCCAACAGTATCTAGCGAATAAAAAAGAAAACACTAAACAACTGCCCCCCAAATTCTGATAAAAAGGTAATAAGAAGTTTTCGTTCACTATCCTTCTGACACTTACATCATTGGAAATTTGTATGCCTCTCGTGACAATTCATCTGCGAAAATGTCACGTTTGCTACGCCTCAGTCCGTGCTGTAAAAATAGGCGTACAATCTAGAAACGAAAACGTCCTGTATAAGCTTCGTGCGCTGCTGTACCAAATCGCACATGCAGCTTCACTGTGGCGAGTGCCGGGGAAAAATCTGTTCGTTGCTTACTGCCACGCAGCGATGAGGAAGGCCACTAGCGAGGGGAAGGTGTGTACGCATTGAAAAACAAAAGCCTTCGGTCGAAGGTTATTGCCTACATTTCGGAATAATTATAAGAACACACCTTTCAAGCTGGCCGAAGGTGGAATTTGATTAATTTCCCTGGAAACCTACGAGGACAATTGCAGCTGTCCGGCGCTCGCAAAATAAAGAAGTTTTTGATATTGAAGTTTTTGACATGATATTGAGGCACACATGTTCTTCAGCTGGTATTGTTTTACTTCTTTTGCTAAGCTTGTGAACGTGTTACTAATCTAAACGCTAGCCACCTAATGCAGGTGCACCGATCAAAAGCACAGAGCTCAACAACTGAATCTGCCTTTGTTGACGGCCTGAGCTGACGGAACTCGCTCGCTTTTAAGCTGGACTAGTATTCACAAAAGCTGCTTACACCAGAATTGCTGATAAGAGAAAATTACAGCTCACCCGGATACCAGATGCATTAGTAGCGATGGCGGCCGGTGGATGACCATTACTGACAATTACGAAGGAAAAGATTTTTGATTTCGGCTTTGGTCCGGACAGCCTATTCTTGGTTCTTGGTCAGGCCGGGTTGACCTACTTTGCGCAAGCGTAGAGCCCGTGCTGGGCCGCACAATTGCAGCACGCGCACATCTGCAGTCACGGCCAATGCGTGCTAGCTAATGATTGCAGTGCTTTGCCCAATCCGACTTAAATGTAGCTTCCTAAAGTGCAAGCGGGTTTTGGCACGTAAAACCCCAAATATTATTATTATTAAAGTGCAAGCACTACACAAGTCTACGGTAATCACCGAAATGCATAGCAAGAAAACAGTGCGCTTACGTCTGAGCGCACGTCGCACTCCACGTCTTTATTTGTGCTGCACGTTTTTCGAGAAGATTTGCGATGATCCAACGACTCTGCTGATTTGTTTCCTTGCGCAGTACACGATTAGAGACACACAAGTCAGCACGGCTAGCGAAACTTTTTTGTTTAAAGTAGTCGCCAACGCTGCTGATACTTCGGTAGCCACAAAAGACCAAGTGGAGCCTGCTTCGCGATTCCATATCTCACACAGTGATAACAGCAGCACGCGACTTTGGGCGAAGCGCGTGGAAGAGAAAGCAGTGAGTATGTTCCACCTGACTGCAGTGGCGCTGCCTAGTTCGGGAGCACTGGCGTCCCCATACGAGCGCAAGAGGCCTATATAGTTCGATCTACTCTCACTGGTGGCACAAACCGCTCAACTACAAAAACAAAGGGACAAAAACCTTCAGATTAGGCTGATTATTTATAGCACTTGCAAATTAACAACCCAAGTTGCCTGTAATGAAACTACGCACTTTATAACGCTGCTCTCAAACGACTCACCTGCTCTAAACTTCTCCTAGAAAGAACGGTTCCCATCACTTGCTGAAAGAGTTTTTGCCAAGAGTTAAAAAGAAGCAGTTTTTTATTGATATATATTACTTTTTTTGCTTAAAGTTCTCTCCATTTTCTTTTACCTTTGCCTCAGTGGTGTTCATACTTCTTCGGATGCGTAGGGACAAATTCTGCGCTATTTGTAACTGTAACACTTCAATCAGTAATTTATTTCAAAACTCCTCAAAAACCCACACACGTTGAACTGCGGCGACATATAACTCATAAAATTTTGCTTATTTTGTAATAAACAATTGGCCTTTTCTAGTTTACTGAAGCGGTTTGGGACACGTAAGTCGAACGTTTGCAACGTGCGGAAATTTAGAATGAAAAACGAGGGTTCAGTTGTTACTTGCAAAGCGACTAATTAGGCTAGAAACATTAAAGATTCGCCCAGCATTACGCTTGCCATACCACAACTCCACTTTTTTTTTACTTTTGCCATATTCAAACTCAGTCTAATATTGTGTTCTCTCGGAACACTGGGCAACACAGGGCCGTGTAGCACTCCCGCCCATTTGGAAAAAAAACATTATTCAACAATTGTTGTAATTTGCACACAAGCTACAAACATGGCAGCGCCGGATTTTAATTTGAATATAACATAAATAATAATTTTGTTGCGCAGAAACTGAAACACAAACCCCTTATCCAGCGCTTTTACCATGCATAGAGTGGTGCGCCCCGCTTGGTTCCTTGCAACGACACCATCCAGATGGCGCTCGCCACCGCACATCGCTTCCGCGCGCCGCTACCGCACATGTGCGGTAGCGGCGCGCGGAATCGAAGGTGAAGAAAAAGTAAGAAAACTGTAGCTGCCGGGAAGCGCGCCAAGCAGTAAGGGATCCTTGAATGCTACCACGTAGCTCCCTTAAAGGCGAAACTGAAAAGTCCTGCAAATTCTTGTCTTCGCTTCGCCCTTCGTGTGTCGCATTTTAATTACTAGCAAGGATGAGTTAGTTGACTTTGAATCGCTCTTTTTTTGTCGCGGCTTTGGGGCGCAGGTCGATAGGGTTACGGCGCTTCTTTATGGAGGATACTGCTGACTTTATAGCTCGTGGTCACTTGACAAGATGTTGACAGACAGTGCCCATTTTAGCATCACGCGGAATGCTGCGGCTTTGCCCGCTTGGAGAAAGCCGGGGTGGTTTCCACCGCGTGCCGACCAATTGAATAATGTTGTTATGGCGGATAAGTGAAGGAATACGTATTTTAGCGCCTCAAAACATGCCTTATGTTTACGCGGTGTCTTCTCCGACGTTGCTGGCGTTGTGTTAAAACATCCTGCGTGTTAGAGCAACGTAACTGACATCTTCCTGCTCAAAGGTGCTACCAGAAGTCTGATAATCGCAAGAAAAACAAGTAAAGCAAATATACCATTCCTGCGACTTAGAGCGCGCAGAACACAAGAGAGTTCCACCATTGTTCAGGCCTCTAGACGTGAAGTTCACAAAGCGAAACGTCGTCTGTAACCGAATAGAAACAACGTTCCATCGCATGTTTCACAGCAAACGGTAACAGCCACTAGTAGAAGTCGGTAAAATTAGTCACATGTTTCACATTAGTATTACGATAAATCGAAGTTCAGCCAAGTTTCACTTGAGTGAGAACGAAAGAAATGTTACTGGTGATCTTCAAGTGATGTTAAATGTGTGGTCTGTAAAATGACAGTGCTTATAGAAAATGTTCATAAAAGCTCCCTGAAGTATTATACAGGAGCAATGCGTCTCTGTCCCACGTTTGTTCTAGGAAAGCTTTCCCACGTTTGTTCTAGGAAAATGCGCAGTGGCGACCCCCAGCTCGTCGCCTTCGGCGATGTCGCAGGGCACGGAGATCAAGGAGGGCTGGGGAAAATAAAAGATAAATAACGTGTTCTAATAATGAGTAAATGAATTCATAATAATAATGTGTAGGTTACAAACCTTACATAATCCAAGGCGTATTATGAGGTGAGAAGTTTCCAAAAAAATCCTGCGTTATATTCGCGAAACCTAACCGCCATGAACTCCCGTTCATAGTGATGTCCACAGACAAGCTTCCTCACAAGCGCTCTATTTCACGCCCTGTGAAAACAGTATGCAGTGAGCAGTAGGAGTTTGTCGGAGGAGTAAAAAAAAAGGGGGGGGGGGGCTCGCTCTCTCGCACACGCACACACATACAGAAGTTACGTTATGCAAAAAAGAAGTGAGGCGTGCAGACCGGACACAAGAGTAGAGAAGTGGACAACACGAACGCCGACTATCAACTGAAGGGAGCACTGAGGCGAAAAAAGAAGACACAAAACTCATCTGCGCATGCTCAGGAATGGTAACACCACGTGTGAGTCGGGTACACGTGCCGGTCTACGTGAGAGATAACTGTTAAGGCACTTCATCTCTTCCTTATGTAAAGTAATCGAAGACTGACTCACGCACGCACTTCCACCATTAAAGATATGCCATGCCTCTACCATAAGACGCGTATCTTCATTCTTATGCCTGTACAATATCGCGCATTCATCTAACACTGTCGTGCAGTTACAATCTCGGCAATGTAGCGAAAGATTAGAAGGCGACCCACCAGTTAACGACCTTTTATGTTCCATTAGGCTCTGATTTATACACCGTCCCGTTTGCCCTACGAAGAACTGGCCACAGCTAAGGGGAATTTTATACACCACACCCATACGACAGTCAGTAAAACTGTTTAGTAAAAGTGAAATAAATGTAACCTACTTATACATGGAGAATGTGGGGTGCCAAGTCATTTAACATTCCACAAATGCATTTTCTGCCATAAAAAAGATGCCTACCACAAAAAGAATTCTCACAACTTCTTTCGATAAGTTTTCTTTCGCTGATGACCCATAAGTTATAATTTTCATATGAATATTATTAACGCATTTTTAATTCCTATTGATTATCAGAATATTCTACCACCGCACCCATCCCGTATCCAGACGAAGAATCCTGCGAATCTTGAATTCTTTCACATTCCCTGTAGTGAGTTAGCGCAAATATTTCAAGGAGAAGCAGACAAGCAACAATAAGATTGTGGTCTTCGTTTTGGGAGAACGCGTTTTTGGTGTTAAATGAGTTCAGAACCGGCCGAATTACTGTCATCTACTGCCTTTTTTCTGTTGTATAAAATTGTTCGGCAATAAAGACATATTGTTTTAGTATATGCGCCAAGCTTATAACAGCGCGGGCATACTGAAGTTGGGGCGGTTAAAAAGTCTATTTCAGTAAAATGTTATGCCAACGACTATTATTAATTCTACAGGGAATTTCCTGATAAAGGAAAAGGGACCAGATCAACAAGAAAGCCGCGACATTTCTTTGCATGTATATTTTATAACAAATCCGAATGTGGACGTCTCGAATATTGTTGAAGAGGAAGAAAAGAACGCGATAGAATGTCAAAAAAATACACGAGGGAAGTCACATCTACAGTTACTGTGTGAAACTTTTGACGATGGTACAGCGACATTTATCAGAGCGTATAAGATTTTCGTAATGCCAATACAAAGTGACCTTTGATATGACGTTGTACAAGTTCTGACAAGCACGTTTAATATATCAAACTGAAGAAAGGCACAAATTTATTTACCGCGTCAACACTTAAGACAACGGCATGACCTATGAGTGCCAACACAAAGAATTTCGAGACGCGTGTACAAGGTCACGTGCGAGATATTTTGCAAGAAGTTCTTACGAACCTCATAGAATGTAAGAGCAGTGGCGAAAAAACAAATAACGTTACTCCGCCAGCGGCTCAGCTGTGTCTATAAGTACCAAGAAACTGTTTTTGCTGACGTGCATGAATTCTTCGAAAAGATAGGTGCTGCTAAATGAAGGGAGTTCAAAATGTCAATGTTCGGAAAACAAATAACTTTCTCAAAAGATGTCTAGGAAGACTTGAATATGGTCCATTGTACTTGGGATCAATTCTGTACACGAGATATCGCTTTAACTATGAAAAAAAAGGCTTTGCAGATATATTGAGCCAATCTGGGGCGTTCAGTGGGGTAACAAGAAGAAGAATATTACACTAATTGTTTCATAAAAGGAGGTCGCGCATAAGACCCATTGAACTTGTTACGATTCTAATTCAAGTCGGTCGCATACATGTACTCCATGAGTTGAATTTCCGATTGCGCCACGTTCAGTTTGGCAGACACATATAACTTTCTTTATTTAACCGGAAGAACGAGATTCCATATTAACATTTATATCGTCCCTGTAGCCAAATCATCAGTTCTAACAGAATATCTAGATACTAAAATTATGTACAATCAGGAAAGCGACATGACCTTTGCTCTTTGCCTCTTCAGAAAAGGAACTAGGCTGGTTGTAATGACATTTCTATACTAGCGTTTCGTGATTTGAACAGAAGTATATTGGGACTGGACGATATCTAGACTAGCACACATCATCTGATTTATGACTGCGGTGCTGGAAGTAAGGGGAAAGGGGGAGGGCTGAGAGCACTACAACAATGCTGTGATACAAATAACGCATAAGATAAGTTGTGAACATGCAGGAAAGTTTTAGGGCCGTTGCAATATACATAATTCCTGGTATGTTAGCGAGAAAATAATATGTTTATTGAAGTAGCACACACACATATATATATATATATATATATATATATATATATATATATATATATATATATATATATATATATATATATATATATATATATATATATATATATATATATAGTGACGCTCTTACGTGCATAGTGGGTTCACGCCTCAACAAACGGTATGCTGGGGTATCGAAGAGTGGCGAACGAAGAAGACGACGTGTGGCTGGCTAGCTGAATCTCGACAGGCGCTCAGCTGTGGGGGGTCGTGTAGCAGAGCGAAGCGGCTGAGCCTGCTGCACAGGAGGAACGGTCGGTCTGCGTGCAAACCTGCTGGGGCGAAGGTGTTCTGCAGGTCGGTGTTCGGGCGTAAATGTGCCCTCACGTGGCCATGGAGCTCCTCTGTGGTTGACGTCTGTGACACATACCGCCGGCTGCCAGGAAGCGCAGGGTGCGGCAGGCGCCATGTGTTGCGGGTAATAAGTATCAGGTTGGCGTATGACGTCGCGCGCAAGTTCCTGGTGCCGCAGCACTTCTTCACGCACGATCTGCCGTATGGCAGATCGTAAGAGCGTCACAGCGGAGGGAAATGTGACGCTCTTACGTGCATAGTGGGTTCACGCCTCAACAAACGGTATGGGGGGCATCGAAGAGTGGTGAACGAAGAAGACGACGGGTGGCTGGCTAGCTGAATCTTGACAGGCGCTCAGCTGATCAAGGCCATCGCATCTAACTGGACCCGGCTTCAAAGTAACGCCTTTTGTGGGCGTAACAATATATATATATATATATATATATATATATATATATATATATATATATATATATATATATATATATATATATATATATATATATAGATATATATATATATAAATATATATATATATACATGGACATTTTTCACGTTGTTCTTTACAAGATGTTAGTAGACAAACAGTGCAAATACGTTTTTTAGGCAGTATTTCGGCTTTTATGAAAAATTGTTCTTCAGGCTGACAGCAATGCGTAGATACTCCCAACAAACGGTCGTTATCAGACTACCCGAATGTTCCTTTCTTGATCAATATATACATTGCATGCAAATGGCTTTGAAAAGTGCCTAGATTATTCAGAAGCATTGTCATATGCCGATGACACAGCATTACTTTTTAATCAACCGCGTTAAATTACAAACTCTGAAAATGAGATGAACTGGGCTCCAGTTATGGTTTAATTGCTCTCAGCTAATACTTATAGTTGACAAAAATAAATTTATCGTTATCCAGTCTCGAATAATGTAATTGACCATAGAGATCGATATTCGTCACTACAAAAAGCTCTGTTGAAAAAAACTGCTCCCTATAAATATTTGGGGAGTTAATTATGATTCCGACATGCACCTGCAAACAGACCACAATCAGGCTGGTATAAACTAGCAAATCAATGTGACATACTACGACCAGCTCTTTATTGTTCACCGCCACCAATTTTGCTTATATTTGATTTTTCATTTATTCATACGCAACTAACTTACTGTCATATATTGAGTCATATGCAACACTTATCTAGATACTAGTGGTCTACTGCAGAGGGGCCTCTCAGTAAATTGCTCCTTACAGACTGAGGCAACTAAAGCTAAGGACTGGTTTGCGGCTAATTTAATGAGCCGTTCTAAAACGCAAGTTGTCTGTTTCCATAAGCCGATGAAAAAAATCCTGCCTAAGACGTCATTATTCTTACACGCATCGGACTGTTATGAATGTACATGTCAACCTGTTAAAAATTCATCTTCTGTTAAGTATCTTGGATTGCTTTTTGACTGTGATTTTTTATGGAACTCGCAATTATCCCACCTGTGTAAAAGGCTGTGCGTGGTCTCCTGTGTATTATACAATATGCGATGTCTTATGCCAATCTCCGTTCGAAAAATTATTGTCCATGCTTTAGTCGGCAGTGTGCTACGTTATGGCTTGACTGTGTATGGCCATTGTACTCTTAGGTGGAGCCCAAGAATTAATTAACTTTTACGTTCACTGCTGTCAACAGTGGCTTAAAATTTGTGTCCAAAACAAGATGCAGACGTCTTTAGGTTGTTGAACTTGCCAAACTTCACTTCCCTGATTGACCAAAGTGTTTTAATTAAACACTTCTGGAATAATGATTTTAAAACACGATATACGCCTGTCCGCTCCTTAAGACCGAAGGAACCCTACGTCATCCCCAAGACTGCGACAAAGTACGGAAGGAGAACGCGGCAATACTATGTTCCAGCCATATTTTATAAATTGCAAACGCCTGTATTAGAAGCAAATGCAAGACACGGGATTAAGAAACTACTTAGAATTGTCGATGTTTAATGTAACATTTTGTATAACTTTTCAACATTTTGCTCCGACCCGCTATTAGCTAACTCCGCTATTAACCCTGTGCAATTTTATGAGACCTGACTGTCAGACTGCCAGTCAAGTCCTCTGAGGCTTTGGTAGTCCTGCTATATGTACTTTGTTTTCTTTATGCACAATAAAGATTGTATTGTTTTGAAAAAGGCACTGTGTTCGACGACTCTTTGAATAATTTTCCTTGCTTTTGTACAGCATTGCTCACGTGAGTGGATAAACTTTATTGCAGGTCCGGCGAGGACGCGAACTCGTCGCGCACCCGGCTAGTCCCACGTAGGGACCGGCAGGTCTAGCCCACCGGCCCGGTCGCGGGCCCGCCGGACGGCCAGGATTTGCTTTTCTAGGGACACGCAGAAGCGAGTCGCACTCCTCCTTGATGAACTTGAGGTATGTCGACCCGCACTCCCAGAGCATGTGAGGTAGTGTGGAGGTCTGGCCGCAGGACGGGCAGGCGTCGTCGCGATACACGTCGGGGTAAGCCTCGTGGAGAGCGGACAGACACGGATATGTGCTGGTCTGTAGAAGCCTAAGCGAAATGGCTTGCACCATATTAAACTTGGGGTGAGGGCGTGGAAAGACCCTTCTGGACATGTAGAAATATTTAATAATCTCGTTGTGAGTAGCGGGAGCATCCCTGTGACCGTAGAGAGGTCACAGGGACGCTCACAGAGTCACTGCTCCTTATAGAGGAAGCGCGGTCGGTGTGGTCACGCACAGCCTCGTGGGCAGACTCATGGCGGTTTGGGGGAGCACCCTCGGCCGACCCTACGTGAGCGGGAAACCAGTGAATTGAATGGTTTGTGAGAGCATATGGACTCGAGCCGCTAAGAAGACGAACAGCTTGCTTGGCGATGCAACCCTTCTGAAAAGCAGCTGTTATGACTGATGGAGTAACGACATATCATAAACCCGTATCATTCAGTAAGTTTAAGCAACCTACACGTGACGCAGGGCCTGCAACTAACAATTGCTTTAACCTACCAGCTAGTATAAACACATATGGGCGGAGTCTATTGAAATTAATTTGTGTTCTCAAACCGAGCGATAAGAAATTACCGATTGATTTGACTACAACAGCGAAGAAATTGTTTTTCCTATACGCATACCCACTTGGCAGCTCGCCTTCATATTTACATGATGTGTTCAAACAAGCAATTTTTCAATGTTCTTCTTCTTGTACTGTGCATTCGTTCTATATACAGGGATATCAATTTGGGAGAATGGTCTGTGGTAGGTAGCATAATCCTTGCCCTTGAGCTTGATTATTCGAAGAAGTTGTCATTACCAGAACGAGAAATCGAAACACATATTCAAAAATAAAGAAATATTCAATAAATAACTTCTCAATTTACTACTTTTCGGCACATATTGAAATTAACGAAATGTAGCCGATCAAATTGTTACCCGCGGTCAAGCGCTATGACTTGGAACAGGGTGCCTGTGGAAAAAAATTACCGACGATTACGTTAGTTCCTAATGCGAAATTTGAGCGCAGCAAATAAGCTGTTTCACCTTTTCGATAGATTGAGGCAAAGAAATCGAGCAACACATGTATGCGCTATCACAGAATTTTTTTTTTATATTTCCCGTACTCCTGGATCATCTCGACGGCGGCGACGGTAAGCTTCTGCTTCGGCGGCACGCACCTCTGGATTCTGACGGCGACGGCGCTGGGCCTCTGCTCTGGCAGCTCGTTTAGCAGCAGCAGCAGCAGCAGCAGCAGCAGACGGAGGACTTCCATCGGTCGTCTCGCTCATGGCTCAGAAAGAACTGGCAGATAATTTCGCAGTGGCGAACGGCAGCGGCAATTTCGGCTCGGGCGGTGCACATATACAGATCCGCCGCCACCGATCTGGCTCTCTGATTGCCACCGCACAGGGCGAACGGCAGCGGCAATTTCGGCTCGGGCGGTGCACATATACAGATCCGCCGCCACCGATCTGGCTCTCTGATTGCCACCGCACAGGGGTTGCATTGGAGGAGGAGCGAAGAAAGTAATTAAGTTCGAGCCGGCGCTTTGACAACCGGAGACTCGCAGGAAGAGGGGGGAGGGGGGCGGCGTGTACACCCAGCGGCAAACGATGGGGGCAGAAGCACGCGCAGCAAGCGGACAACACGATAAAGGGAGGAGGGAAGAGATAGCAGCGACTGACTGATGCCGCTGACGCCGATAGTGAGTCAACCCCAGCTGCGGAGTTGGTTTCAGGGACAACGCCGCCGATGCCGACACAAACAATATGATACCCTCGCTTCCGCAGCGCTAAGAACCAGGTCTAGCCGTGGGAAGGTGGTCACGTATTCGTTGACGTGCCGGGGCCTACGTGAAATAACCGGCGCGTCGGCAACTGAAGAGCACCCTATCCGCCACACAAGAACAGGGGGGGGGGGGACCCTTTCCTCCTCTTTCTGCATGGCGGCGACGGTGTTCTATGCAGTCACGTTATCTTGACTCTCTAGCGGCGTCAGCGGCATCCAGCGGTATCAGTCGGTCGCTGCTAGCGCTGGGGGGATGAAAGGGGGGCGGAGCTGGTTACGAGGCCGACGACAACGCCGACGACGACGCGAAACCCAGGAACGGACGCCAAAGAGCTGCGCTCTAAAAAAGTAACCAGAAATTTTGATTTTGTATGTTAACGCTTCTTCTTCTCTTGCCAAACGGGATAATTCTTTCTTAAAACAAGTATTTCTCCACGTAGATAATGTTCTCACCCATTGAGCAGATATGTACTTGGTGGACCTGTATACGTATATTTGTGTATTGGACCAGTTACTAGCGACATAGGCTTTTGGTCCAACTATTTTTGTAGTCCCCATTCCTTGAATTGTTTAAATAAAGCTCACTTTTGATTGATTGATTGATTGATTGATTGATTGATTGATTGATTGATTGATTGATTGATTGAACATGCAAGACGTACCCACTTCAATTTAATTTCTAGGATGACGCCAGTTTGGAGATAGTCTTTCCCAAAGTGTGGAACGAAATACATGGGCGTCCCAGCTATTTTTGTGGTTCAACTGAAAAAATAGCGCCTTGGTAACGATATATGTTGAACAACTGCATTTTTAGGACAAATTTGATGAAGCGTATCACCAAACTGGCATCAGTCTGGAAATTCATTACATTACAAGTCGATACGCCTTTTAAAGTAACCATGGCAATTCGTAACTCACAACGTGTGGCGCAATGGATTCAACATGTCTTTATTCGATATTTAATAATTAGTTCAATATGTGTTTCGATTTTTCGTGCAATGTCCACCTCTAAGAATAATCCAGCTCAATGACTAGAATTACGTTACGCGCAATAGGTAATACTTAAAAAGTCCATAAAACAAACATCATCACTTTCTATATTCCGTACAGATTCCGCTGCATGTCAGGTACGCATATATTCGTTTTCAAAATTGGACCTTACATTAGACAAGAGGGCTATGAATTTACCAAGATTTTGTGCGATACTAATTACTCTGTCAACAAAAAACAGTAAAATCAATCAAACATTCTCCTCTTTTTGTAGCAAAGGTATAGGCACGTAGTAAATAGGATAAGCCGAGTCCTGGAAACAAGAAGAGCGAAAACGCACAAGGATACGAACGTGTTCGGCTGCCAGCAGTCTATAAATAGGACCAGCCAATTCTATCATACAGAGATTTGATCAAGTCTGCAAAGTGGCGAAGGGCTATTTTATTGTGTCAACGCTGCTCTCCTTAACAAGTTAATCATATTATAGAGTAATAGCAGTGCCATTAAGTACCTCGTCTACACAGGACACCATATTATGGTATCGTTGAGAATTGCACATTACCAGCAGCAGGTAGCACTTATCTTCAGCATCGGCGAAAGAAAACAGACCGACTCTAGCAGAAGCAGCAGCTCTAAAGAGAAACGAGAGAATGTTCTAACGAATTTTCAGGCCAAAAAAAAAGTTACGTACAATGCAAAATTGAACAAAGTGGGCACATTTTTTTAAAATGCGCAACGTTTCTTGGGGAACATTTGCCACTATCTATCTATCTATCTATCTATCTATCTATCTATCTATCTATCTATCTATCTATCTATCTATCTATCTATCTATCTATCTATCTATCTATCTATCTATCTATCTATCTATCTATCTATCCGCACACGTCATGGTGCTCTCATGGTCGTTTCATGAACTTGGTAGGTACGAAAATGAGAGTAGTATGATAAGAGCGTATGACAAACATATGATTGGCTATGACATGAATATCATCAAATGCGTGTCATGTAGATTACTATACAGCCGCCTACGTCCGGATTCTCTCATGGTCGTTTCTTTAACTTGGTATACACTGCAATTGCCATAACACGACAAGAGCGTATCACGAATATAAATGATAGGTCATGACATGCATGTAAAGGCATGCGTGTCGTATAGGTCATGAATCAGCCGCCTACGTGTCGGTATGTACTGAAATTTGCATAGTGTGACAAGAATGTATGAAGATCTTAACCGATAGGTCATGACATGAACGTCATGGTATGCTTGTCATGCAGGTCATGAATAGCCTCCCACATCTTAGTGCTCGCATGGTCGCTTCGTTAATTTGGTAGGCTCCCCGCACACTGCTTCCCATAACATCGATTCCCAGAGTGCGTAGGATCGGTCGGCTTTTTTAATTGTTTGCCTTAAGTGCAAAGGTTACCTTCCGCTAACATTTCCGACAACCTGCTTTACGAACGAGATGAACATTAAGAACATGACTGCTTGTATTTTCTTTTAATCTACACCATTCGGTGCAGTGTGGCATGTTCTATTGAAACATTATTGTCATATCATGCATTCATAAGATGCGTATTCTGGATTTCGTTTTACGTTCTAAAGAGTTTAACGTTTCGGCTTTAGATTCATATTTATATGTATCGCGTCTCTGCCTTCTGATAGAATTGTGCAAACTTGTCCATCTCCATCACATAGGAGTTAAGAGCAACGCTCGAAAGTCCATAGTTTATTTAACCAATTATCCACTGACACAGTTTTATAAGCTTGTCTATGAATTTTGAAGTTAACAAAAAAGAACCCTGCAGACATAAACATACCACGTTTATCTCTGTGTCACGTATCCAAAATGATGCAGTTGGGCGCAATTTCAGCATATTGTAATAAAAAATTAAATGTGGTTTCCCCTGCCAAGCCAAGTCATATAATGCTTTTTCTAAAGGTGTCAGTAGTGTTGTGTACAGTGATCAACACCGTATCTGCAAAACTATTGCAAATTTCTCAGACTTTTTAGACGAGATTTCGTGAGTTGTATAAGAATTCAACATGCATACCAATGTATAACAAGCTGCATGAACCAGCTGCTAGATAGTTCCAACTGTGTTTGCACCACTGTGTTTGCACTAACGGTGACTTAGCAAAAATGCTACTGCACGTGCTCTACCCGACTGAAAGAGTAAAACTGAAAGAGTGCAGCGTTACTGCACTGAATCACGTTCCATAGAGTGGAGTTCATTGCTCTAGTGCTACATCTTCCGGAATCCGCAAAGTTTCATTACTGCACCCCTAATAGAGCACCAGTACCTTATCTTCTGGAATATTAGTCGTCTTTCCTTTTAATTATTTATCGTGTATCTTTACAATGGTGCAACTTATATATGCATCAAGCCATGCATATTCGCGAAAGCAATATGAGTTTCTTTTTATTTCACGAGTGGAATAAAAGCGCACGGTAACGTTTTAAAAGAAATCAAATCTCGTCGTAACAGCAGAGCAACCATGTGACCTGATGGTAGCTCCTTGACCGCCCAGCCTGATATGATTGTCTTCAGGATTGCGGAGAGAAGTTACATAAGCAGCGATGAAGCACTTCAGAAAGCCTGGTCAACATTTAGATTGGACTTATATGTTCTATTGGACGTTTCAATTGAACCTCTTCATCATCTGCGGGTTAGTTTTAGCGTGTCAGTAAGGCGACCTCAAGTGCTATCATTGTCGATGGTGCCTGGCAGAAAATGAAGATTTTTTCAGGCGAATAAATTAGCCATCATTGCATATTTCTGAAATAAAAAGTAAAACACACAGAACAGCCGTAGTAAATGAAAAGAGGGTGCCACATTTTTTTTTCTGTTGTTGCACCTAAGATTACCCGTTACGGAGAGCACAACCTGGCTGTCCTCATCATCAATCATCCGCGCGAGAAATCGCCGGGCTTCCGGCTTGCGGTCACAATTTCTCTTATGCGTACGTGTGTTCGGGTATGGTATGACCATAGTTAGGTTCACACAGTCGCTCTGTTATCGTTCGCACGTTCGTCACGAGTACGCCACGCCCGAGAGCCAATGCTAGCGACATGCCTACAGTACCTCGTAAAAGTTTTTCAGACTCCGACGACGGTGCCGCAGCGATGCCACCGCCCGAAATGGCTGAGCTTTTTGAATACGTCAGAAGACGAAGCCTGCGATTGCTTCGAGTAAAGTGCAATAGATTTTTATTTTCTGCGTCTAACAGAAGTAAGGGCAGATATTTTTTCTTCATGAATTTGCGACTTGTGAGAATTTAGTACCATGAAATGGGCAACGAGGCATCTTGCGATGTGCGTACACGCGTGCATTACCGCGTTTCATCAAGCCGACCGAGGTAAAATAGGTGCGTCGTATACACCGGTGCGACTTATCCATCCATTTTTCTTCTAAATTGGCAAGACGTGGTGGGTGCGGCTTAGAAAGGTGGCGCTTATACTATAGAAAAAAGGTAGTTTAAAAAGAATAGTCGTATGTACGACAAGCAGCTACTCCATTTAAGTTCATTATCACTTTTGTTTTCAGTTAGAGTACCATATTTGCGCAAACAAATCAGTCTTCTAGAGGGCTGGTGATACCTTCAGAGATGCTGAAATTTATTGGTATAGAAACAAATATTCAGCTCGCTTCCAAGTGAAGATCTTGTTACGCACTTGCATGTGAGCTGGGAATAGAAGAACAATAGGCTTGTCTTGAAAGGTGCATCAATCACGTATGTAAGTACAACGTCCGCTTTTTATTTCCAGGAATGAGAAGTAGGAAAAGGTTACCATCTCTTCCACAAAACTTCATGGACAGCAGCATATCCTCTCATTCTACAGCATAAGACATTTATGGCCGAAAAGTAATGCAATGAAACTTTGGTAATAAGTTATGCTTCTAAAGTAGCTCTGGGGATAATATTGTTATGATAGTTGCATGACGACATCTCCTGGCTTTACCTTTCTTATGTCGACGCACTCTCACATTAACGTCATTGACTACCCAATGAAAAACACAAAAAACCGCTAACTTCAAGAGAGCAAAAAAACAAAGTCAAAGCCCTAGTATTCTGCCTGCTTTGAGTAGGCGTTATACACTGAAGAACGCGCAGTAATTATACCAAACACGCGGCGGACAACTTTCTGTAATAGCCCACATTTTTCTTTCCTTTAGAGTGGTAAAAATAAAACCATGACAGACTTCCAAGATTCCTTCAACTCTGAAGTAAGTTTACCGCTACAACATTCTCGCACTCTGAAGTCCGCCATTTTATTTTCGCTTGTCCGCTTATCCCTCAAATAATTGCGTCTACCCACTACGTGTAACGGAACCCATCATAATCGCGATATTTATCTGTAGATCTCAGTACGATCGTATTGTTAGTGTGGATAGGCTGTCTGCAGCACGCATTGAAGTATACACGGCGGCACTTCGTTCGGAGCGAGTTGGCCTGATTGTTTACTAATGAAACGCGCCGACGTATTCCAGCAAACTCACAGCATATTGCACTTCAATGCCACATTTTGCGCGAAACGCGTGCAACGTTCCCATTACATTTCTAGGAAGCGCAAACGAGCCCTCAGTGACACATCTGTTTCGGCACGTCTTAGTGATTCTTGGAGTAGCGGGTATTGTACTTTCTAGTTGACAACACTGGTGCAGAAGATGGTTTAGATAAGAGTAGGGAGAATGAGAACACTAAGAAAAATGCCTCTGTATTCCAATGCATTGACGACACGAATCCCCTTCTCGGTTGTTGAATTGATGGATACAACTTTATTGTACGTCCGGCAAGGTTTAACGCGACCCGCGCTCAGGTCTCCCACAAGGGAACGTCAAGGCCCTGCCTCAACGCCGCCTCAGGGGCTTGCTGGATGGATCACGTTTGGACTGCGAGGTCTGAGCTGCGCAGAGCGGCGGCCCACCTCGACGACAGGGTCTCCGGAGCAACTGCCATCCTTCCTATAACTACATTGCACTCTCACAGCATGTGTTTGAGTGTTGCTTGTGCTTCCTGGAACAATTTGCACGTGTCGTCCTGATGTTTATCTGGGAAGATACGTTTCAGACGAAATGGATTAGGCAAGATGTTCGTCTGGAGCTGTCTCCAGGCAACGGCCTGCTTCCTGTTCAATTTGGGACTTGGCAATGGCTATATTCTTCTGACGTTTAGATATGCATTGGTTATGTCTTTGTATCTGGTGCTCCTGTCCTGTTCTGCGCGAGGAGTGTTCGCTATCATGCGAGAGGCTTTGCCCTGTTCGGCGCGGGGGGTCATGTCTTGCGCCGTCCGGTGCGCCGTCGTTTAGGTTCGGGAGCTCGTTGCCTTCCGTGGTGACGTGTGCGGTGAACCATATGATATTCTCGGTGCAACGGACTTTTTATCTTTCTGCAATCACTCCGGTTGCATGCACATTACTCTCAACAATATTGGCCTTGAGAAAACCGTGTTATTTATACAAGGTGGTAGTCTCAGTCCCAGCTCATGCGCTCGGCTTCAGTACCTTCACCCAGGCAGCTTCGACTTCGACTTTGTTATGGACCCGCTATTATGTAACTAAAACTGGCCCACCTCATCTGTTACGTGGGCAGGGCTATCGCGTTCCCTCGCACCTCTGGGGTATACACCTTGAATTATTTTCGTTAGTGGTCTCACTGTTTTAACATGGCTGGGCTACAACGCAATATATGAAAATGCCACTTAGTCATGCTACTCGCGCCACCTTCGCAGAGATGCCACCCTCGCATAGTTCTTCGACATGTCTGGCATCTGCCCTGATCCAGTCAAATTTCCTGATGTCTTAGATTTTCGTGGAAGGACTTATGCCAGCTACGCCCTCATTTTGTTCGCCTTTGTGCCTTCTTCTGCATTGGTAACGTATTTTATTTACTTTGCCAAATCTCGCAATTTTCTCGAAAAAACTAACTCCGTTTTCCAGGGCCCGTGATCAAGCTACTGCCCTCTCATGCCTTACCACGCTGTTTACTACCATGCCTAATATGCAGCATTTCAGCACGTTCTCTATAACAGAGGTCCGCTTAGACGTCGGCAGCTAATAGAATTGGCGATGTTTTAGATCGCAGCCAGCGTAGGCATGAAGAAATTATAGCGTACAAGTAGCATCATCTCTCCCACTGAGCACACATATTCAATTGTTCTGCCCGAATTCGCATTAGTTGCTTATTTCTTTGCCCTCAGCAAATTACAGCCCTGCTTATGGCAGTATAGAGCATTCCGTGCTAGCCCTTCTCCGACAAAGTCTGTAAGCGAACACCATTGCAGTGAAATTTACATAGTCATCAACGTTGAACCTCAATATTTAAGGAAACGACATAAAAGCAGAGTAACAAATTATGTAACCTTGCTTTAATCTTGTGTGGGGGCCGCGAAGAAAAACCTCGGTGGATTCGGTTTCACGAATATTTTTAAGGCAAACAACTCGGTTCTAGAGGTGCCGGTAAAAATGCAATTTTGTTTTGAAGTTCTCTCTTCAAGACACAGAACAGTATTTTCGCAGATATCCGGGGATAGGTAATTGTACAAACTTTTTTTTCGATTTTGTTTGCGACCACGCTCGGGTATACATCAGTTAGGAAGCATTTTCTTTTGAAAGCTTACCTCGCTGTGAATAGAAAGTCTGCATGCCTCGCCGCAGAAAATGTTTGCGTTTTTGTTTTCGACTCAATGCAGTGAGGTTTAAGGCGCTAAAACATTTAAAAAATAAAACAGGGAGTGCCGTGCCTTGTGACATTTGGTCATGCCATCACCATGCCAGCATTTTGCCACGCCATCATGGCTTCATCTGTACAGTTGCTGAACGAAATCCCTCATTGGCAATAAAACATGTATTTCGCTGCACATAAGAGGTTTCCCTTTATGTTTACGCGACACGGGCTTGAAACCCTTGACGGAAGCATATCCAAAAGATATTATGCAGAAAACCACGCAAAAAACCTCAGTGAAGCAAACAAACACTGCAACATAATAAATTTCGAGGTCAAAGCACGAAACATAGTTCACAACCTCCAACAATTGTGGGAGTGTTATCGGAGATATTAACAAGCAATAAAACGTCGTCCATACCTCCGATTAGCCAAGCAGGAACAGTTGTTTACGTTTCTCTCAATAGATTTAGATTAGTTGCAACAGTAAATATGTGATTGACGCGCTCCACTTGTCTCATTCAATTACCTATTTTAACTGTGGTGAACTTGACCTAGAAAACTATTTGCTGGGTCATTTTACCCTGTTAACAAAAACAGTACGGATAAGTGACGTACGTCATATACGGGTACCTATATTTCCCGTACGTCACACAAAAAGAGAAATCTCCAAAAGCATTTTGACATGGCAGTAACAGCAATAGGCCTACTGAGGGTGTCATAGCAACATTTCGTCAAACAATATAAGAACGGGCTTGTTTATGCGCACAATCTTATGTTGTCTAGTTGGTGAAAGTTGGTCATGGCCCATAGGCATTTGGTGCACTGTGGCGCCATGGACCCTACAATACGGGGATGCAACCTCAGGCATTCAACCGAGCGGTGCCAAGCTTTGTCCGGGAAAAACGGAAATTTTGGAACTTGAGCCGACGTTCAGTGCTAAGAAATTTATGGTCCCTAAGCGGAGGCAATACACCACTTTGGCCTTTGCTTCACGCAGGCGGTACTCCCGGACTGGCCCGCTCGGAGGAGTTCGGGTTTCACCTATCATCGATCCCTCTCCTGTATATTTCTTCTAATGCTTTGACTTTCTATCCTGTCCCTACCTTTCTTCCTAAATTTTTATCTTTACTGGCCGGCTCACGTTCACCTAGTGTAATGCATGCTGCTTTGGAAATTACGTCTTAGGTTACAGTAACCTTGTTCAGCTGACGTCTGCTATTTCTTTACATCTGGTTGCGTCCCCTTGTTGGGGTGGGTGGTGGGAAGCTGGCGTTACTCACGAAATTATGCACGCCTTTAGGTGACAGTCTTGCTCCCTTAAGTCACTGATCACCGTCTATCCAAAAGAGGGTGCACCAATGAAAAGTACAGAAGCTGTAGATTAGTAAGCAGCTGGACGAGTTGGTTTGACATTATTTTTGCACAGGGGAGCGCAGAGCGCTTCTGCGCCTCCCTTTGCAAAAGTATGTATATAATTTTCATCCAACAAAAGAAACGTATTTTCTAAGTTCAATGTCCTGCACACCCAAAATGTTCAGAAAACTCAAAACACTTGCGCCCTTCATGGCGGCAAAATGTTGTACCAATGTTTTACGTTCCGGATACAAGGTTATAGAAATGGAGAGTGGGGAACTTGTCCTTGAAGTGCGTGAGAAACTTCAGCGCGAAAAATTGACCAAACTTGTTTCATTTTTGGAAATTTGCTGGCACAGCATATCTTAAGTTCCGTCCTTGATAGCCCCCCAAAACAAACATCCTTACCCTTAAGTTTAAAGAAAGCTTGTCGTTGAAAACAGCGCGTGAACCTGTCTGAATATGTGCAGGAAACATGCTACCTAAAATTGTCACAGCTGAACGCAGTGTCTCAAGGGTATTTGGCACCCATTTCGTCCACTCGCAAAGGACCCGCCGTCGCGCAGTCCCTCCCCTCAGTGGAACCAGCCCGTGCTGTTCCGGCGCACAGTATGAAGAGCAAACACTAAGAGCTCAGCAAGGACTCAGAGCTGACAGGCCTCTGGGCCTGTCAGCTCTGAGTCCTGCTACGGCAAAGCCCGAAACCTTGAGACTACCCTGCGGGCGGGCATTCAGCGCCTTTGTGGAGGTGGTGGATACAACGCCAAGTGCACCGCAGTCTTAAGTGCCGACATAACGGCACGGCTTCTTGTTGAGGGCCAAAAACGACAAACCACGTATTTAAAGGACACAGAATGGGCTACGTAAGGTGAAGTGATGTTGCTCTTTCAGATAGACAGCACAAAAACACCACAAACAATAATACTGGAATAATAATTTGCAACATCTAGGGTTGCTCTAGAATGTCTCTGACGGTAATTAACACCTACATAGGTTTAATCAAAAGGTTGTGTGCTCAAAAGACCATTTGAAGCCTACAGGTGACGTCTGTTCCGCGATATGCTATTTTCCGCCGAATCATCATGAGGCTCACGCCTCTTTTGGACGTCAGTAAATTGTTGCAGACAAATTTTTACCTTGTCAACATTTCACCGATCGGATGCCCTCGTGTCAGTGTCAGTACAAGCAATTCTGTTTAGCAAATTGATTACAGTGTGCTTTGTTCACATACGCACAATAATCAGCTCAGTAAACGGAATTTTCAAACCTCACTGATCAGCTAAATTGACGCCAAGCGACGGTTGGCAACAATAATGTTCACAACACTCTGAGCAGATTCCTTATGTGGCACGAGAGGGTGATGGATAGAGAGCTTTCTTGTAACCTCTGGTGGATGCATATTTGAAGCCCAGTGGCCCAGCTTTTACAATATCCAACATAGCTGCTATTAATCGATACAGTTAGGAATTGACCCAGCTTCTTTTTTTTTCTTTGCCAGATTGAAATGTTATCAATAATCCCTTTGGTAGTTAGCGCTTCACTAGGAACGGCAAGCTTAACACAACGCAACTGCCATCCCAATGTTACTAGATGTAAAGTAGCTCCAGCATGTCAGCCCAGTAGCATGTTTTACAGTTTTCATGATTGACGCAGCACAAAACTCACCTAACAAATAAGTACATTTTCTCGCAAAAGACCGATTTCGGAGCGCAATGAAGAGCGCAGATATCTTCGGAAGAGGCAGACAAGCACGAAGCACACTGCGTCAATCTTAACATACGGAAACTATGGTTTAACCAAAACACTCTAAATGACTGGGAATGTGGACTCAACATCAGCCAAATAAAGTAAACTGGATGCGCTTTCTCTTTCATATAAATTCTTACATAGAAGAAAATAAATTATGGAATAAGCTATGAAGGTTCAAGGAGCAGCCAATCAGTTCCTTAGTTCTTATGAATGAACAAGAAAATAGCTTGAAAGCCCGGACCAATTCTTTCTGGGAAGACGTTGAGCGTGTGTTTATCGCCATGCACAGTTCTGAGGTAATCGTAAAATATAAAGTAGCAAAGCTAAGTAACTTCTACATAAATGCCGTCCGAAAGAACCATAAATTTTCCTTTGAGTATTGCAGAAGGGATAGTTGCTTTGAACTGGGGGTCGTACAGTCAGATGGAAGAGTGCAATACGATGTGATTATCCAGCCTCCACACCGACTAGCAAACAACACAGACCACAATTTTAACAATGTTGAGGTCGTCGGGCCGAGGCCACTGCATCGAAGGAATCTATTTTCGTCCCCCTTTTAAAACAAGAAAAAGATCCACCTTCGGGGTGGAGCTACCACTCAATAACGCTTACAGGTAGTATTTGCAAACTCTTCGAACAATAGATACATTGTCGTGTTTACACTTCTTTGACTCAAACCAAACGCTTGATCCACACGTCTTCTCTTTAAGAGGGCGTCAACAACCGATCACCTAGCCCACATTGCCGCAAATCTTCATGACACAGTTGTCCACAAACACTTACTCTCATCCGCAATTCTCGATATGAAGGAAGCATATACACTAACTGGGTATTTAAGAAATATTTTTAATTTGGAATATTATACAGATACTTCTTGTCTCAGAATATGCAACGTACTGTCACACACATTTGCGCATAAAACTGGGGTGGCTGCAAAAAGTGTGCTCAGCTGTGCACTTTTCACCGTGAGGATGAACTCGCTCAACGCATAAATACCTCCAGCCATTTTCTTGATAAGCGGCAAAACAAACGAGTTTGCAGACCTCTACCACAGGACAAGATCTTTCCCGAATAGATTCCAGCTACACCGCCGCAACTATTAGGTCCGTGTGTACTGGTCAAATCGGGCAGGTTGGCCACAAAAGTGCATCAACGGGCAAATTCTCCATAGTGATCATGTGTAACTATCCAGACATCCCAATTTCCGGGCTCTCCGGAGCCATGTATTTATGCATTGAACCATAAAGCTTCATTCCCCACATGCGATACCTCAAGGCTAAATGCCTGAAAAGAAGAAACTTACTGAAAATTTTTTCACATCCAAACAAAGTCAGTTATATTAGATACGTATTGATTTTGTGCCACAACCTTATACCGTCGTGTTTAAACGATCACAACGTGGTTTATCGATGTGCTACAACCGTTGCTTAAGAAATGCTGCACCCGAATAGTCAGCTTGGCATATGAGTCGTGACTGCTACCTTCAGGATAAGTTCGATACAGAGCATCTACATAGAGTGCAATATCTAGGCCCTGCATCTACACAGGCGCTACTACAGCTTTGCATATTTTCTGAATATGCATTACGATTCCGCACATCCTACTTATTTTGATCTTACATTTACATCTTTTCACAGAGGATCTGAAGTAAGACAACCGTTCCCGCTTCTTGTGAGGAAATATTGAAGGAACGAGGTCCCACTCCTTGAACACACTCCCATGGCTTCTAATGGGCTGTCATAACCATGCCAGTTACAGATCATCTTAGAGCGTGATAAAGTATTCAATCGCACATGCAAAAAGCATGATCTGTCTATCGGGCACGGCGTAGTGTGGGAGTCCGGGTTAAATTTATCATATAATGCATGGCACAGGGAATTTTTGCGATTCTTTCCCTATTGAAACGCGTTCGCCACTACGAGTATTTGATGTCGTGACCTCATGTTTAGCAGCACTACACCACAGCCCTTAAGCCAATACAACAAGGGAGAATGTGATACGTCGCTTGTAGATGCCAAAAGCACACTGCAAAGACGGTGATTCGTAGGCACTTCCTATAACTGCAGGCAAGATGCGTTTGCGCTAAAATTTCTACCGATGCATCGATGCAGCATGCCGGCGTGTCTTGTGCTGTCGTTGGCCAATTCTTTCTGTAATCCGACGTTCCTCAAGTGCCAGCAAGTATCATTACGGCTTCGGCCTATGCGATATTGCTGCCCGTAGAACACACAAAGCAAATAAAAATTCACAACAGAAATATATTTAGAGACTCCTTAGGCATCATCAAAGCTTCTATGTCAATTCAGAAGCACATAGATCCCATAATCAGCGCCCTTGACTTGCTCCCCTTTATTATTTTTGCATGTAACTGACGTGTTACGTTGCCAGTAAATCATACCTATAAAGTTGTTGAAAATTGTCTATTACAATTCTGTAATCTGCCTTCTGCCGATTGGTGAAAAACTCCTTTAGACAAACTCCACTTCGCCTGTCTCTCATGCGACATCACAAGAACCGCGATAGGTCCCAATCTTTCATGACGTGTACGCACTGATTATGTATGATTCGAGCGAATCAAATAAAAACTAAAATTTTCTTTCGACGCCTTTCTGCTATTAACTCTGATCTGTTGGACAAAAGGTTTCAAACTGCACCCACTCCACCTGTCTGTCACCCGACGTCACAAAACCACGAAAACTTATTGCGTTAAAGTCACGTGTAGCGTTAAAGATTCATTACTTTGTCGAACAAAACTGAATTTTTTTCTGAATAACCACAGACTGCACCCTTCCGAAAGGAATAGGAGATGGCTGCAGCCAATCGCTCAGGAACGTGCTACTCGCATCTACCGGAGAGCATGTCTTTTTTTGCATACAACAAATCTTTCTGAGCGCATAACGTTATCGAGCCCTTTCCGCACGTGTAAGACAACGCTCTGCTAACTCTTCTTTTTGGACCATCCATTTTAGTGGCATTTTCAACTGTCCGTTGCATGCCGCCGCGATTTTAGAGAAGTCACCTCAAGCTAAGTAGTGGTAAGCAGACCAATCGCAGAACCTGCCACCTCCCTCTTCATCCTGTTATCTATTTTCATCGCGCTGGCTCGGCCCCTTTGGAACCCTCTCCCCTTGAGCGTGCTCCTCACCTCTTCTCAGCCAATTAGATAAGAAAAATCGCTCAATGTAGGCAGCGTCATTAGACTTGAAAGCGAACAAAAGAGACTTCCCATAAATAAGGAGAACGTTTGATTCGGCTGTTCAGGCAACGCTGCGGGTCGCCGCTCGATTACCACTGATTGCGTCGGTGGTAAGTAAATTTGACGTCAGGAAATTGGAATAACAACCTAGTGGAATAGTTTCACGTTATAGGGACCCTAGTTACGCAAGCGTGCGTCCACAATGTTAATTGATGAGTGAGGCACACCTGCTGGCATATAGCTGGTGACCCAAGTTGGTGTCAAAGAAGTTTATTCAAACGCATCAGAGACAGAGAAGTCCGTACCCAGTGCTCCAAGTCGGCTTCTAAGATATTTATTGATGTACGCTGTATACGCAGTGCCCCATATCCAGTCCCGTATCCCCAGCGATCCATGTCGGAGTCGAACAGGTTTGTTGAAGAGGGGCACATAGGTACAGAGTAAGGGTGTCGAAGTTAACCTTATTTCAATCGAAAGCCGGCGAGAACTTCATTTTTAGCTGAAGTGAAACCCAAGACAAGCTGTATATTTAAGGCATCGTGGAATTGAGCAGGAACTGAGATCTACTGGTGGACCCGTTTTGACAAACAGTTCTGAAGACCGTGTGGACCCTCTGCTAGGGCTCGCCACAGGAGCAACGCTAGAGAAAGGCACGAAGGCTGCCATAGTCAGCAAGCAATTCCCACGCTACAGTAAAAACTACAAAATTTAAATTAGCCTCAGTTCAGCCCTCACAATCAATATGTTAATTTTTTGTAGGAAAAACGTTGGATGTAGTGCCGTGTGTCCAAAAAGTTATTTATATCCGTCAAATATGCAGCACGCTGAAAAATAGCGCAATAGCCTCTCAGCCAGTTACACGGGTGTGCCGTTAGAGCTTGGCTGCAGGCTGTACCGAACTGAATATCGATTGTAAGGGCTACACGCCTGTCATAGAAGCATTTGTTCAGGTGGCGGTGACGTCGGCGACGGCGCTGCCATCGCCGCCTGTTTTTCAGGGCATCGAACGGTTGCTAGGAAGGTGACGTCTACATTCGCCGTACTTTCTACCCCTAATGTGTTGCACGCATCTGAAATTCAGGGCACACGGAAGACTGGAGGCTACACAGCTACCTATTCAGGCGAACGTCTTGCTCTGTCTTATTCACAGATTGTCAAGAAGTGGATGCGTGCTGCCGCTATCTATGACATGCACTACACCTGCTAGTGAAGTGCCAGTTAACGATTGATACGTAATTACCCTACTACGATCATTATTGAACGTTATCCATGTACTTACAGCTATCCATGTTAATCCATGTTAATACAGCTGCTTAAAGTGCGATGTGTGTACTGGAATAATTGGGTGCAGTTCTGCCATCTCCAGAGTAGAATGACGCTGCAGAAGCTACCAACATTTCATGCACAAAATCTACGAAAGTCACCTCACCGATTTCCGGCATAGAACATCATCCGCTTTATAACCGCAAATACTGGGAGAGGGGGGTGACTACAAACACTTTAGCGTGTTTTGACTTCAAGCATATGTTCTGCTCTGTCTGATGTTCGTGAACTCTTTTTTGTCCCCTGCCCCAGTGGAGGGTAGCCAGCCGCAATATTGCGATCTGGTTAACCTCCCTGCTTTTCTTTTCATTCTTCTTTCTCTCTTGATTCTTTCCGTTCTTCATTGGTCCTTGAACCTAATCTCAAGAGATGCCCGCAAGGTGTAGGACTGTATACAAGCGCAACTAAATGAAATAAATTTATTTCTTTTTGCGCATTGGGTACTGTAGCCTTCAAAAACTAGTCACAGCATGCATGTGCTCCTCGGGTCATGGTGTATGAGGCTTGGTGCGTTATAGTAAAGACAGCAGAAGCACATCCCAGTGCGTGCCTTAGGTAAACAAATTGCATTTTTCTTCGTGATCACCGAGACCACTTCCATAAAAAATTTGGGAACCCTTGGGGAATATTCTACATTTTAGTAAAAAAAAAAAAGAAGCTTTGGCTTACATCATTTCAACACATAAACCTGAAGATGCAAAATCTTTGAAATGTTTCGGCAATGAATAGAAGAACGAACTAAGTAAATCTAAGAATAATTTTTTATCACACGTTGTTATCTTAATGAAAAAGAACTTTAAAAAATGTTTGATAACTCAAGCTGCCCTCAAACCATACGGCTAACTGGCCATTTACCGCCGAAATTGGATTAAATCGAGGGCCTAGTCCGGAGAAATATATACCAGATTCATTTCATAAATACATCATTGACATGACAAGTGCCACCTGTGATATGAGTGCTTGCCGTTATATTTTCGACTCCTGGAGGGACACAATATTGTTGTGTTATACTGCTTAATATAGGTAACTCAACTTTTCAATCAGGTAAGCAACAGCAATGTGTGTGATAGGGTTAGTATGCAAATAAAACCTAAATGCAGGTTTAATGAAAAAAACAGAGCTCGTTTTAGCCAACACGATAGACGATCTTTCCATCAGCGGGGTTATCTCTGTCCGTGTTCTGAGCGGTTCTCTGCCGCTTTAAAACAGCGTGATGGCGCCAAGGCACTATTGGCAGCACAACAGGATTGCTGCGCATAATCGCGGCTTCTCAACTTCACGATTGCGCCCTTCTGACCATATGGCTAATTTCTACAGCCCCAGAAACCAACATTTTGGCGACAACTCGTCGGTAGAGAGGAATTGCGCGAGAAGAAAGAAACAATGAAAATGGCCGACGGAAAAGCGCAATAAATTTTTTTCATACAGACGCGGGAACGCCCTAAAAAGTCTTTGCCCTTTCCTATTTGGCCGCATTTCTTACTATTTGTTTCCTTCTGCAGCCCCTAGAGGACTATGCTCAAGTATGATATGAACAATTTTATATACTGGTACGTTTGTACAATTGCTACCCACGGGAAGCAGCGAAAGGATGACAAGAAAACGTTAACAAGGACAGTCAAGGAGGATATTCATACGGACTTCTGGTTCGCTACCCAGCGAGGTCAACTGGGATTGAAATAGGGGACAAAGAGAGTGCAACGTGACATGGCTATCTCACACAGTAGTACACGCAGGACATTTATATATGCGTCCTTTCAGGTCTGTCGATTTAAGAAAAAAGTTCACCGAGTTACACAAAGACCGAGCTGCACCAAGTACATCACCGCTTCCTGCTGACAGAGTCAAGAGCGACATCAATTTGTGGTGATCAGTGTGGATTGCGTGGGTCCGTTGCTCGTGACAGACGCAATGAAAGGTGCTAGAAAACAGTAGGTTGGAATATTTGTATGTGCTACTGCACGGGCTGTACATCTCGAAGTTATAGACAACAAGATAACACAAGCATTCTTGTATGCATTCTGAATATTTACAGCAAGAAGGGGCGTATGTTGTGCCACACGCTGTGACAACGCAAGAACATTCAAAAGGTCAACAGCCATAGTGATCGTATTATCCAAGAACTACAGGAAGAAGTCTCCCGAAGAGAAAACCAAGGAAATGAAGTCAAATTGAAGTACATCGCACAATAAGCGCGTTGGTGTGGAGGCTTTCTTGAAAGTATGGTACGAAGCATGAAATCAGCAATGCGGAAAGGTAGCGGGAAAAGACTGTTATGAAGGGAAGAGATGCAAACAATCACAACTGAAATAGTAGCTGTACTTAATAACAGACCGTAGACCAATATACACCGCGAATCGGATGAGCCTCTGCCTATTCTGCCCGCTGATATAATAGATGGAAACCATAGGCTCAAAGACATTAACGAAAGTCAAAAAAAGGTCAGCATAGAAGAAATGTGGAGATATAAGAAAGAATCACGAAAGACTGGTGGAAAATATGAAACCAGGATTATCTGAAAGAAATGAGAGAGCAATGTAACTCAAGAAAGGAAGAAACCAAAATTGATTAGAATCAGCGGGCTTCTGAAACAGTTATATTTTTCTCGAGCGATTCGGTACGTAAATTATCCCGTAGGCTGGAATAACCCCATCGTCTTTTCTACACATCACTCGATACCTGTCTCTAACGTTCACTCAACACAAACAACATGCTTCATACAGTTCACCGACAACACCTGGCAAACGTTGCGTGATGCACCGAAATATCGAGAAAACGAGGATTGAATAAATATTTGTAAAACTCCTAATTAGGGCCGTGATGGCAACATTTCTTGACACATCGTACGCAGTATACCCCCAATTTTTATTAAAATGTATATTTTTTTTGGATGTCGAAGCATAAAGAATATGCAATGCAAAGTTGTTTCTGGACACTGGAAAATGTAGGTGATATGGTAAGTTCACATTTCAAAACTGTATATCTGGCATTTTTGGTAAGTACTACATGTAACCCATGCACATTTACTTCGTGCACAGATTTTATACAGTGGTCCAGGTATTGTTGCTAAGTTTGATATTGAGAGCCATTGTTATTGTTCCCCGGCTGCACGCAAAATTTTACGCCACTCGTGTAAGTTAGTTATGCACGCTCTGAAGCACTTGAATTCGCAGTTTATTGCCAAGTGCGGGATTTCGCCACATACTTCGAACTTTGCTAACACATTAGCCATATTGTGCCAACACTTAAAAAAACAAACAAAATGCTTTGATTAGTTCGCCGAGGAGACTGGTGCAACCAACTATGAACGCCATATCACCCACGAAGATAATGAATAAAACGAGGGTTAACCAATTCATTTTAACGGAGGTATTTAAGCCAAGGACACGAAAGTTTCACCACATATCGCACTTAGCATTCCTGCTATGTTCACCGGTATTCAAGTGAATGTATTGCGAAATTTTTTTTAGAAGTTTCGCAGAATATTGCGAATATTGCCAGTATGGAACAATGGAACGATTGGATAGGTAACTTTCTGAAAAGGTTTTAAATAGGCTACACAGAGAAAACCTTTATTTAGAAGCACATTTCCAGCTTGAACTTAATATAAACACTGCGCTTGCAGTAGTTCACCAAGGAGAGTGGATAATAGAAACTACATGCCATGTCCAACGCATATAAGTTAGATAAAGACGAATATTCAGCAATTTCTTTCAAAGTAAACATTTCTACTTTACACCTCAAACTTTCGGTACACGTCAGTCTTAGATTCGCCCCTACTTCGAGTAGATACGTTTGTTGTTCTCCCACTCTTGAGGGAAATATTTTACGGGTTTCTCATATCGTTTCGTAATCCTTTAATTCACACAGATATGTGAAAATTCGCCAGATTTCCTAATAACTTTGACATTTTGAGTGTCTTAGTTTTCACATAAAAGTGTGAAAACTAGGATAGTATATTTCAGAACAATTTTAGCCGTGTTGACAGCTTTGCGGTCAAAGAGGATAGCAAACAAAGCGCACGCACGCACGCAAGTGCAGTGTTTCGGAAAAAGGCGACGATGAAAAGCCAAGCAAGAAGACACACGGAGCAAGAAAGGAGTGAAAGCAGAGGCTAGAATCACGGAAATCTATGGAGCTAAAGAAACGAATCGTTGGGGAAAACTGAGTTCCAAAGAAGACCAATGTTAGAAAAACACGAGGCCCTGAGGAGAAGAAATTCTGAAGCTCGCGGTTGGTTCAATTATTTGCAGGAAAGCCATGGAAGAAGTATGTGAACCAAAGGTCCGGGCATTGAGCAGGTGCTGTCGGGTTGCAGGCCCCAGCCACAAAATCTTTAGCTTACCGTACCGACCAGTCAAAAGCCTGTGGGCACCTGCTATCGTGCGTGGAAGGAGAGCGGTCGGGCTACAGGTTTGAACTGAAAGCCGCATCGCCGGCATGTCCCTTCCTCCTGGTCATTCCTTGCATGTACTTGCGTTTCCTCAGCAAACTCGACACTACCGCGAGCGAGCAATCCACGACCCAGCAGTCACGCCCATCAATGCCGTGGTAATATCGACGCCGCTTACCTTATTGCCTCGCCCGCCGTCAGTCAACGCTGAGTGAGTGAGTGAGTGAGTGAATCAACTTTTATTTGGTCCAGCAAAGCGCGATATAACTCGCACCCGGCTAATCCCACGACGGGACTGACAGAGCTAGTCTGCCGGCCCGATCGCGGGCGCGCTGGATGGCCGGGATTTGATCCTCAAAGACGGGACTTCGCAGGAGCGCGTCCCACTCTTCCTTGGTGAACTTCGGGCCCAGCGACCCGCACTCCAGATCATATGAGGCAACGTAGCTACCTCACCACAGGCCACGCAAGAACAATTCGGATAAATGTCGGGATATATGCTATTAAGGGACGCCGGATTTGGGTACGAGTTCGTTTGCAGAAGTCTTAGTGTGACCGCCTGCGGCCTGCTTAGCTTGGAGTGAGGCGGGGGGAAAACCCTTCTCTCTAAGTAGAAGAATTTAGTGATTTCGTTGTGTGTGAGACGAGCGTCTCTGTGTCCGGGGAGAGAGTCGCCCGATCCGAGGGCAGCGCGGTCGGTAAAGCCACGCGCAGCCTCGTGGGCAGACTCGTTGAGGTTCAGAGGGACCCCCTCAATCGTCCCGACGTGTGCAGGGAACCAAAGGATCGAGTGCATGGAGGTGTTGCCGCGTTTGGCGCCTTTCAGAATTTTGAACTACCTGCCGGGCTACCCGGCCTTTCTGGTATGCCCTGATGGCGGCTTTCAAATCGCTATATACCCTGTCTCTGCGACCGTTGTGCATGGCGAGTGCAATGGTCACTTGCTCGGCCACCTCTGGGTTCGTCGTCCGGACGGAAGCACAGTTGATAACTTTGCCCAGCGTGTCAACGACAGAAACCGCAAAAGCCTTGCCGTCTCGGTATGCAGCTGCGTCCACGAAGCTTGCTGCGATTTTGTCCCTGTTTACTTGCTTTAGTATATTCAATGCTCTTGCCTTGCGACGACCTGCGTTGTGAACGGGATGAACGTTTCGGGGCAAAGCGGCGACCACGATCTTCTCCCCTATTTCTCTGGGGATTTGGGTGTCTTCAGCCAAGTTCTTGGTTGGTGCGAGTACGATCACCTCGAGGATACGCCTGCCGGCCGGCGTGGTGGACAACCGAGTCAGCTGGGCCCGTTCCTGAGCCTCGGCTATCTCCTCCATGGTATTGTGTATGCCGAGCCGAAGGAGGTCCTCTGTATGCGTTCTGACGGGCAGCCCGAGGGCTCTCTTGAAGAATTTTCTAATGAGGGCATTAAGCTTTTCCCGCTCGGCTCTGAGCCAGTTGTGCATGGCCACCGTGTAGGTGAAGTGACACAGCACAAAGGCGTTGATGAGACGAAGCAGGTTGTCCTCCTTGAGGCCACGATGTCTGTTCGTGACCCTTCGGACAAGGCGAAAAGCATTGTCGGTTTTCGCAATTATCTTGCGTAACGCAGTGCCGTTGCCACCACGTGATTCTATAAACATACCCAGGACTCTGTTGGTGTCGACCCTGGGTATCGGGTCACCGCTCCGAGTGAACAGGTGAATGTCACTTTCCGAGACCGGTTTCCAGCCCTTGGGTCTGCGGCCTTTTTCTTTTCTATAAAGGAGAAGCTCAGATTTGGTCGGGGAGCATCTGAGTCCGGTGGGTAGCAGGTACTGCTCCGTGACATCTACCGCCTCTTGCATGGCGCTTTCCACTTGCCATTCGCTACCGCCGGTGCACCAGATGGTTATGTCGTCTGCGTAGATGGTGTGTTTGACACCTTCAACTTGGGCCAGATTCCTCGAGAGGCCGATCATGCAGATGTTGAAGAGAGCAGGAGAAATGACCGAGCCTCGCGGCGTGCCCCGTGGGCCCAGGAGCACCTCGTCGGAGACAAAGTCGCCGATCCGCAGCTTCGCTTTCCTCCCCGTCAGGAACGAACGGACGTAGTTATATAGTCTGGGGCCCAGCTCGAGGTCTGCCACGGAGGCCAGAATGTATTCGTGGAGAACGTTGTCAAACGCTTTCTCGAGGTCGAGTCCGAGCAGGGCCCTGGTGTCTCTGGTACTGCCGTCGATGATTTGATGTTTGATCATCTTCATGGCGTCCTGCGACGAGTGGCCGGCACGAAAGCCAATCATGTTGTGAGTATAGATGTTGTTCTCTTCGAGATATCTGTTTAGTCTGTTGAGGACGACATGCTCCGCCACTTTCCCAACGCAGGAGGTGAGAGAGATCGGTCGGAGGTTGTCCACGTTCGGAGCCTTGCCGGGTTTGGGGATCAGGACGACGTTGGCGGTCTTCCATTGCTCTGGGACGCTGCCGTTTTTCCACGTCTCGTTGATCTTCTCGGTGAGGTATGCGATCGAACCGTCGTCAAGGTTCCGCAGCATCTTGTTGGTGATTCTGTCGGCACCTGGCGCACACTTCCCCTTGAGCGCGAAAATGGCTTGCCTAATTTCCCCCACGGTGAAGTCTTCGTCCAATTCCGGACGGCTTGGGCCGAGGTAGTCGGGAAACCGGTCTTCCTCGTTTCCACGCTTTATGGGAAGGTATTTCTCCATGAGCTTGGCAACCAGCTCGTCCCCGGAACAGGATGTGGTAGCTTGGCGAAGGGCTCTGGCGAGCGTGTGTCTGAATGGATCTGGTGCTGCCCTCGTCGAGGAGATGTTTAAGCATGCCCCATGACTTGCGGTTACGCATCTGCCCGTCGATCGAGTCACAGACCTCGTCCCATTGCTGCTTGTCGAGGGTGCGACAGCGATCTTTGATGGCCTTGTTAAGCTCGGAGATCTTTTTCCTCAATCTTCGGTTAAACCTTTGTCCCTTCCATCTTAGAAGCAGCGCCTGCTTGGCCTCGATCAGATGGGCCAGCTTACTGTCCATCTTTTCTGCCTCCAGGTCGCTGACGATCTTCTTAGTGGATGACTCGGCGTCACTCTTGATTCGCTCGCACCAATCTTCCAAGTCTTTGGGGACGGGTGCGCTGTCGTTGCCGTGGAGCTTGCGAAAAAGATCCCAGTCCGTGACAGTGAATTCTCTGGATTTACTTCGGGTGACTTCGAAGCGGGTCTCGAGCACATAGTGGTCGCTACCAAAATTTATTGCAGTGTTGCTCCACTCGGCTCCCTCGACGTTCTTCACGAACGCCAGATCGGGAGTGGTGTTCCGGCTCACCGAGTTGCCGATTCGGGTGGGGAACGCCTTGTCCGTGATGAGCGTGAGGTCCATTTCGTTGGCGTTTCGTTGCGTTGAGTTCCCCGTTTGTACCTGATGGCTGTGTGCCATAACAATATTTTGTGCTTATTTCGAGACAACTTTACTTGCCTTTTGCTCTTAGTCCTTTCATTTACTGTGTATTGTTGTCTATTTCTTGTTTCTTGCGCCCGATAAATGTCTCATGTCTCACATGTAGAAACGGCATTTTTCTGATTTAGGTTCTCTGCGGTTATGCCTCAGTGATCCACTGACAATTTTCAAAGACAACATGCATCACTCCCACCTGCGTCGCTTAACCTCCATTGTTTGCAATTTTGCTGACTCGGCGAGCGCCATGTCAGCGAAAACCAGACATTGTCGCTATTCGAAATGAGGGAATGCCACAATCAAATAAATTCTTTTCCTAGTTCTCGCATCCGTGGCCCGCACCTATATTTATGTTTCTTTCTCATAGCTTGCTGTGCCATTCTTCAAACCCCTCATTCGGAACTGAGTATCGGGTTACAATACTGTCGTTCAGGCGACCATCTTAGTTTTGCTTTCATAATAAATTCCTCTTCCTCTCCAAAATTATGGCTACTGTTCTGTGGAGGTCACGCCATCTTTCGCGAGCATGCGCGGCACTCAGTGCTACTGAATATGAGTGGACAAGAAATATAGCCTCGTATATCTGCTGGTTTCTACTTTCACTGATACTTAAAAACAGAAGGCATTTGAAACTATATCCTGCGAAAATCTTTCGCCGAAGTCTTTTTCAACGACCTGAGAAATTCTTATGGCTTGTCCTTGTAGCTTCGTCCTACAAGACGGAGTGATGACAGTATTTTTATTCCATGATTTTTATCTTCACTACTTCAGTTCAGCGTTAAGAAGTCTTTTTCAACGACCTGAGAAATTCTTATGGCTTGTCCTTGTAGCTTCGTCCTACAAGACGGAGTGATGACAGTACTTTTATTCCATAATTTTTATCTTCACTACTTCAGTTCAGCGTTAAGTATCTCAGAGCGTTATCTGAGGGAAATTGTCTAAGTTTGCACTACTAAAACGCGGTATTCCCACCGTAATGGTAAGTATAAATGTTTAGAGAAACTTGATGAAATTATGGAGATTTCATCAGCTCTACGCGCATTCAGCAGAATGTTGTAAATGCAAATTCCAGCTGCAGCATTACTTTTACGTCAATATCTTCTACATTGGGATCACTGAAAACTTCATAATTTGACTGCGACCGCAAAAGACGTGCATTTATCATCGTTGGTGGTCTACCTTAGGTATTTACTGTGTGCAAGTGTCTTCACATTCAATGTAGTCGAACAAAAAAGCAGATGTTTTTAAAAGCTTTATTCGCTATTCAGGGACACTACCAATCAGGCAGGAAGCATTAAACACTTGAATATATGGGGGAGTTTCCCCACAAGAATTGTCATACATCCTTTTGCAAGTTGGATCAGGATCGCTGATCACAGTTTCATTAGTGAGAAGAATCATACATCCCATCCCTGCAAAACAAAAGATAATAAAGAGTCACTGTAGCGAAAAATTCACCATGAACAAACTACCTTGATGCAATGGGACCACAAATCAAACGTCATAACATGACATAGGCCACAGCGGCGGCTTCTCGATGGGGGGTGAAATGCGAAAACAGCGGGGTACTTAGAGGCAGGCACACGTTAAAGAACCCCAGGTGGTCGAACTTTCCAGAGTCCCCCACTACAGCATGCCTCTTTATCATATCGTGATTTTGGCATATACAACCCCATTATTTATTTTTGATAACATGGCAAACATTGGTGAATGTTGAAAAAGAGACATGTTTGTCACTTAGTAGTGATGGTGAATTATACAGCGGTAAAATTTTGAATGACGAAATTAACTTTTTATTGGGCGAACTTGTGCCCACAAAAGCAAGTTACACTGAAATCGCAGCTGTAGCTATGAACACGGTCGTATATCGTCGCAATCTGATCTGCGGGGCAAGCGTGTCCGCTTTTATACATGACTCATCGAAGGCTCCAGAGTAATCGCTGGTGCGTGTATGTCTTCCTGAAAGTACTACACAGTTGGCGTCGCGCATGCATGCAGATTACACAAGGTTCGCTGACAACAGACAGCGGAGAGAGCCATCGGTTGCATTACAGAAACTTCCGATACATACAGGTGCCTCCTGCGCTGAGTCATAACATTTGTTTAGCGATGAAACGCGGTCGCCCGATAAACAAGCACATGTGTCAATACGCCGCTTTTAAAAGCCATTGTCACGATTCTGCAAACGTAACCGGAAAGCGAAAAATAAAAGCACGCATAGTAACGATAAAAATAACAAAGCTCATCAGCGGGTGTGAAAGGGCTTAAGACGCACCATGTGGGCCACTTCCGGTTGTGCGCGGCGCCACTGTGTTTGCGATATGCCGTCTGGCATGATCTCATAGTCCACTGCGCCAATGTGTCGGATGATCTTGTAGGGTCCGAAATAGCGGCGCAACAATTTCTCGCTGAGTGCTCGACGGCGTATCGAAGTCCAGAGACAGACGCGGTTACCGAGCTGGTACTCGACGTAGCGTCGCCGAAGTTTGGAGAGCCGGCTGTCAGTCCTCTGCAGGTTCTTCATGCGTAGGTGGGTGAGCTGTCGTGCTTCTTCGGCGTGCTAGAGCGAGGTGGCGACGTTGGCGTTTTCTTCTTCGGTGACGTGCGACCGCATGGCGTGAAGAGTCGTCATCGGGTTCCTTCAGTAAACCAGCTTGAACGTCAAAAACGTGGCAGTTTGGGCGAGTTGGTATGTCATGACTTTTTCAGGCTTGTAGCGCAGCTCAGAAAGAGCAAAAAGGAAGGAGGAAGGGGTAATGAAAAGGAACAAAGAACAGAGTGAGCGCTACTCTGTTTTCTGTTCCTTTTCATTATTCCTTCCACCTTCCTGTTTGCTCTATCTGAGCTGAGCTACAAGCTTAGGAAACAGCTTGAACGGCGTGATCTACTTTGTTTCCTGCACCGCCGTGTTGTATGCGAAGGTTAGGTACGGCAACACGACATTCCAGGTCTTATCATCGAGGTCGACATACACTGCAAGCATATCGGCGAGTGTCTTGTTCAGTCACTCTGTCAGACCATTCATCTCCGAGTGGTAGGCAGTCTTCCTGTGGCTTGTCTCACTGCATTGCAAAATCGTTTTGTTGAGCTCTGCAGTGAAGGCCATTCCTCTGTCGGTGATGAAGACTTCTGCGGCACCATGCCGCAGGAGGATGTTCTAGACGAAAAATCTAACGACTTCGGCTGCACTACGTATAGGCAGAGCTTTTGTTTCGGCGGCGCGTATAAGGTAGTCGGTAGCCAAGACAATCCGCTTGGTTCTAGTTTTGAAGTCGGAAAAAGCCCCCAAAATTCATACCGATTTGCTGAAATGGTCGGCAAGAAGACTCGGTCGGCTGTTATAATACCGCCGGACTTGTCGTCTTGAACTTGCGTCACTGGCAGTCCAGACATGACGTAATGTTCGACGTTGGTGGTCAGGCGTGGCCAATAGTACTTCTATTGTATTCTAGCGAGCGTACTCGAAAATCCAAGGTGTCCGGCTGTCTTATCATCCTGCTTGGCGAGCAGCACTTCTGACCGGAGTGTTGCGGGCACAACAAGAACGTAGTTTGCGCGGGCTGGTGAAAAGTTCTTCACCAGGACGTCGTTAAGTAAGAACAACCAAGACAATCCAGGCCTACATACCTTCGGGACAACGTTGGTCTTGCCTTGCAAGTACTCACAAAGGCTTCTGAGCTCCGAGTCCGCTGGCTACTGCTTGGAAAATTCATATGCACTTATTGCACCGAAAAAGGCGTCCTCGTCTTGGTCATCTTCGGGTGGTGGGTCCAGGGGAGCCCTAGACAGGTAGTCGGCATCAGAGTGCTTTAGTCCGGACATGTAGACAACAGTGATGTATTCTTGCAGTTTTAGGATCCACCGCGCCAGACGTCCCGAATGGTTCTTCGCCAACACAGCGCGTGATGGTAGCCGACGAATTTGAACGGCCTGCCATGTACGTAAGCGCGGAAATTTGCTGTAGCCCAAATGATGGCGATGCATTCCTTTTCATGCGTAGAATATTAGGCTTCCGCTTTTGACAGCGACCGCCTAGCGTCAGCTATCACCCATTCAATCCGTCTTTTCCCTGGACTAGAACCGAGGCCAAGGCTACTAGCGTCAGCGTGGATTTCTGTATTGGCGTCCTCGTAGAAGTGCGCAAATACCGGCGGCTGCTGCATGCCTCGTTTGAGTTCTTGAAATGAGTCGACCTGCGGCACTTCCCACTTGAACTCGACATCACATTTAGTTACATCTGTCAGCGGCTCAGTGATGCATGAAAAGTCTTCACAAAGCACCTGTAGTAGGCACGTATGCCAAGGAATCTAGGCACTGCCTTCTTTTCAATGGGCTGCTGGAACTTTACGATGAAAGCTGCCTTCTGTGGGTCGGGGCGGACGCCAGATTTCCTGATGACGTGGCCCAGGAACAAAAGCTCATCATAAGTGAAGCGACACATTTCCGGCTTCAGATTGAAACCTGATGACTTGCTGGCCTCTAGTACTGTTGCAAGCCACCTAAGGCGATCGTCGAAATATCCGACGAAAACCATAACGTCATCCAAGTAAACAAGACGTGCGCCATTTCGATGCTGCTGACACCGTGGCCATGACGCGTTGGAACATTGCAGGTGCCGAGCATAGTGCGAATGGCATGACCTTGAACTCATAGAAGCCGTCTAGCACGATGAATGCGGTCTTTTCGCGATGTCTCTCGTTGACTTTTACTTCCCCGTAGCCAGCCTCGAGATTCGTTGAAAACAAGCGTTTCGCGTTGCAGAGCCAATCCAATGCGTCCTCTATCTGAGGGAGGGTGTATACGTCCTTCGTGATCTTGTTCAGTCGACAATAATTGACGCAGAAGCGCAGGGTTCCATCTTTTTTCTTCACGAAGGCTTGAAGGATATACCCACGGACTTTTCAACGGCTGGATGATGTCGTCGAAGAGCATTTCGTCGACATACCTTCAAGTTCTCGCGTCGACACTCGGTAAGGGCTCTGGTCAAGTGCACTCTTCATTTATTATGCGATGCTTCCCAACTGGTGTTAATCCGATCATCGATGAGGTCGAAAAGCAGTCTTTGTATCGCCAGAGAAGACTTCTGAGATTTTGCTACTTACTCGCGGACAAACGGATATATGTCGACGTCTGGTTCGCGAACTATGGTCGTCGGGGTAGCGTCTGAGAGGACAAACGTATTGCTGGTTTCTACAATGTTCTCCATGTATGTTGGTCATGCCCTTGTTGACACGCTTTAACTCCTGGCTGAAATTGGTCAGCCTCACTTTCGCTTTACCTCCATGGAGTTGAGCGATCCCCCTTGCGATGCAATTTTCACAATGAAGAAGTAGACGTTCATCACCCTGGATGAGGCCTTGTACATTTGTAGGTGCTTCGATGCCTACAGACATAACAACGCTGGAGCAAGGCGGGACGCTCACTTGATCATCGAGCACACTTAAGGCGTGGTGACTGCTGAAACTCTCCGGTGCTATCGCTTGACCTTCGGACAGCGTTACCGGCTTGGACAATGGGCCGATGATTGCGCCGTGTTGGTTCAAGAAGTCCATGCCAAGAATGACGTCTCGTGAACATTGTTCGAGAATAACGAATGTGGCAGAGTAAGTCCGGTCATGAACGGAAACTCTTTTGCCCTGCACATTGAATATGACATTAGTATGTATACTCTAACCTTCAGGATTTCAGGGCCTTCCCATGCATTCAGAACTTTCTTCAACTGTGCGCCGATGGGTTCACTCGTGAAGGAGTAGTCGGCTCCTGTGTCCACTAAAGGCGGTGACTGCGTGACCGTCGAGAAGCTAGCCGAGGTCGGTGTTTGTTTGCCTTGCGTTACAGTTAGGTCATGGCTTCGTATCACTGCTGTGTCATGTTGACCTCAAGCTGGAATGTAGGTTTGTCAGATTGCCTTTTGTTGGCCTATTCTTGAGTTTGAGGCTTCCTGTGGATGCCATCATCTCATTGATATATCATCGAAAAAGTATTTTGGGCGTGTTCGTCGGCGTAATAAAATATTCATCAGTTCCACAAACAGCAGCCGCACCTTCATCGGTTGCCGCTTTTAGTTTTGCGGATATGGGCTTGCAGACCGGCGCCGGGCTGGGCCAGTGTACGGTAGACGCTGCGGAGACAGGTGGAGACCTGGTGACGGTGAACCGGATGGTCGTCGAGGTCCCCAGTGAGTGGCGGCGGCGTAGTCGGCAATGGCACGTGAGCATACACTTTGCTGCGGGCTCGGTGCTTTGACGGCGAAGCCTCGCAATCCAATATTGTTGCAAGAACATCACCGGTAGATGCGGCTGGCTTCTCCGCAGTGATCGCAAAACGCACAGTGGTCATGGGCGCTCAAGATGTCCATCTATACTGCGCGGGGCGATGGGTTAGTGTGCTGGCGGCGGCGGTTGTGGCCGACGGAACTGTGGAGTTACCGCGTCCTGCCGCGGGCGCAGAGGGGGAACGTGACAACGGGCTATGGTGGCGTATGTCATCGCTTGCGGTGGAGGCTGCGGCGAACTAGGGGCTGCGTGTTATTGCTGGAACTCCTCACGTACCAGGTCGGCAATTGAAGCCACTTCAGGCTGTGATGAAATTAACAACTCCTGAAGCTCCTCCCGCACAACCCCTCTGATCGCCTCACGCGGGCCGTCGGTGACCAGTGATTGGACTGCGGTGTAGCTTGTCGGTTGATCATTTCCAGCGTGTTCTAGACGTTGGTTATCTAAGGGAAGAAACTCTTCGACGGTCTTCGGTCGAACGAAACGTTCTTCGCGACACCACGCATGAGTAGGCGGACCTTCTTTTCCTTGGGCATTTTTGGGTCGGCTTGTCATAATAGATGGAACATTGTCGCAGTAACGATGGCAACGTTCACATGCGGTAACTTGGACTTCCAATAGAATTTCGGCTCTTTTTTTCCGGACGATGTTTGTGAAGGCCCTGAGGAAGTTGCTGCGGAACAGGTCCCATGGGTGCACTCTCGGTTCTCGAGCCATGCCCTCGCGGCATCTACCAAGCAAAAGTACACGTGGTGCAGCTTATCCTCAGAAGTGCAGTTGTTGAAGACCGAGATCCTTTCTAAAGTCTCGAGCCAGGTTTTCGTATCCTCCGACGAAGCTCCACGGTCGGTAGGTGGCTCCCTCGGTTTTTGCAGCACGACGGGGGACGATGGTATGACCATTGTGGTCGTTGAATTGGTAACGATCTTCCTGGTCGTCTCAAGCAAACATCCATGGTGCGGGGGCAGTCTTGCAGCCTGAGGCTAACTCGTTGGTACTTGGTGACGTTGGTGCTGTCTTCGTGGTTCGGGCTTGGATCACGGCTTTGTGGGGGCATTCTGTACATGAACGCACTAGCTCCTCCACCAGATGTCACGTAGTAGTGACAGTGAATAATACAGCGGTAAAACTGTCAATAACGAAAGTAACTTTTTCTTTGGGCGAACCTGGGCCCACAAAGCAAGTTACACTGAAACCACTGCAATAGCTTCGAAGACGGTCGCGGATCGTCGAAATATGATCTGCGGGGCAGGCTCGTCGGCATTTATACATGTCATGAAAGGTTCCAGAATAATCGCTGGTGCACACGTGCCTTCCAGACAGTACTACGTAATTCGCGTCACACATACATGCAGATAACGCAGGGTTCAGTGACAACAGACAGCGGATTCAACCATCTATAACATTCCAGATATTTTCGATACATGTAGGCGCGCCCTGAGGTGAGCGATGACATTTGTTTGTCGATGAAACGCGGTCAACCGATAAACAAGTACATGTGTCATATATTCTATATCATATGTTATTATTAATAATATATTAAAGACTTCCTTTCCAATCGAACTCAGTATGTAACTGCCAATAACGCTTCCTCTGCTTTTTCATCGGTTAGATTAGGGGTCCCGCAGGGATCCGTCCTAAGGCCTCCGCTCTTCCTAATTTATATTAACGATCTCCCTGACTGCGTGAAATCGTCTTCAATTCCCCTATTTGCTGATTACTGCGTAATATATCATAAAATTAGTGACCCCGCCGATTCACTAAACTACAAGAAGACCTTAACAATTTATCTACATGGTGCAATGCGTGGAACATGAAACTAAACGTAAATAAATGGAAATATATGCGCATATCATGCCGCTCTAACAATACTGCACAAGCATGTATTTTCTGAATAGCGCTCCTCTCTGTCAAGTTAATTTTTACGAGTATCTCGGCCATTACATCACGCACGATCTATCATGGCACAAGCATGTTGAATTTATAACTTCTAACGCTAATCACACGCTAGGCTATCTACGCAGAAACTTTTACGCCGTTCCTGCATCTTTAAAACTGACGCTGTACAAGACACTTGTTTGATCAAAATTAGAATATGCCTCGGCCATCTGGGATCCCCCTCAAGTATCACTAACCCTCTCCCTCGAAGCCATTCAGAACCGCCCGTCCCGCTTTATTCTATCTAATTACTCTCGTCATGCAAGCGTCACACTCATGAAGCAAACCCTTAACATACCGGAACTTTCTGTACCTCGTGCATACAGTCGCCTCTGCCTTTTCCACAAGATTTGCCACAACCCGGTATTAAAAGAAAAAACTTCTTACTCCTCCTTCCTACTTTTCATCCCGCAGCGATCACCTTCATAAAGTTTTCGTGCCATCTTGTCGCACGAACGCGTACTATTACCTTTTTTTACCTCGCACCTGCAATGAGTGGAACCACCTTCCCCCATCGGTCGCTACTATTATAGACTCATCGAGGTTCAAGGCTGCTTCTTTCCATGCCATCTAACAAATATTTATTTGATTGATCTGCATTCTTTTTCTGTGTATATGTACCACTCCTTTCTGTAGCGCCAATGGGCCACGAAAGTATATAAAATAAATAAATAAATAATAAATAAATAATTATTATTGCCACAAATACATGTATATATAACGCCGCGTCTCTCTTATGTCGGCGACTAAGTCAAGGATGGGAGTTTTACTCCCATCTTTGACTCATCCTTGACAATATTGGCACTTAGATGACTGCACCTCCGTTTGGGGAAAAACATATTACACGCACATAACAAATCTGCAACATTTACAAGGTCAAGACTTGAGGATCAGCAATTTCTCTGGTTACATGTCACATGCAGCACAAATTTTAAATTCCTTCAAGAATACTGCCATTACGCTGTATGTTCCAGCTCAAATTAGTTTTACTAGTATACCGCACGCTAAAACGTGAAATCATTTCAGATATATTAATTACGTCTGCTCTTACCAACACTAACTACACGAGACTTTCCTCTAACAATATTTTACACCCGCCGTGGTGGCTCAGTGGCTATGGTGTTAGGCTGCGGAGCACGAGGTCGCGGGATCGAATCCCGGCTACGGTGGCCGCATTTCGATGGGGTCGAAATGCGGAAACACCCGCGTGCTTAGATTTAGGTGCACTTTAAAGAACTCCAGGTGGTCTAAATTTCGGGAGTCCTCCACTGGGGCGTGCCTGATATTCAGAAAGTGGTTTCGGCGCGTAAAATGGACACGTACCAACTAGCGCCCCAATGGCCCTAATTCCGCAACATTTTGCTCCCTAGGATAAAGACTAATTGTGGAATGCTTACTGCCCTTTTTACGGCTATGCTGGAATAAACTACCACCCCATATTAAAGGCTGCCGCACTACGTTAACATTCAAGCAGGATACTAAGAAATATTTACCAACGACACTACTGGCTACAGAGTCACTACTATGAACACATATTGTATACAAATGTATTTTACTGTTTTCAGTGCTTCTCTATTTGCCTTATGTATAGCTTTTATTCTGTATTTCAAATTGGTTGCTTTCATTTTCCTTCGAAATTTTAAGCTTTTAATTGCTTGTGTATTTGCCCAATGTATTGCTTTTATTCCCTATCTCCCATTGTAGTCATTTTTTTTTCTTACAAATTTTATGTTATTGGTTGCATAGTATATATTTCACTTGTACTTCACATATTGTAAGCATAATTCTGTTTCTAATTACCTGCTACATTAACCTCGTGTTCTTTGGTATATGTGATTTCTATGTTTCCTCAATGTGTCAATTATTACATTTTAATTTACAGATGCGCAACATCAATTTATTTTCCTGTGTGACTTGAACTACAATTATTCTAAGCATCTTTCTTGAATTTGACTATCTACTACACTATCTTCGTTTAATATAATGTCTGTCACGGCTATGTTGCCATAATGAATTAATTACTATATTGTTAAATTACTAGTAGGGGTTCCCCCTGACAGTTTTTGTAACTCTGGGACCTCCTCCTGAGTAAATGATGAGTGATAAAACAAACAATAAAGAAGTCAGGCCATCGACCTTTTCTGTTAAGACACTCGAACCCACAACCACTGGTGGGAGTTGAACCAACGACATTTGGAGTTAATTACTACAGGGTAATGAAGCACGATTAAGATTATATTATTACTATACTAGAATGTACGGCCTTTCCAACGAGTCAAGCTCTCAATGTGTAGGGGGAGTCGAATTCCCGACATTTGTAGTTGATTACTACGAAGTCAATAAATGCATAGGTAAATGAGATAAAGGTTAATAATACACCAGAACCAACTACCTTATTAGGATTCGTACCCTCGACCTTTGGTTGGAGTCGAACCCGCCAACTTTTGAGTTAATTACTGCCAAGTTAATGAAAGCAAAGTTAAGATAGGTGTTATAAATACATTGGAATGTAACACCTTCGGTAGGAGTCAACTCTCGACCGTTGGTGCGAATCAAACCCACGATATTTGCGTTAAAAACTGTGAAGATAGTAAAGGCACAAGCAATTACGATGAAGTTCCTTAATAGACTAAGGCCGATGACCTCGACCTTTGCTGTTAATTAAGGCGAACTTAATTGAGGCACTCGAACACCCGACCATTGGTTGGCGCTGAAACCACGACCTTTGGTATTAATTGTGGCTAAGTTAACAAAGGCACAGGTATTTAAGATGGAGGAAAGTAATACACTGTAATCCACGGCATTTGTTACGAGTGAAATCTTGGAGCTTTTGTGTTAAGCACTTCGAAGGCAATAAGGGCACACGCAATTAAGATATGGTGAATTAATACACTACAGCTCGCGACCTTTTGTTGGAGTCATACCCTCGAACTTTGGTATTAATATAGGCCAATTTAAATAAAACACAGCTAATTAAAATAGAGTTATCTGATACACTAGATCTTACAGCCTTTGGTGGCAGTCAAACCCTCGACCTCTGGTTTTAATTTCTGGCCCACAAGTAATTAAGATGGAGTTAATCAATGCACAAGAGCCCACGACATTTGGTAGGAGTCAGGCCGTCGACCATTGCTGTTAACTAAGGCCAAGTTAATTAAGGCAGTCGGACCCACGACCATTATTGGGAGTCAAACTCTCGACTTTTGGTGTTAATTACTTTGAAGTTAGTAAAGGTGCAGGTAACTAAGTTAGGGTTAAAGAACTCGATCCCACGACATTTTGTGAGAGTCAAACCCACGAACTTTCGTGTCAGTTAAGGCGCAACTAATTTAGGCACGCGGCCGCATTTCGATGGGGGCGAAATGCGAAAACACTCGTGTGCTTAGATTTAGGTGCATGTTAAAGAACCCCAGGTGGTCAAAATATCCGGAGTCCTCCACTACGGCGTGCCTCATAATCAGAAAGTGGTTTTGGCACGTAAAACCCCAAATATTATTATTATTATTATTATTATTATTATTAATTTAGTTACCACTAATTATCACAGAGTTAAACACCACAAGCCACAACATTTGGTAGTAGTTGAACCGACCGCCTATGGCGGTTATTAGTTGGAAGGTAATTAAGTCATTGGTAATTAAGATAAACTTATTGGATGTACTAGAACCCACGTCATTTGGTGGGAGAAAGGACGTAATAAGTTAGGCTCTCGAAGTTTGGTATTGTTTAAGGCAAATTTAATTAGGGCACTGCTAATTATGACGCGAGTTAAGGCATTCGAACCCACGACACTTGGTGGGAGAAAAGATTTAATAAGTAGCAATAACACAGTCTAATGATAATGTCAATAATTTAAGGAGTGTCTCGTGAGAGCAAAGACTTTCGCCTTCGTGCTCTTTCGCCTATACTAAAGTGACTGCCAACTTTTTCTTATTATCAAGTTCTCACAACTTTAGCGGTTTCCTTGTTAGCATTACAATTTTTTTCCAATCATGTGGCCCTGCCCAGTATTCATTCGTCCATTTGAGACTGTCTAAGCACTGTTTTTAATGAATTTACGTGGACTAGAAATAAAATATGTAGCTTTTTGTCAATACTTATTGCATATTAGGTTGATAAAGCTGTCGGTTGATAACTTTAATAGGTTGATAACATATCAGGTTGATAAGTACGGGTCCTGAAACGTCTATGGGTGTTTTTTCACCTTGACTTGGTTAGTAGCCGCAAGTTCTTCATCATATATACCATTATGATATAAATTATATACTTAATTTAAAATATTACACTTCCGTAGGACCGCAAGCCTCGACCCTAAAAGCAAGCCTGGTCCTATGCCCCCAGGATTTTTGTGAAGTTCCCGTAGTGGGGAACGCACTTCAACAAAAAGCAGGCAAGCGAACACAAGATGGTGCTTTTCGGTGTGGGAAAGTGCCGCCGCCCCACTAAGTGAGATGCTGTCGCACTAAGGTGTTGTCAAAGCGAGCGTGATCAAATGATATTATTCATATTGAATCAACCAAGGTCTTGTAATTGCTTCATTTTTGGAATTAACAGTCTTTGAATAGCGCCTTAGCTTAGGACACGGGCAGTCTGCGGGTGACAAATATCAAGTAAATTCCAGTACTTCTATTTCGATTCGATCGTGCCATGGGTTGTGCTTGGTCTCGCACGTCATCCCGTCGAACCGCGGTTGTGCTTAGTTTTCTAGGATGAGCACCATTTCTTGCAAGCGGAAGCGGCAGCGCTTTTTCTCTTGCAGAGTTGTAAAAATTCCTATTTTGCTAGCTTTTACTGGTGCAACTACTTATATGTGACAAGCAAAATTTGGCACCGGTGTCATCGCGGGGGTGTCACCGACATGGTGAACCCCGCGCGTCTGCTTTTTTGATGTCCGTGTGGGTTTCATGACCCTCTGGCTTTATCCCGAAGTTCAAATATACTAATTACATGTCGATCTTTACCTCTTCTGGCGATATCACTCATCGGTACTTTATCTTTTGTGGCAACAACTTCCAAGTATCGGGGCTGGTCAGCTGCTTCGGCGCTTCGCCATCGCCATCCAAAGCCTTCGCCATGCAAGGTGTTGCAGGTTATAAGCGGCCGGCCGCCCATTGTACGACTTGGAAGGTTACCCACATGCCACAGTTGCTGTAGCTGGCTGCGGCAGATATAAATTTGGAAGCTCGAGCTTAACATCATAAACTGTTTGACGGGAATTAATCTTCGTTCCGTCTCACTCTCTCCCCCTCTTCCTCCTGCCTGGCATTGTCCTTCTCTTCAACGGCGACTTCACCAGGAGCAGTACAGTGAGTACATGTACGTATAATTTGTTCTATGGCTTAGTAATTACGTTAAGAATACGGCCGGTAGCTTTGCGGCACCAATAAAAACAGTACATGTGGCAGTGCTTGTAAGTGTTTTGCGGTTTAACTTGGCCTTCGTGTAGAGGTGACGGCGTTAACTGTGTTAACTGACACATTTCTGGCCTTTTTTCAAAGATGATAAGATACCCCACAATCGTTGCCACTCGGTGGCGCTGTGGCGGCTCTCATCGTTTTCGCACGTCTGCGCACCATTCAACAGTTGTATTAGCAAGCGATGACGCCGGAGATCTAACAACACAGTTTCATCACGTACGCACCAGCCGCCACGACGGATTTACCTATGACAGCTGAGAGCCTGCATGGTGGTGTTTACGGTGCGCAGCAGGCTAAGCCACGCGCACTTGCAATCGCTGTTATAGCTTTGCCCTTCCTGCGGAACTGTAATTCATAAATAACTGGGCACATTTATTGTCTTCCATTTGTGAATACACAAATAGCCTGCCACAGATTCTTAAAATGCACCTTTCAGTTTCGTTTTATGGCATGTTTCTCTCAAAGAGGCCACAACCAATTATTTTTAGCCCTACTGCACCGTTATTTCGGACGTAGTGAGGTTTCAACGCCTCATGGCGCCTTGAACTGATCAAGAAAACTAGCAGTCTCCGTCTTTCTCTTACCGTCATATTGACCTGGCACCCGGAAGACAAAGCAGCCGCTGCTTCCACCTTCGTAGATCAACCTGTACTTTCTTATGTCTGTATTGCCTGAAATAAATACGACAAATTAACCACACGCACTCGCAAAATTTCATTATCAACGCAATGTACAACTGCAGATATGGCACAGCTAAGAAAAGACTGCACCACGCTTACACGCTTTTTAGCAAATTGCAGCTTGACAGAACTCAGGTGCGTGGAATTACCCAAATGTCATATTAGGTTGTAATATGTTTTATATGGGGGGCATACTATTGCAATAGCAATTATGCAGACATTGCATGCGCATTTCCCCGCCGCCGTGATGTTCTGTATAAGGTCCAAAGACGATAACGCCGTCGCCCCTCGTCATGTGCTGCATGTGCGAGTGAAAGCACGCGAGAGAAGCCGATGCTCGCGGCTCAATATGGCGCGATCGGAGAGCAAATGCGTGCTCTTCCATCGCGCAATAGGTCGGGGGGGGGGGGGAATGGGTGGCAGGGAGGGAGGGGGGGCGTTGTATTCCGTCAGCAACTGTGCATTTTGCGACCGGACATAATAGGAATTGAAGATCCAGGCTCTATGTGACGAGCCGCAAATGGAGGAAAGCGAAAGCGAGGATGGAGCGCGGGAGCGAGCGCTGCGGCTTCGAGTCTGCCAACATTTGCGTGCTTTGTACGACTGCGCGGTCGCACGCCTCATAGCTTGAAAGGGATTCGCAGACTGACTTCTCATAGCCTTGCGCGCACTGTGTTCTTGGCGTTCCAGCGCTGCAGCAACAGACTGCACGAAGGTCACTTCGCTCACTACTGCTGCCGCACTTGCTCACACCAGCGTTTCGACAGCGAGTGTCCGCGCTCATCGAGTGTGGTGTGTGTTCATGTTTGCTTGTGCGTTCTCACACCATGCTTATTAATTCATATAGTAAGTCAATGCTTGCAACTTTATACGGTCGATCAAATTGGTATCCTTAATGCGAATACTTGCCATTTAATTTTTGGGCTTGCGGACAAAACTGGGATTTATTGTTGCTATATATATATATATATATATATATATATATATATATATATATATATATATATATATATATATATATATATATATATATATATATATTGAAATACCTACCCCTCCAAGGGAACATTATTCTTGGGAAAAAATAACAGTATAACACATTTCTATTGACACGTAAAGCCATGCAGACAATACCAATACATCCCCACTGCTTTTAGGAACAACCAAGATGATGTCTTGAAAGTGAAGCAAGGCCACCGCGTACTTCCTATGAGCACGAAGACACAGCAGTCTATAGTCGAGTACAGTAAACATCTTCTCTTCACTTTCTTCATGTTTTGGATGACTAATTTCGCAGTACGGATCCTAATAAATGAATATCTTTGTTCCGCTGGTTTAAGGAAGAGAAACCTGAATACCGTGGTACATGTCTTTAGAGTTTTTGATATGAATACTCCACCAAATATAATATTTTAGCTAGAAAAAAGGACTTATTATTTTCCAATTACTGTACCATATACATTCGCTAAACAAAAGCACCTAAGTTGTGAGCAAACTGCAGACTTCCCCACAAATGTTCAGATGTGGAGCCAGGAAAAGCGCTTGCTTCACCTCTTCACCAAGCAGTAACGAGGAAAGTGACGAACGGTGATAAGGCACACCTGTGCTTCAACGCAGCAGCGACGCGACATGCATAGTTGCGCGCTCTGATTGCAGCCATGGATGACGATAGGCAGTACGTGATTATACACAGGTTCGTGTCTGGAGAGCACATTCACAGTGTCTTACGCCAGCAGAGCTTATTGATCATGTCGTGAAGGTACATCTACTTGGCCTCTTCGTTTTAGGAAGCAAAGGCACTGCGCGACTCAGGGCATCACTCTCTACATCTACGCCCTCTTTGCGCCTTTAACACGATAACGCCACGAAACTGTCGGCGGTGCTGTCACTGGCGCGATCGCACATCGAGTGTCTACATAATTGTTATCGCAATAAAATACAGGCGTGAGGAACGACGATAAGGCACAACTGCGCTTTAACGCAGCAGCAACGCGGCTTGTGTAGTTGCGGGCTGATTGCAGATATGGATGACGATAGGCTGTACGTGATTATACACAGGTTCGTGTCTGGAAAGCACATTCAGAGTGCCTTACGCCAGCAGAGGTTATTGATGGTGTCGTGAAGGTACATCTACTTGGCCTCTTTGTTTTAGGAAGCAAAGGCACTGCGCGACTCAGGGGATCACTCTCTAAGTCCACGTCCTCTTTGCGCCTTTAACACTAGAATGCCACGAAAGTGTCGGCGGTGCTGTCAGTGGGGCGACCGCACCTCGAATGCCTGCATAATTGCTATCGCAACCCGCCGTGGTTGCTCAGTGGCTATGGTGTTGGGCTGCTGAGCACGAGGTCGCGGGATCGAATCCCGGCCACGGCGGCCGCATTTCGATGGGGGCGAAATGCGAAAACACCCGTGTGCTTAGATTTAGGTGCACGTTAAAGAACCCCAGGTGGTCAAAATTTCCGGAGTCCTCCACTACGGCGTGTCTCATAATCAGAAAGTGGTTTTGGCACGTAAAACCCCAAATATTATTATTAATTGCTTTCGCAATAAGATACAGACGTGAGGAACGATGATAAGGCCCAACTGCGCTTTAACGCAACAGCAACGCGGCTTGCGTAGTTGCGGGCTCTGATTGCAGCCATGGATGACGACAGGCAGTAGGTGATTATACACAGGTTCGTGTCTGGAGAGCACATTCACAGCGCTGACTTTCAGCCCGTGTTATAAATTATTTCTGATAGACGTTTGGGTTACAATTACGGTGATAGCCATTATGCGTGCTCTCGAGTCCTATTGGCACAGCCGCCTGTGTCGCCACCGCTACCATCATCGTAGTGTCAGGGCATCGACGCTCAAGTTTAGTCCTCGCGTGCCTTTGGCTACAAAAGAGACGAGTCCAAGTGGTCGTAGCCTCACGCTACACTGAAATGGCTTTGTCGGAGCCCGGTAAGTTTTGTTGTATCTGCTGTTGGCATGAGCTTTGGGCGCACGCACAGTAGCGTGACTTTCTGCACCTGTGTGCAGATTATACCGTGGGTAACACACTGATGTGAGTTGAACTACAGTAAACATCTTGATAAATCTTTGGGATCCTTTTTTTTGGAGGCGTGGGCGGGGGGGGGGGGGGGAAGCGGCGCTGAAAGATCTTGAGGAGCTTACGTCGGCCTTGTCTCCTGCGCCATCGAGTTGCGATGCGCGCAATGGCGCTAGCGGCGCTCGTCTACCCCGGCAGTGTTCCGACGTTGTGTCCCGATTCTGGCATTGTAGACGATTAAATTGGGCAGTAGACAGTGAGCTGGACAGCAAACCAATGTAGACCGTCTAAGCTTCCAGCTCAGGAGAAAGCTTGAAGCCAAAGCAAACAAAATGCATCTCGACACATCTGGTCCCCATCTCCGCGACTTGACAACACCTCGCGCTCACAAGAAAAAGCGAAGAAAAGCGCATGTTAGATTTATATTTTAACGACTTTCGTACGCAAACATATTAAAAACACAATGTAGCTGAAACTAAGTGGCTATGAAAACCTGATTGCGTTTTCTTGTCAGTAGACCACCTTCTCGTCGACTTTAGAAGCCTTTTGCTTTGCCACCCTATTGTTTTGACAACAAGGTAGCCCCTACTGATTATCACTTGGAAACTGCCTCTGCTGAGCTGTCTTTTTTGCGGCCTCTAAAGAATTGGAATAAAACTTAAAAAGGCTGCTGTCTGGTCAGTGGTCTATTTAGCCATCTACGGCGAATATTGAACATAGCATGAGATAAAATCCGCGAGATTTTAAGCATTGCTATTGCTTTCGAAGTTCTACCATCGAGTAGCACAGGTGCTTTCAGCGACAGTGACGACTATTAAAGCACACGAATACTTTCCAATCATGGAGCTACTTGGTGCGTTGGTGCTGGTGAACAAAATGTGATCACGTGGTCCTGAGAGCGTCAGCTACGCCGAGTTGAAACATTTAGGCTACAAGCCAGAGAAGCGCCTACTTACCATATTCAATGCGAGCTGGGGGAGCGGCGTTTTACACCTTGCTGGAAACGAGCTCGTGTTATTCCTCTGCTGAAGTCTGGTAAGTCTCCAACAGACATAAACACCTACCTTCCCTTTGCTCTTCTTAGTTGAGTGGGAACCTATTTCTTATAACTTTCGTTACAAGAAATAGGTTTAATCAGGTTTGTCATCTATCTTTTTGGGACCGCAAGTTGTATAAAAAACCCTCTGAGGTAAGTGTGAAGGCATTTTCCTATATCACTCATGGTCTACATAGATGCGCCCCCAGCCATCGAGAAAATTGAGAATAAGAAACCGCCACCTGCACATCGCGAAACACGTTCACTTATAGCAGTCACCCTCACATCATAGCTGTAATTGATTCGGTGCAGCGGCGGTGATTGGCATATGCCACCTCTGCTGCCTATATGAGACATAATTATGCCAAAGAGCAATAGTCTTGATTTTGCCGCTTGCCGTCAGCCTTCTTTTTTCACCGTACAAGCTTCTTGAAGCGCTCCCACAGTACATCCAGATTGGGTCCGCTGTCATTTCAGTGGTCTTTGCTTCACCGAGGGCAGGCCACAACGAGGGTCCTCATGACTGCGCCCATCCCGTTGCCACAGCGGGGCAGACAGGCTATCGACACCAAATCCGCAACATTTTATAGGTTCAGGTAAACTGCGGGCCTAAAGTTTTTTCTTTTTTTTGCAGGCCTGTACGCGGGCACTTGGTCCACAATGCAGGGTGGACAAAATTCCAACGTCCCGGTCCGAAGACTGTTAAGCCAGCACCATACTTCACCTGGGCTAACTCGCTTTCATTTTGATCGCACTACAGGTCGGCGCGTTCCCAAATAATGTGCTTACAGGGTCCTGCTCTGCGATTTTTTGCCAAATTTCTAAAGGCAAAACCTTCCGCTTCAATGGAAGAATGTTTCGTTTGAACGTCATTTTTTGTTCTTCGAAGAGCAGCAACAGTTGAATCAGTTGGCAACAGTTTCTAAACTGGACCTTACTACTCCCGCACTCGCCGTTTTGTATAGATTTCGAAAAGTTGTTTTGAAAAAAAATATTGAGAATTTACGTTTCTGAGCCCTCTAATACTGCTGTCATAACAAGGGTGTCGTTTAAGTGACCCTGTTTTTATTGCGTCACTTTTATCAAACACGTGACTGTATACCAGCTTTTTCAATATTGAAAAGGGGCTGCCTAAAATATCCTCCTAATATGGCTTCGTCAATCGCGATTGCTTCTGATTCTTCCTTATATGTCATGTATTGATAAGGTTGCATTGGTCCGAACAGTGTGAAAGAACAATGACATTCGACACAGGTCCCCTATTACTGTTACTGTATTGGGGGAAAGTAAGCAACGTCAATTCAAGTGTACTTTCTTTTTGCTGCTGGATTAAAGTTTTACGCATCATAGGAAAAGTTCAAGTTCTTTGTTTCATAGACAGCAGACAAAAAAATACCTTCTTCCTTCAGCACCTTGATGCTGTTGGGAGCTGGGCGATCCCTGTGGGGTCCGTAGTAAGGATCTTTTTCTGTGATGTAAGTTCCAACGTGCGGCACATGTTTCCTGGACATTTGATAAACACATCACACTATACTTATATCACCAGCAGGTTAAGTTCTGATAAAACTCACAGAGCATTTCCTACATTACAATTATGTGAGACTTTGATCAAGTTGTAGTAAGTGATGAGTGTAGCTAATTGAAAGTTTGACAGTTTATTTAACACAATGAACGTATACAATGGCAAAGTACACACTTCTTAGACCTAACAAATTTGTTAAAGGGTCCATTTTGATTGTTATTAGGAAAACAACGCTTCTATGGCAGCTGTTTTTTTATACAGTAAAACCACACAAAACTGAAAAAGCTACATAAGTAAAACATGAAAATACAGTAGTAGGTTGCCCGTTTAAGTACAGTTTACGATTGCCGTACATACAGTAGTCTTCCATATTTTACCGCAGCATCTAAATAATGGGAAGTATAATATTACGACGTCATATATAGCACATATCAAATAATGTCATGTCAAAGTAAACAATGCGCAAGTAATCTAAGCTTACTTACTTCTGCCTGGTGTTAGGCTCCTGAGCACGAGGTCGCTGGATCGAATCCCCGGCCTAGGCGGCCGCATTTAATTGGCGGCTAAATGCGAAAACACCCGTGCACTTAAATTTAGGTGCACGTTACAGAACCCCAGGTGGTCGAAATTTCCGTAGCCCTCCACTGCGGCGTGCCTCACAATCAGAAAATGGTTTTGGCACGTAAAACCCCCTAATTTAATTTTTTTACTTACTTCTGCCAGTAATCATTTGTTGTCAAAATTTATTAGTTCATTTGTATTGGACAATTTCTTAAAACTATTATTATCAATTCAAACTACATGTTAGTTCTGTATAATATGTATTGTGTGAATCTCCTCACAACTAGAGCGAGCCATTGTGTAGGAGAAAATTGCACAACCGTACTATGCGCTTCTATGTATCATAAGCAAGGTTCGGCGCTTTTTTGAGCGATAGCTTTTAGTTTCACTTAAAGAATGCGCCGCCTTGTACATGCGCTGGGCAAGGCGACTGAAGGGGACTCGCGCTTTTTTATCTGAAAATGGACGTATCTATTCTCTATTTCGCTTTTGCCTCCCGCGTTGTGATAGCAACGCTACAACCACGCCTACCACCAAACTAGGCTCCCTGGTGGCGCCGCTGCTTATCAGTTTTCACATCTCCTCACAAACATACACTGATAGCAGAGGTCGCCCTTAAAATGTTCTACTAATATAGTATTTCAATTACGTCCCTGCGTGTGGAGAAAGAAAGCTAAGACTTTAATCTGGCTTCCATAAGGCCAGACCAATCACTATCATTCATGCCAAGCACGATCTATAGGCCCCTATTTATCATACGAAAAGAGTTTTGGCAGCTTTGAAATCGAAGTGACATCTAGCTCCTTAATCGTATCTGGCACGTCGGCTCCAGCCTCGCTAAAAGGAAAGTACGCATTTTCTCTGGTCATTCAGTCAAGTTGGTAAAACCTAGCGGGTCTACATTTCAAACCATTACCGAGTACTTCTGGGCACAAAAATTTGACATATCTATTCTATCCGTCGGAACTGATGCTATGTGAATCGTTTTGCAAGCTGCCGCCTTCTCAACACTCTTTCGTCCTGTGAAAACCGTTACAATAACGGCCAAATTGTTTGTCTTAGTACAAGGAAGTGTATAATGCGACCGTCTGTGCGACGATAGGATTAACAGGACAGTGGAGACTATAGTATGACGGCCTGTAGAGCTTGAAAAGCACAAGAGAATTCTTTCTTGAGCATAACGCACCGGAAACCTCCCAACGCAATGCACAGCTAGTAAATATAACTTTGCTCGAAGTATTCTTCGCTGCGTTAACTTATAATAAACGGCAGACTAAATATGTTATTGCACAAAAAGACACAGGGCTGCACAAGACAGCAAGCAACTTGCTGCTCGTCGCATCAATCTGATTTTATTACACACTCCCTAAAACATTTCTCTTCTTCTGTATCTCGTTTAACGATAGAGCGTTAAAATTCTGTATTTCCGTTAAAGTTCCGTATTTATTTAGGTATATATTGTTGCAGGAAGAAAGCAGGCCCACGAGTGTAAAATAATGTATATTTACAACTGAGGTTAATGGCGTTCAGGCAACTGCCAGACTTCGTCTTCCTCTCGTCCAATCCAACTTCTTCCTTACCTTCACCGTAACATCACCCTCCCGGCGGAGTAGCTCCGTCCCGGTGCAAGTTATAGAGCATCACTTAAGGGGGGACATAGAGCTTCAGCCTGGTGACGTGAACAACATCGCTGGTGACGTTGGGAGGCACTGAAGGCTGACCGACTGGGGCGATCTCGTATGTCACGTCGGACAGACGGCGTAAGATCTGGTACGGACCAGAATAATGGCAAAGTAGTTTTTCCGACAAGCCGACGTGACGTGAAGGCGTCCAGAGAAGGACAAGGGAACCAGGTGAAAAATGGGAGTCTCGGGGCCGAAGGTCGTAGCGTCGCTTTTGAGAAGCTTGCGAGACTGTGAGGCGATGACGGGCGACTTCTCGGGCCTGGGCGGCTAAGTCAATAGCATCGCGAGCGTAACCAGTGCTGGGTGATCGTACTGCGGAAGGTAGCAACGTATCAAAGGGCAAGGTGGGGTCGCGGCCATACAACAGGTAAAATGGTGAAACTCCGGCAGTGTCGTGACGGGACGAGTTGTATGCGAAAGTGATGTATGGTAAAGCGACGTCCCAGTCGCGGTGATCGTCGGAAACGTACATGGCGAGCATTCCAGTTTGTGTGCGGTTGAGTCGCTCGGTGAGGCCGTTTGTTTGAGGGAGGTAGGCGGTAGCAATCTGGCGTTCTGCAGAACAGGACCGGAGCAGACCATCGACGACCGTCGATAAAAAGTAGCGGCCGCGATCCGTCAGCAACTGGTGAGGGGCGCCGTGGTGCAGGATGACGTCGTATAGTAAGATGTCGGCGACACCTGTAGTGCAGATTGTTGGTAGCGCTCGTGCGATGGCATATCTCGTGGCATAATCGGTTGCTACAGCAATCCATTTGTTTCCTTTGATGGAAATTGGAAAGGAGCCTAGGAGGTAAGGCCCACCCGGAAGAAGGGCTCTGTAGGGATATCAATTGGTTGTATCAAACCAACGGGAGGCATAGCAGGCGTCTTCCGGCGCTGACACAGGTCGCAAGAAGCGACATAACGGCGCACAGAGCGATAAATGCCGGGCCAGAAGAAGCGTCGCCGCAGGCGGTCGTATGTACGAGTGATGCCCAGATGTCCAGCAGTAGAAGAGTCGTGAAGTTGCTGGAGCACGGATAGCCGAAGGTGCTTGGGAACGACTAGGAGGAGCTCCGGGCCGTCAGGACGAACGCTACGACGGTATAAAGTTCCATCGCGCAAGGTGAACATCCGGAGGGACGGGTCATTGGGCGAGGAGCTTAGGCGTTCCATAAGTGTTCGAAGAACAGGATCTTTGCGCTGCTCGCCGCCAATATGGAGGAATCCGGAGAGGGATAAAATACTGATGTCCGAGTCTGCATCGGTATCGTCCGGTTGATCCACGGGATTGCGTGACAAGCAGTCAGCGTCTTTATGCAGGCGCCCTGATTGATACATAACAGAAAATGTATATTCTTGTAGACTCAACGCCCAACGTGCAAGTCTTCCATTTGGGTCCTTCAAAGAGGAGAGCCAGCAGAGGGCGTGATGATCGGTTACGACGCAGAAGCTCCGACCGAAAAGGTACGGCCGAAATTTCGCGACCGCCCATACGAGCGCGAGACATTCTTTCTCAGTAATGGAGTAATTTCGCTCGGGCGTGGAAAGAAGGCGGCTAGCGTAAGCGATGACACGGTCTTGGCCCTGTTGAAGCTGAGCGAGGACAGCGCCGATGCCATGACCACTCGCGTCAGTTCGTACTTCAGTGGGCGCAGAAGGGTCAAAGTGCGACAGAATTGGAGAAGTTGTAAGCCGCTCAATCAAGGTAGAGAACGCTTTCTCCTGCAGTGGTCCCCGAGAGAAAGAGACATCTTTCTTAAGAAGGTCAGTGAGAGGGTAAGCTAAGTGGACAAAATTTTTCACAAATCGTCGGAAATAAGAGCATAAGCCCAGAAAACTACGGACATCGTTTGTGGAACAAGGTACAGGAAAATTTCGCACGGCGTGAACTTTCTGTTGATCAGGTTGGATTCCGCCAGCGTTTACGAGATGGCCTAGCATGTTAATTTCGCAGTGACCGAAATGGCACTTGGAGGAGTTTAGCTGACGGCCAGCCCTGGGCTGTGAGGCGCCGCAGATGGCTCTCAAAGTTCGGCGAAAACACAATCACATCATCGAGGTAACAGAGGCATGTAGACCACTTCAAGCCGCGCAAGAGAGAGTCCATCATGCACTCGAATGTAGCTGGCGCATTACATAATCCAGACGGCATGACTTTATATTGGTACAGACCGTCCGGTGTGACGAAGGCGGTCTTCTCGCGGTCCATCTCATCGGCGCTAATCTGCCAATAACAGGAGCGATGGTCAATTGATGAAAAGTATTGGGATCCGTGAAGGCAGTCAAGAGCGTCATCAATGCGAGGCAGGGGATAAACATCCTTCTTTGTTATTTTGTTGAGGTGACGGTAGTCAACGCAGAAGCACCACAAGTTGTCTTTCTTTTTTACTAAGACAACTGGTGATGCCCACGGGCTACTTGAAGGTTCAATGATGTCCTTGTCCATCATCCTGTTTACCTCTTTTTGTATGATGGCCCTTTCTGTTGCGGAGACATGATATGGCCACCTTTGAATGGGACTGGCGTCACCGGTGTTGATGCGATGCGTGACAACAGATGTCTGGCCAAGCGGACGGTCGTCCAAATCGAAGATGTCCCGATAAGATGACAGGAGGTGACGAAGAGCTGCTGTTTGCTCGGAAGGAAGGTCAGGGGCGATCATCTTAGAAACATCGTCCGTAGGCGTCTAGTACGATGGAGTGGGTGACAATGGTCCGTTGGTACTGAGGAAAAATTCAGAGGTCAAAGAAGAAACCTCAGATTCTTCCAAAGGAGTAATATGCGCTATGGCGATACCGTGTGGCAGCATATGCGACGAAAATCCAAAATTGAGGATGGGCATGCGAGTGCAGTTTTCGCGGATCCGGACTGAGGTGCTCGGCAGGGCAATATTTCGCGACAAAACCACGTTAGTAAGCGGTGACACGACGTACTCGCCATCAGGTACGGGAGGACAGGGCGTCAGGAGGACATTTGTAGCCGCTTATGGAGACAGCCTTGCAAACTCAGCAGAACATAAGCGGTGTGAAGCACAAGTTGTGTCGGCAGGAAGCGGCATATCCAACTGTACAACACCTGCGGAGCTGTCAATTTGGGCGGAGTGTTTCGAAAGGAAGTCGAGGCCGAGAATTAGGTCGTGCGGACAGTGTTCAAGGACGATAAATAGAACAACGGTATAATGGCCCCCAATGGTCATACGTGCTGTGCACATTCCAAGGACAGGTGAAGTACTCCCACGGGTGACTCGCACAGTGCCCAGTATGGCGGGTGTCAGTATCTTCTTGAGCCTTCGGCGGAGAGCAGCGCTCATAACTGAAAGCTGCGCTCCTGTATCAACGAGAGATCTAACAGGAACGCCATCAACTTCAATCTCCAGTAGGTTTTCACATGTAGGCAGGGTCAACAGAGGATTTGTGGGCAGTGTCGTAGTTGCAGCTTCACCTCCGGGAGCTGCGCCACCTAGTTTCCCGAAGCGAAGCGACCGGTTGCAGAAGGGGACGAAGAGCGGTGAACGAGAGGCGAAAGGGGCCTACGACCTTGCGGAGACGGTGATCGGCTAGATCTTGGTGGAGCACTGTCGGCGTTGATGTTCCTAGTCGGCCTATAGGGCGAGAAAGTGCGATTGTCTGGTACTTGGCAGTAGTGACTCGGAGACGACCACCGAGGAGGCGACGACCAGTGGTTGCGGCAATGACGGGCGATGTGTCCAATACCGGAGCAATTAAAGCAGATGGGTTTATCATACGCTGTGCGCCAGTTAGCTGGGTTTCGACGGGGTGGCGGAAATCTTCGCGTCTGGGAGCGAGCGGCGGGAGAAATCTGGTAGATGTTTGTATGGCGGACCGAGCAGAGAGATGGAATGCCCAAACTCGCTATTTCCTCCCGAACGACCGCTTGTATAAGGGAGATAGCGGGCACGCTTTCCCGACAGTCGGGGTGAACTGGAGCCGGAGCCATGGCCTCAAGCTCGCGGCGAGCGATGCGCGTGATATCTTCCGGTCCTGCGGGCTGAACGAACCGCGGCGGGTCTTCGCAAGCAGGTATCGCGGCGGTATTGGGCAATCGCTCGAAAGTTTGAGCGACGCGGCGGCCCTTCGCTTGTTCGAAGCGCCGGCATTCCTTTACAATCGCATCGACAGTGGCACAATCCTTACACATCAGAATGCATCGTCTGCAATACCTTTCAATATGTGACCAATCTTGTCCGCCTCGGTTCTGTTGCCATCAGACTTGCGACAGAGGGCCAGCACATCCTTTATGTACATGACATAGGATTCTGTGGACGTCTGAGCGCGACACGCAATTTCTTTATTTGCTGCCAGCTGATGACCGACAGGTCTGCCAAACAGGTCTCGTATTTTTTTGTAGACATCCCAACTCGTTAGGTCAGCTTCGTGTGTGTCGTACCATTGCTTCGCAGTTCCTCTTAGGTAAAATATCACGTTTGCTAGCATCATTGTTGGATCCCACCTGTTGTTGTCGCAAACTCGCTCGTACATCGTAAGCCAGCCACAAAATGTCCCTGGGTCCCGCGGATGAGTGAGCATGACCGTTGGCACGGGCTGCTGAGGCGTTGTCGCTTGTGTCGGTTGATTTGCCATTGTGGCGGCAGGTAGATGACGTCCGCTGCGAAGTTCCGAGATTGTACTCCCCACCTTCCACCAAAATGTTGCAGGAAGAAAGCAGGCCCACGAGTGTAAAATAATGTATATATACAACTGAGGTTAATGGCGTTCAGGCAACTGTCAGACTTCGTCTTCCTCTCGTCCAATCCAACTTCTTCCTTCCCTTCACCGTAACAATATATATGCAGGTTAAATTTGCACACCATTCTATTACTAAGGTTGCTCATACCTTGCCTTACAGTCTCAAAAATGTTATTCCCCAGAATTTTGAGAATGACAGGCACAAAAAAATGATGAAACAAAAAGCCTACAGCGCATGGCTAGTATGTTTCATCTCAGTCTTCAATACGAAATGCGTGAAGCAATCACAGAAACCTGAAAATTATGTAATTTTTTATATGGTTGTGCACTACCTCCAGGATCAGCCCACGCAAGAGGCCGCGTTTCTACTCGAATGCTAACCTTCGTTCATAGCGATCGCCGCCAGTGTTTTCCAGTAAATATTAGGGTTAGATAAGCAGCGGTTGCCGGGAATCATGAGAAGCAATAATGAATATTTGAATGAATGCCATCGCGTTCCACACTTAATGGCGAAGCTTAAGCGTCCTCCTGTTTTTTACGCAATGGAAGACATTTTGCGTCAACCCTTGAGAGCTATGGCTACGTTAGTACACTTACTGGCAGGGCCACCCTTATTTGGGATAGTGCTAGAGATAGTGCTAGATCAAATGGAATACTCTGCCTGCAGGCAGCGGTGTTGTCAGTAGTGGCACCATGTCAAGATGGCTAACAATGGTCGAGCTGATGCCCAAATACTCACACGCGTTCCACTAGTGGATGTGACATCCCGAAGAAAAATGCGATGAAAAACTACTCACTCATTTACTTTCAAAAACACCTTCAGTAGGAAACTAGTCAAGGAAGCAATGTTGCTAAAGAATGACGCTCCTATAGCCAAGCTAGCAGTTGGGTGAACAAGTTTATGGCGCTTGTGCAACTTACATACATAGAGAAGCAAACTTGACGTAACAGATCACGAGGTTACGGGTGCTCGATGACGACTGAAGATTCAGTCGTGCTATACCTCCCCTTTACTGGGACCTGCAGCGCTGGCGTAGAGGTAGAACACCCGCCTCGCGTGCAAGTGGTCCATGGTTCGAATCCCGGTGCCGCGCGATTTTCCGTCGGATATAAAAAAAATCCGCGTGTTGATAAAATTGCATAAACAGGCCTGGAGTGTGGCCTGATCCCGGTGACCAGAACCAGTAACGCACTCCCTCACCAGAGCAGGATTGGCCACCCTGGTGCAGTACTTGGCCACAACCTCCTATATGAAAACAACAATCAAACCCCGGCCCTCAGTCCCCAGCAGCTGCGAAGCAACTGACCACGGCGGCGGTCACACCTGCGACGCTGCAGAGGGTGCTAAGAATCTCTGGCTCCGGACAGGCCGCCATTGGAATATGAACCTGGCAACGTTTAAGGCTAGAACGTTATCTAGTGAGGCGAGTCTAGCAGTGCTATTGGAGGAATTAGAGGGCAGCAAATGGGATTTAATAGGGCTCAGTGAAGTTAGGAGGAGGAGGAAAGAGAAAAGAAGAAGGCAGGGAGGTTAACCAGAATAACGTCCGGTTGGCTACCCTACACCGGGGGAATGGGAAAGGGGAAAGCAAAGATCACAGGGAGAGAGAGGAGGGAAGGAAAGAATGAAATTGTGGCAAGTTCGCTGACGCGTGCGGTTTTACAGAAATTGCCGTAATAGTCACAGGTGGTCGCACAAACTCGTCGTCCTTAAGAAACACAAAAGTGCCTTCACCGCTTTATGGGCCGACGGGCGATGGGGCGGTGTTCCAGCAGCACCTGCACAGAAAGCGGCCGATTGTCCAGTTTTTGGAAAGCTTTGGCAAGTTCTTGTCGCTCTAGGGCATATCTTGGACAGTGGCACAGCAGGTGGTCGATGTTTTCTTCGGTGCCACAGACCTCGCATGCTGCACTGTCAGTCACCCCAATTAATGTAGAGTATGCCTTTGTGAAGGCCACTCCTAACCAAAGGCGACAGAGAAGCGTAGCTTCACGTCGAGGAAGTCCGGGTGGAGGTTGGAGCTGCAGGGAGGGGTTTAGTCGATGTAGTCGTGTAAGTCGTAAGTATTGCGAGTTCCACTCGGTCACTGTGAGGCTACGTGCCAGGTGTCGAAGCTGCCTTGCAGCGTCAGTCCTCGAAAGCGGAATCGGAATGCTGTGCTCTTCTTGATGAGCTGTGCGAGCAGCGTTATCGGCGGACTCATTGCCACTGATTCCACAGTGGCCAGGTACCCACTGAAAAACGACTTCGTGGCCTTTTTGTTGGACATCGTGGTGAAGTTTCACGACTTCGTATGTCAATTGGTCATGACATCCGTGTCGGAGAACTGACTGCGTGCACTGTAATGCCGGTTTTGAATCACAGAACACAGCCCACTTTCTGGGTCTTTCCGAATAAATGAATTCCAGTGCTCGACGCAGGGCCGTTAGTTCTGCCGCCGTTGAGGTCGTGACATGCGATGTCCTGAACCGCAGTGTCATTCCTCGCGTTGGTATAACCACGGCACCAGCAGAACTGCACGACGTAGTCGATCCGTCGGCATAGATGTGCACGTGGTTGCTGTACTTTTTATGCAGAAGAAGTAAGCTCAGCTGTTTTAGAGCAGGGGCCGGTAGACCTGTCTTCTTCTGTAGTCCTGGAATCGTTATCTCAACTTGTGGACGGCTCAAAACACCACGGAGGAAACGCTGGCTTTGCCGCAGGTGCGTACCCTGAGGTAAACGACGCACGATGTGCACTGACAATACCACTAAATGTCGAGCAGGGCCTTGCAGCAGTGAGGCTCGCCAAGTGGTGGGAAGGGGTCCTAGCATAATGCCTGAGATGCATACGCATTGTCTCAACGGCAATGTGCGTCGTGATCGGGTAATCCTGCGCTAGGGCAATGGTTTCAGCCGTTGATGCACTGCGTGGAAAGCCAAGACATATCTTAAGGGCTTGGGCTTGAATACTCTGAATCGTACGCAGGTTAGTCTTGCAGGTGTTGGATATTGCAGGCAGGCTGTATCGCAGGAATCCAATGAACAACAGTGAAGTTAGGAGGCCAAAAGAAGCATATACAGTGCTAAAAAGCGGGCACGTCTTGTGCTACCGGGGCTTAGCGGAGAGACGAGAACTAGGAGTCGGATTCCTGATTAATAAGAACATAGCTGACAACATACAGGAATTCTATAGCATTAACGAGAGGGTGGCAGGTTTTGTTGTGAAACTTAATAAGAGGTATAAAATGAAGGTTGTACAGGTCTACGCCCCATTCAGTCATGATGACTAGGAAGTTGAAAGCTTCTATGAAGACGTGGAATCGGCGATGGGTAAACTCAAAACAAAATACACTATACTGATGGGCGACTTCAATGCCAAAGTAGGCAAGAAGCAGGCTGGAGACAAGGCAGTGGGGGAATGTGGCATAGGCACTAGGAATAGCAGGGGAGAGTTATTAGTAGAGTTTGGGGAACAGAATAATATGCGGATAATGAATACCTTCTTCCGCAAGCGAGATAGCCGAAAGTGGACGTGGTGGAGCCCGAACGGCGAAACTAGAAATGAAATAGACTTCATACTCTGCGGTAACCCTGGCATCATACAAGATGTGGACGTGCTCGGCAAGGTGCGCTGCAGTGACCATAGGATGGTATGAACTCGAATTAGCCTAGACCTGAGGAGGGAACGGAAGAAACTGGTACATAAGAAGCCGATCAATGAGTTTGCGGTGAGAGGGAAAATAGAGGAATTCTAGATCAAGCTACAGAACAGGTATTCGGATTTGAATCAGGAAGAGGACCTTAGTGTTGAAGCAATGAACGACAATCTTGTGGGCATCATTAAGGAGTGTGCAATAGAAGTCGGTGGTAACCCCGTTAGACAGGATACCAGTAAGATATCGCAGGAGACGAAAGATCTAATCAAGAAACGCCAATGTATGAAAGCCTCTAACCCTACAGGTAGAATACAACTGGCAGAACTCTCGAAGTTAATCAACAAGCGTAAGACAGCTGACATAAGGAAGCACAATATGGATAGAATTGAACATGCTCTCAGGAAAGGAGGAAGCCTAAAAGCAGTTAAGAAGAAACTAGGAATTGGCAAGAATCAGATGTATGCGTTAAGAGACAAAGCAGGCAATATCATTACTAATATGGATGAGATAGTTCAAGTGGCTGAGGAGTTCTATAGAGATTTATACAGTACTAATGGTACCCACGACGATAATGGAAGAGAGAATAGTCTAGAGGAATTTGAAATTCCACAGGTAACACCGGAAGAAGTAAAAAAAAGCCTTGGGAGCTATGCAAAGGGGGAAGGCAGCTGGGGAGGATCAGGTAACAGTAGATTTATTGAAGGATGGTGGGCAGATTGTTCTAGAGAAACTGGCCACCCTGTATACGCAATGCCTCATGACTTCGAGCGTACCGGAACCTTGGAAAAACGCTAACATAACCCTAATCCATAAGAAAGGGGACGCCAACGACTTGAAAAATTATTGACCGATCAGTTTACTGTCCGTTGCCTACAACGTATTTACTAATGTAATTGCAAATAGAATCAGGAACACCTTAGGCTTCCATCAACCAAAGGACCAGGCAGGATTCCGTAAAGGTTACTCAACAATAGACCATATTCACACTATCAATCAGGTGATAGAAAAATGTGCGGAATATAACCAACCTTTATATATAGCTTTCCTTGATTACGAGAAAGCGTTTTATTCAGTAGAAACCTCAGCAGTCATGGAGGCACTGCGGAATCAGGGTGTAGACGAGCCGTATGTAAAAATACTGAAAGACATATATTGCGGCTCCACAGCCACCGTAGTCCTCCATAAACAAAGCAACAAAATCCCAATAAAGAAAGGCGTCAGGCAGGGAGATATGATCTCTCCGATGCTATTCACAGCGTGTTTACAGGAGGTATTCAGAGACCTGGATTGGGAAGAATTTGTGATAAGAGTTAATGGAGAATACCTTAGTAACTTGCGATTCGCTGATGATATTGCCTTGCTTAGTAACTCAGGGGACCAACTGCAATGCATGCTCACTGACCTGGAGAGGCAAAGTCGAAGGGTGGGTCTAAAAATTAATCTGCAGAAAACTAAAGTAATGTTTAACAGTCTCGGAAGGGTACAGCAGTTTACAATAGGTCGTGAGGCACTGGAAGTGGTAAGGGAATACATCTACTTAGGACAGGTAGTGACTGTGGATCCGGATCATGAGACTGAAATAATCAGAAGAATAAGAATGGGCTGGTGTGCGTTTGGCAGGCATTCTCAGATCATGAACAGCAGGTTGCCATTATCCCTCAATAGAAAAGTTTATAACAGCTGTGTCTTACCAGTACTCACGTACGGGGCAGAAACCTGGAGGCTTACGAAAAAGGTTCGACTTAAATTGAGGACGACGCAACGAGCTATGGAAAGAAGAATGATAGGTGTAACGTTAAGCGATAAGAAAAGAGCAGATTGGGTGAGGGAACAAACGCGAGTTAATGATATCTGAGTTGAAATCAAGAAAAATAAATGGACATGGGCAGGACACGTAATGAGGAGGGAAGATAACCGCTGGTCATTAAGAGTTACGGAATGGACTCCAAGGGAAAGAAAGCGCAGCAGAGGGCGGCAGAAAGTTGGGTGGGCGAATGAGATTAAGAAGTTTGCAGGGACCACATGGCCACAATTAGCACATGACCGGGGTAGTTGGAGAAGTATGGGAGAGGGCTTTGCCCTGCAGTGGGCATAACCAGGCCAATGATGATGATGATGATGATGAAATTCATTATGCCTTTCAGGTTGCAGGTATCGACAGGGCTTGTGGTGAGTCCTCGTGCTTCTGTGTAGCTCTTGAGAGAAGTGGCCCTCTCGGGAGCGTTTGCTGGACTATCTTCGCGATGGGTTCTTAAGTCCCGCAGGTGTTCTCTTGTGCGTCTGATTTCTCGACCATCTTCCATTTTCAGGATCGCTGAGCGGGGCGTTTTGGCTGGCCTCAAAAGAATAGCAGGCGACCAGGTTCCCTGTAGGGTGTCGTACGTAGTGACTGGCTGACCTGGAGAGAGTGTTGGTAGGTGCCTCATTGCGCGGGTATAGTAGACCTTCTGGCGTTGACGCCTCTCCTGGAGCCGGTTGTGAACGGTTTTCCTTGATACTGCCTCTGGTACTAGGTGGCTGGTGGGCACAGGCAGCACGGTCCTGGTTTGCCGTCCCGTAAATCTCAGCACAGGCGACTTGATATCATCTCTGGGGGTGTTGCGCCATTCGAACCATGGCATATGAAAGTCAGCTCGGTCATGTGAACATTTCTTTAGAAGCTTTTTGGCCTCTTGTACTGCTCTTTCCGTCATACCATTAGAGCGGGGATGATATGGACCTGACGTAATGTGGGCAACGCCTAGCTGCTGCAGGAAATCTGAAAAGCCGGCTTCTGAATGGTGGCCGTTATCACTGCAGAGTTTAAGCGGTAAGCCATGTGTGGAGAACAGCTCTGCGCACCATGACGTCAGAACACTAACAGTGCTCTGACGGAGTTCGCAGATCTCAAGAAAAGAAGAATAAAAGTCAACATTACGGCAAATTCACGACTATCATGGAAAGACCGGTCCATACCAACAAATTCTCAGGGCACCTTTGGGATGTCGTGGAAGTAAAGAGGCATTTTTGCGTTTCGCGGCTGGTATTTCTAACAGAAAGCGCAATTTTTTGCAAAACTGCTCTATCTGATTTGACATATTTGGCCAGTAGATGACGTCTCTTGCCCATGCCTTCATCTTTTCCGCTCCCGGCTGCGCAGCGTGAAGCAGCAGCATAATTTCTCGCTTTTTAGAAGATTGTACGATTACTTTGTTACTGCGAAAAACAAGACCATCTTGCGTGCGCAGCTCGTTGTAGGACCAGTACGGACGCGCATTTTGGGGTAGCTCCCTTTTTTTTCTGGCCAGCTTGTTTCGGCCTAACCTCGAAGCTCGACGAGAGCAGGATCTTTATTGGTGGCCGGAGGAAGATCCCTCAGGCGCTGTCGCAAAGCTGAAATGTATTCAAGCACATTTACTTGAAATTTCTGTTCCTTCCTGCACGAGTTGCTTGCTAGAGAACCGAGATAAGGCTTCCGCCAGAAACAGCTCTTTCCCTGGCTTGTAGATCAGCTTAATAGGATATCGCTGCTAAGTCAAACGCATGCGCTGCAGGCGATGTGGACACTGATACAAAGGTTTACTGAATATCGGCACCAGAGGCCAGTGATCAGTGTCGACAGTTACACCTTCCTCTGGGGCTGAATCTTATAACGGTTCGGTTGGGGAACCGTTCATTTGGCCTCACCTGACTGGCCAAAATTTCGATTATGTCACAGGTCGTCAAAAGCAGCGGGGCAGTATCGCAATTTATGAATACGTCACGCATCTGTCAATCATCTTCAAAGTGAACCGGTCGTAGGAACCGGCGAAGGGGTAGTCCGCTTTGGGTTCCGTTGCTGTGGCTTGGCTGTTGGCTTGCGAGCCTGTCCGCGCGCGCCGGTCGCGCGAACCCGGAGGCACGAAGGCGTCTCGCGTGCGTTGGTTGCTTCGGAGGCTATTACTTGCCTTCGTCGTCTTGGCGGTTGCTCTTTCGGTGTTGTTGCGTTTCGCCTGCGACACGTGGTTTTGCCGGCGCGACTGCGGCGGGGCGGCAGACATTTTGGCCCGATCGTCGTCGCCGCAACGCTCCCCGCCAGGTGTTTCCAGGCGCGACTGCGGCGATGCGACCGCAAAGGATCACCCTCTCCTTCCAGTCATTGTGCCTGAACCAGGCGATGCGACAGCAGGGGCACCCTCTCCTTCCAGTCATTGTGCCCGAACCAGGCGATGCGAAAGCAGGGATCACCCTCTCATCCCAGTCTTTGTGCCCGACCGGCAGCGCTACGACAGTGTGCGTCACCATTAGCCCATTGTACATTCACGTGCTCGTCTATTGAGGGGTTCCTTCTTGCCCTCAACTGCGAGAGTATAAAAACAGCTGCCCCCGGACGCCAAAAAGAGGGCTCCGATTTCTTCTGTTGAGTAAAGTGCTCTCCCGTCTCTCTACTTCGGTCAACCTGACCGCCAACTCTTTGCGATGTTAAAATAAACAAGTTGTTTTGTTGTTACCAGTCGACTCATGCTTTGCCGGGACCTTCGGATGCTTCCAGTTGTACCCCAGGCCGCCAGGCCAACGCTACCCTTGGGGCTTGCGACCCAGGTACAACCACGGGCGTCAGCGCCGAGTTCCCAACAGATCGTACCAGCGGTGCGATCCAAACATCTGGTGGCAGCGGTGGGATCGCCTCCGACTTCAAACAACTGTCTGCCAGCAGTGAGATCGCGACAACGGAGGCCAGCAGCGAAGAGATGCAGTTTACTGTATGCTGAGCAGCTCAACGACGATCCGGGAGCAGTGCAACGAGCCCTGTGTGACGACTGGTTGCCTGCAGCGGAACGACTGCGCGGAATTCCTGCCTGCGAGGTTTGGTGAGTGCGGGACTTTCTTCTTCTGAGCTTTGCCAGGCTTTTGTTAGTGTCAGAAACAGAGCTGGTAATTGTGGTTGTCGTTGCTGCCGGGTTAGTTTGCGGCAAGACAATAGTAAGCAGTAGAGAAAGCAGCATTCAGAGCAGCCATGGATTTGAAGTCGTTGCGCAAACCGAAATTGTTGGAGCTTGCAAGAGAGTTGGGTCTGGATGTCTCGGACAAACTCAGAAAACCAGAACTGCTAAAGGCTATTCTTGAGTTAGAGGCTGAGGATGACGAGCTGTCGGAATGCCTTGAGACTATTGAGGAGAGGTCAAAAAGACAGGAGCGCGAACTTAAAGAGCAAAAAGAGAAACAGGAGCGCGAACTTAAAGAGCAAAAAGAGAAACAGGAGCGCGAACTTAAAGAGCAGAAAGAAAAAGAAGAGCGCGAACACGCTTTGGAAATGAAGCGTCTCGAGGTAGAGATGGAACGCGCTCGTAATGGAAGTCAGGCACACGGTGCAGGAGAACGAGTATTGTTCAAAATGACTGACCTGATGCGGCCGTTTAAGCTTGGAGAGGACATTGGTTTGTTCCTGGTTAACTTTGAGCGAACGTGCGAGAAGCAGGGGTTCTCTCGGGAAACGTGGCCACAGCGCTTGCTCACTTTGTTACCCGGCGAGGCGGCCGACGTAGTCGCTCGCTTGGATAGAGAGGAGGCAGAGGATTTCGACAAAGTAAAATCGAGTCTGCTAAAAAAGTACCGGCTGTCTGCGGAGGCGTTCCGTCGGAAGTTTCGGGAAAATGAGAAAGGCAGAAGTGAGTCCTATACAGAGTTTGCGTATAGGCTTATGTCGAACATGCAGGAGTGGCTCAAAGAAGAGAAAGCGTTTGGTGACCACGATAAAGTTCGGCAGTGCTTCGGGCTAGAACAGTTTTATAGTCGGTTACCGGAGAACGTGCGATACTGGGTCTTGGATAGGCCAGACGTTTGTACGGTGGCTAAAGCCGCTGAGCTAGCCGAGGAGTTTGTGACGCGTCGGGCTCGCGGAGCTAAGGACGGTCAAAAGGGTGAATTTGGCTCGAAGTTTGAGAGGCCGAAGTTCACACCCATGAGAGCAAAGGGGAACACGCGTAGTGCGGATGCGAGTGGAAGCAGTGCGACCGAACCTAAGGAGACGGCGGCAGCCGAAGCCGAACGCAGAAAGCGGTTCGAGATGAGGCAAGCGCGCGTTTGTTATACGTGCCAGAAGCCGGGTCACTTTTCGGCGCAGTGTCCGGAAACAACACCAAAAGTTGTGTTTTTTTCAATAGGCAGCACTGACGAGAACATGAAGCTTCTCGAGCCTTACATGCGAGACCTCCTCGTGAACGGGAAAGAGTGCCGAGTGCTTCGCGATTCCGCAGCTACGATGGATGTAGTTCACCCGTCTTACGTAGAACCCCATATGTTCACGGGCGAGTGCGCATGGATCAAGCAAGCCGTGGAAGCTCATAGCGTGTGTCTGCCGGTAGCAAAAGTGCTTATTGAAGGACCTTTCGGAGCGCTTGAGACGGAGGCGGCAGTGTCATCTATGCTGCCACCCCAGTACCCGTACCTATTTTCAAACAGGTCCGATCACCTCCTGCGCGAGAAGGGGCTTTTGTTTGGTGAAGCTAGTGTTCAGGCCTTAACCAGATCGAAGGTTCGGGAGCTCGCTGCAAAGGCGGTAGTTGCGGGGCCGACGTTATCAAACAACGAAAAAGGGTCAGAGGCGCAGCAAGCTGATATTCAGAGCACGCCCGAACTGAATCAAATTGAGTCTGTAGCGTTGAAGGCGCCAGATACTGGAGAGGAAATGCCCGACACGGGAAAGTTAGAAGAGCTATCTACTGATTTGCTCATCGCGCCTACGTCAGACGGACTTGATAGGTTGCTAAAAGTCAGCCGGTCGGCTTTGATAGCCGAGCAAAAGAAGGATGGTAGCCTAGAAAACATACGCTGCAATGTCAAAGAAGGTATCGCCAGGAAAAATGCGCGTTTTGTGGAAAGAGGTGGAGTCCTGTACCGGAAGTATCTAGACCGCAGAGGAGTGGAGTTCGATCAGCTGATCGTGCCTCAATGCTATCGTCAGGATCTGTTGCGCTTGTCACACGGGGGTTCGTGGTCCGGACACCTAGGAGTTAAGAAAACTAAGGACCGTCTATTGCAAGAGTACTATTGGCCAGGATGTTTTCGGGACGCAGACCACTTCGTGAGGTCATGTGACACCTGTCAGCGGGTGGGCAAACCAGGGGACAAATCAAGGGCGCCGTTGAAATTGGTACCTATCATAACGGAGCCTTTTAGACGGCTCGTTATTGATACAGTGGGACCTCTGCCGGTAACAGCCACGGGGTACAGACACATTTTGACTGTGATCTGCCCAGCGACAAAGTTCCCTGAAGCAGTGCCGCTTAAAGAACTCAGCTCAGTTGAGATAGTTAATGCACTACTGTCCATATTTGCGCGAGTTGGTTTCCCTGCGGAAATCCAATCAGATCAGGGCACAGTGTTTACTAGCGCTTTGACGACAACTTTTCTCGAAAGGTGTGGGGTAAAGCTGTTACACAGCTCAGTGTACCACCCACAGTCGAATTCCGTTGAGAAGCTCCACTCCGTCATGAAGCGCGTGTTGAGAGCCTTGTGTTTTGAACATCAAACTGACTGGGAGCTGTGTCTGCCTGGGGTGATGTTTGCGTTAAGAACCGCGCCGCATGCGGCTACGGGGTTTTCGCCAGCTGAACTGGTGTACGGTCGCTCGCTTCGGTCTCCGCTTCGCATGCTTCGAGAATCATGGGAAGGCAGGGGCGACGACCCAGTCGTGGTGGAGTACGTACTTAAGCTCCTCGAACGCTTAAGAAGGGCACAGGAGTTGTCAGGTGAAGCAATGACAAAGGCCCAGCAGAGGGCCAAGGTTTATTATGATTGGACAGCCAGGGCCCGTCGTTTTGAGGTGGGCGATGAAATCATGATATTGCGCACATCGCTAAACAACAAACTAGACGTGCAGTGGGAGGGCCCAGCACGAATTGTTCAGAAACTGTCGGACGTTAACTACGTGGTGAGTCTGCCAGGAAAGCGGAAAGCACAGCAAGTTTACCACTGTAATCTGCTCAAACCTTATAGACAAAGGGAAGCAGTGGTGTGCATGATGGTAAACGTTCCTGAAGAGCTTCCGGTCGAGCTTCCGGGACTAGGCTCAGTGACGAACAGGGAAGACACCGGTCAAGTCATTAGTGACCTTATCAGTAAAGCACCGCTGTCGCCCGAGCAGAAAACCGAACTACACCAGCTATTACAAGAGTTTCAAGGTCTGTTCTCTGAGAGGCCTGGTAGGACTTCTGTACTTACTCATGATATAGAACTTACCTCCCCAGAGCCAGTACGATCCAAGGCGTATCGGGTGTCACCCCGCCAGAGCGATATTATGGAGGCTGAGGTAAAGAAAATGCTACAGCTCGGTGTTATTGAGGCAGGTGAGAGTGATTATACCTCCCCTTTGATTTTAGTTGAGGTACCGGGCAAGGAACCTCGTCCTTGCGTCGACTACCGCAGGCTTAATTCCATCACTAAGGATCAAATTTATCCGATCCCTAACATCGAGGAGCGCCTTGAGAAAGTTAGTAGCGCTCAGTTTATTTCCACCCTAGATCTTGTCAGGGGTTATTGGCAGGTTCCACTTACAGAAGAGGCTAGTAGGTATGCGGCGTTCATTTCACCAATGGGAACATTCCGTCCTAAAGTGTTGAGTTTTGGTTTGAAGAACGCGCCATACTGTTTTTCAAGCCTCATGGATAAAGTGTTGCGGGGACAGCAAGAATTCGCTTTACCGTATCTAGACGACGTAGCGATATTCTCCGCATCCTGGTCTGAGCATATGACACACTTGCGGGCAGTGCTAACCCGCCTGCGCGAAGCGGGCTTGACAGTCAAGGCTCCTAAGTGCCAGTTAGCACAGGCCGAGGTTGTCTACCTCGGTCACGTGATTGGTCAGGGTCGTCGCCGCCCCTCTGAAATAAAAGTGGCCGCTGTGCGAGACTTTCCGCAACCGCGCACCAAGACCGATATTCGGTCGTTCTTGGGTGTCGCCGGCTACTATCAGAGGTACATCCCTAGGTACTCTGATATCGCGGCTCCCCTGACGGATGCTCTAAGAAAGACAGAGCCTCAAACAGTCGTCTGGGACGAGACAAAGGAAAGAGCTTTTAGCGCCCTAAAGAGTGCCCTAACAAGCCAGCCTGTGCTACGATCGCCAGACTATACAACAGGGTTCATTGTTCAGTGCGATGCTAGTGAGCGAGGCATGGGCGTTGTACTGTGCCAACGGGAAAATGGAGAAGTAGAACACCCCGTCCTGTATGCTAGTCGTAAGCTGACCAGTCGTGAGCAGGCGTATAGCGCCACCGAGAAAGAGTGTGCGTGTCTCGTGTGGGCCGTTCAGAAATTGTCATGCTATCTAGCCGGCTCGAGGTTTATCATTGAGACGGATCACTGCCCTCTCCAATGGCTGCAGACCATCTCTCCCAAAAATGGCCGCCTCCTGCGCTGGAGCCTCGCTTTACAACAATATTCCTTTGAGGTGCGTTACAAAAAGGGGAGTCTCAACGGTAACGCCGATGGCTTAAGTCGAAGCCCCTAACGTAGGAATCAGCCTCAAAATTGTTGGTTACTGATGTTTTTCTTCCTGAGGCAGGATTTTTTTAACATATTGCTTTTGTTTAGTGTTTCAAAGTGATGATATGCTTTCTAGTGCAATTTTCCAATTTGTGGACGCGTTCTGAGTGATGCTAGACTGCTGTAAGGAACTAGGCAGTGGTATAAAAAGGGGAAAGAGCTTGGCAGGGCTTAGTGAGGGTTGTGCCGTGCTTGCTGACTGAGCGGTTGAGTTTCAGCGTAGTTCTAACGCTTGCCGGGAACGAGAACAAAAATGTGAACTCTCCCGAAGTCACTTTGCAGTGTCCCGTGCGAACCTGAACGAGAGAACGAGGCCTTCTCTGTGCGCTGCGCTCAAGAAACGTCGAGGGACGCCCGACTTCGGTTATGAGCATCATCGAGCGACATCCCTCCGGACAGCGGATGCAGTCCCCTGTCCATCGGGATCTCCTTTCCCCGGCGGGGCGGTCTGTTGCGTTTCGCCTGCGACACGTGGTTTTGCCGGCGCGACTGCGGCGGGGCGGCAGACATTTTGGCCCGATCGTCGTCGCCGCAACGCTCCCCGCCAGGTGTTTCCAGGCGCGACTGCGGCGATGCGACCGCAAAGGATCACCCTCTCCTTCCAGTCATTGTGCCTGAACCAGGCGATGCGACAGCAGGGGCACCCTCTCCTTCCAGTCATTGTGCCCGAACCAGGCGATGCGAAAGCAGGGATCACCCTCTCATCCCAGTCTTTGTGCCCGACCGGCAGCGCTACGACAGTGTGCGTCACCATTAGCCCATTGTACATTCACGTGCTCGTCTATTGAGGGGTTCCTTCTTGCCCTCAACTGCGAGAGTATAAAAACAGCTGCCCCCGGACGCCAAAAAGAGGGCTCCGATTTCTTCTGTTGAGTAAAGTGCTCTCCCGTCTCTCTACTTCGGTCAACCTGACCGCCAACTCTTTGCGATGTTAAAATAAACAAGTTGTTTTGTTGTTACCAGTCGACTCATGCTTTGCCGGGACCTTCGGATGCTTCCAGTTGTACCCCAGGCCGCCAGGCCAACGCTACCCTTGGGGCTTGCGACCCAGGTACAACCACGGGCGTCAGCGCCGAGTTCCCAACAGATCGTACCAGCGGTGCGATCCAAACAGTGTCGACCACGGCTGGAAGTGCGATATGCGGTCGAAGTGACGGATAATGAGTTGCAACGCCCTAGCCGGCTTTCTAAATATACCTTTTGCAGGCTACGCTATCAAATGGAAGAGACTCGGCTGCAAGCGTACCAGGGGTCATTCCACGCAGATGAATGAATATTGCGCGCTGGCGGTTCATCGCCACCGACCTGCAGCTCCCAGAGGGCGGTCGTTCGCGAAGCATTCATAGGAATGGCCTTGATCTCTGCTGCCGACACTGTCCACAAAGTTGCTCTCGCAATGACTGTGTTGGTCGGTAGAAGGGCTGGGTCAGCTTTCCCTTGACCTCCGCTTCACAGCCAATGCGAAGGATATATTTGCATGGTGAGATCGAATTTCCAGTGATATTACCAGCGTGAATAGCTCTCAGATCGCCGTTCAGAAGTCAGAATGGCTCAACCTAGGCTGGGTAAGCGCTTCCTTCGTTCGGCTGACAAAACTACACAGTCAGGACGGGAAGGTATTTGGAGCACTCTTATTTGGCTGCCATATTTTTTCTCTAGTTTGGGAGTGCCGCACTTTGTTCGTCAATTTCACAGCACAACGTGCACCGTCCGTGCCACGCTCTTTGATTTTAATTCGCGAAGGCAATGCAGGGTCCGTATATAGCGCCGTTCCAATTCAAGTTTCATTGCTTCTATCACGCGACGCGCCGTGGGCAGATCGCAGGGATAGCGGCAGCGCGGCGGCAGGCGAGTCATGCCCGAGCCAATGACGTAGGGCGAAAAAACAAGGAAAATTGATATAGTGAGCTAGTAAAGGTGTCCCTAAGAACCAGTTAACAGTTGTGTCACTCTCGCTACTTAAGTGCTGGCATTGCGTTCCTATTGCGTGCATCGTGCGAGTTCCTGGTAGCAGACGACATAGTGTTCGCTCTGCCAACTCATTTACGCTTGCGATACCGCCTGTCGGATGAGAATGAAAAAGAATTACATTAATAAATTATTTCTGCATTGCGTGAAGGCCCTGCAACTCACGTTTATACTTCAGAACTTGGCGTATAATATTTAATTTATAATTCACATTTATTTAGCAAGCAGAAACCTTCTGCAATCCTCGATTAGGTTGCCATACAATGACATACACTTCAGAGGTGGTACCCTCCCATCTATTGGTCGCATCCTCCCCTTCTTTCACCCTCGGCTTGGGATTGCCACATTTAGTAACGCAAGCGGCGAAGCGAACGGTTCGTATTCCGAACCGTTATAAGATTCGGCCCCTTGAAACTTGATGCAGCCATACACAAGTGCCCATTTTCTCTATTTGTGCGTAGCGTTGATGTGCCTCTGTCACGGAGCGTGACGACAAAACGACGGGGCGGCCGTCTTGAATAAGCATGGCATCAACTCCCATTCGGCTCGCGTCGACCGAAAGGGTGACCGGCTTAGTTGCACCGAAGAAGGAAAGGATTGGTGCGTTCACTAAGCTCTGACGCAATATTTCATAACTTCGCTGCTGAGCTTCGGTCCAAACCCGTGCAATGTCCTTGCGCATCAAAGTTCTCAGTGGGCCAGTCACGACGGACATGTTAGGAATGAAACGTTACACTTGATTCATCATGTTTGGAGTTCCTTACTGATCGTTGGCTCCTTCATTTCCAGTAAGTCCTTCAATCGACCAGGCTCCAGGCCTAGGCCTTCTGTATAAAGGATATGCCCTAGGTAGTGGACTTCGGGCTCCAAAAAGGTGCATTTCTTAAGGTTAAGCTTGAGGTTGTTTTCGAGACAGCGTACCAACAAAAGCTCCAGGTGGTGGTCATGCTCCTCCTTCGTGCGGCCACAAATAGTGTGTCATCCATTACCATGGCTACGCACGGTAAACCTTCCAGCAAGCGATGCATAGCTGCACGGAAGTTTTCTGGAGCTCACGCAATGCCGAAGGGTATTCGAAGGAACCGATAGCGCCGATTCGGCGTGTTCATCGTGCATAGTTCAGAGCTTGATTCAGAGAGTGTAATTTGCAATATTCCTGACGCCGCGTCGAGTGTCGAGAAGTGCTTAGCGCCGGACAGCTGCGAGGCTGCGTCTTCTAGGGTCGGCACTGAGTAAAGTTCGCGCAGCGGAACTTTAATAAGCGCTGTAGGGTCCAGACAAATTAAAACCTTGTCCTTCTTAACGACCGTAACCATATGGATAGGCAACTCCGTAGGCTCGGTTACCTTTGTTATGACTCCTTGTACTTCCATACACTGTAGCTCAGCCATGACCTTCTCCTGAAGAACCACAGGAACTATTCTTGCTGAAACAACGACGCCCACCGAGTCTAGCTTGAGCTGCATGTCGTACTCGAAGTCCTTTAGCTGCCCGAGTCCCTCGAAGTCTACAAAAGGCTGCGCTGGTGGGTACAGTTCATGCTGTATGTTTTGCATACGGTATATGAAGCCGAGACTTTCAGCTGCTGCACCACTGAAAGTGGCACGGACGTCTTGTTCGACAATGAAAAGCGTTTGTTCCTTGGTTCTGTCATTTGCTGAAAGCATCCATTGAACTTTCGCATACGCAGCTGTTATGTGTCCGAAAAATGCTGCGTGCTTGACATTGCAGGCTTGTTGAGGCTTTTCTGGCAACTTTACAACGTCACTTCTTGAAATGACAACACTTGGCGCCAGTATCTAGCTTGCACATGATGGGATGGCCCTCAATGTAGACCGTGGCCCTCCAGTGATCGGTGGTTATCGCACCGATAGTCAACGCTTGAAAAAAAATCGTCCTCTTCGGCTCGTAAACCTCGCATTCGTTGGTTGGCACTGCATAGGAACACGGACGACTTGCACGCTTGAGCTAAATGGTTCAGCCTTCCGCACTTCAGGCATGTTTTTCCTTTTGTTGGGCATGTGTCACTGCGGTGCATTTCACCCCACATTTCTAGCAAACGTTTTTTCTTGTTGCTACCGCGTTTACTATCGTGCCGTTGCTAGTGCCCGTAGCTTCACTAATCTTACAAAAGTTTTCCTTCCTTGTTCTTGCGCGCGGCAAATATCGTCCGTCTTTCGGTACGTCGGGTTTTCCGCTATCAGTCATTGCTGTAGGCTCTGATCCTCTGTGCCCAAAATTATTCGGCTACGCAACATGCCTTCTTCAAGTTCCCCAAATTCATAGTTCTTCGCTAACACACGCAGTTCTGTTAGCCACTCGATAAAAGTCTCGCCTTCATTATGGTTCCTTGAATTGAAACGAAACTATTGGAACGTTGAGTTCGTTGCCGGCTTGTAATGCTCCTGAAATTTCTTAATCAATATTTCAACATCATTTCTGTCTTCCGCTTCCTCGAACTTGAAGGTACTGTACGACTTGCGAGCGTCCTCGCCTGTTGTAGCTAGCAATGTGGCTGCTTCGACGTCTTTTGGCTGCTTGTTCAATTGCGTAGCAGTGGAAAACAGCAGAAACTCACTTTTACAGGTTTCCCAGGCAATCCAAGGGCCGTCCAATGCATCTATAGGCTTCAGGGGCGGTAGTAGCGCGCACGCTATCGACATGTCGGCTGGGTTCCGCTGCCGCCGCGTAGCAAAGCCAGCAGTTGGGTGAACAACCAGTTTATTGCGGTTGTGCAAGTTACAGATATACAGAAGCCAACGTGACGTAACAGATCACGGGATTACGGGTGCTTGGTGACGACTGAAGATTCAGCCGTGCTACAGCTCCTAGGTCGAAAGACAAAGAAAAAAATCCGCGGGTATTTCCGAAAGCGAGGAGTACGAAGGCACAGCGCTCTGGCTGCCAGCTCTGGGCGACGTAAGCAGAGCGTCGCCTTGAGGGCCACTGCTTTGCGCTCACTGCAGCGTCCCTGTAGCGGTTTTGTGCTCTCTGATAGCCGAAATTCGTCGTGCCACGGTCCTGCTGCTAATCGCATACTTCGACATCCAAAAGTTGATATGTCTTGCACGAAGCACAAGCTTCAATTTGCTAATTACTATAAGCCCACTCAAACGAAATGTCTAAAAGTTAATGAGCAGCTTTTTCTTCGTTGCCCAATATTTACCACGTATCACCCATCACCGCGTGGGCGCCACCACTGGCGGCATTTTTACGGAAGAACCATCTCTTTGTGTCAAAACGGCTATTTTTAAATATACTCAGTCTTGATAGAAATACCTGGTATACCCCCATAAGACCTCATGTAGAGCTATGAAGCGCCCGGTTTCACGCGTTACGAGGAAAGTAGCGTTTTCGAGGAAAGTAGCGCTAGAATGCTCACGCATTAAAGAGGCTTGACTCAAACATAGAAAGAAAGATGGTGAGCGAGCAAGCAGGGTTCAAGAAAGAGCATGGCAGCATCGACGTCATCGCGCACATGACGTGAATGATGGGGATTTTTAGTGTATATAAATGCATATAAGCTGTTACTTATTTTATAGGCTATCGCAATGTAATTGACTCCCTTGATTACGGCAAGCGCTGATCAGATACGAGGAAAATGTGAAGTTTTATACACCTCATGATTATGCTGAAAATTCTACGCGGGACAAGTTCTTGTCAAGACAAATAATGGCAGCACAGACTGGTTCAACATGCAAGAAAATTTTGGCAAAGGTTGTAATCTCTATTAACAATTATTTACACCTACAACTTACTCAGAAAGTTTGAGTTGAAGGTGGAAGAAAAAAACCGCGAAGGCTGTTTTTGTCCTTAAGCATAAATCGACTCATATTATGACAATGGGCGAAGAACAGTCGATTAAAAATCGCGTGGAATTAATCGGTTTTGTAGAGCGCTGCCTGTCTCGAATCTAGAAGGGTAACGATGGCAGGTCCTACTAAAGAAATTTAGCGGGAAATAATACTAGGAAAGAAGAATGGGTTGACTTTGAAAGGTAGTGAAAAATGACAATGCTAGCTCTAAAACTAAAATACGCTTGATTAACGCCTATATTTTTATTGTGATAGCAGATATCTGGACACTCCAAGTGCATTGCTACCGTCGTTGTCGCCGTGATCTTCTGCACCATGTTGGCGTGCGATAACACCGTGGCCGCGCACCGTATGCTGTAGGTTCGAGTGAAATCATGCCAGGGTGAGCGGACGACAGTGGCGTGATCTCGCATACACAAGGGCAGCAGCAACCCGTCTTCCACTGCGCGGAGGCGGTGCCGAAAATTGACGAAATGGAGAAGAGCCCAATCTTCGAAAGGTCATAGAGGTCTGTGTAATGACAGCGTGCGTAAAGCTTGACGAAAACTGTTCATTGACGGAGTGCTTCTAAATTGCCCGTGCGGGTGACACTTTTGGTATTGTACGAGAGCGGGCCTATGGAAAAATTCCGCAAAAACGTGGCGACTAAAATTAGAGGCACCCGCATAGCGTGGAATCACTAAGGGCGCGGGAATAGGTGAGAGCACCATGATGGGAAAGAACTTCGAATGGTTACTTAAAGTCTAACAACTCTGCTAACGAGATTAGGACCAGCCCCGTAGGTGGTGGCTTCAATTCACTTGTAATCTCATTGGCTTGGGGAATGTCGAGATGGCCTAGCAGTAGCCACTTACCCTTTTTATTTGTTTCATGAAATGTATTTAAAGGCTGTATGGAACCCATTCCTTTAGGTCCAGGCTGTAATCACTAAAATCATAGATCAGCAAGACTCCGCTTGATGCAACTCCAGTCCTGGAGTGATGCATGACTGGCGATGCCACAACAGTGAGACTCGGTTAGTCGTATGTAGGGACTATTGTCACAGGCTCTAGCTTAAGAAACGCGGAAGAGTAGGGCGCTGTTTACTTCTGTGTATATCATCGGTGTTCTTTGCAAAATATGCATCTGACTGTGTACATATTTTTGCTGAAATGTGTCTCCATGTTTGTTACCTCCACCCGTCCTCCTGCTTCATCGACAGCGATTATCACCTTGAGAGACTTGATCAGCTTAAAGGAGAAAGAACAAACTGTACCTACGGTCTTACCCTGTTGCATATATGACTACTTTGCGCATCCAACCTTAAATTTCTTTTGGTGACTTCGTTTTTAATTGATATTGGTTTTCTAAATACTTGCCATGTACCGTCCACGCGCTTGTTATAGGTGAAGTTCAGTCCATTTTCGTGAAAGCTGGTTGCTTGAAAGTAGATACAATTAGCTCCACCTTCAGCTACGTGTGGGTAGTTCGTTCCGAATAGCCACAACCAGTCTTTGTTTTGGAATACCTGAAATTGTAGTTGCAATATTAGGCACACAGAAAATGAAACCTTATAACTGAGAACACTATTGCTATTTGCGTGCCATAAATTGGAACACTTTTGGAGGCTTAAACGAATCGTCTGTGGTGCTGCGTACTGCATTAGTATTAAGCAACATGGAAGCTATGGATTTTCTATTATCTAATCTAAGGCTTGCTTTCTGACATGCCACGGTTGCTCAGTAGCCACGCGTTTTTCTCCTGATCACGGAGTCACGCGTTCACTTCCTGGCCGTAGCAGCTGCAACTCTCTAAGCACTCATACCCAAAAATGGTCGTGTACATAGATTTGTTTCTGCGTTATACAGCCCTTGCTGATTGAAATAAACATAAAGATTCCCGCTACGGCGTGTCCCTGAGCCTGTGAGTTACTTTCGGACGTTAAGTTAGGTGTTGTGACTTGACTGTTTTTTGATCTTAAAGTGCCTTCTGCCCATTTGGTAACTCTCCCGACTGACTTCCCGGACAGAAAGGGTCATAGCAGCTGGGCACAATTATCAGGTGTTTCCGCGAAGACTTTCCTCGGTTTTCTGAAATTGATTGCAGCGCATAGCACACTTCTAGTTTTTTACCTTGTATACACGAGAAGGGGGACAACGCTTGCCGAAGAAATATAAATACATAACTGACTATATGAAAGAATACAAACTGACTCTGTAACTAATTTTCTTACCGCCCATGTTGCAATTTACTAGCTGAAGTCGGTGAGACTGCATGTTAAAAGAAATCTATGAATGACTGCCTTTTCGTGAGATGCGCCATCAAACGCTGTAAATAAAATCCAATGCCATTCCACTCGCTTTTAACAAAACGCTATTTTATACATCGCAGCTTAAAAATAGTAAGACGGCCTATTTCTACGCGAAGTTATGTAATCAATATCTCAAAAATGTTCTCATCCTGGGCCTTCGATCGAAGTGCATATGCCTTGGGAACTCCTCGCTTACAATATATAGATAAAGGAACAGCATGGGATGCTGTTCCTTTTAACGTTTCAAACCGGTTCCAGAGGCAAAACCTCAAGGTATTCAACGAAGGACAAAGCCGTTTATTAACACTGGAAAACATAACATATTTACTACAAATGAAAACTGCGACAGAAACGTTCTCACAGACATCTAACAGCACGACACATCAACAATCTTAAGACAGCTAAGAGAACACCATATCGCACCGATCTTCACAGAAAACTGGAACACAAGGCAGTGCGAAAGGTGCACTTGGGAACATGCAGTTCAGTCTACTAAAGAGCAGTTTATCATTGCGTGTATTGCGGGGCGAAGGGATGAGCGAAGAGGTGACGAGCTCACCAATAGATTAGTCGTGTTGAGCAACGTATCGAATATGGCTGGCGTGCACTAGTTCCGGCTGGCAGAGAGGAAGCAGGTGCCGCACTGGTAAGCTTGAGAATGAAAGTGGCGGGAAACCGGGATGTACCCTCCAGGCAGTTCGTAACCTCGGTACATAAGCTGGGTTCTGCAGCCCGACCACTCACGTTTTGCCAACGGGTGCAGACGTCCGCAAGACACGAGGTAGAATTCCCTCACCTGGTGAAATCACGAAGCCCATGGACAAGTTGACAGGTCGATGCACTAAGTCGGGTGAAAGCCTCGTGGCACGGGTTCGGAATACGAATGCCCGTCTTCAGCTCACCGTCAGGGGACCAACCTTCTCCATGCTAGAATAGCAGTTTGGGCTTGTTGGTTTTCCATCCTGGTGTTAACAGCGCAAAACGTAGACGAGACATTAAACGAGAAGACGACGCCTGCTTGTGGTGTCGTCTTCTCGTCTCATATCTCGTGTACGTTTTGCGCTGTTAGCGCCATGCTTCTCCTTGCGTCGCTTTCTGGAATCCGCACGCGTTCTACGACGCTTTTTCGCCCTTTCCTCATCCTTGGACCTTGTGGTCATCTCTGTTGGCTCGATTGAACTTCGTGTGTTCAACGAATTGGTTGGTTGGCGCTTGGTCTACTTCGGCGGTTGGCTTCTCTTTCATCTATTTACTTCTTGCGCCGTACGATATCGTGTTTCGCGCCCATCGTCGTCATACTTTGCGAAAAAGCTACACTTGTGGTTGTCACCGTCATTTTCATCCGCGCCAGCAGTCTTGGGTATTCAGTTCTTTTTCTTCTTCTCTGCTGCACTACTAACCTCGGTCTCGCGCACTTCGGTCATAACAGTGCCGTGATGTAATTGTTTAAAATTTTAATTAGTCAATTTTGTTAATTAGTCGATTAGGCATTTCGTTTTCTTGTGCAAGTAATGTCCACCTCATTGAGTAGACTTGCTCCATGGCTTGAATTGTGCTATGTGCCAAAGTAATCCTAGATATTGCTTAAGACCCTCGCCGCGAAGAATGCAAGCGAGCGTGGAGCGTAGTGGGATATGAAAGCAAGAAGTTAGTGCAGGATGAGGTAGCGATGGAACCATGACGGTGAAAGTGCAGGATAAGCGGAGGGGAAACGGCCTGCGCATGCTCAGAGTTGTCGGTGGCCTAGGAATCCGAAGCCACGTGGGCGATCTCATCTGCGCTTCTGTTGGGTGGAAAGGGGGGGGCAGGAGAAGGTGCTGTGAGGTGGGAAGGGCTATACTCGTCCGCGGCGTCAGCTGCTGAGGTGAGACCGCGGTACCTGCGAGCGTGGTGTGGCTCACTGCTACCGCAATGGGGCGATGGCGAGCGGCTGCGAGGAAGGCTAGATGTGACATTTCCTTGGGTGCTGTCGCCGCTGGCACTGGTGGCACGACTTCCCAGCGACGAAGGGCCACTCACATCGTTGGTGGAAGCGAAAGCTTAAGAAAAGCGTAGTGCCGCGAAACCCGGCTGTGTGGCGACGATGTCTACAATATGGCGCCAGTATTACGTCTGTCGTCCCTATGGAAACGAAATGCTCCGTGAGCGGAAGCCTGTTTACGGCGGCTGCTGTGAATCGCGCCCATGCGTTACCCGCGCGCTACTGCTAACTCTCGCAGTATCCCGATAGGCGAAGCAAACGCGCCGCACTTCAGTTCGCATGGATACTGCTGCGCGAGACATTCTCCATGGTAGCCAACATATCGCGAGAGGAAATCACGTATGGAGCTGCGCTCAAATTTCGCGTTATGGAGTATCGTAACTGTCGGCGAATTTTTTCATATGTTAGAGGATGGGAGGACCCATTTCACAGCTTGCGCTTCGAGAACGTTACTTGAAGCGGAAAGCAAATAAAATCAATTTAAGAAAGAAGCATTAGCCATCATCTTTTGTGTAAAGAAATCCGATTTTTAAATATATGGTCGCTCGTTCAGCTTGGTCACGGATCACAAGCCCCTTCATACAATCTTGGGCACGAAAACCGGCATCCGAATGATCACGGCTGCTGGTTTACAACGTTGGGCCATGACGATGTCAGCGTACTGCTCATTGCCGTTAGCGTCTACCGCTGCCGTATGTTGTAGATAAAGAACAGGCAACTGAGGAAGCAGTTCATTTTTTTACTATTACCGTCGCTGCCTGTTTCTAGCTACAATATCATGAGCGCCACAAGCAAAGACCAAATTCTCTGTTAAGTGAAGGAATGCAAGACTGTCTGGTGGCCTCCATCTGTGACGAAGAGATGAAACCTGCTGCTAGGCTTTCTTCCGGACAAACTTCAAGACGGCCACCATGGCATCGTACGCAGTGAGGAACTATCGCGTAGTCACGTGTGGTAGCCACCCCTGATGGAGCCCTGGAACGCCGCACTAGAAGTTGCGTCAATCGTCAAGACCTCATGTACCAGTGGGCGCAACCCTTGATGCCTACCCATGATGCCCTAATAGAAGCAGCATCTATTAATTATTTATTGCCTAGCAATAATACCTAGTAATTACTTAATAATACCTAGCTTTTCTATTCAACAGTTCGCTAATAGCAGAGTATGGAACACTGTTTGTTCGTTCGCAGAGTTTATTTCTAAATCGTTGACCACTAAATACGAATGCCAAACGCGGCCTTCTAAAGGGATACGAAATACGAGCAATTAAGCTTCAGATATCGTACACTGCGTACAGCCAATCATGCTATGTTACTTGCAAGCATCCAGAACAGCAATTGCCTGTATTACGATAGAAAAACGACTGAAAATCTTCCCATAAATCATTCCCATGGTTCTTTTCATCGTCCTCATTCAGCACACTGTCACGTTCGTCCCCTCATTAGCGTTTCTTCATCGGCCCGAAAAAGAAAAGAAAAAAAGCCTTCATTCCATGAAATGTTGCCTCCGGTCCCATATCACATTCGCACGTGGCGGCTGTTTCTTCTTTGAAGAATTTGTTTCTTAAAATTATATGCCTCTTCTGTCACTCAACGTCCATCGCAGTCACCGAACGCCTGTTCAATCAATCGCTGTGCGTGGAGCTGCCTTTACTAATTCGTTCAACCGGCATTTGAAGGCCCTACAAGAGCGACGCGTTTGCCGGTGGTAGACACGTGGTATTCTTGTTTAAATTTCGCGCAATCTAATGAAAGGCAGGAAAAAATTAAAAAGGGCAGTTAGCTTCCCACAGATAACATAATGTGATGTTTCTGAACAAGCACGAGAACTTTTGTGAGGAAGATCGTTTCTAGAGTTATCATTTATAAAGCTAATTAAGCAATGTTTCTTAATTCGTTAAGCTTGGCAGATGGGGAAAATATCATGACGTGATCAACATTGCTTAGAACACTACTGAGAAATTTGGCACGCCTAAATTTTTAAATACTTGGCCCAAGTTAGCTGAAATACATTGTATGCCATTCCTTGCAAGATGTCATATCGTATATGCGTGTTATATTACCACACCATTACCTCATTAAAGTTACTCATACATTGTCTTAAATGCTTGACAAGGTTATTCCTCGAATTTTGAGAATGACAGCCCACAAACAAACATCATGAAAGATACCACCGGGAGCTCATGCTTTTTATGTCAAATCTTCTCAGGCCAGGAAGTGTTTGTGAGACAGGGCGCTATTTCTCTAGCTAAGCTGTTTTCTCCTGATTTCTGCGCATATCTTTGGAGAGCCGCCATGATTCGTGGCACCGACGCCAGTTGTCGTCCCCGTGCCTCTGCTGGGAATGGCAACTTCAGCGGAGGCTACGTCTAGAAAGCGGACCGGCCTCCAGAGCGACACTGGCGGCGATCACACCAGCGTCTACTCGCTCAGCAGTCAGGACTTGTCCTATGACGCCTTCGAACTTGTGCGGAGCCGTAAGGCAAAAAGAAGGCACGTCACCAGGGCACCCATCCCTTCGAGCTCGCCAACGGTTGGTAAATTGGAAATGCCGCAGTCAGTACGATACTATTTGTACCAGAAGTCGCTACCGACAACCTGTGGCGACTCAACAGACAGTTTGCATCAGTGCAAGATAAAGTGGTGGCGCCAAATTAGATCACAGGTGTTAGAGTCAACCTAAAAAAAAGGTGTTGGCTATTGATGTCACATTCGACACTGCGCTGAGAAATTTGACTAAAGTTCAAGAACTTGGTGGAATAAAGCTCCGCTTGTTCGTAGTATCCGTACGTGCGAGCGATACGAGCACGGTTGAGCGGATGTTTTGAGTAACGACAAAGAGAAGGGGAGGACCATCAGGATGAAAACTCCGTGGGTGCAATATGCCGTCGTTGAGAACGAACCACCGTAACGATGGACCAGTATGAGTATATTCCATTCAGTCACTGAGGCTGCGTAGACCCTGGAAAGTGTCTTCGGTACTGGTGTCATCAAATACGTGGACGTCTGTATCTCAAGTGCTGATTTGCGGATTCTAGTGAAGCCTGCTGTTGATCGCCATAACCCATGTGTACCACGTCGACACATCCTGCTGTTTGAAAATAGTTTTCAAGGGCGAGATTGTCCCTCGCACATCAAGTTGGGCCTCTTTAGGCACTCTTTGCGATCGTTTATCCCACTCCCACTCCAATGCTGGAATCGTATGAGCCTGGGACACATGATTGCCGTGTGCGAGAACACAAGAGTTTGCTCACGCTGCAGCGAGCCCCACGCTGCCGATTCTTGTGCAGCCACGGCTCTCAAATGCAACAATTGCCTTGGGTCCCATGATGCTTACCCAGAAGACTACCCGAAAATAAAGAAGGAAAAGCGATCTTGAAACTGATGGCGAGACCGTTCGTCTCGTCGGGAAGCTGTTGCGGCCGTTAGAAAGCGATGCTCAAGACGCCGTCGGACTTCAAAGAACGCTGATGCCTCTCTGAAGAGCACTCCCATCCGACAACGCTTCCTTCTCTGTCCACTAGGCCTGGCGCAAGATCTCGAGAAGATCATGGCGGAGAACAACACAACTTCGTCCGCACTCCTAAAGGAACAGGTAAAGCCTGAACAACAATGAGTCATAACGAAAGCCGCAGCCGATGCCACAGCCAATTGCATAGTCGGTGGAACAGCCGAAGCCACAGCCAAAGCCACAGCCGAAGCCACAGCCGGAGCCTCGTGAAATGACACAGCTCCGCGCCGCTATAGAGGTGCAGCGGTGGCGTAGAGGTAGAACACCCGCCTCGAATGCAAGAGGTCCGTGGTTCGAATCCCGGTGCCACGCATTTTCCCGCCGGATTAAAAAAATCGCGTGTTGATAAAATTGCATAAACAGGCCAGGAGTGTGGCCTGATCCCGGTGACCAGAACCAGTAACGCACTCCCGCAGCAGAGCAGGATTCGCCACCCTGGTGCTGTACCTGGCCACAGCCTCTTATATGAACAGAACGATCAAACCCCGGAACTCAGTCCCCAGCAGTTGCGGCGGTCAGACCTGTGATGCAGCAGAGGGGGCTGAGAATCCCTGACTGCGGACAGGCTGCCATTGGAATATGAACCTGGCAACGTTTAACGCTAGAACGTTATCTAGTGAGGCGAGTCTAGCAGTGCTGTTGGAGAAATTACAGGGTAGTAAATAGGATATAATAGGGCTCAGTGAACTTAGGAGGCCAAAAGAAGCATATACAGTGCTAAAAAGCGGGCACGTCCTGTGCTCCCGAGGATTAGCGGAGAGACGAGAACTAGGAGTCGGATTCCTGAGCAATAAGAATATAGCTGGTAACATACAGGAATTCTATAGAATTAACGAGAGGGTGGCAGGTCTTGGGAAACTTAAGAGGTACAAAATGAAGGTTGTACAGGTCTACGCCCCTACATCCAGTCATGATGACCAGGAAGTCGAAAGCTTCTATAAAGACGTGGAATCGACGATGGGTAAAGAGAAAACAAAATACACTATACTGATGGGCGACTACAATGCCAAGGTAGGCAAGAAGCAGGCTGGAGACAAGGCAGTGGGGAAATATGGCATAGGCACTAGGAATAGCAGGGGAGAGTTATTAGTAGAGTTTGCGGAACAGAATAATATGCGGATAATGAATACCTTCTTCCGCAAGCGGGATAGCCGAAAGTAGACGTGGAGGAGCCCGAACGGCGATACTAGAAATGAAATAGACTTCATACTCTGCGCTAACCCCGGCATCATACAACATGTGGACGTGCTCAGTAAGGTGCGCTGCAATGAACATAGGAAGGTAAGAACTCGAATTAGCCTAGACCTGAGGAGGGAATGGAAGAAACCGGTACATAAGAAGCCGATCAATGAGTTAGAGGTAAGAGGGAAAATAGAGGAATTTCAGTACAAGCTACAGAACATGTATTCGGCTTTAACACAGGAAGAGGACCTTAGTGTTGAAGCAATGAACAGCAATCTTGTGGGCAGCATTAAGGAGTGTGCAATAGAAGTCGGTGGTAACTCCGTTAGACGGGATACCAGTAAGCCATCGCAGGAGACGAAAGATCTGGTCAAGAAACGCCAATGTATGAAAGCCTCTAACCCTACAGCTAGAATAGAACTGGCTGAACTTTCAAAGTTAATCAACAAGTGTAAGACAGCTAACATAAGGAAGTATAATATGGATAGAATTTAACATGCTCTCAGGAACGGAGAAAGCCTGAACGCAGTGAAGAGGAAACTATGAATTGGCAAGAATCAGATGTATGCGTTAAGAAACAAAGCCGGCAATATCATTACTAATATGGATGAGATAGTTCAAGTGGCTGAGGAGTTCTATAGAGATTTATACAGTACCACTGGCACCCACGACGATAATGGAAGGAAGAATACTCTAGAGGAATTCGAAATCCCACAGGTAACGCCGGAAGAAGAAAAGAAAGCCTTGGGAGCTATGGAAAGGGGGAAGGCAGCTGGGGAGGATCAAGTAACAGAATATTTGTTGAAGGATGGTGGGCAGATTGTTCTAGAGAAACTGGCCACCCTGTATACGCAATGCCTCATGACCTCGAGCGTACCGGAATCGTGGATGAACGTTAACATAATCCTAATCCATTAGAAAGGGGACGCCAAAGACTTGCAAAATTCTAGACCGATCAGCTTACTGTCACTTGCCTACAAACTATTTACTAAGGAAATCACAAATAGAATCAGGAACACCTTAGACTTCTGTCAACCAAAGGACCAGGCAGGATTCCGTAAAGGCTACTCAACAATAGACCATATTCACACTATCAATCAGGTGATAGAGAAATGTGCGGAATATAACCAACCCTCATATATAGCTTTCATTGATTACGAGAAAGCATTTGATTCTGTCGAAACCTCAGCAGTCATGGATGCACTACGGAATCAGGGTGTAGACGAGCCGTATGTAAAAATATTGAAAGATATCTATAGCGGCTCCACAGCCACCGTAGTCCTCCATAAAGAAAGCAACAAAATCCCAATAAAGAAAGGCGTCAGGCAGGGAGATATGATCTCTCCGATGCTATTCACAGCGTGTTTACAGGAGGTATTCAGAGACCTGGATTGGGAAGAATTGGGGATAAGGTTAATGGAGAATACCTAAGTAACTTGCGATTCGCTGATGATATTGCCTTGCTTAATAACACAGGGGACCAATTGCAATGCATGCTCACTGACCTGGAGAGGTAAAGCGGAAGAGTGGGTCTAAAATTAATCTGCAGAAAACCAAAGTAATGTTTAACAGTCTCGGAAGAGAACAGCAATTTACAATAGGTAGCGAGGCACTGGAAGCGGTGAGGGAATACATATACTTAGGGCAGGTAGTTACGGCGGATCCGGATCAGGAGACGAAAATAATCAGAAAATAATAATGGCCTGGAGTGCGCTTGGCAGGCATTATCAGATCATGAACAGCAGGTTGCCATTATTCCTCAAGAGAAAAGTGCATAATAGCTGTGTCTTACCAGTACGCACCTATTGGGCAGAAACCTGGAGGCTTACGAAAAGGGTTCTACTTAAATTGAGGACGACGCAACGAGCTATGGAAAGAATGATGATGGGTGCAACGTTAAGGGAGAAGAAAACACCCGATTGGGTGAGGGAACAAACGCGAATTAATGACATCTTAGTTGAAATCAAGAAAAAGAAATGGGCATATATATATATATATATATATATATATATATATATATATTTAATGAGATATGCAACACATGTTCGCTCACATACACACACCCACCCACACATGTACACATGCAGAAAAGTTACACAGGCACTATAGTCTGCTTACGTGGAGTGAAAGCGCATGTATTCTCCCAGACTCGAACTCGACAGACCTCCTCCTCAAAATGGGTGTTCACAACACGCTAGTTGAACTCACTGAGGCAGTACGAGTGTCTCAGTTGGAAAGATTATGCCAGTCTAAAACAGGGAGAAAAATCATCCAATGGGTAGGAATTCAGTGCGACTGGGGTGCCCCGACTGACAAGGAAGACATTCCGTTGGTCGTGCGTAAACGCTTCCGAATCGCCCCCATACATAAAAATATACATCCTATCTACAAAAAAGAGAGGAAAGCTCACAGGGCTAAGGCTCTAGTAAATAAAGGTAAAAACACACCGGCTCATAACGTAGCGTACGTGGACGCCGCTTGCGGCAGAGACGGGGCTGCGGTATCGACGGTGGTTGATGGCGACGGGTGCGTTAAGATAGCGTGCTCCACGTGCACGAGGGACGCCTGTACAGCCGAAGAGGTTGCAGTAGCGCTCGCTTGTGCGGGTACAAAAGCGGGAGTAATATTATGCGATAACAAATTAGCTATCCGAAATTTTAACAAAGGGAGAATCTCGGAAGAAGCCCTCCACATTCTACTCAAAAACCCTCCCAGGAGAGACATAACTTTTATTCGGGTACCGGCCAACGAATAAGTTCCAGGCAATGAAGCCGCTCACGAGCCCGCGCGAGCACTCTACAACCGGGCGACTCTAGAGCAGCCAGTTCCAGGGATAAAAGATAGCATGATCACGTACAGGGAAATTGTCGATCACTACAAAGCCGAAAGAACAATCTTTCCGCCTCCGCATCGGTCTCTCTCTCTGGAGGACGCTCGCATTTGGCGACGCCTCCAGGGAAACAATTATACATCACCACATTGGATCTACTTAACACAGACGAGGGACTATAACGACGCCCTCTGCAAAATTTGTAAGCAAAAAGGTACGCTAGACCCTATAATATGGGAGTGTGCTGGCTCCCCAGGGGCCAAGGAAAATATTGACAGTAGAGAAGCCTGGGAGGCCTTGCTCCAGAGCCAGGCTGAAGACGACCAGCGTCGAGCAATCCGCCTGGCCGTTGAGGCCGTGAAGACTCACTGTCCTCCACGCGCGGGGAATGCTTCGTTCTCGCCCCCCTACCTACGTGTAGGTTAAGAGGCGGGCTCCCCAGCTCGCTGGAACAATAAAGTTTTCAATCAAACAATAAATCATGTATTCTGGCCGTGTCGGCGATAGTGATGTCCACACACTTTGAAAATGTGTGCACCCGTTAGGGCTTGTCCCACAATTATAGTCTTCATCTATCTTGCCCGTATTTCCTTTCTTTAACGCTGCGAGTCCTATTTTTGCAGGTCACGAAGGGCATACGCGTTATCAGCGTGACATAGCATTATCAACAGGTAAGTAGCGAGAGCAGAGTTTTGAAGAAATGAATCGCAGGTAAGTCTGATGACGATAATTGTTGTGGAACAAGATAAGCTCCAAAGCGTGCAAACATTTTTAGGAGGGAACTATTTCGACGTCTAGGTCAAGTGACATTGTCACAAGACGTCGTCACTTGCTTATGTCATCTTGCACCTTAACGTTCGTAGTAGCTCACGGGATTATGTGATTACCTGGTCATGTGCTCTAATTGGGAAAAGTCAATTTGGAGGGTGGGCTACCGAAATTTTTAATAGGGCGATGTCAATTTTTGGAGTTGGCCAGGTTAGTTTTGAACACACTTCCACTCGGTTTGCGAATTAGGCAAAGCCAATTTAGGGATGGGCCATCCAAATTTTCGGGGCAGTAGAAGTCAATTTTGGGAGTGGGCCGAATTGCTTTTGAACATGAGTCAGCTCAACTTTCGAATTGGGCGAAGTCAGTTATGAGGGTGGCCCACCCAAATTTGGGGGTGGGCCAAGTCAACTTATGTTTCAAAGCAAGCCTGCGAAATAAAAGGAAGTGTCGCGCGACTGGTGGCGGGGCATTAATTTTGCTTTGCTTGTTTCATAGATATTACATGCTAGTTTATCTTTGGAAAAAGGCCATCTGTACTGCTGCACTCACCTTTGTCACGTTTTGATATGTGTAGTAGTTTTCATCAAAGTCAATGCGAGTTTCTCCATATTCTTTTTGAGAACTTTCTCGAAGCAGGCTCACAGAAATAAGTATAGCAAGAGCACAAGACTGTAGCGCGCTTCTGCGTGCTGCCTTCATTATTCCGGTACAATATCGTCAGGTCTCACGATAGCTGTTGGGAAAAGGAGGCATCATGCTCCTCCTTTTATACTTTATCTGTTATGGAATGAGATACGTCAGAGGCAAGCAAAGCACAGAAGGCTGCTGCATGCTTAAAAGAACATGACGTCTTCACGGTATTCGTTGTACGCATTCGCAGCTGTTTAAATTCACCTTAACGTACATACAACAGGTGCACAGCGAATGATTACCTGAGAACCTACTTTTCTTTATTACTACAATACAGCTCTCGATCTTCTGACGACGAATATTTACGTTTTGGATGAGTCAACGCAATTGTATCTTTGTAGCGGTATCTATGACGGCTATAACAACTAAAAAACATCCGTAACACCTCACCAATAACACAAGTCATGTGCTTAAGCGTCATTTGGAACGAGTTTTTTCTAAAACACGCGAAATCATTATACAGTCTCAAAACTGTGTTCGCTACCTACATACTATTCTCCTAACGTCGGTGTTGCTGCAATGCATAACTTTACCTAACGTTATGAGTTTGACAATTTCATTCAGCTTGCAACATTGGGGTGGTTAGTACACACATAAAACATTAAAAAGTGATTGAAATAAAATACAAGTGCCATCAGTTTACTGAAATGTAAGCTCGACAGGATATATAACTTAGGGCTTTAACTGAACGAGAGAAAAAACGAACCTTGAGATGTTACGATTCATATGCGAGGAAGAGAAACTTGCAGGCGGTGGCCTCTACGCTGGGTTATACGTGAAGGTGGCATGATGTAACGTGGGTCCTTGAGCTGCCTGTAAAAGAATTGTGCAGATGTGCAGAATTGTGCAGAATTGTGGAGACTTTATGGAAAGTATTTTGCAGGCCACTGGCTACGCAGCATTGTTTGGGTTTGCGCAAAGCGTTACTAGGTAGACCAATGTATTTGTGTAAGTACAGTATTTGTCCATGTGACGCAAGTAAAGTGAACTGGAATCGAAGCGTGTGTGTGTGTGTGTGTGTGTGTGTGTGTGTGTGTGTGTGTGTGTGTGTGTGTGTGTGTGTGTGTGTGTGTGTGTGTGTGTGTGTGTGTGTGTGTGTGTGTGTGTGTGTGTGTGTGTGTGTGTGTGTGTGTGTGTGTGCGTGTGTGTGTGTTGAGGCATCGTATGACCATAGTACTGGCTGAGGTAGTCACTTTCTGATCATCCACACGCTCGTCGCCGCGCCGCACAGGCAACACTAGCGACATGCGTGCAATATCTCGTAAATGATTGTCATAGTCCGATCATCGTGGCCCAGCGATGCTGCCGGCTGAAGAGCTTGAAGTTCTCGATTGAACCAGATGACGAAGCCTTCGGTTGCTTTGAGTGGTGCGCAGTACATTTTTATTTTCTGCGCGTAACAGAAGTGTCAGTAGAAATTCATTTCTGTTCGAATTTGCGACTTGTGTAGAACAGTTGAGTATTGTGTTTTACCAGGGCCACCGAGTTAAATAAGTGCGTTTTAGTCCCAGGTGCGACTTATCAGAATCAGAATTGATTATTATAAGTTGGGTCGTAGTACAAGTATTTAGTATGCAGAAGTTAACTTATCTACCAGTTTTTCTTCTGAATCGCCAAAAAGGGGAGATAGGACTTAGAAAAGTGCAGCTAAAGGTCCGAAAAAAACACGGTAGTTTAAAAGAAAGAATAGTACGTACGACAAGCTACTATTATTATTGAGTTTCATCATGGCCACCAAGCTAAAATCGGCGTGTCTTATGCCCACGTGCGACTTATCAGAATCATAATCCGAATTTATTATTGGAAGTTGGAAGAGGCGACGCGCCTTAGAAATGGGCCGCTTATAGTCTGGAAAGAAACAGTAGTTTAAAGAAAGGGTCGTACGTACGACAAGCAGCCACTCAACTTATAGAATCGCTTTTCAACTTCATTGCACCTTTGGTTTTCACTTAGAAGAGCGCCATATTCTATGCCCAAAGAAATAATTGTTCTTGGTGGCTGATGACACCTTCAGAAATGCTGAACTTTCTTGATATAGAAACAATAGCTCGCTCGACAGGTGAACATTATCACCTCACTATGGAAAAACGATACGTTCGTCATGAACGTTGGATCAACCACATATCTAAGTACAACGTCCGTATTATATGCAAAAATGGGAAGTAGGAAAAGATTATAATCTCTTTACCGAAACATAATCTACAACAGCAGATCTCCTCATTCTGCAGCCTAAGATATTTATGGCCGAAACGTCATGCGCTCAAAATTCGGTAACCTATTCTGGCTCAGGAGCTGCTCCGGAAAGAATGATGCGATGCTACTTGCATGGCGCCAGCTCCTGGATTTACCTTTCTGATGTTGACAAACACCCACAGCAACTTCATTGACTATCATTGAACCACGCTTTCTTGAACGTGCCGACTCAGAAAGGCGATATTTGGCGCACCAGAGTGCGGAAAGCTTGAACGTCGCATTGCATTTTGCTGGAAATGCGGGAGCGCCATGTAATGTGAACAGGCGGATCGGGACGGAGCAGACTCCTTCACAAGGCATGTAGCACTTATTTTTATTTATTTCATTTATCGATACTGTCAGCCCAACTTTGGGCTATTACAGGAGTGGTAGGTCACAATACAAGCAAAAATATATTTACACGATAAAGAAAAATACAAAGAAAAGTACATTTTGGGGAATGCACTGATAGTAGCACCATGGCAAATACAGCATGTAATACAATACCCAGGTGTACAGTATAACCTTTAGGCCAAGTTATGGTACGCGTACACATGTGCTTTTGACATATTTAAGAAAATCGCGTAAAGAGGATGTCCTTATTATTGAGTCTGATAAAAGATTCCATTGTTTTATTGCTCTCGGAAAGAAGCTGTATTTAAAACAATCATTGCGAGTAATTGGAGGAGGGATATACATACTGTGGCGATGACGAAAATAGTTACTAGGAGAGAAGTGAAAATAGTCATCTTTATCAATTTTAACATCGCCATGAATAATAAGAAAAAGAAACTTCAAAGAGTCATGCTCAGTTCTAGACTCTAGAGAAGGAAGTTCGGCAAGTTCACATAACTGGGTAGGAGATTGGGATCGACGATATTTGTTAAAAATAAACCGTGCAGCAAGCCGCTGAATTTTATCCAGCTTAGACTGATTAGATGAAGTGTATGTGTCCCACACACTTTTTGCATACTCCATAACCGGTCGAATCAAAGTTTTATATGCCAGGTATGTTACTTCAGCGGTAGCATTATACAGATTTCTTCTAAGCGACCACAAGGCTTTCTAGGCCTTGGTAAATACGTAATCAACGTGTTCATTCCAACGCAAATCCGAGGTAAGCTTTAAACCCAAGTATTTAAATGTTGACACTCTTTTTAACGCGACACCATCTATGGAATAATTGTAATCAATAATACTTCGTTTTCTAGTGATAGACATGCAAACCGTTTTGTCAGAGTTCAGAACCATTTGCCAGCTGTCACACCAGTTTTTTACCTTTTGCAAATTTGAATTTAAATCCGTCTGATCGGCAGCTGATTCGATACGGTTATATAATACGCAATCATCTGCGAAGAGTCTGATGGGAACTGTAATGTCACGCGGCATGTCATTGATAAATAATAAAAATAACAGGGGTCCTAATACACTTCCTTGGGGTACTCCAGACTCCACAGGCGAAAAGGAAGACCGGTATCCCTCACATGCGACAAATTGGTCTCTATGGCTTAGGTAGGACGAAAACCATTCAGATAAGCGAGGGTTTTTGAATATAGTTTTAATTTTTAATAGCAACTTTGGGTGCGACACCTTATCAAAAGCCTCGGCAAGATCTAAGAATATTATGTCTGTTTGGCCTCGGTTATTTATTATATATGCGAGATCGTGAACCGTCTCTATTAGTTGAGTCACTGTAGAGAGTCCCTGACGGAACCCGTGTTGGCATTTGTTTAGGATACGGTAGTTGTCAAGGTAGACCAATAATTGCTTAGATACGATTACGATATGTTCAAGTAGTTTTGAACAAGTGCTAGTAAGGGAGATTGGCCTATAATTTTTAACGTCTGATTTGCTGCCACTTTTATGAATTGGCATAACTTTAGCACGCTTCCATGCCCTGGGAAAGGAACACTGGTTAATAGATGCCTGAAAAATTACAGTTAGAAATTTAGAAACCCACTCTGCATACCTTTGTAAAAATTCATTAGGAATTCCGTCAGGCCCCGTACTTTCTTTAGTGTTCATGTGGAGTAAGAGGTTAAATACACCCTGTTCGTCAATTTTTACATCTTGAAAAGGCGGCCTTTCAGATTCATCTGTAAAATCAGGCAGGAAGCCGTTATCGCGGGTGAAAACTGACGAGAAGAAAGAGTTGAAATCCTGTGCCTTCTTTAGAGCGCTATCTCCAGTTTCATGCGAACGAGAAGCAGCTGGGGGGTAATATATCGCCAAAATTTTTCGGGGGCGTCTTTCAGGAAAGATTGTAATGTGACATTATAGAATCTATTTTTATATTCTTTGATTAGCCCTTTTATTTCGCGACTCATACTAGAAATGCAGCTTTTGCCAATTGGCTGGCGATTCTTTGAAGACGACTTTCGCTTCCGTGTTAGCTTTCTTTTTGCATAAATTATCTCTCTGGTTATCCAGGGATTTTTTCGTTTAGTTGTTTTTAAACGTTTTGGGACAAAGCTTTCCACACAGTGCGCGACCATGTTTCAAAAGAAATTCCATAGCTCGTCCACGCTTGCGCCAGAGTGGACAAGACCTAGGAACTTGTCTAACGAGACTTCGAGGTAATCTAAAATAGATACATCATCGGCTAATGTAAAATTCAAGAACAGTATTTTTGATGCACGGAAGTCTTTGCGCACAGACAAATTTAATGACGTCACTACCATTTTATGGTCAGAAATACCGTCCTCGATGTCACAGCTCATAATAAAAGAACATAGGCGATTTGAAACGAAAACAAGATCTAAAATCGTTGAAGTTTCCGCGCCCACTCTTGTGAAGCCAGACACAATTTGAGTCAGGTTATAATTAAATGCAATATTTATAGCGTACAAGCAGCGGTCAAGAAGCCCAAGAACTGCCAAATGACAAAAAAGACAAGGCAGAGCCCTAGCCCCGAAGCGCTATTTTTTATTTATTTCTTTCCTATATATACTTTAAGGTCGTAAAAATAAAACGCGACGCACTTCAACGATTCATTCCGCTCAGGAGTATGTTAACCGTGACAACAATTTCGCACTATGAAGATCGCCATTTGGTTTGTTCGCTTGCCTGTTTACCCCTCAAATAATTGCGTTCACCCACTACGGGGAACCGAACCCAGCATATGACATCGAGATTTTTCATTAGGTGGCCGCACCATGATATCGTTAGTGCGCATAGGCGCTCTGCGGCATGCATTGAAATATAGGCCGAATTTTTTTTCGCGGCGATTTGGCCTAGTTGTTGTATGATCTATTGAATACTAGTACCAGGACCCAACTTCTAATAGTAGATTCTTATTCTAAAGCGTCGCACCTTGGTATAAGCCGCACTTATTTTACATCCGTGGCCATTATAAAACACGATCGTCAATGGTTATTCACTCATCGCAGAATGTCGTGCTCACCAATTTAGTCAAATTAATTCATACAAGTCGCACATTCGAAGAGAAAGAAATTTCAACTGACAGATCTGTTAGGCGCAGAAAACAAAAATTTATGGCGCTTCACTCGAAGGAATCGAAGGATTCGTCTTCTGGTTCAATTGAAAACGAAGCACTTCAGCCGGCAGCATCGCGGGGCCCCTGTCATCGAACTCTGAGAAACTTTAACGAAATAATGCAGGCATGTCGCTTGTGTTGCTTCTGCCGCGTCGCATCCTCAAGACGAACGTGCGAACGATAAGAAAGCGACTAACTCAGCCAGAACTATGGTTGAACGCACGCACACAAACACGCACGCACACAATATTCTTGGCCACAAGGCCGAAACACTTTGACTTCTCGGGCGAGTGACTGATGATGATTATATTGAAGATGTGCTTTTTTAACGGGTAATCTCAAGTACTACTACGCAAATATTTAAAATAAATGTGGCACTCTTTTTGTGTTTACTACTTTTTCTGTGTGTTTACATTTTCATTTCAGAAGCATTACGCTATAATTCCTAATTAGTACGCAGGACAACATCACTTTCTGCCAGGCACCATCGACAACGTCAGCAATAGACGTCCCCGTACTAACCCGGTAAAACTAACCAGTCGAAGATGACGAGGTTCGATTCAAAAAGTTCCAATGGAAAGGCTGACCAGCCTTTCTGAAGGGCTTTATCGCTGTTTATGTAACTTCCCTCCTGCAGTCATGAACATACTGATATCAGGCAGCGAGGTCAAGCTGGCTGCAACCACACTGACTACACGGCGAAAGCTAGGAGCTAACAAAATGTCATGTCGCTTAGAACGCTACTTCGAGCTTTTATTCCACTCGCGCCAAAAAAGACTCATATCGGTCTCGCGAACATGATGGGTTCATGCATATTTATTTATATCCAATACTACAACTCTGTTTCCGAGACCATAGCAGGTTCGTGTAAAGATTACATGCAGGTTTAATACAGCGCGACACGGCAAAAGAAAAATGAAATTCAATGCAGTGACTCCCATCACAAAATTATAAAAGCAAGAAATATACACAATAAGTTACCTTAATGATAACTAGGAATGAACGTCGAGCTGAAATGCTATGAACGCACTTGTAACGCTTAGAACGTATACACCCTTATAGTAAGAATAATATACAGATACCACAATTTTAACCTCAGATAACACAAAGTAACAAACAGCAAAAAAAAAACAGAGATTATACGTGAAGTGGAATGGCACAAAGGCCGATAACAGTAAAACGAAAAACACTCTGTTGAGAGCACTCGGCCACTAACATGCTTCCAATGCTGGCGAAATGCCACTAGGGCTGAGGGTGTTACGGCAATACCAGTTGATATTTTCTGGTCGGTTAATTAATTCGCACTAGTAACCGAGGGATCTAAACATTTCCATTCCCTGACAGCAGGTGGAAAAAAGGAGTATTTGAAAGTGTCGATGCGCTGTGGAGTTTGATGTAGCTAATAATAAGTGTGAAGTTGCTGTAAAAGAAATTTCGGGCGCGCTTGCTTTGCTCTAATCTCCAGTGTTTGGAGGCGAGAGCTTGTTAACATATTTATGTGATTGTGGCAGACATAAGTCGCACCGCTGTAAATACTCACAAATTAAAATTCAAAATAACATCGACTAACAGGATAATAGACTTTTAAGAAAAGCACGATATGACGTGGCTTTGCAACAGTAGGGAAAACCACATTCTATTTTTTTAATAAAAGGCGCTCAAATTACGCCTAACTTAATCATTTTGGGCACGTGTGGCAGAGATCAACATGGGTAAAAGTGAACAAGGTTCGTTTGCGTTCAGTTGAAAATTAACAGACATTCTTATATGAAAGCGTCATTGGGTAGTTGAACAAATATAGTATGGATTTTTGACCATTGCTGTTAACTCCAATCTGATAAAGGTGGCCCAGCTTGCATATTTCTATCATAGAAGTAGGGATGCGATACTTGTAAATACCAAACTAAAGGCAAATCATTGATCTCGTTACATCGTAAGATGAAATCCAGAATATACATTTTAGGGATGAATGAAATAACAATTATTTTTCGAAAGTATATGCCAAACTTCACCGAATTGTTTAGATTAGAAGAAAATGCAAACAGCCATTATTTTATTGCTCACCCGATGTGATGAAACAGGTTTTTTAATATCTTAGAGGGAGGTAACCTTTACACTCAAGCCAAAACAGAGCTTGTACTTTGTTCAACTTTGCCTTCTGCATAAAGTTGTTTGGCACTAGAAATTCGTTGGAACCTTCTCGTGTTCGTGTTTAGAATTTCTCCTGCTGCTAGAGTCGGTGTGTTTGCTTTCGCTGATGCTGCACATGAGTACTGGCTTCTACTGGTTAAGTCCAATTCTCAATAATGTAAAGTTCCCGTCGCATTATTTAATTACCTATGTGTACATATAACACGAAACTTCACAAGGATTGCCCATACTGAATACGTGACTAATAACGCTAATCGCATGTTAGGTTACTTACGAGGCAACTTCTCTCCTGCGCCATCGCTCTTAAAACTCCCACTTTATAAATGACTAATACGACCTAAGCTTGAATACGTGTCATCTAGATGGGACCTTGCGCATGAAAATCTTGTATCTTCTCTCGAACTTAACCAAAATAACTCCATTCGCTTCATCTTTTCAAATTACAACCGTAGCGCAAGTATCACAGCCATGAATACTAATCTTTCTCTCCCACCTTTAAAGTGTCGCCGTAAAATCAGTCACCTCACTCTATTCCACAAGGTATATTGTCATGTCACGCTACACGACGATTTTATTTCACCACCAGAGTGCATCTGCCATCGCACTGATCATCGGCACAAAATTGGCATCAAAAAATGCATTACTAAAGCTTTTTTTCAGTCATACCTTCCCCGGACATCTGTCGAATGGAACCGCCTCCTACCCGATATTGCAGCAATTGAACATAATCAACAATTTCGCGATGCACTAACAACCTTTGTTTATTTTCGTAAATGTTGATTTTATGTTCTAACAAAAGATCCCTGTATTGTGTCGATTGTCTTTTTAGACCATATTACCCACTCTGGGTCTGATATGATAAATAAAGAACAAACAAAAATACCAGAAAAACATGATGTCCTCTACCGTTGAGGTATCTAATGGCGCTGCTGGAACTGCATATTAAGATGAATCTGTTAAGCAGAGCAGCGTTGACACTAGAAAACATTCTTTCAACACTTCGCGCACTTGATGAAAGCGCTTTATGATGGAATTGGCTGGTCCTATTTATCGACGTCCAGCAGCCAAACATGTTTGTATTATCACGTCATATCTCTCTTCTTCTTTTCAGGACTAGGCTCATCATTTTCACTACGCGCCTATACCTTCTCTAAAAAAAAAGAGGAAATAGTTTTTTTATTGATTTGATTGTTTTTGCTGACGGAGTAGTAAACCTCGAGCAAAATTCACAAACGTTGTTCGAACTCATAGCCATAAAGGATAATATAAACCCCAATGTTGAATAGGAACCTATACATACCTAACAAGTAGTGGCATGTCTACAGATATGCATTGTGATAATTTTCAGGTTTTACAGTAATTTGATACAGCTTTTAGAGGTAACGTAATGATAGTCCTCGGACTAGATTATTCTGAGAGGCGTACATTACTTAAACGACAAATCGCAGCACATACTCAACTAATTAAAAAAACTACAGTAATTGTGTTTTGAATTATTTACTTTACGGCAGCTATTGCAAGTTAGGAATTGCAGCTGGTGAGCTTGGAACGCGTGTGTGCTTCTAATGAATTTGCATAATGAGGCGTTTGGAAATATGCTCCATCCGACGTGCCTTAAAAATACACAGTTCTTCTACTTTTTCAAGAAAACGTTATTTTATGCTTTGTACCACAAATGTTACTGGAACGCCCGTGTATTTCAGTCCAGTGGGTACTTCCTGCAAGCTAACGGGCTACAATTCGGCATCTGTAATATGCGCCAAAGAGCAAGTAAATAGGAAGGTAATTATAACTATTCGGTAATCATTCGAACGTGTGTTTCGATTTCTCGTGCTAGTAATGTCCGGCTGTTCGAATAATGAAGCTCAAAGATGAAAATTATGCCAGTTGCCCCAGGTGATTGGGGAAAATTTCGTAAAGCTTAGAAATGAATAATTAGTTTATTATATGGGATTTTACGTGCCAAATCTACGAGCTAACTATGAACGACAGCGCCGTGCGAGACTGTCGAAATTTTACCACCCTTGGTTTATTTACCTTGCACCGTAATGTAAGTGTACAGTTATTTTTGCATTTTCCCCGATCGGAATGGGGCCGTCGTAGCCGGTATTGAATCCCATGACCTCGCCCTTAGCAGCCCAACTCCTTAGCCACTAAGCAACGGCGGCGTGTGATGACTCTGTATGTATAACAAATGCACAGAAGTAAAAAAATACAGAATTGAGAACTATCTGCTTTCAATAAATCAGATTGGTATGAAGGTGGGCTCTAAAGTATGTATTTCTTTAGAAAAGGCATTTTCTTGACTGCTGCAGTCAAATTACTTGGCGTTCCGTTTGAGAGCACGAGTTATTTTCAATAGACTCCGCCACTATGTGTTGTTACCAGCTGGCAGGTTAATCAGTTGTTATTTACAGACCGTGGGTCAGGTGTAGCATGCCTGAATGCACTGAATAATGCGGGCTTACGATATGTCGTTACTCTGTCTGTGATCCGGGGTACCTTCAGCGCGGGAACAGAGTGGTATGTAAGCACACCCTATGATCCAAAGAGATGGTCTTAGGTAGTGCCTATTTTCTTTATAAACATAGCAACTTTTATGGAGCTGTCTTGAAGCAGACTAGGTGTAGGTAGATAGGTATTGTATGCAATTGCCTGCGAATTGACGCATTACGTTATTTGTGTATGTAAATATCAGAAATATGTGTATGAAAAACACGTGATTGGAAACACAGAAGAGTTAGCCGTAGTATGTCGGAACGCTTTGCTGGATTAAAGCATTCCGGCTGACACATGTTTTCAAGTGCATGTCGGTATCAAAAGGAACTGCGAAATGTTTAATTGAATCAAGCCGCATCAGCAGAGACTTTTCTAATGAGGAATGCAGATCTCTCTGTTCAAATATTCTATTCCAGACTCAAAAACTCGTAATTTATTTTTATCAACATTCACGGTTAACTGACAACTAGTAGACCATGACTGGTGCTCATTTACTAGCGTTTGTAATTTAACCAGGTTGACTAAAAATTATAGCAGTGTCATTTACATACGGTAATGCTTCTGAATAGATGACGCGCTTCTCAAAATCTTTTACATATATTGTAAATAATATAAGCGAAGAGCGGCGCATTATGGTAATTGTCTTCGCACTGCCGTCAGCCTGAAGGATGATTTTTCATAAACGCGAAAATCCTGCTATAAAACCATATTTGTAACGTTTGTCTACTAAAACTTTGCGACTAAGAGTGTCAAATGTTCTCGATATATATGTATGTAACAACTATACCGATTTCATTGTTGTCAACAGCAGTGTTAACTTGTTCAGTATGCCCTGTTACATAAACGAAGCGGCTGGGTTAGATGTGAAGCTACATTTGGAAGATGTGCGACAGCATATATTGCGCTTGCTACTATTGTTTTTTATAAGTATACAAAATATTTTAATAGATATTTTATATAGACATTTAAAACTGATTATACTGATCTTCATGTTTGAAACGTTATACTACTTTTCCCATCTTTAGGATATCAGAAATAAAAAAAATTATGGGGTTTTACGTGACAAAACCACTTTCTTATTAGGAAGCACGCCGTAGTGGAGGACTCCGGAAATTTCGACCACCTGGGGTTCTTTAACGTGCACCTAAATCTATGTACACGGGTGTTTTCTCATTTCACCTCCATCGAAATGCGGCCGCCATGGTATATCAAAAATAACTTGTGCCTCACTAAAATTATTAGATAAAAGCAATAGATGGGCTCCCGCCATGTGTATGTCATTTTTATTCTAGTTTACTATAGCTATATAAAATCCAGCGGATTTTAACCATCCTGCATATCCACAGCTGTTAAAAAAAATCTGCGTTATTTGTATCACGAGCCCTGTCCTTGTGCCCTAAACCCTGCCCTCTAGCTACCGCCTTCATATGTCTGATGATGTGAGGCTGTGCTGATATCGTCCTGTCGCAATATACATGTGTTCAAATCACGCAACGCCAGTATAGTAATGTCATTACAACCGGCATAGGTTCTTTTCTAGAAGAGGCCAAGAGCAAAACTCATTTCATTTTTGTGATTCCGCGTGAGTTTACTATCTAGATATCGCGTTAACATCACGATTTGGTTGTAGGAATGAATTGAACTGTAAGTATGGAATCTCCTTTATCGGGATAATTGAAGAATGTCATTATGCACCTGCCAAACTGCTTGAAAGTACCATAATCGGTAATTTAACTCGCAAAGAACATGTGCAATACTTTAATTAGAATAGCAACCAGTTAAGTGGGTCCTATGTGCGTCTCCGTATTATGACACAAGAAGTGTAACATTATTGTTCTGATAACGTCCGTAAATGCACTTGAACGCCACAGTACTTCCCCATTATGTTTAGTTCAAGTGATATCTTACGTACAGAGTGCACCTCACGAACAATGCAGTGTTTTCAGGCCTTCCTAAACATGTTTTGAGAAAGTTACGTGTTTCTCCGATCTGCACATGTTGAACTCCCTCCATTTAGCAGCACCTACCTTTTCGAAGAATTCATGCACGTCATCAAAAACTGTTTCTTGGTATTTGAAAGCACAGCTTAGCCGCTAGCGAAGTAACCTCATTTCTTTCTTCGCTACTGTTTCTGCGTTCTCTGAAGCTCGTCCGAACTTCTGCAAAAATATCTCGGACGTCATCCTGTACTCGCATCTTGGAATCTTTTTGTCGGCACTCATAGGTCTTGCCGAGCCGTTGTCTTAATTCTGAGGAAGGGAATAAATTAAAGTCGCTAAATGATTAAAGATACATTAAAGTCGCTCCTTAGAACTTCTACAAGGCCATTTCAGAAGTCGCTTTGTATTGGCGCCATGAAAATCTTACACGCTCTTTTAGACCTTGCTGTGCCATCGTCATCAGTGTTGACGCAGTAGATGTGTGACTTCCCTTCTGCTTTTTCTTTTTACATTCTTCGCGTTCTTTTCATCCTCTTCAACAACATTCCAGTATTTACTACCAGCGGGCTCACCTCTTCTTCACCCCCTTTATGTCGTAATCTTTCACACGGTGTTTCTTTCACAATCATCCACAAAGTGTTTCTTAACAGCATTTGCTTCATATCTTATTAGTGTTAGCGGGTTTTAATTTCTACAAAGTACGGATATCAAGTGCTGGCATATGTCCTTAACTGCCCGAAAACAGCCAGAAACAGACATCAGTAAAATGTTATCGAGCACTAAAAAGTGTAGCTGCCCTAACCGGTACACATAACAACGAAAAATGCTGCGCCTTTGGGCGTCATCATCGAAGACGGTCACTGGGGTGGAGGCTGGGCCGCTCCTTCGAAAAACATGGAGGACCCAGCCTTCCAACCCACCCAGCCTGCCGCCTCCCCTTTTTCTGTAAACGCATGAATAGCTTGAGCTTACGTTCCGAAGTATTTGCTTGCGGCGGGTTCACCTTTTCTTCGCCCCCACTTATGCCGAAATCTTTGAGCAGTCGTAGCGTAGCCACACCGAATAAAGACGCCAGCGCCGAGCTTTTTGCACAGCTGGCCTTAGCACGCTGGGCAAGACAGCAATCTCGTATCAAAGCACTTTTTTCTGAGCAGCACTCAAACTTTGCGAGATGCGTCTGGCGCCTCTAGCCAAGTACGCGTGCTGCTATACAAGCTCAATTAGCATGGTTGCCTGCGCGGGTGACAAGCGGGGTCCTTTCACTATGGCCACCATTTCTTTTCCTGCTAACAATTTGTGCCGGACAGCAACAAATTAATACCAGCAAATCGTACAGCTTGACTTACAATGCACGTAATGCAGCGGTTAGACTTTTTGATGGGTTTTGTTGTAATATCACAGCCTAAGCACTGTTACGGGAAATTTAACACAATCGACAAACCAGAAATCATTTTCCCGTGCAAGTCATATACAGTAGAAATATTTGTTCCACGCGAAGGGAGACAATTAACATTCCGTCCGTAAAATACCTCTCCTAGTGTAAGAAACTGAACACAAAACGTGCAAAAAATAATTAGGTCATGCACCGCGTTCAGTGTGTAGCAGCTTTTGAATTTTGCTGCGTATCCTTCAATTGGTAGGTTCGATGGCAAGGGGTTCCATTCGGATAGTATGCGGTATGACAAAAAATTACTGCAGAAGAGTGGAAAAACCGTCAGAAACAATTGAATGATGATAAAGTTTAAGAAAAACTGAAAGTGATTGCAATGGAGGCTGCGCTGTCAGAATCAGCACTCGCACCTGCATGGTCTACTGGCTGTCAGCGCTCCTGCGAAGTCGATGGGCAGCCGTTGTCCGTGTCACGAAGACAGGCTTAAATTTTACTGCACTTCCGCACTATTTATTCGTAGCCTCTTGCGGTGTCAACTTCATTCGCAATCGCTTCTCTCCTCTGACCTGAGGTCAACGCCACAAAAGGCTCCTTTTCCCTAGCTGAACTCATGCTAAAGCAGGGCAAATACAGCAGCAATTGACACGATGACTGCCACTTGGTAAATGAAGAATTCTTCCGTCAAAAACGGCACCATGGGAAACCCAGCTCGCTGACTGAACCGATACGACCAGTCTTCTGAAAACGTTTTCGAAACGTAGTCACCACTCGTGTTTAGGCTATACTGCTCGCGACGTGTTTAGTGAGTCGTGTTTCGTGAGAAATCTGTTTGAGATATTGAATCTATTAATGCGACTTTTGAAGAATTTGTGTGCTACTTGGGAAGAGGCACCTTTCTAAGTCGCACTCCCAGACTTTTTGGTTATTTCGAAGCAAAACTGGTGGGTAAGTGGTGTATAGGACGCACGTGTTCTGGCTTTGTTGCCATGATGATAAACATGATAATGCACGCTTGAGCACTCATCGCAAAGTGCCACGCTTATCTATTTCAGGCGACTGAAATCTTACAATTCGCAAATTCGTGCAGAAAACATTTCTAACGGGACATCTGTTATGCGCAGAAAATAAAAAATTATTGCACTTCGCTCGAAGCAATTAAAAGCGTCGTCTTCTGACGCGGTCACAAAATTCAACCAGCTCGGCTGGCAGCATTGCTGGACCACCGTCGTCGGACTCTTAAAAAAGTTTTACGAGATGTTGAAGCATGTCGCTTCCGTCGCTTCGGCAGCGCGGCATGCTCTGGACGAACGTGCAAACGATCACAAAGCGACTGCCTGAACCGGAACTGTGCTCAATCCATACTTGAACGCACGCACACAAAATGAGCACGTGACAGCAAGCCGAAATCACGGCGACTTCCCGCGCGGGTGTCTGATGACGATAATAACCTAGTGCTGCTTCCAGGAACGCATATATCTTAGGTGTCACAACGTGCGATAAGAAATTGTGGCGCTCTTTCTGTATATATTGCGGTAGTTTTGTGCCTTTAACATTTTTATTTTACGAAAGTTACGCTATAACGGTTAATCAGTACGCGCGACAACATATTCTTTTTCAACCATGTACCATCGACAATGACAGCACTTGACGTGGTGTATTACCTCGCTAAACCTAACCCGTCGAAGATGACAAGGTTCAGACGAAACATCATATGGAAAACAAAGATCCAATCGAAACACCGTCCAGCCTTTCTAAAGGACTGTCGCTGTGTATGGACCTTTTCTCCTGCAAGCACGGAGACACGCATATCAGGCAGGGAAGTAAAGCTGGCTGCAATCCCGCTGCCTACACGGGGAAACCTAAGCGCTAATATCTGTCGAAATGGACGCTCTGCTTTTAATACAAGAATCGAATTCTTCTAAAACATTACCGCGCGCTTTTATTCCACTCGTAAAAAAAAACTTCTAGTGGTCTCGCGAACATGCGTGGTTGAAGCATATAGTAGTGGCACCGTTGTAAAGACGCACGAACCAAAATTAAAAAGAAAAACGACTATTAGTCCAGTAAGTAAGTTACGTGCACTCTACCAGGGATGCGGTGTTGGAACTCTACGCCTTCCGGAAGCGGTAGAAGGCCTAGAGCAATAAGCCCTACTTTATCGAAAGTGAATACGTGCAGTAAGGCAGTTTTACTCTGTTTCCAATGTGTGGGCACGTACATAGCGTTGAAAAGATGTGCTCCATATGTATAAAATGTTTTTCTAGTTTCGCCGCAATTTTATCAAATCGAACACACTTACTATTTATCTGCATCACCCCGACTGTTATTATAATATTATATATTTCCAACGTTGGCATGCGTGCCCCCGCCCCCAGTCCCTATGTCGTCTCCATCAAGAATCACACGATGTGAGGCTGTTCATTTGCCACCCTGTGCATGTATGCACGCGTGTATATCAGGAAACCTGTATATATATATATAGTCATTACAAGGCACGTAGTTATTTTTTTTGCGAAGAGCCACAGAGCAAAGGTGATTCACCTTCCCGTAGTTCTGCAGGATTGTGATTGTAAGAAATTGTGTTAAAGTAATACATACAAATATAGACGCTCACTTTATTGGCAACCTAAAATGCGGGCGTATTTATCCACCAAACTGGTTCAGTAAGCCACGATCGGCGATGCAACTCCTTAGTCTTATATGACTGATTTCAATATTTTATAGAGACAACTCAAAAATAACTCGAAAACGAAGCATTTGCAAGTCTTTCCCGAATAAGTTCCGTAATTTGTGGGTATTTTTCTGTGCATGTATTTTACTACCTGCATTTAGCAACAGCTATCATTTCTAAGAATCGATGCACGCAAGGAAATCGGATTCTTGGCGCGCATAGATACAGTTGAGCAGGTGGCGGAGTAACGTCAATTGTTCCTTCACTTCTGTTCTTGCAGTTTACCACGCCCATCTGAACTTTTGCCATGACATCTCAGACGTCATCTTTTACTTGCGCTTCGAAAGTATATTTTTGTGCATATATAGAACTTGCTAAGCCGCTGTCGCAGGTGTTGGCGCCATGAATATATTTGTGTCTTCTGCATTGTTCATACATTGAACACGCTCTTGAGAACGTTTGCAAGGATATTGCAATGGTCGCTCTGTACTGGCGTGCAAAAATTTTGTACGCTCTTATGGACCTTGCTGTGCTGCTATCATAAGCGCTGACCCAGTTCACTGTATCTGTGTCTTCCCTCCTCCGTTTTCGATTCCATCCCACTCTTTCCTGTGCCTTATACGACATTTCAGACATGCGTGTATTATAGCATCACTTCAGATATGTTAAAAGAGACCCAACCAAATATTTGGGGCTGTTTGCCTTCTTCGGTTCATTTTCCCTTCTCGAGGCATTGACCGCAAAACATGCACTCGGAGTTGCAAGACCTCACCAACTTAAGCTTCGCAGCCATAACGATTTCTCCAAGCCATGACCTTTGTTCAGTAATGCTCACGTTTTTAAACACCATCTTTGCTACTATGAAGAAATTACTAAGAACGTGAAAAAATGCAAACGACTTTATTTATTCCTTCGGCTGCGAATTTACTTCCTACAAATATAATATTCTCTCACAATGAAAACCGCCATCTCATTCTTTGCCATCAGATACCTTCGGCCACCCACCAAGGCGGAAAGGCGAGGAATCGATCGCTTAAAAGGTTTTTGGTTAGATTACCACATGAGTGCGCGCCTCGAATAACGCATTATTTTAAGTAAAAAACTTGAGTACACGTGCAGCACCAACTATTTAACGCTGAACCTTGGTGAAGCCCCCTTGAATTTAGAATTCTAATGCAAACAAAAAATCTTGTGTTTCAGATTTCTTGCGGCAATAATCTCCCGCAGATCGAGTAGAGCAACAATAGTACTTTAAAGGGCCACTTAACAGGCCCCACAGCATATTTTGGTTATACGCTGGAAGTTGTTACGTGTCCTCTAGGGAGCGTTCTGCCGCAAAACTTTTCAAATCTGCTCATTAGCAGCCGAGATAGCAATATTTCGGTGCCGGGAACTTACGACTTCAGCGGGTGGACTTCACTGCCAAGCAAGACGCTCTCTCCACTCGCCCCGTCTAGCCTTTCCTGCGTTCTCCCATACCACGCCTCGAGGATCGCGTGACGCATGCGTCACAGGTCCAGCCTACATTTTTTTTGCTCCTCCCTTTTCTTTCCTTCCGGCACTGTGAATTTCTGCTGACGGCGTCGCGCGAGCTGTTGTCTCGTTCGCGCAGCGCACGATCTTGCTCTCTGTGCACAAGGAAACATGTCTAGCAGTATAATTGAGTGCTGTACGAATACTATGGCCGAGCGAGCGGATCGCAGAGAATGATCACGCAATGTAGCACGGTAGCAAATGGCATAATATCGGTACCTACGCACGTGACCGCACGAAAGTGGAAACAAGCAGACAAAGCGGAAGCACATCTCTCTTCCTTCGGTACCACCCCGCAAAAAAAAAGTTCGGTAGCATGGTGCCATCCCGTAACTCGTAAAGGCGAAAGCCTGCTGCACACGTAGTAATGCATTAAGTTATGGAATCGGAGGGGTCTGCCTTCTTGCAAGGCATAACGAACCGCAGTGCGAAGTATACGTGTGGCGCTGTGGGTCTGTAGGTCTAACCCAAAGCACTACGCCAAGGCTTTTTCGTTCTTCTTTTGTTCTCTCTTTCTTTCCGTCTTTTCTTCCTTTCTTTCTTTCTTTCTTTCTTTCTTTCTTTCTTTCTTTCTTTGTTCTTTCGTTTGTTCTTTCATTCTTTCCCACTTTCTTTTTCGTTCCTTCTTTTGTTTTTCTTTCCTTCGTTCTATATTTATTCCGTTCCCTCAGTCATATTCAGCCAGTGCATCTCTGCTTTCTTGCGAGGGTATGAGCTACTCCTGATGATGATAGTTTTTTCTCACTGCACTACACCCCGCTATTCAAGAGAAAGCCTTAGATCTCTATGTTTCGAGGTTGCGTTGTGAGGTACAAAAAATCGGAGCCCTCATTCCACTGTTCGCGCCTTCATCGTCGTCCACATCGCTGCCAGGTCCTTGCCGCTAACCATGCCCAAAAGGGCACAGTTAATTATTATAGGGTTAATTCAGGCATGCGAACACACGATCTTTTGTGGAAGCGGAACCCTCAGCATTTGGTGCGAATGAAACCCACGACCTTTGGCATGAGTCGAACCCCCTACCTTTGTTGTGAATTAGTGCGAAGCTGATTAAGGCACAGTTAATTAAGGTAGCTTCAATTAAGGCACACGAACCCACGACCTCTAGTGGGAAAAAGTAACAAGAAGTAACAACGCATTTGACTGAGAATGCTTTCATTTAATGGGTGTCTCTTGAACGAGCAGGCATTCGTCTTCACCCTCTTTGGTGTATGCTACAATGACTGTCAATTTTTTGAAGTATGAGGCATTGCAACGAGAAACTTAGGCTTTCGCCTTAAAAACAAATATTAGCCACTACAATAACGATAACTACGATGCTAATATTTACTGAGTAATCCTCTTTCATCTCTTCTTTCGATATATCTTTACCGACGCACTGTAAGTCATTATTTATTTCGAATGTATCCCTAAAGGCCCTGAGTAAGGGTTTTACATAGGGGTTGGAGGTTATTAAAAATCCTGAGTACTACAACAATTACAAGGCATATTAGAGTTAAATCACAACGCTATTGTAAACAGTGTAGATTTTTCCATAACAAAAATAAAGATAAAGTTACAAAGGAAAGCATGCTACAAGCACAATACAAAATAAGTCATAAAATGCTACATATGCACTGAATTCAAGTTTTAATCCATTGAAAATTAGTACAGAGCATGTATATAACCAAGGATTACAAAAGAAATTACCCAAAAGAACATGAAGAAACAGGAAATTATCGCTAAGGATGATCAAATTTAACTAATGAATGAAATTAATGATCATATAATGAATACAGATGGTGTAAAAAAAGAGAAGGCGACAAAACCGGCATATCCCATGACTTGTAGGAAGCCTATTGTGCTACACAAAATATGAATTAGGTAGCACCAACTAACTCAATGCTCAACTTTGGTGAACTCCCTGTTGCTTTCAATTTCTGATGCAAACAGAATAAAATCATGTGTACTACATTATTGTGACTCGAATTTGTCGCCGATCGAGTGGAGTAAAAATACTGCTTTAATTGAAGAAAATACGCGACTAAAATGTTTGTTAACCCCTGCCCTAACTTCAAATAAACACAGCTCTTGCTGCAATCTACGTGAGTGTCAAAGGAATCTACCAATGTACGGCGCTTTTTACTAAACGGCCTTCCTGACAAACTGTCATCAATAACTTTTCTCCATGACGTAAGTGACTCCATGACATAACTTCTCTTCATGACGCCGCGTGGGAGCAGCATGTCTCCTACATGTTCGTAGATCACACGGCGCTGGTTTGCGGACACACGGTATGAACGCTGGCACAGCGGTGCAAGGCTACTAGTGCCGATGTGATGAATGGCTGTGAATGTACGGCCTAAGCATTCTTGGAGGTCGAAAGAAGTGCAAAATTGATTAAGGAGGTCGACAATCTGCGCGCACTGACTCGGAGTGAGGTAGAGATCAATAAACGTTCTTTCACATGCCAGCTCAGACGTAAAGACAGGAAGAGAGATGGCGCCAGCCTGAAGAGGAGTCGACTCATCAGCCACATCGTAGACACAGCTTGCGTTAAAATTATCAGCAGAACCGATGCAATCGCAGCATGGTGCAAGCTTGACGGACATGAAAACGGACTCAAAACGTAAAATGCGTTGGAGCCCTGGCCAATGGGAAGGAGAGCAAAGGGACGGAAGAATGGATGAAGCCGTGCAGAAAGTTCAGACGGCTTGAATAGAACTGTTGAATTGTAGAAAGCGGCACAGGAAACGGGCACAACGGCAGCAGAAAAAGGAGAAATATCGTTGGCGGTGGCGACGAACACTCGAGCAAACACTATAGGCCAACCTTCAGAAAAACAGCAGCCAAATGGAGTCAGCGCTAGATCTACACGGGCATAATCATTAACTGCGTGATAAGACGAGAGGAAGACCGATCCTATAATGATGGCATGAGAGGAGTGAGGAAGAACAACAAAATCAATCTGGTAGAAACTGTATTTTATGGCGACATGGACGATGCATGTTCCTACATTGTCGATTGGCTTAGCGCTTGCTCTACGTAGCGAAACTGAAGAAAAAGTAGGAGGACGCTTAAGCTTGGCCTTTAAGAGTTCAAGGCGACAGCATTCAAACACCCATGACCGTTCTCACGCTTTGCGACAACTGCAGGGTACGTAACAATAATGTTTACCGGAACACGCTTGTCGCGAACGCCATGTGCGAAGGCGGCCGCTATGCATGTGGCCTCAAAAAAATTCAAACTTCCTCCTAATGCATTTAGTGAAACCCTGAACACGTGCAAGGAAAAGTTACTATCCTATCAATTGCCCAACAGGTTTCTTAAAGAGAAGGTCTCAATGATAATAATATGGGATAATGTTGGAGCTGCAGACGCTCGTCTTATTCGCTTCGGTGAGCAGAAATTCTTGTGTTGTGAAGTATTATGACATGGCAATTACTTACAGCAAATAGGCGCTCCCATGCTAGTCATGCTCTGCTGCATACGAAATGCAAGGTGCTGCAATAGGTCAACTATGAAAACAATACTGTCATGGCTAAAGCTATAGAGGCTAGAAATTTTAAAGCAGTGCAAAAACAAATGCAGTCTAAGGGGCAGAGAAATGAACAAGCGTATGAAAGCGCCCCTTTGTCTGGTTTTTTCATGGTGCTTTCAACCTTTCAACATTCCAACCATAAATTCGTGCGTCAGCTTGCCAAACTTTCGGGGCTCTTGGTTGCGAAAGTGGTGTCAGCTCGTCTCCACTAAACATTTCAACTGGATAAATATACAGCAGTGGCAGTGTAGAGGGAGAGCATGTATCTCGTATAAGGTACGTACTGAGTTCAAATTCTGAAACAGCCAGAAACCACCCGTTCCTTTCTAATGGGTAAAGATGTGCCCTGACCTGGTCTTCAGCTTCTTGTGGGGCTTCACATATCGTAATAGGGTGCAATTGGAGATTTCATGCACGGTGTCTGGGCGCCTCTTATGCAAGGACAGATGGCCCTCTAGAAGCGCATCCGCTGTGCCTGTGGAAGGCAAGTGCTGCCGCCAGGTACCTACCGATAATATAGTTGCAAGCGTCCTCCCGGCCTCATGCTCGGCCAATATGGGACCTCAATGCTTGGAAAGGGGTGCTTGTCCCCAACTCTAAGGCGTCCCCACCTCAAGTGCACCTAAAGGCGCCACATGGCAAATTGCTGCCATGGGGGCCTCCCAAACCCACTTTCTTGAGCTCAGAAGCGTTTTAACTGCCATTCATAGCGCAGGCTTCCTTCTCAAGCGTATCATCCCTGATGAAAGTTAAACGCCAGGCCGGGGTACCCTTCTTTCCATTCGAACTAGTGGGTGCCCAGCGATGGTAGGAATCGAATCCACAACCGCCCGCAGGTGAGATGGGCACTCTACAACAAAGTCAATCAAACAAATATATATTGCATGTTAAGTAACAGCAGCCACAGGCAAACTGAGCTGGTAGACTCACACAAGCACCAGGGCAAGAAATTCTCATTGGGAAACTTTAGCCTACTGGGGAAAGGCAGGTAATTTTGTTTTGACTCTATGTGAATCATTAGGCCAGCAGTAAAAGTTCACATAAATGCTCGACTATGCATTTGCCTCAGGCTCTGCTGGACACCGTGCAACGCCAAATTATGGGCCTCAAGTACCTTTCTAGTGGTTGGTAAGTTTTCCCATCAGCAAATGGCTTCACGCAAGCAGTCCCTCTTTTATACTCTTTTGCTTTGGCTTGTACATCCCACCAAACAACTTCCTGAACTAGCGGTATGTATGAAAAAGACGGTTGGCAAAAATATATTTACCGCATCAACACTTGAAAGAGCGGCTTGCCAAGATTTATATATACAAAAAATATACCTTAGAGGCACAAGTAACAGACGACGTCAAAGATGTCCTGGCAGAAGGTACGGTGTGCGTGGTTGAATGTAAAAATTAACAAACAAATGATGCTACTTCGCCACTGACTCAGCCGTATCCACAAGTACCAAAATGCAGATTTTCCTGACGTGCATCGATTTTTGCAAATGACAGGTTTTGCTTCTGCATACAAGGCAGCACTTCAAGAAAAGCCAAAAAAGGAGATGGTACATCTTTAGGGAACGTGGCTAACAGCAATAGTTCGCAGGTATTTTAAATAGTATAGACAATATATTCAATAAGTCACACACGGTGGACGAGTTTAATCAATGATTGCGGGACATTGATACGCTTTGGCAAACAAACAACATAATTAGGCTAGCCTAAGGAACGAGTGTTAATAGTTGAATTTTATATTGTTATGGAAAGAAAATCTTGATTATAACGCCTTTTTGCAAACGCGATTCTGCGGAATCATGAAAAGGCACTTCAATCTTGCTCTGTTGCTTCTCTCAGAAGAAATTGCGTCCCTCGAGATAACCACACGTCTCCGTTAGAGTTTAGTGATGTGAAAACCTGCATATAGCCAGAGGGCGGTCAAAGAGCAGTCTCGTATTGTATGATTTATGGCGGAGATGACGGGGGGCGGAAATGGGGACACGCACGAGAATGTTCAAAATTCATACAGATAATAAATACTATATGCATATTAATAACAGTCAGAAGCATACAGAAAAGTAGTAAGGCTCTTCGAATTGATAAACGTGTGGTAAAACTAGAAAAAAAAATTATATCTACATACTGAGCACATCTTTTGAACTCTATTAAAGGGTTCGAGAGATGTGTTTTTGGTGAAGCACAATATGTGGCAAGTTTAGTACCATTTTTTTGATGACTGTAATGTTTTTGCACATCGTAAGACCAGAGTGATGATTCAAGGTATAGGTCGGTGTCTATGTTATGTGCCATTAGTAAAAGTTTGGGGAAATGAACCGTGCACCTATAAAGCTACAATAGTAATCCCAATATCAGTTGTCCAACCAGCAGTCATTCAGGTCTAAGAGGGTCACTTCCACTGCTTAACCACTGCTTACACAGCCGAATAACGCTACTGTACTCAACAATGCATACGGCGTATTTATTTCTTGATGAAGGGAAAGCCATTCACATTATTGTTCACCAGATTTCAATAGACAAGCATTACGAGGACAATTTCAGGGTGGCGCAGATACAATTTTGCACAAGATATCTTTCAGCGAAACGACAGTGCGTAGTGATAAATTTTGTAATTGTCTTCGCAACAAAACATTGTCTCTGCGGCACCACAGGGTACCGTACCGCGGTTGGTGTTACTCGCATTTAATATAAAGAATTTTCAACGGTACTTAATTCACCAGAAGCTTTCTTGCATGCAGATAGCACAGCATCATCTTTTGGACATGATATAGCTGAATTACAACTATAGAAAACAAACGGGCTAAACTTAGAACAGCCGTGGTTTCAATTCGATCTGTCCACCAGTAATATTGAAGAAAACGTTATTTGAATTCTTCCTTTCTAAAAAAAGGCATCAGCTACAATTTCTGCCTATTTAAGCATCAGCATGTTAGAGATTGCCCCTTACTTCGATAAAATCATCATGAACTTTCAATGAACAGTCCCCATTGAAGTTAGAATCAGAATCAAATTTTATTACTACATACGAAGTTATTACAACATGTGATATACAGGAGGAAGTGCCATAGTCGGAGACCGATTTGGGACCTCCTGTACATGATATATAGGAAAGAAAAAGTAAACTTAGTTAATGCAGCGACATTAATAAACACAACTATAGAAACATATGAGAAAGGCAGCAATTATAAAAACAGTCGAACACATTATGCGGCATATACCAAACAATATTATGTAAGGCTCGGTTGGTTCAAAAGGAACTTTTTGAATTTCTGCAATAAATGAGTGTAGTGTCATTAATTATAACACAAATGGTAGCGAGTTCCACAACAAAAAGCGCTGAAATGAACAGATTGCTTGCCGTAGTTGGTTCGAACTTTAGGTAAGAAAATGCACTGTTCACGTGGGTTGAGACATACAAAATATTTAGGGTGTTTCTTTCGCTTCTAAACGCACGTCAAGCAGACTCGTTTAAACTAGCAAATGGTTGAGAGATCCTATTATAGTTCCTGGAAGTTTCCAACCGCTGTTTGCATATTCACTACTTTCCGTTTATGCGCAGTCATCTCACCTATTGCATTCAGTCACGGTGCGGCACAAACAATGGCTATCTTGGTACTATTAGTCAATTACATAGCACGCCAAAAACGGTAACTACTATTTAGAAGGGAAGTACAGTCACAGAATACACATTGAATCACAGGGTGTGGTTTTGTTTAGCTTTGTCCATACGATCAAGGTAGCTGGGATGATGCACAAAATTATGGTACGTAAGAAATCCTCTTTATTGAGTACATTTGTAGAAGAGTTGACAGTTGGGCTAGTTGGTCGTCCATATTTGAAGAGGTAGCTTAGCGCAAATAAAACCACGGACACAAGGAAGACAGACAAGCACTGTCTTCCTTGCGTCTGTCTTCCTTGTGTCCGTGGTTTTATTTGCGCTAAGCTACCTCTTCAAATATGAGTACATTTGGCCGATCCACACGTGAGAAAAGGGCTCGACCTGACAATTCCCTTAACCTGCCATTTGCTAGAAACACACATGGGTTCCGGCTACTCGCATTTGCCGGTGCTATCATCTCGAACACGATACCGAATTATCTTGAACGACAAGTCACTATGCCTAAGAAAATGTGATATCGAAGCAAACACGGGCTTTGAAGGTAACATAATATTTACTTATTTTGTTATTTGAAATAAACTTAATGCTATTGCGGCGTTACAGAGAAGAGTGGTACATCTGTGGTATATTATTGGAAATGTACGTCTTGAATGAAGGTTGAAGAGGGTTGCTGTCGATAGAGACGAAGAGGTGATTTCATTGCGATGGCGTCTCTGGCATGAATGAATGAAAGTACAAGTTGGTGCGGCAGCTTTGCATTTGACTTTTAGAACGATGATAACACGTGACGAGGTGTAGGAAGGCGGGGTTAAGGTAGCGTTTTTGAGACAATCGAGTGAAAAAGATTTTATCAAAAAGACAGATAGTCAACTGCTCTTCTGCAAGATAAATCAGGAAGGTTAAGGAAGGGCCTCATTGCAAACGCTCTAAAAATTCGAGAATGAGTGGAATAGATAAAACGAGCTGAATGGTTCCGGATGGCCTGTAGAGAGGAAATGAGCACTAATGACGAAGTATTCCAGATTGATCATGAGCATTCTAATTGGACCTAACAGAGCGTTAGTTTTATTCAGACGGTGGCTAAAGAGAAGTTTCGGAACAAAAAAACAAGCAAGTGGTTTGAATTGTTAATCACATCACATTACTTTGGCTTTAATAATAGGTTCGTCGAGCAGTCACTGCGCCATGAGGAAATATCTAAAGACAGTGCCTTGTGGCACAGCAGAAGTTACGGAACAAATATGCGAGTCAGTACCGCTGGCGCGGACGCAGCGTGTTCTTTTGCCTAATAAACACTCTATCCACTACACCAAATGCGGGTCACTATTAAGACTAATGATCTTAAGAAGAAGACGATTTAGTGCATAAAAGAACCAATGCCAATAGAAGAAAACAGGTCATTACTAAAAAATAAAAGTTGCGTTTCACAGGATAAGTATTTCCTAAAACCAGGCTGGCTGCTACTGACGAAGTTACTTGATTCTTGAAAGGCAACTAGGTTCAATTAAATACCACGTTCTAAGAGTTTACATGGGTCACTGCATAGCGATATGGGCCCGTAGCTATAGCTGATTAGCTTCGAACAAGCACGTTTGCAAAGTTGTTTTGTTCTTATTCTACTGTTTTGCTTTTTGGTGCGTTCACATGCCGCTGCAAGCTAGGTTACTATAAGCTGATCTTACAATTGTACTGATATAGGTATTACGACATTGGATACAAGCAAACTTGTACATTTGAATGAGATTTATTTGTGTTTCAGTAAAAAGCAAAACGGCTTGGCACAAAGCTGAAATGTGTTATCCAAGCTGTGTATAGGATTCCCATGCAGCACTGCTTTTAACGAAGTGAAAGAGATGTTGTCCCACGAATTTTGAAAAGCTGTACGAAAATAGAAGCGTGAAAAATACTTGCATTCGAATAACTAAATGGTGATAATGCCGCGTTTTTACTAGACGTATGGCAAACGCAAGTTTATTTCTTCATTTTAACACCTGTAGTTACAAGGAACTCAGCTCAAAGCCGGGCTCCAGGCGTGTGTCGGCACGCAGTGGGCTCCAACATGGCGGCCACCATGGCAGACGAAGGGGTTGTTGCCAACCAACATAGAGCGACAAAGATACAGATTATCGAGGCGCGTTAGGTATACTTGTTCGCGAATAACGCACCCTTCAGTAGAATATTGGCCAACATTTTGTAAATACCATTTTCGTTATAACCTTGGCAGCAGTTTTTAAAACGACAAATTTTGAGGCGTTGACATTTTAGTATACGGATATGTAAAAATAAACATGCTTGATATCGCACCCGATTTGGTATAATCATAATCGATTTTAAATTCTCAATCCTTCCAACATGATAAACGAGATGATGATGATGATGATGATCTTCATGATAATCATTAGTCTATATTTATGTCCACTGGTAAGATGAAACCCTCTTCTGCCGCATAAGTGGTCAGTTGTACCTTGTCTGGAGGCCATCCCACTTTCGCCCACATTACGCAAGAATGCGGGCTCTGGTCACGCAAATTTTATATGCATCACGTTCAAGCACGAAAATTCAGAACGGAGAATTGCGAGACTCTGCTCGCCAACGAGGAAAACGAGGTCCAAGTGACACTACTGGACGAAACAAAGCAGGTGGTTGACGCCAGTGAAGCCTTGGACTTGGGACCCCACCTACCTGCTTCGCCAACCCTCCACTTTTAGAAAAAAACATTATTCAATTAAGTTCCCCCTGAGGTCTCTTATTATCCTTGTCTTGTGCTAGCTGGTTGCAAATGGCACCAGAAAATATCCTAGTTTCTTCACACTACCCATATTTTTGCCGTCCTCGACCGCACTTCTCTTCCATTGGCAGTCATTCCGCAACTAGCACGCAATCCCGTATTTCCCCCATGCAATTACGTTAACTGCTCAGCTCATTTTCTTCCACCGACTGTCGGCTAGAATATCGGCTACCCCCCTTTGCTTTCCACTCAGCATCGGAATGCAGTATTCGCTTGCATTCTGTTCCTACATTTTGGACCGTCATTTTCGTATTCACTTCTATTACACATCGGGTATCTCTGTTGCGTTGTGCCATATTTAAGCTATGATATTCCGTCATTCAGCGCAGGACCGAGGTATCGATAGTATAGAATTAAGCACCTCCAGTCACAACACGTAGCTATTAGCTTGTGTGGTGTTACTGGCGTGAAACAGCTCTAGATGACTGCGCTGCAGGGGGCTCTTTCCTATAAACATGACAAGACATGCACCGCAGCTTCTTTCCACGTCTCGCGCGTGCGATCTGGTGAGATTCGGTCTCACAGAGTGCAGTGTTTTACCTAGTTCTCTGCAAGGGACGAATCCTTTCAGATGGCCATCTTCACTTTAGATGTAGGATTCCACAGGAACGCGCTGCAGCCCTTCCGCGGTGGTATGCTGTCGATGGTAAGGCCAACTGCTGCCAATGGATTGTACGCGAGGATAACAGTGATGGTATTTGTTCGCGTCTGAATTTTTTAAGCGTTGGTGCTTATTGTTCAATGGAAAGCGTCAGTTGTTTGTTGAAGGGTCACTTGTTTCTTCTCTTTTGCGTTCTACCATCCTCGAGGCATAGTAGTAATATCAATACGTGAATGATTTGGGTAAAATGAATCTGCGGCAAGATAACATAGCACTATTCCAAACTGAAATTATTCCAAAGTCTGGACGTCCAATCCACGTGGCTGTTAATGCGAATAGGGAGGGGATCCCGCGAACTTTTTGAATTAGCCCAATCATCAGCCTTCATGTTTGCCAGAAGCATCCTTAGCTTGTGTCTACTCCTAGCCATATTCTTGCGCCAAACGCAACAACAAGCACCAACCCGAAAGTCCGCGTGTGCCCCTGAACGAAGCCGCAAATGATGTTTGTGATTACTGGACGTGGAATGGAAACTGTGTAGTGAAGCCTTAGCGCTAGCCTGGTACATCAATCGCCGTGCGTACGCTGTTAATATATACATGGGAGCCCTGTCTAAACATTTTTAAAGGCGCAAAAGCCGACGCATCAAATGTTCTGAGCACTTGACGTCACTTTTGTAGGAACCTGTACGTTGCAACATAGCATTCTAAAAGACACGCTTCTCGTCCACTTTGTTGTCCTGTGTATCGCGCTGGTAGTATACTCTGAACTTGTAACTGAAAGACAATATCAATAAGCGCTATTCATAATGCAGGATCGTAGGCCCACGGTAGGCGCACTTGCCGTAGTTTTTCAGCTTTCTGCTCAGCCCCGCACGCCGTTCACGGTTAGCCTGTTTTGTGGAAACAAACAATATTATTATTATATTAATGCTCTTAGATATTCTAGTTTCTTCACTGTAATTTATATAAATCATCCAGATTTCATAAGCTAGTCATGCATTTAACCTGTATTAGATCAACATTTTACGACATGCTTATGGGATTCGTTTCAAACTAGATCGCTCAGCCAGAGAATGTGCAAATTAAAGTCTCAATGTTTATTCCAATTTGGTATTCCAAAACAGATTGTATTGGAAGAATTTTTTCCCTGCTTGCGTTGTCTGCAATTCAATTTTCAGAGCTGGAGATACTGATTCCTTTTCTTGCTGTCGAAGGGCGGCTTCAATGCCCATAGCAAGCTATAATTGTTCATTTCGAAAGTGTTAAGCAATGGCTATATCTCTAAGTTAATTAATGCGTTTTTGTTCCGCGAACACAATTAAGTTTTCTTTATCCCTCTCCTTGACAGCCATGGAATGAAACTGTTCACTTTCATAGGTATCAGGATGCAAACATTCCGGAGTTTGTCCTCAGCATTTGTCTGCATCCTATAGTGTGCATGTTTGCATCAAGTTCTGGTGTTGCAATAGCAGTGATGTTCGCATATTTTTGTACTGCAAGAAACGAAATTATTGAACTTTGTTTTCTAATCTACAATGTGGCCATGCAGTAGCGACCACATTATTGAGCAAAAAGAAAGCTGCAGATCCAGTGCGCGTGTTGGAATCTATGCGAAGTGGAGTTTTTGTCAAGGGATGAATTAAATGCTGTTAATGTAACTGCGATACATACAATTGGTCTTATTTTCAACAATCCAACATGTAATCTTTTACAAGGTTTGCTTATGCACCGCATAGGTCACAACCTTAATGCCATGTAATGTTTATGCACTACACTGTTCACAAACCATAACCATACCGAAACGCAAACGGCAGTTAATGTAGATGTGAACTGCGAGACATAAACACAGTGACATTGATTGAGCAAGGAATGGTGCGAGGTGTATGCAAATGAATGAATGAAATGTGCTTATGTACTTATTTATTTCTTTACCTCGCAGGCTGCCAGGTTGGAGTATTAGGTGAGGGGGAATAAAAAGGTAGTTACGAAAGGAAGAAGGCTACAAAATTAAGAAAAAAAACCAACAAACAAAAGCAGCACCAATACAATGCACCAACTAGCCCAACGTATTTTACTGGCACAACATTATGCAATACTTAATAAACAATAACAGAAACAATTACTGCCCATGCACCCTGTACAGGCGGTAGACCAGCGGAGCTGAAATGTGCGGTCCCAGTGTTTATCACTGGGTTAATTTCGACTGTTTATTCAAGGCTTTCCATATTATTGGTTATGTCTGTGTTTCTTAATGAGGTTACGCATACGTTTGGCTTGGGTTTATCACATTGTTTATTCGCAAGATCGCCATCATGGAAAGTGCAATGAATGGTTCATTGTGTTAATGCAGCGGGTCCATCAAAGTCCTTCTGAATTCTGTTACGCATGTGAGCTTTGTAATGCGTTAATCATAATATCTATGACTCGGTTATGCACTGTAGTTACTAATTGACGTGCCGGGCCTGCACATTTCATTTAATTAAATACAGGGACACATTTTCGAACCTATTGGGAAGATGGACAGACTGAAGCTCTGCTGCGAGAGAGAAACGACGTCACTATCGGTGTAGCTAATTACCCACCAAACGTTTGCTGCAAGATAATTATGAGATCATGATCTTGTCTTAACCCCGTCCGATTCTGTTTTCCTTCCTTGCACTAAGGCAATAAGATATATGTATATGTTTTGAATGCATAAACGTTTCTATGTCTACCCAACAAGAAAATTCTCCGTCCATCATGTAAGACGAATAATCGCTAACACCCCCCTAAACAATGACTCATATCACTACACTAGGGTTTTTGTGATCGGAACACGACTGTAAAAAGAAGAAACACCTTTCTGCTAGGGACCATGACAATGAGGAGGTGTATTAACAAATGAAAGTTTATTGAACATGCCGAGCAAATGCTAGTCGACAAGCAATAAATCGAATTTACACAAAAAGCAGAAGCAAAATCTGATGTGTGTCCATACAGATCCCAACAGGAAACGCTGCCATCAGTGAAATTGTAACAGAGGCCATGCTGACACAAGATTCTCCCAGTGTCTTTGCATCTACAGTTTCCATAATTTCTCTAGGCAGATGATCTCCACAGAATGCTAGCTTCTTCCTCTGCAATGCACTCTCGACATCTTAGATATCATTGCAGAGGAAGAAGCTAGCATTCTGTGCAGGTCGGCTGCCTAGAGAAATTATGGAAGCTGTAGATCTAAAAATGCTGGGAGAACCTTGTCAGCATGACCACCGTTAAAAATGGATGAATTTGCTGACAGAAAACGCACATTAATTTTTGCTTCTCTATTTCGTGTATTCTCGGTTTATTGCTAGTCAGCCAGCATTTACTCGGTGTGTACATTAAACTTTTGTTGTTAGATAATCTCGGCTTTCTTGTTCATCCTGTGTGTTCGCTGTTGCCGCTTGCAGCCAGGCTATTCTTTATTTTTTTTTCAGACTGCAGTAAGTCACGTTAATGGCCCTTATGATGCTTCTGTGTACCTTATAAAATCTTTCATTTGGCCTGCGTAGCAAAATGTGTAGTGTAAAGCAGTAAGAACAGGGTACGCTACCTTCTAAATACAAGGTTTATTGTGAAAATGCAGTGATTTATAAAGGTTACCAGAAAAGTACAGCAACAAAACTTGATAAAAACTAGTAGTTGATGAAACGAAGCATAAAAACGGGATGGGAGAAAATACATATAAGTAGACAGATCCAGGGAAAAATTCCATTATGATCACCAAGTGCGGGTGTGGCTACCTTCCAAGAAACTTTTTTTTCCTATGGCGTAGAACTGGAATAGTGTGCTTGCATAAGCAAGCTGTCATTCGGTCTATTGGAATAAGAAGAGTGTTTCTTGAGAGGTGCTGGCATGCAGGATTGGCAATTGTAAAGATTTTTTTCCTGCACGTGGCATTTTTCTGTATTTTCTTTGTGTAGCATTTTTATGTTTGGCTGCATCAAGCAGCAAGTTTTATCTAGCTTTCAAAGATGTCTTTCTTTTTTTCTGGTAATTTGTTTAACTCGCCACATTTTTACAATGAACCTTAGTTTAAAGTTAGCCATCATCCATCTCTAGTGTCGTCCTGTTGATACTGCTTCATGCTGTGCACCGTTGCAACATTTGTGTTTGTGTGTGTGTGCGTGCGCACGCATGGATTTGGATGTGAAATCAGGCCCTTGGGCTGAGGGATGATTCTTCTCCTGTGCAGCCTCATGAATTCATTAACTATAGTGCAACAGAAATACGATGGACAAGAACGAAGTGAATACACACCAACTCGTCCAGTTTTCAGTTCTTATGTCCGGCTTATACGCACGCTTGTGTCCTGGAATATCTGCATGGCTATGTATCCCGTAATTTATTTCTTGGCCATGTGCTTTCAAGTCGCGTGTCAATCTCCTGATTTTCCTGACAATCTCATGTGATGTGCAGGCCCAGACAGCTTCTGGTGAATACATGCTGGTGAGCAGGGTGTTGTGCAGGGTGTAATTTGCACTACAAGTGCTGCTTTGATTGCTTCCAGTTCAGCTTTTCTAGGTGTAGGATGACCTGTAATGGTACTCACTTATATGGGGTTTAAGTTTATGTAGTGTCATACTACTGTTACACTGCTGTTGCCACATGAGTGTACTATATGTGCCTGATGTTTGCTTGAATCTTCATGATTAGTAACGTCCTCTGTGTGTTTGGCAGTTGCATATATTCTGCTGGCCTAATTGTTTCCCCTATATTGGATGGTATGGGCCTGTTGTGTTACAAGTTCATGTGCTTCCGAGTTTGTTTCTGAAGGGAGGGGTAGTCATCTTTCCATCTCATATGCCAGCTGGCATAGTATCTGGGGGCCAGGTTCTGAGCTCTTGAGGCAAATAATTTGTGCTGCAGGCTGCAACTCTACTCTGTCTAGGTGCTTGTTCTTTTGCTCTTTTTTATAGAGGTCTTACATAAAGCAGCGTAAAGTCGGAAAGACCTGTTATTACCCGATGCCTGTATCCGATGAGTTCTCTTTTTTGTGCGCTGCTGGCAATTGTATATACCGTACAATACTTTGAACACAAGCACTGCATCTGCGACTTTCCATAGTATCCACTTGTCCACCCCAGATGATTTCAAGATTATTCCTTTACCCAGGTGTAGAATTTGTGTCCAGGCATGACATATTTGTTTCACCCACGCGCTGGCACTGCCGTCATGGCTTTACACTAGCTGAGGATTTGTGTATGTTGACTTGCGGGCATATTGCTTCAGCTATGTGGAGCACAATGTGCAATCTGGCGTAGTTCTTGATTCTAGACTTTTTTCCGACGTCAATGTAAGCTGACTTATCAGAAAGCGAGAGGCCACACTGGCCAAGAAAGTCTCCAGTGCTGTCGAGAGCTTGTTGCATCATTCTTTAATTCTGTATAAGATAGCTTTCCCATAGACTGTAGTACAGCATAAGCTGTAATACTTCTTGTAGTATGCCTTTGTTGTTGGTGTGGGTGGGCGAAATGTACCTCCAACTTTCGCCTGGAATTTTCTGTCTTTCGGAAAGTTAGTGTTTAACTTAAAGGGCCCCTGAAACGGTTCGGACAAATTTTGTAGACGCGTAGGGTACAGCTTAAGTAGAACATTCGCACCACAATTTAAGTGAAGCGTTACGTATTAATGGAGCTACAAGCGATTACAAGTTACCTAGGTGGAAAAGCATGGCTAGGGAGGAGGGTAACGCCTCCCTTGCCATGCTTTTCCTCCTCAACTCGTTCACCGAGCGGACGGGGCTAAGCTCCGCCTTCAATGGTTCTGCGTCATGATGCGACGTCACATCGTCCACTTCCGTTCGTTTTGGAGCTCGCCCCCGCCCGCGCAAGACGTCTCCGCTAGCGGCTTGACCGTCAACCGCAGGCGAGAGCTGTCGAAGCAGCGTGCGTTGCGAGCATTCTGTCGTAGCGCCGAACGTGTCTGGTATTCCGGTAATCACACGCTAGCAGAACGTTTCGACAGACTGTGAAGGCATAAACTCAAGCTGATGAAGGAACTTTAGCGTAGACGTCCGTGAGCTGCCTGATGGGTCTCCACGGTCTAGCCACGCGTTGGCGCAAAGCTTAACCAGCCGAACAAAGAGCTAATATTGCTCCAACCAAGTGTAAAGCATTTTAAACATTAACTAAAACAACGTGTTAACGATTACACTCCTGCGAAAAATTTACACCAGCAGCAAAGAAGAATACATTTTGTTAGTGCTACTGTGTGTGGTTGCGCTCTATGCCACCAGGTGGCTGCACCTTGCCGACCATTCACATTTGCTCTTCTGTTCATCCCCTGAAACGACACGCAAGGGAACACGGCCAGGCCCTATCCCCTTGCGCTTGCGTTTACCCTAATACCGGAATCGGGAAACGCTATTGCGTTAGTAATCTTCCGGTGTAAAAAGACGGCCGCAATCGCGCAAATCCTGGCGCCCATCGGATAGCAGCTGTTCAATGCGCTGCAGCCAGTCCGCTCGTCTACTGGCTTGCAGAATGACACGATGTCGCATCTTGACATATTGCCAGTCGCTACATTTGCAGTCCACAACGCAACAAAGTCAAATCGCAGCTCTCGCGAAAAGGCAGACCGACACTGACTGTGGTGCTCTCGTCAAAGACGGAGCACGCTGTGACACAAGCAGACGGCACTTGCTGTGTGCCGGAAGTACATAAGTGTATTGAAAAGTTGTTCTTGTGCATTCTCTTTATGTTACTTTTATTTTATATAAAACTCACATTCCTACTATTAGAAACATCATTTGTTTGCCATAAGATTGGAAAAATCGACCACGCGCCCTGGTCAGCCAATCGGATAACTCGCCCCACTGATGTCATAAGGGTAGGGGCGGCTTAAAATTCCGCCGATCAGTTTGCTACGATCGGCAGCGATGTGCATTTTAGAACCTTATAATAAATTACACGCTTTACACGGAACACTTAGATGCGTCAATTAATGATCAGAAGGACCTACTCTAACGACTATGTACGTTTATAGAAAATCTTCAAAATCTTTTCAGGGTCCCTTTAAGTGCTCTACCAGACATTTTGTTGCTCATCGTTACTCTTCTTAGAGTACCATGAGGTACTAAGTTTAAAAGCCTCTTCCCTCTCTTCATTCTTTCATAAGCGGTATTACACAATGCCCTGCAATAAAGTTTCTGCTACTTATGGCCGAATCACATCTGCCAGAAGGGACCACTCTTGAAAAAGGTTTTCTTTGTGCAATGTGTGCGACGTGGTATGAACATTCGTGTCTTGACATTTGTACATCTGTAGAACCTGCTTCCTACCAAGAGTACTTGGTATACCTGATTATGCTTATTTGTGCAGTGCTGTTGAACAATACATATTTATGCAATGAATGTTTACACACTAGAATTATCCCGAAAGATGGTTGTTTTACAATTGTGCCCTTTGCGTTCGACTGGTGTTAGAATATGCATAAGGATGTCCCCCTATGCTATCCTATTTGCAAGCTTAAGGGTTCAATAAAAGACGATGAACTAAATCTAAGTGCAAGAGCTTTTTTTTACCTATGACTCCCATCGAAATGCGACTTCCATGGCTGGTAATTCAGCCCCTCGCCTTGTATTAGCAGCAGAACGCTATAGCCACAGTGGCAGGTGAATAAATTGAACAATTTGTCTGCAGATGTTTTTTTTTCTTGCCTGTATGTACGTAAAACTCGCAATAAGTGTGTTATTGCAAAAAAGCAGATTGTTGTCGTTTATTGACTGAACCACATATTGTGTATAGTTGAAATGCAGAAACTTGTCCTACTATCTGCGGGTGATATGTTCTCGCAAGTAGCATGGCATTCTATTACTTATAAATATATTAATCACAGCGGATATCATTAAATAGATTTACCCACTAATATATGTGATCACAAACTTATTAGAAACATGTAAGGCATGAATGTTTCTGCACACTTGATCACCTGTGAACGTGCAAGAACTGCTTGTACTTAAAAGATTCCAAGGTTCACAGGAAGGGCTCCAACTGGCTTACTTCACTGCACAGTTTTGATTTACTTTTCTTTAACGTGTCGTTTTCTACTGTTTTATCCCCAGAAGAACAGGCTGTTTGCCTGCTTTTCGCATTGTTACACGAGTTTTACATGGCGGTGTAGGTGGGTACGTTGTCACTGTGCCACTTTAGCAAGCGAATAATTTACTTAATTTGCTAGCTGTAGACTTAATTACCTTTCAAAGCAAATGTTAATACAGGTGCAGTACGGATACAAAGGCAGGAACGTATTCGATGTTTATTGGTTTCTGTGCAAGAAAAAATAGTTCTCCAGAGAAGAGGCACAACTTAACGTGCATGTAATATTCAAAAAAAAATTAACGACGCTCTTTATTCAAGCCACGGATTTATAGCTATCGCAGAAAATTCATTACACTTGTCTACAGTTCTGCTCTGTAAAATTTAATAAGTGAGGTAATGTAACCTTTCAAGATACATCGGGAAATTCACGCTTGAAAACCGACAAGAAAATGCAACTGAACGGTACTGCGTTCAGCACAACGTTGAAACTTCGGTTACTTTGTTGTCTTGTCATTTGCCCTTGCGGAGGTTGAAATTATTTATGCTGCTCCGTACGCGCAATTTTTGTATGCTATTCAACAAAAGAAATTTGTCAAGACGCCAAAAGGCAATGTGGTCTCGCGGCAACTCGCAAAGGCGTACGAAGCAAACGTGAAAATGCAATTGATTTGCTGCTGCGTAGCGTGTAAACAAACGCATAGAAATGGGAGAATAGAATCTGCGGTACAAATTTTTTATTCTCCCTTCACCTACGTACCGAATTCGGCAATCCACGTCTGCGCTCATTGCACTTGTCGTGCGAGCGAGACACCATTTTCCAAAACAAACCGGCGAAATAGCTCCTTAACAGCTCTCCGCGCAATTTCGACGGAAAATCGCAGCGATCGCGGCGACGGTGCGACTGTGTGACCAACCGGTTGGTCGCAGCCGAGAAACGGGGGGTTGGCACTGCGACTGCTATTTTCATCGCAAACGATGGAAATCGCACTTCCGGTGCGACGAAAATCGTATCATGTGAAACAGGCTTAAGACGGCTGCTACACGAAAGCGGCTGATTTCTCTAGTGGCCCCAATTTAGTGTGGTTTTGAACTTAACCTAGCCCGATTAGATGAAATCGCTGCCTCCGAGATTTACTCTCGAAGTATTTTGCAAACCCTGATAATCACAGAAACCAAGCAATCCTAGTGCGCGGCGAGGAAACGACATCATTCTCTATGATGGCTAATGCCTGGACAGTAGCACCTGAACATCTGCGATGAACGCGTGATGTTTACTTTCGTTATTATTCTTATCAGATACAAAAGAATACATAAAGTTTGGAAGGCAGCACATTTCAAAGAGTAGCTGGTAAGCTAACTGTTTTAGTGAACGTTCACAAGTATCCCCGAATGTAGATAAACTAAGCAGTGGTAAATTCTCCCTTGGTGTTGTATAAATATTTCTACTGGATGTAACTTGCACGGGAAAAAGATTTCTGGGTTTGTCGATAGTGTTAAATTTCCCGTAACAATGTTTAGGCTCTGATATTACAACAAAACAATAAATAAGTGTAACCACTGTATTAACGGCAGGGTAATTGAAACGGCACGTTTTGCTAGTATTCATTTGTTGCTATCTGGTGAAAATAGTGAAATGGTGGCCCCAGTGAAAGGACTCCGCTTGTCATCCGCGCAGGCAAACATGCTAATTGAGCTTGTGTAGCAACACGCGTACTTGGCGAGAGGCACCAGAAGCCTCTCGCTAAGCATAAGTTTTGCTAAGAAAAAAGCACTTTGGGACGAGGTGGCTGCCTCGCTCAACGAGGTATAGCCGGCTGGGCGTTGGCATCTGCATTGGGCGCGGCAGAGTTATGAAAGATTACGGCATAAATGGGGGCGAAGAGGTGAGCCCACTGCTGGCAAATACTTCTCAACGTAAGCTCAGGGTGCTTATAGGTTCGCAGAAAAACGGGAGGCGGCAAGCAGAGCTGGCTGGAGGGTCAGGTCCTCTAATTTCCTGAAAACACCGGGCCACCCTCCGCTCCGGTGGCCTTATTCGAGGATGCCGCCAAAATGCGTAACATTTTTTGTTGCTATGAGTACCGGTTTAGGGAAGCTGCACTGTTTAGTGCTGGTGAATATTTTACTGATGTCTGCTTCTGCCTGCTTTCTTGCAGTTAAGCACACATGCCAGCACATGAAATGCGTACGTCGCAGCAATTAAAATCCGGTCCCACTAGCACTAATAACATATGAAACAAGTGCTGTTAAAAACACCTTGTGATTGATTCTACGGCTAGTCACTCAGTGAAGCATCTGTAGGCACTAGTCTATCACATGATGCATTAGGAATTTTCTGTAGAGATTGAACACATATAAGTGGAATAGACTTTGCAAGATGTTGATGGAACTTAAGCCACAATCACAGTATCACAGTATTGAAATCATATTCACTGTGCAGAATGCGCACATATTATGCCTACTCTGTCTTGTTGTTCCAGCATGAAATCTCCAGTGCCGAAGAGCCTGCTGCACATGTGTCCCCCTCGCCCGGCAGCACCACGCCATGTTTTTGTGGACACAGAGTCAAGTGCGAGTAGCAGCTATTGCAATATGAATTCCTTAAAGGAAAAAAAGCAGTGTCTGTTTTGACCTTTTCAAACAGAAATATATCATTTCTTTTATTCAACCAGATAGAAAAAGTGCCTGCCTAAATGTTACTTTGCAAGACAATCTGTATTCTTTTCGACTACTGGTGCCAATTGTAACGCAGTTTCTTAGTACACAGGCTATCATGTAGAAATTGCAATGAGTGTAGCATTTTATAACAATGTAGTGTTTTTGTTTATATATACAAATTTAGTGTTTATTTTGGCAACGGTGTGTGGCCGCAATTATGTTTCTGGGCTTCCACTTGTGATAAAAAATCAGTATATTTTCTGCACAGGAGGGCACAAATTTTTTTATCCTGCTTTCTGATATTATCTTTAAGGACCATCAACGCAGTAGCATTGGCATCTTTGACAACAACTCCGAAGAAAAGAGCATATAAAGCTTCGCATTTGGTTGAAATAACTTTAGCCTACCTTTACTTGGGGATTATGAACTTCCAAATCCTAGACATATATTCAAAATTTCACAAATGCATTTTTGCCAGACTAGGCGAAGCTGTCTGCGTCACAGAAACGAAGTCCGAAGTTATAATTATAATTTTTATTTCTCCGATGACCTGTAACTTCTAATTACAATCTCAAAATACTATAGTATTTTTATTGCTATTGAGAATCAATAGAATATTTCCAACCATACCCATCTCCCACCCAAACCTACAAGTCTACAAATACCGACTTTCTGCCAATTCTCACGTAGAGAGTCAGCGCAAATATTTGAGGGACAAGCATATTGTGGCCTTCATTGGGGGAGGGTGCATCTTTCATGGTATATGAGATTAGAACCGGCGGTTGACTGTAGTCATCAACCTTTTTTTGATTTTGTGTAACATTTTTCCAACATAAAAATATATTCTTCTAAAATATGAGCCTTACCGAATAATTGTGCGGACATAGGGAACTCATGACGGCTCAAAAGTCCAATTCGGTGAGATTTTAGTCCAGCGTGCAATAATTCTACCGGGAATTTCCTCATATAGGAAAAGTTACCAATTCAACAAAAAACGCAATGATTGTTTGCTTCTATCATCTATAACATGCCTGAAGCTGAACGTCTGGAATGTTCTTGAAGAGGATGGAAAGAACGGGATGATCGTAAAAAAACAAGAGGAAAAACGCACACAAATTTACTGCGTCAATACTGATGACGATGGTACAGCGAGATCTAAAAGAGCGTATAAGATTTTCATGGCGTCAATACAAAGCTATTTCTGAAGTGTCCCTGTAAAAGTTCTGACGAGCGAGCTTAATTTATCGACCACACTTAATGCACAAATTTATTTCCTTCGTCAACCCTTAAGACAGCGGCTCGGCAAGACCTATGAGTTCCGGCAAAAAGAATTCCAAGACGCGATCACAGCATGACGTCCGAGATATTTTTGCAGAAGGTCGGACGAGCCTCAGAGAAAGCAAGCACAGTAGCGAAGAAACAAATGACGTTATTTGGTTGGGGGCTCAGCTATGCATGACAAGTACCAAGAAACCGTTTTCGCTGACGTGCATCAATTCTTCGAAAAGGTAGGTGCTGCTAAATGGAGGAAGTTCAAAGTGTGTATATCGGAAAAACACGCAACTTTCTCAAAAGATGTTCGGGAAAATTTGAAAATTTCGCATTGCATGTTATGTGCATTCTGTACATAATATATCCCTTGAACTAAACAAAGAAACACTTTGGGATATACGGAGGCGGTAAAGTGCATTTACGGACGTAATCAGAATAAAAATGTTACACTTGTGTCATAAAACGGAGTCGCGCATAAGGGACATTCAACTTGTTACGCTTCTAATTAAAGTCGGTCACATGTTCTTTGCGAGTTAAATTGTCAATTGCGGCACGTTCAAACAGTTTCGCAGATGCTTAATTACATTGTTCAGTTAGGCCGATAACGGAGATTCCATACTTACATTTGAATTCATTCATTTAGCCAAATCGTGATTCCTCACGCGATATCAAGATATTAACATCACGCGCAATCACAAAAATGTACTGAGTTTTGCTCTTTGCCTCTTCCAGAAAAGAACCTAGGCCGGTGGTAATGGCATTTCTATACTGGCGGTGCATGATATGAACGCATGTTAATTGCGACAGGACGATATCAGCACCGCCTCACATCTTTAGATGTATGATGGCGGTGGCTGGAAAGCAGGGTTGAGGGCACAATGACAGGGCTCGTGATACAAATAACGCAGATTTCATTAACAGATGTGGATACGCAGGATAGTTTAAAGCCACTGGATTATATATAGTTATGATAAGCTAGCATAAAGATGGCATACACATGGCGGGAGCCCATGTATAACTTCATTTCTTTTTAAATTTTCTTAAGGCACGAGTTCTTTCTGATATCCTAAAGAGGGCTGAAGTAGTAGAACGTCTTGAACATGAAGTCCAGTATATTCGGTTTTAAATGTCTATAATACAATATTTGTTGAAGTGTTTTGTACACTAATAAACAACTACAGTAGCAAGCCCAGTATGTCGTATTGCGTATCTGACATGTGTAGATTCAGACCTAACAGAGCAACTTTCTTTGTGGTTCCAGTGCTTACTGACCTAGTTAACACTGCTGTTCACAGCAATGAAATCGGTATTGTTGTTACATGCATATATAAGGAAAGGCTTTTAAACTCTCAGTCACAAAATTTTAGTAGACAAACAGTACAAATATTGTTTTATCAGCAGGATTTCAGCGATTAAGAAAGGTTATCCTTCAGGCTGACGACAGTCAGTAGAAAGTCCAAGTGAACCGTTGTATTTGAACTACCACGATGCTCCCTTTCTTGGCTGATATTATTTAGAACCTATGTAAATGATTTTGAGCAGCGCGTAATCTATTTAGAAGCACTGACGTACGTAGATGACACTGCTACAATTTTTAGTCAACCTGGCTAAATTAAAAAACCTAATAAATGAGATGAACAGAGCACCAGTCATGGTCTACATGCAGTCAGTTCTCCATCAATGTTGTTAAAAATAAATTGCGAGTTTTCCATTCTGAAATAAAATATTTATATTTATATTCCCCATCAGAAAATTCTTTGCTCAAGCGGATTGATTCATGTAAATATTTGGCAGTTACTTTTGATACCGACATGCGCTTGCAAACAGATGTCAGCCAGAATGCTTTAATCGAAATCGAGCAAAGCGTTCTCACATACTACGACTAACTCTTTACTGTTTCCAGTCACCTATTTTTCATATACCTATTTTTCATTTATACATACCCAACTAACGTACTGCGTTGAGTCACAGGGCAGTGCATACAACACTGATCTACATACTGCTGGTCTGCTTCAGAAGAGCTCCATAAGAATTCCTAAGTTTTTTTTAAATAGATAGGCACTCTCTAAGACCATCTCTATGGGTCATTGGGTGTGCTAACGCACAACTCTGTTGACGCGCTCAAGGTACCAGGGATCACGCATACAGTAACGGCATATCGCAAACCCGCATTATTCAGTACATTTAGGCGACTTACACATGACACACGGGCTGCAACCACCAATTGTCTTCACCTGCCAGCGGGTAGAAACACATATTGACAAAGGCTATTTAAATTACTTCGTGCTCTCAAACCGAACGATTTTAAGTTGCGAAGTAATTTGACTATAAAAATTAAGAAAATGTTTTTCTAAACGAATACATATCTTACAGCTCACCTTCATACCCACTTCATTTGTTGAAACAAGATAGTTTTCAATTCTATTTTTTACTACTGTGCATGTGTTATACATACAGATTGATCCCTAGCCGTCGTTACTTACTGGCTAAGGTGTTGGGCAGCTCAGCACGAGGTGGCGGGATCGAATACCGGCCACTGAGGGCGCATTTTGATGGAGGCAAAATGCGAAAACACCCGTGTACTTACATCAGGGTGCATGTTAAAGACCACCAGGGTGTCGAAATTTCCGGAGTCCCGCACTACGGCGTGGCTCATAATCAGCTCGTGGATTGGACGCGTAAAACCCCATAGTTTAATTTATTTATTCATTTTTAAGCTTTACGCAATTTTCAGCAATCATCTGTGGCAGGTGGCGTAATTCATCTTTGAGCTCTATTATTCGAAAAGGCGAAGGTTACTAGCCCGAATTATCAAAACACGTGTTCAAGTAATTAACGAATATATAATAATTAACTTCTCAATTACTTAGTTTTCAGCACATATTGCAAATGAAGAATTGTAGTCGGTTATCTGCAGGACGTAACCACTTGAAATTAATTTCTATACAGTGCCAAGAGTTTCGAGATATTATTTCCCAAAGTCTCGACTGAAGCACCTGGGTGTTCAAGTTAATTTTGTGGTTCAAAGAATAAAATAGCGTTTTGGAGAAAAATTAAGTAGAACAGCTGTGCATCTTTAAGGCATGTTGGATACAGCATATCTCCAAACTGCCGTCATTGTATACGCGTTGAAAACTCACCAGCTACAATTTTTACCTAGCAATAGCAACAATAAGTAAATAATTCAAAAGTCAATTAGTGGACTTTTGTTATTTAGTTGAATAGGTGTTGCTATTTCTCGTTTAAGTAATGTCCGCCTCTCAGAATATTCTAGTTCATATAGTATGATTACATTACCTGCAAAACACATTTGAAATTACCGTATAACATAAAAATTACCACATTGAATTTTTGTAGACATGCTGCTACTTGTTAGTTACACATGGGTTCGTATTCGAAATTGGACCTTATATTATCAAATACGGCTATAAGTTTAAACATGATTCGCGAATGATGTTCGAGGTTTTTACTCCGTCAATAAAAACAATCAAATCAATCAAACATCCTACTCCTTTTTTCTAGAGGAGGTATTGCACGTAGTCGAAATGATGAGCCGAGGGCTGAAAAGAAGAGAGATAAGAGGGGATGATAGAAACAAGTTTGGCAGCTGGGCATCGATAAAGAGGACCAGCCAATTCAATCATACAGGGCTTGGGTAAGGTGCGCGAAGTGCTGAAAGGCTGTTTCCTTGTGTCAACGCTACTCTGCTTAGCAAATTTGTCATTAGAAAGAGTACCAGCGGCGCCATCAAATACCTCAACGATAGAGATCATATTTTTATAGTATTATTGAGAATTGGACATAACCAGCAGCAGGTAGTACTCATCTGCAGCGTCGGCGAAAGCAAACTCACCGACGCTAGCTGCACGAGCAAACTCTAAGCACGAACACGAGAAATCTCCAACGAATTTACAGTGCAAAAAAAAACGTTATGCAGAAGGCAATGTTGAACAAAGTACAAACTTTTTTTTTGGCATGAGTGTAAAGTTTACCTTTTTGTAACATCGACAACCTATTTCATTGCATGGGTTGAACACTAAATAGATGACCGTTTGTATTTCCTTTTAATCTAAACCATTCGGTGCAGTTTCGCGTATTTTTTTGAAAAATTATTGTTATAGCATTCACCCCAAAATGTACATTGTGAATTTCATTTTACGCTGTAACGAGTTCAATGTTTTGCCTTTTGATTCATATTTATTAGTATCGCATCTCTGCTTCTGTAATAGAAATATGCAAACTTGTCCACCTTAATCAGAATGTAGTTAGCAGCAAATGGTCGAAAATCCATAATATATTTGACCAATGACCCACAGAAACTTTCATATAAAAATATCTGTTAATTTTGAACGTAACACAAAGGAAGCCTGTTCACATCGACACACCACGCTTATCTCTGTCACACGTGCCCGAACTGATTCAGTTAGGTACAATTTCAGCGTCTTCTAATCAAAAAATAGTATGTGGTTTTCCCTACCGCTGCATAATATACGCAAAATTAGGCATTTTTAAAGGTCACCTAAACTATTTGTCTTCTTTTTAATTTTTATTCTAGAGTTTTTACAGCGGTGCGAACTATATATGCATGAACCCACCATGTTCGCAAAACCAATAGGAGGATTTTTTTGTCGCCAGTGGAATAAAAGTTTGGCATAACGTTCTACAAGAAATCAAATATTGTCTTAACAGTAGAGCAGCCATGTGGAAAGATGTTAGCTCCTAGGTCTTGCCATGAAGGCAGCGTGGTTGCAGCCAGCTTGACCTCGCTGCCTTATATTGGTGTCTTCATGATAGCAGAAGATACATAAGCAGCGATAAAGCCTTTCGATTGGACCTATCTATTCAATTGGACGTTTCAAGTAAACCTCATCACCTTTGGCAGGCTAGTTCAGCCGGGTGAGTAGGGGAACATCTTGTGCTGACGTTGTCAATGGTGCCTGGCAGAAAATGAAGATGTTGTCGTGCGTACTAATTAGCCGTCATTGCGTAATGTTTCAGAAATAAAAAGGTAAACACACAAAACAAGTAGCACATGCAATAAGGGCGCCATTTTTTTTACGCTGTAGCACCTGAGATTACCCGTTACAGAAAGCACATCTTGGATATCATCATCAACAGTCAACCACGGGAAACTTCGACGTGTTTCCAGCTTGGGGCCACGAATATTGTGCGTGTGTGCGCGTGTGTATGTGTGTATGTGTGTGTTCAAGTATCTCATGGCCATAGTTCTCGCTGAGGTAGTCGCTTTCTGATCGTTCGCACGTTCGTCCCAAGCATGCCACGCCACGGAGGCAACACTAGCTGCATGCCTGCAACATCTCGTAAAAATTTTATTTAGAGTTCGACGACGGTGTCCCAGCGATGCTGCCAGCCAAAGTGCTTGAATTTTTTGTTGAACCAGAAGTCGAAGCCTTCGATTCGTTTGAATGAATCCCAATACATTTTAATGCTCTGCGCGTAACAGAAGTGTCAGTAGAAATTCCTTTCTGTTCGAATTTGTCGCTTGTAAGAATTTAGTATCTTAAATAACTTCGCACAGCATTCTGCGATGAGTGTATAACCGTTGATTATTGATACTCATCATGGCCACCGAGCTAGAATCGGTGTGTCTTATGTCCACGTACGACTTATCAGAATCAGAATTTATTATTGGAAGTTGGAAGGGGCGACGCGACTTAGAAAGGGGCAGCTTATAGTCTGAAAAAAAACAGTAGTTTACAAATACAGTCGTACGTACGACAAGCAGCCACTCCAATTATAGAATCGCTTTTGAACTTCATTGTACATTTTGATTTCACTTTAATGACCGCCATATTTTGTTTCCAAAGAAATTATTCTTCTTGGCGACTGACGACACCTGCAGGAATGTGGAAATTTCCTGGTATAGAAACAACAGCTCGCATTGCAGTTGAAAATTTTCTGACGCACTTGCATATGACCTGAGTATGCAAAAACAATACGTTCGTCTTGAGAGATGCATCATCCCCAGATGTAAGTTGAACGTCCGTATGTTATATGTAGGAATGCGAAGTAGGAAAAGGTTACCATCTCTTTACCGAAAAACATCGTATTCATCTGCAGATCTCCCCATTCTGCAGCCCATGACATTTATTAAGTTTGTTAACCTATTCTGGTTCTAAAGCAGCTCTGCGGACAATAATGCAAAGCTACATGCATGGTGACGCCTCCTAGATTTACGTTTCTGAATTTCGACACATTCACACATCAACTTCATTGACTATGTCATGTATGATATGTCCCACTTTCTTGAACGGGCCGACTCAGAGCGGCGACATTTGGCACACCACGGTGCGGAAATCTTGAACGTCGCATTGCATTGTGCTGGAAATGTGTTAGCGCCACGTATTATCAGCAGGTGGATCGGAACCAAGCATCCTTCTTCGCCTGGAATGTAGTGTTTATAGCGTGCAAGTCGCGGTCAAAAAGCCCAAGAACTTCAAGATGGCAAAGATGTCAAGGCAGAGCCCTAGCCCCGAAACGCTATTTTTTTTATTTCTTTCCTCGGTAACTTAATGTCGTAAAATTAAAACACAACGTAATTCAACGATTCCTTCCAGTCTGAAGAAGTTAACTGCGACAAGAATTTCGCACTATGAAAATCACCACTTCGTTTTTTCCCTTGCCTGTTTCCCCTCAGATAATTGCGTTTGCCCACTACAGGGAACTGAACCCTGCCTATGACTACGAGTTTTTTCTATAGGTGGAAGCACCGTCGAATTGTTAATGTGGACAGGCGCTCTGTGGCACGCATTGAAATATAAGCGGCACTTTGTTGGAGGTTATTTGCCGTGTTATGTGCTAATGAAAGTCCGTGACGTACGGTAGCAAACGTACAACACATTGACCTTCAATGCCACATTCTTGCACGAAATTCGTCGAACGTTTCTATTACATTTCTAGGAAGCACAAAAGGGCCCTCAGTCACACATCTGTCTCCAAACGTCCTTAGTGGTTCTTGTGCGTTTTGGCTTTCTCTCTGCTTAGCATGTTGGCTCTTCTTCACTTAAACGCGCACGAAAAATTATGCACAGGGTCGTCTTTATATATGAGCATTCTTATGGTACTTCAGCCACTTTGCGCGGGCTATCTATTTATGTACCAATTTTTGTATGTTTGAATGTTTGTATTTAACCATTTTAGCACCTTCCTAGATCACAGGACTGCTAGAGGTGGATTCGGTAGCACATTGGGTTGATGTCCTGAGGGAACAAGATTCGAAACTGATCACCAAACCAACTTGGGTAACTTAGCAATGTGTACATAATATGCGCTGTTCAACGAACCTTCTTTACGCTGACGTGGATCAGCGTAGATGTGTACTTCGGTAGGTACCCCTGTTCGAAGAAACGTTAACTCCGACTTGGAGTACTGGCTATGAGGCATTCGCCCTGTGCTATTCACGGATGAGCGTCCTTGAGGCTAACTCGGGCAACTAAGTATGTCACCGTAGAAACTTGGCGCTTTTGAATGACGAAAAGAATGCATTAAATTACTAGACTAGATCGCGCAGCGTGTGCAGAAAAAGAAGCGAGTGGCCCAGTTGCCGCTTGGTGCGTTTGTGTGGTACCGGCGCTAGATGGAGCCAAGTGTCCTTAGAAAATAGGGAATCAGGAGTCCCGTTGCAGTACATTCCTCAAGCACACTTCATTTCGACAGGAGTTAGAACTAGAGAAATGGGGTTTATTGCAGCTCGTTCGAGGGATCGCAGGTAGCTCTAGCTAACGAGTCCGAGCGCTTCGCATCAACAGCCCGAGCTCGGGTCTCGCGCTGCAGCGGTGGCAGTCCGCACTGTGCCACATGCATATTACTCACTACAACTCCCCCGCGGCGAAGAGGAGCGATCCGGGCGATCTAAGGTGATGATACGATAAGGGGGTCGTGGTAAGGCTTGAGGCTGCTGACCTGAACGGTCTCGCGGCCACGGCGGCGTGTGTCCGAAGATGGCGTCACCGGTTCGACCACATAATTCACAGGCGAAGTACACGCGACGATCCCGTACGGGCCTTGATATTTCGGAGCAAGCTTTGGGCTAAGGCCTGGAGCTTGGAAGGGCAGCCGAAGCCAGACGTGAGAGTCCACGGCGAAGGACTGTGTGGGCTGATCGTTGTCGTGGCGATCTTTGTGGATTCCTTGGGTATCCGACGTGAACAAGCGAGCCAGTTGGCGGCACTCTTCAGCATGGCGAGCAACTTCGGAAAGAGAGTGAATTCACAGGCATCCGGGCGATATGGCAGTACGTTGTCGAGGGTAGCTGATGGTTCACGTCCATAAATCGGTTTGATCGTTTTAAGGTTGAAGTTCCAACTTGTCGCGGCAACGTTTATTTTGATTCCTTATACCAAGAGGGACGAATGACTGGAACCGCCTCCCTGGCTCCATCACTGCCATTTCTGACGCCCACACTCTTAAAGAATATTGTTAACGAATTTATTTGTAATAATCACCACTCCTCTCCGTAACGCCCCCGAGGCTTGAGGGTATAACTATATATGAATAAATGCAACGCAATGTGACTTCCTGGTCAGTCATACTGCACTGGCAGCATGAAAGTGTATTGAGAGTGTACAAGGTAGTCTATTGTAACGTAAAATCTCTTAATTTTTTTACATACGTGTGATACCCGGGTCACATTGCTCCGTACCACTTCGACAAGCGTTGTTATTGCTTATATTACAATCAGAGCGAATATGTTCCACGGTGAAACAGTGAATTCTTCGATAACATACAAATAGAGCCCCAAAAGGTGCACCGAAAGGTGCAGCGGTGGCGTAGAGGTAGAGCATGGAACTCCCGTGCAGGAGGACCGTGGTTCGAATCCCGCTGCCGCGCAATTTTTCACAGGATAAAAAAAAATTCGCGTGTTGTTAAATTGCACAAACAGGCCTGGAGTGCGGCCTGATCCCGGATACTAGAAACGGTAACGAATTCCCTCACCAGACCAGGATTGGCCACCTTGGTGCAGTACTTGGCCACAACCTCCTATATGAATACAAATATCAAATCCTGGCCCTCAGTCCCCAGCAGCTGCGAAGCAACTGACCACGGCGGCGGTAAGACCTACGATGCAGCAGAGGGTGCTAAGAATCCGTGGTTCCGTAGAAGCCGCCATTGGAATATGAACCTGGCAACGTTTAACGCTAGAACGTTATCTAGTGAGGCTAGTCTAGCAGTGCTATTGGAAGAATTAGAAGGCAGCAAATGGGATCTAATAGGGCTCAGTGAAGTTAGGAGGCCAAAAGAAGCATATACAGTGCTAAAGAGCGGGCAAGTCCTGTGCTACCGGGGTTGAGCGGAGAGGCGAGAACTAGGAGTCGGACTCCTGATTAATAAGAATATAGCTGGTAACATACAGGAATTCTATAGAATTAACGAGAGGGTGGCAGGTCTTGTGAAACTTAAGAGGTACAAAATGAAGGTTGTACAGGTCTACGCCCCTACATCCAGTCACGATGACCAGGAAGTCGAAAGCTTCTATAAAGACGTGGAATCGACGAAGGGGAAAGAGAAAACAAAATACACTATACTGATGGGCGACTACAGTGCCAAGGTAGGCAAGAAGCACGCTGGAGACAAGGCAGTGGGGGAATATGGCATAGGCACTAGGAATAGCAGGGGAGAGTTATTAGTAGAGTTTGCGGAACAGAATAATATGAGGATAATGAATACCTTCTTCCGCAAGCGGGATAGCCGAAAGTGGACGTCGAGGAGCACGAACGGCGAGACTAGAAATGAAATAGACTTCATACTCTGTGCTAACCCTGGCATCATACAAGATGTGGACGTGCTCAGCAAGGTGCGCTGTAGTGACCATGGGATGGTAAGAAGTCAAATTGGCCTAGATCGCAGGAGGGAACGGAAGAAACTAGTACATAAGAAGCCGATCAATGAGTTAGCGGTAAGAGGGAAAACAGAGGAATTCCGGATCCAGCCACAGAACAGGTATTCGGCTCTAATTCAGGCAGAGGACCTTAGTGTTGAAGATACGAACGAATATATTATGGACATTATTCAGGAGTGTTCAATAGAAATCGGTGGTAACTCCGTTAGACAGGATGCCAGTAAGCTACCACAGGAGACGAAAGATCTGATCAAGAAACGCCAATATATGAATGCCTCTAACACTACAGCTAGAATAGAACTGGCAGAACTTTCCAAGTTAATCAACACGCGTAAGGCAGCTTACATAAGGAAGTATAATATGGATAGAATTGAAAGTGCTCTCAGGAACGGAGGAAGCCTAAAAGCAGTGAAGAAAAAACTAGGAATAAGCAAGAATAAGATGTATGCATTAAGAGGCAAAGCCAGCAATATCATTGCTAATATGGATAAGATAGTTCAAGTGGCTTAGGAGTTCTGTAGAGATTTGTACAGTACCAGTGGCACTCACGACGATAATGGAAGAGAGAATGGTCTAGAGGAATTTGAAATCCCACAAGTAACGAAGGAAGAAGAAAAGAAAGCTTTGGGAGCTATGCAAACGGTGAAGGCAGCTGGGGAGGATCAGGTAACAGCAGATTTGTTTAAGGATGGTGGGCAGATTGTTCTAGAACTGGCCAGCCTGTATACGTAATGCCTCATGACCTCGGGCGTGCCGGAATCTTGGAAGAACGCCAACCTAATCCTAATCCATAAGAAAGGGGACGCCAAAGACTTGAAAAATTATAGACCCGTCAGCGTACTGTCCGTTGCCCACAATGTATTTACTAAGGTATCCGCAAATAGAATCAGGAATGCCTTATACTTCTGTCAACCAAAGAACCAGGCAGGATTCCGTAAAGGCTACTCAACAATAGACCATATTCACACGATCAATCAGGTGATAGAGAATGCGCGGAATTTAACCAACTCTTATATATATCCTTCATTGATTACGAGAAAGCGTTTGATTCAATCGAAACCTCAGCAGCCATGGATGCGTTACGGAATCAGCGTGTAGACGAACCGTATGTAAATATATTGAAAGATGTGTATAGTGGCTCCAAAGCCACCGTAGTCCTCCATAAAGAAAGCAACAAAATCCCAATAAAGAAAGGCGTAAGGAAGGGAGATGCGATCTCTCCAATACTATTCAAACCGTGTTTACAGGAGGTATTCAGAGACCTGGATTCGGAAGAATTGGGGATAAAAGGTAATGGAGAGTACCTTAGTAACTTGCGACTCGCTGATGATATTGCCTTGCTTAGTAACTAAGGGGCCCATTTGCAATGCATGCTCACTGACCTGGAGAGGCAAAGCAGAAGGGTGTGTCTAAAAATTAATCTGCACAAAACTACAGCAATGTTTAACAGTCTCGGAAGAGAACAGAGGTTTACGATAGGTAGCGAGACACTGGAAGTGGTAAGGGAATACATCTACTTAGAAAAGCTAGTGACCGCAGATCCGGATCATGAGACTGAAATAATCAGAAGAATAAGAATGCACTGGGGTGCGTTGAGCAGGCATTCTCAGATCATGAACAGCAGGTTGCCATTATCCGTCAACAGAAAAGTGTATAACAGCTGTGTCTTACCAGTACTCAGGTACGGGGCAGAAACCTGGAGGCTTACCAAAAGGGTTCTACTTAAATTGAGGGCGAGGCAACGAGCTATGGAAAAAAGAATGATAGGTGTCACGTTAAGGGATAAGAAAAGAGCACATTGGGTGAGGGAACAAACGCGAGGTAATGACATCTTGGTTGAAATCCAGAAAAATAAATGGGCCTGCGTAGGGCATGTAATGAGGAGGAGAATAACCGATGTTCATTAATCGTTACAGGCTGGATTCCAATGGAAGGGAAACGTAGCAGGGGAGGGCAGAAAGTTAGGTGGGCGGATGAGATTAGGACGTTTGCAGAGACAACATAGCCACAATTAGTACATGACTGGGGTAGTTGGAGGTATGTGGGAAAGGCCTTTGCCCTGCAGTGGGCGTAACCAGGGTGATGATGATCATGATGATGATGATAACACAAACACTATTGTATTTGTATTCGTCCTTGTGAACATTCGCGCACTGCAAAATGCAGGGTATATTTACGCGAAAAATTTTTGCTCTGTTTATTCACCAAGGTGAGCACTTTCACGTTTTTCACAGTCATTATTCGGAACCTTTTTCATTTCTTGTTGCTTGTTGCAAGCATTTCTGTATACGGCCTTGCACGGTGGCGATAATTTCTGTTGTACACATGAATCAGTGACAAGCACCGAACATCCCCTTCCTGTGAGACGAAAGAAAAGAAGACGATGAAATTACAAATTAAGTATTTAGAAACTTCGAATGCGGCGGCAAGATTGTTATGTTCATTATGTACATCTGCATATAATCTTTCGGCTACGTGAAAACTAGAGTTTTGCATATGTCTCTCTTTACGCGAATTTTGCAATGTTTCACTACAAGTGTGCTAAAGAAGGCAGCAGACTTGTGCGGCTTTGCAGAATTTATCTACAGACAATTTTCAGTGAAGCGATTTTTTTAGAGCAGTTGGATATGAATACCAGTTACCTGTGATTAAATATCACATTTTAAAAATGACCGCATCCGATGGCTCTGTTTCAAGCCTTACCCACATGTGGTGCTTACTTTCGCTCAGTTTTATCAGATTTTTACAATGGAAGTAATTCATTGTTCCTAATGTACCAACTTCTTCCTCACTTTCTCTACTTTTGATGTCGATCACATTCGAAGATGTTCCAGCGCATGGTAATGAATTTGTATTGTTAAGTAAGACAAACTTATAAAGTTTCATTTCGCTTCCATGCGTACTTTCCTGGAAAAGCCGCAAATACTGCACAGAATTTGAACTTCGCCCACACCTTACTCGGAAAGTATTCCTTCTTTGCGCAGAATATAAACAAAGTGACTTATTTAGCTCACCGAGTACACCGGAGAAATTAATGCGAAACCCTTCTTACGCATCGAAATAGGTAAATAATTAAGAAAATATTTGCAGCGCATACATTTAAGCAACGTATCAGTTACCACACATGCCATTTTAAATTTGCGGTTTTGTCACCTGCGTGGAGTTGGTGCCTTGTATAGCATTGATATTGTTCTTCTGTATTTTTGAGACCTTTCGAACAGTTGCCGAGCTCAACGACATGTTCTTCGACATCTGGACAAGCTTGACAGACAGCGATGGAGGACATTCTGTGGATCCTTAGATCCAAGACAGCCTCTGTCTAAGATCTGGCGGGTCATACGAAGTCTCCAGGCAACTCCACAACAAAGACGCCCATTCAGTGCGGTGTCTCTGCCTCAATGCCAGACCCAATTGTAGGTGGCAGAGGACTACTGTAAACTCATGGTGGACGCATCTAATGCAGCGAATTCATGCCTTATCACCATCGAGCAGTACTCGAAAAACATTTTACGATGCAAGATCTTGACGCTGCAATTTCGGTTTCTCGACGTTCATCAGCACCAGGACCAGACGGAATCACGTACGCTGCATTCTGTCATCTTGGCACCAGAATCACGACGTCTTCTTCTATCTTGGTATAACACGACGTGGGAGACAGGTAATATTCCAGATAGTTGAAAATGCAGTCGCGTTGTAGCACTGCTTCAACCAGTGAAATGCTCTAATGAGCTTTCATCCTACAGACCGATCGCCTTAGCCAGTTGCGTCGGCAAAGTGATGGAAAGAATGGCCTTGTCAAGGTTGGAATGGCTTCTAGACAGAAATAATTGCTTTCATGATTTTATGCACGGATTTAGAAGAGGCCGTTCGCTCATTGACGGTGTTATGGACTTGGTCTCCACTGTTGCAAAGGAAAGAAGCCGCCGTCGGCTAGCTTGAGCTATTTTTCTGGACATTAAAGGTGCATACGACAATGTACGCCATTATACAGTCCTTCATGCACTGCAACATTTCGACGTCGGTGACCTGCTATATGCATGCATTGTTAGCTACCTTAATGGCCGCACGGTGTATATGTCAACAAGTGATTGCGATGCCGGTCAGTACAATATCCATCGAGGTGTTCCACAAGGGGGAGCTCTCAGTCCAACTCTTTTCAATGTAGCACTGATTGGCCTTAGCAAGATTAGCAAGATTAGCACATATGCGGACGACATATGCATATGGCCATCTGGAGCCAACCGTCCCCAAATGCGTGCTAGGCTTCATCGTGCAGTGACAGTCACCGCTAAGTATCTGCGGCGTCAACGCCTCCAGCTCTCAACAGAAAAATGTTCTGTGATTGTATTCACGCGAAGACGAATGACCACGTATCCGATAATTCTTAACGGAGTAGCGATACATGCGGTTACACACCACATATTCTTTGGCTTAGTCATAGACCGGGGATTATCTTGGTCAAGACACGTCACCGCGCCGAAGTCAAATCTGAAGAGTTTTGTTCACGTCCTTCGCGTCATTGCAGGAGATAGATGGGGTCCCTCGGAGTCGTCATTGCTTCAATTCTACAAAGCACTATTCGTAGGGTACGTAAGGTACAGCATGCCAGCGCTCTCAAGCATGGGACTTAGGTGTGTGCGCGCGCTGGAGAGCATTCAAGCTCAAGCATTGCGCACATGTTTGGGGCTCCCACGATGCATGTCAACCAATGGAACAATAGCAGAAGCTCGTGCTTGCCTATTGGGGTATACCTGCTCTGCGAGCCTCTTGGAATGAACCTTGGCGTGTTGACCCGACACAGGCACCATCCTCCGTCTACGCTCCCTGTCACCCACCCTGGTTTCAGCGTTTCAAGGATTATATCGTGTCACCAGCGTGTTCTACCGTCAAGATTTTCTCCCGCCTGTATTCCGAGAATACCGCCGTGGGTTCTGCCTGAACCTTTCGTTACATTGCAGATCCCTGGAATTACTAACAAGTAATCCTTTACATCTATTGGCCTCAAGCAACTTACCATGTTGCATATTTCTGCAGACTACGGTGATACTGTACACGTGTATACCGATGGCTCTGTCACACCTCGTGCCTCCACTGCAGCCTTCGTCATTCCACATAAGTTCATCGCTCCGCGGTTTAAACTAGACCATGGATCAACATCAACTGCCGCATAACTTGTTGCTATCAGGGAGGCTCTTCGATTTCTCTTCGAGGAGCTTTCTCTCGCATGGACTATATTATGCGATTGCAAGCCAGCTATTCAAACGATTGAGTCTGTCCTGAGATGGCGCCCTTAGTATTCCATGGCTATAGAAATTACAGAGCATCTCGACCGCGCAACTAGAAATGTCAACAATGTCGCCTTTCAGTGGATAACTTCACACTGTGGCGTGATAGGAAACGAAGAGGCAGACGCTCAAGCGAAAACTGCTTTAGCTAATGCTTCTGAAGTACGCATTCCATTCTCACGAACAGACACAAATGCCCCACTTCATCACGTAATACGTGACCGTACATTGGAACACTCGACCCAACATGATCGACGACACAAGCGAGTACACAAATGGGACGAAGAAATGAAATTTCGTAATCCTCATAAGTTCAAAAGAAACCAAACGAGCATGGTGCACCGGATTCGCCTTGGTGCCGCATTGACCAACCGTTTCAGACATACTATAGGTGGCGGTGACACTTGCCCAAAGTGTGAGTAGTGTGAGGCGCCAGAAACACTTGATCATATATTTTGCGTGTGTCCCTCGCACGCGTAAGAACGACAGCAACTGCTCTCTTCCATTGCAAAGATCTATAAGAGGCCGCTATCAGACGAGTTACTTTTAGGTCCTTGGCCTAATGCAAACACTGCAGCCCTGATAAGAAGTGCTGCTATGGCTTTTCCCCAAGCCATTGGGCTGGACGCACGGCTTCAGGGATGCTACAACTCTGTGAATTCGTATATACGCATCTCTTCCTCATACCATCATTATTATTCATCAGCCCTTTCCCTCCCCATTCATTTTCCCCAGTGTAGAGTAGCAGACCAGAGCAAGTTATAGCTCAGACCGACCTCTCTGCCTTTCTGTAAATAAATTTTTTCTCTCTCTGCCTTGTATAGGGGTTTAGGACTCTGGGAAACATTGCAGATAACAGCAGTTATAACGCACCGCAAAGCCTAGCAAGGCCAGCAAAGCATGCGTAACTACAGCATCACTAATCACAGAGCATGAAAAGACAACATATCGCATCTATCATGACCAACCTAAAAATGCAAATTTTTTTAAGTAATCGCACCTAGGTTGTACTAATCCAGTCGTCACCTAATAAACTGATGTAGTAGCGACTGCATTAGTACAACCTTGATGCTCTTACTTGACAAAGAATTTGCATTTTAGGTCGATCACGGTAGATGCGACATCTTCTTTTTCATGCTCTGTGATTAGTCATGCTGTGGTCGCGCATGCTCTACTGGCTCTGCTGGGACTGCGCCGTTTCTAATAAAGCTCAATTGATATTCCAGTCGTATTGTGAACCTATGTTCTTGTCCTTTGTGTTTTGTGACTGGTTTTTTCTTCAACTACGTACCAACTGGCCCGCATGTCAACCCTTTTGGAAAGCCTGATTGGGAGCTTTCTGCAGAAGCTATATTTAGCCTTGCTATTGTAGACATTCACCCTTAGCCACTGAGAACATCCTTCCTACATGTTTAAAGATAGCCATCACGACTTGTTCACACAGGGGAAAAGACTGGATAAAAGCTCCTGCATGACTCGAATAATGCATAAAAATTTCGAGAAGGCGAGCACTCAGTAACTAATTTGAAAGAAGATAATTATCGTACACACCTCAAACTTTCCGTACACGTCACTCACAGAGTGGCTCGCGTCTGCGCTACATTTGCAGTTCTTGCCGATTTCTGTCGACATAGTGAAGCGACAAAAGCTTTTGGATGTTTGATATAGGACCCCGAAATAAATCGTAAAATATTGTTTATCAATTTTCCGTTACACTTATTGGGCACACAAACTTACAAATCCATTAGTGACGCTATGATGCTGTGATGCAGTGATTCTTCCATTAGTGATACTGTGGTTCTGCATGCTCTGCTGGCCCTGCTGGGACTACGCCGTTTCTAATGAAGCTCAGTTGATAGTCCCGTCGTTGTGGTGTGAATTTCTCGCACTTCGAAGACCTTCAAAGATATGTTACCTAACAAGCTCTTGAAAGGATGTTTCCGTCCCACGTACGCCCCTCTCGGCTTTGAGATACTGGACTCCTCGTGTAGGTGGTCTGGTATTTTTATGGCAAATACATGGTGAGCTGAGCACCTCTGCCATCTTTCCCGAGGCGCAATTGCGAAGTTTCTCCATGTTGTGTGGCCTAGTTCGGCTGTGTGATCGTCGCTGCCTGTGTTGCTATTCATGACTGCAAAGTGCAACAGCCACATTCAACTTCGAATGACTATTGAAACGGGAACTTTAGTGTACCTACGCCGACAGGTTTCTGCACCCTTGAATATCCATTCAAACGGCCATCTCAAGTGGCGCAGTGCTTTCAAACTGTACAAGGTGCCGAGTCTCTCTTCGCGGAGACGTGTGCCTTTGACGTGAACTATGTACCATGAAAAATTACTAATGCGTTCTCCAATTTTCTCGAATATTAGAGTGCAACATCTGCAACAACCTCGCTTTGCTTTACCACTCGGCCCTCTCTCCCCGCAAATTCGTTGCATTCTCTAGAGGACGCGTCTCACGTCGCCAATCGAATTTCCGGTAGTAGTGTTTGTTGTTCGCCAAAGCTAATAGAGCTCCGTGTACGCAACTAATGCGCGCTGTGGTTGCTTCGCTCCCGTTGGATTCTTGGTTCGAGTCTGTGAACTGAAACCATGCGATTCAGGTCACACATGCATGTACCATAAAACCACAGCACAAACGGGATTGACATGTTGAGGGTTTTGTGTTAATTTCGTCGGTGCGCTGTTTTCCGCCATTCACCGCTGGAACTGCATATCCTTCGCTCGATAGGGCGTTGCGTGTAATCTAACTCGTGTTTCGTGCACTACCTGATTCTTGCGGTACTTCTGCACTTGAGGCGGTCTTGAGCATTGAGGACTTCGTTGTTTACAGACGCTCCGGCTTCAAGTAGAGCATACTAACCTGAGCAACTCTTCTAAGGGGCCGTTAGGCACGCTATGTAGCGCCGCTTTTCAATAGAAGGGCCGGAGATGAAGGCAAATACAATTAAATGTGGCATGCAAGTGCGGTAAACGTATGCACATGCGAACGCACGGGCCTTGTTTACCGCCATAACAATGGTGAGCTACTGTGAAGATGCTGACAGCTGCGTGCACCGCCCTCGCACTGCCCTCGCACACATAGCCCTGTGTGTGTCAGATGAGCCTTTCTGTTGTCCTTCTTCCGCTTACGCTACAACAAAATAATATATGCCGTACCAACAAGCCCCTAAAGCTACCCTCAATAGTGCTGTGTGTGTCAGATCTGCCTTTCTGTGGCCCTTCTTCCGCTTGCGCTGCAACAAAATAATATATGCCGTACCAACAAGCCCCTATAGCTACCCTCAATAGCGGTGTGTGTGTCAGATGTGCCTTTCTGTTGCCCTTCTTCCGCTTGTGCTGCAACAAAATAATATATGCCGTACCAACAAGCCCCTATAGCTACCCTCAATAGCGCTGTGTGTGTCAGATGTGCCTTTCTGTTGCCCTTCTTCCGCTTGTGCTGCAACAAAACAATATATGCCGTACCAACAAGCCCCTATAGCTACCCTCAATAGCGCTGTGTGTGTCAGATGTGCCTTTCTGTTGCCCTTCTTCCGCTTGTGCTGCAACAAAATAATATATGCCGTACCAACAAGCCCCTATAGCTACCCTCAATAGCGCTGTGTGTGTCAGATGTGCCTTTCTGTTGCCCTTCTTCCGCTTGTGCTGCAACAAAATAATATATGCCGTACCGACAAGCCCCTAGAGCTACCCTCAATAGCGCTGTGTGTGTCAGATGTGCCTTTCTGTTGCCCTTCTTCCGCTTGCGCTGCAACAAAATAATATATGCCGTACCTACAAGCCCCTATAGCTACCCTCAATAGCGGTGTGTGTGTCAGATGTGCCTTTCTGTTGCCCTTCTTCCGCTTGAGCTACAACAAAATAATATATGCCGTACCAACAAGCCCCTATAGCTACCCTCAATAGTGCTGTGTGTGTCAGATCTGCCTTTCTGTGGCCCTTCTTCCGCTTGCGCTGCAACAAAATAATATATGCCGTACCAACAAGCCCCTATAGCTACCCTCAATAGCGCTGTGTGTGTCAGATGTGCCTTTCTGTTGCCCTTCTTCCGCTTGAGCTACAACAAAATAATATATGCCGTACCAACAAGCCCCTATAGCTACCCTCAATAGTGCTGTGTGTGTCAGATCTGCCTTTCTGTGGCCCTTCTTCCGCTTGCGCTGCAACAAAATAATATATGCCGTACCAACAAGCCCCTATAGCTACCCTCAATAGCGGTGTGTGTGTCAGATGTGCCTTTCTGTTGCCCTTCTTCCGCTTGTGCTGCAACAAAATAATATATGCCGTACCAACAAGCCCCTATAGCTACCCTCAATAGCGCTGTGTGTGTCAGATGTGCCTTTCTGTTGCCCTTCTTCCGCTTGTGCTGCAACAAAATAATATATGCCGTACCAACAAGCCCCTATAGCTACCCTCAATAGCGCTGTGTGTGTCAGATGTGCCTTTCTGTTGCCCTTCTTCCGCTTGTGCTGCAACAAAATAATATATGCCGTACCAACAAGCCCCTATAGCTACCCTCAATAGCGCTGTGTGTGTCAGATGTGCCTTTCTGTTGCCCTTCTTCCGCTTGTGCTGCAACAAAATAATATATGCCGTACCAACAAGCCCCTATAGCTACCCTCAATAGCGCTGTGTGTGTCAGATGTGCCTTTCTGTTGCCCTTCTTCCGCTTGTGCTGCAACAAAATAATATATGCCGTACCAACAAGCCCCTATAGCTATTCTCAATAGCACTGTGTGTGTCAGATGTGCCTTTCTGTTGCCCTTCTTCCGCTTGCGCTGCAACAAAATAATATATGCCGTACCAACAAGCCCCTATAGCTACCCTCAATAGCGCTGTGTGTGTCAGATGTGCCTTTCTGTTGCCCTTTTTCCGCTTGTGCTGCAACAAAATAATATATGCCGTACCAACAAGCCCCTATAGCTACCCTCAATAGCGCTGTGTGTGTCAGATGTGCCTTTCTGTTGCCCTTCTTCCGCTTGTGCTGCAACAAAATAATATATGCCGTACCAACAAGCCCCTATAGCTACCCTCAATAGCGCTGTGTGTGTCAGATGTGCCTTTCTGTTGCCCTTCTTCCGCTTGTGCTGCAACAAAATAATATATGCCGTACCAACAAGCCCCTATAGCTACCCTCAATAGCGCTGTGTGTGTCAGATGTGCCTTTCTGTTGCCCTTCTTCCGCTTGTGCTGCAACAAAATAATATATGCCGTACCAACAAGCCCCTATAGCTACCCTCAATAGCGCTGTGTGTGTCAGATGTGCCTTTCTGTTGGCCTTCTTCCGCTTGTGCTGCAACAAAATAATATATGCCGTACCAACAAGGCCCTACAGCTACCCTCAATAGCGCTGTGTGTGTCAGATGTGCCTTTCTGTTGCCCTTCTTCCGCTTGTGCTGCAACAAAATAATATATGCCGTACCAACAAGCCCCTATAGCTACCCTCAATAGCGCTGTGTGTGTCAGATGTGCCTTTCTGTTGCCCTTCTTCCGCTTGTGCTGCAACAAAATAATATATGCCGTACCAACAAGCCCCTATAGCTACCCTCAATAGCGCTGTGTGTGTCAGATGTGCCTTTCTGTTGCCCTTCTTCCGCTTGTGCTGCAACAAAATAATATATGCCGTACCAACAAGCCCCTATAGCTACCCTCAATAGCGCTGTGTGTCTCAGATGTGCCTTTCTGTTGCCCTTCTTCCGCTTGTGCTGCAACAAAATAATATATGCCGTACCAACAAGCCCCTATATCTACCCTCAATAGCGCTGTGTGTGTCAGATGTGCCTTTCTGTTGCCCTTCTTCCGCTTGTGCTGCAACAAAATAATATACGCCGTACCAACAAGCCCCTATAGCTACCCTCAATAGCGCTGTGTGTATCAGATGTGCCTTTCTGTTGCCCTTCTTCCGCTTGCGCTACAACAACAAAAAATGAAACCAAGGCTATCGTATGTTAAGAAATAAACTGCAAAGAATACGCGCACACTGTGGCCAAGTACCCAGTAAATTCGTGCCTCCCACTAATCTTAAGTTTGGTAAATGAAAGAAATACCTTTGGACTGCTTTATTTTCACGCGCATAACTTGGCCACCAACGCACTCACATGCGTTCCAATGCGTCCTTTTCAGAAGATTCTCCCGGTTGTTGTAAACGCAAATCTCTCGTTGCTTGCGCTTTCCGTGCGTACATTGCCAGCGCAAGCTGTCGCCAGCATTCTAACGGCGCCTCCATAAGGACTGCGTTTCTGATACGTTTCCTTGCCGCTTTATGACATCTCCGCTCTTAGACACTGAACAGTATTAGCGCGTGGCATAGTCACATAATTCGATTCATGTTTAGCACATGGGTTTTTCTGGTATTCGCGCTTGTGGCTTCATTTATTGCGCATTATCTACCTTCATTCACCCAAATTCAATGCATTTATACTTGTATAGACACAGAGTACTTTATGAACACGCTTATTCGCTGCTTATTTCAGCATTGAAGCCTGTCGAGATGGACAAGTAGAAAAGCAGGAAGCATCATAACGCGCTCGCTCGGACGCGAGAAATTCATAAGTATGTTTTATGTCGCTTGTCGATGCATGCGTCCGTGGCGCACAGGGTCGAGTCCTTCATGTTCCGAAACTACAAACAGATGACCAGAAAACATCGTTCGTTGGCCCACTAAGTAAATATTACAACACTGGCAGTTACTCTGCACAGAATAGTTCCACTTGACCTCAATATACAGCATATTTGGCTGGGTGCCCGGGGTCCATTTTATGATCCGTTGCGTTCGTCTTTCGTTTCGTGTCCCAAAAGAGCCGCAGCGCCGTCTAGGCTCTGTTGGTACGTGCTATAGGTCAATTTTGCTCAATACACAAATTTCAAAATTCTTACCTACCATTTGGCAGGTAAGCGTTTGGTAGTTTGTCTATTCTGTCTGAAATATTCCAAAGAAGTAACCACCCCAATAGCCTAGGAAAACGTGTTCAATTTTTTCAGGTCTGCTTCAAATGAAAGAGGGAGTGGGCCGTACGACGAACATTCCTTTTCCTTCCATGTATGTATTCGCTCCTAGCGTTTCAGTATGCAGGTAGAATAAGAAGCTTTTCAAACTTCCGCTGACAGGCGCGCTCTTTACTCTATTTAAGACGTATTGATTTGCGCTAACATTGTATTGGGCTCTATACAGGATAACGGGGAGAAAAACATCACATAAGTCTTTGTACGGTTTTTGGGAGTCGCCACAGAGGTATTCGAACGAGAAATTAGCTTGTAAAATACAAGGTACACTTCTCCCAAAAATGCTGCCTGGCATACACTTCCATAGCACAACTAACTTTGGCTTATAATTACCCAATCTCACATGACATACAGTTAGTAAAAATGGGTCAGTAACGTTGCGGGAAAACATAAAGCGATTCAACAGCTGTCTTAGACTCAAATGTGGCATGCCAACTACAGCTACAACTACTACAGGAGGAAAATTATAGAGCTACTAAATCGGGTATAAAAAATGCAGAGGTTGGTGAAATAACGCTGAACAACCAACTTCAACAAGCAGCTGAAATCGAGGAAATATTTAATCACTACTTTATAAATCTAGTCACTAGCTCTCATTCTCCGGAGGCAGAAAATAGTATCGCGAGAAATTGTATGAGCATATATATGAATCCCACCACTGAGGCTTAAATAAATAACCTGTACAAATCTCTTTAGAACAGTTAACGTGTGATATCGACAACATTCAGATCAGGCCAGTGAAGTACGCTCTTGACGTCATACTAACACAGCTCACGCCTATTTGTAATCTAGATCTCTCGACAGGTGTTCTTCCAAAAAAAATGCAAATAGCAAATGTTATTACGATATTCAAGGGCGGAGAAAAAAACAACTTATCAAATTACAGGCCGATATCCATACTGCCCGTGTTCTACAAAGGTTTAGAAAATATGCTGTACGCTATAATAATTGGTTTTGCCAAAAAATACAATTTGATCAGCCTTAGCCAATTCAGATTCAGAAAAGGCAGGTCTACAGAATTTGCCCTTGTCATGCAAAAATAAATCATTCTGAAAGCCTTCGATGAAAAACGCCTGATAGCTGGTATATATATACCGATTCCTCAAAGGCGTTCGACCGTCTAAACCACTTAACACTAACTAAAAAACTAGAAGTATACGGAATTAGAGGCATACCGCTCGCGCTTATAACATCCTACCTGCAACATAGAATGCAATATGTTTGCATTCAGCAAAATTTATCTCCGTGCAAAGCAGTTACCTCGGGTATCCCCCAAGAGAGCATACTTGGACCGCTTCTATTTAATTTCTATATAAATGACATTACACAAGGTAACCGCGGCGCAGAGTACATAACTTATGCAGATGATACAACAATTTTTTTCGCAGTCATGATTATGAAACTCTTCAAAGTAATAATAATGAAGCTCTCCGCGTTAAATTTGCTTGAAATTAGCATAGGTAAAACTAAAGCTATTATCTCCGCACCTCAACACTCCCCTGCAATACCCACTTTGAATATAATTTTAGGGAATTCACGTATAAAAATTGTTGACTCGGTAAAGTCACTTGGTGTAGTTTTCGAAAAGCATGTGTCTTGGGACATCCATATTAAACCACGGTGCTACGCAGATTGCAAAGAGAGTAGAAATTCTGGTGAAATTCAAGTTCCACTTACCAGAAGCTGTCAATTTTCATATTCATGAAGCACTATTTCTTTCACATTTCAAGTATTGCTGTCTAGTATGGGGCACAACCACGTTAACGAACCTGAACCAGCTGCTTATATCACAAAAGAAAGCACTTCGTCACATAGCATGCACTGAAAAAACTGCGCACACAAAACCTCTATTTATAAAATACAATCTTGTAACTGTGCATAAATTGTACCCTATAAATCTAGCCAGAAAATATAAATACGATTCAGACGGACTTCTACGCACACTTTCAGGTTTGACACCACTCACAAGGTATAATAATTCACGCAGTGATATCTGGAAAATACCCTTTACACGCCCCATGTTAACAAAATAAATGCTTCGTCATACGCTTCCAAAGCTGTTAAACGAACTTAATCAATACGGAATGAAATTAGAAACAACTGGGAACCGTGCAATCAAGACGCTTGGTGTTGCAAAAGATTGATGCATTTATTGTGTCTGAAAGCTACGCATTATGTATAATTTTATTCCATAATTCTGAATGACGTAGTAGTTCTGCGGAAACCCGCAAGGTGGAGAGAAGTAATTAATAAAGGGAAAATCAGACATCCACCCGTCAAACGGGCGGATATCTGATTTTCCCTTTATTAATTACTTCTCTCCACCTTGCGGGTTTCCACAGAACTACTACGTCAAACACTTGCCTTTGCTTCGTGTGTTGTCGACAAATTCGACTTCGCTTGGTTAGCTCAGATGGTAGAGCGGCTGCCCCGGAAAGGCGGTGGTCCCGGGTTCGAGTCCCGGACCAGGATGAATTTTCCTTGAACTCTGAGGCTTTTCTTTCGAGTAAACCGTATGGGTCTCCTTTGTAGCAATTGCTACGAATGGGTGGATGTCTGATTTTCCCTTTATTAATTCTGAATTATCATTTTTCGCAGTGTTACAATTGTGTAAAACGTCCATGAATTTATTGTCATGAATGCGTTAGGGAGTTATCGTTGTTCAACGTGTACACACATTTTTTTGCATTTCCACGCTCTCACTGTGGGCAATGTAAACGGGGCCGCCAAGATTCTCAAGTGGATAAATGCACTTTTTTCCGAGCTCTCATCTTCAACAAAAAAATAAATTTGTGGATGGAATAAAGCTATTCGATATATTGATTGAGCTTGGCGGACACGGCTAGAAATACTTGTTCGTTTAGTTCTTTCCCACGTGGTTACCGAGACAAGGGCATCAAACACGCTGTGTTGGGTCTGAATTATAACATCACCAATGTAATACCTACAGCATGTACAACAGCTGCCTAATAAAGAACATGCTGCAAAATCTGGCACGTGCGAACATGGATAGACTGATGCCTTGAAAACGCCGGAGCATTGTCGCATTTGGCAACTTCCTCACACCAAGAGTGCTCACTATCATTGTAACGTTGCGAGGCTGCTGCTAAGTATTTAACTAGCGTAGATAGACAACACATGTTTGCGAAATATCTTTGGGTATAAAGTCATTAGCCATGCCAGAAATCTGCGTACCTTTCCCAGTGTTTAGAAATGCCACCGAGTGTAGTAAAAGCTTTTGCAATTTTCGCAACTCTGAGAATGCTCTCTGGGTTCTAACAGAGTAAGAAATGTACACGCATGCGAGAAGAAGTGCCATAGAACATCTTCATGAATTACTCGCAGGCAAACCAGCGCGTTGAGACTCTTGGTGCGTGTTCCATTTAGTCCCTTTTACAGGGGGAACCATAGCAATTATTAGAGCTTATGGGTGTTCGCAGATTCTTCTGCATATGGCATACATTTGTGTGACATTTAGGACAATGTAGGCAGGTAAGGCAGCGCCAGAGTTCCCTATAGTAATTATTGTACCAAACTCTATGGCCCAAACTGCTACAATTTTCTCGGCCCGTGGCCGGTGCACCAGACACCGGGGGGACGAAACGTAGCCTTTACGGAGGCGCAGTGAGAACGCAGACGAGAGCTCGCGCGCGGAAAAGGCACGCACGGCATGCGCAAGCAGCAAGCTAATTGCGTCGTCAACAGCAGAGAGAAACTGCTGAAGAGTACGCATTGGAGCGTAGGCAAGCGCGTTCGCGGGTCAATAATGCGTGAAAGAATGAACTGCAGCAACAGGGACCTATTGGGAAGAATGGGAGATCATCATAGTGTGCATGGTGTTCTTTAGAGTTGCTGATCACTTAAAGTACGATAGCCTTTGTTTCAGAGGCACAGTATAAAGCCCATAATTATTCCAAAAAACGGTACCCTATATATGACAATTCCCGATTAAGGTGGTTCTGCCTCAATTTCTTTCGTTATAAATGAAATTGTATGTCTGTTTTGTGTCAGGAATTGGATAGTCCTGTGGTATTCCTTCGATCAAGGTTTGAGAAGCGAATACCTGTAGCAGTGATACATTTATAAGTAACTACGCACCCATGAGGCAAAAGCTTATCCGAGAAGCGGGTGAAATATCCTTTATACCTACCATGCAGCTTATCGGTCACGCGAAGTATTATGCATGATTTATAGTCTGAGTAAATCTGTAAGTAATCCCTGGGTTTTTGGAGACCTGTAAAAAAGTTCAATGGAGAAAATTTTTTGAGAACTTGATCTTATCAAGTGCATTTTCTTTCGACAAATTTTACACATTTCTGACAAACAACCCTATGAGAAATTCCATTCTACACGCTTACGGGTGAGTAGGCAACTACTAAACGTATTTTTGAAAGACTAAAAAAAACAGTTATTGCGGATCTGACCCACCCTGTCAGCTTTCCGTGAGGGCCTTCTTTCGCCAAATTTTTCCGTACTTGCTCCTCTCTCTTCCAACTTCAGCGAGACGCAAATACGGGCAGATTGTCACTCTTCCGTCGCTCTAGAAGCGAAGGTCCCGTGGCCATTTCTTACTGACCTATTGTCGTCTCGACTCGAGCCCTCGCTCTTGAGGTTGAGCGAAGCCAAACCAATTTCCCAGGATATCGCCGGGTGCGTACATTCTTTTTTGTCCGCCAAGTGGCCCCTTTGACAAACGCTAGAACTTCAAGTCACCTAGGGTTTCTTGCAGCTACGGCAAGCATATATCTAGTGCTTCTCGATTACGAATTCTACGCCAAACAGAACTGAACTGCTTAAGCGTGTTCGTAGTACTTTGGGCCGGGCTCACTATAGGCTAACAATGACGAAGGCTGTCCATCCATGGCGTAACCAGGTCATTTGTTAAAAACAAGTGTACGCATCGTAGTCATGCGGAGACCTTTTTTAAAGGGAGAGCTTTATATTCCTCTTTCACCAAAAACCTGTTGTAGTCGGCTACATGACTGAGTGATGGCATCAAAAATGGCGGAGTAAAAGCACGTAAAAAGGGGGTCCTACTGACGCCAACTTTCTCACGGGGGTTCCTTTAAACAAAGTAAATTAATGGCTTGACAGGAGAATCTCGTAAATTTAGGTCTGGGTAGGAATCGAACTAAAGCCTCCAGGATGCGACACGAACGCACTTCCCCGTCCCCACGGGGGCCCCGCAGTTCTTGTTGACTGAACGTGGGCTTAGTGCATGAGTCATTGCATACGTCACATCGCAGCCATCTGGATGACTAAATGTGCTGTCGAGTTCGTGCGTCATTGGGGACGTGACTCTCAGCCAATGGGGAGGACCTGGCACGACATTGGGAGTGTAGAAAACAGAAAATTCAAGCAGGAACCTATCTGGTTGCTGTCTAAATATGCGTAAGCATTGTGCGACTTGCTCATCTCGACACAGCGTGGTGTCATTATCAAAGTTATGGAACTTGATCCGCCCAGTATAAGCCTTTATCAACCATGATCAGTCTTTCGCTTATCACGTTTGATAGCGAACGCGATAATGCACATTTGCTTCAGATAAATTTCATTACGGCACTGTAACCAACGACCATTGTCGTTAATTAAGGAGAAGCTGATTAGCCACATTTCATTAGGACAGAGTTAATTAGGTACTCAAATCTTCTACCTTTGGTGGGAGTCAAACCCACGACCTTTTGTGTTAATTAGGGTAAATTAGGGTTCATTCAGAGAAGCTATTGCAAACCCACCACTACATTTGCCGAGTAGGGTTCGCAATGTTCTTTGTGGAGTTGTTCCCGATGCCGCTGTGTATTGTGCGCATGTATTTCCCCCGATTGCTCGGCACTCCGGCCTTCCCTGGAAAATCGTTATCGGGAGGCAGCGTCACGGCGTCTTTCCTGTTGTTGATTGTGCGGGTGAGCTTCTTGCTGTAGTTTCCCACTCTACCCAGAGTCATTGAGTTCTTTCTGGCGTTTTTGTACCCAAACTGGCACTCTGCGTTTCTGCGTTTCCTCTCTTCATCAGTAAGCGGCTGCAGTCATCTTGGCACTATTATGGTAAATACACCAGTGCCCCGGCGACACGAACTGCTTCGGCGCGAGACTTTCTCATGTCCATGCAGCCCGGTGTCATTATCAGCCTTATCGAACATGATGCGAACCATGTACATTGTGCAATGCTTCAATGATGGTGCGGACGCTTGTTTAAAGCTTGTTCTTTGTTCAAACACGTGCAGTGCTCTGTTTTGTATGGTTGATTTAAATGAATTTGCCTGCTTACGGAGGTGTGAGCCATTGCATTCGTCTTACATGACGAACAGGTTTCTCTACGTGTCCGCATAGAAATGCTAACCCGTATAAAAGCATTAATGTCAAATTGAGTTATCAACCCGTCCCGAAGAAGCGAGCGCGTTCAGCCGTTTGGCGCGTTTTGATTTCGCCTGCGCAGTTAAACGCAGGCGAGAGCTAGCGCCGACAAGAAACGCGCGGAAATCCCCAAAAAGACTATTCTTCTTCGTCATTCCCACACGTAAGCAGTCCTGAGTGTCGCTGCGACAAAAAATTTGTTTTTGCTTTCACGTGTGAGTCTTTTCTTTACGCGCCAGCCGCAATTGACTCCGCAGTTATATGCTAGGATGCATGCTGGTAAGAAACTGTCATGCTACGATGGTGTCATAGGAGGCATCTAACAAGGCTGCCCTTGACAGATGGCAGAGTCATCAGAAAGAAGGCGCTGAGCAAGTCCCATGACTATAAGCGAAAGTGGCGACGTCCTGTCTACATGGACAGCATATGCTAATGAGAAAATATGGCGTCTAGTTTCGTGTGGTAGGGAAAGCCACGGGTTCGAAATTCTCAAGTGACCAAAAAGCCCCTTGTGAACCTAATATCAACAACGCCTGCGATAACAATCAGCTTCTTTTAATCTACATAATTTGACGCCAAGATGCGATACCAAATATTTTATCATAAAATTTAATATACTTAGAAACCTCATGTTTTTAGGGTAATATATAAAGCTTAATAAACGTACACTCGCCAACTGATAAATTCATTGAATTTTTTTCAGTTGGCAAGTGTACGTTTATTCAGCCATGTTATTTCCTCGCCAGACGAGTTTTCGTCAAACCCTAGACTTCATTGCTCTTCGCGAAAAGCATGGACGGTCCGCCGTAACGAAGATTCGACAGTTTGCGTCCTCAAGTCGAAGTGCGCATCTTTATTGATTTTTTTCAATTGGCGAGTGTACGTTTATTCAGCCATGTTCTTTACTCGCCAGGCGAGTTTTCGTCAAACCCTAGACTTCTATATATATATTCAAGCGCGAGAAAAATTGTCAAGCCTCAATCACTGCGTTCACAAACTTTCACACAGCGAGTCTGTTGACATTGTATTCTGGAACAACCGGCGCTAAGCAGGCAATGCTGAAATCGCGCAGCGTGCAATGTCGCAAAAGGCAACGGCACGCCTCGCCCCGGCGATGTATGAAATTTGGGGTAGCAAAACGCAAATATTTTCAAAAAATTTTGAACGTGACAGCTTTGCCATGACCCTGTGCTTTACCCCCAGTTTCTCAGAAGCTGGGGGTTATACCTCACCTTAACATATACCTCGTGGCGGTCATTACCCTAGCTGTTTCTAGGAACTGAGGTGGCATCCCGACTCGGGCGCCACCACTGCCACACAGCAAACCTGCTTTTACTTTCAACAAAGCCACTCGTCTTTTCGTTCACAACCTCTCAAAGCGTGAATTCCTTGCCTTCGCTAAACCGCGCTCCCAACACCAGTATATGCGTTTCTCTCTAAGCGTTTTCCCGCCCACCTCAGTCACTGGGCAGTGAGTATTCGATTGGTTGGCGCATTTTGATGCTGTGTGGAAAGAGAGCAGGATTGAAAGCGAACCACTGCACCAACTAAGGTCACTGAGTATGTGGCAATGTGTACAGGCGTACCGCTCTTCCAAGAAAATCTTTCATGCCGGTATGGGTCTCTGTAGGTACGCGACTGTGTAGATAGTGCTGTTTGAAGAAATTCTGATGCTGACTTGGAGCGCTGGATATGTGCCAGAAGGTGTGTGCTTATCTTCAGTGAGTGTTTTTGATGGTTACTGGGTAACTAGCTATGTGTCGATGCGAATGTATCACTTTAAAATTACAAAACAGACGCTTTAAATTTCGCCGATGCTGGCTGAGGCCACGCCGCAATGGTTCCTTAAGGACAGCAAAATGGCGTGAAGACGGTGTTACGACCACTGTATGGCAACCATGACGAGGCGACGGCTGTATGACGAGATTCTGATGAGAACGTCTAGATAACGTTGCTGGGGTGAAATCGCGGGACGACGTTCTGACGGTAATGTGTGAGAAAAATGTCAGATGTTCAGTGGCATGACGACATGCACAGCGACGTGTACACATCAACACTATGCGCTGCAGCATCTTGGGGATGTCCTATTGCAGCGGGAAGCTCTGGCAGAACAAAATTCAGAAGCAAGCCAAGCAAATATTACAATTTATAAAAACAATTATTGTGTACCACATACTATTCCGGTGGCATTTAAAGTCCTGCTAGTTGTCTACAAGTTATCAGGCTATTAGAGCAAAATATCATGCTACTGTGAGCATCCTGTATTTGTTGCTTCTGAAAAGATGTTATTCATTGTATTGCGTTAGTCATTGGTATTATGATGCTATCGATAATAGTACACAAGAAGAAAAAGCCAGAGAGCCACATTTACCGCCAAAGAGTTTCGGTGGAAAATTGCAGAACTTGGCCTAAATCACGATACCAATCGACGGACAAGGTTTAGCGGCACACCTTGATACCAAATTATGCAAGATTAGCCCGCTTTTCCGGCACTTACATCGACAATTCGGAGTCGCCTAACCGATCAGCCATTGCCTCCACCGCTGCCGAGGCGGGAAGGTCAGCTAGGCCTTATGCGCCAACGCTGACGCCAGGGGACCCTTCAGAACGCCTCGACAGCACGTCTAGCACCACGACGTAGGTCATCAGCGCGGAAAGAGATTGGTGCAACATGCGGACTTTAACGACGACACGGGATGGTGCGAAGACCGCAGAAGAAACATCAAGAAGACATCTAAAAGGAAATCAGGCCCGGCGAGAACCTTGCCAAGAGACGCGGCGGAACAGACGCGCGCACCTGGAGACCGCAGGTAGAAATGTGAACGAACCGTACGCCAAGTTAACAAGGTGAGCTTGCTACCTCACCTACCGGCAGAAGACCATAAATATTCGTGCGACCACGAGGATGACTCAACGTTTGGGAGCGCAGGCACACCATATACGGCTGCCTCAGAAACCCCACTGGCGTCAGCCGCAAAGCAGCAGAAGGCAGCATACGTATAAACCACAAGCAAATATTTTGGTCGTCAGCACGCCGTCCGAAGTGCGAGCCAGGAGGCATGGAGCCATCACACGGATACGAGTCGGAGAGAAAGAAAGCGAAGCCAGTGCCTATAGAATCGTATCGGAAACACGTCTACGGAGCTCGATGTATATTACTAGAAAAAAGCTCAGAAGACCTTATAGACAGCCTATTGACAACAAGAACCCCATGCATATTCCACACGAAGAGGACGGGCAACACAGACAGTGTAATCGTTCCTTCCCACGGACTGCCCGTGTCACGATAATAAAATACGGAGCACTCATCGTCCGGTGCTCACTGTGCAGAAAGCATATTGACATTTGCTATGAAACCGGGAGGCTGGGACAAAGAGCGGACGTTTGCCCAAATGCAGACGCAAAAGTATGCAGAGGATGCAGCGCGGCCAACCCGAAGTGAGAGCATCAGTGTGAAGCACTGATGCTCTCAGCTATGCGGGCGAGGTCACATTACGGGTGACAAACGCTGCAAGGCAAAATAAAAGATACCGTATTTGGTTCGGCGAAGGCGGTGGAAAAGACGAAGAAGAGCAGAAGCAGAGGGCGAAACAGTCGACAGAATCAACGACTAAATCAAACGAGCTGGCGAAGCAAGGGGCAAGAACAAGCCCGGATCATAAGAACAACGAACCGAAGGCTTCACTCGGTACTACGTGGGGAGGAAAAGTCCGGAATGGCTCGATCCCAGGTCCAGGTCGAGGATTCGGTCCGAAACCCGTTCGAGAACCCCATCGAGATCCAGGAGAAGATAAAGATCGTGATCTACCCGAGGAGAGGCAGGAACCTAGAAACAGGTGAGCTGGGCAGGCGCATTCTCTGACACTGCTGCTCCAACTACAGGCGCGAAGTCCGCCTTAACACAGAAAATAACAATTATCAGACATGTTGCAGCAGATAACGCAAGAACACGCGATGCCAAGGGGGAAGAGCGCTCAAAATGGGAAAGACAAAATTTAAGAATCCTGAAAAAGAAAGAAACAACCTGTAACAAGCCCAAAGCTAGAAGGGCGTCGACACAAAATCGAGCTCCGCTGACGCCTGTACCCTCGCCGACGAGTGGAGAGACACCGCCACAAAGCGACTCTAGACTCGAACAAATAAAAGGCATGTTCCGGGAACTATATGTAGGTTTACAATAGCGATTCGAGCAGATTCGCGCGGATCTACAACAGCAGATAAAGCAGATGCGGTGGAAAATCGGTCGCTTCTGCTGTTTGTGCCGCTTCTTTTGTTTGGGCACGTACTGCCGTGAATCCTGCATGAAAGGCCAGCCACGATAACGACGACTAGCGCTACAATGATGCCGTTTACGGTGTTTCACTCTTACCACGTGACAACGAACTTTTCATTCGTTGGATACGAACTGCAAGGTGTGACGTCATCAGCAACAGACCTACTAAAGGAGCCACGCGACTACGACCAGACCAGAGGGCACGGCACCTGGCCTGCGGACAGCATGGCTCACCCGCTTCTGCTGTTTGTGCAGGTTGGTCCTCAGTGCACTGATTGTTCCTACGGAAGTGCCAACAGTATTTGGGTTATCCTGCCGTGCCCTCGCGGGTTTTGTTGCATTCTTATTGACTGTTGGTCCATGATGTTGCTATTAGTGTCAGGAGACATAGAATAAAATCCCGGTCCTAAATCGACCGAACTGCTGCAAACAATTATAGAGAATCAGGCGGCGACTGATCGCCAACTATCCTCAATAAGCGAGAACGTCGTGCAGTTAAACGCAAAAACGGATCGAATAACGGAATGTCTTGTTATGATACAGGAAATGAACAAGAAAATTGGGCAGCTTGAGGCTATAGTTCAGCACCAGGCTGAAAAATTGATCGAGTGTGAAAACCGCAGCCGGCGTAACAACTTGTTGGTTTTTGGAATCTCGGCGGAAAGCGGTGCTCAGAGGCGAACTTGAGGGCAGCTGTCATTGATGAACTGTTTCATGAAAAACTGGGGGTTCAAGTTAAAACTGTCGAAAGAATTCACCGCATTGGCAAGAAAAACAGTCAACGACCGAGACTAGTTATCATGAAGTTTTATGATACCAGAGAAAAGGAGCAGGTACTGAAGAACTGCAAAAAACTTAAAGGGAAATCAGTATCACCCATGATTATGCAAAGAAAACAGTAGATATGCGACGGAAGTTGTGGGCGAGCGCTTCTGCCGAAAGGGCGAAAGGCGCGAAGGTATTTTTGATTGACGACAAGCTCAAGGTAAGCGATAAGTTTTACCTATGGGACCAAGCAAACAACGCACGTTTCCTTCTTAACCACCGAAATAAAAACAAGCACCGCGCACAAAGGACAGATGACACGCGTGGTGATTCTGGTCACTCAGGCAGTCCCAGCGATTCCCCATGTACTTCAACCCTTTCATAGCTCCGAATCTTGTCCCTGAATGCACGCGGTATTGTTAATAAGGTAACCGGGTTAAATACGTGTTGCTCACGGAGACCCATCATGTGCTGGTAGTAAACGAAACATGGTTGAACAGCAATGTACCTAGTCAATGTATAGTGCCACCAAACTACCAAATGTTTAGATTGGATACAGACACTCGCGGTGGAGGCGTTGCAATTATTGTTAAACAGCACATTGATGTTGTAATGATTGAATGTATCATTCCTGAGACAGTATGGTGAAAATTATTTACGCGAACACTGTATATCTTGTTGGCTCAATATGTAGGCCACCTGCCACTGCAACCGAGTTTTTAGATAAGCTAAATGATTTCCTATGTAATCATTCGGACCGTAACACCAGACTAATAATGACCAGGGACTTTAATCTACCTAACATTACCTGGGAAAGTCTACTACCTGGGCTGCTTAAAATAATGATCTCGCACAATCTAAAGCAAATTGTGAAAGAAAACACGAGGGTAGCGCCTGAATCTCAGTCATTGTTGGACTTAGTGTTTCTTTCGAATAAAATAGGCGACTATACAGTGTCTGTGGAAGATGGTCTGTCAGATCATAAGATGGTCCTTGTACACATAGTGCCGAGCGCAAGCACTCGTTCCCGGCCGTTTATACCTGTGAAAGTTAAGGACTATAGTCGGGCAGGCGACACATCTATTCTCGATTTTTTTAGAATTATCATTTAATCAATTTGAACTTGTCTGCGATTGTGAATCGGTTGACGAACTATGGCAGCGCCTCAAGAAAATTATAAGACATTGCGTTGATAGTTTCATCCCAACTCGACTAAAAGATATAAAACGACGGAACCCTTGGATTAATCGACATATCATTCATATTAAGCGCTTACGCAAAAGGCAAGGTATCTCCGCCGAGGTATCGAAATTGCGAAGGGCACTGAGAACGACTCTGAAGGAATCAAAAGAGCAGTTCCTTAACCAAACATTAAATACTTTTATGCAAACATCACCACAAAAATACTGGCTTTATCTGAATGATAAAAAAGAACAAATAACCAAGATACAAGTTAACAATGTAATAGTAACGCAAAAAGCAAATATTGCAAGTCATTTTAATAATTTCTTCCAATCAGTTTTTTCAGCGCCTAGCAGCAATTGCGCAGACGCCTGTCTGCCGTCTTCCTTTTCATGTAGGATTGAAAATCTTGTAGTCACTCAAGCAGGCGTGTTTAACCAACTGTTACTTTTAGATTCTAAGAAGGCTAGCGGGCCGGATGGAATACCAACCCAATTTCTAAAGCAATACGCGGAGTGGGTGTCATTTTTCCTAAATAATATCTTTGTTAAGTCATTGCAAACTCCCTCGTTGCCACAAGACTGGCGTTGCGCAGTCATAACTCATGTTCTTAACAACAGTAACCGATTGCTAATAAATAACTATCGCCCAGTTTCCCTGACTAGCGTCTGTTGTAAAGTCTTAGAGCATATCATAACTAAGCATATTCTCATTTTTCTTGTATATAACGACTTTTTTTTTATCAGCACCAACCTGGTTTCCGAAAGGGACTTTCTAAAGTTACCCAGCTCGTAGAAACTATTCATGATTTTACTTCAGCTATAGACGCCCAAGAACAAATGGACGTCATCTGCGTAGACTTTGCGATAGACTTCGACAAAGTTTCACACAATAAATTACTTTTCAAGTTGCATAAAGCAGGAATAAATGACACTATTCTAAAATGGATTGAAGCTATACCTACACAATCGCAGGCACGTTGTGCGTGTGGACGAGTGCTTGTCCCCTGCGTTATAAGTGCTTTCTGGTGTTCCCCAGGGGTCCGTTTTGGCCCCGTTGATGTTCTTGGTTTACATTAAAGACATTACAGAGATTGTTGAGTTCCCTGTGAAATTGAAGCTTTTTGCTGACGATTGTTTAATTTATTCTACGGTAACACACATTGACGACCAAATCAGAATTAACCGGGTTCTTCATTCCCTTCACCTTTGGTGTGAAAAATGGCACATGGAAATCAATTACAACAAATCAACTTTTACACATGTTACTAACAAGAAAAGTGTGGCACCATTCTTTTATAATATTGCAAGCAACAAACAAAGAAATGTAGATACATTCAAGTATTTAGGGGTCACAATTTCACATAACTTAGACTGGCGTAAACATTTCGATAACCTGTGCTCGACGGCTTCACAAAAACTGTATTCACTGAAGAAAAAGCTGGAACATGCAACGAAGGATGCCAACTTAATTGCTTATAAAACTCTCATACATCCATCTTTAGAATAAGCTTGCGTTTTCTGGAGCCTCCACCAAAAAGTTTTAATAGACAAACTAGAAAGGATTCAGAGAATGGCTGCTCGTTTTATTGCTTCAAGGTACCGAAGGACTGACTCGGTAAAACAATTCTGCGTCCGTGTGGGCTTGAGTTGCTGGAAAGCCGAAGGAAGAAAGCCAGACTTCAGATTTTTTTTCAGATACTTCAAAGGGTTTTGAAGATAAAAAAGGAAATATATGTCCAGTTCCCTGCAAATCGTAGCGAGAGAATAAACCACAGCAGAGCCGTCAAGCCTTATAACACACGTGTTGATGTTTTTCGCGCTTCTTTTTTCCCGGATGTAATTGAAATGTGGAATGCCTTACCTGATGTTGTCGATCAGAGGGATGTGCACAAATTTTAATGCTTGATTGATATTTTGTATCGTGAGCACTCAACCTGATGCTATGAAATGTCAAATTTGTTTATGTTGTACTATTTCCCTCCCTGTAACAACCCTCAAGCGAGGGTTAACAGTATTAATAAAGAAAGAAACAAAAAAAGAAAGAATGTCGCAGCGGTTCGACGCCCTCGAGGGTAGAGCAGCACAGCAGGAAGACACGTCAGAAGAAGCTCGACCCGCAGGAGCGAGGCCGGTAAAGAGCAAGTCGTGCAGCAGACCACATGCGGCTGACAACAGCTGCATGGAGGGCTAGAGTAACCAACATGGCGCAGCGTAAAGGGTACACTATTCAACAGTGAAATTGTCCTGGATTTCGTCATAAAAGTGGACACCTCAGCAATTCGTAAAAACCAAGTGAGCAGCAGACGTAATCGCTCTCCAGGAAACTGGTGGGACTGCGAAATTCTCAGAATACAAATCACATGGCACTTCAGATGAAAAAGCTACAGTAACCACACTGATGTACCAAAACATAGCGGCTGTAGAACACTACACTTGCGTACGAAACATATAACACGTCCTATTATAAATCATTCCCTCCCAAAAAAGGAGGGAAGCCTGTTCGTGATGAGCGTATACAGCTCACCAGGACAAAAGGTAAAGTTAGGCTCTCTTTTGCGCAAAGCGCTAAACGTGGTGGGCAGAGAGGCACTCATCATGGTGGACGACTTTAACGCACCGCACGTGGCCTGCCACTACTCCATCGAGAACGTTAAAGGCCTCAACCTGTAGAACGACGCGCAGCCAGAGGAGCTCACGCAATCACCTAGCACGCAAGACCATACCAGAATGGTTAATAGCGCCCCCAGAGACACTATGCCGCACCTGACATTCATAAAAAACATCGGACACCTCCCACTCGCCAAACTGAGTGGGACAACTTTCGTAAGCTCCACGAGGACGATGCGACAGGAGCCGTCGAAGACATACAGAAGGGAACAGAGACACTGCAACGTAGCGCGCAGCCTGCCACCAAAAACGTTAGCGAAGAGGTAGGTATGGAGGAAATATACAGCAAACTCCTACACATGAGGGAGGTCAAACACAGCTTGCAAAAGCGCTGGACTGACCAAATGCACAACCGGCGCCTAAGAACGAGGATCGTCAAGCTCGACATAGAAATAGAAGACCACGCGAATCAGCTATCTCGGCAGCAGTGGGAAGCCACGTGCACTCAATTGGACTGACAGTTCGAAATGTCCAAAACTAGGAATATACTCCGAGGCCTCCTCGACCCATGAAGCACGAAACCAACACAAACACAAAACCTGCAACGGGTACTACACACCTCCGCAGGTACAAAGGCAGAGCTCCTACGAGATCTACGCCAGTTATACGTAGGTGAAGCAACAAAGACGACTACCACAGTAACAAGAGAAGAATAACATCGACTTCGACGTCCCCGCAACGGAGGCAGAGGCTCCCGATACGAACTCGGACTACTCAGTCCCAAGTCCACCTCGAGTCCCGGCGGTGTAACAAATAAAACACTTTGCAACTTAGACGAAGAATCCGTCCCCGCTCTTACAAAGTACATAAACCAAACATGGGAGAAAGGGACCATGACCCAGCACTGAAAAACCGCCTTAATTATACTAATACCCAAGCCTGGAGAAAACCCACACCTGGAATATCTCAAGCCCATCTCATTGACGTTCTGCACCGGAAAGCTAATGGAAAAAGCAGTTCTGACGCATCTCGCAAGATACATGGATGACAACGGGCTCTACCCACACACCATGAACGGCTTTCGACCAAAACTCTCGATGCAAGGCGTCATGCTGCAACTTAAGAACCAAATATTCGACGCTGAAACACACACCCAGAATACAAAAGCCATCCTGGGTCTCAACCTACAGAAGGCAACCTACAGAAGCGAGGTCCAATTACAAGTCATCAGGCAAGCCCCAAACGCCGCTTGGACCCAAAGTCGTCATCTAAGGGAGAGGAGATAAACTCCTATGACGCTTGCTGTTTTCGATAAAAGTTGTTTCATCATCTGCATGTACAGTTTAGTACGTATCAATCTAGGTGATAGGTAGTCTCTGTAAACTGCAGTCCGCAGCGTATTGTAGGAGCGGCAGACCAATACGAAATGACCTAACGTTTATGTTACACCGAAGGAAGCATGACATGCACTAATTTCTCACCCATGTTGGTGACGTCGTTCAACTACCGTGACACACAATACATGAAGCGTCAGTAATAGTGCTAAGTGTGAACGAAATAAACCATGCCCACGAACATGTATAGGAAATGATATTGCAACTAAAACTCGCGTATTAGGGTACACCGAGCAGGTGGCGGCGGATCAGCAAACCATCATAATCGAGTAGCAGGAACGGTCTGCACATGTGCGCACTCACTTTTCCGAGATGCCAGTTCGTCAGCCTCTTCGTTAGCGTTAATTTCGTGCACGACGGTATCTACTGACAGATTGGGGATGCACCGCAAGATGGAATTAGTCAGCCGAAGGTAGTAACGTGGCGTGTCATTTTTGGTTGCCGTAGGCGACAAAGCACTGCGCTTAAGTCCCTTATGATAAAGTTATCCCGGATAATAAACCTTTGGGTGAGAGCTTGGTCAAGGCGTTTCTTTTTCGCCGTTTCCGGCACGGTGTAAAAAACCATCTTATTTAGTTCCTCAATAACAAAATAGCGTGTTTTAAATGTTGCTTCGTGTTTCTTAAACAACAGCAGCACTATATCAAAGTTGAAGAACCAATTTGTAAAGTAGGTAGTTTAGTCCTATTTATTGAACCACTTGATGAAATCGTAATGGTATAGGCAGTCTTCCACATCTTCACCCGCATTTACAATTAATTTCGCCTTGATTAGCACTAGTGGTTTAGGATTCTATGCCCCACATATTCGTGAGTTGGAGTGCCGCATCTATGCCTTGATTAAGTGTGCCCTGACTTCACCCTGGTAAACTGCAAATGTCGTGGGCGCGCCTCCCCCCAATCGTCGTGGGTTAAACTGCCTTCATTAACTTGTAGAGCCAACTGACTCCGCAACTCCGAGGCAATATGGTTGGCCCTCTCGGCCTTTTCCATGGCGCCCGCTGCAAAATAGAAAGAAGTTTCGAGGATGCTTGAGCTTCGCCTTTATGAGGGCATCCGACACCATTCAAATATCTCTGATAGCTTCCCGGCCAGTGCAGCTTATGTAACTGTAATGTGTACCGGGAAAAGCTGGCAGCGAACGCTACTCACGAAGGGGGGGGGGGGGCAATCTTATCGGCAAGCTCTCTTAAAGTCACCATTCCCGGAGGTAGAGCCCTGCCGCGCCAAAAAGAAATAAACACCATTTCCAGGTTTCTTTTATTGTTTCGCAGTTATAATGTTTCAATCTGACAAGATTTAACATAAAAGGCACGCACTGTCGGCGGAATGTTTCATGAGATTTCTTTGTGCGTTGTCATCCTCAAAATTCCAAGGAATAATTTTGTGAAGAATTTGGTGAAGAATTGTGAATAATTTTGTGAAGATTGTCAATTTTTAACAAAAAATTGACAATCTAATTCAAAAATTTGAAACCAACAGTCACTAGATTTTAAGTTTGTCTTTTAAATGCAACAAACCTCGTCAAACTTGGTGCAGTGGTTGCCGAGAAAAACGAATTCTCCTTTTACATGTATTTAGATAGGAGCACTTGAGCTAAAGCTTCCTCTTAAGCTTCGCCTTCAAGAGTGGAACGCGACAGCGTTCCCGTCGATCCGCCAAGGGGTGTCAGACAATGGGCTACGGCGGAGCAACTACGCGCCGCGCATCGGCCGCGGTGAGCGTCGAGCAACGCAGCGTTCGGCGCGACAACGAAATGTGTGCCAGAGCAAGCGACGCACGCCTGAGCCTTAGAAACAGCTCGTTTCTAAGTCAACACCGCGTTCACTAGAGGCGCTTTTGTACCGCTTTGAAGCATCGAACTCGTCGCTCAAGGGGTGCCCCCTGTCATCTCTTTTGTTCGCAATATATCTAGAGGCTCTCTGTAAAAGAATTATTGATAGACCGGATGTGCGAGGATTCAGCCTAGAAGGATGTGAGGTACGTTTATTAGCTTACGCTGATGATGTTGTTGTTTTCTGTGACGATAAGGAGAGTGTTCGAGCTACCATGACAATTATGCGTGAGTTTTGTGACATGACGGACAGCAATATAAACCTGAAGAAGTGTGTCGGCTTGTGGCACGGCCGGTGGCAAACAACGCCGCGTGTTTTTGAAGGTATGCAGTGGAAGCTCACGCCTGGGATTTATCTTGGTGTACCATTAGGCACACATCGAGACACTAAAGACTTATGGAATGCCAAAGTGCAGGAATTAAAAGCTCAAACTGATAAGTGGGCCGGACGTGACCTCTCTATATTTGCACGTGCGGCTATCTGCAGAATCTTCTTGGTGAGCAAGCTTTGGTATCTCATGCAAGTCCTGAGCTGTTGCCGATTCAACTTCAAGAAATTCCATAGAGTATTTGCTGTTTATGTGTGGCAGTCTGAATATGAAAGAACAAGGAGGAGCAACTTGTTTCGCAAGTTGGGTCAGGGGGGCTTGTCATTACCAAATTTATACTTAAAGCAACTGATTTCTAGATTTTTGTTTTTACGGGACACGACAAATCCTTTCTTGCGAACAGTTATTCAAGTCCGATTAAACAATGTCTTACCTAACTTTGTTGTCTCGATGAGGGAGGGTGGGTGTTACGCAACGAGTAAATTTTTACGTGAGGTGGTCGTAGCATTTCGATTTTTAAACCACCACTTTTCCATAGAATATTTGGCTACAGTCAGTCGTAAGCGGATAAGCTCGGATTTAATAGATATTATGTTCCCAGAACCATTATATAGATTAATGTACCGCGAAGGCCAAGGGAAAGATGTCCTAAAACATGTGAAACGAATGATTGTACCAGGTGGAGTGAAAACATTCTTTTTTAAGCTACATACTAATACTTTGCCTGTAAAAACATGGCTAGAGGAAAGAGTGGACTATTTACCATGGGGGACTAACTGTTTGATTTGCAAGAAACCAGAAACTATAGAACACGTTTTTCTGGACTGTTGGAGTGCGGTCTTCTTTTGGGATATTATGCAAAGAACTATTAAAAAAGAATTGCCGTTAACAGCGCATGGTATCCGTTACCTATCCACAGTGCAAGACAGTATACCTTATGACATGTTCTTTCTTCTCGGCCTTCACAGTATCTGGAGAAACCGCATGGCTGTAAGGAATTGTGATATAAATGTGAGAACAGTAAACTCGTATTTTGCTGAAAATATCAGTAAACTACGGGAAGTGTTTTAGAAGTAAGCGTAGGACGATGATCTGTTGTCATTGATGGATGCCCTTGCCAAAATTAAAGTTTTGTAATCTGAACCGCAAGCTTCAAGCGCAGCGGTGGGAAAGTGAATATTGTCAGATGGTGGGAGCAATGTGTATTGATGTATTTGTTGATTGTCTGGAAATAAAGAAAAAAAGAACTCGTGGCTCAGTGGTAACGTCTCCGTCTGACACTCCGGAGACCCTGGTTCGATTCCCACCCAGCCCATCTTGCAAGTTGTTTTTTATTCATGAAGTGCCTGCTGGGATTTATCGCTCACGGCCAACGACGCCGAGACCGACGCCGACGTCACCGGATTTTCTGCGACACGAGCTCCTTAACGCTGTCGCGTTAAAACTGTCACATGAAAATTCGCGCTCACGGGGACGCCGGCGCCGGACGCAGAAGTCGGATCTTTGGCGACACGGGGCCCATCGCGCCAGTATGTACGGCAATTTTAGCACACGGGTACACCGGCGTCGTATACCAACGCCCTCACCAGATTTTCTCCCACACGTGACCCTCAACGCAATTGCGTTAATAAAGTCCTGCGGAGCGTGCTCCATGCGTAAGCAGGGCAGGAACATTGCTGTTCTGGACGCCTGCAACGCTGGTCACCGGAGCCGCCTCTACACTCGATCGCCGCCTTCGCCCTTCTACTGAAATAAATGCAGGGACTACGGCTCAGCTTGTGGGCTGCCGTCACAATTTCCTGCAAACTATATCTTAATTAGCTGTGCCTTAATTAGTTCGCTTCACAGTAATGTTGCCTACCCTTCACATTGGCATCAAAGGTGTTAACAGTGCGGCACATACACAGTCCGCCAGCTTGACCTCAAAGAGGTTCGTTGAAGAGCAGCAAACATCAAATATCGCATACCCAGTAATACAAGTTAGCCCGATGGTTCGTTTCAAATCAGGTTCGATCTGCGCAGCAGCCCTGTGTTCCATACATTAGACCATGAAAAACCAAGTCACCCAATTTGGTGCGAAATAGTTTCAGACATAGACAGACAGGCAGATAGTCACCGGAAAGTTCATCAAATATCTTATGAGTGTTAATTGCAATAATCGCTTTATGCTCCACCGTCATAAACATGACTGCCAGGAATACCAACTTCAGCAGCTTGCTTCTCGCTGTGCTGATGTAGCAGTGTGTATTTGATCTTTCGATTGGCACTTTGCTAAAAGCGCAATACGGAATCTGCAGCGCAGTGAACTGAAGAAATGTTACGTATCCTCAGCACAAGTAGTAACCAAAACACTAAAAAATACGAACAAAAGAAATTTCACAGTCCCTGTCATCTCTAATCATATCCGCTCGTTTATCGATGTTTTTCGTGCAGTTTCCTTTGTCTGCCATAAGTAGCACAGAATATGTTTCTGTAGTAGTACTTTTCTACAACGAACCAGGGGGAGTATAAAGAAATGGGGTGGTAGTCCTATGCATTCGAACAACCCCGTGTGGTTTTGCCACCTAGTAGACCCAAAAAGATTAACTTCCTTTTCTAAGAAATTAAAGCAAACAAAAAATGTCGCAATTGCTCCTGAGAGCAAATCATCGATTGAGATAGCAAATTAGTGGACTGCTAAACAAAGAAGGATAATAGTTTTATCGGCCATATAAACTTGTCCATATAGGCATACTATACTCGCGAACAACGTTGCGTGGCGATAAATGGAAAGCTATGGGCGCGTGGCTGCTCCGCATGTGTTACCACGCCAAGTTGTCCGGCAGCGTTTGACCGTGCTTTTGGTTGCTCGGAACAGACGCTCAATCGACCTAGCTTCCACGTGAGACACGAAAGGGAAAAGCTGCAAAAATAAGGTAACTTCTATTCACGGGCGTGTTATGTCATTGTCTAGCTGTTGCTCATAACGTGTTTATATTTTGACTTCTCCAGCCTAAACTAACGTGGATTAACACGCGGGACTCTATTCAGAAGCCCTCTCACTTGTGTGATTTTTCCTCCGTAGCTTTCCCTTCAATAATGGAGGAAGTTGTCTGCTAGTATAGCTAAATTAACAAGCATGGTATCACGTGCGCACAAGCCAACATGAACGTGTCTCACTCTATTACCGTGAAAACTTGATGTCAAAATGCGGCCGTGACAAAACGCGGCAGCAGCAGCGAGCGAGTTGTCCTTCGTGCAGCCGCTCCCATAAACGCGATCTACGCTTTCAAAACACAGCACAGCGTGGGCTCAGTACCAGTCTCAAATGGATTTCATGATACAGCGGCCCGAGCCGCCCGAAGTAGTACGCACCCCCCTCCCCACCCTCTCGCCGAAGCCTTGCCTCTTTCCGCCTTTGCGTGCGCGAGATTGAACCGCGATCGCCGGCTCACCCTGGCAAGCTTACACTCACACATGCAGCATACGGCACGCGGCAACGATTTTATCGCTCGTGGACTTCATACGGAACCTCACGGCGACGGCGAAGCCGACGGCAGAAATACGCCTGGAGAGCTCATATACTGGCTATCAGGAAAGAATGCCTAATCGTAAAATTATTAGCAAGTCCTATCAACGAATTCGCTCAGCTCAATATCCCAATGTGTGCAAATAAACCTTTACATTCAGAGATAAGTAAGCTGTTGGGCTAATCGGCTTGACATTATGTCTTGCGAGGGGAAGAGCAGAAGTGTTGCGATAAAAAGGGGACACAGGCTCGAAAGACGCTCTTTCCTATCTTGATATTTGTTTCCGAAACACTGCTGCACTCCCCTTCGCAAGATATAACCTTGCAATTGAGTCAGAGCAGCGCAGGAGGCGTAACCTCAGCCGTCAATTTCGACATGCATACTATCTAAACAGGTCTACTAATAGCAGGTTAAATAATATTTACATTATGTGCAACTGGGGTGTTCACCTAGCAGGAGGGTGACTAGTTATATGTTGTAGCGCTAGGCTTAAACAGGTCGGCGCTATATCGTAACGAGGAAGCAAGCCCTTGTCGTCGTCTTCTTCTCTTGCACCAGCACACCAGCACCATGCCCACTGCCCAGTGCCTTCAGTACGATCACTCCCCACCGAAAGAATAGCCATCCTGGCGACTTAAGGACAGGAGAACACAGGGGGATCATGGCCCTGCTTGACCCGGGAGACCTGGACAATTTCCTGGCCCCGATGACGCTGGTCGGAAGGCGTTTCGAGTGGCTCGATGGGGTAGTTGACGACGGATGTTTGTTTCAGTACCCGATAAGGACCGTGGTACTTGGTGAGCAGCTTGGAGGAAAGGCCTGAAGGAGCAGAGGGCACCCACAATCAGACCAGCGAGCCAGGCGCAAAGCACGTAGCCGTAGTGGATGAATTGTGGCGAAGCTTTTGGCGCCACTGGTGCTGGGATGTGAACGAACGAGCAAGCTGGCGACATTCTTCGGCGTAAGCAGCCGCTCTAGATACAGTCGTCCACTCCGAAGCATCTGGCCGGTAAGGTAGAATCGTGTCCATAGTGCATGAAGGTTCGTGTCCGTAAAGAAGAAAGCAAGGGGAGAACTCAGTGGTGCTTTGCGTGGCGGTATTGTAAGCGTAGGTGACGAAAGGTAGAATACGATCCCAATTCGAGTGGTCAGATGAAGCATACATGGCCGTCGTGTCACCAAGGGTGCGACTGAAACGTTCTGTCATCCCATTAGTTTGAGGATGATATGCTGTGGTAGTGCGGTGAATGATGCGACACTCCTTTAGCAATGCTGAAAAGACGTCAGAGAGGAAAACGCGAGCGTGGTCACTCAGTAATTCTCGAGGTGCTCCATGACGTAAAATCCAGATTTGAAGGATAAAACTGGCGACGTCTTTTGCTGTGGCTGATGCTAGGGCTGAAGTTTCAGCGTACCGCGTGAGGTGGTCGATATAAACAATAACGCAGCGCTTGCCGCTTGGAGTATTGGGAAGCGGACCATATAGGTCAATGCCGACGCGGCCGAACGCGCGCGCGGGGTTTGGTAAAGGTTGCAAGGGGCCAGTGGCATGTTGAGGTGGCGTCTTGCGTCGTTTGCATATGTGGCATGACCGGACGTACTGGCGAACGAAACGGTACATACCCCGCCAGTAGTACCGAAGCTGGAGGCGAGAGTATGTCTTTAATGCACCAGCGTGGCCCCATTGTGGGTCGTCGTGGAACGTCGCGCAGATGTCGGAGCGGAGGTGTCGGGGTATAACAAGCAACCGCTCACGGCCGCTGGAATTGTAGTTGCGGCGGTACAGTAGGTTATCCCGAATGATGAAGTGCGTGGCTTGGCGACGACGCGCCCGAGAGATCGGTGCTGGCGACTGGTTGGACAGGTAGTCAATGAGCGAAGAGATCCATGGGTCTTTGCGCTGCTCTAATGGCATGTCGGAAATGTTTAGGGCGAAGGCAGCGCAGGTAGAAATAGACGAGTGGACAGGACCAGAGAGCAGGGGTGACCGGGATAGAGCGCCTGCGTGTGAATGCTTTCGGCCTGAGCGATAAACAAAGCGGATGTCGTAATCTTGCAGGCGCAATGCCCAACGGGCCAGCCGACCAGGTAGATCTTTTAGAGAAGATAACCAGCATAAGGCATGATGGTCGGTCACGATGTCAAATGGACGCGCGTAAACATAAGGGACGAAATTTGCCGATAGCCCAAATGATGGCCAAACATTCCTTCTCAGTAACAGAGTAGTTCGCCTCGGCTTTGGTAAGGGTGCGGCTGGCATACGCGACGACGTACGCTTCGAAGCTATCCTTGCGTTGTGCAAGAACAGCGTCGAGCCCGACGCCACTAGCGTCCGTATGGATCTCAGTTGGAGCAGAGGGATCGAAGTGTCGCAGTACTGGAGGCGAGGTGAGAACGCGTCGCAGTTCTTGGAATGCGTCGTCGCACGCCGAGGACCAGGCTGATAGGTCAGAACTGCCGGTGAGAAGCATTTACTCCGCTCAGATGGAGACCGACGACACCCGCTCCCCTGACACGATGGACGCCGACGCTTCGTCCGGTCAGGCAGAGGACGACACCAACTGGTTTCTCGTCGCTCGGAAAAAGAAACGCTTAGCAGAAGCTACTGCGAACTTGCCACCTCCTCCGACACCCGAAGCACCGTGCAAGAGGAACGCGCGACTCCCGCCACTGCCTGTCGACGACTACAAGATTGTGTTCCGCCCAAGAGACGGCCTGAACCTCGGTGCGTGGCCTCATACTCCTGTTGCCCGAGCCATCGGCATAGCAGCGGGGCTGGACAGTGCCGTGCTCAACGAGCTCATCATTCGTATCCGCACTGAACAAAACCTTGCGGTGCTCAGCACACCGGACGAGAACCTCGCGGCACGGCTGCAGAAAGTTCGATTCATCTCCATGGGCGTCACTCAACACGCCGTCCAAGCGTACGTAGCCGCCCCAGACAACTCCTGCAAGGGTGTAGTCTCAGGCCTTGAGCCCAACACCACTACGACGACGCTGCTAGAAAACCTCCGCTGTTAAGAAGCCCCTGTCTTACACACTCGCATGATGGGACCTACGAAAACGGCCCTGATCACATTCTCCGGCACCCACGTACCCCGCTACGTCCGTATGTACGGAGCAGAACTCCGCTGTCACGTATACCGACCGCGCCAACAGGTGTGTAGCTTGTGCTTGTCGATGGGCCATCGGGCGGACGTCTGTCCCACGCCCGACAAACCCCGTTGCCCGGCGTGTGGCATCTCAAACCCACCGAAGGAACATGAGTGCACACCTAAATGTATTCACTGCAACGGCGCTCATCCCGCCACTGACCCTCGCTGTCCATCGCGTCAACTGCCGCAACGCAACAAATCGCGCGTGCTTCGTGAAAAACACAAACATAAGGACGAGCGCCCCCCACCCGGATCAGCGGAAGGCCAGCCTGGGACGACGACTCAGCAGAGCACTCTGGAAACTATGACCCAAGTAGCAACGACACCGGTGAACTCGGCGGAGAACCCCTGGACTAGAGGACGCAGCCGCAGTCGCGGATCACCCGGGGATCGCCGCCAGACTGACAGGAGTCGTTCCAAGGGCCACTCCAAGGGCCGGACTCCCAGTACCAGCCGTTCGAGGGACCGCGGCCATAAAGGAGATGGATCTGCCAAGAAGGAGCAAGCGGTAAGCTTGGCAGCGCAGTTCCCACCTCTGTCTCCCTCTCCACATCTCCACACCCCTTCAGTCACACAACACGTTAAACCTAAACCCACGCCGCAACCCATGGTGACCAACAATGAGCCGCATCTTAATGACTCTGCACAAACCTCTCGCACCAACTACTGTACGCAACAAGCACTGAACGAAATGGCCGTCTCTCTAAAGACAGAATTGGTTGCCATAATGCGGGCAGAAATGCAAAAAATGAAGGAGCTCATTAAGGCTGAAGTCACAGCGCCACTTCAACAGCTAATACAACAGGCCCTGCAACCTGCTGTCCAGCAGATAGTGGCCGATATTAAACAACAAGTAGCGGCTTCACTAGGCCAACTTTCGATCCCTCCGCCTTCATCCAAACGCTCCCTGTCCCCGTCACGTGAAACACAAAGATCACATCCTTACCTTCGTCCTGCCCGATTACCGTCACCGGACCGAAACCCCGCCTCACTGGGCCCGGAACACTCACTTCCCGGCACCTCCCAGGCCGATGAGCCGCCACCCGGACAGTCTCCGGGTATAAAACACAAACAAATAATACTTGATCATGGCCAGCAACCGTAAAGGGACACGCGCTACCCCCAACCCCTAAGCGTGTGGCAATGGAATTGCAGGGGCTACCGCCGGAAACGCGGATCCCTTACGCAATTCATTGCCACACAGCCCCATCTCCCCGATGTAATAGCGTTGCAGGAAGTGCATTGTACTCCTACACTTCCCGGCCACAACACGCACACAGACACAATAAATAGCAACACACCACACCTCACAGCCACTTTAGTGTCCAAACATTTGACCGTTATCGAACACACCCTCGAAACTTCACCATACCGCATGTACTTCTCGAATTTGTCCCGTGCTCTCGCTCCTATAGCAGCCTGTTTGTGCTTAATATCTACAGCGCACCTAATGCGAGGAAGCATGAGTTCGGACATCTTTTTGCACATCTATGCAAGGTGGCTAAACAGATGGTCATTGTAGGCGACTTCAATGCCCCGCACCCGGCCTGGGGTTACCAAACAGAAACACCGAAAGGACGCCGGCTTGCTCAAGTTCTTGCGTTACATCGCATGACTCTGCTGACAGAACCAGATCAGCCAACACGATTAGGCAACAGCGTAAGCAGAGACACGTTCCCTGATCTCACCATGGTGAGAGGGGTAGGTCAACACTCTTGGTGCAATCTCGTGGAGAACTTGGGCAGCGACCATTACATTCTAGCTACTGAACTGCAGGTACAACCAACACACACTCCTGAACGTACTGTTAAGCTAATCAATTGGGATAAATTTAGGCGTAATCGGTCCTCCCTAGCTCTTTAGGACACCCTCTCCCTTCAGGAGTGGATCAAACAACTCCAAACTGATCTGAAAAGGGCAACTCAACACGCCACTGCGACAACAGAGACACCCGATGTGGATCTCCATTTGCTCCATCTCTGGGAGGCCCGTAGATGCCTGACCCGGCGGTGGCGCCGGCAAAAACATAATCGGAAACTTCGTCTGCGTATTGCCCGCCTAACTACGGAGGCAGATGACTACGCGAACACCCTCACTAATAACAATTGGCATAGCCTTTGCGATCGCCTCAGCGGCACGCTAAGCACACCTCGGACCTGGTCGCTACTCCGCGCATTATTAAACCCTACGCAAACCAAAATACACACTAGCAACAGAGTCCGCACCATCCTCCACAAATCAGGCCTCGATGACACTACTCTACTTCACACTCTACAGCAACGCTACATTGCTACAGGCACCCGCCCCACCTACAGAGACTACCCACACATAGACGCCACCTCCCTAGGCGCCGATATTACAGAAGCCGAGGTTAGGGCGGCCTTACAGGGTATTAGGCGCAACACTGCACCCGGGGCTGATGGGATTCAATACACACTCCTACGCAACCTAGATGATGGGGCCATTAAAGACTTAACTGCATTCTACAATGTCCACTGGAGGAATGGCGCCATGCGGACATCATGCTAATTCCTAAGCAAGGCAAGCCACTGTCCCTCCAGAATCTCCGACCTATATCCTTAACTTCATGTGTAGGTAAACTCTTGGAGCGCGTTGCACTTTCGCGGCTACAACCCTTCCTCGAAGACAGCCAATTCTTTCCGGATACACTCTTCGGTTACCGCCCTAACCTCACTGCGCAAGACATTTTGCTGCAGCTTAAGGAGGACGTTGTGGATGGCTCCACTACGGCACACAACAGAGCTATTCTGGCCCTGGACCTCAAAGGGGCTTTCGACAACGTCTCCCACGATCTAATTCTCGACACTCTGGCTTCTTCCCAATGCGGCACACGTACCTATAACTATGTCAGAGCTTTCCTGTCGGACCGCACAGCCACTATTGGCATAGGAGAGCTCCGGTCGGACGTCATCGCACTCACAGGTAGAGGAACACCACAGGGCTCGATCTTATCGCCCACCCTCTTCAACGTGGCTATGGCTAAGCTGCCCCCCTTACTAGACCAGATACCCACCATCCGGCACGCTCTCTATGCCGACGACGTTACGATCTGCGCAACCCAGGGATCCGACGGGGCCATCCAGGATGCTCTCCAGGAAGCTGTACGTGTTGTGCAGAACTATGCAGCCACGGGAGGCCTTTCCTGTGCAGCCGAAAAGTCCGAATTGCTCCTCGTGCACAGGCAGCGCCGCAGAACCGACGAATCCCCTAATATCTCCCTGTTGTTACACGGCAGCCCCATCCCTCAGGTAGCTAGACTCCGCATCTTGGGCCTCCACATTCAGTCGGATGGCAAAGCCTCGCACACTACGCACCTTTTGGGTCAGCAGATAGCACAAGTCACACATATGATAAGCCGCATTACTAATCGTAGAAGAGGCCTTCGCGAGAAAGACGTCCTCCACATAGTATAGGCTCTGATAATCAGCCGGCTCACATATCACCTCCCCTATCACAATCTCACCCTCACTCAAACTCAGAAGATGGACGCCCTTCTGCGGAAGGCAGTGAAAGCGGCTCTTGGGCTGCCTCCACATGCTTCCACAAAACGGCTTCTTCAGCTTGGTATCTACAACACCGTAGGCGAGCTTTTGGAGGCTCATCGCAATGGTCAGCTCCAACGTCTCAGACGCAGTCGTCAGGGCTGCGCTATACTTTCTCGCCTTGGCTACCCTGTCCCTGAGACACCCACACACGTCCCACAATATCGCCTCGCTCCTGCTCTACGCGCTAGCATAAAAGTAGCTCCAATTCCCCGCAATATGCATCCCGAGCGACACGCCGGCCGTAGACGCGCCCGAACTCAGGCCCTGGCACGCATTTTTGGAGACCGCACCACAATTACACCGGTTTTGTACACGGACGCGGCCCGCTACCCAGAGAGGCGGGCCATGCGTTTAGCTGTAACTGACAATACAGACGTGCTTAGGGTGTGTGCCACAGTTCTAACAACGCACAGCTGCTCAGCAGAGGAAGGGGCAATAGCCCTGGCCATTGTCCATGCCTCGACCCTCTCCGCACAGGACACCCCCATCACCATAGTGACAGACTCGCAGGCTGCCTGCCGGGCCTTCGCGCAAGGACTCGTGACTGCACACACACGTCGAATTCTCTCCTCTGTCCCCCCTCCCACGTTACACAGGGTGCGTATCGTCTGGACTCCTGGACACGCCTCTCTCCATGGTAATGAACGCGTTAATGCGGTAGCCCGAGGTCTGACTGGCCGGGCACCATCGGAAGAGCTGTCCAACCAGACGACGCACCGCGAGAGCCCCTACAGTACACTGAGACGCTCGAGTACTACCGACAAAGTCGCCATAACTATCCCCCTCCTCATCCTTCGCTTAATGGAGCAGATGCCGCGGTCTGGCGGCAACTGCAGACCAATTCATTTCCTTGTCTGCACATGCTACATATCTTTCATCCCACCCTGTACCCTTCCTATTGTCCCCACTGTGGGGCGAAACCCACGGTGTATCACTCCATATGGGAATGCCCTAACCCTTCAGGTGTTCCTCCTATACCCAACCCTACCCTTTCCTCTTGGGAGTCTGCGCTGCTCAGCACAAGCCAGCAGGAACAGCAACGGCTGATCCAGCGGGCTCGCGAAGTCGCGCATGGCAATGGAGCCCTGGACTGAGGGCCCCACTCATCGAGGAAATTTTCTACTCGCTTTATGAAATAAATGTTTATTCTCTCTCTCTGCCGGTGAGAAGCTGCGTCAAGGAGGCAATGATAGAGGCAAAGTTACGGACGAAGCGTCGGAAATATGAGCACAGGCCGATGAAGCTGCGAAGCTCTTTCATGGTGGTTGTTTTAGGGAATTCGGATACGGCGCTAAGTTTTGTGGGGTCCGGAAGGATACCGTCTTTTGAAACTACATTGCCGAGAATAGTAAGCGTACGAGCGACGAAGTGGAATTTCTTCAAATTTAGTTGCAGTCCTGCAGTGGAGAGGCACGCATGTACTTGCTCGAGGCGGTTGAGGTGCGACGTAAAGCCAGTGGAACAAACCACAACGTCATCTAAATAACAGAGGCACGTTTTCCACTTCAGCCCTCGAAGAATGGTGTCCATCATTCGCTCGAAAGTGGCAGGCGCGTTGCAGAGGCCGAACGGCATGACAGTAAATTCATATAGCCCATCAAGCGTTACGAAGGCTATCTTTTGACGATCGGCCTCTGCCATTGGCACTTGCCAATATCCGGAGCCCAAATACAGCGAGGAAAAGAATTCCGACCCCTGCAGACAGTCCAAGGCATCGTCGATGCAGGGCAGAGGATAGACATCTTTGCGCGTTATTCGATTAAGGCGGCGATAGTCCACGCAGAACCGAATGGAGCCATCTATTTTTTTAACGAGGACAACCGGAGATACCCAGGGACTGTTACAGGGCTGGATGATGCCACGATCCAGTTTGTCGTCAACGTGCTGGTCGATGATACGGCGTTCAGCAGCCGACACACGATACGGACGCTGGCGCAATGGTGTTTGTTGACCGGTGTCGATACGGTGAACGACTGCGGACGCTCGGCCCAAGGATGGTTGGTCAATGTCAAATGAGGAACGGAAACGTTGGTGGAGCTTGATGATTTGTTTGCTGCGCAGGTGTGAGCTCTGCGCCGATGGCACAAGCGAAGACGTCTACAGGGGCATCAGTCGCGGTGGATTAGTGACCGAACAAATCGGAAGTGATGCCGTATCACCAAACATGGTGGCCGGGAGACCGCTATCGAAAGCTTCAGCGGTATCCAGGCACTCGCCGCGGAGTAGGGATGATGGGCAGGCGGACGGATTGCACACGTAAAGGGCAGCAGAACCGTCGCAACAAGTGACGACAGCAAACGGAAGCAGTAAGTTCCGGCTGCGCGCACAAGTGGCCGACGGTGTAGACAGAACAGATGAGTTCGCAGCAGCGTAACGAGACACAGGAACCAGAGCGGCGGAGAAAGGTGCGATATCGATGTCAGAGGCGGCAACAACTTTAGGAGAAGAATGGTCGTCAGGGTCGAAGCACGGCAGTGATAACGTAAGTTCGGCACGAACGCAGTCGATAAAAGCTTGATTGACAGATAGGAAATTCTATCCAAGAATAACGTCGTGTGAGGAACGAAATAGGACGAGAAATTCTATAACATACATAACGCTTTGAGTGACAACCTGGGCTGTACACGACGCTGAAGGCTGAATGCGATGCGAGGTTGCCGTACGCAGAGAAAGAGAGGTAAGGGGAATGGTCACTTTGTTCAAATTGCGGCAAAGCTTCTCACTAATAATATAAGCGGCGGCTCCGGTGTCGATAAGTGCGTGTACGGTGACGCCGTCTACGGACAGTTCAATTTCGTTCGCCGGGTTAGAATGAGGCCTTGAAATGTTCGACGTAAATGCAGTTCTTGCCTCTGGAACTGCGACTGTTAGTTTTCCTCTCGGGCTGGGCTGGGTCGGCGAACCATCGGGGAAATGAATTAGTGACGTGGGGAAGGTGACCGGCGTGCATCAAAAGGGAGGCGACTGTAATATGAGTCCGGAGGAAGGCTAGATGGGTCATGACGCGGAAGTCGAGCAGGCCTGTAGCTTGAGGCGCCCCCACTGTCAGGTAAACGGGGGCTGCGACCGCGGCAGAATCGTGCTACGTGGCCCGGAAAATGGCAGAAGTAGCATATTGGCCGGTTGTCAGATGTACGCCACGGGTTGACGACAGGGGTTCCAGCGTCCGAGTAAGGGACGACCAACGGGCGTGAAGGTGGCGGCGGCACATCGAAGGTGCCAGTGGCCCGCTAGGCATCAGGAGCCGGAGCAGCGTTAGGCCGGGCGACAACGTCAGCATAACTTAGCGGTGCAGCTGCAGGCTGCGGAGGAGGGGCAGATGGCAGCGCCGCGGCAACTTGGGTCTGAATGACGTGGCGAAGTGAAGGAGCCAAGGTTGTCGACGGCTCGGGTGTGCTGTTCGCCAGAGAGAGTTGGCGTGCCACTTCCTGACGGATGAACTGCTTTATCTCCGGCATTAAAGCAGATATGTTGGCAGCGTCGTGGCCGAAATCCAACGGAGATAGATCCGTGGTGCCCTGCTGAGCAACGCGCGTTGATGCACGCTGCTTGCTCAGCTCGTCGTACTGCTGACAAAGCTGTATGACTTCGGCAATCGTCCGCAGACTCTTCGCGACGAGCATCTGGAAAGCATGGTCACCGATGCCTTTCATGACGTGCTTGATCTTGTCAGCTTCGTCCATAGATGAGCTGACGCGCTTGCATAGCGAGAGCACGTCTTCAATATAACTGGCGAAGGTCTCCTCCTGGCGTTGAGCTCGACCACGCAAGCGCTGCTCAGCGCGAAGCCGGCGAACGGCGGGACGGCCGAAGACCTCTGCCAAAGTTGCCGTGAAAGCCGACCAGGTGGTAAAATCGGCTTCATTGTTGCGGAACCATAGGTTTGCCACGTCAGTCAAAAGATGACATTTGTAAGCTTGGCACGGTCTTCCCACTTATTATAGGCGCTTACACGGTTATATTCGGCGAGCCAGTCTTCTACGTCGTGGTCGTCTGTGCCGCTAAATATAGCCGAATCGCGCTGCCGGATGACGCCAGAACAGACGATGGTGGGGGGCACGGGAACAGCAGCCTGGGACGGTCCCGGTTCCTCTATTGCAACAGCTGGCGGTAGCGTTCGGCTGCGGAGTTCTAGGATGTCGAAGGGAAACCCAGCAGCTCCACCAAATGCAACGGGGTGTTCGCCTAGCAGAAGGGTCACTATTTATAGGTCGTAGCGCTAGGCTTAAACAGGTCGACGCTATATCGTAACGGGGAATCAAGTACTTCTCTTCGTCGTCTTCTGTTGCACCAGCACACCAGCACCATGCCCACTGCCCAGTGCCTTCAGTACATATGAAATGTTTTTCAGGCATGTTTAGAGCATCCCACCTCAATAAAACCATGTTACCGAGAAAGCCAGAGCACTCCCGCATACCTCTCTTTACGAACATGCCGTGGTTGCTTAGCGGCTATGGTGTTGGGGTACCGCATTTCGATTGGGGGCGAAAGTACTGGTATACTTAGATTCACGAGCGTGTTAAAGAATCCCAGGTGGTCGAAATTTCTCGACGCCCACACTGCGGCGTGCCGCATAATCGTGCCGGTGTTTTGGCTTGTAAAACGTCATAATTCAGTTTTTCAACCTATATTTACGCCGACACTACAATGATGGTCACATATCACGCCAACTAAATATGTACGTGTACTCCAGTACGATAAGACATTCATAAACATTCAATAAGACATTCGATACATAATACACACTCCAGCACGATAAGGTGCAGCAGTATAGGACATTCGCTGAGGATTTCGAGCGCGTCGCGCAAGCGTTGAGACACGATGGCCCGCCTTGCATAAACAAAATAGCAGTGCCATTAGCAACTAAAGCACCCAGCCTTCAGAAAATCACAAAGGAGGAGGAGGAGTAGACAAAGGGGAAGAAAGACAGGGAGGTTAGCCAGTGTAAGTACCGGCTGGCTACCCTGTGCTGGGGACAGGGGTAAAGGAAATAAAAGGAGAAAGAATAAGAGAAAAAAAGTGGAAACCAGAAAAATCACACAGTAACGCGATGCTACGCGCTACAACATTCAAAGGCGGTCGCGCAATTCGCATGTCCTTGAAAACTTCAGCAAAGCCCTTAAGGCCTTGAGTGCCGAAGCCCGTCTGGACCAGTGTCATAGAGCTTTTTTCTCTGTAAAGGGGTAATTGTCCAGTTGTTCAAGCGCGGTCACGAGAACTTTTCTTGGCACTTTGTAACGGGGACAGTCACAAAAGAGGTGCCCGATCATCTCCTCACAGTCGCAGGTGTCACAAGTAGGGCTGTCGGCCATTCAAATGCGGAATGAATAGGGGTTCGTAAATACCACGCCGAGCCACAGGCGGCACAGAAGTGTTGCTTCCGCTCGTGGTATCCCTGGTGGTAGGCAGAGTTGCAGACGTGGACCCAATCTGTGGAGACGTGTGTTCGTGAGTTCACTGGTGTTCCAACTGGTGTTCAAACTGGTGTTCCACAGATTCTGCGTAAGTTCGCGGGCGAGGGAGCGAAGACTTGTGGCTGCATTTGTTCTTGACAGCGGTATGGGTATAATCTGGGCACCATCATGGGCGGACCGAGCAGCGTCATTCGCACTGTCATTTCCGAAATTCTGCAGTGACCCGGTATCAACTGGTAGATCATGTTGTGTCCCTTGTTGATTGCGTGATGGTGGAATAGTCGGATGTCTGCGACTAGTTGCACATTTGGTCCGTGGTTGTAAGGGGACATCAGACTGTGCAGAGCTGCCTTTGAGTCACATAAGATGGACCACTAATCTGATGATTTGTGAACAATAAACTCCAGAGCAGCACGGATAGCTGCCAGTTCTGCAGCCGCCGATAATGTAATGTGAGATGTCTTGAACTTGAGGGTGACATACTCTGCGGGAATCACCACTGCTCCAGCTGAACTTTTGGAGGAGACAGAACCGTCCGTGTAAACGTGGATGCGTCCTCTGTGCTTGTCATGTAGCCCTGAAAGCACGGTTTGTTTGAGGGCGAAAATTGACATCTCCGTTTTCTTCTTTATACCGGGAATAACAAGAAGAGCCTGGAGTGGATGGAGGCACCACAGCAGTAGAGATGGTCGTGCTGCAGGCGTGAAGTTTGACGGTAAAGTTCCATGGTTGGCGGCAATAATCTTGCTAAACGCTGAACGAGGTCGAGCAGCAGGAAGGGAGGCGAGATGATGCGATGGAAGTCGGGCGAAGTGCCTGATGTGCACCCGTAAAGTGCCGACTTGAAGATACGTATTGATGCGGTGGTCATGCGCGATGGCTATTGTTGCTGCCGTAGATACACATCTGGGAAGACCAAGGCAAATTCGCAGCGCTTGAGCTTGTACAGATTGGAGGGCTCGGAGGTTGGTCTTACCGGTCCCACCCAGTACAGGTAAGCTATAGCGCACGAGACCGAGGAACAGTGCGTTATAGAGTTGAAGCATCGCACTCACAGACGCACCCCATGACTTTCCCGCAAGATATCTGAGCACGTGTGTTATCATGACTAATTTTCTTTTTAGGTAGGAGATATGAGGACTCCAGAAAAGGTCTTGATCTATTATCACTCCTAGAGAGCGGTGCGCCTTCTCGTAAGCAACTGGCTGTCCATTAATTTTGATAACGTACGGTTTCATTGCTTTGCGCGTGAAAGCGACTATAGAGCACTTATCGGAGGACACCTCCAGACCTCGCGCACGAAAATAACCTGAAGTTAGTGTGGCCGCTTTTTGAAGTCTGGCGCGCACCTGGGGACGCGTCGCTCCTGATGACCACATGCATATATCGTCCGCATAAATCGACACATGGAGGGATTGCGGAAGGGTATGAACCAGGTCGATGAGCACGAGGTTAAATAGAGGGGGGCTCAAGACTCCGCCTTGTGGTACGCATCGGTAGGTGTTGTGATGCGATGACGCACCATCCTCTGTTTGCTCAAAGAATGACCTGTCCTTCAAGAAGCTGCATATCCACCGAAAAACAAGGCCGCCTAGGCCGACATCGCCCAAGGCGTCCAGGACGGCTTGATGGGTTACGTTGTCATAGGCGCCTTTAACATCCAGGAACATCGCCGCTGACAGCCTCCTGAAGATTTTTCGTGCTGAACAGACAAGACAAGATATATGACGTTGTCTATAGAAGAGCGTCCGCGTCGAAAGCCTACCATAGCGTCAGGATATAACTTGTAGTGTTCTAGATACCACTCTAGACGCGTCAGCACCATCCTCTCCATCACCTTTCCTAGACAACTGGCCAGAGCAATGGGACGATAAGACGCCACGTCTAGGGGTGATTTACCTGGTTTGAGCAGAGGCACAAGGCGGCTGGACTTCCATGAAGCAGGAACTACTCCTTCACGCCATGAATTATTGTACACATCTAGAAGTGCATGCCGGGCTGTCTGCCTGAGATTTCCAAGAGCTGCGTATGTCCCCCCGTCAGGCACAGGCGATGAGGAACGTCTGCACGCTGCCGACGCCGCCTGCAACTCCTCGATGGAAAACAGATTTTCCATACGAGAATCCCGCGAGATTGGAACATCACGGGGATCACGTGTAGCGAACGATGGCGGTAAACCAGCAACCTTGGAACAGAAATCCTCCGCTACGTCGATCTATCTGCGACCTTGGTAGAGAGCCAGGCATTTGAAAGGGTGGCGTTCTTGCGGTGATGTTCGAAGACCACGCCCTGTTCTTCGCATATGTGACAGGAGTTTATGCGGATCAAGGGACGCACACAAGGTTTTCCATCTTAGAGACTGCGGGGAGTTGATCCGACGCTGGATCTTCAGTAAGCGTCTCGCCTCCCTCAGGTCGTAGATGGACTTGGTGGGCCTGTTCCTTCGTTCCGCGCGTCGGCGGATTGCTCGAAGCCACTACAATTCTGCTTCGAATTAAGAAATTTAGGAATAAGCCTAAAAGATCTTGTGGCTTCTTGATCAGCGGCGTTAATTAGCTTCTCGATGTTTCCAGGTAGACCGTCTTGGATCTCTTGGCAATTCTTCTCCATGAGGAACGTGTATTTCGGCCAGTCGATGTGATGAAGAACTGTAGTAGAGTGTGACTTGCGTATGCCGTCGATTTTAACATATGTTGGAACGTGGTCCCTACCGTGTGTTTTGTTGTCCGTGAACCATATCACACTGGCACTGAGGCATCTCGAAACAAAAGTTAAGTCCAGGCAGCTGCTGTATGTCACTCCGCGCAAAAAGTAGGACTGCCATCACTTAGGCAGCACAGCTCATGGTCTGACGCGAAGGTTAGTACACGTCTTTCTCGACAGTGCATCTTTAAGCTTCCCCATAGCGGATGATGCGCATTGAAGTCGCCGGTAATAACCCATGGTCCAGGTGTCGCTGTTAAAATTGCACCTAGTCTTGCGTTGTCAAATCGACTCGAAGGTGAAATGTAGGCACCTAAGAACGTGAGTGCGACTTGCTTGCATTTTATAGTCAAACATACGTACTGATTGTCGTCATCAGGTGCCACTGGGTGTAAAACATACGTGAAATCGCATATGATATAAACGATGACTTTGCTGCGGTCGCTACAGGTGGCAGACATGAAAGCTTCGTATCCTGATAGGCGGATGGCGCTCTCAACGTTTGGTTCACAAGTGACGATTATTGGAAATTTGTTCTTAAAAACAAACGGACGAAAGTCCGAAATGCGAGATTTAATGCTTCTGACATTCCATTGGAAGATAGATGCTTCCTTGACCTCTTTAGGCAAAGAATGTAGAGGAGCAGCCATGGTGCTTCTCAAGACCGGACAGTACCGGATTCAGGGCATCCAGTACTTGAAGTGCGCCTCGAGCCGCCGGAGTGTGTATGGCGGTCAGTAGTACTCGTAGCGTGTTCACAAGGGCCCTTATCATGGTGACAACTTGTTTGTCGTCGTCTTGGTTGCTGCCAGAAGGTGAAGCATGATTCGGCGAGCGCGCTACATCCTGTCGCTCCACTGCTGGATCTAGCAGTGGCAATGGCGGCCATT